>NC_090926.1:1076102072-1077352072 GCF_040938575.1 Ambystoma mexicanum | reverse complement strand
GCAATAAAGGTTAGAGAAAACAGAGAGTGCAAGTACACAGAAAAGCATCCAACAATGAAGGTTGGAATGGCAGTATTAATGGATCATTATTGGGCATGCAGATCCAAGGTGTATGAGAAGCTACTACCCAACTAGGGAGGAGTATGTTCATTGGTATACATCAATACACCAGCACTAGTAGTACCACAAAAGGACATCAAAACAGAAGACTTCCCTAAAATGGACAACACAAATAGAAAAAAGAGGTCAGTAGAAGTGAGTCAAGTGAAGAGGGAGAACTACTCCTCATCATCATCAGAAGCATCACTGGACGATGTACCACCTGAACGTCGTTGTTTAGTAGGACGGTGATGTTCTTTGCGTCAGTAGTTCCAGCTGTACGGACATACAAATATGCAAAATGCCTCCAGATTATGAGATGGGGGCTGATGCAGACGATAAATTCAACTTTAAATGGCTTCAACACAATAAAAGAAGAGCTCCGAGCAGTAAGGTTGATGGCTCTCCAGAGCAGATATGTTTCTAGACTTCTCACAGAAATGGATGAAGGAGTTTGCGCCAAGATCAGGAGTTCTTGCTGTACATTTGTGCCGGCAAACGATGAAGCAAATGGCACACTAATGGGACCAGTGACACGATTGTCAAAAATGCACGCCAAAATGGAGGAAGAAGCCAAAGGAACATTAAAATATCAACGCCGCTGTCATATATATTCTCATGGATGCCAACATGGATGGAAGATGGACTAAAAGTATTACTAGGAGCCCTAAAACTAGTACTAGTGGGACTATGTGTGAAAGATCTGTATCACACAATGCCGCAAGACGACAGAGAAAACAATAGGGATGAAAGTGATACTAGATATAAATACAAATGGTGAAGAAGATAAGATAGTAGAGGAAAGAAATAAAATAAGAACACAGATAAAGGAGTGCCCATTGTTCCCGACCGAAATGATAACATTTGATGATCCCGTGGACAAGAGGTACTGATTGTAATGGGTATGGTGCAATCCAGAAGGAGATTGCAGTTACATGACATGGAGTTTCTATGATCATGCAAATTACTATGGACATCTTGGTGAAATAATGAAGCTATGGCTACCAAAGGCAACAGTGATGAGATTTGGTCGACAAGTCGACCAGAGGGGGGGGGGCTGAAGAGAAGGTCCCTGGAAGGCCCCTCTTGACTCCTATAAATATGATGGCCTGAAGAGTCAGAGATGCAAGATGGCAGTTACTGTTTGGACAGCCCCCAGGAGGGCCGGTGACAAGTACATATGTGAACAGATATTCTCTCAGACTACCATTCAAACCTTATCCGGCTAACGTCATCATTGATCCAGGTGCCCAAACACTGATCGTGGATCCAGGTGCCCCGCTGGACCAGATTGACTAATGACAATTATTTCACTGTGCCGACGTTATTCGAGACACCATGACATAGTAACGTTAGCCATGAAGCAAACTCACATCCATGCATGAAGTTCCACAGACACACACGCACACATGAAGAACATGCTTACTCAGTTCTGTAGATAGAGAACAGATACATATACATACTGTTGCAGGCCTTTATTATTTTCTCTCAGTAGCCAAATGCATAAACACAGAAACACAAGGAAGCAAGAGATGCAGAGCAAGCTTGCAGACACTTATTGCAGCCAACCATATGGAACTGCAGGAACGTATAAGTTACCTGGAGGAACCAAAGTACTACTAACATATAAGAAGAATAGCACAATATAGACATATTGAAAGTATAGCATAACTATAGTAGAATTACATGAAGCCACAGGCCTCACAACGAGAGGTAAAGAAAAGCAGGATTAGGCTGTACAAAGTACCAGGCCAGGGCTGGCAGCCAAGATCAGAGACAAGCAGAACATTCCTAAGCCTTAGAGACAAGGAGTCACCTGCAAAATAACAGAATAAATCCTCACAAATTGCAGACCAGAAAGCTACATTTTGCAGTCTACACCCACGTGGTACAGCCAAGCCGAGCAATGGCCATTTACTCCTGGTGGGAAGAGGAGCAGTTCCTAGCAAAACAGACACAAAGTGATAGATGTGTTGTTTTACAACGTTGCAACCCTACAAGCACTCTCAATGGCAAAGTGGTAATACTGATGGCAACAAAGGGGACACATAGTCTTTCTCATCACCTTGAGATGGTGCATGGAGCGCTGAGAACAGAGCTGGGTCCAGGGTCGGACTCAGACAAGAAATAGGCCAGGCAACCTAAAAAGAGTTCCCCACACCTCAAAGAAAGTGGCCCTCAAACCCTCATCTGTGAGTTTCGTCAATTCACGACTTTACAGAAAATGCTACTTATGGAGGGTTAATGGTGTTTGTTGCATGTAATGTTCTGTGTAAACGCTTGAGAAAAAAATCAACAACATCATCACATTTACCAAGGCACTGTACAAAGAACATATATTTACATACAATTATTCCCAACTCAAGTTGGGCCTCATCTATCAACATTAGATTTATGAAATTCTGAGTTGGCCATGCCAGGTTTTGAACCTACTACCCGCAGATCACACATAGAGGATGGATCGCAGCAGTGCCAGCAAGCAATCAACCTGCTAGTCAATATATTAGACTGAGCTAGGAGGAGCAAGTTGTAAGTAGTAATATTTGAAAGCGTGACTAGGGTGAGCCATTATTTGCTCCAAACATGATTACTGTGGCAGCCTTTTGATAGGTGTCACCATGACAGACTTCCATCGTCTTCAGGTC
The DNA here is from genome assembly GCF_040938575.1 of Ambystoma mexicanum. Lineage (NCBI taxonomy): Eukaryota > Metazoa > Chordata > Amphibia > Caudata > Ambystomatidae > Ambystoma > Ambystoma mexicanum. Next base: position 1,077,349,328 of record NC_090926.1, on the reverse strand, counting down.
GTGCAGAATGGGGCAGTGAGTATCATCATAGGACCTCATCGCAGAAATCATGTATCGCAGGCGAGAAGGAGCATGCATTGGCTCCCGGTACAGGCAAGGATCCACTTCGGACTCTTGCTCATAACACACAAATGTTTGAGCGGTCATATACCATCTTATCTAATGGAAGACATTGTTAAGAAACCCAGCACTCGTCTTCTTAGATCAGACAACACAAACCTTATTAAGGGCACGGCTACCGCCAAACTCATAATTAGGCTGATTGTCTCGACAGAAGACTTTAAGAAGAAATTAAAGACATTTCTCTTCTCTTAAAGGCTGACGGTTAACGGTTGGTCTTTTCACCCACAATTCTGCTGAGTAATCATGTCTATGTCTTGTCTTCTGTTTTGTGTCTGCACCCTTAAGCCCTCGGGTACCCGGTTGCGCAATACAAATTGATAAATAAATAGCTACGTTTTGACATCTAAGTTATCTAACTTTATTGCAATGGACTGTTGGATTTCAAGGACGGTGGTAAAAAGGCACTGGGCGTGTACCAATGTGCTGTGTGTGAGCCTCACAAGATTCTAGGGTTCCGTATAGAGGGGTTTATTCTGGACAGAGACAGAGCAACTTTTTTCACAAATGTGTTAGCCTTGACTAATATTGATCCATTTGGTAGAAAAGAACCAGTTGACATTTACTTCTCCAAGTGGTTGCTCTTCAGTTGCTTGAATCCCCTCTTGGCCTACAATTTTGCAATACACCTAGAATCCAGCTCTTTGAGGCAATACAGACACCCATGATAAAGACCACGAATACCGCTGTGAGCCTGGCAGACCTTCAGTCAAGGACCTGGTTAATTGATGAAAGGTACGACGTGCAAGCCCCTCCAATGGACGGCCAGACCCTAACGGCCAGATCCGAACAAATTCAGTACATATTGTGGACAGAGAAATATAAAGTACATGTGTCAGTGTTCTCCTATTCAAAATGAGGACCCGCTAGTGGTCAAAAATGTCTTAGCTTGCATAATGCAGACGTGCAGCTCTGCAGGAAAGGGAAATGAACATTGGCAATGCCAACAGTTGTGGCATTTGTGTAGGCATGTGAAAGGCACTTGCCAGGCACCACTATAGTAGTGTTATCTGGCTATTGATGGTAGAGGGTGCAAAATGGTGCGAGTACCGGGGCATCTACAAGCAGTGCCTAGTAAATGTCTAATACTTAAACACAAGCCAATACTGTTGTTTTTTCCAGTGCTCGTTTTCTATGGGACTCATTACGAGTGTGGCGGCTGGAAATAACGTTGCCGGTAGCAACGTATCAGCACCCTTTTCTGGACCGGCACACTATGACCCACAATGCCGGAAACTACGTACCCGCAAACATGACTCCCGAAGCACTGCCAGAAACACCAGCACAACGGTAGTATGCCATCATTATGACTTCTGTCAACATGGAAACACCAGCATAAAAATGCTGCTGCCACCATGAAAACCGCGCCAGAAGCACCAGCATCGCATAGCAGGCATCAAGCAGTCTCAGGTGTGCAGCAAGAGGCCACAAGTGGCCATAATCAGCCCAGCTGCCCACCATGAGCACTGTGAATATTGAAAAGGACCATACCCACACCCCATACACGTTCCAACACAACCATGCTGGCAGCTGCAGTAGCAGTCATGGAGCTGGTGGCCCTGCATGCAGCGATCTAATATGAGCTGGAATTGGAAGAGGCAGACAGCCAGAAGAGGTGGTGGAGGTGCACAAGGAGAAGGAGGAAGCTGATGGGCATGCAGATAAACAATGGGCAGCAGGTAGCACCCCGCAGGCAGCCACCCATACCCCGCATAAGGGCTATACCCTGGAACCTCACTGACACACAGATCCACACCCTGTATTGGCTGGACAGGGTGAGCATAACCACCATAGTCGACTTAATCCAGGATGACATCCAGAGCCTAATTGGCATCCGGACCACCCACCTCCCCCTTGCTCAAGGTAGTATTGGTGCTGCATTTTCTGACCACCGGCACCTATCAACACACTGTGGGAGAGCTGCACATGATATCCCAGCCCTGTTTCTCAAAGGTGCTAGACCTGGTCCTAGATGCCCCCCTGCATCATGTGTATGACCACATTACCCTCCCCAGAAAACTGGCCCAAGTTAATGCCACAAAAGTAGGCTTTCATGGCCTGGCAGTTATGCCAAATGTGATAGGTGCTGGACTGTACGCACGTTGAGCTGGTGGTCAAAGATGCCAATGAGGAAGTCTACCACAACCGGAAAATGTACCACTCATTGAAAATCCAGGTTGTGTGTGATGCAGACCTATCACTAACCCACTGCAGTGCACGTTTTCCTGGATCCACGCACGACTCCATGGTGCTGCGCAACTACACCCTTCCAGGGTACATGGCACGATACAGAAGACAGCGGACCTGGCTGTTGGGTGTGTGAAAGTACCTACTTATAGCATGTGCACTGTGGAGGGGGGGTTGTCCACTATCACCAGTGCATGTGTGTTATTCAACAGTATGTACACAGATTGCATGCATGAGCTGGAGGGCATATTTTGGCATGTGGGGCATGGGCAAATGGAAGGACACACCATCACAATTTGTGCACAGATGGACAGGCACATCACATGCACTACAGGTACGAGAATGCATTGCCCCATGCCACCTACCCCAGCATGTACACACTGTGCACATCCCCTGTCGCCTGCGTCACAGTCATGCCAGACAAATTTGACCTACCTCCCCACCAGCAGTGCATTCCACAGCATGAAGCCAGGTGACTTACCTGTCACAAGGCACATACCCATATGCATGTAACATGCTTCTGAAAGATGAAGGAACACAGAATAACGAATGGGAGAGATGACCATGTACAGCATGCAAACGCAAATAAAGATGCACACATCATAGACAATGTAGAAGCCTGTGCCAGCATAAGGGTAATGGCCAAGGTGGGTGTCATATGGTGCGGGGAATGTGGTCACAACCCCCCACACACCCTGCAATACAATACACCAAAAACGAAGGTCATCTGTGCCATTTGCTACGTCTTGCGGCAATCCACTGTGACACAGATGCACATCCAAACATGGCTGCATTGTCACTACCACCACAATGACTGTGCACCCCTTGTGTCCCTCTCATGTAGGCGATTCCAGATACCCCTTGCTGCCATGGCTCATGACCCCTGTCAGCACCCACAAACTCAGCATGAACATGCCTACAACTGTGCCCACATCCGGACAAGGTGCAGCACTGAGCAAACATTTGGACTCTAGAATGAAATGTTCCACTGCCTAAGTAGATCTAGGGGTGCCCTGATGTGCCCTATGAAAGTGGGCAAGATCTGAAAACGTGGCTCTTTGCCTAAACAAATGTCTACCCTCAAGTTGACTACTGTTATATTAACCTGCCCTGATTTGTTTTGTCTGTCTTGATCCACGGCACGTTACATACAGCCACATTTAAGTCTGTATCATGTAACTGTTTCGCAACAGTGCCCTGGTACCGCAGGGTTTGGGCACTTTACAAATGTAAAAAAAAAAGAAAATCACCCTGGCCTGTGCCATGTTACATAACATGTTTGTCAGGCATAACATCCCCCTACGCCCAAGAATGGACATGCCTCCAGCGGAGGGGGATGACAGCAGTGACAGTGAGACTGAGATGCCATTGCCCCATCGCAGGGATAGCATGGACAGACGTGAGGCCCGCTATCAACTCATCACAAACTACTTTTAGACACAGAGCACATGCACATGGCCTAGACCATACACCATAATCAACACTGTACAGTAAATAAATCACACTTTCACAAAAATAATGCATGTCCAGTCATGATTTGAAATGCAAAACCCAGTGTATTGAAAAGGTATGAGAAAAAAGGAACTGGTGGACCAACAGCCCCTCCCCAACTATCCCTCCACACACCCTCCCCCCAACTTGTGATAAAATGTGCCTCATTAGGAGGTAGGCGGCAGCGGAATGAATGGTGCCGGAAAGGGACCAGCACCGTTCATTCCGGGCCGCCACATTACAAGGTTTGCAGCGGGTCCCGCTCTGGACGCCTGGCCAGAACAGACGTGCAGAGCGCGACTTACTAGCATCCTCCCCATTCCCATTGAGCCCTATACGGGCTCAAATGGGAATGAGGATGTACCGGGTCACGTGAATGGGAATTACCGGGCCTGATATAGCCGGCGTGGCCCGGTAATTCCCTATTTATGGGACCCGGACCCAGAATACGGTTTGGGGGTAGCCATGCCGCTAAAAACGGCATGGCTACTTCCAAACTCCTAATGAGGCCCAATGTCAATGGGCCTCATTACGAGTATGGAGGCAGCCATGGTGCTATTAGCGCCATGGCTGCCTCCATACCGGGCTCCAATACCGGGTTCCTGCAATGAGGAATTACCGGGTCATTCCGACATTGGACGACCCAGTAATTCCTCCTTGCAGGAACCCATTCCCATTTGAGCCCCCATAGGGCTCATTGGGAATGGGGAGGGAGCTAATAACGGCGCTGTTAATAACGGCCCATTATTAGCTCCCTCTTCCCCTCGCGGGACCCGCTAAGGACGCCTGGTTTTACCAGGCGTCCTTAGTTGGTCCCGCAAAGGGAACCTCGTAATCGGCGCTTCCGTAATGAAGGGTGCCGGTCCCGTAACGGCACCCTTCATTACGGGAGTGCCAGGGTTATAATGAGGCCCAATGTGTCAGTCCGAGACACAACCATGCCACAGGTTTGTCCAGGGCCTATGTACATGGCTGCTTGCCACTTGAACCGCCCATGTGCCTTGTAGCAGACATGCGCATCGACCTGCGCCTCGGGCTGCTCTGGAGCAAACTAGCGGGTGTTGATCAGGTGGACGGCGTGTGTGATGACTCACTGGCACGTCAATCCGGGGCCACCTGCAGGGCCATAGCGAGAGACTCGGCTATGGCCGACATACTGTTTCCCTCACGGACCATCCTAGCCAGGTGTACAATGGCCGACGTTGCATGTCCGCATGAGTTAGCCCTCAGTGCGCAGCAGGGCCGTCTGCCACGCATCCGGCGGAGGTCTTGCAGGTGCTCCTGCACCAGGGCTGACAATCCTTCCTGCCTTTCCTCACGGCCGTTCATGCCCCTGACACTGGGGAAGGGCGGGCATGGGGGGCTGTGCAGGTTGATGGGGCTGAATTCCCGCTGCTATATGCAATGTGATCCGAGGTGCCCCCCGTGTTCTCAACAGCATCATCAGCAGCTTCTTCGTCGCTGATTTCAGGCACATATGATGGTGGTTGTTGGGGTTGGGGAAATGGCCGTCTTCCTGCTGTTGCCCTTGTAGGCAATTGCTCCATGGCAGGGGCTGCAGGAGCTGCCGAGGTGCTGGGGGCAGCTGTTGTGACCACTGCAGGAGCTGCCGGGGTGTTTGGGGCAGCTTTTGTGACCATTGTAGGAGCTGCCGGGGTGGTGGGGGCAGCGGTTGTGACCACTGCAGAAGCTGTTGGGGAGGTGGTGGCAGCAGTAATAGTCACAGTGCGTGCTGCTGTATCGTGGGTGTGGTGGTGCATGGAGTCAACCACCTTCCACGTCTGGTGCCCCTTGAAGTGCCTGGTGGGCCTCCATCGCTGTCAGATGATGTGCCTGAGGGTGGAATAAAGGCATGATGTTAGGGACCACTGTGGCACACATGCGGTCCGTGGTGACAGGGTGCCTTGTGTCTGTGTCTGGTGGACATGCATGTTAAATTGGCTGTACAAGGTGCCTGTGAAGTGCTCATCATGGATTTCAAGTATGGATCATTGTCAGGGGGCCTGGGTGTATGCCCACAACAGTGCCATGTGTGTTTATCCTTGTGTGTGAGTGTGCCTGCAGGGTGTGGGTGTGCCACAGTGTGTAGGTGACACAGTAAGGTGGCCTGTCATGTGTTTGGAATGTGTCCAGCATGGGCGACCGTTATGGGACTTGGTTGCCACCATTTGGACATGTTGGGGAGGTGAGGCAGGGCTACGGCTGGGTGTGTATTGGGGGATGGGGACTGTACAATTGCCATTTCAGTGTTGTCGCTCTACGGTGGAGAGGGCAGGGTGGCCAGGGGAGGTGGTTACTTTTGGGCTTACTGTTGGGGTGACTTGTCCATTGTGTTGACCCATGTGTCCCAGCAACTGTGGGTGTGTGTGCATTGCCATGGGACGCTGTACAGGGCTGCTGCGACGGGGTGTTTATTAGGATGGTTGCAGGCCGTGACAGTGCTTACGTGCAACCATGGGCATAGTTTCATGTGCGCCTCCACACATGGATGGACTGGGGTTTCACAGTGACTGACATGACAGGCCACAGGGGCTGGTGCTGTCCCCAGGCTAATGTGGTTGCAGGCACAGGGAATGTGGCACTTGTTGGGCATGCCCTCCACAGTGGCAAGGGGGGGGGGCTTCCTGGCAGTCAGGTGTGTTGTTGATATTGGGGCTTCATGTACTCATGTACTCACTGCCCTCAACAGGGGTCCCGGCGCCGGCCTCTGCAGCACCCACTCCTTCAATTCCCTTCATGTGCAGCACACTGCTTCACCTCTCCTCCCAGGGAAGGAGCCGGATTGGGAGAGGCGGGTGCACCACCTGTTGCCATGCACTGTCTGCAGAGGTTCCTGACCATCAGGCGGAGGTCGCCCCACCACTTATGGCAGTCCTTCCCTATGCGTGGGGCCGCCCCACCGCAGACACCTTTTGTGCAACTTCCTGCCATATTCCCTTTTTCCACTGTTGGGTTCGACGGCGCTGGTCCATAGAAAACGGCTCCCCAGGTTGCTCTACTATGGTATTGGTGAGCATGTGCAGCTGCTCCACTTCGTAAAGCGTGGCTTGCGCTGACGGGTCTCCGGGATGTGAGATGCCATGATGAGGGCTATATTCCTGGAGTGAGGAGCAGTGGATGGCTGCTGGTACCCTCGGATTGCAGTGGATTGGGATTTTGATGATGGTCGCCGGTCAGTTTCCTGTTCCGGTGATCACGTAATTTCCAGTCACTGTGATTCTGGCACGATAGGGATGCCAGAAACGGTGAGAACGGCATCATGGTAACACCAGAGATTTACTACCACACTCGTAATGAGGGCCATAGTGCTTATAAATGGAGTGGGTGAAGGCAGACCTGGTTAATACATTTGTATTACACCAGTAGGTAACACGAATCATCTCCAATTAAGTAATTAACTCTCAGAAGAATGCTTTGATAAAACACTGGCAGGCACTTCTAGTGCAACATTTGAGGGTAAGGCTTGAATAAAGCGAGCTCAAAGAGTTTCCATGTGAAGAAGTTTTGGCCAGGGAGGGGCATTAACTGGGTAGTAATAGTTATAGGGATTAGCATGGCCATGGGCAATGAATGGGTGGGAAAATAGCTAAACAACACCTACACACATTGCATCTCTCCTCATATGCCATTTCTCCTTATCTGTATTCTAATGCAATAATTTCGGCTTATAGGTATAGGTGGAGCTTCAGTGCCACGTAATGGCCCAAAGAGCCAAAAGACCAGAGAGAAAATTCTGCCTGTGCAGAAACTCTCAAGCTGTAAGCAGTGCTGGCGAGAGAAAGTCTGAGGCCGAAGGAGAACAGTGCCAAACGCCACCAAAGTGAGAGAATTGTGGTGCAGTGCAAGGATCTCTGAGAGAGGAGGCCACTGCCAAAGGGCAAACCCAAGAGAGGCTCAGTCTGACGGATGTAGGACAGCTGTAGAAACTTCTTTGGACCTTTTCATTGCCGTTTGCTGAGTAGAAGCTTGATTAGGGCCTATTGTAGCATTCCAACACAACAAACGTTTGTGTTGTCAGATTTGTATTTGTATTTGTATTTATTTTATTTATAAAGCGCAGCCAGGCCCGGGGGCATATGGGCGCGTAAGTTAGATCTAGTTACAGTTACAATTTAAAGCAGTCAACAATGGTTACGTTACAGTTACAGATAGGTACAAACATAGTATTTCTAGTTCGTACAACTATACATTAAATTGCAGAGTGTGCCGGCAGCAGTCTAACGTGCTGGGTTCAGGAGGTTAGGCTGTCGTAGAATCCAGATTGTGAAGCCAGCACTTTGTGTTGTGTTTGAACAGGTTGAATGAGGATTCTGCTCGCAAGGGCGCAGGGATAGTGTTCCATAATTTGGAAGCTTGTACAGGGAAGCTAGCTCCACCCGAGTTATGAAGTTTGAATCTCGGTATGGTCATAGTGTTAGTTTGTGCTGCTCTGAGTGGTCTTGAAGAGGTGTGGGGTGGAAGTTGGTTAGTAAGGTATGCTGGCGCAAGGTTGGCCCTGGCTTTGTGTATAAGGGCCAGCGTTTTAAGGGATATTCTATGCTCGACGGGGAGCCAGCGTAGTTTACGTCTGGTCTCAGATATGTGTGCCTTTTTGGGTATGTTGAGGGCAGCCCTAATGGCATTGTTTTGGACAACTTGCAATTTGTTGATATTTTTGTGACTAGTGCCCAAGTAAAGAGCATTACAGTAGTCTATTTTGGATAGGACTAATGCTCGGGCAAGAGTAATGCAATTGGGTGCGGAGATGAACGGTCTACATGCAGTGATCATCTTACAGGTCTATGCGGCTGATGATGCTACTGCATTAGTTTGTTTGGAGAAGGATAGGGTGGCATCGATGTAGATACCAAGGGTTTTAGTGTTATTTGACACAGGGATGAGATTGCCATCTATGGTAAAGGCTTTGAATGAAGGATTAAGATTTTTGAGTTTGGCATGAGTGCCCAGGATGATCAACTCGGTTTTTTCATCATTGAGACACAGTCCATGGTGTGCCATCCATGCTTGTATTACAGAGTAGATTTCATTAAGGGTGGTGCTGTCAGTTTCGTAATCACCCGTGATAGGAATGAGTATCTGGGTGTCATCCGCGTAATTGGTATATGTGACACCCAGATAGTCAAGGATATCGAAGAGGGGTTTTGTGAATACATTATAAAGTGTCGGGACACGCAAGAGCCTTGCGGGACTCCACAGGGTACTGGTGAGGGTTCGGCAGAATCCGTTGGAGAGAAGACCCTCATGGTTCTGTTCGCCAGGAAGGAACTGATCCAAGCCGTGGCTGCATCTGAAAAGTGTGCTGCAGATTTCAGATGGTGACAGAGTGTTTGGTGGTTGACCAGGTCGAAAACTGCTGACAGGTCAAGCAGTAAGAGGAGTGCGAGTTTGCCATTGTCTTTCAGGGTTTGGATCTGGGTAGTGAGGTCTATTAGTGCAGTTTCCGTACCGTGTCTCGGTCGGAAGCCTGATTGCCTAAATCCTAGGAGGTTGTTTGATTCTAAGTAGGCCTGTATTTGTAAATAGGCTGCTCTGTCCAATATTTTTAATAAGAACGGTACAGTCGTTATCGGCCTATAGTTAGACGGGTTGGCTGGGTCAAGAGTAGGTTTTTTGAGAAGTGGAATGACCCAAGCGTCTTTAAGGTTGTCAGGTACTATTCCAGATTTGAAGGAGGCATTGATGAGGTTGGTAATGAATGGTGCCAGGTCGTGCGCGGCCGCTTTGATGATCGGGGCAGGGCAGGCATCACCTTGGCAGTTTGAGGGTTTAAGTTTCCTGATGATGTTTTCTACTTCCCAGGTTGAGAGGGGTGAAAAGCTGAACGGTTTACAGGTTGATTTAAAGGTAGATGGTTTGTTCGGTAGTTGTTTATAGTCAGGGTCAGCTAGTAGTAAGGATTTTTTTGCGTTGATTTTGGATTGTAGGCGAGCTATTTTATCTAATAAGGCCTTCTGAATATTGCTACACCATAGTGTGTCAGTAACACATTTGTCTATGGGGGCAATGGGGGATTCTAGTTCTTTCAGAATCTTAAAGAGTTCTTTTGTGTTGGATTCCGCTTGTGTAATCCTTTTATTATAGGTATCTTTTTTAGCAAGAAGTATGGCTTCTTTGTAGCTAGAGGAGGCTAGAGTTAGCTCAGTCTTATTGGATACTGTGGGGTGTTTTTTCCAATGTGCCTCAGCGGTTCTTTTAGTTTTGCGTAGTTCTCTTAACTGCGGCGTGAACCAGGTGTTAAGGTGCCGCTGTGGTTTAGGTTTCCCCAATTTTAGAGGGGCAATGGAGTTCAGTGCTTTGAGTATAGCCTGGTTGTAGGTGTCCACTAAGACTGTGGGGTCAGCATCTGAATCAATATTATTCAAAATAGGGAGTAGTATAGGTAGGAGTTTGTCAGGAGTAATATCTTTCTTGTTTCTCGTGCAGGTGGCAGGGGTGATGATAGGCACCGGGAGGGGTGTGTTGACTTTGATAGCGAAGGTTAATTTATGATGATCCGACCAGATACAAGGGTCATTGGATAGGAGGTCAATAGAGCAGTTGAGGTGGTAGAGCCAGTCTAGTGTTCTGCCTTTGATATGAGTGGATAATGTGCGTATGACCCAGTTCAGATAAGGTTTTGGCAAGGTCATGGGTGTTAGTGTCCTTAGGGTCGTTGAAACCAAGATTAAAGTCCCCAAGTAAGATGGTTTGAGAATTAGGTTTGGTATTTATGGTTATAAGTGATACAATATCCTCTATAAAAGAGGAAATGGGTCCTGGTGGACAGTAAATAAGGTGCAAGGTTGCCGTGTGGTTGGGTGAAAGAGGTAGTTTAATTGATAGGGATTCAACAGAAGGGATTTGGGCGTCTTGGATGACTTTAATGTCGAAGGTATTTCTGAATATGAGGGCGAGTCTGCCTCCCTTCGTTTGAGTGGTATTTCTATCGGATCTAGTGATAGCATAGTCATTAGGTATGGCGAGGGACAGAGATGGGCCGGATGCAGCATTAAGCCAAGTTTCTGTGACTGCGAGGAGATCAAGATTTTCATAAGTTATAAAGTCAGCGATGTCGAGAGCATGGGCAGGAAGAGGCCTCGCATTCACCAAGGCTGCTTTGATTAGTTTGTCTTTTTTTGGAGATTTTTCAGATGGTATCGGTCGACTATGCCGAAGGCTGTGGGCTAGATTGTCTGAGTCAATATGGGAATTGCCAAGGTTATGGTCAATATGCGAGTGTTTCATGCTACGGGCTCTTAGTCTAGAGTTTCTGGATAAGATGCTAGGGTGGTGAGAGTAAGGAGAGGTAGGTGGGCTGGTTCTAGAATTCAATCTAGCGTTTCTATTCAATAGGCTAGGGTGGTGAGAGCATGTAGTCTAGTTCTAGAATTCAGTCTAGTGTTTCTAATAGCGATGGTGCAAGGTTGGTTAGGTGTTGGTCTAGTAGCAAAGTGGCGTATCCAGAGTGCTGGATCATCCAAGTACGGATTTGCAGGTGTCATGGTGCTGGGACACGAGGAGAGGGTGGTGGTTACCATACATGAGCTGGTGAATGTGTCTTGATTAGAATGTGGGTTGGGTTGACTAGTCCAGTGTCTACTGTATGTATACAGTAGGTGGATGAGAGTCGATAGGCACCAATACATGATGTGGGTGGCGTCGCTAGTACACAGGGTAGCAGGTGTGGTCTGTTAGCGACCAGAGGCACAGCACAGATCGATTCAATGTAGTCAGAGGGTAGCCATAAGGAGCAGCACAGCAATCAATGTGGTCTGTAGGCGACCATAAGGAGCAACACAGCAATCAATGTGGTCTGTAGGCAACAATAAGGAGCAACACAACAATCGATGTGGTCTGTAGGCGACCATAAGGAGCAACACAGCAATCAATGTGGTCTGTAGGCGACCGTAAGGCGCAACACAATCAGAGTGGTCTGTTAGCGACCATAAGGCACAAATGCAATGGGAGACAAATTAGATGCATGGCTCATGGGTACCTAGATTCGAAATTAGCATGAGGAGCCAAAAAGGCACTAACTTAAAATGCAATAGGACACAGATTAAATGCATGAATCAGGGGTACCTAGATTCGAAATTAGCATGAGGAGCCAAAAAGGCACTAACTTAAAATGCAATAGGACACAGATTAAATGCATGAATCAGGGGTACCTAGATTCGAAATTAGCATGAGGAGCCAAAAAGGCACTAACTTAAAATGCAATAGGACACACAGATTAAATGCATGAATCAGGGGTACCTAGATTCGAAATTAGCATGAGGAGCCAAAAAGGCACTAACTTAAAATGCAATAGGACACATATTAAATGTATGAACAGAGAACACAACAATGTAATTTTGCCAAAGGATGAGAGGGCATAGTAAGCATAGTAGGGAAGCCCATCAGTGTTGTATGGATTTTACGACTTCTCTTTTTTCTTTACCTGTTGACTACAGGTCGGCCTGAGCAGCTAAACCCTGGCTTCCATTGGGTCACAGTGTGGCTCCTTTCATCATTGGTCTTCTTTAAATGCCACCTCCTCAGGCATAAGCCGAAGGAGCTTTAAAGAGGGTCAGAACACGGCACCAAGACAGAAAGCTACTGTTGCGGTGAGGATCCTGGTGAAATCCTGGGATCCCGCCGTGCCACAGTTTCATTTTGTGCCAAACTTGGGAGCGCTTATAAAGAGACTAGACCTGCTGAAACTGAATCGCCTGTGTAATAAATGACCCAATTCATTCACAAATGTCCACCTGATTGTTATTGGATGCTACGAAGGATAACTTTGCGATTTTCCTCCATAAGCGCACACTTCATACCACAGGACGGGACAGTTTTGTGACTGCAATAAGGTTTCGGTGCTGTTGAAATATTGTTTCACGTGTGTTTTCGTAACTCAGCATCACCCATTCCCTCTTACTAAGGAAGCCTACCAGTTGTCGTTCATGATAGTTTCCCTGCACTGACAAAAAAGAAACTCCAATAAGAGATGTTTTGTTTTCAAATAGATAACACACACAATGCCTCTACGTGCTGCAGTTGTATACCATGGTGTTTAACCATAAGTTGTAACTGGGAGTGCCGAGAAGCGAGAACGCCTCCAGCCCTCCCATTGTCCTACTTATGTGCCCTGGCAATAAAACGCCTGTTTATAGTTTTGAATCACTACCACATAGTATTTAGCAGGATTACAATGAGTTGTTTCTTATGTCCCTGACATACCTTTTTTTATTTTGTGGTAATGAACTTGCGAGTATTGATTGGTAAGCTTCTCCAAACTACAGCATATTAACCACTGTCAAAAGTCACGAGGAACATCTGGTTGATATTTTAATTGTGTTGAGGAATAACCGCAAATTCGCTTCCTCAAAGAATTGGAAATGTTTCCTCTAAGTCATGCCGTTTAAGCTTTATTTTCCTAATGAATCAATTCCAGAACTGCTTCAAATATAACCAGGGCCAGAACGCCAAATAGTACAGGGAAATACACTGAATATAAGGTTTTATGTGGTAGCATTTTAAAAATGGTTTTGGAGTGTGTTATAGTAACTCATATTACATGCTTGTCTTATGCTCATGTCACATAGCAAGACATCTACAAACATGTTTGCAAAGGGTAATCACGCATGGCTAGTTGCTATATAAATGGTTTAAAAAATGATATGAAAAACTCACTGTCATATGTTAAGCTGAAGTCAAAAATCGATTCACTCCTACTGAAAATGTTAGTAGAATGAAGTACATGCTCCAGCCCGATAGGATCTGCTAGGAACTTAAAAGGTCTATGCAAGAACCTTGTCTCTTTATGCCAGTGAGATCAAGCCCAGGCCTCTGTCTCGCTGCTTCAGCTATCTCTTTTGCTGCAGACAGCTCACACGAGTCGACCCACCCAACCCTCACTCGTTCTTAATGAGAGAGAGCAGCCCATGTGGGGACTGGGCTGCCTCCTGCACCTCCAGGGAGCCATTGTTGTGTTCTGGCTGGTGGTGCCATGCCAGCAGATGGCAGGCCTGGAGGGCACGCACTGCCTCATGCTTTTCATGGTACTGGTGCATTCATCAAAGCAAAGTGAACACTAAGTAACTAAGTGTTAACTTTGTTTGATGAATGTGCCTGCTGTCACTAAGCGCATGAGGAATGCAGCCATCCGGCCCTTCCTGCCGGTGGCACCTAACGTAATGTTACCTGACTTTAGTTTTATGTCAAAAGCCTTGATGTGTTGTTGGTGGCACTTATAAGTGCTTATTAAACTGGCCCCAGCGTGGCTTACAAAACTGGGCCCAAGCCATTCCCCAAGACCAATCTCGGTCAGCCCGTGGCCGAATGCCCGATAGGCCAGTCCGCCCCTGGTTTTATAAGCACAGTGAAAATAGAAAGCTGGAATGGGAGACAAGTAAATGCAGCCAGATGGTTCTAAGCACCAGGTTGAAGCAGACGAGACAGCCTTGCTGGCAATTTTAGATGATCTGCACTACAGTGCACAGGAAGGTAGCTCTACCTATATGATTCATCGAAACAAATTGAGTTCTTCTGAAATGTAGTTGACATTTCTCTTCTGTGAAAGGATGGTTAGCTAAAGAATCTTGTTGAGACAAAAACCCAGGATATAGGCCGGTAGAGAGACACTACCAGCAACTCCCTTGTTTGTGCATATTAAGATGCTTCGGGTTTTCACCCTAAGGTACTAGGGTAATCCAGACGTGGAACCCTTGCTCACTGTTCATAGAAAGGCACAGCTCCACCTTACTGATGAGGCCCAACCAGGCCAAAACACGTGTCTGCGCTTGCTGTTGGTACTCTTGTTCAGAAGAGAATTGCCTGGCATTTCTAGGCTGGACTGCTCTAGGGCAGGACAAAGACTGATATGTAGTGGACATTTCTCTTCTGTGAAAGGATGGTGAGCTAAAGACTCAGGTTAAGACTCCAACCCGGAATACAGGACAGTAGAGAGACACTCCCAGGATCCCCCCCGTTGTTTGTCATTATGGCCCATACCTAGAAATGTGGTCCAACTACCCATGTGTGACTCAGTGAAATCTAATACACTTCTGTTGCTCAAAATTGTGAAATTATGCGTCAAAGCTGAGCCAGAGACACAGCAACGAACTATACATAGCTGAGTGTCCTAGGTAATCTGGACATTCACCCTGTGCTGCTTTCTTGCTTTTTCAGAAACCCTGTGACCATGCCTTAGATGGGACCAAAAGGATAAGGGTCCAACCCAGGACTTTCATGACACGTAGGAAACTAGTTATCTTAGAAGCTGCCTTTGGAAGAATTTACAGTATTATGGTAAGTGCACAGGACTGCAAATAGATTATCCCCTGTTGCCCTCCTACTGTGTGCTGGGAGGATTCAGTGACAGGTTACATGTAACAGTACATTTAGATTAAGTGGGGGCTCGGAGGTTGGCCATACAAACCCTGATGCCGCTTTCTATGTCCTTCTGTATGAGCCGCACTATTGGCATTATGATGGCTCTGTGCAGCTGAACAGGGCAGTTATCTACTCATTGATGAGTAGTAGTAGTCATCATTTATATAGCACCTTTTCCCATTGTTATTTTCTCAATGCACGTGTGGTGGGAACACCCTCAGGGACCAAAGTCCAGGTATGGGTACTTTCCCAACAGGCTTAGAATGCATGTGTGCATTTGGCCAAGATTAAGGAGTTAAGTGGGCAGGCTAGGCTCCAGTAAGCAACCCAAGAGGTCAGGCATGTGGGTGGGTGCTGAAGGGGTCCCAATTGTGTGCGAGTGCAAGAGACTCGTTATATGTCCAGCTGGACTGAAATCTGTCACAGGTTGTCGCTGTATCCTAATGGCAAAGTTGTTGAGGCAAGTCTAGTTTAAGTAGGCTTAAAAATGTTGTGGTAACTATAAAAGAGAGGAGTATTTAAGATCATTCATTGATTATGATGCAGTTGAGTATGGGACAGGAAAGGTCGGGGTTTACTAGGTGGCGACTTAAAACTCATATTTTACAAGAACAGGGGGTTGCTGATTCTCTGGACAATTTCACGAGGAATTACTTTGATATTAATGTTGGGTCTGCATCTGATGTCATGGTCTGGGAAAGCTTTAAGGCGACTGTGAGAGGGGAACTGATGAATATTACATCCCGGGTGCGGAAAAAAACCTTGGCGGAGATTCAGAAGTTGGAAAGGAAACTGGAAAAAGTGCAGAAGGATTTTGCAGTGTCCAAGCGACCTGAGGATAAGTTGTCGGTTGGGCGGTTCAGGGACTTACTTAAACAAAAAATGGATGCCCAATATGAGAAGGGTATGTTTTTTATGAAGCAAAAGTTTTGGAAACAAGGTGACAAAAGTGGGAAACTATTGGCGAATAGGTTACGGGAACTATCGGATGCTTCTTTTATCCAAAAACTGGTCGATGACAATGGTGTTCATATTAGTAAGAAGGATGAGATATGTAGTGGTTTTTGGACATTTTATGAAACTTTATATTGAGAAGACCAGTTTCTGAGCCAGGTAGACATGGACTCCTTTTTTGATAAAATTATTATGCCAAATTTGAGTGCGGACCAAGCTGTAATGATGGATAGCCCTATTGAGGAAGAGGAAGTGTCAGTGGCTATTGGTCAGCTCAACAAGGGTAAATCACCGGGGATAGATGGTCTTCCGGTAGAGTTTTACCAGACACTGAGTGGGGTTCTTGTACCGTTCCTGTGCAATCTATATAATGGTTTTATACTGGATGGTTTGCTTTGTCCCACTATGAAGGAAGCTTGTGTAATTGTTATCCCGAAGCCGGGGACAGATGGTAAGAGATGCGAGAATTATAGGCCGATCTCGCTCCTGAATGTGGATCTAAAAATTTTCAGCAGGATTCTGACTAATAGGTTGAATATGTGCATAGGCAAACTGATCAGTGGATCACAGGTTGGTTTCATGAGAGGCAGATACGGTTATGACCATATTAGGACGTTGATAGATTTGATGGGTCTACCGAAGACGAAGACCAAGGACACCTTGTTGTTATTTATGGATGCGGAAAAGGCTTTTGACAGGGTCAATTGGTCCTTCCTTTATCACAAACTCAAGAGAATGGGATTTGGGGACACGTTTATTAGGATCATCAGGGCATTGAATTCTAATATTAGTGCAAAGGTGTGGGTCAATGGGGTTATGTCCTCCTCGTTCTTGTTATCTAGGGGAACTAGGCAGGGTTGTCCATTGTCTCCGTATCTGTTCAATCTGGCCTTGGAACCTCTCATCCTATACTTAAAACAAGAGCAGGGCCTTCGGGGGCTTAGATTTGGAGATACGGAGATGAAAGTGCTATGCTACGCTGATGACATGACAGTGATATTGTCTAACCCGGCTGAGGGATGTGTACTACTTAAACAGATGTTTGATGTGGTGGGACGTTTATCGGGCCATAGGATCAATTGGGGGAAGACTGTAGCTTTTCCTTTGGATGTTAGTGTCCCGCGTGATGTCTTGGACTCTTGGGACTGTCGCTGGGAGGTGGGAACAATGAAATACTTGGGTATACATTTAGTTCGGGATTTGAAAAGGACGACTGCTTTCAACGTGTCAAGGATACTGGAGGTAATTAAAAGGGATATATTGAAATGGGGCCGGCTGCAGTTGGGAATTTGGGCCAAGGTTAATGCCGTTAAAATGGTACTTTTGCCGAAGGTTCTTTACATCATACAGTCCATTCCCTTGAAGTTTACGAGGAAAGTTGTTGCTCCTATTGATAAAGTCTTTCGGGATTTTCTTTGGGGAGAAGGCAAGCGGCCTAAAATTCCTAAATTTATTTTGCATGGTCCAGTAAATGATGGAGGATTTGGATTCCAGAATTTGATGAATTATTGCACAGGTTTTCTCTTGAAAAAATCGACCCCATATTTTTCTGAGGTTCATGAATATGTTCCCAATTGGTATATAATTGAGAGTTACCAGTTTTTGCCTTATGCGCTGAGAGACCTCTATTCAATGTCTAAATTGCCTGCCTCAGTACAGAAGCTGCCCACAATGGGTGCGACTAGGGAAGCGGTGCTGCGCTTTCTGGACTTGGGAGGTGAGAATGATGGGTTGCACTATGATGCGTCTTTATGGCAAAATGCATGTTTGCAATTGGAGAATAGGCCCTTATGCTGGAAAAGTTGGATAGGTAAGGGCATACTTAGGGTCCGTGATGTGTGGCATAATGGTGACATGATCTCCTTTGAACAGCTGAGAACATCCTTTGGTATTGGAGCTAGAGAAAGAAATCGTTATGAGGCCTTAAAGATGCTCTTGACTGAAAGGACAGGGATGTTAGATGGGGGCATGAATGAGAGACCTGCATTGTGTGAACTTCTCCGTTCTGCAACGTATGGAGTTTCGACTTATCTGAAGTTGATGCCGGCGGATGAGGTTGATGTGAGAGCATGGGATAAGCTTCGTCAGACCTGGGCGGATGATCTTGGGGCAGATATCTCGGTTCGGGAATGGACGTATTTGCTTCATGTAGGAGTACAGGCAAAGATGGACTTGCAGCTGCGTTATATTAGGCAAAGGGTCCTCTTTAGACTATATTGGACTTTGTCCAAGATGGCCAGATTGGGTCTTTCAGACACTGATTCATGTTGGGGCTGTGGATGTGGTGTGGGCTCTTTGATACATATGTTGTGGACGTGTCCGAGAGTTTCCGACTTCTGGACTGGGGTATTGGATAGACTGGACCTTGTATTGGAAGAGAAACTTCCTCGCTCCTTCCTTTCAATCATTTTGTTATCCAACAGGGGTAGAGGAGACAGAGCTAGGGACTGTACGGAATGGATTAATAAAGGGTTGATTTTGGCAATGAAACAAATCCTACGGGTCTGGAAGTCAAGGAAGAAACCGGGTGTGGATGGGTGGTTATCAGATATGCAGGTCTTGTCGAACTTTGATAAAGTTCTGCTCCTTGGACAAGGTAGAGAAGGTCGTTACTCTCGACTTTGGGGACCCTTTAATGACCTATTTGGCTGAAGGTTGGGTTCCAAACCTGGGGGGATAATCCCTTACTTGGGTTGGGGATACTTTGATACTTCTGGTGATGGGGGGCTGTTTCGTGGTGTGTTTGTTGTGTGTTTTTGTTTCTTGTTGTTTTGCCTTATTGGTTGAGTGTCAGGGATTTTTGTTCAAATTGTATTTGTTTTTTTACAAATATTATTGATGTCCATGTATTCAGTATTATTTTGTTTATTTCTAAGGTTCTTTTAGATTTTGCAATCTGAACATGATGCAATGTACTGGAGATTGTTTTTCTTTGTTTGTTGTTAAAATTTTTAAATAAAGTGATTAAAAAAAGAAAAAAAAAAATGTTGTGTCCAGCTATAGCAAATTTTGTCATAGGTTGTTGCTGCATTCAAATGTGCGTGGATGGATAGCCGTGCCTGTGGCAGATGTCCACCGAAGTGGTGCGTTTATACGTACCTAGAGCTCAGATGTGGCTTCATCTTTGCTGTCGCTGAGGGCTGAAGTCCAAGGAAGGCTCTGTGGCTCTGTTACTGTGGACCCTCTTTTCCTTCTACCCCTCCCCCTGCTTTGAAATACCCGTCTTCTTCCTTCCTTTGATTCATGTAAACTGGCTCCAATGCTAAGGGCACCTTCTGGAGGTGCAGGCACTGTACATTGCTCCAGCAGTCTGCATAGTGCCCTGCCTAGAGAGCTCTTGGTTGGAAGGTACCTAATGAAGTCTTTCCTGGCAGCAGTCGATGTCTATCAGTTAGGACCTCCATCTATGAGGTATATTCCACACTATTGAGGACAAACTCAGATAATGGAGTCAAGAGACCGGGATCTTCACAGGGGGAGTAGGTGGATGCGAGTCACTGTTCGTAGCATGGACATTAGTAGTACAGTCCTCGGATAAGAAGGCAGATGGAAAGAAGAAACCAGTAGCACAAGAACCAGAAACCCATGGGCATGGATCTGCAGAAACCAAAGTCTACTAGCATAGCGTCCCCAAGGAAGTTCACATGAGACAGGCAACAGTTGGCCCAACGGGACAAAAAGGGTGGGATCTACTACTAAAAGTTGCGCAACAACGGCTGAACCCCAAATGGATCTAAATTAAATCCCTAAGTCAAAAGCACAGGAGATATCCTTCTCCTTTAGACGGCTCCTGCATTGTGTCTGCCAACATCATCTGCAAGGAAACGCAGGGTGGTCTCGATACTGCGTAGGGAGGACCAGAGCATCGTAGGTGAAGAATTAACCGCTACAGGTAGGGGGCAGATGTAGGGTGGGTCATGCGGCGACCACCCACCAAGCACGTCACTTCAGGATTCCGCAGTCTCTCAGCTCCTGGAATGGCCAGACCCAGGCAGGGGATGACGTGTCTGGTGCGTTTTCATCTATACCATGATACCAGGGGCCCGCTTCTCAAAATATCCTTGCGACAAGGGATTCCCTAGAAAGATGTGCCCTAGGCACACAGGGCACCCCAATCAAGGATGCCCACATTCAGAGGCCCTTCCCCACCCCTGGGGTGCATTGGAGCAAATACGGATGCATTTCTGTCCATTTCAATGCACACCTTAAATTCAAAAACGTGAGGTGCATTGCAATGTGCATAAAGGGACCACATTCGTTTGTGCTTGTTTGGAACCGGTGCTGGGCACTGTGTGAGGCGTGACTGCGTCATCCATGACGCTGTCAGGTATTTTATCTTTCAGGTGTAACAGCAGTGGGTTGAACCTCTGCTGTCGCACTTCCATTCCCAAACAGGGATTGAAATCCTTTTTTGCCCCCACATCACAGTGACGGGCCCTTTAAGAGCCTGTCACTGTAAAACGTGCCTCCAGCCAGGGCACCTTTTGCGCTGCCGGCCACCCCACTGAAATGTGAAGGTCACGTATGAGAGTGAGATGACCAACGTTTTTTCACAAATTAGTGCACATTTTTTAAAAAGTGCATCCTCTACCCTTTTTTATTCATGCTAGTTTTCAAGAATCTTCCCCGTATTCCAACCGAAGGCAAAATGGAAGCTCCCCAGCACTGCAGAACATACTTGGCCGAGGCAATGCGATTAAATGTGCAGTAACAAAATAATGCATATTTGACTGATACTGGTTGTGAAGCACTATATCTCATTTTATATAATTTCATTTGTTATCAAAATCTGGGGCTAATTCTTAAAGAAGAACGCAACTGAAAAAATAATGATATCACTTTTTTGCATTCACTAAAGCGCCCCATAACAAATCGGGCTCCTAGTGAATATGTCCTCATCGGTCCCCCTCAAAAAACAACTTGTCCAACAATGGATCAATTATATGCGCCTAGAAGGATTTGTTCCACAACTCTCAGGCTCAGCAAAATCCTTAGGCTGTACCATTGACAGCAATTTGTCCTTCCAGAAACACGCAGCTAAGAAGGCCCAAATAGCCTGCCTCAGAATCTCTTCCCTTCGAAAAAATCAAACCCTTTATTCCGCCCCAGGACTTCCGGACCGTAGTGCAGGCCCCTGTGATCTTGCACATCAATGGGGGGAAATGCTCTCCTGACAGGGCTCCAAGCTGCTCACTTGGATCCCTTAAAAGTAGCCCACCATTCCGCAGTACGTCTTACGACGGGAGCATGGAAATTTGACCGAATTACCCCCATCACACGCATATTACATTGGCTTCCACTCCAAGCCAGGATACTGTTCAAGACTGCATGTATCGTCAAAAAAGCAGTCACGACTATTACACCAGCATACCTGGCTGCTAAGCTCCACCTATCTGGTAGCACATGCTCCTCACACAGTAAATCGACCAACCGGCTTGAATCACAACTTGTCTGCAAATCGAGGACCCGCAAACAATCCTTCTCTTGTCATGCACCCGCCCTCTGGAACTCAGTCCCGTTGTCGGCTCCAAATACCCTCACAATTCTCCAGTTTTGCAAATCTCTCAAAACATGGCTCATTCAATAACACCTGACCAAGGACGAATTCCAATAAATGCACATACTGACGCGCAGACCTCACAGTAATGTGCTACTGTTAAAAGATGCTAGCCAAAATGCTGGCTACCCACACTCTGTACAGCGCTCCGATGCTCTCGAGCTTTAAACAATACAATAAAATAAATAAATAGTGAAAGCGAGTCTTAAAAGCCGTTTTCTGCATGCAATCTGCACCTGTGCCCTGCTCACATACTGGAAGTGGATGTCTTCTAAGAACCAGAGAGAGGCCCGCATTGTCATGGGCGTAATTTTATGCGGGGAGGGGGTGTTTGTCCCCCCCCAACTTTCATGGCACACTATTTTGTCCCCATTCATTTGAATGGGGCACCTTTTCTTCAGAGGTCATGTCCCCCCAACATTTTCAGCAAAGTTTCTCCACTGCGCATTGTTAATGTAAGAAGACTCCCTGTTAATGAGAGGTCATGCTGCTTGCGTGTCTGGTCTCTATACAGCCAAGGAACTAGTCCAGAGGCTCACGGCCAAACATCACACATGGCATGAAGAGTAGGGTTACTGGGTCGTTCAATGTCACGGGGGACACCATATTTCAAACCTTGGACTTTTATTTTGCAGCCCCATAACCTCTGGGTGTTGCAATGTTGGCAAACCTAATAGCTGCTAACCTTTTATTTCAGTGGCATCGAGTCCAACTATTTTACATGAATGGAGGGTACATTTATTTCCGGAGACTGCAAACCAACCGCGCTGCCAATCAAATAACCCTACAAGAGTCTCAAAATATATATAGGGTCGTTGCCGTGACTCCATAGCTAAAGTTACCTGGCACTTTAAGTAGGAAAATGCAAAACTAATTTTCTCTGTAACCTTTGTTCTCGTCCATGAAAATTCACCAAATTGGTCATGCAACTGACCAGCCGGAACCAAACACTCGTGCCGTATTTGGCAAAGTGGCATCAGTGTTTTCATATCCAAAATCATTGCTGAATAAACTTTTTTTGCATTGCAATTTCCATAAAAGATGAAACATCACACTTTAACGCAAGTATGTCAAAATTGTTTGCTTCAATGTCTAGATTGTTTACACAGACCTAGGCCTTCGTCTTTAATCATGTATTTCGAGGATCAGGTCAGCTAAACTTGGGATATTCACTTTTTAAGCTAAAGATAATGGGGGTCATTACGAGTCGGGCGGTGAGGGATACCGGGCACCGGTAAGGAGACCAGTGCCGGTAATCCCGATTCCGAGGTCACTTGGAGGGAACCGTAAGGAACGTGTGGTCTGACCACACGTCCCTTACGGGTCCCACTAAGGGACCAGAGCGCTAATAACGGGCTTGCCATTTGCGGTTTGTTCAATGGGGACTTACCGGTCCCGCAAGGGTCGGAATGCACCGGTAAGTCCCCATTGAACAAGACCGGACTCGGACACGGTATGGGAGGCCATCTCCTAATGAGGCCCAATGTCTTTGTATTTGTATTTTATTTGTATAGCGTGCCAAGCCCTTACGCATCTGGGCACATTTCTTACAGTTGCATAGCAATGTTAATTTACAGTTGCAAACAACAAATGTAGCCGTACATATGCATTGAGTGTGAAGGGCCAAACTAAAATCTGTATATATAAAGCTGAATGTATGTATGTGTGTATGTTTGTCCGGCTATACAAATCCACACCATTGAACCCACTGCTACCAACTTTTGCATGGATTCTTCATTTGTCTGGGGCAAGATTGTAGTCTATGTTTGGATGCAAACAAATGTACTCCGTAGGCACCCTAATTTACTGATGCTCACCCCGATTCACTACAGTAGGTACTAGAAGGAGGGAACATTTGGAAAAGTGTCTGAAGCAAAATGTTCGATATGTTGGTTATTCCTTTAAAATGTATTACTACTGTACACAGTTCGGAAGTGCTTATTAAAGCATTTTTAAAGGGAATTAAAAAGACAAAATAAATAAAAATAAAATGTATCATGCCACTCCAAATGTGGGAAATGGCAAGGTTACAGTTTACTTAAGTTCTTCACGAGTAGAGAGCACAATCGATCAATCTTTCTTGGACATTTTCTCAAATGTGCTGAAGCCATTAAGTGATGGAAACATGCCACACAAAAAACGAACATCACTTGGAAAAGCTCCACCTGATGCAAAGTGAAAATCAATTTCAAGAGCTTCTGAAACACAACAAACAGCAGCACGAATTGCCGACCAGAGGACAGGAGCAACTTTCTCCAGGGCAAATGAGATGCCAGAGCAAACTGATGCAAGACTTGCTGACATGTGGACAAGAGCAACATCCTCCAGGGCACATGAGACACCAGAGCAAACTGAAGCAAGACTTGCTGACATGAGGACAAGAGCAAGATCCCCGAGGGCACATGAGACACCACTCGATCAGGACACGGGCAACGCCGGGTACCCCAGCTAAGGGCACATGAGATGCCAGAGCAAACTGAAGCAAGACTTGCTGACATGAGGACAAGAGCAACATCCTACAGAGTACAATGAGACACCACTCGATCAGGACACGGGCAACGCCGGGGTACCCCAGCTAAGGGCACATGAGATGCCAGAGCAAACTGAAGCAAGACTTGCTGACATGAGGACAAGAGCAACATTCTCCAGAGTACAATGAGACATCACTCGATCAGGACACGTGCAACGCCGGGTACCCCAGCTAGTAAAGTATAGACAGCAAAATACACACAACCCACACAACCAATATTGAAGGCCCTCCCACTTTACAGGCTAAAAAAGGACATAAGCAAATGGGATTAAACAAGACATGTTGGCAGAATGTTCCATGAACCAAGGCACTAAACATGGAATAAAAGATATAGCGGGCAACCAATGAAATAGCCACCAACACGGCTCAATGAGGTTTGCTCAAATTCTTCTGGCTGAAGAACAGTTTCCCAATTTATGTTTTACTGATTTTACTTTTTTTAACACAAAAGGGGGAGGGACACCTCCCTACTCCCCTCCTCTACCCCCTCATATCTCCTTTTCCGTATACTGAAATCCAACCCATCATCTAAATGTTTTGTGGTTTAAAAAAAACTGTAAATATCAGGCAAAATGTAATTTGCCGGAATTGTAATTCAGCAAAAGTGGGTAATCCACCAAAACACAGTGGGCCTCATTACAACCCAGCCAGTCTGGAATTAACATGCTGGTAATTCCATTTACCGGCACATTTCCGGACCAGCAGAGTACACTTTTGCCGGTGGGGTGGCCTGATTTACCTCCAGCAAAGAGCTGGAGGTAACACAGGCCAACCCCCAGCAAAAAACAGCCAGTATTTCCAGCACCGGGGAATGGGGATTAACACTTACATACCCTTACTAGCACCTGTAATCTGATGGTTATTCTGGCAGACCAGGTCCCGGTAACGGTATCACCATTTGGTGGTTTCCCCTACCGGATTTACCGGTGGGATACCGCCAAATTTATAATAAGAGCCAGTGTCCAAAAAAAAACAAAGGTTCACTTTAACAAAACTGACAATACATTGAAAATCTAGTAAAATGAAATGAACACCATCTACATGGAAACCATGGTGGACATTGATTGCTGCAGGTGTTGAAGTGAAAGTAGTTTGAGGTCCCATGATTCTGCAGGTAGGCACACATGCATTTATTCACACTCCATCAAGCTTTGCAGATCTTAAGATGCACCTCTGTGCCTCTACCCCTCCATTTAAGGACAGTGATACAAGAGGCGACAATGGGGCAAGATGTAAACTGCCGAAACAAACACTCCATATCAGCCCTTATTTGACACCTAAGGCCTTGCCCTAGGTATATCAAAGATCATGCCCATCGGTATGCAGGTGAGGACATCACAAAGACAATCATGCTTGGAATTGCACGACAGCAGACAGGCCACTGCATTAGCCAATGTATCTCCACAAGGTCCATGCGACCTGATTTTGCAGCAAAGATGTTCCAGCAATCCGAGGCCCACGGTCCACACTAAACACTGGAGCCAGTGGATCCAAAGGTCCACAACTGCTGATAAACTGTGGACAATGCACCTATGACATGCATGGAGGCACACTGTACAAACAAACTGGAGACGAAAAAATCATAGCGAAATAAACCATAAACTGTACAACACAAATACACACAGACCATTCTGCAATAACATGCGAAAGATTGATTTGTGTGGCATACATAATTACACCACACAAACAAAGCAACACGTTTCAAAAAAGGACATACCAATGCCAAATCACACAGACATGCCCATGCCTAACAATGGCACCCAAACCTGCACAACTTCCAGGTTCACTCACCCTGGACACAAGTAGTACATATGGAAGCCAGAGACCTCTGTGCAGCCAATGGGCAACAAAACTCATCCGTTTTCTGGATATGCCAACGAAACATTAAGAAACACAACATACTCACTGGTACATCTAACACACACAATCCTCACATGAAGACTTACTCTTTTCTTTAATTCAGAAAATGTCTATCACATGCAGCCCGCTTCCATACTCCGATGCCAAAAATCTGGCCAGAAAGCACCAGAAAACCTGGGAAGAGCCCTCCACCCCCAAGCATGCATGTGTGCACACCATAACCAATATGCGGGCATACAACAAGATGCATGTAACTCCTTCACAAGCAAATCACCCGGGAAAAGCAACTAAAACTATATGTAAAAAAATCACTCACGAAAGACCACCCACACTGCATACAAGCATGCACACCATCGCAAACATGCAGGCCTAAAACGTCATGCATGCACACTCACAAACCACACATCAACGCACGTTTCATAATATATAAACCTCAAAATATCCATACAATGCTACACCTCAAGGAGAACACTAATTAACATGCATACAGTGCAGTCTCATAGCACATCAAAAAACAATATGATGTATCACAACAATGATTACTAGATGGCAGGTAATCCTAGCACCCACTCCACCACATACCCACACCCCAGCCAAACACTATGCTGCATAACGCAATTTGCAATACAACTCATCGGCATAATGCAAAACGCCCTGGAACAAACATACCTCGCAAATTCATAACACACCAACAAAAATCCCAAAACATCACAGCACTGATGCACAACATCACACATGCACCACTTCAAAAATATAACAGTCATTAAAAGGTAATTTGCAATAAGGGAAGAGTAATCTTAAACCTTCCACAAATCACCGAAACATACATATGTCTCATCTTTATGCCACTCCAAAGAAAGGTTCAAGACATCATAACACTGCACATTCCTATTTCTAACAACCAGAAAAGGAAAAAAAACAAGTTACAACGATGTTATAACACACATATTTATTAATTAACAGACATGTATTTACAGAAACCCCATCTTGAATTATTTAGCAAAAGAAGACCTAAAACACCTGAGAAAGAGACCACTGGCCAGACCCAGCTACACAGTTAGGGCCCAATGCCCCACCCATACTAATGAAAAAGCATCTGGGCAGGTACCCATCATCAAATATCACATCCACAGAATCAATTCAAATGTTCGGCTCATGCTACTTACCGGCACAAATATAATGCTTCACGCCCAGTCTCCAGATCCAGTAATCCATTCTGAACTTGTTCTTCTATATCCCCCCCAAAAATAGAAAAAGGAATATATATATATGGACATATATTATATGCACGCTAAACTCCATATCAAATATGTACCTGATCAAAAAAACAGCCAACACCGTACATAATGGAATAAAAATGTACAGAAAAAAGGAAAATATGACATGCAGAAAAACGCAAATAGCATGATTAAAAATGGCACCACTAAACATGATATTATTCCCTCATAACAATGTCACTGATTCATACAGAGTATCTTGTGTTATGTTAGTGTGATTTATACTGCACACCGCTGACGTTTTCATGGTCTCCATACGCTCTGGCAGATCTAAAAATAAGAGAGGGTCCATTTGTCAGTGGGGGGGGGGGAGATAGGAAGCGCACAAGTGCTTTTGCTATGGTGTTGGTAGCTTCAGTCTGGAAAAACCGATCACTGTGTCTGAATTTGCTGGTAGGTGTTATGGATTGGTGGATGTTCAAGGCATTTGCATCCATATGGGAAGACCTGTGTGCCGTCGTATGAGGATGCATTGGACGTGTTGAGATTGTGTTAGTTATTGTAGAGGTGCAGCGTTCTGCTGCTTGGTGTCAGTGAGGGGAAGTGTTATGGGTGTCGGGTGTGCGTGGAATAGTTGGTTTGCATGTGTATGGTGGCTTTTAGTATGGGCTAGTGGGGAAAGAGAGTGCAAGTCTCATGGCATCGGGTTCAGTCGTAGTCACACAAGTAGCTTGTTTGGTTAGTGAAACCCAGCGTGCCATGGTCAGCTATGTTTGGTCTCTCTTTGAAAATGGCCTATGGCTTGTGAGTTTGCTCAGCCATGTCCACTGTATTTCATTTTCGAATAACATTTGGGTTCAAGAAGTATGTCGTTGCTAAACCTAAGGGTTCAGCTTGGTCTGTCAATTGAGATTCTTTCTTGCAGGAATTCTTCTCCCTGGCCCTGATTGCTTTGTGAACAATGCAGAGGGTTGTGAAATTGATCGTTTTCTTACCTGGCAGCCATTGTAGTGATCCTGGTGCTGGTGTGATGTGTTCTTTCTTGTTGAGTCTTTGAAGGCATTTTGTTGCTGCGTTCTGTATATATTGTAGTTTTGGTGAGATAGTCAGGCATGCCAAGGTAGTTGCTGTTGGCATGGTCTATTCTTGACATTACAAGTGAAATAATGGTGAATTTCTGTGTGAAAAAGTGAGAACGGGTTATATCCATCTGAGTACACAATTTCATTTTGCAACAACACAACTATAATGTCCCCACACCAAACATCCACCCACTACAAAGGAACAAAATCATAGACTCTATTTGAATTTAATATGACCCAATCCAAAAATAGCTTGAACCATTACTTATGCAACGTAAACAACAAGAAATGTAACCCTTCAACATGATAACTCAACTGCCCCAATCTCCATCATGTCTCATTGTTTGCCACATTCAAACCAAATGTAGAACCTGCTTCTAAAAATTCCACCAACCAACTCCAAAAAATAAAATAAAACATGTTAGAAATTATTAGACATTATATGTTTAACAAAAACAACTAAAGGAAAAAGTATAATAATTAAGCACAGATTTTTTAAGTGACAACATACAACACACACGAAAGGAACACATCAATCATGTGCTCTGCGGTCCACACATCTAATGTCTGCATGTAACTTTGTAAAATTATTACATTTAATAACCTACTAATCACAAAGACATTTCGAAATACATATTATTAACATACAGGTTGAATTACATTACTTTCACCACTGCTTCTTTATACTTCTAGACAAACCCACCTACTCATACAGTCACAAACACATTAACAAAATATGAAATATCAACTATCTTCAGTGATTAAAACACTAACCAATATTAGATTAATACATGACCAAATGTTCAGCCCCTTTTACTGTATGTTGTGTATAGCACATTTATGCAGATCAGTCCCAAAATAGTTCACGCAAACAAAATATGCAAACATTCAGAATAAAAGATATGCGCGCAATGAAAGCATTAGGATGCAAATAAAACTGTCAAAGTAACTCACATACAAAGTATACAATACTCCCTTAAAAACAAGAGAACATTAGTGACGAAGCAGTTTTTTTAAAAGTTCAAGTTACTACCTAATGCATAAGAAGTGAAAATCTACAAATGGTAGGAATGCCAACATTAAGGTTTAATGCATTATTAAACACTAAACATAATATAAAATAAAAACGAAAATTGTTGAAACCTAGCTCGCCTCACAAATATGAAGTAAAAAAGTAACATCACCACATATGTATATCAACATACACTTAACAACAAGACAACATACACAGCAAACATACATACAATCAATAAACACACAACATTACCATTTACATAAATAGGAACATATAACTTAAATTAAATTACCTCAGAACGTACACCCACAATAGCTAAAATGATTAGCTCTCCACAACATATATTCTTACGACCATATTCATAGTACATTTTACACCAGACAGCATACATTCACATATGAAGTGCAAACAAGCATTATACATACAGCAGTATGCAGATAAAACACAGCATACTGTTAACATTTTAACGCATTACCAATAATTTAGCAGATGTGCTTACGTTTCCAGCTACGTCCGATTTCTTTCATGTAATGTTTAGTGATTAATAATACTTTAAACCTTAAAATGACCACTTTATATATATATTATAGATGGCAGCCTGCAATATCTCTATAAAAGCATGAACATAATTGTCTTATTACAAGATAGCTCTAACATCATAACTCATCTGTAGTAGAAAAATGACATCACAACCGCTATGTAAATCAGTTATTACACTTTGGATATAATGCCACAACGCCTGCTATTTGAGCCATCACAGAGCAGAATTCCAGCTTTCGCTAGAGCATTTAATTAAAGCTGTGACAAGCTTATCATATTCCTTGCTTGTAAAATCGTTTTCTGTGACAATTTACAGTCATTAATTAACAAGGAACTAATTAGGGTTGAATGTTTAATTGATGCACTGCTAAGATTAACACATGGTAGCAAGAATCTGCATGGTATTACTTATTTTAAAGCACATAAAAACGTTTTTCGATTAATTTTATTAAATTGATTAAACTATTTTTCTGTTGTACATTAGAAGCTGCATATTAGCTTTCTTGAAACCAAACAGATTCTGCATTGATTATATGGAGCAGCAAATTGAAGGTCTCTTATGTTAGATTAAGCAAGAGGACAAGTATTAAAAGGGATGACACTGTGTGGCCATGTATTATAAGGAATAAAATACAACAGTCCTCCTTGCATGCTGCTAGCAGGTGCTAGACAACAAAGCAAAACAGGACAAAAGCACCCGGACTCTCAGACTCAACGTGCATATAGCATTTCTTATTAAGACATAAATAGTCAAAAAAGTATAAAAGCATGGACTTACAAAGGCAACAAGGATATTCTAAGCCCAGGGTATAACCACACATTCCATCCCTATGCAGGGACTTCATCAGGTTAGTTTAAAGTATTGCAATAAGGCTTTCCTTTATTTCTAACCTACCAACTCGAATTTATCCATCATGATCATGTGATCTTCCATACAGACCTAAACATACAGGCAACATGGTGGCCATCTTGTAAGAGACAATGTTAATAAATCTCTATGGGTACTGAAATAGTATCCCACATTAAATGCACAAAAACGAAATCAAGTTAGGTGTGAAACACAATGGGGCTCATTACGGGTCTGGGGGTAAAAGTGCAGGTGATACCGGCGTGTTGCTGCCGGACCCGTAACTATTTACCGATGCCTGACTTCCGGTGCTGCCGGGGGATTACAAACCCAGCGGCCCAGAAAGTCAGGCGCTAAGGGAGCAGGGACCAGGGAAGCACTGGCACCCTTGATAACGGTGCTGGTGCTTCCGAAACGGTCTGCATACCATGGAAGCTGTGCCTGGCAGGGCCAGACCCATCGGGCACGGTGGCTCCGGCAGGCAGACCTGTAATATGCCGGTCTGGAAATAACGGTGACGGTAGGCTTACCGGCACCGTTCTTTCCGGACTGGCATACTTCTAATGAGCACCAATATCGCTAATAATTATAGCCCAAAATGCAATTGCAATTCGGTATAAAATGAATATAAAACCATTCACCATTGATGAACAGTTCATATAAATCATGGTCCTGCCTAAAAGACCTCACAAAAGCCATTTTGGAGGACTGCTGGGTTTTGAAGTTAATAACAGTCCTGCCCAAGTGGGACATCTATTCTAAAACTGCCCCAATGGGAATATTAATACAGACACAGCACACAATAAAATATCTATAACAAAAGAAAGGGGGAGGAGGCAACAAACAATTGTTAGTTAAAACAGAGAAATTGATTTATGTTCATTTTTATACAGAATTGCAATTGCATTGTGGGTTGCAATTATTAGAGGTATTGTGTTTGACACCTAAGTTGATTTCGTTTTTGTGTATTTAATAAAAGAAAAAATCAAAGTTGTGGCCTACTTCCCATTCATTTTCCCAGAGACAAGGTACATTTTTGCCAGACCGCACAGCCCAAACCACTGGATGGATTTGGACCAGGTCGGACAAAACTTGGGCACTAATCGTTTATTGGAGGCCTTTTGTAGTTTTAGGTTATTTTGTGCAGTAGTTTTTTAAATATTTGATAGAGAAGGGGCTACTCCATCTCCAAAATAGATAGCTATATCTTGGGTAAATTGCCAAAACCAGGTTTCTTTTGATGTAAACAGCTGCAGTCTTTGTTTTTGCTCGATGCAAGAGATAGCCGCGGATATAGCCAAAGTTAGTTAGCAGTAAATAAAACACAGGAAAAAAGCCATTTGCAGGTCAGAAAACATGCAAATGCAATCAGTCTAGGTGGGGTTTTAGGGACTGAGTTCGCTACACAAAGCTTTTCTGTTACCTCGGCTATATCCGCAAATAGCCGACAGCTCAAAGCAAACTGTCACAGAAACAGTGTGTGTTGTGGGGGGAATGGGAGAGGGCAAGGGAGGTGAGGAGGCCATCTTGTGATTGGGGGAAGCTGGCACTCGCTGAGGTCCTGTGTCAGATGCAAGTTGCCCACGTTGTGTAGCCGAAGAGTTCTTCCTCCTGATGGAACCCTCTGGCTCCAGGAATAAACAGCCAGAGCGATCAATCAGAGGAAAGAAAGGATGCCAGATGAGACACAGATGACCCAGATGAAGACACGTGCCGCATGAGTTGTTATCGGTGAAGTCAGGGTGGTACGAGTGGCCGAGGACAGGCGTTGGATCTGCAAGTGAGGGGTTAACACAACACAGAAAGTATAACCAACCGTCCTTCTGACCAGACCCCAACACAACAGTTTAAGAAGGCAATACGTGTTGATCAAATTCCAGTAACAACCCCCTTCCCATGCGAGACTATGGCTTACCGTGTTTTTATCCTGATCAACGCTGGGGAGAGTCAGGTGGAAAAAAGGAAGGGAAGCAAATCCGAAGTCCACAATCCAGAATCCAAGAAAAGCCCAACCACCTATCCCGCCGGCACGAGGACGCCTAATACACACTTGAGTGTACTCCAAGTATCAAGCTTGAACAATCCAAAAAGTTCGAGTTCCAAAGTTCAACAATCCAAAAGTTTGAAAAGTTCCAAAGTTCAACAATCCAAAAGTTCGAAAAGTTCCAAAGTTTAAACAATCCCAAAATTACCCAGACGCAATCCAGGTGAGTGAGGATCCAGAAGACAAACGAAGAGTAACCAAAACAAATGGGCGAAGGCAAAGATGTCCGTGAGCAGTCCGAGGTCGAAGCACGATGCAGGCAGCAAACAAGAACAAGGTAGTCCAGAATCAAAGCCAGGTAACGGTCCGGGACGAGGAAACGAGGCAATCAGGAACACAGGAGGGAAGGGGGAGGAAGGGTACTGCAACAGGGGTTCAAGGGAACAGGATACAATGCACAAGGTACGAAGCGCCACCAATTCTCAATCAGAAGCACCGATACGAAGTGAAGGCGGTACCTAAAAAGGAGAGGTCACATGACAGCGTTCCGCGGCTTCCAGCGTCGGCCGTAGGAAACGCTGAGAGGACGCCAGTGTTGCCATGCCAACTTCCAGGCACCTGGTTGCAGCGTTCTTAAAGGGCTATGCAGCCGTTTCCTGTACATGACAGTATCCTCCCTCAAAGGGGGTCTCACCCCCCGAGCAGACCAGAAACGAGACAAAAGGGCCGGAGCATTGACGTTCTCTGCAGGTTCCCACGTACGGTCTTCGGGTCCATAGCCCTTCCAATCGACCAGATAGAGACGCCTGCCCCTTCGAACCTTGGTATCCAAGATCGCCCCTACCTCGAATTCATCAAAACCGCGCACCTTAATCGGCGGAGGACGAGCAGATAGTCTGGTAGATGGATGGCATGGTTTCACTAGAGAGACATGGAATACTGAATGTACCTTCCATTTAGTAGGAAGGGCCAATCGCAGGGCAGCAGGGTTAATAACCTGCAAGATGCTGTAGGGACCCACAAACCGAGGTAACAAAGCTCGTCGACCAGGCAAGCGTAGGTTCTTTGTGGACAGCCAGACCTTCATCCCCGGTCGGTAGCTAGGAGCCGGGGAGCGATGTGCATCTGCAGAAGACTTAGTACGTGACTGGGCCTGTAGTAGCTGATTCTTGACCATAGCGTGGGTATCTGATAGATTCCTGAGACAACCAGAGGCAGCCGGATTGTGTAACGGCCAATCAGCAATACTGGGCAAAGAACGGGGGTGTTGGCCATACAAGGCAAAGAATGGAGATACACCTGTCGCCGTGTGCAGAGAGTTGTTGTAGGCGAACTCCGCCAGTGGTAGAACAGAAACCCACGTATCTTGGCGTTGGAGAGTAAGACATCGTAGATACTGCTCCATAGTGGCATTCAGCCTCTCAGTTTACCCATCAGTTTGTGGATGGTATGCACTGGAGTACCTGCCGTCTATACCCAGCGTCGTAGTCAATGCTCTCCAAAAGCGAGAAGTGAACTGTGTGAAGTGAACGTCTACCGAAGATTTGGTTTGCCCTCCATTCTCGTAAAAGAATGGAGGGCAAACCAAATCTTCGGTAGACGTTCTTCAAGAACAACTCTGCTAAAACAAGAGCAGAAGGAATCCCCTGGCAGGGAACAAACAAGGCTGATTTAGTGAAGTAGTCCACGACCACCCATATAGTGTCGTAGCCGTCGACTACTGGAAGCTCTACTACGAAGTCCATAGAAACCATAAGCCAAGGTCTATCTGGTATAGGCATGGGTTGTAGTAGGCCCACAGGTTTGCCCGGTTGATGTTTGCACTGCGCACAAGTGGCACAAGAGACAATGTATTCCCTAACGTCGTGTGACATGGAGGGCCACCAGCACCACCTTCTCAAAAGGTCGATAGTTTTCCCAGTACCTGGATGTGCAGCTACCGCTGAATCGTGACACCATTGTATGGCTATGTGTCTTGTGTCGGAGTCAGGTACATATATTTTACCCTTTTTATAAGGCAATGAATGGATGATCTCCAATCCCAGGCTAGCAATCTCGGAGGGAGTGGTTCTCACCCACTCTTGGATCCGTGTTTTCAGAGAGGGGCGCAAGGTACACCCAAACACCACTTGATTAGGTAATAGAAGGGCGCCCTTGAGCTCAGATGGTTCAGGAACTCCATGGATACGGGAGAGAGCATCCGCCTTCGAGTTCAGAGACCCAGGGCGATAGGTAATGGTGAAGTTGAACATGGCAAAAAATTCATGCCACCTGGCATGGCGTGCCGTGGTACACTTCACTGATTGCAGCGCCAAGAGATTTCAGTGATCAGTAAACACTTGAACCGGTTCGGAGGACCCCAAAAGATGATGTCTCCATACCATAAAGGCGTCCCTCACTGCTAACAATTCTCGTTCTGTGATCGTATAGTTCCTCTCATAAGAGGAGAGTTTTCTGGAGTGATACGCAACAGGATGCAAACCAGTGGACTCTGGGCAAAGTTGGGACAGAATGGCTCCCAGTGCAACATCTGATGCATCTGCTTCTACAATGAAAGGCAAAGACGGATCCGGATGCTGAAGGACGGGAGCAGTGGTAAAAGCAGACTTTAAGGTCTCAAAAGCCCGTTGAGCGTCCTCGTTCCATTTAAACAAGCATTTGGTGCTGGTTAGTTTAGTAAGTGGAGAGGCAATGGCTGAGAAGTCTTGGATAAACCGCCGATAGAAATTTGCAAAACCTAGAAAGGATTTCAGGGCCTTCAAGGTACTAGGACAAGGCCACTCCAATATTGCGGTAACCTTAGACTGGCTCATCTGCACTCCCCGGCTAGTGATATCATAGCCTAGGAACTCCACCTCGGTTTCATGGAACCTGCATTTGTCCAACTTGGCATACAAGTGGTTCTCCCTTAAATGTTGCAAAATGTTAGAGACATGGACGACGTGAGTGTCAACTGAAGGAGAGTAGATCAAGATGTCGTCTAAGTAAACGACTACATATTGGTCTAGCATGTTATTAAGACGGATTTCTGAACTCTGTCCTGGTGGCGCAGAAGTTCAGAAGGCCAACCTAATTACTTGGAACAGGGTAACCTCTGGACGAGCCAGACCAATCAAGGTAGCGATCGCGGCGGTCAAGACTAGGTCTCAAGAGGGGTGTGTGTGACTGAAAGCCCGCAATGAGCACACAAAGCAAGAGCGCTTACAAACTACTCCAAACAGTTGTTATATCAAAAATATATACACATTTATTTTAAGGCCTTTAAAATAATGACCGTAGCAAGAAAATCACAATATCACAATATTAAGCCAACACATACCATATCAACACAATATATATACAAATACGACAGTCGCAAGCGTTATATGCACGAAATGTGTAGTCCACCTGAAAGGGAAGGAAAACAGGCAGTGCGATAATGCTTTAGACTCAGTTCGCCTTCAGAGGCACTTAACTAGATGGAAGTCCGAGCCCTGCGAAGAGGGGAGCCTTGTGCTCAAAGTACCTGCAAACGCTGGTGCCAACGGCAAAAGGAGAAGCTCTTCGGAGGAAGTCAGGCAGTTCGGGTTAGTGCACAACAGAAGAAGAACAGGTTCCGCGACTCAAGCGCAGCCTCCACAGTGAGCAGAAGCAGAGCGCGAGTACGGACAAAAGGGTGCTGTTTTTACACAGCGGGGAAAAGCAATGGGCTACTGCAGGAGGGCGACCAGATCCTAGCTATACTACTCACCGGTCCCCGATGCAAGCAGACCCAGGCTTCTCCACGTTAGTTTCAGCAGCTGGCAGGTTCAGAAGAGCCGGGAATGCCTCGTCGTCGTGTAGAGAACAAAGACGTCCCAATCGAAGAAACCTGCACAGTTTTGTCACCACAGCAGGGCAACGGAGCGGCCGTGTGTATCTGAGTCAAATGTACACTACTCACTTCAGACTTCGGAACGCCGAGTGGACGAAGCGTGTGAGAGTGACCAGGACTCGAAATGCAACACAACCTGGCGGCGGTTACAGAGCAGGACTCCCGTGTAAGCTGGTCAGTCAACTGGATGGCCCAGAGACGCTTCCGAAGGCTTACTGGCAGGAGATGATGAAGTCGCCGAGAATAGCTGTTCCTGCTAGTCCAAAGGTCGAAGCACCAGTACAGGCCTTCTGGTTCGATCAAAGGAGGAAAGGGTTTCACAGGACGACAGCAGTGCAAAGGAGGAGTCCTTCAGCGGGTCACCAGCGATTCCTCGGTCCAGTCTCTTGGTTGCAGGATACTTGGCTCCTGTATTCCTTCGTTCGTGAGAACTCAGGAGATCGACATGGTAGTGGTGTTTCCAGCCCCCTCTTATCCACGGTTCCCTTCGCGCCAAAACGGAGGGGAGCCAATGGGAGATCCGCTCATCAACACACACACCATTCGTGGACCAATCACGGACCACGGTGGTCCCAGGCATTCACACTACCCTAGACTCTCTGGCACCCAGGATGTGTATTGGGACCAGACATCCCAGCCCACACCCTGGAGGCACACAAAAGACATGTAGAAGCCCGCGAAAGCATCCGTGTTTCGCGGGAAAGTACATGCCCAAATAAGGAAGGCCCCGGGTCGCTCGACCTGGGGAAGGTGAAGGGAGCAAGACGGTCAGTGGACAGGACAAAGGAGCCTTGTGGTCTGGCCATTTTGGGAGCCAGGCCACCATTTTGGGTTCAGCGCGGAAAACGCGCTTAGAACGCCAAAAGGAGCTCAAAATACACAAAACGATCGCTGCCACCATTCCAGTCCCTGAATGACTTGCACCGATCAAATACAATCCTAAACGAGTATCTAGGGCCTGTAGAAGGCTAGAGACCCAAGAGAGCTGTAACTTAGCTTACAGTGCCCTCTTGTGTCATGTTGCACTAAAGCCGCAACATGATAAAAGAAACTACGGGAAACAGTGTTCCCCGGTACTGACTGTCTTAAGGGCATGTCAGTTTCCCCGTAAGAAAGGAGCGAAAGCCCAGAGGAGTGCGGCAGAAGGCTGCACTTCTCTGGCAAAGTCAAGAACAAGGTGAAAAACAACAGCAAAAAGTTTAGGGGTTGCCACATGGAAGGAAAATTACCTACAATTACAAAATCTTTCCTAACACTCGCCCCTCCCAGACTATGGACAGGGGGAACTAATCCACCCCTGGATGAGTCTCTTGTTCAGGTCGGTTAAACATTCTGGACAACCCATCAGCATTGCTATGTTGGACACCTGGCCTATGCTCAATAGTGAAGTCGAAGCCTTGGAGACTTATGGACCACCTAAGCAACTTTGGATTCTCCCCCTTCATGTTCATTAGCCACTTTAACGGCTTATGGTCAGTTTGCACAGTGAAGTGGGTCCCATAGAGGTAGGGCCTCAGCTTCCTTAGGGCCCACACAACAGAGAAACATTCTTTCTCTACCGTGGACCATCTGAGCTCTCTGTCCTTAAGCTGGCGACTAATAAAACCGATAGGGTGTTCCTTACCCTTCTCATCTACTTGTGATAGTACAGCTCCTATCCCAGTGTCAGAGGCGTCCGTCTGCACGATAAAAGGTCTTTGATAATCCGGGGCCCTGAGGACAGGGGCCTGGCACAAGGAGTCTTTTAAGCCATTGAAGGCCTTCTCACACTCGTCGGTCCAAGTTACCTTCTTGGGTTTCTTCGGAGTTGTGAGGGCAGTCAGAGGAGCAGCTATGGTGCCATAGTCTGCCACAAAATTGCGGTAATACCCTGTGAGTCCTAAGAAGGCTCTCACTTGGGTTTGCGTAGTGGGGGTAGGCCAGTCTTGTACGGCTTGTACTTTACTGGGTAGAGGCTGTATCCTCCCTCCACCTACTTCATGTCCAAGGTAAACCACTGAGCCTTGTCCAATGTGTCATTTACTAGCCTTTATGGTCGAGTGGGCTTTCTGAAGAGCCTGGAGCACAATCCCGAGGTGTTTCACATGGTCTTCCCAGGTGGCACTGAAAACTGCTATATCGTCCAGATATGCAAGACAGAATTCGTCCAACCCATTCAACACATGATTCACAAGCCTCTGGAAAGTGGCAGGTGCATTCTTCAACCCGAACGGCATTACCCGGAATTGGTAAAGGCCGTCTGGAGTAGAAAATGCTGTCTTCTCCTTGGCATGTTCTGCTAAAGCTATTTGCCAATAGCCAGCAGTGAGGTCAAACGTGCTGAGGTACTTGGAGGCACCCAAAGTATCCACCAGCTCATCTGTTCGAGGCAAGGGGTGTGCATCTGTCTTGGTGACAGCATTCAGAGCCCTGTAATCCACGCAGAACCTCAATTCAGAAGTGCCTGCCTTTGGAACCAAAACCACAGGGCTGGACCAAGGACTACTAGAGGGTTCAATCACCCCAAGGTCTAACATCTTGTTGACCTCAGTCTTAATATAAGACCGTACTTTGTCTGACATCCTGTATCCCCTACTTTTGGTAGGTACACTGTCTCCTGTGTCAAGGTTATGTTTGCACCAAGGTGTCAAACCAGGCGACTGTGAAAACAGGGGGGAAAACTGCCTAAGCAAACTTTTCACCTCAGCCTGCTGATCAGAAGTCAGGTGAGGGGCCACTCGGACACCCTCAAAGGAGCTATCTGAAGGACCGCTCTGGAACAGGTCGGGGAGAGGTTCTGACTCCTCTTCCTCAACATCTGAAGCCAGTAGCAGTGCTGCGATTTCGACTCTTGGGACGAAAGCCTTCAGCCTATTCATGTGAAACACTTTTGGAGCCTGTCCAGGCCTTCCAAGGTCCACTAAATAGTTAACCTCACCCAGGGGCTCCACCACTGTGTAAGGGCCTGACCATTTGTCCTGTAAAGCTCGAGGCCTTATGGGATTCATGATCAGGACTTGCTGACCAGGTGTAAAGTTGATGAGGGAAGCTTTCTGGTCGTACCAATGTTTCACCAGCGCTTGCCCTGCCTTCAATTTATCACTAGCCAAGCCCATCAGAAGTACCATCCGTTTTCTGAGCCCTAGCACATAATCAACTACGTTGGTAGTAACAGGGGGAGTGGGCATCTCCCATCCCTCTTTGACGTTGGCTAAGGGTCTCCGTACGGGATGACCGAACAGAAGTTCGAAGGGGCTGAAGCCAACACCCTCCTGTGGTACCTCTCGGTAGGCAAACAGTAAGCATGGTAACAGAAGATCCCATTTTCTTCTCTGAGGCTCTTCCAGAGCCCCAATCATGCTCTTTAACGTTCTGTTGAAACGTTCCACCAGACCATTGGTCTGGGGGTGGTATGCAGAAGAGAACTTGTAGGCGACCCCACATTCTTTCCACATAGCCTGCATATACTTCGACATAAAGTTGCTGCCACGATCTGACACAACTTCTTTAGGGAAGCCAACCCTAGTAAATATGCCGAGTAAAGCTTTTGCAACTGACTTGGCAGTTACAGTTTTCAATGGGATGGCCTCAGGATACCTGGTTGCATGGTCGACCAGCACCAGGATAAACCTATTGCCTGAGGATGTTTGCGGGTCAAGGGGACCAACGATGTCGATCCCTACCCTTTCAAATGGTACCCCCACAACTGGGAGCGGTACCAACGGAGCTTGGATTGTCGCGCCAACCTTACCAGACAACTGGCAGGAGGTACAACTCCTGCAGTGACTTTCTACTTGCACCCCCATCTTGGGCCAGTAGAAGTGCATGGATAACCTTTGCTTGGTCCTCTTCATACCAAGGTGACCAGCAAGGGGAACTTCATGCGCCAACTGCAGGAGGAAGGGCCTAACAGCAAGGGGAACCACCAACCTCCTATGGTCTCCTTCTGTAGACTCTGTGGGCTCACTATACAGGAGTCCACTTTCCCAATAAATCCTATGCGTCCCAGGAGGTTCACCCTCAAGCTGGGCGCAGGCCTGTCTCCTTAGGCCTTCCAGAGATGGGCACTCACGTTGGCCTTTACTGAATTCGTCCCTATCAGGACCTCCTTCAACCAACAAGTCTTTTAGTTCAGGATGATCGTTGGGGTCGAATACTTCAGGCATCGCCACCTCCCCGTCAGGCCCGGGCGATTGACCAACTTCCTCCACCGCAGTGGTAGGCGAGCTCAGGGGAATATTCTCTTTCCCTCGTCTTGACTTGTCGACTCCTTTCGCCTTGGGTTTCCCCTTCGGCTGGGGCGGCGTATTGGACTTGGCCAATGCTGCCCGTGCTTGAGACCGTGTGTAGGGTCTTTCGGCAGTGTCTCCT
The DNA here is from genome assembly GCF_040938575.1 of Ambystoma mexicanum. NCBI lineage: Eukaryota > Metazoa > Chordata > Amphibia > Caudata > Ambystomatidae > Ambystoma > Ambystoma mexicanum. Next base: position 1,077,308,389 of record NC_090926.1, on the reverse strand, counting down.
ACGAGCCCTAAAGCTCTAAGATCATTACCTAACAAGACCTTTCCCGGGACGTTTCTCTGAATGCTCACTGGAATCCTGACTGCTGTACCATTTAAAGTAAGGTTTACAGGTATTACTGGAAACATACGGAGGGGGCCGTCAGCCAACTTAGTGGGCATCAGAGTAGCTCTGGCAACTTCCTCTGAGTCTACCAAGGTAGAATCCACTACAGTGCGACTGCACCCACTATCCCTAAGAGCTGGAGTATCCACTCCATTGATCAGCACACTGTCTTTAAAGTAGTGCTTGGTATTATCCGGAATCCTAGCATAAGCCTCGGCGACTTTAGGCTCCCAGGGACCCAGGGACACTAAAACTACCTCAGCCTCTATCCCGCTGGGAAATGAGTCTGAGGAGAAGGATGCTCCTGTAATCTCTTCTTCCTCGTAGGAGGAGAAGGCCAGATTAGCGGAGTGGACCCCCAAAGGTCTAACCTTACAACGGGGATCCCCCTTCACGTGGTCAGTTGCTCCACAAGCAAAACAAGATCCATTGGGTCTGTTTACATAGGGAGGCTTATTGTAACCAGAGTTCTGTTTCGGAGGCGGACCTCCACTACCCTGTGAGTTCTCTTGTGTCTTACCCTTATTTTTCTTTTTGTGGCCCTTATGGGAAGAAGATTTAGCAGATTCTCCACCCTCCATATCTTTGGACTTTTTCCCTTCCTCCTGCTTACCAGGATGAGTTTTGTCCTTATGGGACACTCGATGTGACACCCATAAGTCTGCTGCAATGGCCAGCTTCTTAGGATCTATCTCCTTCGAATCGGCCAAATGCTGCTTAAGCTCCGGGGAAGAAGAAGCAAAAATGTGTTCCAGCATGACAAGATTTATCATGCCTTCGAAGGTAGAAACCTTATAACCTTCGACCCAGCCAGTTAAGTTTTTCAAGGATTCAGTGACATAAGATACCCAAGTACCACCTTCCTTTTTCTTATACTCTCTGAAACGTTTCAAATATTGGGCCGGAGTGTTCCCAAACTTTAAAATGAGAGTTTGCTTTAACATTGCGAAATCAGCTCGCTCAGCCTTCGACATTTCCATAATGGCACTACAGCCAGAATGGGGCAGTCTGCTGAGTAACCAGGCAATCTTATCAGCATTGTCAACTTGTTGAACTTCGCATGCATACTCAAACGCATTCAGCCAGTCCATAATGTCATTCCTTTCCTCATACACACTGAGCAGATCTTTCGGAAACCGTGGATGAGAGGAAGGCCCAGACCCATGTCCAGGACCCTTGAACCCATTTGCAAACTGAAGCTTGGCCAGTTCCAACTGGTGATCCCTGTCCTTTTGTTTTTCTGCCTGTTCGATTTTTAGTTTGGCTATGCTGAATTCAAGCTCCTGCTGCCTAAACCGCAGCTCTTGCTTCTTGAATTCAAGCATAGCCTTCCCATCAGCACTGGCAGAGGAAACATTAGACATCACATCCTCCCTGTCCGCGTGGTCGCGAGGACAGGGAGGATGTCGCTCTCACTGGTAGAACCGTCGGTTCTACCAGTGAGAGCAGCCCCACCACCTTCTGCACTGTCCTCAGAAGTTATAGCGTCAAGCTGCGCTTCTTGCCACGCCACGATTCTTTGGATCATTTCCAATTTAGTGCCTTGAGAGGAAACACCTCTCTCCGCACACATCTTCTTCAATGTTTCTGATTTGGAAGCATTTAAAGTTAACAAGGTATTTGTTTCCATACTGTTAGATAGGACTATGGCCTTTTTAAAGTTATACTACAACAATTCACTACGTGTCCTGGTTGGAATAACCTGAAATGCCTTAGTTTGTGCGCAACACTGGATACCTTCAGTCGTATCCCACCGCTGTACACCAATTTGTTAAGACGGATTTCTGAACTCTGTCCTGGTGGCGCAGAAGTTCAGAAGGCCAACCTAATTACTTGGAACAGGGTAACCTCTGGACGAGCCAGACCAATCAAGGTAGCGATCGCGGCGGTCAAGACTAGGTCTCAAGAGGGGTGAGGGTAACTGAAAGCCCGCAATGAGCACACAAAGCAAGAGCACTTACAAACTACTCTAAACAGTTGTTATATCAAAAATATATACACATTTAATTTAAGGCCTTTAAAATAATGACCGTAGCGAGAAAATCACAATATCACAATATTAAGCCAACACATACCATATCAACACAATATATATACAAATACGACAGTCGCAAGCGTTATATGCACGAAATGTGTAGTCCACCTGAAAGGGAAGGAAAACAGGCAGTGCGATAATGCTTTAGACTCAGTTCTCCTTCAGAGGCACCTAACTAGATGGAAGTCCGAGCCCTGCGAAGAGGGGAGCCTTGTGCTCAAAGTACCTGCAAACGCTGGTGCCAACGGCAAAAGGAGAAGCTCTTCGGAGGAAGTCAGGCAGTTCGGGTTAGTGCACAACAGAAGAAGAACAGGTTCCGCGACTCAAGCGCAGCCTCCACAGTTAGCAGATGCAGATCGCGAGTACGGACAAAAGGGTGCTGTTTTTACACAGCGGGGAAAAGCAATGGGCTACTGCAGGAGGGCGACCAGATCCTAGCTATACTACTCACCGGTCCCCGATGCAAGCAGACCCAGGCTTCTCCACGTTAGTTTCAGCAGCTGGCAGGTTCAGAAGAGCCGGAAATGCCTCGTCGTCGTGTAGAGAACAAAGACGTCCCAATCGAAGAAACCTGCACAGTTTTGTCACCACAGCAGGGCAACGGAGCGGCTGTGTGTATCTGAGTCAAATGTACACTACTCACTTCAGACTTGGGAACGCCAAGTGTACGAAGCGTGTGAGAGTGACCAGGACTCGAAATGCAACACAACCTGGCGGCGGTTACAGAGCAGGACTCCCGTGTAAGCTGGTCATTCAACTGGATGGCCCAGAGACGCTTCCGAAGGCTTACTGGCAGGAGATGATGAAGTCGCCGAGAATAGCTGTTCCTGCTATTCCAAAGGTCGAAGCACCAGTACAGGCCTTCTGGTTCGATCAAAGGAGGAAAGGGTTTCACAGGACGACAGCAGTGCAAAGGAGGAGTCCTTCAGCGGGTCACCAGCGATTCCTCGGTCCAGCCTCTTGGTTGCAGGATACTTGGCTCCTGTATTCCTTCGTTCGTGAGAACTCAGGAGATCGACATGGTAGTGGTGTTTCCAGCCCCCTCTTATCCACGGTTCCCTTTGCGCCAAAACGGAGGGGAGCCAATGGGAGATCCGCTCATCAACACACACACCATTCGTGGACCAATCACGGACCACGGTGGTCCCAGGCATTCACACTACCCTAGACTTTCTGGCACCCAGGATGTGTATTGGGACCAGACATCCCAGCCCACACCCTGGAGGCACACAAAAGACATGTAGAAGCCCGCGAAAGCATCCGTGTTTCGCGGGAAAGTACATGCCCAAATAAGGAAGGCCCCGGGTCGCTCGACCTGGAGAAGGTGAAGGGAGCAAGACGGTCAGTGGACAGGACAAATGAGCCTCGTGGTCTGGCCATTTTGGGAGCCAGGCCACCATTTTGGGTTCAGCGCGGAAAACGCGCTTAGAACGCCAAAAGGAGCTCAAAATACACAAAACGATCGCTGCCACCATTCCAGTCCCTGAAAGACTTGCACCGATCAAATACAATCCTAAACGAGTATCTAGGGCCTGTAGAAGGCTAGAGACCCAAGAGAGCTGTAACTTAGCTTACAGTGCCCTCTTGTGTCATGTTGCACTAAAGCCGCAACATGATAAAAGAAACTACGGGAAACAGCGTTCCCCGGTACTGACTGTCTTAAGGGCATGTCAGTTTCCCCGTAAGAAAGGAGCGAAAGCCCAGAGGAGTGCGGCAGAAGGCCGCACTTCTCTGGCAAAGTCAAGAACAAGGTGAAAAACAACAGCAAAAAGTTTAGGGGTTGCCACATGGAAGGAAAATTACCTACAATTACGAAATCTTTCCTAACACATGTCATGAAATACGTCGTTGACAAAGTATTGTAAGGTCGCTGGAGCGTTACACAGGCCAAAGGGCATAACGCCGTATTCGAAGAGGCCATATTTGGTTTTGAAGGCAGTCTTCCACTCGTCGCCTTCGTGAATCCGTACGAGATTGTAGGCCCCCCTCAAATCCAGTTTAGTGAACACCTTAGCTGCACCCAATTGGTCCAATAAGACTGAAATCAGAGGTATCGGATATTGATTCCTGATCTTGACGACATTCAAAGCACGGTAATCGATGCAGGGATGCAGGTCCCCCTCCTTTTTAGGGACACAGAACATGGGGGAGGCAGCAGGTGAACGGGAAGGACGAATAAAGCCAGTACTCAAGGATTTGTCAATATATTCCTTCAAAATCACGTCCTCCTTAGGGGTCAGAGAATATATCCGCCCAGACGGAATCTTGGCTCCAGAATCAGTTCAATGGGGCAATCATAGGGCATGTGTGGCGTAAGTACCTCTGCCCCACGTGCGTCGAATACGTCCCGATATTCCCTGTACACCATAGGAAGGACAGTGTTTACTACTGCCCCCACAGTACGGGTAGTTTCAGCGAGAGCATGACTTAGACTGGTGGTCTCTGAACTGATAGTTAGGCACTTATTTTCACAGTATTCCGAGAGAAAACATACCTCCCCAGAATGCCAATCCCAGAGGGATTATGCAATTTTAACCATGGTAAGCCAAGAATGAATTTGAACTGCAGTGCCGCAATGAGGTCGAAATATATGCTCTCTTGATGACCGCAGTCTGTGATCATGGTGAGATCAGTGGTCCGCTCTGTCACTAACCCAGAGACCAAGGAAGAGCCATCCACCGAATTCACCACTTCAGGACATGTCTTATGCATAACCGGCAGACCCAAATCCCGGGCATAAGCGGCATCCACGTAGTTCCCCGTGGCTCCTGAGTCCAAGACCATCATCACAGCCCATTTCTCAGAACCGGAGAACGACAGGGAACCAGACAGACAATAAGGACTGCAAACTGTGGGATCTATCGAAGAACCACCCGGCATCTGGACCCCTTCAGTCACCGGGTTTTGGCGTTTCCCTGTTTCTTAGTGGGTTTTTTGGTACATTCTCGGAGTAAGTGGTCTGATCCTCCACAGTAGAAACATAGGCCGTTCTTCTTCCGGTGTTCCCTAACTTCTGCCGACAAAGGAGTTCTAAGTGCCCCGATCTGCATGGGTTCCGTGGACCCAGCGGTAGGTAAAGGAACTGTAACGCTCACCTGATTCCCGCAGAGGCGCCGGTCTTGACTGGGTGAATGCCGTATCTTCAAAGGTGATGTGTAACACACGGTTGGCTCTTTGGGCTGGACCTCTGTGCACTGTATGTCTGACTCGAAGAGTAAGATGTCTTAGGTAAGTGAACGCCGAGCTCTCCATCTGCCTCGGGGCAGGGTGCCGTAACCAGTTTCTTCACCGGATAAGGGTGCAGGCCTCTTGACCTCAGAGGACTGCTGTCCGTCGTTAACTGCACGAACGGTAAGTTCTGGGCACTTCAAATGTCTTAAAAGTCTTTTGTAATGATATCTCTTGTTTTGCAGGGTTCCGGCGATGGCGGATGGCGGGCTGAAGAGAATTGAGGATCGAACCCGCGTGAGGAATAGAAGCGCCTGGAAGCACGTAAGTAAGCGCTTGTAGCCTGCTTCACGATGCGCACTAACTGTCCCTTTTATCTTGCAGGTACAAGTTCGGAGCTTTAGAGAAGCTGAAGGGTGCTGGAATACCCACTGGATTCGGCGTGGGAAGGAGTAATGGCACGTGAGTAATAAAGTTGCCCAATGTCTTTAAACGCACCTTCTTTTGTCTTTCAGATGCGGGATACAGCGCTGAAGACCTCCGGAGCGTGCGAAGAGCTGGTAAGCTTTTGTCTTTCAGATGCCGGAATGCAGTGCGAAGACCTCCGGAGCATGCGAAGAGGAGGTAAGCCTTTGTCTTTCAGATGCCGGAATGCAGTGCGAAGACCTCCGGAGCATGCGAAGAGGAGGTAAGCCTGTGTCTTTCAGATGCCGGAATGCAGGGCGAGGCGTTGGTGACAGCCGATGAACCAGGTAAGAGATTCGCTGCCACTGAAGACTGTAATGCTAACCTGTTCTTTCTTTGTCTTTACAGGTGCTGCTGAAGGCTGGATTCCAGGATGGTAAGCCTTTGTGCCCTTAGGCCCAGGATCAGAAGCTGAAGACACGATGAGCGTTCTGCTGCAGAGAATGCAGAATAACGCAAAGCAAGATTCATCCATCGGGTGTGGTTTAAATAGCCTCCTGTAGTGCTTAGGTGTCTCCTTCCACAGCCTCGCCTAGGTAAGAAAAGAGTTCCTGCTTTCCAGAAGAGTTCCAGTGTTCTGAACCTAGAGAGTGGCTCCTGCCCCACCCAACAGGAAAAGTAGTCCCAAACAGAAGAGGATCAGGGGCTCAACTGGCCGGTAAGTAAGCAGCATGGTCTGCTGCAGGTAAATCCACCCAAGCATTATGAGCCCGGCGCTTCCAGCGCTGGGACTGGGCAACTTTATGAGCCTGGTGCCACTGGCGCCAGGACAGGGTCCAAAAGGTCCCAATTGGGACTGGCTGGCACTCGGAACCGGGGTTATGGGTCTGCTTCCAAGGGAGTTGGGCAAGTCCTGATCTTTTGGAAGCAGAGATCATGACAGCACCCCCCCTCAAGGCCCCTCCCAAACCGGGCTTCTCCGGGGGTTTTGGCTTGTTAGGAAATGTTCGATGAAACCTTTTGATTAGACGAGGCGCGTGGACATATTCTGCAGGTTCCCAGGATCTTTCTTGGGGACCGTAGCCTTTCCAGTCAATCAGGTAAAATAGTTTAGATTTGGAGATCTTGGAATCCAGGATGCTTTTGACTTCAAACTCGAGTTCTCTGTCAACTAGAATAGGTTTTGGAGATTTAGTTAGTCGGGTTTGAGGTTGCACGGGTTTTAATAGAGAGACGTGGAAGACCGGATGTATCTTCATGTGAGGGGGCAAGTCCAACTTGAACGCTACTGGATTTACTATGGTAGTGATGGAATAGGGACCAAGGTATCTTGGGTTGAATGTGCGTGGTCCTTTTAGTGGTAGATATTTGGTGGATAACCAGACTTGATCTCCTACTTGATACTGGTGGGCTTCCTTCCGATGTTGGTCTGCTCCTTTCTTGTATTGTTCTTTAGCCCTTTGAAGGTGAGAAACGGCTTCCTTAAAGGCTTGGGTGATGGTAGAATGCAGGTGGTCTACTGCTGGTGTTCCAAGATCTTGGAGTGGATCCAACTCCGAGGTTCGAGGGTGACTACCGTATAAAAGAAAAAACGGGGTCTTCCCAGTTCCCGAGTGGACAGAATTATTGTAGGCATATTCGGCTATCCAAAGGATATCTTTCCAAGTTTTTTCAGTTTGTTGTAGCATGCAGCGCAAATACTGTTCCAGAGTTTGATTGGTCCTCTCGGTTTGTCCGTCGGTTTGAGGGTGGTGGCTGGTCGAAAGTCTCACATCAATTTGAGCCGACCGACAGCAACTTCGCCAAAAATGAGAAATAAATTGACTCCCTCGATCCGAAATTAGAACTGAAGGAAAACCATGCAGTCGGACGATGTTTTCGAGAAATTCTCGGGCCAGATATGCTGCTGTTGGTAAGCCTTTGAGTGGAATGAAATGCGCCATCTTGGAGAATAGGTCCACGATTACTAGGATCGTATTGTATCCGGAGCATGGAGGTAGATCGGTGATGAAGTCCATAGAAAGCGTATGCCAAGGGCGAGGTGGGATGTCAATAGGGCGTAAGAGGCCGGCTGGTTTTTCCTTTTGACTCTTGTTTTGGGCGCATACTCCAGAGGACATTATAAAGTCTCTGCGGAGTTTCGCGCTGAGTTTCAGTCATCGGCAGTCACCGGTGTGAGAGGAGCTGCAGCGACCCCCTGCTTTCACTGTTTTGCTTTCCGTGTGCGTTGGACAGTACCTGCACCTTTAAGGAAAGTAAGGCCAATCCACCTTAAAAAGGCCTGGTCAGCGCGGAGCGCGCGCAGAGTTTCGCGCTGAGTTTCAGTCATCGGCAGTCACCGGTGTGAGAGGAGCTGCAGCGACCCCCTGCTTTCACTGTTTTGCTTTCCGTGTGCGTTGGACAGTACCTGCACCTTTAAGGAAAGTAAGGCCAATCCACCTTAAAAAGGCCTGGTCAGCGCGGAGCGCGCGCAGAGTTTCGCGCTAAGTTTCAGTCATCGGCAGTCCGCGGCAGGCAGCCAGTTGCCAGGTAAGACTCTTGGTCATGGATACCCGCTCATTAACTCGCCTCAAAACAAAACAGATCTTGTGTGAAACCGGGTGTGACTCACCCTCGAACTCGATGCCTGTTGACTCAGACTTTATCCCCCCGACGGCCGTCCCTGGGGGCGCAAACAAGATCAGCAACCCAAGTGGAGAATCTGTGGGGAATGAGTCCAGCTTTGTGAGCTCTGACCAGGAAGTCCGATTGGCCCCAGCCCCCTTGACAAATGCTCCCCTCGAACCCCCCATTACTATCTTTCCACTAGCATCAGCTTTCTCCGCCTCAACACCGGCCCTAGATGCTGTACAAAATGGATTGTGCCCTGCGGAGAGACGCTCTTCGCCTGCTGCCCCCCTGGACGAGGCCGTCTCAGCCTCTGAGTTCCAGGTAAAGGCGAAAGATGCATTGGAACAGCCTCACGCCGAAGAGGCGGCAAGCCGTGAGCGAACCGCTTGTCCAGATGCCCAACGAGACCAATCGAAAGCGGGACTCCTTGAGAGTACCGCAAACTTTCTTGACCCCACGCACTTAAACAAAGAACTTGCACTTGTTTCAAACACCGATTGCGTGGAACATACATGCAAAACACATTTCGACGCTGCATGTAAGACATCACAACCATGCTGTCCACCAAAAGAGAGCAATGAGGACGGAGAAGATTTGTTTTATTCTCCCTTTGAGGTGACGGATGCTGAGCTTTTAAACTCGGACCCTTCACGCACCCAAAATAACTTCAAAACGTTACGATTTCATTTTCGAAACAAGGATGTTGCCCAATCCGCTGTCATTACAACTTCCCGCGGAATGTCTCAGAACAGTCATCCCCTGATTAATCAACTGGCAAATGACATAACGTCTAATTTAAATACAGAAAACACTAATAAATCAGCGTACACTAACAAAGAGAACATGCCAGTAAACTCCATGCATTCCACTCCCTTTACAAGATTACCAAACATCGCAACTGATTCATCTGGATGGGAGGCCAGACTTACACAAAGGCTACAAGCCGACTTTGAGTTAATGAAAGCAAAACTGTCAGAAAGCTACCCTAAAGAAAAATATGAAAATGGGAGTAGCAATCGAACGAAGTTAGTTTTGGAGCCATCTCCCAATGTTGAATCAGGAACTATAAACTACCAACAAAAATCCAGTCCTCAAGAAAAGGAAGAACGCACATCGATCATCTCACCGAGATGGGAGAGAGGTGTCCTTAGCTCACACCGGTCCCATGTGCTGAGAGATGATCGAGCTGAGAAAGCGGGAGGGACTGCGCTCAGACCAAAGTTTGTGGCAAATAAAGGTGGTGACAACGCGCCAAAGTGCTCGACCCCCTTCAACGTCCATAAACTTGAATCTGCTGACGCAGGCCGAGAGAAACAACGTCTGCCACCTCAAGCGGACCCCTTCGAATATAATGGTCACTGCAAGCCAAAATTGGCTAGCCCAATGGACTCAATCTCCGAAGCCAAATCCAATCTTTCGGTCGCTGCAGCAATACAAATACATAACAACGTGCTAGCAGCGACATCTCAGGCTCTAATACCCTTCATAAAGTTATATGAAAGTATGAATGAAACACTTCACAATAACGGTGCAATCATCGGACATCTGATAGAAAAAGTATCCCTGCTAGAATATAACTTCAACCTGCAGTTGGAACAACGAACAAAAGAACAATTAGAGATAGAAGATGGCCTCAGAAAAATATTCCTGCTAATTGGAAAAAATTCAAACGAAGCAAAGACACAAATGGACGAGCTGTCGACATTTATGCAAAAATCTCTTTCGCACCTAAGTCCAGCCCCGACAAAACTGTTCAATTCGGAAAATGGAAGCTGTCAACATATAAATCCGGGTGATTCAGCTACATTGCCAATAACACTCCCTGGAAAAATGGTCCAGGTGAATGTTCAAGGTATTACTTATCCCCGAGCAAATGTTGAACCAAATGCACTAAAGTCGGTGATAAAAGTGAAAGAAACAGGCACTAAAACTGACATTCCTGCGAAACTTCAATCCTTCCTAGTGGAGGGCTCTCAACTGCCAAAAGAAAGAGAAGTACATCAAAGCCTAAAAGGAAAAGTCCCTCCTAGCATCTGGGACCTTCCCCCAGCAGCACCAAGCTGCTCAAATCTAAAGGCTTCTTTTGGAATCTTTCACGGGGGCGCAAAAAACCTCCAAAACGGAAAGATTCCAAGTTCCACACAAAATAGAAAACCAGGAGGACTTCAAAGCAGTGATTCACACAACAAAAAGAAAGAAAAGACAAGATATACAATAGTCTCAAAGCAATTTCCAATTTCGAAGAAATTCATCAGAAACTTAACAACGCCTCCCAAATCCAAAGTCTTTGTCCGTGACAACACGTCAGGAAAATCGTTAAAGAGTCAATCTCTATTCCAGGCCCCGGTCTCTAGTAGAGAAAACGGCAATAAAAAAGAAGAGACAAAAGCATCTAATCCTTCATCTCTGAAGAAAAATGCGCCAAACCATGCGATTAAGCCAACAAAACCAAATCCAAACAAGCGAAGGAGGGTCGTCTCGGATTCTGGCAGCGACTCGTCCGTAAATGATCTTGAGGAACTCTGCAACCTGTCCACTTACTCACATGAAGTGAGTGAGGATTGTAGCCGTGTTCTCGACGACAACATGTCTACCATCGATAAGACCCCCCTCGAGCTTCACATTCAACCATACAACAATCCTTGGAAAATAAAAGAAAACCAAATACGTTTGCCAACAAAACTGAGTGAGAAATGCATACCAGATATAAGAAAGTCCGACAGCAAAATGGCCGGCGGAAAACTTCTTAACTTAAATACTAGTAAGGAAAAGCTAGTCACTGTCCTAAATCCAAAGTGCACAACTGCTCAGAATCATAAATTCAGGGACACAAGAACGAAATGTACCACTGTTGGGCAACACTGTGCCATAACATCAAAGAAAATCAAACTGACCAATGTGTTGGCTGACGACTCTGATGTAAATCTGAACCGTAGCAATGTGATGTGCCTCCTACATTCAGTCCCTTCCTTAAGGACAATTTCATCTGACGACATTCAAATTGTCGAATACTACTCCGAAGAAAGAGTCGATTGCGTACTACTACACGTCAACTCCCAAGCAGTCAGAAGATCTATGATGGGAGCAAGAGAAGACATATTACGGCTTGGCTTTGAAATTCTTGAACCCCTTGAACCAGCTAAACAGCATAGAGACAATCTACCGGAGGAATATGAACAAAAAACCACCCTGAGTCATCGGTGTGAGCAGATTCGAAGGCATCTGAATTCAAATTTGATATCTGCTAAGACCAACAGGCCCTCACACTATGACACGAGAAAACACTAACTAGACAACGATGGATCAGAGGTCGTTAACACCCTGATTTCATGGAACACTAGAGGATTCGGCCACTTATATAACAACTTTCCTGTGGACCTTCAGGACAACTTTATAATATGCCTGCAAGAGACCTGGATGCGCCAGCTTCCCGTAAAAGACGGTTACCACATACTAATAAACCCTGCAAGCAAAAATGCGAGAGGTCGTCCGTCTTCAAGATTATTGACAATGATAAAAATAGGAACAGGTTGGGAAGTGGCGGATACATTAAATCCTAATGGTCATGTACAGTCGACTTTACTCGTAAGAAAAACCAGCGAATCCAGAAAAGATCCTAGCCCACCTCAACATCTTCTGCTAGTCAATGTATATTGGAACCCTGCAAAGATCTCGGCAGGGGTTTTTATCCAATCAATAACAACAATAATCGACACAAACCTAAGAAATCTTTACAACTTGTGGATAATTGTGCGCGGTGACTTAAATATATCTTGGTTCAATGGAAACCACTCGGACATCAATCATTGCTGTAATAAAGATCTCAAGGACTCTTCCAAAAGAGCAAGATGGCTCGAGGCTATGGAAGCCAGAGATTGCACCATGTTAAACGGCAATGTGCCGGGTGATACTCCTCCGCAAATTACGTGGATGAACATGGGACTAAAGAAAATACTGGACTACATTTGGGTTTCAAACAACCTGATGCCGACAATTACCAACCTGCAGATCACGCCTACGAAGAACAGCGACCACTTTCTGTGGAAAATGTACTGGCAACCTCACTGTAAGCGTCTAAGTGGCACGGCATGCACCCAACTAGAGGTGAATGCCAGTCGGAATAGACTTCGGATGTCATTAAAACAGATACAGTACCTCACTGCCGACTTTCAGTCAAGAAATGAAGCATCGATAGTCTTTATTGACTATCCCGCCATTCTCCTAACCTTGGGTAGTTCCTATTCAAGAAAGAACACGTCAGTGCCCAAACATAAACACACATGGAGTGTATCTCAAAACAACGAGAAGAAGAAACTGAGGAAAGATCTGAAGGAACTACGAGCTGGGATTGGCGTCAATAGAGTCGCAAAAATTAAACATCGTAAACAAATATATCGAAACTGGACAAAAGATTTTGCCCTCCAACGCGACCAAGAACGCGGCGAGGAGATGCTGTCCTTGATAAGATCTCAGAACACCAGAGACATTTGGAGAATTCTAAATATGGACCACACAAACCAAGCTGTAATCATGGCTAATGGTATACCCGAGGCGGCTTGGGTAGCACATTTTGGAAATGTTTTCTCATCCACTGGCAATACGTCAGTGGATGAAAAAAACAGCGAAAACGTGCGCTGGGACACTGTGGAGACCGTGGAGAACATAAGCGGCGCTATAACAAAGTTAAAAAACTCCCGAGCAGCTGGCCCAGATGGCATATCGAACATCACGCTCAAACAACATCCTCAAGTATGGGCCAAGTTCATAGCTGACCTATTCGTGACAATAGCCTCCTCCAGGAAAATTCCATGATCCTGGTTGGAGGCTATTATTGTCCCGATTTATAAAAAAGGCAATAGAGATGCACCTGCCAATTATCGCCCTATCGCGTTATTGGATACCATCGGGAAAATATTTGCCTCGTTCTTACAAGAAAAGATCTCAGCTTGGGCTCGCTGCTGCGGATTAAATGACGTACGACAAACTGGTTTTACAAAGGGAGTAGGTACTGAAAACAACCTTGCTATACTTAATCTGCTAAAGTTGGAAGCTCTGAGAAGAAAGGGAAAATTGTTTTTTGCATTCATAGACATGCAACAAGCTTTTGACGGAATTAACCGAGAAAAACTCTGGGGAAAACTGAAAAACTGGAACTGTCCACCTAACATACTGAATCCCATAAAAGCCTTACATGATTCTACATCAGTAAGAATAAGGTTAAACGAAAGTGGTGTTCTTTCTGAAGCCATTCCAACGAAAAAGGGAGTAAAGCAAGGCTGCCCTCTAGCAGCGGTACTCTTTAAATTATACATTGCAGACGTGTCAGATACACTAACAAATACTCACTGCTTTCCTCCCAAAGTTAACGGCAATCCTGTAAGCTATTTGATCTACGCCGACGACTTCGTCCTAGTTGACAAAACGCAAATAGGGCTACAGAGGCTACTAAATACATTGAACACCTATATGATGGACAACGACTTAAAAATCAATGTGGAAAAAACAAAAATTCTGAAATTAGGTCATGGCGAGGGTCACAGAAACAAGAACTTTAAATGGAAAATAAACAACGTCCCGATTGAGGAAGTGACCTTGATTTGATACTTGGGTATTCCATTCTCTATGTCAATAAGAGAATGGAGCTGGGTGTCCGAACTCGAAAAAAGAATAAAAACACTTTCCCTACAAGGTGCAAGAATACACTCGCAATACGGAAAATTCTCTCTGATTCCAGTACGAACATTCTACCAACAAAAGGTGATACCATCTTTAACGTTTGGAGCAGAGGCAGGCTGGAACATCGACTTTAAGATCTGGTCCAAATTTGAGGGTCTATTCTGGCGTCGGGTGCTAAGATTACCTAAATACCTGTCAGTATCAGCAATCCGCTATGAATTGGGACTTGAACCGATGTACGGAGCTGTCATCTGGAAATCAATGATTTTACTACGAAAGATGTCGTCAGAGAAGGTTGAGCCAGCATTCAAACTGTTCAGCTTACAAAAAAATTCAAATTCAAACACCTTACAAGAAGTATGGGCCGAAAAAGTCAAATCAATCATGCAAGCTGTAAACGTCACCATGGAGATGCTAATAGAACGACCCCAAAACGCAAAAAAAAAATTGAGACGTCAGCTCTGGATTGACGGGAAAACTCAATGAACTAAAGACTGCCATAGATCTGAGCATGATTCCGAATAAATTAGATTGCTTACCGAAGTACCTGAGTATATTTCCGTCTCGTCATCACAGAGATAGCTTTCTGCGATTAAGAACAAACATTTATAAGACCAGACAAATGTGCTTTCTCCGACACATCGACAATGTAAAAGACCCTTCATGTAGGTTCTGTGGAAATCACCCAGAATCGCTAAAACATATAATGACTGAATGTTATTCGCTCAAGGACACAAGGTCTCTCCACCTATTTAAGTTCGCCCCCCGAACCGATTGCATGGAAGACCTGTGGCTGAGAATTTTAAGCGGGACCTCAGTTCACTTGACTTGTGCAGCTATAAACTTTCTGGAGCAAATTATGAACTAACGAGTTGCCAATTCCCTGATGTCGACTCTTTTAAAAAAACTGCAAAAGTGAAGTGACTGAGGAAGAAAGTTGGAAAAAAAACAAAAAAAAACAAAGGAAAAAATTGTAATAAAAGTTTGTATGAAACTAGAAATTGCAATAAAAAAATAAAAAAAAAAAAATTATAAAGTCTCTGATATCTTTTTTCCAAGACGGCCACCAGAAGTAGCGCTTGATTTTTTCCGAGGTTTTGGCCATACCGGGATGTCCTTCCATTAAAGAATCGTGATAACAAGAGATTACCTTTTTCTGTAAATCTGTGCTGGGCAGGTATAACCGTTCTTGGAAATATAATAGGTTGTCCTTCACCGTAAAGTCCTTTCCCTGCAGATGCCAATTCTGTATGTCTGCTGGAGTCACCAGTAGCCTGGTTTTATCCTTAACTTCCTCTATGGATTGTGTGGCGATTACACCCAGAATTCTTTGTTCGGGAATGATAGGTACAGGTTTAGGATTGATCAAATGTTCTTCCACTCCCATCCGAGAAAGGGCATCAGCTTTACCGTTTTTTGTACCAGGTCGATAGGTAATTATGAAGTCAAACTCGGCAAAGAATAGTGCCCAACGGAGTTGCCTAGAGGATTGAGCTTTTGCGGTTTTCAAATATTGCAGGTTTCGGTGATCTGTAATCACAGTAACGGTGTGTCGGGCCCCCAGAAGATAATGCCGCCAAGCCTTAAAGGCGGACTTGATAGCTAGAAGTTCCTTAGCAGTAATAGTGTAATTGATTTCAGGAGGCAAGAATTTGCGGGACCAAAATGCCACGGGATGCAACTGATTGGTTACTGGGTCCTTTTGTGATAGAACTGCCCTCATGGCAAGGCTCGAAGCATCAGTTTCAACGATGTAGGGGAGTTCTGGGCGAGGATGTTTTAAGATCGGTGCAGAGATAAATCTAGTCTTCAAATTCTGGAAAGCTTGTTCCGCCTCGGTAGACCATTCAAAACGTTTGTTTTTCTTTAACAAGGCGGTGATGGGCTGGACTATTCGAGAGAATTCAGGGATAAACCTGCGGTAAAAATTAGCGAAGCCTAACATGCTTTGAACACCTTTTACGGAGGATGGCGACGGCCATTTGAGAATTGCATCGACCTTCTTTGAATCCATACGCACTCCGCTAGGTGATAATATGAATCCCAAGAATTCAACTTCAGTCACGTTGAAAACACATTTTTCCAACTTAGCGAAAAGTTTGTGTTGATGCAATCTCTCAAGGACCATTTTCACGTGTTTCCGATGTTCAGTTTCCGATGAAGAATAAACGAGGATGTCGTCAATGTAAACAACAACACACACATCTATGAGCTCGCTGAGGACATCGTTCATAAAATATTGAAAGGCGGCCGGGGCATTGCAAAGTCCAAAGGACATGACCTGATATTCAAATAGCCCATACTTGGTGCGGAAGGCCGTCTTCCATTCATTGCCCTCTTTTACTCGTACCAAGTGGTAGGCTCCTCTAAGATCCAGCTTTGTATATATGCATGCTTTTCTGACTTGGTCCAGGAGTTCAGGGATCAAAGGTAACGGATATCTATTCTTAACGGTGATCTGGTTCAGGGCGCGATAATCTATACAAGTTCTAAGGTCCCCTTCTTTTTTTGGAACGAAGAACAAAGCTGAGGAAGCAGGGGACTTGGAAGGACGAATAAACCCATTCGCTAGGTATTGATCCAGGTATTGTCGGAGGTGAAGATTCTCAGGCTCGGTGAGGGCATAAATTCTACTACAAGGAGGAGTAGATCCAGGTATCAGGTCTATCTGGCAGTCATAAGACCTATGAGGAGGTAGAGAGTTAGCCTGATCCTTCCGGAAAACATCTTGGAATTCTAGGTATTCAGGAGGTAACTGGGGAGCCTCCGAGGAAATTGCTGCCAGTGCAACACCAGGTCGAGGGTGACAAGTAGAGACACATTCTGGAAACTGAACCGTTCTTGCTCGCCAATCGATCTGAGGATTGTGCTTTTCTAACCAAGGAATTCCTAGAATAATCTGGAACTGAGGGGCCTTGATCACATCGAACACGATCTTCTCATGGTGTCCATCTTGACTTATTAGCGTCACTTCTTGGGTGGTATGCGTTACTGGTCCGGAGGCTATCTCTGTACCATCCACCGTAGTAATGACGTCCTTTACATCCTTTGGACAAAGAGTCAGATTCATCCTCAAAACCATTTCATGATCCACATAATTGCCGATGGCACCGCTGTCGACGTAAGCTTCAATCGCATGTAATCGATCCGGATGTTCAGGGCTAATGAGGACCATAGGTATCACGAAATGCGAGGTCACGGAACTGGTTTTAACGCTCGGCAAGAGGACCTCTATTCTTGTCGGGCGAGGTCGTTTCCCTGCTCAGAGTTTGTGACCCTGGTAACTGCAGCTCCCACTGCCTTCTTGGCTGGTTTCACCGGACAGTCTCGAAGGAAGTGCCCCGAGTTTCCGCAATAGAGGCATAATTGCAGCTGTTTTCTCCTTTCCCGCTCCTTTTGTGTTAGTGGTCCTTTCAGGCCCCCTATTTGCATGGGTTCCCCAGAGTCTACTCCTTTGGTAGGAGTTGGTGATTTGGAAAATACTCGAGCATCAAACTTGGAACGATCGGCCTTCCTGTTCTGCAGTCTGTGGTCAATTTGAACGACTAAGTCAATATAGTCCGAACAGTCTTGCGGGGGATTCACTACTTGGGCTAACACATCTTTGAGCTCTCCACGTAAACCTCTATAAAACAGCGTAATCCTTTTGTCCTCAGGCCATCGAGTTTCCACTATCAGTCTGTTGAAAGACGCAATATAAGCCAAAAGGTCTTGATTACCCTGTCACAATGAAAGGAGCTCATTGTCCAAGACCTGCCCCTGTGAATGTCTTGCAAACAGTTTTTCCATACTGAGCTGAAAAGCTTGAAAATCATGGAGAACAGGATCATCTTGATTAACTAGAGGGATCGACCAGTCTGCCGCATTGCCACTAAGGTACGAAAGCACGAAAGCTACCTTAGCTTGATCAGTTGGAAAGGCTGCTGGCTGGCATAAGAAGTGCAACCGGCACTGATTAATAAATACTGCAAACCTCTTTGGGTAACCAGAAAATCGTTCGGGCGGAGCCAGAGGTACATTCCCAGGTAGGTTGATCTGCACTGGGTTCATAGAGGATGTTGAAGGAAGATTTGCCCTTGATGCGGGTAACAGAGTTTGTCCGGCTTGTGACTGTAGCAATTGTCTAGCGAGATCGTCTGTTCGCTCTTTGGAAATAATCAGTTCCCTTCTTAGAGCATTCGTTTCCTGACGGGCTGCATGCACTTCTGCTCTTAGTTCCCCAAGTAACTGGGCTAGCTGGTCGGTATCCGAGGTTTCCATAGCGCCTGGGTGGGAGTTTTGCGGTCGGCTTTGCGTTCTGTAGCGCTCACCTGATTCCCGCAGAGGTACCGGTCTTGACTGGGTGAATGCCGTATCTTCAAGGGTGATGTGTAACACACGGTTGGCTCTTTGGGCTAGACCTATGTGCACTGTATGTCTGACTCGAAGAGTAAGATGTCTTAGGTAAGTGAACGCCAAGCTCTCCATCTGCCTCGGGGCAGGGTGCCGTAACCAGTTTCTTCACTGGATAAGGGTGCAGGCCTCTTGACCTCAGAGGACTGCTGTCCGTCGTTAACTGCACGAACGGTAAGTTCTGGGCACTTCAAATGTCTTAAAAGCCTTTTGTAATGATATCTCTTGTTTTGCAGGGTTCCGGCGATGGCGGATGGCGGGCTAAAGAGAATTGAGGATCGAACCCGCGTGAGGAATAGAAGCGCCTGGAAGCACGTAAGTAAGCGCTTGTAGCCTGCTTCACGATGCGCACTAACTGTCCCTTTTATCTTGCAGGTACAAGTTCGGAGCTTTAGAGAAGCTGAAGGGTGCTGGAATACCCACTGGATTCGGCGTGGGAAGGAGTAATGGCACGTGAGTAATAAAGTTGCCCAATGTCTTTAAACGCACCTTCTTTTGTCTTTCAGATGCGGGATGCAGCGCTGAAGACCTCCGGAGCGTGCGAAGAGCTGGTAAGCTTTTGTCTTTCAGATGCCGGAATGCAGTGCGAAGACCTCCGGAGCATGCGAAGAGGAGGTAAGCCTTTGTCTTTCAGATGCCGGAATGCAGTGCGAAGACCTCCGGAGCATGCGAAGAGGAGGTAAGCCTTTGTCTTTCAGATGCCGGAATGCAGTGCGAAGACCTCCGGAGCATGCAAAGAGTAGGTAAGCCTTTGTCTTTCAGATGCCGGAATGCAGCGCGAGGCGTTGGTGACAGCCGATGGACCAGGTAAGAGATGCGCTGCCACTGAAGACCGTAATGCTAACCTGTTCTTTCTTTGTCTTTACAGGTGCTGCTGAAGGCTGGATTCCGGGATGGTAAGCCTTTGTGCCCTTAGGCCCAGGATCAGAAGCTGAAGACACGATGAGCGTTCTGCTGCAGAGAATGCAGAATAACGCAAAGCAAGATTCATCCATCGGGTGTGGTTTAAATAGCCTCCTGTAGTGCTTAGGTGTCTCCTTCCACAGCCTCGCCTAGGTAAGAAAAGAGTTCCTGCTTTCCAGAAGAGTTCCAGTGTTCTGAACCTAGGGAGTGGCTCCTGCCCCACCCAACAGGAAAAGTAGTCCCAAACAGAAGAGGATCAGGGGCTCAACTGGCCGGTAAGTAAGCAGCATGGTCTGCTGCAGGTAAGTCCACCCAAGCATTATGAGCCCGGCGCTTCCAGCGCTGGGACTGGGCAACTTTATGAGCCTGGTGCCACTGGCGCCAGGACAGGGTCCAAAAGGTCCCAATTGGGACTGGCTGGCACTCGGAACTGGGGTTATGGGTCTGCTTCCAAGGGAGTTGGGCAAGTCCTGATCTTTTGGAAGCAGAGATCATGACAGGAACGGAGAGAGCAACAGGAGGAGCCGTTCTCTTTTCACCCCTCCGTGCTGCTTGTCGGGAATCAATTTGGAGAACCAAATCCAATAATTCCGAAAAAGCTGTAGGGATTACCGGGACGGTGGCCAGTGTATCTTTTAGGGAGTCGGATAGCCCCTTATAGAAGAGAGAGGCCTTCTTTTCTTCGGCCAACCGGTTTCTGCCACCAGCTGATTGAACTTGGCTAGATAAGACAAGAGAGGCGAACTGCCTTGTTGGAGACCGAGCAGTTCCAAATCAGTAGCTTGTGTGGCGTAACGAGTGTCGAACACACGACTCATAGCCTCAATTAGGGCATCACAATTGTAAAGAAGATGGCTGCCATCTTCCAACAACGGATTGGCCCAAGCAGCTGCGATACCCCCTAAATGGGATAACAGAAACGCTGCCTTGGTAGTGGAATCCGGAAAAGAGGCAGGACGGCACAGAAAATGCAGTCTACATTGGTTCAAAAAGGTCCTATAGGTCTTGGGGTCTCCATTGAAATGTTCCGGCGGAGCCAAAGGGAACTGGGCAGTCATATAAACTGGTCCAGCACCCTGTTGGGGAGGACCAGCACCTGCCCCAGAGACACTAGCCAAAGAAGGCGCAGCTGCCCCAAGGGTTTGAAACCCTGCTTGCAACTCATCAATGCGTCGCTGCGTGGCTGAATGAGCCTCAGTCATGTCATTGCGCAAGTCGGCCACCAATTGTAAAATATTGGTCAACGTCTCATTGGCATCCATATTAATGGCTTCTGATTATGTCAGATGCAAGTTGCCCACGTCGTGTAGCCGAAGAGTTCTTCCTCCTGATGGAACCCTCTGGCTCCAGGAATAAACAGCCAGAGCGATCAATCAGAGGAAAGAAAGGATGCCAGATGAGACACAGACGACCCAGATGAAGACACGTGCCGCATGAGTTGTTATCGGTGAAGTCAGGGTGGTACGAGTGGCCGAGGACAGGCGTTGGATCTGTAAGTGAGGGGTTAACACAACACAGAAAGTATAACCAACCGTCCTTCTGACCAGACCCCAACACAACAGTTTAAGACGGCAATACGTGTTGATCAAATTCCAATAACAACCCCCTTCCCATGCGAGACTATGGCTTACCGTGTTTTTATCCTGATCAACGCCGGGGAGAGTCAGGTGGAAAAAAGGAAGGGAAGCAAATCCGAAGTCCACAATCCAGAATCCAAGAAAAGCCCAACCACCTATCCCGCCGGCACGAGGACGCCTAATACACACTTGAGTGTACTCCAAGTATCAAGCTTGAACAATCCAAAAAGTTCAAGTTCCAAAGTTCAACAATCCAAAAGTTCGAAAAGTTCCAAAGTTCAACAATCCAAAAGTTCGAAAAGTTCCAAAGTTTAAACAATCCCAAAATTACCCAGACGCAATCCAGGTGAGTAAGGATCCAGAAGACAAATGAAGAGCAACCAAAATAAATGGGCGAAGGCAAAGATGTCCGTGAGCAGTCCGAGGTCGAAGCACGATGCAGGCAGCAAACAAGAACAAGGTAGTCCAGAATCAAAGCCAGGTAACGGTCCGGGTCGAGGAAACGAGGCAATCAGGAACACAGGAGGGAAGGGGGAGGAAGGGTACTGCAACAGGGGTTCAAGGGAACAGGATACAATGCACAAGGTACGAAGCGCCACCAATTCTCAATCAGAAGCACCGATACGAAGTGAAGGCGGTACCTAAAAAGGAGAGGTCACATGACAGCGTTCCGCGGCTTCCAGCGTCGGCCGTAGGAAACGCTGAGAGGACGCCAGCGTTGCCATGCCAACTTCCAGGCACCTGGTTGCAGCGTTCTTAAAGGGCTATGCAGCCGTTTCCTGTACATGACATCCTTGGGTGGCAAGAAAGCATTTTTTATTTCAGTAATTTTTCCAATATTCGTGGCTATACAATTACAGATAGTCACATCTATATGTAGTCCTTACATAAAATGACTACAGATAGCCATGGGTATCTGTAGATTTGTACCCGTGGCTATAGAAAAAAAGTTAACAAAAAACAGATATTTTGCAGCAACTGTGACGTTGGGGGTGAAAAACCACTGCCCTTGGCCACAATGGGCATCCAGGACTCCCATCCATGCAGGACTGACCCTGATTAGCTTCAAATCAAGGTAGCAGCGGCACCCTCAGGCCATGTTGTCTAATAAATTAGCACAAGTTACAAGATCACTTAGAGCAGCGTGGCCTGAGGGGTCAAGCCCCTTCCTTGCTTTAAAGCTAAACAGGGTTGGTCCCGGTTACTGCATAGATGGGGGGCAGTCTACAGCCCTGGATGCTGTTTGTTTTCTTAGTTTTAAATATCATATAACACACGAATAAAACACATGGCAGTCGCATTAATTTTTTTTTTTAAACTGTGCTTCTGTCAGTCCTTGTAACTATTGCAGACTTTTGCTGAATTGCATTCTGATATTAGTTTCCCAGTCAAGATGGGGGGAATAATGCCACAATTGTACACTTTTTGCCTAACATAGTTTGATAAGGATTTAAATATTTGAATGAAAATATAGTATGTGTATCTTTCAAGTTATATTTATAAAGCAGAGTATTGTTGAAAGCCAGACATGGGGGTGAGGCCCCCTCAGGCCGTGTTGCCTAATAAGTGAGCCCAAGCTACCAGACCCCTTAGAGCACTATGGCCCGAGGAGGCTGCCCCTTTCTCGCTTTGAAACTAAGCAGGGAAGGTCCCGGTTACGGCTAATATAGGAGACAGTCCACAGTCCTGAATGCTGTGTATTTTCTTCATTTTAAATATTTCATAACACACAAAGAAAACACAGGGTATCACCGTTATTTTCTTTAAAACCGTGCTACTGTCAGTCCTTGAAAGTATTGCACCCAGGTACCATTTATTTGCCTTTTGCTGAAATTAATTCTGGTATTTGTAGTCTCCCAGTAAAGATGGGGTAATAATGCCACAATTGTACACATTTTGCCTAAAATAGTTCTATAAGGATTTATATATTTGCGTGACAGTATGGTGTGTATTAAGTTATCTTTATAAAGCAGAGTTTTGTTGAAAGCCAGACATGGGAGTGGGGAGGAGAAATAATGACAGGGCAAGTCAGTCATGAGTATTTGCCCATTATTCTCCCCTGACTGTGGCTGTTTTATAGGGCACAAGTAAAGGACATATGTGGGTAGACAGCATAACTTTTTTAAGAGGGTGGACGCATCCCTTTGGGTTTCTTTGAGGTTGAGAAGCTTGCTCATGTATTTGACTACCAGGATCTTACTCAGGTTGTCATGTTCCCAGTGCAGACACCTACCCACAAGACCACAAGCACTATATATTAGGATTTGTGTTTTCCAAGGAATATTTCACAACAGATTGCTTATTTTAAAAGGTGTGCACCTTTTATACTTTTCAAGCATATTTATTGGAACATTTCCTCTCTGACCTTATTTTTCTGGTGTTCATTACTATTTTTAAAAGTCCAATGCTATTTTGTCTTGCGTACTTTCTTCTAAGGGCAAGGTCATTTGAACTACATTTGTATATTTCCCTTTAAGATATATGTTCACTTGTGTGACTTCACTGATGGCCTCATTGGTGACATCACTAATGATATAATCTATGACATCACTGATGGCATCACTGATGACATCACCTGTGACATAGCTAATTGCCTCTTATATGACATCAATGATTATGTAACAAATGCCATCAGACATAAGATCACTCTACCGATTTGCCCATATTTAGACTACCCTTACATTCCTACATATGTGGTATCATTATTTTAGAATAGTTCATAACAATTAGTACAGTATTTAAAACAGTTAACAGATACACATGCATCATATGACTACTTGTGAAGCTTTCCTTTGCAGTACTTTGGTAAAAGATATCAGAATAAAAAATAGTACACGGCTTACAATGTTCCTATTTGTGCCAACTAATTGGCCGATTCATGGAATTAATGTGCGCCGAAACTTTCGGCGCAAGCGTGCGAAAATGTGCGATTCGCAGAGAAAGAGCGAAAATCGCAGTGCAAGTGCGAATATCACAGGGAAACCAGCGCACATCTATTCATGGAAGTCCGTGCGAAAGTAAAATCAGGGATGTGCGCTGAAAAAGTGCGCGGCGCACGCCGGCGCACAGGTCATCTAACGGCGTGCGCTAAGGCCACAGCGAAACCGCACATAGCGCGGCACACATAAAAAAAGTAGGCGGAACACGGGGCGTAACACTCGGAATGGGGAACAACTCGTGAAAATGTGGGCGTCACGGGGGAAGTACAGGAGGCAAGTGCGCGGAATGCCCACACGCTCGCCTACAACATGTATTCATGGAATCGAATAGGGCAAACCAGCGCACGGGCAAAGACGCGCACTGACCCAAACCCGTCCGCCACACGAAGGCAGGCGGTAGCGTCCCTGCGCTGGAAATAAATGTGCGCCAAAATGTGCGCTAACAAAAAGCACGAATATACAGCTCTGATGAATGTCCCATACTGTGGCCCCCTAGGACAAATGACGTGGAAAGGGGTACGCGACAAACAGCGACACCCGCTGTGTGAAAAATTAGCTTGTGCGTGTATTTCGTTTGTGCGCGGGAAGTTTTACACGCGATCGGGCCTGGGGGAGCAGGATACATGTATTTCAGGGGTGCGCGTGAAGTTCTACACGCGATCGTGCCTGGGGGAGCGGCATACGTGTATTCCAGGGGTTCGCGGGAAGTTTCAAACGCGATTGGGCCTGGGCGAGCGGGGTACGTGTACATCAGGGGCTCGCGGGAAGTTTCACACGCGATTGGGCCTGGGCGAGCGGGGTACGTGTACTTCAGGGGTGCGCGTGAAGTTCTACACGCGATTGTGCCTGGGGGAGCAGGATACGTGTATTCCAGGGGTTCGCGGAAAGTTTCAAACGCGATAGGCCCTGTGCGAGTGGGGTGCGTGTATTCCTGGGGTTCGCGTGAAGTTGCACACGCAATTGGCCTGGGTACGTGTGAATCTCGGGTTCATGGGAAGTCTCACACACGATAGGCCCTGTGCGAGTGGGGTGCTTGTAATCCTGGGGTTCGCGTGAAGTTTCACACGCGATTTGCCTGGGTACGTGTAAATCTGGGGTGCGCGGGAAGTTTCACACGCGATTGGCCTTGGTCGAGCGGGGTACGTGTATTTCGGAGATGCGCGGGAAGTATCACATGCGACAGGCCCTGTGCGAGTGGGGTACGTGTATATCTGGGGTGCAGGGGAGTCCTACACGTGAATTGGCAGTGTGGGTCCTCCCAGGTGTTCCCTCTACACCCTCCACGGCCCCTGCAGGCAGCCCACACCACAGGGGACTTCATGTCCCGCAGGCAGCCCATCCACCATGGGCATGCCCCCCAGGCAAGCCACATATCAGTTTGCACTACTGATCACCAACGCATGACCCCCTCCACCCCCACCCCACAGCAGTGGAGGGCACCTGCCAGCAGGCCCCCACTCATGTCCCCTTGCACCCCCACCCCCAGCAGTGCAGGGCACCTGCCAGCAGGCCCCCACTCATGTCCCCAGGCACCCCCACCCACCGGCAGTGCAAGGCACCTCCCAGCAGGCCCCCACTCATGTGCCCCAGCACCCCCACCCCCTAGCAGTGCAGGGCACCTGCCAGCAGGCCCCCACTCATGTCCCCCAGCACCCCCACCCACCAGCAGTGCAGGGTACCTGCCAGCAGGCCCCCACTCATGTCCCTCAACACCCCCACCCCCCAGCAGTGCAGGGCACCTGCCAGCAGGCCCCCACTCATGTCCCCTTGACCCCACCCCCCAGCAGTTCAGGGCACCTGCCAGCAGGCCCTCACTCATGTCCCCTTGCACCCCCAACCCCCAGCAGTGCAGGGCACCTGCCAGCAGGCCCCCACTCATGTCCCACTCATGTCCCCTTGCACCCCCACCCCCCAGCAGTGCAGGGCACCTGCCAGCAGGCCCCCACACATGTCCCACTCATGTCCCCTTGCACCCCCATCCCCCAGCAATGCAGGGCACCTGCCAGCAGGCCCCCACGCATGTCCCACACATTTCCCCTTGAATCCCCACCCCCCAGCAGTGCAGGGCACCTGCCAGCAGGCCCCCACTCATGTCCCACTCATGTCCCCTTGCACCCCCACCCCCAGCAGTGCAGGGCACCTGCCAGCAGGCCCCCACTCATGTCCCCAGGCACCCCCACCCACCGGCAGTGCAAGGCACCTCCCAGCAGGCCCCCACTCATGTGCCCCAGCACCCCCACCCCCTAGCAGTGCAGGGCACCTGCCAGCAGGCCCCCACTCATGTCCCCCAGCACCCCCACCCACCAGCAGTGCAGGGCACCTGCCAGCAGGCCCCCACTCATGTCCCCCAACACCCCCACCCCCCAGCAGTGCAGGGCACCTGCCAGCAGGCCCCCACTCATGTACCCTTGCACCCCACCCCCCAGCAGTTCAGGGCACCTGCGAGCAGGCCCTCACTCATGTCCCCTTGCACCCCCAACCCCCAGCAGTGCAGGGCACCAGCCAGCAGGCCCCCACTCATGTCCCACTCATGTCCCCTTGCACCCCCACCCCCCAGCAGTGCAGGGCACCTGCCAGCAGGCCCCCACACATGTCCCACTCATGTCCCCTTGCACCCCCATCCCCCAGCAATGCAGGGCACCTGCCAGCAGGCCCCCACGCATGTCCCACACATGTCCCCTTGAATCCCCACCCCCCAGCAGTGCAGGGCACCTGCCAGCAGGCCCCCACTCATGTCCCACTCATGTCCCCTTGCACCCCCACCACCCAGCAGTGCAGGACACCTGCCAGCAGGCCCCCACTCATGTCCCCTTGCACCCCCACCCCAGCAGTGCAGGGCACCTGCCAGCAGGCCCCACTTCATGTCCCCCAGCACCACCACCCACCAGCAATGCATGGCACCTACCAGCAGGCCCCCACTCATGTCCCCCAGCACCCCCACCCACCAGCACTGAGGGGTACCTGCCAGCAGGCCCCCACTCATGTCCCACTCATGTCCCCTTGCACCCACACCCCCCAGCAGTGCAGGGCACCTGCCAGCAGGCCCCCACTCATGTCCCACTCATGTCCCCATGCAGCCCCACCCCCCAGCAGTGCAGGGCACCTGCCAGCAGGCCCCCACTCATGTCCCCCAGCACCCCCACCCCCCAGCAGTGCAGGGCACCTGCCAGCAGGCCCCCACTCATGTCCCCCAGCACCCCCACCCCCCAGCAGTGCAGGGCACCTGCCAGCAGGCCCCCACTCATGTCCCACTCATGTCCCCTTGCACCCCCACCCCCCAGAAGTGCAGTGCACCTGCCAGCAGGCCCCCACTCATGTCCCCCAGTACCCCCACCCCCCAGCAGTGCAGGGCACCTGCCAGCAGGCCCCCACTCAAGTCCCCCAGCACCCCCACCCCTCGGCAGTGCAGGGTACCTTCCAGCAGGCGCCCACTCATGTCCCACTCATGTCCCCTTGCACCCCCACACCCAGCAGTGCAGGGCACCTGCCAGCAGGCCCCCACTCATGTCCCCTTGCACCCCCACCCCCCAGCAGTGCAGGGCACCTGCCAGCAGGCCCCCACTCATGTCCCCCAGCACCCCCACCCCCCAGCAGTGCAGGGCACCTGCCAGCAGGCACCCACTCATGTCCCCTTTCACCCCCACCCCCAAGCAGTGCAGGACACCTGCCAGCAGGCCCCCACTCATGTCCCCTTGCACCCCCACCCCAGCAGTGCAGGGCACCTGCCAGCATGCCCCACTTCATGTCCCCCAGCACCACCACCCACCAGCAATGCATGGCACCTGCCAGCAGGCCCCCACTCATGTCCCCCAGCACCCCCACCCACCAGCACTGAGGGGTACCTGCCAGCAGGCCCCCACTCATGTCCCACTCATGTCCCCTTGCACCCACACCCCCCAGCAGTGCAGGGCACCTGCCAGCAGGCCCCCACTCATGTCCCACTCATGTCCCCATGCAGCCCCACCCCCAGCAGTGCAGGGCACCTGCCAGCAGGCCCCCACTCATGTCCCCTTGCACCCCCACCCCCCAGCAGTGCAGGGCACCTGCCAGCAGGCCCCCACTCATGTCCCCCAGCACCCCCACCCCCCAGCAGTGCAGGGCACCTGCCAGCAGGCACCCACTCATGTCCCCTTGCACCCCCACCCCCAGCAGTGCAGGGCACCTGCCAGCCGGCCCCCACTCATGTCCCCCAGCGCCCCCACCCACCAGCACTAAGGGGCACCTGCCAGCAGGCCCCCACTCATGTCCCACTCATGTCCCCTCCCACCCCCCAGCAATGCAGGGCACCTGCCAGCAGGCCCCCACTCATGTCCCCTTGAAGCCCCACCCCCCACCAGTGCAGGACACCTGCCAGCAGGCCCCCACTCATGTCCCCCAGCACCCCCACCCCCCAGCAGTGCAGGGCACCTGCGGGCAGGCCCCCACTCATGTCCGCCGGCACCCCCACCCCCCAGCAGTGCAGGGCACCTGCCAGCAGGCCCCCACTCATGTCCCACTCATGTCCCCTTGCACCCCCACCCCCCAGCAGTGCAGGGCAGCTGCCAGCAGGCCCCCACTCATGTCCCCTTGCACCCCCACCCCCCAGGAGTGCAGGGTACCTGCCAGCAGGCCCCCACCCATGTCCCCCAGCACCCCCAGCCACCAGCAGTGCAGGGCACCTGCAAGCAGGCCCCCACTCATGTCCCCTTGCACCCCCACCCCCCAGCAGTGCAGGGCACCTGCCAGCAGGCCCCCACTCATGTCCCACTCATGTCCCCTTGCACCCCCACCCTCCAGCAGTGCGGGGCACCTGCCAGCAGGCCTCCACTCATGTCCCCTTGCACCCCCACCCCCCAGCAGTGCAGGGCACCTGCCAGCAGGCCCCCACTCATGTCCCACTCATGTCCCCTTGCACCCCCACCCACCGGCAGTGCAAGGCACCTCCCAGCAGGCCCCCACTCATGTGCCCCAGCACCCCCACCCCCTAGCAGTGCAGGGCACCTGCCAGCAGGCCCCCACTCATGTCCCCAGGCACCCCCACCCACCGGCAGTGCAAGGCACCTCCCAGCAGGCCCCCACTCATGTGCCCCAGCACCCCCACCCCCTAGCAGTGCAGGGCACCTGCCAGCAGGCCCCCACTCATGTCCCCCAGCACCCCCACCCACCAGCAGTGCAGGGTACCTGCCAGCAGGCCCCCACTCATGTCCCCCAACACCCCAACCCCCCAGCAGTGCAGGGCACCTGCCAGCAGGCCCCCACTCATGTCCCCTTGACCCCACCCCCCAGCAGTTCAGGGCACCTGCCAGCAGGCCCTCACTCATGTCCCCTTGCACCCCCAACCCCCAGCAGTGCAGGGCACCTGCCAGCAGGCCCCCACTCATGTCCCACTCATGTCCCCTTGCACCCCCACCCCCCAGCAGTGCAGGGCACCTGCCAGCAGGCCCCCACACATGTCCCACTCATGTCCCCTTGCACCCCCATCCCCCAGCAATGCAGGGCACCTGCCAGCAGGCCCCCACGCATGTCCCACACATTTCCCCTTGAATCCCCACCCCCCAGCAGTGCAGGGCACCTGCCAGCAGGCCCCCACTCATGTCCCACTCATGTCCCCTTGCACCCCCACCCCCAGCAGTGCAGGGCACCTGCCAGCAGGCCCCCACTCATGTCCCCAGGCACCCCCACCGGCAGTGCAAGGCACCTCCCAGCAGGCCCCCACTCATGTGCCCCAGCACCCCCACCCCCTAGCAGTGCAGGGCACCTGCCAGCAGGCCCCCACTCATGTCCCCCAGCACCCCCACCCACCAGCAGTGCAGGGCACCTGCCAGCAGGCCCCCACTCATGTCCCCCAACACCCCCACCCCCCAGCAGTACAGGGCACCTGCCAGCAGGCCCCCACTCATGTCCCCTTGCACCCCACCCCCCAGCAGTTCAGGGCACCTGCGAGCAGGCCCTCACTCATGTCCCCTTGCACCCCCAACCCCCAGCAGTGCAGGGCACCAGCCAGCAGGCCCCCACTCATGTCCCACTCATGTCCCCTTGCACCCCCACCCCCCAGCAGTGCAGGGCACCTGCCAGCAGGCCCCCACACATGTCCCACTCATGTCCCCTTGCACCCCCATCCCCCAGCAATGCAGGGCACCTGCCAGCAGGCCCCCACGCATGTCCCACACATGTCCCCTTGAATCCCCACCCCCCAGCAGTGCAGGGCACCTGCCAGCAGGCCCCCACTCATGTCCCACTCATGTCCCCTTGCACCCCCACCCCCCAGCAGTGCAGGACACCTGCCAGCAGGCCCCCACTCATGTCCCCTTGCACCCCCACCCCAGCAGTGCAGGGCACCTGCCAGCAGGCCCCACTTCATGTCCCCCAGCACCACCACCCACCAGCAATGCATGGCACCTGCCAGCAGGCCCCCACTCATGTCCCCCAGCACCCCCACCCACCAGCACTGAGGGGTACCTGCCAGCAGGCCCCCACTCATGTCCCACTCATGTCCCCTTGCACCCACACCCCCCAGCAGTGCAGGGCACCTGCCAGCAGGCCCCCACTCATGTCCCACTCATGTCCCCATGCAGCCCCACCCCCCAGCAGTGCAGGGCACCTGCCAGCAGGCCCCCACTCATGTCCCCCAGCACCCCCACCCCCCAGCAGTGCAGGGCACCTGCCAGCAGGACCCCACTCATGTCCCCTTGCACCCCCACCCCCCAGCAGTGCAGGGCACCTGCCAGCAGGCCCCCACTCATGTCCCACTCATGTCCCCTTGCACCCCCAGCCCCCAGAAGTGCAGCGCACCTGCCAGCAGGCCCCCACTCATGTCCCCCAGTACCCCCACCCCCCAGCAGTGCAGGGCACCTGCCAGCAGGCCCCCACTCAAGTCCCCCAGCACCCCCACCCCTCGGCAGTGCAGGGTACCTGCCAGCAGGCGCCCACTCATGTCCCACTCATGTCCCCTTGCACCCCCACACCCAGCAGTGCAGGGCACCTGCCAGCAGGCCCCCACTCATGTCCCCTTGCACCCCCACCCCCCAGCAGTGCAGGGCACCTGCCAGCAGGCCCCCACTCATGTCCCCCAGCACCCCCACCCCCCAGCAGTGCAGGGCACCTGCCAGCAGGCACCCACTCATGTCCCCTTTCACCCCCACCCCCCAGCAGTGCAGGACACCTGCCAGCAGGCCCCCACTCATGTCCCCTTGCACCCCCACCCCAGCAGTGCAGGGCACCTGCCAGCAGGCCCCACTTCATGTCCCCCAGCACCCCCACCCACCAGCACTGAGGGGTACCTGCCAGCAGGCCCCCACTCATGTCCCACTCATGTCCCCTTGCACCCACACCCCCCAGCAGTGCAGGGCACCTGCCAGCAGGCCCCCACTCATGTCCCACTCATGTCCCCATGCAGCCCCACCCCCCAGCAGTGCAGGGCACCTGCCAGCAGGCCCCCACTCATGTCCCCTTGCACCCCCACCCCCCAGCAGTGCAGGGCACCTGCCAGCAGGCCCCCACTCATGTCCCCCAGCACCCCCACCCCCCAGCAGTGCAAGGCACCTGCCAGCAGGCACCCACTCATGTCCCCTTGCACCCCCACCCCCAGCAGTGCAGGGCACCTGCCAGCCAGCCCCCACTCATGTCCCCCAGCGCCCCCACCCACCAGCACTAAGGGGCACCTGCCAGCAGGCCCCCACTCATGTCCCCTCCCACCCCCCAGCAATGCAGGGCACCTGCCAGCAGGCCCCCACTCATGTCCCCTTGAAGCCCCACCCCCCAGCAGTGCAGGACACCTGCCAGCAGGCCCCCACTCATGTCCCCCAGCACCCCCACCCCCCAGCAGTGCAGGGCACCTGCCAGCAGGCCCCCACTCATGTCCGCCGGCACCCCCACCCCCCAGCAGTGCAGGGCACCTGCCAGCAGGCCCCCACTCATGTCCCACTCATGTCCCCTTGCACCCCCACCCCCCAGCAGTGCAGGGCAGCTGCCAGCAGGCCCCCACTCATGTCCCCTTGCACCCCCACCCCCCAGCAGTGCAGGGCACCTGCCAGCAGGCCCCCACTCATGTCCCACTCATGTCCCCTTGCACCCCCACCCTCCAGCAGTGCGGGGCACCTGCCAGCAGGCCTCCACTCATGTCCCCTTGCACCCCCACCCCCCAGCAGTGCAGGGCACCTGCCAGCAGGCCCCCACTCATGTCCCACTCATGTCCCCTTGCACCCCCACCCCCCAGCAGTGCAGGGCACCTGCCAGCAGGCCCCCACTCATGTCCTCCAGCACCCCCACCCCCCAGCAGTGCAGGGTACCTGCCAGCAGGCCCCCACTCATGTCCCCCAGCACCCCCACCCACCAGCAGTGCAGGTCACCTGCCAGCAGGCCCCACTCATGTCCCACACATGTCCCCTTGCACCCCCCTGCAGTGCAGGGCACCTGCCAGCAGGCCCCCACTCATGTCCCACTCATGTCCCCTTGCACCCCCACCCCCCAGCAGTGCAGGGCACCTGCCAGCAGGCCCCCACTCATGTCCCCTTGCACCCCCACCCCCCGGCAGTGCAGGGCACCTGCCAGCAGACCCCCACACATGTCCCACTCATGTCCCCTTGCACCCCCAACCCCCAGCAGTACAGGGCTCCTGCCAGTAGGCCCCCACTCATGTCCCACTCATGTCCCCTTGCATCTCCACCCCCCAGCAGTGCAGGGCACTTGCCAGCAGGCCCCACTCATGTCCCACTCATGTCCGCTTGCACCCCCACCCCCAAGCAGTGCAGGGCACCTGCCAGCAGGCCCCCACTCATGTCCCCCAGCACCCCCACACCCCAGCAGTGCAGGGCACCTGCCAGCAGGACCCCACTCATGTCCCCCAGCACCCCCACCCCCCAGCAGGGCAGGGCACCTGCCAGCAGGCCCCCATTCATGTCCCCCAGCACCCCCACCCCCCAGCAGTGCAGGGCACCTGCCAGCAGGCCCCCACTCATGTCCCCCAGCACCCCCACCCACCAGCAGTGCAGGGCACCTGCCAGCAGGCCCCCACTCATGTCCCCTTGCACCCCCACCCCCCAGCAGTGCAGGGCACCTGCCAGCAGGCCCCCACTCATGTCCCCTTGCACCCCACCCCCCAGCAGTGCAGGGCACCTGCCAGCAGGACCCCACTCATGTCCCCTTGCACCCCCACCCCCCAGCAGTGCAGGGCACTTTCCAGCAGGCCCCCACTCATGTCCCACTCATGTCCCCTTGCACCCCCATCCCCCAGCAGTGCAGGGCACCTGCCAGCAGGCCCCCACTCATGTCCCCCAGCAACCCCACCCCCCAGCAGTGCAGGGCACCTGCCAGCAGACCCCCACTCATGTCCCCCAGAACCCCCACCCACCAGCAGTGCAGGGCACCTGCCAGCAGGCCCCCACTCATGTCCCCTTGCACACCCCTGCAGTGCAGGGCACCTGCCAGCAGGCCCCCAGTCATGTCCCCTTGCACCCCCGCCCCCCGGCAGTGCAGGGCACCTGCCAGCAGGCCCCCACTCATGTCCCACTCATGTCCCCTTGCACCCCACCCCCCAGCAGTGCAGGGCACCTGCCAGCAGGCCCCCACTCATGTCCCCCAGCACCCCCACCCCCCAGCAGTGCAGGGCACCTGCCAGCAGACCCCCACACATGTCCCACTCATGTCCCCTTGCACCCCCAACCCCCAGCAGTACAGGGCACCTGCCAGTAGGCCCCCACTCATGTCCCCTTGCACCCCCACCCCCCAGCAGTGCAGGGCACCTGCCAGCAGGCCCCCACTCATGTCCCACTCATGTCCCCTTGCACCCCCACCCCCCAGCAGTGCAGGGCACCTGCCAGCAGGCCCCCACTCATGTCCCCTTGCATCCCCACCCCCCAGCAGTGCAGGGCACTTGCCAGCAGGCCCCACTCATGTCCCACTCATGTCCGCTTGCACCCCCACCCCCCAGCAGTGCAGGGCACCTGCCAGCAGGCCCCCACTCATGTCCCCCAGCACCCCCACACCCCAGCAGTGCAGGGCACCTGCCAGCAGGACCCCACTCATGTCCCCCAGCACCCCCACCCCCCAGCAGTGCAGGGCACTTGCCAGCAGGCCCACTCATGTCCCACTCATGTCCGCTTGCACCCCCACCCCCCAGCAGTGCAGGGCACCTGCCAGCAGGCCCCCACTCATGTCCCCCAGCACCCCCACCCCCCAGCAGTGCAGGGCACCTGCCAGCAGGCCCCCACTCATGTCCCCTTGCATCCCCACCCCCCAGCAGTGCAGGGCACTTGCCAGCAGGCCCCACTCATGTCCCACTCATGTCCGCTTGCACCCCCACCCCCCAGCAGTGCAGGGCACCTGCCAGCAGGCCCCCACTCATGTCCCCCAGCACCCCCACACCCCAGCAGTGCAGGGCACCTGCCAGCAGGACCCCACTCATGTCCCCCAGCACCCCCACCCCCCAGCAGTGCAGGGCACCTGCCAGCAGGCCCCCATTCATGTCCCCCAGCACCCCCACCCCCCAGCAGTGCAGGGCACCTGCCAGCAGGCCCCCACTCATGTCCCCTAGCACCCCCACCCATCAGCAGTGCAGGGCACCTGCCAGCAGGCCCCCACTCATGTCCCCTTGCACCCCCACCCCCCAGCAGTGCAGGGCACCTGCCAGCAGGCCCCCACTCATTTCCCCTTGCACCCCACCCCCCAGCAGTGCAGGGCACCTGCCAGCAGGCCCCCACTCATGTCCCCTTGCACCTCCACCCCCCAGCAGTGCAGGGCACTTGCCAGCAGGCCCCCACTCATGTCCCACTCATGTCCCCTTGCACCCCCACCCCCCAGCAGTGCAGGGCACCTGCCAGCAGGCCCCCACTCATGTCCCCCAGCAACCCCACCCCCCAGCCGTGCAGGGCACCTGCCAGCAGACCCCCACTCATGTCCCCCAGAACCCCCACCCACCAGCAGTGCAGGGCACCTGCCAGCAGGCCCCCACTCATGTCCCCTTGCACAACCCTGCAGTGCAGGGCACCTGCCAGCAGGCCCCCACTCATGTCCCTCTCATGTCCCCTTGCACCCCCACCCCCCAGCAGTGCAGGGCACCTGCCAGCAGGCCCCCAGTCATGTCCCCTTGCACCCCGCCCCCCGGCAGTGCAGGGCACCTGCCAGCAGGCCCCCACTCATGTTCCACTCATGTCCCCTTGCACCCCACCCCCCAGCAGTGCAGGGCACCTTCCAGCAGGCCCCCTCTCATGTCCCCCAGCACCCCCACCCCCCAGCAGTGCAGGGCACCTGCCAGCAGGTCCCCATTCATGTCCCCTAGCACCCCCACCCCCCAGCAGTGCAGGGCACCTGCCAGCAGGGCCCCACTCATGTCCCCTTGCACCCCCACCCCCCAGCAGTACAGGGCACTTTCCAGCAGGCCCCCACTCATGTCCCACTCATGTCCACTTGCACCCCCACCCCCCAGCAGTGCAGGGCACCTGCCAGCAGGCCCCCACTCATGTCCCCCAGCACCTCCACCCCCCAGCAGTGCAGGGCACCTGCCAGCAGACCCCCACTCATGTCCCCCAGATCACCCACCCGCCAGCAGTGCAGGGCACCTGCCAGCAGGCCCCCACTCATGTCCCCTTGCACACCCCTGCAGTGCAGGGCACCTGCCAGCAGGCCCGCACTCATGTCCCACTCATGTCCCCTTGCACCCCCACCCCCCAGCAGTGCAGGGCACCTGCCAGCAGGCCCCCACTCATGTCCCCTTGCACCCCCACCCCCCAGCAGTGCAGGGCACCTGCCAGCAGGCCCCCACACATGTCCCACTCATGTCCCCTTGCACCCCCAACCCCAGCAGTGCAGGGCACCTGCCAGTAGGCCCCCACTCATGTCCCCTTGCACCCCCACCCCCCAGCAGTGCAGGGCACCTGCCAGTAGGCCCCCACTCATGTCCCACTCATGTCCCCTTCTACCCCCACCCCCAGCAGTGCAGGGCACCTGCCAGCAGGCCGCCACCCATGTCCCCCAGCACCCCCACCCCCCAGCAGTGCAGGGTACCTGCCAGCAGGCCCCCACTCATGTCCCCCAGCACCCCCACCCACCAGCAGTGCAGGTCACCTGCCAGCAGGCCTCCACTCATGTCCCCTTGCACCCCCACCCCCCAGCAGTGCAGGGCACCTGCCAGCAGGCCCCCACACATGTCCCACTCATGTCCCCTTGCACCCCCACCCCCCAGCAGTGCAGGGCACCTGCCAGTAGGCCCCCACTCATGTCCCACTCATGTCCCCTTGCACCCCCACCCCCCAGCAGTGC
This sequence comes from Ambystoma mexicanum, assembly GCF_040938575.1. Classification (NCBI taxonomy): domain Eukaryota; kingdom Metazoa; phylum Chordata; class Amphibia; order Caudata; family Ambystomatidae; genus Ambystoma; species Ambystoma mexicanum. The sequence goes on along the minus strand of NC_090926.1, from coordinate 1,077,272,348 downwards.
AGGTCACCTGCTAGCAGGCCCCCACTCATGTCCCACTCATGTCCCCTTGCACCCCCAACCCCCAGCAGTGCATGGCACCTGCCAGCAGGACCCCACTCATGTCCCCCAGCACCCCCACCCCCCAGCAGTGGAGGACACTTGCCAGCAGGCCCCCACTCATGTCCCCCAGCACCCCCACCCACCAGCAGTGCAGGGCACCTGCCAGCAGGCCCCCACTCATGTCCCACTCATGTCCCCTTGCACCCCACCCCCCAGCAGTGCAGGGCACCTGCCAGCAGGCCCCCACTCATGTCCCCCAGCACCCCCACCCCCAGCAGTGCAGGGCACCTGCCAGCAGGCCCCCACTCATGTCCCCCAGCACCCCCACCCACCACAGTGCAGGGCACCTGCCAGCAGGCCTCCACTCATGGTCCCTTGCACCCCTACCCCCCAGCAGTGCAGGGCACCTGCCAGCAGGCCCCCACTCATGTCCCCTTGCAGCCCCACCCCCCAGCAGTGCAGGGCACCTGCCAGCAGGCCCCCACTCATGTCCCACTCATGTCCCCTTGCGCCCCCCATCCCACAGCAGTGCAGGGCACCTGCCAGCAGGCCCCCACTCATGTCCCACTCATGTCCCCTTGCACCCCCACGCCCCAGCAGTGCAGGGCACCTGACAGTAGGCCGCCACTCATGTCCCACTCATGTCCCTTTGCACCCCCACCCGACAGCAGTGAAATGGCGACCCCATGACACAAACCAAAATTCAACTATGTACATCAACACATGTCCGCCACACAAAGGCAGGCGGTAGCATCCCTGCGCATTAAAAAAATGTGCGCTAACAAAAAGCCGTATATACAGCTCTGATGAATCTCCCATACTGTGGCCCTCTAGGACAAATGATGTGCATAGGGGTACGCAACAAATATGGACACCCGCTGTGTCAAAAATAGCGTGTATTTCGGGGGTGCGCGGGAAGTTTCACACGCGATTGTGCCTGGGCGAGCAGGGTACGTGTACTTCAGGGGCTTGCGGGAAGTTTTACACGCGATTGGGACTGGGCGAGCGGAGTACGTGTACTTCAGGGGCTCGCGGGAAGTTTTACACGCGATTGTGCCTGGGCGAGCAGGGTACGTGTACTTCAGGGGCTTGCGGGAAGTTTTACACGCGATTGGGCCTTGGCGTGCTGGGTCCGTGTACTTCAGGGGCTCGCGGGAAGTTTTACACGCAATTGGGCCTGGGCGAGCGGGGTACGTGTATTACTGTGGTGGCCGTGGAAGTACAGGAGGCAAATGCGCGGAACGCCCACACGCACACGCCAAAAAAGACGCACTTATCTGGAAACACGTACGCCAGCAGGAAGCAGGCGTACGTTGACCCGCGCAGCATAAAAGTGCGCGCAAACAACAAACCAGCTCAGACGCCAGGATGAATATACCGTTCCTAGCAGCAGTGGCCGTGGGATACCGCAGGAGGAGGAGGAGGATAGTCAGGGCCAGAGTTTTTACACCCAGAACCAGCCTTTTTGGGATGCCTGATGACCACGTGTATGGGATATACAGGTTTCCACCTCACATAATAATCGACCTGGTCAGTGAGTGGGAGGATGACCTCACATCACCCACCCTCTGCTCCCAAGCACTCAGCCCCCTGGAGAAGGTCCTTAATGTACTGCACTTCTTGGCCACTGGATCATTTCAGCGGACAAGTGCCATAGTGGGGGGTGTCACAGGCCACGCAGTCACGCTGCCTACACCAGGTCTTGGCCATAATGACTGCACGCCCATCAGTACGCAGGCACATATACCTGCCCAGAACACCTGCAGAAAGGCAGACTGTCGTCCAGGATTTTTATGGGGTGGCACACTTCCCCAAAGTGCTAGGTGCCATTGACTGCACCCATGTGGCTCTATGTCCCCCCAGGGCATCTGAGCACATCTATAGAAACCGCAAGCACTGGCATTCCATCAACGTCCAGGTAGTATGTGATGCCAAGGGAATCATCACCTCAGTATATGCCAACTATCCAGGGTCCACCCACGACAGTTTCATTTACAGAATGTCAACCCTAAACCGGGACCTAGAAGCTGGGCGGCATGGAGATACATGGCTGATCAGTGAGTATAAATGCCACAGCACATGCATGCATGTCAGATACTGAGTAATGTCACAACCCCACTAATGATACCCATCACCACCTCCCCAGGGGACAGTGCCTACCCTCTGAGCACCCACATAATGACGCCAATTCGGAACCCCACCACGCCACCCGAGGTAAGATACAACACAGCCCATATTGCAACCCGGGGCATAGTGGAGCGCACATTCGGAGTGCTCAAGTCACGCTTTCGCTCCCTTGACCGTTCTGGCAGGCAGCTGTTATACGCTCCCCCAGCAGTGTGCAGGATCATAGTGGCAGCATGTGTCCTGCACAACGTTGCAACACGCTGGGGCCTGCCAGTGGACATGGTGGTGCTCCCACATCCCCAACCACATGCACGCCCGCTGCGCATGGGAGGGGAAAGGGCACGGGGTGAGGCAGCCCGTACGCAGCTGGTGGCTAATTACTTCACCTAAAATCACACCCCTGTGGAGTGCACACAGCCCTGGCACATACCAGCTGACTATCAATGATGATGAGTCAAGTGACAGTCAACTGTCACAACCATACCAGCCTGAGATTGTTCACCTGGAAGTGTTCCATTGTGTGCATCCCTACCTACACAAACACCACCAATGCTGTGTCATCAAAAGACACACTTGTATGCTGCCAAAATCATTACCCCCTTGCAAGATACAACATGACAACAGTGCCATGTCACCCAACACCTCCCCAGCACCGCCACCCAACATGCCATGGCATGTCATGCTATGTGAGAGCAAACAAAGGAATCCCCAAAACATGACACAAGTGTCACAAAGTACAGTGTCCCGAATGGAAAAAGGCCACACACAATATGCTCCCATTAATGTAGAACTGACAACACACATGACCAAAGACTTACCACAATACAATGCAACTAGCCAACCCCAAACATAGCATTCACATGACAGTACTAAGTTAAAGGATACGTAGTCTTACAACCTGGTGATGCTAGCACATCGACCACTTCCAACTGTACAGTGTTGGTGCCACGCAAATCTGGAAGTTCACTGCTTACAACATGAACTCCATCTCCAAAGTAGACGGCCCTGTGAAGACATGAGGAATGAACCTGCAAATTAGGAGGGAGACATGGATGCACAAGCACACATCAATACACCATGCAGTGTACAATACTACAACAATATGCACTAGGAATGTATACACAGTATTGACTACAGACTGTCCACATATGTCATGGGAGTCCAACGTCACTGTGTAAGTCAATGTCACTTGGGCACACCCTTTGCAAGCCCATGGAAACGGGAAGCAGGAGGGGTGTGTGTCTCACGAACCCAAGCATCTAACCCAAACTCAGGACAAGCCTGCATGTGCCCAGCCGGAATATAGTGGATGCCCACGGTAGCGACACAAGGCAACACACTGTAACAAAAACTCAAAAATCAAAAACCAAAAATCAAAAATCAAAAATGCCCATGTGGGGGCCGGGGGAGGCCACCCAGGAGGTCCGAGGACAGGGTGCACACCAAAAGCCACCTGTGTGATGTTGCGAAAAAAAAACACCTCCATGGGCTCATGGCCTGCACGGCTACGCTATCGTGAGAGATTCAGAATCGCTGTGGTCGCTCTCATCACCCTGTGCTGCTGCCGCCACAGGAGGTGGTGGTGCTATGGGAGACAGCCCACGCAAAGCTCTAGTCTGGTCCTCCATGGCAGCAAGCATGCGGGTGTGGAAGGTCTCGTTCTGGAGGAATATGGTGCGGAGATCCCCATGCACCACCTGACGTGATGCCCGGACCTCCTCCTGAGTTGCCTGCATCTCTGCTGAGAGCGTATGTGTGAGCCGCTCCAGCAGCTGTTCTGTCCTCGTGACAGTGGAAGCCTCAAGGTCCACAAGAGTCTGCCTGAGGTGATGGACTTCTACCCTCAGGGCTTCCCTCTGGCCCTGGGACTCTAAAGAAATGGCTTCCCGCAGAGTGTCCAGGGCCGCCCGTCTGTCCCTGTTGGACGCCAACATGTCCTCCCTGAGTGATCAGCAAATGGAGTCTGTTGCCTGCTGTAGTTGCTCCATCTGCCTTTCTGGGGGGACAATGGAAGTGGCCACCCTCTTCATAGCTTGAGCCATCATCTCAGATGCTGCTGCCTGTTGGTTTGCCATACCGTATATGGATTTCTCCCATGCGGTATTGCCTGGTGGCGTACGGCCACCGCGTTGGTGGGCACCACACCTGTCTGGGGCAAGGCGAACTGTGCCTTGCTGTGTCGGCACTGCCTGAGGCTGTAGGACTGCATTCCCCCTCTGATCTGCTGGCCCAGGAACAGGAACAGATGTTGCGGAGTGTGGCCCTGCATCCGTAACCACCAAAGGCAGACCTACCAACACTGACATCCCCATAGTGGGCTGTATCCCTGGTGCAGGTGGGTCGGACAGAACAGAATCCCTCCCAGAAACACCTACCTGCGAAGCCACATAGGTCTCTTCATCCGAATCAACACCTGAATAGATGTCTGGGGAGGTGCACCCAGAGACACCCCTGTAGAGAACGGTCTGCAGCAAGAGTGGGTTTTTACCCACCACCACACTCCGTCCCCCACGGGTGCCCGGTCCTGCTTGAGATCCCTCCTGGGTCTGCACCATCTCCTCACCCTCAACTGCATCGAGTGTGTCATCCTATGCAGAAACATGAAAGACAAAAAATGGAAACAGGCATTAGCACCATGGCACACAATTAGGCCTCACAAGCTACAGAACCAGTACTTGATTGACACATGTCCCACATGACTATAACCCTCCCATGCATGCACTGTCACTGGGTTTGAAGGGGAGGAAAATGTCAGACACTGATGACACCAAGATGGAAGAGCAACACATTAGCTGCATGCTGGCTAGCAGAGCCATCACACATTGGCCTGTGAGTGGCGTGACCAATCCACATACATGACACATGCCATCACACAGAAGGCATGTACCATAGGCATGTCACATATCGTTTGACAATAGGGCTGAGAAATGCGTAGTGAAAGTGAGGGGATCGAAACAATCAGCCTGAATGAACAATGAGAAATACGGAACAATGTTGTTGCAAGATGCCACTTCAAGGGCAACTAGTGTGATGCTGCACAAAATGTCTACTGTGGGCAGAAGGGATACTGTAATACCCAAATCCAGGGGCGCAGAATGTTTTGGATGAAGCACATGGGTGATCCAAACCACTCAGGCACACGCACCCTCACCTGGCACTCAATCAGAACCCCTCACACACACAACATACACATGGATCACACACACATGCATGTGCACTCACCGGACAATGCCTCGTAATCTGGCAGTTCTCCCACACCTTGGATCTGTCCTCTGTGACGTAGGTCCCAGCAACAGACTCATGTACAGTGAGTTCAATGTCCTCTTGTGGAGACCCACCTCCAGTCACCAGAGTAGCGGCATGACTTGAGGCCAGCTTTTTCTTTGCCCTGCGCTTAAGGTCATTCCAGCGCTTGTAGCACTCACCAGCTGTGCGCTTCACTAATCCAAGGGCACTTATGATGTCCGCGATGGTCTGCCAGTGTGCCTGACGTTGAGCAGGTGTGGTCTTGCACCCTGAAGTGATCAACATTTCGCTGTCATGTGCGGTCACATACTGCACAAGTGCATCACGTTCGGCATCATTGAAGCTAGGCTTCCTTTGCGTGCCGGACTGCGTAGCCGTGTCTGGGGTATCAGCCTGTAGTGGACGAGCACTCTTCCTCTTTTTTTTGGAAGGTGGAGGGGATCCTGAGTGGCCTACGCCGCTCTGGCCACTAGGGGCAGGAGCACAGGTGGACTGGCTAGTTGGAGTGTGGGAATGCACACTGAGCATGGAACTTGGTGCAGGCATTGGCTGAAGTGTTACGTAGTCAGGGGGAACGTTAGCAAGATGGACTGGGACCAACACTGCCCTGGCTGGGAGAGTCAGAGCTGGGGTGGATGGAGCTGCAGCTGCCCCTGCAGCCTCCCCACCCTGCCTACTCGGGGCAGCAGATGACATAGCTGCCCCTGATCCACGTGGCCTGGTGACACCAACTTGCACCGCCACACGTGGCCTAGACTTGGCGACCTGGAAGTCAGCCTGGGAGTCACCCTCTGCCAGGTCAGGTGCCACAATGGGCCGGTCCAACAAGGGCTGAGCAGAGATGGTGTCAGCAACGTTTCCCTCAACTATGGGGGCTGGGGGACATGGGTGTCCCTGACTGGTCCTCCACACATGGGGGGCTAGGGGTACTCTGCAAATCCCGGCCACGTCCCCTACCGCGCCCACCACGGCCACCTCTTGAGGCTCGGCCACCTTTGCCACCCTTACCGCTTGGTCGCCTCCCAACCATGGCACTGATGTTGTTGTGCGTATGGGAGTTGCAGTAAACTATTGTCCTGGGCATTTGGGGGTTAAAGGGGTAGGGTACTAGATGGAATTCGTACCCTAGTGCTCTAGCAAGGCTGTATGTGACCCCTGGGGAAAGATGACGGGTCACGCAACGCACAGGCACCCCAAAAACAGAAAATAACGTGCACGCAACCCCTCGTAGACCACGTGCGTGGAAAAATGAACCCGCACTATGCTGTGGCACCCAGAAACACAAAAATGAACGTACGCGTGTTACACGCAGCCTACAATGACCTCTGAAGGGGTACGCGACACATAGGGCAAGCACAGTTGGTAAATACGTGCGCGACTCACCATCTGCCTGGAAAATGAGCGTGAAAAATACGCGCGTTGGCAACACCCCCACCAAAAGAAGAATTGTACACTGTCTGAGGAGACAGGACAAAAGAAGAAGTGAACGCTGTTTGAGGAAACAGGCCCAACAGAAAATCAGAAAAAAGCTGTCAGAGGTAACAGGGAGTACGAACTAGAAACGCTGTGTAGTAAATCGCGTGTGAACCGACAAGAAGTACAGAATTCACCCACTGGCTCTCCACGAAAAGCACATACAAGGAAATGACATCCTACGTGCACCTTTTGAACCGGCCCACACGTCCAACGTCACTTCCGCGTATACGCGCTAAGGCCCTAACCTCCAATTACACGAGCTGACACTCGGACATGCAGTTCTTGGACGTGTAACATGCACCTGGGTTCAGGGAACCCCCCGCGCACGCACGTCACAGATGCGCCTACGCGCTAAGGGCCTTTCGTCCACTGAAATCGCGAATGCATGCTGACACGCTTACGCGCTAAGGGCCTTTCCTCAAATTACACGCTGACGTGCTAGATTTTCACGTGCCAAATCACTCCGTATCAAGCTGGCCATGCGTACGCACACGGAAGACCACGCTCCTGCCCAGAAGGCCGAATTACTGCCCCCCAGAGCCCCGAGCACGCTCCCATCTGCCATCTGCTGCTGCTTGATTGCCTGCTGCCCACGTGCCCTGCCATTTGCTGCCTGCACGTCAGCCCGGGGTGCTGTTGCTGTGACCACCCCTGCTGGAACCGAAGACTCCCGACTGCTATTCCATCATTCCACAGCCCAGCCCCAGGACCCAGTTGCCCACCCACACCTGCCTCTGGGGTTGTGATGTCGGGCACTACACCATCTGGCACCACTGGCAACCCCCAGCCAGAGAGGCAAGGGCCGCCAACTTCACAGCCACCGAAGTTGGTGTCCTGGTGGAGCAAGTCCTGGGGCAGTATGATGCCCTCTTTGGAAGGTCGGCCGCCGACAAGGAAGGACGGACTTGGATCTTTACGGACATCGTGACTGCCATCAACGCGGAGGGGGTGGCTGTCCGCGACTTCCAACATGTCAAGAAGCGCTGGGAGGACTTCAGGTCAAGGACCCTCAACAGGGCCCGGCGCCTCTTGAAGGCAGCGGATGCAAAGGGGCGCCGTGGCCACCTGTCGGAACATCAGATGAGGGTCCTGGAACGCATACGCCCAGCGCTCCACGTCCAGGTCCTTGAGAGGCAGACCCGTCTGGAGTCGAGCGGTAAGTGTACATGCATACTGATTGGAAGCTGTGCGTGTGGTGGTGTGCCAGTAGTGTGCAGGTTGTACATGTGGTTTTGTAGGGCCATGTATGGATGTGTATGTACAGGGCTGTGAGGCTGACACATGCAAGTCCTTTCATGTGTGAGACACATGGATGGTGTATGTGTGGGTAAGCATGCAGGCCAAATGCAGATGTGTGAGCACACATGTTTTGATTACTGTGTATGTAAATTGGCATGGTTGTGGTGTCACACATGGATGTTGGTTCCAGCTGCATGTATCTGCACCGTGTACATGTGCATGTGTGTGTATTTGACATGGGTGCAACAGTGATGCAACATGGATGCATATGAGACTGATATGTAGAAGACTGATTGCCAGATGTGACATGGATGCCAATCTCATCACTGCGACAGTTGGCGGAGGTGTACACATGCATGTAATTGTGGTGGCGTGTGTACATGTCTAGTGCACTCCCTGTGTTTCATGTGATGTCTGGCTCACCTTTGGCTGCTCATGCTGTATGTTTGTGTATGGATGGTGCTGGCTGTTGCAATATGGCTGTGGAATAGCTCATGTGTGTGAGTTGCAATGACATCTGTGTTGGGGATTGTGATGCCATGTCTGAAGTTTGACAATGCCACTCATGTACAACTGTCATGTGTGTATGAGTCCATTGTACAGTGCCCTGATGCCTGTCTCCTATCTCTCCCTGTCTGCAGCGTCAACTGATGAAGAGGGCGGAGAAGGTGCTGTGGAGCACAGCGGCAGGGATCGCACCGCCAGCCGGAGACGCAAGGCCCGGCTCCCCTCCCAGGTTGTCATCTCGTCGGGGAATGAGGAGTCCGGTGCCACGTCCCAGGTTGCAGCTGCCGAGGGGAGGTCCAAGAGGCAGAGGTTGGAGTTGGACTCCTCGGCAGCCAAAGGGGCAGCTGAGACCCCACAGGGCCCAACGGAGGAAGATGGCACAGAGTCATCCAGGTTGGTGGGGGGTTTGGTGGAGGAGGAGGCCGTGCAAGGGACAGAGACGGGGTCTGGAGGTGGGGATTCCACTGGTGCTAGTGGTGCAGTGCAGGGGCAGGGACAGGAGGCAGCACAGGCCGCCGCAGAGGTGCCTTTGTGTAATCATGTCCCCGATCCTGTGACTGCATCATCTTGCACCAGCAGGGATACCTACGTCCAGACCCGTTATCAGTGAGGGGATTGGCTTACACCAACTGCCCTTCCTCTCCCTGCGGATGTGGCTATCTGGCACCGGGTTGAGCCTGTCCTGGGTGGGGTGGCGTTGCGTCAACGTGCCATGCGAGCTGACCTGCAGTCTTTTCATGAGGAGACTGCACGTCTTCTCGCATGGCTCGTTGACCGCGTTGACCCACTGGGACAGCTCACCATGACCGGATTCCTTTGTTTTGTGGACCTTGTTCCGACCCCCTCCTCAACTGAACCCCCTATGCGCCAGTCGTCCTCCGTGCCATCTTCCCACCCATGTGTCACCTGGGTGCCCTGTGGAGCTGCCTCTGACCCTGCAGCCAGGCTGGTGGAGGACACATGCCTGCCACAGTCGGGAGTCGGACGTCCAGCAGGGGTGGGCACCTCAACAACTGCACCCCAGCTGGAGGAGGATGTGCAGGCAGCAGGAGCCAGGGCACAGGCAGCGGCACAGCAGCAGCAGCAACAAGATGGGAGCCATGATGGCTCGGGGCCTTCATCATCGGAGGGGCAGGCATCGGCCGGAGGGCAGGAGGACCCTGGACGGGAAGTGTCTTCCGTGTGGCAGCGGTTGGGCCATGCGATAGATGCGGAGCGGCAGCGGGCAGAAGAGGCACGGCTCACGATGGTCAGGGCGGAGAACTCCATGCGTAGGGCCCTGAGGCGGGCCGAGTGCCTCAAGGCCATTCGCAGGGACCTGGAGTTCCAGATGTCATCGTCCCTGCGAACCCTCGGGGCCATGGAAGAGGACCGCCTCCGGGAGATCGAGCAGGAGTTCGATGATGCCCTGGCCCGGAACATCAACATGTGAGCCGTTGGACTTGCCCGCTGCCCTTGTAAATAGTTAGATAGTGTTAGCTTTCCTTTGCTTTTTTCTTTATTTTGGTTGCGCTTGGACAATGCACCACCTTTCTGTATATAGTTTTTCATTAGGTAGTATTTTTGATAGGTTTCATTTCTTCAGTTGGGATCATGGACCCTGGATTGTTCTTCTGTATATAGTTCACTATTGGATTCATCTTTTTTATTATTTTATTTACCCATGGAGCAATGGTTTTCACTTTTGTTTTTCCCTTGGATTTGATTTTTTGAACGGTGACTTTGGAAACCTTTCCTTTGGATTATGATTTGTTGTTTTTCATTATTTTACGGACATGCAGCTTTTCGTTTTTAATTCCCATTGTCGTTTGTTTGTTTTTAATTCCATTCATGTTGCTTTTAATACATTTATTTCTTAATACTTCGATGTGTGGTATTATCTCATTGGTTTCATGCGTGTCATGATATGGGTTTTGACATTCACTTGCACCCATTGTGTGTGTGTGACGGACATGTGTTCATTTACATACTTGCCATTGGGGTTGTATCATGAAATTGGCATTTCTATGTGGGTGGATGCAATACTTGGGTGGGTCTTTGGCATGTGGAGGCTGGCCATAAGGGCCAGGGATCTAGATTGCGATGACGTGTTGGCTGGGGGACATGTGTCGGGGCCTGCTGGCAGGTGCCCTGCACTGCTGGGGGGTGGGGGTTCTGGGGGACATGAGTGGGACATGAGTGGGGACCTGCTGGCAGGTACCCCACACTGCAGGGGGTGGGGGTGCAAGGGGAGATGAGTGGGGTCCTGCTGGCAGGTGCCCCACACTGCTGGGGGGTGGGGTGCAAGGGGACATGAGTGGGACATGAGTGGGGGCCTGCTGGCAGGTGCCCTGCACTGCTGGGGGGTGGGGTGCTGGGGGACATGAGTGGGACATGAGTGGGGGCCTGCTGGCAGGTGCCCCACACTGCTGGGAGTGGGGGTGCAAGGGGACATGAGTGGGGACCTGCTGGCAGGTGCCCCACACTGCTGGGGGGTGGGGGTGCAAGGGGACATGAGTGGGGGCCTGCTGGCAGGTGCCCCACACTGCTGGGGGGTGGGGGTGCAAGGGGACATGAGTGGGGGCCTGCTGGCAGGTGCCCCACACTGCTGGGGGTGGGGGTGCAAGGGGACATGAGTGGGACATGAGTGGGGGCCTGCTGGCAGGTGCCCCACACTGCTGGGGGGTGGGGGTGAAAGGGGACATGAGTGAGACATGAGTGGGGACCTGCTGGCAGGTGCCCCACACTGCTGGGGAGTGGGGGTGCAAGGGGACATGAGTGGGGGCCTGCTGGCAGGTGCCCCACACTGCTGGAGGGTGGGGTTTCAAGGGGACATGAGTGGGACATGAGTGGGGGCCTGCTGGCAGGTGCCCCACACTGCTGGGGTGTGGGGGTGCAGGTGGACATGAGTTGTTGATCAGTGGTGCAAGCGGACAGATGGCTTGTCTGGGGTGCATGGCCATGGTGGATGGGCTGCCTGTGGGACATTGTCACTAATGTCTGTTATGTATTCTTCTTCTGATGAAAAGTCGAGTTCTCCCCTTTCCCCCAACTCCTCACCTTCCTCTTTCTGCTTGATTTTTCCGTCCTTATGTCGTGGAGGCTTCTCTTTTTTCTTGTGAAGATAAGGACGCTCTCGATAGGATGCCACCGTGCCACTAAATAGGGGCAACGGGGGTTATCCTACCGAGAACGCCTCACAGGGGGAAAAAAGCCTGAAGGCACAAAAAAACCCTAGATGTAGTATTTCAGATGGATGATCGCAGGAGATGAGTTGCTGATGGGAGAGCAATCCGGAAAGCAGGCACAGAATCTGGTAAGCAGAGATACCAATAATGGAACCAAGGATTGAACCAAAGGCAGTCCGGTAAACAGGCACAGGTCTGGCAAGAGGTAGATCCAAAATCGACACAAGGGATATACACAGGCAGTCCGATAGGCAGGCACAGGTCTGGCAGGAGGTAGATCCAAAATAGGCACAAGGGATAATACACAGGCAGTCCGATAGGCAGGCACAGGTCTGGCAGGAGGTAGATCCAATTGAGAGAAAAAAGGAAGAAAAAGAAGGAAGAAGGGAAACAGGGAAAGGAAGAGGCAGGGGTAAGCTGAAGCAAAAAGAAAAGGAACTAATGAGAGGAGATGGCTAGGCAAGGACGAGGCAAAGCACAGGGCTGAGAACAAGGGTGGAACACAGCTGAGTGGAACCAGCGAAAATGAAAGGCAGAAAGGCAGGAATATCACCAGGTACGGGAGCGGCAGCAACACAGGAGGGAATCCGGAAACGTTGCAACGCGTATGCGACCCGGAAGTGAAGTGATTTATACTTCCGGGTCACGAATGCGTACAATGACTAGAGCGGTAAGCAGAAGACGAGAAGGGGAATGCTACGGCGGACAGAACCGCCAGCAGTTCCACTTCTGCCATCCCCGCCGCGGCATGACAGTATGCCCCCTCCTAGGGGGGCCTCCACCCGGTTTACCCGGATGAGCGTGAAAAAACCTTCGGACCAAGAGTGGGGCATGCACATGAGAGGCTGGTTCCCAAGAGTTTTCCGACCAGTGATACCCCTTCCACCGTATTAGGAATTCCAGCCTTCCCCGGCGGTACCGGGAGTCACAGATCTGGGCTACTTCAAATTCCTCCTGGGTCGAAGTAGCAGGCAAGGGAGTCTTCTTCTCTTTACGGGACCAGGTATCTGCATGAAATGGTTTAAGTTGTGAGGCATGAAACACCGGGTGGACCCTCTGAAGGCTTTTGGGTAGATTTAGACGAAAGGCCACCGGGTTTATGACTTGGGTGACTTCGTATGGACCCAGAAATTTAGGGGAGAGTTTGGAAGGGTGTGCCCATCTCGGTAGGTACCTGGTGGACAACATGACCTGAGATCCTACCCCCCAATCAGGTACAGTTTTCCGAAGTTTGTCGGCCTGGTCCTTATATCTAATTTGAGCCTCGCTAAGGTTGTGTTTAGCCTGCAGGTGAACGTCTTTCAGCAAGGCGAGAGTGGAATCAACTGTGGGTAAAGAGGTGGAGATATTAGAGACCGGTAGTATAGACCGGGGATGGTAGCCATAGCTGCAGAAAAAAGGAGTGAAACCAAGAGTAGTCTGAAAAGAGTTATTGTAGGAGAACTCCGCCAGGGGTAGTAGAGTAACCCAGTTGTCCTGTTGAAGGTTCACATAACACCGTAGGTACTGTTCTAAAGTGGCATTTAGACGTTCCGTCTATCCGTTGGACTGAGGGTGGAAACCGGACGTTAGAGCTCTTTCTATACCCAAACGGCTGCAGAGATTTTTCCAGAAACGAGAGGTGTATTGGCTACCTCGATCTGAGATGATCTTCTTTGGTATCCCGTGGAGACGAAAGACATCCTTGATGAATGTTTCAGCCATGGCTACAGCAGTCGGTACCCTTGTTAATGGGGAAAAGTGAGCCATTTTAGTGAAAAAATCGATCACCACCATGATGCATGTGCACCCTTCAGAAGGAGGCAAGTCCACAATGAAATCGGTCGAAATTACTTCCCAAGGACCGTCGGGAACAGGGTTAGGTTTCAAAAGTCCCAAAGGTCTAAGACGAGAACTCTTGCTGCGAAGACAGGTCACGCAGGATTGTACGTAACCGGTCACATCTTGTCGCATCTCCGGCCAATAAAAGTGCCTCTGTAGATAATCCAACGTGCCCTTGATACCTCGATGACCTGCCAACTTGGAGTCGTGACACCACTTTAACGCCAATCTCCGAAATTCAGGAGTAGGTAGATATAATTTGCCTTCCACAAAGTAGAGTCCTTCCTTGACGTCGTAGACAAGGTTTTGTGGGTGTCTCTCAAATTCAAAACCCCCTTTTGAAGCTTCTTTCACTTGTCTCAAGAAAGTGGACAGAACTCCTATTCGCCTTGTCAAGGGGAACATAAGATCCGGTGTCCTGTCGGATTCGGTCACATAGTCTCCTCTGCGAGACAGAGCGTCCGCGACTAAATTCTGTTGCCCTGGGATGTAGGTAATGTTGAAATCGAACTGAGCAAAGAAGTGAGCCCAGCGGGCTTGTCGTGTGTTATAGCACTCGTACTGTCGCAGGACTTGTAGATTTCTGTGATCGGTTCTGATGGAGAAGGGGTGTTTACCTCCTTGCAGGAGGTGACGCCACTCCAAACAGGCTGACTTCATGGCCCATAATTCACGCTCTATAACTGAGTAGTTCCTTTGGCTGTCGGTGAGTGTCTTGGAGAAATAGGAGAATGGATGTTCCACTCCTTGATGTTCCTGCAAAAGAACTGCCCCCATAGCTGATGAAGAAGCATCTGTCTCGACAATGAAGGGCCGGTCTTGATCAGGCTGCTGAAGGATGGGGGCGATACAGAAGGCTTCCTTGAGATTGTGGAAGCTATCCTCAGCTTCTCTGGACCAGAAAAATGGTTTGGAGCTTTTCTTAAGTAGAGTGGTAATAGGTCCAGTCCGGTGGGAAAAGTTGGATATAAATTTCCGGTAAAAGTTTGCCAGACCTAAGAATCGTTGTACCTCCTTGATGGATTTAGGTGAAGGCCAATCCAATATGGCAGATACTTTGCGGGGATCCATGGTGACACCCTGACTGGATAATATGAAACCCAAATATGGGATGGAGGTTGCAGAAAAGACACACTTGTCTAATTTGACTGAAAGGTGATTTTCTCTTAGCCTCTGGAAGACCTCTTTAACATGGACTACATGTTCCTCCGGAGTCTTTGAATACACCAGTATGTCATCGAGATAGACAATCGTGGTCTGACACAGCAGGTCTGAAAAAAGCCGGTCCATAAAACGCTGGAACACTGATGGGGCATTGACGAGCCCAAAGGGCATCACTTGATATTCGTACAACCCATAGGGGTCCTAAAAGCTGTCTTCCATTCATCCCCTTGGTGGATCCGGAGGAGATGGTAGGCATTCCGGAGATCCAATTTTGTAAAAATAGTGGCGCCATGAACAGCTTGAATGATCTCGGTGATGAGAGGCATGGGATACCTGTCCTTTATGGTCACCTTGTTTAGACCCCTGTAGTCAATACAGGGTCTCAGTTCTTGGGTGTCCTTTTTAGGGATGAAAAACAGTGAAGCTCCAGCCGGTGACTTTGAAGGTCTTATAAGCCCGTTGGCCAGATTGTTATCCAGATATTCCCGGAGGAAGTGTCTTTCTCTGAGGGATAAAGGGAACATCCTACCGAACGGGACCAGTGCACCAGGAACAAGATCCAGACAGCAGTCTTCTGGTCGGTGGGGAGGAAGATCGCTAGGCGTCTTTTCTGTCACTACCTCTGCGTATTCTTGCAGATGATGTGGAAGACAATGTATGAGTCTGGAGTCGTAAACACTGGTAGTTAATATTGTCTCATATTCTGGTTCAGGCAGACATTCGGATCTACAAAAGGTGGACCGAAAACTGAGTACGTTCTTTGCCCAGTCGATGTGAGGGTTGTGCTTTCGTAGCCAGCTTATCCCTAGTATGATAGGGAAATGGGCTGCTCGGATGATGTCAAACGAGATCTTTTCGGTATGTTGCTGGATACTTAGGTGTAGTTCTTCTGTGGTGTGTGTAATCATGCCGGAAATCAAAGGTTCACCATCCACTCCTTCGACTTTCTGATCCTCCGGTTTGGCCAGGCGTGTTATTCCTTTTTGTTTAGCCCACAAGGTATCTATGAAGTTGCCGGCTGCACCACAGTCGAGTAAAGCCTGAGTCGGGACCACGGTCCAACCCACAGTAAGAGTGACAGACAGCACCATCAACCTAGAATCCTCTAGTATACCAGAAGATGCTACCGACAAAGTTGCGTAAGGACTAGAAATGGCCCCTCGGGAGTGCGTCCCAATGCTCACCGAGGGCGCTCGTTTCCCGAACGCCTCGGAGGGACGTCAGGACAGTTCTGTAACAAATGGTTAGAGGCTCCACAATACATACACAGGTTGCCATTCCTTCGTCTCTTCCGTTCTTCCGGGGTGAGTGGTGCACGAGCAGTACCGATCTGCATCGGTTCCTCTTTGCTTAGACGGAAGGTGGTAGAGAAGAAGGCAACTGGGCTTCTAATGGAGAGAGACTGTAGAGTTTGTTCTTCTTTCTTTCTGACCGTCGTTCCGAGAGCCGGAAATCAATCCGAAGAGCGGCCGTGATGAGATCCGAAAAGGAGGACGGACGGTCGATACATGCAAGTTCGTCCTTGAGATCCTCTCTCAACCCTCGACGGAAGATGGTATATTGGGCCTGTTCCTGCCAGCCAGCTTCGGCAGCTATCTGTTTGAACTTAGTGATATAGGAGAGAAGATCTGTATTTCCCTGGCAGATGTCTAAGAGGTCCTCCGAGGCCAAAAAAGTACTTTCTGTGCGTAAAAATGTTTGCTGCAGCAAGGTCTTGAAATCATTATAGTTCTGCAGCACAGGATCTGGTTGGTTAACCAAAGGGGTGGCCCACGCCAGGGCATTACCCGTCATATGGGTAATCATGAATCCTACTTTGGCATGATCCGATGTGAAGGTCTGCGGACGGAAGGAAAAGTGGAGATTACAAGCATCTAAGAACTCCTTGACTCGTTTCGGCGATCCATCAAATTTGCCGGAGACCAAAGGGAATGACGGTAGGTCTGCAGAGGGTCGCTCCCGTTCGTTCATTCTTAATTGCAATGCTGCGTTGGTTGCCTTAAGGTTCTGAACCTCCAAATTAAGGTTTTGGACGGCGGCTATAAGTTCCTGAACTTGCTGGGGGGTTGCCATCTCAGTTTCTTGTAGGTGTTGCAAACTGTCACTAATGTCTGTTATGTATTCTTCTTCTGATGAAAAGTCGAGTTCTCCCCCTTCCCCCAACTCCTCACCTTCCTCTTTCTGCTTGATCTTTCCGTCCTTATGTCGTGGAGGCTTCTCTTTTTTCTTGTGAAGATAAGGACGCCCTCGATAGGATGCCACTGTGCCACTAAATAGGGGCAACGGGGGTTATCCTACCGAGAACGCCTCACAGGGGGAAAAAAGCCTGAAGGCACAAAAAACCCCTAGATGTAGTATTTCAGATGGATGATCGCAGGAGATGAGTTGCTGATGGGAGAGCAATCCGAAAAGCAGGCACAGAATCTGGTAAGCAGAGATACCAATAATGGAACCAAGGATTGAACCAAAGGCAGTCCGGTAAACAGGCACAGGTCTGGCAAGAGGTAGATCCAAAATCGACACAAGGGATAATACACAGGCAGTCCGATAGGCAGGCACAGGTCTGGCAGGAGGTAGATCCAATTGAGAGAAAAAAGGAAGAAAAAGAAGGAAGAAGGGAAACAGGGAAAGGAAGAGGCAGGGGTAAGCTGAAGCAAAAAGAAAAGGAACTAATGAGAGGAGATGGCTAGGCAAGGACGAGGCAAAGCACAGGGCTGAGAACAAGGGTGGAACACAGCTGAGTGGAACCAGCGAAAATGAAAGGCAGAAAGGCAGGAATATCACCAGGTACGAGAGCGGCAGCAACACAGGAGGGAATCCGGAAACGTTGCAACGCGTATGCGACCCGGAAGTGAAGTGATTTATACTTCCGGGTCACGAACGCGTACAATGACTAGAGTGGTAAGCAGAAGACGAGAAGGGGAATGCTACGGCGGACAGAACCGCCAGCGGTTCCACTTCCGCCATCCCCGCCGCGGCATGACAGACATGACCAGGGGTGCATGGTAGTCCCCTGTGGTGTGGTCTGCCTGCAGGGGCCGTGGAGGGTGTGGAGGGAACACCTGGGAGGACCCACACTGCCAATTCACGTGTAGGTCTCCCCGTGCACCCCTGAAATTCACGTACCCCGCTCTGACAGCTAAATCGCGTGTGAAACTTCCCGCGAACCCGTACCCCACTCGCACAGGGCCTATCGCGGGTGAAACTTCCCGCGAATACCAGTAATGCACCTACCCCACTTGCACATTGCCTATCGCGTGTGAAACTTCACGCGAACCCCTGAAATACACGTACCCCACTCGCACAGGGCCTATCACGTGTGAAACTTCAAGCAAACCCCTAAAATACACGTACCCCACTCGCACAGGGCCTATCGCGGGTGAAACTTCCCGCGAACACCAGTAATGCACGTACCCCACTCGCACATGGCCTATCGCGTGTGAAACTTCACGCGAACCCCTGAAATACACGTATCCCACTCGCACAGGGCCTATCGCGGGTGAAACTTCCCGCGAACACCAGTAATGCACGTACCCTACTCGCACATGGCCTATCGCGTGTGAAACTTCCCGCGAACACCAGTAATGCACGTACCCCACTCGCACATGGCCTATCGCGTGTGAAACTTCAAGCGAACCCCTGAAATATACGTACCCCACTCGCACAGGGCCTATCGCGGGTGAAACTTCCCGCAAACACCAGTAATGAACATACCCCACTCGCACATGGCCTATCGCGTGTGAAACTTCATGCGAACCCCTGAAATACACGTACCCCACTCGCACAGGGCCTATCGCGTGTGAAACTTCACACGAAAACCAGTTATATTGGCCGTGTGCGAGCGAGCAGGGTACGTGTATTCCTGGGGTTCGCGTGAAGTTTCACCCGCGATTTCAGCAGGGTACGTGTATTACGGGGTTCGCGTGAAGTTTCACACGCGAAAGGGCCCTGGTCGAGGGAGTACGTGAATTTCAGGGGTGCGCGGCAAGTTTTACACACGCAAGGGCAACGGCCGTGCACAATACGTCACAGACGTGCCTATGCGCTAAGGGCCTCTGGTCCAATGATATCGCGTACGTGTGCTGACGCGCTTACGCACTAAGGGCCTTTGGTCCAATGATATCGCGTACGTGTGCTGACGCGCTTACGCGCTAAGGGCCTTTCCTCGAATTACACGCTGACGTGCAAGATTTTCACGTGCCAAATCACTCCGTATCAAGCTGGCCACGCGTACACACATGGGAGACCACGCTCCTGCCCAGAAGGCCATTTTCCTGCCCCCCAGAGCTCTGAGCACGCTCCCACCAGCCATCTGCTGCTGCCTGTCTGTCTGCTGCCCACGTGACCTGCTATTTGGTGCCTGCATGTCAGCCATCTGCAGGGGTCCAGTTGCTGTGTCCACCCCTGCTGGAACAGAAGACTCCCAACTGGGATTCCATCGCTCCACAGCCCAGCCCCAGGACCCAGTTGCCCACCCACTCCTGCCTCTGGGGTTACCATGTCGGGCACTACACCATCTGGCACCACTGGCAACCCCCAGCCAGAGAGGCAGAGGGCCACCAGCTTTACTGCCACCGAAGTTGGTGCCCTGGTGGAGCATGTCCTGGGGCATTATGATGCCCTCTTCGGTACATCACGCGCCAACAAGGAAGGACGGGAGAGGATCTGGGACGACGTAGTGGTTGCCATCAACGCGGAGGGGGTGGCAATACGCAACTTCAAGCACGTCAAGAAGCGCTGTGAGGACTTCAGGTCCAGGACCCTCCACAAGGCCCAGCGCCTCGCGGAGGAGGGCCGGGCACACCTGAGTGCCATCCAGATGAGGGTCCTGGAACACGTAGGCCCAGCGCTCCACGCCCAGATCCTTGGGAGGCAGACCCGTCTGGAGTTGATCGGTAAGTGTCCAAGCATTGCTGTGTGAGACAGTGCATGTTGCAGTGTGCTGGTAGTCTGATGCTTGCCTGTATGTGTGACATAGGCCATGTATGGATATGTGTGTGTGCAGGGACATCATGGTCATGCATGTGAGACCAGTTATTTGTGAGCCACATGGTTGGTGCATGTGTTTTAAAGCAACATGGGGGGTTCTATGTGGAATGCACACATGAATGCATGGCTGTCTCTGTTCCTGGACATGGAGTGGGGGTGAGGAATGGGTGCTGATGTCATGTACATGTATGGTGCACATGTGTGTGTGTGTGCCTGAGAAGTGTGTGTGTGACTTTGAAACGCCATGGATGCATGTGACTTTGAAGGCGACATCTTGGTTAACGGGGGCCTTCTACATGGATGTTGATGTTGATTGCAGGCGCCCGGACTGTTTCTGCATGTGTGTTGTGTGCATTCACCCATGTGTTGTGGAATGACAGGATGGAAGTGACATTTGACAGTGCCACTCATGTGTTATTGCTTCCTGTCTAGGGTATTTTGTACTGTACCCTGATGCTTGTGTTCTATGTCTCCCTCTACGCAGCGTCAAGTGAAGAAGAGGGCGGAGACGGCGCTGTGGAGCCAAGCGGCGGGATGCCTCCACTGGGCGGCGACACAAGGCCCAGCCACCCTCCCAGGAATTACCATCATCCGGGAGCGAGGGGGCTGGTGCTGCGTCTGCCACAACGGCTGTGGCGGAAGGGCCGGGTGAGCCCCCACAGGGGCTTCCAATGGCGGAAGACGGTGTGGAGACATCCAGGTTGGTGGTCTCCACAGAGCAGGAGGAGCCCGCTACTGAGCCGCACATGGGGCCTGGTAGGGGTAGTACCACTGGTGCAAGTGGTGCAGTCCAGGGCCAGGGTCAGGAGGCAGCACAGGTCACCACGGAGGGGCCTGTGCATGTCGCTGTCCTTGACCCTGTGACTGCACCATCATGCACCAGCAGGGAGGCCCCGTCCCAGGCCCGTCCACAGGTTGGGGAGAGTGCCATATCACCTGCCTCTCCACTACCTGCAGGCAAAGGGTCCCGTGACCATATGGGATCCGTCCTGGTGGGTGTCGCGTTGCGCACGCGTGTCTTTCGTGATGACATGCGTTCTTCCTGGGCGGAGAACGCATGCCATCACGAAGAGCAGCGTCATGACGTGGCACTGCTGGGAGGGGCCCTGGTTGGAGGGTTCCTACATGTGACGCGCTCTCTGGTGGACCTCTCCTCCTCTGTGGAGGCTGTGCGCCGGTCGTTCTCCACATCATCTTCCGGCCAGATTTCACCATGGCCCCCTGTGGACCTGGCCTGACCAACACAGCCAGCTTGGTGGAGATCCCATCCATGCCACAGTCGGGAGTTGGCGGTCCAGCAGGGGTGGACACCACAACTGGAGACCAGCAGATGGAGGATGTGCAGGCACCATCGGACAGGGCACATAGACAGCAGCAGCAGCAGGAGCAGGCTGTAGGTGGGAGCCATGATGGCTCGGCGCCATCAACATCGGAGGGGCAGGCATCGGCAGGAGGGCAGGAGGACCCTGGACGGGAAGTGTCTTCCGTGTGGCAGCGGTTGGACCATGCGATAGAAGAAGCAGCGGGCGGAAGAGGCACGGCTCACGATGGTCAGGGCGGAGAACTCCATGCGTAGGGCCCTGAGGCGGGCCGAGTGCCTCGAGGCCATTTGCAGGGACCTGGAGTTCCAGATGTCATCGTCCCTGCGAACCCTCGGGGCCATGGAAGAGGACCGCCTCCGGGAGATTGAGCAGGAGTTCGATGATGCCCTGGCCCGGAACATCAACATGTGAGCCGTTGGACTTGCCCGCTTCCCTTGTAAATAGTTATTTAGTTAGTATTAGGTTTCCTTTGGTTTTTTCTTTATTTTGGACCTTTTGGACAATGGACCACATTTTTGTATATAGCTTTTTTATTAGGTAGGAGTTTTTGATAGGTTTCATTTCTTCAGTTGGGATCATGGACCCTGGATTGTTCATCTGTATATAGTTGACTGTTGGATTCTACTTTTTTGTTTGGATTTCCCCATGGAGCAATGGTTTTCACTTTTGTTTTTCCCTTGGATTTCATTTTTGGAACTGTGACTTTGGACACCTTTCCTTTGGATTATGATTTGTTGTTTTTCATTATTTTACAGACATGCAGCTTTTCTTTTTTAATTTCCATTGTCGTTTGTTTGATTTTAATTCCATTCATGTTGCTTTTAATACATTTTTTTCTTCAAACTTCGATGTGTGGTATTATCTCATTGGTTTCATGCATGTCATGATATGGGTTTTGAGATTCACTTGCACCCATTGTGTGTGTGTGAGGGACATGTCTTCATTTACATACTTGCCATTGGGGTTGTGTCATGTAAGTGGCATTTCTATGTGGGTGGATGCAATACTTGGGTGGGTCTTTGGCATGTGGAGGCTGGCAATAAGGGCCAGGGATCTAGATTGTGATGACGTGTTGGCTGGGGGACATGTGTCAGGGCCTGCTGGCAGGTGCCCCGCACTGCTGGGGGTGGGGGTGCAGGGGACATGTGTCGGGGCCTGTTGGCAGGTGCCGCGCACTGCTGGGGGGTGGGGGTGCAAGGGGACATTAGTGGGACATGAGTGGGTGCCTGCTGGCAGGTGCCCCGCACTGCTGGGGGGGGGTGCAAGGGGACATGAGTGGGGGCCTGCTGGCAGGTGCCCCTCAGTGCTGGGGGGTGGGGGTGCAAGGGGACATGAGTGGGGCATGAGTGGGGGCCTGCTGGCAGGTGCCCCACACTGCTGGGGGGTGGGGGTGCAAGGGGACATGAGTGGGGGCCTGCTGGCAGGTGCCCCGCACTGCTGGAGGGTGGGTGTGCAAGGGGACATGAGTGGGGGTCTGCTGGCAGGTGCCCCTCAGTGCTGGGGGGTGGGGGTGTAAGGGGACATGAGTGGGGGCCTGCTGGCAGGTGCCCCTCAGTGCTGGGGGTTCGAGGGGACATGAGTGGGGGCCTGTTGGCAGGTGCCCCACACTGCTGGGGGGTCGGTGTGCAAGGGGACATGAGTGGGGGCCTGCTGGCAGGTGCCCTGCACTGCTGGGGGTGCAGGGGGACATGAGTGGGAGCCTGCTGGCAGGTGCCCCGCACTGCTGGGGGGTGGGGGTGTAAGGCGACATGAGTGGGGGCCTGCTGGCAGGTGCCCCGCAGTGCTGGGGGTGCAAGGGGACATGAGTGGGGGCCTGATGGCAGGTGACCCTCAGTGCTGGGGGGTGGGGGTGCAAGGGGACATGAGTGGGGGCCTGCTGGCAGGTGCCCTGCACTGCTGGGTGGGGGTGCAAGTGGACATGGGTGGGACATGAGTGGGGGCCTGCTGGCAGGTGCCCCACACTGATGGGGGGTGGGGGTGCAAGGGGACATGAGTGGGACATGAGTGGGGGCCTGCTGGCAAGTGCCCCGCACTGCTTGGGGGTGGGTGTGCAAGGGGACATGAGTGGGAGCCTGCTGGCAGGTGCCCCTCAGTGCTGGGGGTGGGGGTGCAAGGGGACATGAGTGGGGGCCTGCTGGCAGGTGCCCCTCAGTGCTGGGGGTGCAAGGGGACATGAGTGCGGTCTGTTGGCAGGTGCCCCACACTGCAGGGGGGTGGGTGTGCAAGGGAACATCAGTGGGGGCCTGCTGGCAGGTGCCCTGCACTGCTGGGGGGTGGTGCTGCAAGGGGACATGAGTGGGGCCTGCTGCCAGGTGCCCCTGACTGCTGGGGGGTGGGGGTGCAAGGGAAAATGAGGGTGGGGGTGCAAGGGGACATGAGTGGGGGCCTGCTGGCAGGTGACCCTCAGTGCTGGGAGGTGGGGGTGCAAGGGGACATGAGTGGGGGCCTGCTGGCAGGTGCCCTGCACTGCTGGGGGGTGGGGGTGCTGGGGGAGATGAGTGTGTGCCTGCTGGCAGGTGCCCTGCACTGCTGTGTGGTGGGGGCCAAGGGGGTAATGCGTTGGTGATCACTAGTGCAAGGTGACATGTGGCTTGGCTGGGGGGCATGCCCATGGTGGATGGGCTGCCTACGGGACATGACCAGGGATGGAGGGTAGTCCCCTATGGTGTGGTCTGCCTGCAGGGGCCGTGGAGGGTGTAGACGGAACACCTGGGAGGACCCACACTGCCAATTCACTTGTGTAGGACTCCCCTGCACCCCCGAAATACACGTACCCCACTCGCACAGAGCCTATCGCGTGTGAAACTTGCCCGCACCCCAGTAATACATGTACCCTGCTGAAATCGAGTGTGGAACTTCCCGTGCACCCCAGTAATACATGCACCCTGCTGAAATCGCGTGTGGAACTTCCCGCGCACCCCAGTAATACACGCACCCTGCTGAAATCGCGTGTGGAACTTCCCGTGCACCCCAGTTATACAGGTACCCTGCTGTGATCGCGTGTTACACTTCCACGCACCCCAGAAATACACGTACCCTGCTGTAATCGCGGGTGGAACTTCCCACGCACCCCAGTAATACAGGAACCCTGCTGAAATTGCGTGTGAAACTTCCCCGTGCCCCAGAAATACACGTACCCTGCTGGAATCGCGTGTGGGACTTCCCGCGCACCCCAGTAATACAGGTACCCTGCTGTGATTGCGTGTTACACTTCAACGCACCCCAGAAATACACATACCCTGCTGGAATCGTGTGTGGGACTTCCCGCACACCCCTGTAATACACATGCCCTGCTGAAATTGCGTGTCAAACTTCCCCGCACCCCAGAAATGCACGTACCCTGCTGTAATCGCGTGTGTAACTTCCCGCGCACACCAGTAAGACACCTACCCTGCTGAAATCGCGTGTTAAACTTCCCCGCAACCCAGAAATACACGTGCCCTGCTGAAATCGCATGTGTAACTTCCTGCGCACCCCAGTAATAAAGGTACCCTGCTGAAATCGCGTGTAAAAGTTCCCCGCAGCCCAGAAATACACGTACACTGCTGGAATCGCGTGTGGAACTTCCCACGCACCCCTGTAATACACGTACCCTGCTGTAATCGAGTGTGGAACTTCCCACGCACCCCAGTAAGACACCTACCCTGCTGAAATCGCGTGTAAAAGTTCCCCCCACCCCAAAAAATGCACGTACCCTGCTGAAATCGCGTGTGGAACTTCCTGCGCACCCCAGTAATACACGTTCCCCGCTCGCCGTTTGCTGTTTGGCAGCCCTGTATACTGGTCCTGGGTTAGCGCAGCCCTTTGCGATGAATTGGGAATTTTGATGGCTTTTCGTTGCGCGAGGGCGTTCTTGGGGGCGTAACTGGCGCAGCTGCAGGGTCGCTGCGCCACTCTACGCCACGGCTGGTTTTGGAAGCTGAAATCCATGAATACGCTGTGCGCGGATATCGATTTTAGCGCACGCGGCTGGCGCAGACATTCGCACGCGCACACTGTGTGCCAGCCGCGTGCGCCACTTTTGTGCGAAATTCTATGATTTACCCTGTAAATCTAAGACATGTTCACTATAATATAATATGCATATACATTTACAAAAAGAATTAGTACAAATAAATAGAAAGCGACACATGTTTAACCCTAATTATTTACTACATTTTAAAATAAATATATGTAAATACTCAATTATTTTATCGTGAGAAAAATGTCATGAGAAGTGCTTTATAAAAAAAGGTGTTATTTAAGTATCGAGGTGTTGGGATATCAACTTAGGGTGCCTTGCGCCTGTAGGGGTGTTGCATGCTTGTGAAGTACGGAGAATACCCCTTGCTCCGTTATAATTGTATCAGTAAAAAGGAAATTGTATCACTTGTTGCGCTGCGCCACAATAAATCATGCAAACACTATTTGCAGTTTGTCTCAGGGAATCCTAATATTTATTAGGTAAGGCATCATGGTCCTTAATAGTATATTCTGATTGCCCTTAATGAGACGTGTGTTTTGGCAAATTCTATGCCTTTTTCAATCAAGGCTAATCAACATTTGTTTGATTAAAAGTATAACATTGATAGAAAGTAAAACAAATGCACATTTTGGCAAAATCAGAGGGATATTCAAAGCAAATCATAATTTGTATCAACAGTCACATTCATCATTTATGTGTCCACCGGATACATTAAAAATTAAATGACATATAATGGCAATTTATGTCACAGAGAAAACGGGAGGGGGGAGTAGGGGTGGAGAGTTAAGGAATTGAGAGAGAACACATCCAAATTAGCACAAAGAAAAAAGGTAAAAAGTCAATGTTAGTATGGTTCCAGATTGGTTTTGTAATTATTTAGATATTTGGTTTTTCAGAAACCTTGGGGTAGTCTTACCCAGTCACGATTTTCATTTCCAATAATTTTGGTTAAGGTAACTTTCGCAAGTTTCCCACCTATAAGAAAATAGTGTGTACTGTAACTGCCTCAAGTCATTTAAAAGGCAGGAAGCGGCTATCTCCTATCGCTGCTATTCTCTGTCCAGTTAGTGTACATTACTGTAAAATACTTAGTTATCATTATGCTGTCACAGAATCCTTGGTGTAATATAGTACATCTTCAGGAGGTGGACTTGGCATTTTAAATGAGCGCACTGCTTACTCTGCAGTTCGCGCTTGTAGCTGCCTTATACTGCTGCTGACATTTTATGCGAGCTGCTTGCTCTGCCATGCTTCGTGCCGCGTTATGCCGTTATTAATTCCTTAGATGAAAATGCTTATTCAGATGTGCGGTCTTTAGATTATACATGCCAAATATCAAAAATATGAATTTCATATTCCTCAAGCATCTATCTACTTGCTCTAGTCTGGTAAAGTATGCTGTCATTCTCCTCGCGTCGGCAACAAATGCCGTGAACGCGCATATTTGTTGTGATGGCGTTCCCTTGGTAACAATGGTCCCTTTACAGGTTTTACATCCCCCTGTGTTACTGGCTGCCATCTTTGAACTTCCACTTGTCTGTCTAACCATTAGGTATCTGGGCCAGTATCTCACCACCCGCATTGTTTTATAAGCCTGAGAGGCATCCTGCATGTGCTTTAATTTTACTATTATATAATGCAAGTAGTTAACTTGAATAATGATCATGGTTCGTACACCCTAGAGTCAAATACCGAAAGTCTATTTTCTGTTTCTACAGCATATGGTATTCTACCGCTAAGTTTATTTATAATGTTTTGGGTTACTAACTAGATATATTTGCATTTATTTCCCTGGGATTCAAACTGAAATCCCAGTTTCTAAATACATATTACGTCCTTTTTGTGCCCTATTTTTTAAGATACAGATGGAGTGAGCCTATTTGATCTGGTGTACGTGTATAAGTGTCAAAGGTTGCTTGATGGTAAATGTCATAATACTGACACTGACATAGGCCTTTTGGGGGCACACACATGTCACAAAGTTTTATGTTGATTACAATGACGTCCATTGTCACATTAACCATTACCATAATTTGGTTATGTCAGGGCATAATTGTCCAACATAACGGAGTTATGCATTGATTGCAATGGTATCTATCACAATATATATTACTATAGTTCAGTTATATCAGAACAGCTTTACCCACATCCCTAGTTAAATTTTACCGGATATCAATACATCCACGTAAAATATAGTTCTTGGTTCTGGGTCTGCTTTTTTGGATCTCCTTACAGGAAGACCCCCATTTTGTTGTCTGTGTTAAGTTCAACCACCGTAGAGCTAAATCTACAAATTGTATGTGCTTCTTCTTGTCTCAGGAGTTTTTCTCGGTTTCCACCACGTCTCCCTAGTTCTACTTTTTTCAGACCAATAAATCTGATGTTACATTTGTCGTCCATTTGATGAACAGTCTGCCAATGGACCGCCAGTGGAAGTGTTCCATCTTGACTTGCAACCGAAGACAGGTGCTCTCGTATTCAAATCCTCAGTTCTCGGATAGTACTTCCGATATATATTTGTTGGCAAGTGCAAATAATGGCATATATTACATATTTGGATTTGCAATTTATGTTTTCCTTGAGAATAGCCATAGTTCCATTCTTATCTCTGAATCTGTTTATAGGTTTATGTGCATACTTGCACATCGTGCAAATGCCACATATTCTGAAACCAGGTGCTCCTTCTTGTAACCATGTTATTTGAGTCACTTTTTCTTCTTCCGAAAAGAGAGATGGGCTAATTGTCATTTTCACTGTGCGGGCTCTTCTGTAGATAATCTTGGGATGATCATCGATGTATTTACTGATATGTTCATCTAGTTGGAGCAGATGCCAATTCTTGCATAGAATTTTTCTTATTATTCCGTTATTATTGCAGAATGTAATGATGAATTTTACTGTTTCTTTGTCTCTTGTTACTGGTTGTATTTTGGCGGTCAAAGTCTATTCTTTAGACATTCATTTTGCTTGTTCACATGCTGTTTTAATGCACTTAGCCTTATAACCTCTTTCTCTGAATCTTCGAAATAGTAAATCACATTCTTGATTGAAAATGTCCTGATTTCCACAGTTTCTGCGGGCCCTGATGTATTCACCCTTGGGAATGTTCAGTTTCACTGGATCAAAATGGCAACTGGTTGCACTGAGAGTTGAGTTCACTTCAGTTTCTTTGCGATATGTCCTTGTGAGTAATCTGTTTTCCTCCACGTAGATGTTACACTCACTTGATATCCACGGGGGCGCCAGAAGATACTGGATGGAGGTCTAAGCGCTATCCCGGACCCCTCTCTGCTTGGTTATGTGCCAGACGTTGGGTAGCGCCTTAGGTTTTGGTGCGTTGAACCTTCCGCCCTGCGTCTCTGTGCAGGGTTGCGTGGTTGGTGTGGGCGTTCCGTGGACCTAGTTGCTTCACTGGTCCGTGTGCCCTTATGTCGGGTCCAGACCGGCTGTGACTCTGACTCTGCTTGCTGTCTTCCAGGTGAGTTATATTGTCTTTATTCTTTCTCTTTCTTTCCCTCGATTTTCCCTGTCTTCTCAGCGTCTTGCTCCACTACGCTGTTCCCTAACAATGTCTCTTTTTGTTTTCACTGGGATGGTTGTGATCTCGGAGTTGCCACGCTGATGGCGAAGACCACGGTGAGTTATTGATGCGCGGAGCGCTGCGCTGTTTATTGGTGTTAATTGCTAACCTGTGTTCTCTTCCCTTCTTTGTACAGGTTGCAGTGATGTTCAGGAGTGATGAGCGATCGAATCGCTGCTTGCCCAGGTAAGGGCTTTGTTAATGCTGACCTGTTTCCTTCTCCCTTGCTGGTTACGGTGAAACCCAGAGATGGGCGAGGTAAGAGAAGTGCAGGGAGCTGCCAGGACTCGATGCTTGCCCAGGTAAGAACTATTATTAATGCTGTCCTTGTTTCTTTACTTTAGCAGGTTGCGGCGAACTCCGGAGATGGGCGAGGTAAGCGAAGCGCAGGATGGATTCAAGACCGGTTACTTCACAGGTAAGTGTTCTTGCTTGCTAATGCTGTTCTTGTTTTTCCATGTTATTAATGTAATCCAGATCTATGGCTTCAGGGTCGTGCCGCCGAAGAAGCAGATGAGCAGGAGCTGGACACGGTGAGCGTTACGCTGCAGATGTGCAGAATAACGCAAAGCATGTTCTGCTGTTTGGCTGTGGTTTAAATAGCCCAGGTAAAGTAGTTCCAGGACAAGTAGTTCCAGGCCCAGCCACACCCAAAACACTAGACCGCAGGGCTTGGTGTCACAACTCAGTTCAAATTCTTCAGACCCACTACCCTCCTCCGACTCCTCACCTGTGGAGCTGAAATCTGTATGGTAGCGAGCTGGCTCTCGGTACTGACGTTGCGATGGTGTCAGCCCCTTGTGAGCTGTAGCCCTCTGTGGCCCCTCCACCGAAACAGGCGAAAATATGGGGAAAAAGCCTTAGGCTGAAAAAACCCCACTGCCAGTTGAGTCCTTTCTTGGACGCTTAGATGGATGGGATGAACGATTGGCACAAACCCAGGAATGATTCCAGATAAGGTGAGTTTGTAAGTCACTGACGTGTCCGGAACACAACTAAGACAGGATACAGGCAAGTAAGTAGAATGTTCAATAAATCCCCGGAGAACTGTCCGAGTGGGTAGGTGCAGTAGTCTGACACCTAGCGGTGGCCGTGGATGAAAGAACGGGGCTGCCAAAAACTAGGATGGTGGAGAAGGAACCAACCGGAAAGCGAGTATGAGAAAGTGGAAGTAAAAAGGGAGGCAGGTAAGCAAACACGCTGTGGCGCTAAGGAGGAAAGGAAGGAAACGAAGAGAAAGGCAGAGCGAAAGAGCACGTAGCAGAGAGAGAAAAGAAAGGCTATGGTCCAAGAACCGGAACGGAGAGGGAAAGTACACCGGAGTGTAAGCGGAGGAAAAACAGAGCGCTGGAACAAAACACAGGAGTGAGCAAAGTGAAACTCCGACGTTGCAACGCACGGGTAGCTGGGAGGACGGGGAATAAGTGCTTCCCAGCCAGCTGTGCGCCGGCACAGAAACGTAGATAGACTAGACGAGCCCACACCCATGACACTTGGTTCTAAAGAACTGAGCTGTGTAATAGGCCTCCATGTTGGATGAAGGTCCAAAAATGGTATTGCTTTATTCCTGATAATGAGTCTGGCGCCAAAGGCGCCAGGACTGACTCCATGAATGTTTCTGATGGAGTTTTAAGGCCCTTGGGGCCAGTGTGAAGGGCTTTAGCCCAACTGCTGCTAGGCGGCTGTTATACCTGAGGGGGTCAGGGGCATGGATCGTGACAGCACCCCCCCTAAGGCCCCTCTCAAGGTATTTCCTCTGTCTGGTCCTGGTTTGGTAGGATGGTTCCGATGAAATCGTCTCACCAGGCGTGGCGTATGGATGTGCTCGCTAGGCTCCCATGCCCTGTCCTGAGGGCCGTTTCCCTTCCAGTCCACTAAGTAATATAACTTGGACCTTGTGAGCTTAGAATCTAGGATGTCCTTGACTTCAAATTCGGGTTCCCTGTTAACCAGTACCGGATTTGGTGGTGTTTTGACCCGCGTTCCAGGCTGAACAGGTTTTAAGAGTGACATGTGGAATACAGGATGGATCTACATATTTGGTGGTTAAGTTCATTTTACTGCCACAGGATTTATAATAGCCTAGATGGTATAGGGCCCTAGGTATCTGGGACGAAATGTTCGAGTTCCTCTTATGGGCACGTGCCGAGACGCCAACCAGACTTCATCTCTGACTTGGTAGTCTGGAGCTTTTCTTCTGTGTTGATCAGAGAATCTTTTCTGTCTTTCTTTGGCTTGGACCAAGTGTTCTGCTGCCTTTTTGAAGGCTTGAGTGATGGTCGTATGTAAAGTCTTCACCACTGGCATTTCCAAGGCCATGGGGGTATCTAATTCGGAATTACGTGGGCGCCTTCTATATACGGTATAGAATGGACTCTGTCCGGTACTGTTATGTAGCAAGTTGTTTTAGGTATATTCGGCTATCCACAGCACATCCTTCCAGCTTTCTTCCACTTCATGTAACATGCACCGTAGGTATTGCTCTAGTGTCTGATTTGTCCGTTCCGTTTGTCCATCAGTTTGGGGATGGTGACTAGTGGACAGACAAATATCGGTTTGGGCAATTGCACAACTCTTTCTCCAGAAGTTAGACACAAACTGACTCCCTCGGTCAGAAATCAAGACGGAGGGGAAACCACGTAATCATCCAATTTGCTCTAAAAACACCTTTGCCAGACTGGATGCGTTTGGTAGACCCTTAAGCGGAATGAAATGGGCCATTTTAGAGACTAGGTCAACAACCACTAGGATAGTGTTGATCCCTTGACAGGGAGGCAGATTGTGATGAAATCGAGGGAGAGTGTGTGCCATGGTGCAAGTGGAATTTCCAGGGGTTGAAGAAGGCCCACAGATCTTTGTTTCTGGGATTTATCCTATGCACAAATGCCACATGACAGGATAAACTGCGTAATGTCCTTACGCCAGGTCGGCCATCAATAATTTCTTTTCACCTTGGCTAGAGTCTTGGCAATTCCTGGATGTCCTTCTATCAGGGGGTCATGATAACCATAAATGGCTTGTTCTTGTAGTGCCTTATTCGGTAGATATACATGCCCTCTGAAATACAGGAGTTGGTTCCTTGTTGTGTAATGTTCACCTTGAGTGGTCCAGTCTTGTAGAGCCTTGGTGTTCATTAGGAGCCGAATTTCCTTTTGGAGTTCGTCCAGAGATAACGTTGTTGTAAGTCCTAGTAGTTTGTCACCCGGAATAATGGCCACCCGGTCTGGGGTTGAATATGCGTTCTCATTAATACCCATGCGGGATAAGGCGTCAGTTTTTCCGTTCTGGACTCCAGGTCAGTACGTGATTATTTAATCATATTCTGTGAAGAATAAAGCCCATCAGAGTTGACAGGATGATTGAGCCTTTGCCGAGGTATTGTAGGTTGCGATGGTCGGTGATTACTGTGATGGTATGTCTGGCGCCTAGGAGGTAATGCCGCCAAGCCTTAAAGGCTGCCTTGATCGCTAGGAGTTCCTTGTCTGTTATTGCATAGTTAAGTTCAGGTGTATTACATTTTCCCGACCAAAAGGCCACGGGATGTAAATGGCCTGTTTCGGGATCCCTTTGGGAAAGAACAGCCCCCATTGCCATGCTGGAGGCATCTGTTTCCACTACATATGGGAGATCTGGGCGGGGGTGTTGTAGCACCGGGGCTGAGGTAAATCTTTTCTTGAGTTCCTGGAAGGCTTTTTCCGCCTCTTCTGTCCATTGGAACAGTTTGTTGTTTTTTTCGTAATAAAGAAGTGATCGTGTGCACAATCTGGGAGAAACCCAGGACGAATTGCGATAAAAGTTCGCAAAGCCGAGCATACTTTGGACACCTTTGACTAAAGATGGTGATGGCCAGATAAGGATGGCGTCTACTTTGTGCATATCCATCCGGACGCCTCTGGGAGTGAGGACAAAACGAAGGAACTCGACTTCAGTGACATGGAAGGAGCATATTTCAAGTTTGGCGTATAGCTGGTGCTGTCAGAGTTTTGCAAGGACGGAGGAAAACGTGCCTGACATGGTCCCGTTTAGAAGAGGAGTACACCAAGATGTCGTCGATGTAAACTGGGGCACATACGTCGATCAATTCCTGTAGTACATCTTTCATGAAGTACTGGAACGCGACGGGAGCGTTGCAAAGCCCAAAGGGCATCACCTGATATTCGTACAGCCCATACTTAGTACGAAAAGCGGTCTTCCATTCGTCTCCTTTCTTTACATGCACGAGATGGTATGCCCCCTGAGGTCCAATTTGGTGTAAATTTGGGCATCCTTGACTTGCTCCAGCAGTTCTGGGATAAGGGGTAGAGGATAACGGTTTTTAACTGTTACCTGATTTAGTGCACGGTAGTCGATGTACGTTCTCAAGTCCCCCTCCTTCTTGGGTACTAAGAATAGGGGCGAGGCTGCTGGGGATCTGGACGGGCGGATAAAACCGTTTGCCAGGTATTGGTCCAGATATGATTTCAAGTGGAGATTTTCAGGTTCGGTGAGTGCATAAATTCGACTACACAAGATTTGTGCACCAGGTACGAGGTCAATCTGACAGTCAGATGGCCTCTGAGGGGGTAAGGTATTAGCCTGTTCTTTTTGGAAAACATCTTGGAAATCGTGGTATTCACTTGGTAGTGTACTTGTTACACCTAGTATCAATGCCTCTTTATCTTGGACAGGTGTCTCTGGGTCAGACAATGGCATTTCCACTTGGTAGCACGCATGAGCACACTCATTGGAGAAGGCACATTTTTTGGCTCGCCAGTCGATATTAGGATTGTGAGCCACCAACCACGGCATCCCTAGAATCACCCGGAACTGAGGGGCCTTGATAAGGTCGAAGGCAATGGCTTCCCGATGTCCGTCTTGGCACAGAAGGGTCAATTCTGCTGTGCGTTGAGTTACAGGACCAGAAGCTACCTCCGTGCCGTCGACAGTGGTCACCTTCCCAGTTGTCGTTTTCTGACAGAGGGGAACCCCATCCTTGTTGCCAGGCCTTGGTCTATGTAGTTACCAACAGCTCCACTGTCTATGTATGCCTTCACAGCATGCATCCGAGACGGTTGTTGGTGACTGATCAAAATCACAGGCAGGGCAAGGTGTGAGGTTTGTGGCTCTTTTCCTTCCCTCGACAAACAGACCTCTACGCTTGCCGGGCCTAGAAGTCTTCCGACTCTTGTTCTCCTCCTTCTTTCTCTGTAGCTCCAACTGTTCTCCTAGAAGGTGTTACGGGACATTCTCTGAGGAAGTGACCTGATTTCCCACAGTACAGGCATAATTTCTGTTGTCTTCTTTTGTCTCTTTCGGCCTCGGTTAATGGGCTGCATCCCCCCCAAATTTGCATGGGTTCCGAAGTGTTTTCTGATGAACTCAGACTGTTCTCCTTTGAGCGTACATACACAGTCCGATTCTCTGTTCTGGCTCGATCTGTCCTTCGATCTTGCAGCCTGTGGTCTAGCTGCACCACTAAGTTGAACTCTGCACAGTCTTTTGGCGGGTTTACCACCTGAGCTAGGCCGTCTTTCAATTCCCCCCGTAATCCTCGATGGAATAACGTTGCTCGTTTCTCCTCAGGCCACCCAGTTTTAACGACAAGTCTGTTAAAAGTGGCAATATATGTTAACAAATCTTGGCTGCCTTGGCGGAGGGACAGAAGTTCCTTATCCAGAGCTTGGTCCTGGGGATGTCGGGTGAACAGATTCTCCATCTCCTGTTGAAACCCCCTGAAATCCTGCAGGAGTGGGTCATCCTGGCTTACTAACGATATGGACCAATCCGTGGCACTGCCACTCAGATATGACAGAACGAAGGCAACCCGCGACTGATCGTTAGGAAAGGCTCCGGGTCTACAAAGAATATGGAGGCGGCACTGGTTCATGAATACTGCATATTTTCTTGGGTCCCCGTAAAACGCTCCGCTGGGGCCAAAGGAACTGCCCCAGGGAGGACCATCTGCACTGGATTGACAGATGTGGCTGGAACCGACGGAATACTTCCTGGCAATGGAACCAGCCCAGCCTGTGTTTGGAGCAATGGTCTGGCTAATTCATTGGTGCGGTCCTTGGTGACAATCAACTCCCTTCATAGGGCGTTGGTTTCTTGCCGGGCAGAGTGCACCTCGGCCCGTAATTCTCACAGTAGCTGTGCTAGTTTGTCAGTCTCTGATGTTTCCATGATGCCCAGGTGGATGTATTTAATTGAGGCTTTGCGTTCTGTTATGCTCACCTGGTATCCACGGTCTAAGCGGTATCCCGGACCCCTCTCTGCTTGGTTATGTGCCAGACGTTGGGTAGCGCCTTAGATTTTGGTGCGTTGAACTCTCTGTCCTGCATCTCTGTGCAGGGGCACGTGGTTGGTGCGGGTGTTCCGTGGACCTAGTTGCTTCACTAGTCCGTGTACCCTTATGTCAGGTCCAGACCGGCTGTGACTCCGACTCTGCTTGCTGTCTTCCAGGTGAGTTATAATGTCTTTTCCATCTTTATTCTGTCTCTTTCTTTCCCTCCGCTTTCTCTGTCTTCTCGGCGTCTTGCTCCACTACGCTGTTCCGTAACAATGTCTCTTTTTGTTTTCACAAGGATGGTTGCGATCTCGGAGTTGCCGTGGCGATGGCGAAGACCACGGTGAGTTATTGATGCACGGAGCGCTGCGCTGTTTATTGGTGTTAATGGCTAACCTGTGTTCTCTTCCCTTCTTTGTACAGGTTGCGCTGATGTTCCAGAGTGATGAGCGATTGAAGCGCTGCTTGCCCAGGTATGTGCTTTGTTAATGCTGACCTTGTTCCTTCTCCCTTGCAGGTTGCGGTGAAACCCGGAGATGGTTTTATAATCAAATCGCAAGAATCAGATTTTTGTGACCAATCTTGCTGAAGAAATCTCAAAATGTGATAATGAGCACCACAATCCGAAAAAAATATGCCAAACAAATGACATCTAAATCTGAAAATGACATAAAATCCCATAAAGACTTGCTCAATTGTGAGCCCTTGGATGAATTAATTCAAGCAGTAACTGAAGACACTGCTGATAAAACAGCTACAGCCCAATCAGACGCGACAAAAGGACAGTTGTCGCAGCATCCTTTGAGATTAGAGTTCCTTCAATGCCTCACTCTCAGCAACCCAACTTAGAAATAATGCAAGCAGAAATTCAAACATCACTCAAGCAATATTTTCCAACACAGAATATGCTGGTATGCAGGAAGCCAGAAATGATATGGACGACTTTCTTAACAAGTTCCCGGTCTATTATTCAACCTCAGCATCAATCATCCATCCCCTTGGTGGAACACGCTTCCATGCTCTTTAATCAACAAAGTGCAAATATCACTGTGACAGCTAAATCAACAACTGTTCAAAAATCGAACAATTCACAGGCTTGGTTCTAACAACCACATCTCCATTGTCTTCCGTTGAAATGGAGACCGGCGCCTTTTCCCGCATACGATCTCAACAGAGCAAGCATTTTAAACAAATTTGTTGACATTTCCAGTTTGTATGATGTTTGCTCAGTCGACATAAATCAAGTCGAATTTATTCATCCAACTGATCTTTCCAAGGTTAGACTACTCATGCAATCAGGAGTAGTTTTTAATACTCTGGGGAAACTGAAGAACAACCTCTTTGAGCTTGGTTTTGAACTACTTTGAGATTCATCTCCAAAGATTATGAACCAAGTTGCGCGATTTCCAAAGGGACACTTGATCCGGTCATCCCAGAGACATGGTTTTCAGATAGCTCCGACCCTGATTTATGTCAACTTATGCTGCCCTCCAATGGGGTAACACGTGTTG
This sequence comes from Ambystoma mexicanum, assembly GCF_040938575.1. NCBI lineage: Eukaryota > Metazoa > Chordata > Amphibia > Caudata > Ambystomatidae > Ambystoma > Ambystoma mexicanum. The sequence continues at coordinate 1,077,235,931 of NC_090926.1, read as the reverse complement.
ACAGACTCCCCCACAGGAGAGGGGGAGGCCTAGCAATTATTCTTTGTGATGTGTTGCCTTGCCTGTGGTGCTTTCTATGCCATGTGAATTATTGTTGGTGAGAGCACAGATAAATGCTAAAACGGCGATCCACTTTCTATTGGTGTACAGGTCGCCTACTTGGCGAATTTTGCAATAAATCTATCTCAGCTGGCGGCCAATCTTAGTTTGACTCACCCTAACTTGGTAATGTTGGGTGATTTTAACTTGCATTTTTAATTACCCTTTGGATCGTGATGCTCAGAAACTGGAGACATGCTTAATGGATCTCTCACTGGTTCTATGTAACCATCTTCCTACACATGAGAGTGGACATTTGCTGGATCTCATTTTCTCTGAGCCAGGAATGGTTACTAGCTGTATTCCGGTCCCTTTGACCTGGTTGGACCATTTCTTGATTCAGGTCCTAGTTCATGTCCCCTTCCCCCCCTGAAGGCTACTCATGGCATTCAGCTCCGCAGAAGGTGGCATAAGGTTAATCCGATGGAGTTGACCAAACACCTTTCGGAGGAATGCCAAGCTCTCAATGAAAAGGGGCTGGACCCTTTGTGCTTCTTTCTCAAATCCTTGGAGTTAGTGGCTGATAAAGTAACCCCAAATCTTCCTTTTTTTGGAAGACTGAAGCCTTCTGAGGACTGGTATACCCCCGAACTTAGGTTGCAGAAGCAGCTATGCAGCTATGTAGACGCCTGGAAAGGCAGTGGCGACAAAACTACGACTGGGCTAAGCTCTTTAAACTACATCCCATTGATCCCTTGATGAAACATCGATTCAGATCGCTCTTCTTGGCCTCAAATCGTCCTCGTCTTGTTATGCAGCCTTGTTATGCGGTACCCCTGCGCATCTTGAAAATCCTTTCTCAGAGAGGTCTGAGCATGTTGACTGCTGCTATATAGCACTATTTTTATACGGGTTTTCGTCCCGGATGCTCCCAAACATGCAGTGGTTCTGCCACCACTTTAAAAAGTTCACTTGGACCTGCGTGTTTCGGCCAATTTCAGGCCCATCTTTCTGCTTCCTGCTATTATGAAGTTGATGGAGACGATTTTTACGCCTCAAATTTCGAGTTTTCTGGAAGCGAACAACTGTCTTCATCCGTATCAGTTGGGCATCTGCCCCAAAACGGGGACAGAATCAGTCAGGATGTCGCTGCTGGATGATCTTGCGCTGTTACAAGACCGCAGAGAGACCAGAGTCCTTATTCTCTGTGGAGTCTCGCAAGGGTCGGCCTTATCCCCTCTTCTATTTAACCTGTATGCGTGGATGCTGGGCAACCTCATTTCTGATTGTGGTGTGCTCTTTTATTCATACGCAGATGACACACAGCTGATATTCCGGCTGGATTCTCCGCAGACCGAGCCCCCTAGTCAGTTGCGTGACTGGAGAAAGTGGGCTCCTCAATGGCAGCAAATTGGCTCCAGTTAAATGGTAACAAAACTGAGGTGCTAGTAGTTGGGCCTAAGGGTAGTGATCATCTTTGGAATACACAGTACAGGCCAGAACCCCTGCCTGTGTCCGGTACCTTGTGCTTCTGTTAAAAGCTGGGTGTGAAACTTTTACCTGATGGCTCGCTTGATGCCCAAATCTCTGCCATATGTGGGACGGGCTTTGATAAACTAAAATCTCTGCAAAAAATTCTTCCTCTCCTCCCTTTGGAAAAACGCACTACACTAGTAACCTCTTTGATAATGGGGCCCGTAGATTACTACAACTGTATCTACTTAGGACAACCAAAGCATCAGATTCAGAGACTTCAAGTTCTTCAGAATGCGGCGGCCCGTCTTGCTCTCCAAGTTATACATACTGACTTCTTCCGCTGCTCTGCTTCTCCGGCTTCATTAGCTGCCGGTGGGAGCGAGGATTGAGTTCAAGATTTTGTGTATCGTGAGTCAAGCTCTTTCTAATATTGGGCCTCATTATTTGAGAAAGAAACTGGCAAGGTACTATCCTGCTAGAAGCCTTTGGTCGGAAATGCAAATCTTGCTGAAAATTCCAAAATTTCATTGCAAGCGTCTGGGTGATCGATCCTTTTTGGTATTGGCCCCGCCCTCATTTGAGAGCTTAGACCGAGTACCTTCCCTTTACGAAGTTATTAAAGACTCATCTCTATGGTTTCCTCACTGCTCCTTAGGCTGTGGTTCTTGTTTTGTGAAACTGCTCTACTTTAGCGCCTTGATACCTTCGGGCCACAGTTCACACTTTATACATTTTTTTATAATAATAAGAGCTCGAGATCACTTTCCAACTGGTTTCCAACATTTATTACTAAAACAAATCACAGTTATTAATCTCTATCAAGATTTGGAACCCTTACGTAGGCATAAAAACTTGATCTGAATAAACAGACGTCAACTTCTTTGGCCAGCTGGAATACAAGAGGACATGTGCACCTTATGAACAACTTGCAAAATTGCTTGAATAATTTTGATATTGTAGCTCTTCAAGAGATGTGGTTGCTAGAAAATCCGACATGGGATGGCTATCAGATAGCGACAGTCAAAGCCATGACATCTGGCAAAGGTCGTCCTTTTGCTAATCTTTTAGTTGCAGTATAAATCGGATATACTTTTGAGCCGTGGGCTTCTCCCCACAATTATGTGCACCTTGTCAAAATCACTTAAGGTTCCTCTACTTTTATTACAAATAAACGATTTTATGAAGACCTAAACACACTTATTTCCTTGATTTCATGTACACTCACTATTTCTGCTATTATTTTAGTAGGTGATCTGAGTCTTCATCTTTTCAAAGACAAGTGGCTTCAAGACATTCAGTTGATCAATCAATGGTGTGCTTTCAGCAAGGCATACTCTCTATTTTTGGCAGATGGTGCACTTCCATATGACTGTCCGCCGCAGGAAACGTGGTCCAGGGATTCTCAATCCTCCATAATTGATTTCATTTATATGAATAAAGTCACTTTTACTAATGCCCAACATTTAGACGTGATTAAACAAACCCATAGTGATCATAACATGGTAACGCTAAAATGGTCTTGGAGCTCATCGGATGAGACTGACTCAAAGCTGCAGTATCTGGTCAGTTAACCATCAATCCAGACAAAAATCTTTTTTGATGGTCCGCCATTAAACTCGATCATTTTCACAACAGTGTTGCCAATTTTTTAGGGCTCTCTCAATGAATTAAGACATCATTTGGCGGATCACAACGTTACAGCCTTGCAGCTTTTTGTCTCACACTCATCCAACACATCAAAATCTTTTCATAAACCAAAGCATGCTTATGACGCCGTTTTGCAAGAGAAAAAAGCAGAATGCTGAAGAAACAGTAGAGCTGCCAAGCGTCTTAATTCGCTTGAACAACCACAAGCATTAAAGACTTTTAAAACGCAGTATCGAAATTGGGTCCGAAGTCGGTATGCACTTATATATCAACAAGATGGAGAGTGGTTACTAGTCTTTCCATCCAATTATTTTAATTGAATAGATTTTCCATCAAATTTTTTCCATTTTTTTTTTCATCTAATGTGGTTTAATACCACTTTCCAAAGAAAACCTGTACAACGAATGTTTGTTTATTTATTTTTAAAATTGGGCCCCCCAAACCGCCAGGGGTCCTCCCTACCTAACCCCCCCAAACCCCATTTTAAAAATGTAACCCTTGTCCAGTGCTGAAATCTTTAATATATTTCAGCACTGGACAGCTCCCTGTAACTTGTGGTATTTATTGTTTATTAGGTGGGGGGTCCCCCCAAACAACCCTCAGCCCCCAGGGATGCTGCCCCCTCTATCCCCCTAAACCCCATTTTCAAAAATTAACCCTTTCCTCAACCCATTGAATTTCCAGCACAAACATACATCTTTTATAAAGGTATGTTTGAGTTGGAAATCCATTGAAATTGATTCAATGAATATGCTTTTCGATGGGAAAGCATTTCAATGAATGAATTTCGATGGATAATGATTCAATGGAAATATTTTCGATGGAAAGATTGGCTACCATGGAAAGTCTATGCTGCACTCTCTTGCATCAAAGTCATCTGAAGCCACCTGGAATTTACTAAAAAGTACAACTAATATGGCTCAAGAACTGGCACAAATAAATGGTGTGACAGCCCAGGTGTGGCATAATCATTTCCTTCAACTGTATGCTTTACCAGATCCTTCCATTGCAGTTTAAAAAAGAACTTTCTCAAAAACAAGTATAACCAACTTTGACTTACATATCACCAAGGAAGATATTATGCACTTCATCAGAAAATCTAGCTGGTCCAGGGCTCCATGTCCAGATGGATTAAGCAATAACATGTTCAAAAAATATCCGACCGAATGGGCAGTCATCTTAAACGAAATCTTTCAGCAAATTATACTCTCGAATGAATTACCTAAGTCATGGCTAAAATCAATAGTGATAGCAATATACAAAAAAGGAAACAGACAGTTACCAACTAATTATAGGCCTATTGCCTTGCTGGATGCACCCAGCAAAATATTGTCATGCTTCATCCTTAAGGAGTTAAATAAATGGACCTTGTATTCCCTCCACCGAGATCCTTACCAAACAGGATTTGTCACAGGTCTGGGCAAAACAGTCAATCTGATGCTAATTACAACCATCCAATTGCAAGCTCTGATACAAAAACAATCACTTTATTTAGCTTTTCTAGACTTTCGTGCAGCTTTTGATTCCATTTCAAGACAATGTCTCCATACCAAACTCAAAACAGCAAATTGCCCTGCATCTTTTTTGATTTTGATTATGTTATTTCACACGGATACCTCCATGGAAGTCAGACTATCTTGAAAGATTAAAAGAAATATTGAGGCTTAAAACCACTTAATAGAAATACGCCAGTCATGAGTACAATGGTACAAGTAAACTTTTATTTCACAGAACAGCTGTCTGGTCTCTCAACGCCTCTCAATGTGTGGTAGCGGACACCATGAAATGAGAGAGTGCTGGACATTACAAAGACACATGTTGATATACAATTTTCCACAATCCCGGTTACATTGTCCAATCCTTCTTCGTGTTATCCATTCACCAGGGTTTGTAGCCAGTTTCACGTAACTAATACAGGTTCAAACAACTATACATTGTTTAATATTTTCCTCAAACACTAGACATGTTTTTCTGCACATAAGACACAATGGTAACATTCTTTACTTTACTCATTCGTGTTTGTGTATCATTTGTTCTTGAGTTTGAAGTCCGCTTAGTTTCAAGGAGCGAAAACAAAGATTTCTGCAAAAGCACATGTTCAGCTATTCAACATTCTGTTTCGCTATTTGAACTGGAAAGACTTTGTTGGTACAGACAGCATCTAAATTACTGACCAAATATGGCTCTTGTTTAGCGCCATGGTTTCTTAGTGCAGGACAAACAATCCACCTTAGCAGCTTCAGCGTGTTCATCTACGTTGACATAGTACAAAGTTCATTTTGCTCTGCTGCCGGCGAAAACACAAATTCTTACATGGGACGGAAGGCAGGAGTTAATCAAAATGGCGGATAACTTAAGATGGCGGCATAGTCAGCCTATTTTCAGGTTCATTCAAATGCAATTTACAGTACGATGCGAATGCGCTTAGGCCAACATATAATATCAGGCGGTATTATGCGAATTATACTTTTACAAACCCTCCTTTTGGCTTAAGCCAAGAGCATTACTCAAACATTTGCATCATTCGAAGACAATGTATCATCGTCAGAACATCCTGAATGGTTATCCTCAAAAACATCGATCACCATCAACTCCTTTATGGAGATATTGTCATGATTCATGCCCCTGACCCCTCAGGTATAACAGCCCCCTGGCAGCAGTGGGGCTAAAGCCCTTCACACTGTCCCAAGGGCCTTAAAACCCCATCAGAATACATGGAGTCAGTCCTGGCGCCTTTGGCGCCAGGCTCATTATTAGGAATAAAGCAATACCAGTTTTGGACTTTAATCCAACATGGAGGCCTATTGCACAGCTCAGTCTTTAGAACCAAGCCATGCGGTCTAGTGTTTTGGGTGTGGCTGAGCCTGGAACTACTTGGCTTGGAACTACTTTACCTAGGCTTTTTAAACCACACCCAAACAGCAGAACATGCTTTGCGTTATTCTGCACTCCTGCAGCGTAATGCTCATCGTGTCCAGCTCCTGCTCATCTGCTTCTCCGGCGGCCCCATACTGAAGCCTTAGATCTGGATTACATTAATAACCTGGAAGAACAAGAACAGCATTAGCGAGCAGGAACACTTACCTGTGAAGTAACTGGCCTTGAATCCATCCTGCGCTTCGCTTACCTCGCCCATCCCCGGAGTTTGCCGCAACCTGCAAAGGTAAAGAAACAAGGGCAGCATTAATAACAATTCTTACCTGGGCAAGCAGCGATTCCTGTCAGCACCCTGCACTTCTCTTACCTCACTCATCTCCGGGTTTCACCGCAACCTGCAAGGGAGAAGGAACAAGGTCAGCATTAACAAAGCACTTACCTGGGCAAGCAGCGCTTCGATTGCTCATCACTCCGGAACATCACCGCAACCTGTACAACGAAGAGAAGAGAACACAGGTTAGCAATTAACACCAATAAACAGCGCAGCGCTCCGTGCATCAATAACTCACTGTAGTCTTCGCCATCAGCGCAGCAACTTCGAGATCGCAACCATCCCTGTGAAAACAAAAAGAGACATTGTTAGGGAACAGCATATTGGAGAAGATGCTGAGAAGACAGAGAAAATGGAGGGAAAGAAAGAGACAGAATAAAGACAGAAAAGACTTTATAACTCACCTGGAAGACAGCAAGCAGAGTCGGAGTCACAGCCGGTCAGGACCCGACATAAGGGCACACGGACCAGTGAAGCAACTAGGTCCACGGAACGCCTGCACCAACCACGCGCCCCTGCACAGAGACGCAGGACGGAGAGTTCAACGCACACAAACCTAAGGTGAACAATAACCCCAAGGGAGGAGATTTGGACCAGAGGGAGGTGGGAGTCCATCCATCACAGAACCAGTATCTTAACCCTCCATTCTCCTGCTATAGGCGCTACCCAACGTCTGGCACATAACCAAGCAGAGAGAAGGGCCCGGGATAGCGCTTAGACCTCCATCCAGTAACGTGTGGCACCCCCGTGGATACCAGGTGAGCGTAACAGATATCCGGCATTACCAAGGCTTTAGTAGCATTTTCAGGCATATGTATCTTAGGTTCTAATTTACCAATTGATTGTGCACAACTTTCTCCTATCATAGAACAAATGACAGGCAGAACAAGATCGCAACAAGTCCCAGAACCATGTACCAATGTCCCAGTTTCCGTCTGGAACATATACTTCAGTACTTAAGACATGTAATTTCTTAATTGCCTTAAATACGGTGGGGGAGGAATCAGGTACAAAGACACAACAAGCAGATCCCACATTTTGCATACCCCACCATGCTCAGCTTGAATGATGTCTAGCACCATCCTATTCTGGAGAGCCACTAGTCTAACAGCCTTTTGCTGGTTTTCTCCAAAACCCTTGCCAATTTTCTAATATCTTAGGAGTTTATTATCTGTCCCCAGAATGTCACAAAGGATTTGGCAATGTCACCCAGAATTTGTGAAGGAATGTCACCATCCTCATCCCGCCTGGGACGAGTTTTTGAGACTTCAGCAGTAGTGGCAACATATACTCCTTGTAACAATATATCCGGCAAAAAAACCACCCTCCCAGTCTCTGGGTAACCACGGATATGCCTCATTACCGCAAACAAAGTAAACAGGATCGCCTACATACAAAGGTCTATCCTCACTGGTTAATATAGCAGTATTCGTACAACCCGCAAATGTACCCATTCGTTGGGAACCTTCTCTTGTATGCAGTATGGAACAGAGTTTGGACTATGTTTGATGGTATAGGAAGGAGGCATGGCATCCTTATTACGTACAGGAGCCATTTTGAAGCTAATCATTGATTGTAAAGGTCTAGAGAGTCTGTCAGAAGGCCTAATAGAAGCAACATTCAGTTTGCTACTATTCGCAAACAAAGAACATCCTCAAGGTGTTAAGACTCATTTTTGAAATTCGTTGAGATTAGTTCCAACAAAATTCCCAGTGACACTATCGTTCCACCAGCCAAAGAATAATACCCTAAGCGAAGCATAGCATGCAGTAGTTAGAGGAAGAGGATGTATATAGCAGCCCAGTCCCTTTTCCCCATGTTGTGGCAGATGGAAACCTACCCAGCAATTGGTCTTATTTAAAATGGCATTGGTTGCATTCATGATCATTAAGAGAGTGTTGTTACGATAACCCCCTCTATGTTAGAGGTCTCGAGGATGGAGAGTGTGCAAATGCACATAAGGTGGAGACACAGTGGAGATACTTGCAGTTGGTGATAATACATCAAGCAGATGTGCATTTTCCAGATACCAAAACCCAAATGTCAATGTGATTGTAATACAAGCTGTTATTGTGACCAGTATCCATTTGGTCCAAAGGGACCTTAAGCAGATCAAAAGCGTTCTGGCAATCCATGTTCCACAGTAAAGGCAAAGAAATACCCTTCTTTGTCAATGCCAACATAGGTTTTATTATCAAGGAAACATTTGGCATCCACTGTCTACAATATGAGGCCATGCCTATTAAAGCCCTGACCTCTTTCTGTGTATTTGGGACAGACATAACAAAGATGCTTTGTATCAGTTCAGGTGTCAATCTTCTTCCCTCCTTCGACAGGAGATAGCCTAAATAGGCGACCTCCTGTTGACAATACTGAAACTTCTTCAACAAAGCCTTTTGCACGTTCTGCTAAATGAATAAGCAGCAACACGTTGCAAGCAACTTCAAAATCAGCAGCTAGAAGTAGATCATCGACATAATGCAACAACTCAAGTGTATCAAGCTGTTCTTTCAACGCTCTACTATAAATGCGTGGACTCTCATTGTACCCTTGCGACACACGTGTGAATGTAAACAAGCGTCCCCCTAGGGTGAACGCGAACAAATATCTGCTTTCAACATGTACAGGAACACTGAAAAAAGCGTTTTTCAAATCCACAACACTAAAATGTCTAGCCGTAGCTGGAATCATAGTCAATATTGTAGTAACATCAGGTACAATCAGAAATTGTGGAGCAACAACCTAATTAATTGTGCGTAAGTTAATAATAAAATGAAAAGGAATCACATTATCCCCTTTCTTATAGACTGACAAAATAGGACTATTACACATGCTCCCCGCAATTTCCTCAATTACTCCTCGAAGTACAAAATCAGAAACAATACTTTTCAAAGCCTGTTCACCGTCAACCGAAATCTTATACTGCGGAATACGCGGCAATTTAACACCTGGTTTCAACATGGTTGTGAATGGTTCAATTTGTAAAATTCCAACGTCATTATCACCACTGGTGTACCAGAGAACCCTACAGAAATGTTGCTATACCCTGACAGTGGAATATCTGGAACCCGTGAATGATCAATAGAACACTTCTGTGCTCCTATATCTATCAAGAAGAGATGCCTCCTATTCCCCACCTTCATTTCAAAGTAGGGCCCTTTCTGATCGACGGGAATAAGTACCGGTTCCAGACCCTGCTTCGGGATGTCCTAGCGGAACAGTATATCATCAAAGGAGAGATCTTCAGAAAAATAGATAGTCGAATGATTATCAAAAATGTTCCCACTAGTAACACTCTGTTCCTGACCATCTTTTGATGGCGTCTGTTGATTCTGTGCAAACTGACTCCTAGTAGGACCCCCTATCCCAGGACGGCCTCTAGATCATCTACCCATGGCACCATATGTGCTATTCAATCTCTGCTGAAGGATCGGGCATTGTGCTCGCCAATGACCCTCCTGTCTACAATATGTACATTGGTTCATGTGTACAGGACCCAATTGTGCGCTACCTTGTGGTGCAAATTGGCCTCTAAACTGTGCATTCCCACCTCAGGGTACTCTAGCTATTTGCTGCAACAATACTCTAGTTTTCAGGTCTCCCTTCTTCTTTTCCATCTTCGCCTTCTCTTTATTCACCCTATTTTCATAGTACTGAGCCATATGTAATACTTCAGATTGTGATTTCGCTTGCCAAGCACTCTCAGAAGTCATAATCTGTGATTGGATTTCAGGCAACAATCCATGTACAAACTTGTCTACAAATAGCCTTTTTCCTGGCTCTGTACTTAAGTCTTGACCACTGAAATCCAAAAACACATGCTGGAACCTATTAAAATACTCTTTTGCACCCTCTAACTTCAATTGTATGCAAGCCGTAAGCTTATCCCATATGATTCTTTTTTCAGGAACCAGAGTTTTCAATTTAGTCACTATTCTGTCTGGCAACATTAGTATCACCTGCGGCGGTTTCTCACCAGCATTCCTTTCCCTATCTATTTGTACTAAAGCATCCCATGTATCACCCATCCCTGCCTGATCATCTACAGGTCTAATCTGCTTCCACAAATCAGCAGGACGGATCACGGGAAACAACAAATCTATATCACCCAGCGTGAAAACTGACAAATGCAAGACAGATTCAATTTCTTTATAAAATCCTGTTGGATTCATCCTAATATCTGGAATTGATTGCCTAATAGTATTCACTTCCTGTCTAGAAAATGGGACATGAACAAACTGTGAGACATAATGTGCTTCAATAGTAGTGGTAGGTGTTCCTGCTGCAGCATTAGCTGGAATCTCTACTTTGGAACAAATGTCTGAGGAACCTCCCTCATCGGCAATTGTAAAGTAGGTAAATCTGAAGGTTTATTAAGCAACAAGGCTAAGTCAAGCGACAAAGTAGTCAAAGCAGTATCGGGCGAAAATGCTCTTTTATAAATAATCATGAAATCTGCGGGACAACATTCCTTTTTTTTCATAAATTCATCTTGTAGAGACTCTACCATCACCTATACCACTTTCCTTTGAATCGCCGGAGCATACTGACTAAACATGTCATGCACTTCAATGGGAGAAATTGAAACATCCGAAATCCATCTAAGAGCGTCTCTTGTGCAAATGCGCATTTTCCCACTGATTGGTTTCAATGGAGAAAGAAATCATTTCTGCACATATGAAGCTTGCCATTCATTACCATCCATTGCATCTTTCTGTAACCAATCTAGCTCCCTTTTAAACTCAAATGTACGCCAGGAAGAAACTCAAATACTTTCTCTACATGCTCATATACTTTCTCTGCAGTGTCCCTTGAGCGGACAAGAACATTCAAATCCCTCAACCCCGGTGGGACATTCATATCCGTCAAATCACTCCATATATCAACTAAATACGTTCCCATCCGTTCTATCAAAATATTCTGTTCAGGAATACTCCCTTGATCAGAAATCGCAACTAGAACAGCTGATTCATCACCCTCTTCGATATACTTTCTAGCCCATGTATATCATTCTCTTATTCTGCCTTTAGATACTGTACCATGAGTCGCTATTCTTGGAACAGCTCCCGTCCCTTCAACCACTACAGGTGAAGCAGAACCGCCTGGCAAAGAGTCAATAGGTAGCAGAGGCAATACCGCTAGCGGTGCAGACATAATTATAGGGATGGCAACTGTCGGCAAGGGTGGAGGTGCAGGAGGGGGAACAACAACAGAAAGAAGAGGAACAAAAATGGTAGGAGGTGGACCAACAACAGGAGGAGGTAGATAAGGAGGTGGTGCAGTTGAAACAGTTCTATGTTCATTTAACAATTTACTAAGTAACTCATCTGATGTATGAAAATCCTGAGAGGGATATATCTTTTGCACATCTAATTGAAAAGCCCTGTCCATACTTCTAATGGATTTTGACTGTTTCTGCTCATCATGCAATAATGCTTTCTCAGCATTCGTCATATGTCTACGTGCATGCTTTTCTTAAATTCTGAGTAGCTGCATAGCTTCCTTTCTCCAATCTTGAACTGCATCAAGTGCTGCAGGCCTACCCTTTTTTCTCAACAATACAGATTCTAAATGCTCTAAGCGGGCAATTTCAAAACTACCATAGACTGGCCACTGAAGTTCGGAAACATGCCTGGTCTTTCTGTGCCAAATTTCATTAAATACGGTAGTTCCTAGGCCATACTTACAGTACGTTAAAAAAGCCGGCGACCCATCGGGTGGCGCTGGTTGGCCTTGTTCCAAAGATTGTCTATCTCTGTGGAAAAATACCCTGAAACAGATGACAATTTCCCAGGCATATCAGATCACTGTTGTTACCTGGCGTTGTTTGTATTTGCAGACACAAATCTGCAATCAATATCAGGATTCTTAGGAATCGGGGTAGGACACACCTGATTTCAAAATGCAAAGGGTCTGATCGGATTACAAATCTTCGTGGCTGGCGTTTTTGCAAAACAGGCCTCGATACGGGGACCCTCATCGTGATGTCTCACTAAACGTTGCACACTGTCCAGGGATCGGGTCGTGAAGTACTGCAGAGGAATTGCGTCTCACTTTGCAGGGGCCCCTTCACTCTCCGATCCAGGTCCGGCAGCCTCGTCTCTGTCTTAGCGATGTGACATCAATCCTGAGGGTCCCTATTCGGACAGGATCTGAAAGATTAAAAGAAATATGGAGGCTTAATACCACTTAATAGAAATACGCCAGTCACGAGTACAAGGGTACAAGTACACTTTTATTTCACAGAACAGCTGTCTGGTCTCTCAACACCTCGTAATGTGTGGTAGTGGACACCGTGAGATGAGAGAGTGCTGGACATTACAAAGACACAGGTTTATATAAAATTTTCCACAATCCCGGTTACATTGTCCAATCCTTCTTCGTGTTATCCATTCACTAGGGTTTGTAGCCAGTTTCACGTAACTAATACAGGTTCAAACAACTATACATTGTTTAATATTTTCCTCAAACACTAGACATGTTTTTCTGCACATAAGACACAATGGTAACATTCTTTACTTTACTCATTCATGTTTGTCTATCGTTTGTTCTTGAGTTTGAAGTCAGCTTAGTTTCAAGGAGCGAAAATAAAGATTTCTGCAAAAGCACATGTTCAGCTATTCAACATTCTGTTTCGCTATTTGAACTGGAAAGACTTTATTACTAAATTACTGACCAAATACGGCTCTTGTTTAGCGCCAAGGTTTCTTAGTGCAGGACAAACAATCCACCTTAGCAGCTTCAGCGTGTTTATCTACGTTGACATAGTACAAAGTTCATTTTGATATGCTGGAGCCGAAAACACAAATTCTTATATGGGACGGAAGGCAGGAGTTAATCAAAATGGCGGATAACTTAAGATGGCGGCATAGTCAGCCTATTTTCAGGTTCATTCAAATGCGATTTACAGTACGATGCGAATGCGCTTAGGCCAACATATAATATCAGGCGGTATTATGCGATTTATATTTTACAATCTTTGGATGTTTATTATCGGAAAATGTTCCTACTTTTAGAGGGCTTAGGCGAGGGTGCATCCTTGCTTCAGCCCTTTTCAATTTTTTCATTTTTGATTTAGTAAAGGATCTCATACACTTGCTGACTGATGCACCTAAATCGGGCCCTCACCTATTTTACACAAACGATTTGGTGCTGATATACAAGACTCCCAAAAGTTTACAACAGATGCTCAATGCGCTGAGTACTTATGCTTCTCAAAATCTTTTGACATCAACATAGAGAAGATTAAAGTGATGGTATGCCCAGCCACCAAGTGTAAGAAATAATCACTATAACTTGGACACTTTCACAAACACCTTTGTCACTTGTTCACCAATATACCTATTGTAACGCTCACCTGATTCCCGTAGAGGCGCCGGTCTTGACTGGGCGTATACCGTATCTTCAAAGGTGATGTGTAACACACGGCTGGCTCTTTGGGCTGGACCTCTGTGCACTGTATGTCTGACTCGAAGGGTAAGATGTCTTAGGTAAGTGAACGCTGTGCTTTCCATCTGCCTCGGGGCAGGGTGCTGTAACCAGTTTCTTCACTGGATAAGGGGAGCAGGCCTCTTGACTTCAGAGGACTGCTGTCCGTCGTTTACTGCACGAACGGTAAGTTTCGAGTAATTCTAATGTCTTTAAAAGTCTTTAGTAATGATGTCTCTTGTTTTGCAGGGTTCCGGCGATGGCGGATGACGGGCTGAAGTGAGTTGAAGATGGAGCCCGTGTGATGAATAGAAGCGCCTGGAAGCACGTAAGTAAGCGCTTGTTGCCTGCTTCACGATGCGCTCTAACTGTCTTTTTATTTTGCAGGTACAAGTTCGGAGCGGCTGCAGGGTGCCGGAATACCCACTGGGTTAGATGTGGAAAGGAGTAATGGCACGTGAGTATTAAAGTTCCCCAATGTCTTTAAACGCACCTTGTTTTGTCTTTCAGATGCGGGATGCAGCGCCGAAGGCCTCCGGAGCGTGCGAAGAGTTGGTAAGCTTTTGTCTTTCAGATGCCGGAATGCAGTGCGAAGACCTCCGGAGCGCACGAAGAGTAGGTAAGCCTTTGTCTTTCAGATGCCGGAATGCAGCGCGAGGCGTTGGTGACAGCCGATGGACCAGGTAAGTGAAGCGCTGTCACTGAAGACCGTAATGCTAACCTGTTCTTTCTTGTCTTTATAGGTGTTGCTGAAGACTGGATTCAGGATGGTAAGCCTTTTTCCTTAGGCCCAGGATCAGATGCAGAAGACACGATGAGCGTTCTGCTGCAGAGGATGCAGAATAATGCAAAGCAAGATTCATCCATCGGGTGTGGTTTAAATAGCCTCCTGTAGTGCTTAGGTATCTCCTTCCACAGCCACGCCTAGGTAAGAAAAGAGTTCCTGCTTTCCAGAAGAGTTCCAGTGTTCTGAACCTAGGGAGTGGCTCCTGCCCCACCCAACAGGAAAAGTAGTTCCAAACAGAAGAGGATCAGAGGCTCAACTGGCAGGCAAGTAAGCAGCATGGTCTGCTGCAGGTAAGTCCACCCAAGCATTATGAGCCCGGCGCTTCCAGCGCTGGGACTGGGCATATTTATGAGCCTGGTGCCACTGGCGCCAGGACTGGGTCCAAAAGGTCCCAATTGGGACTGGTTGGCACTCGGAACCTGGGTTATGGATCTGCTTCCAAGGGAGTTGGGAAAACCCTGACCTTTTGGAAGCAGAGATCATGACACTTATCTAGGAGTAAACAGAAATGATCATCCGACTGATATTCCTTGTTTGGTCTCAATTACCTCCAAAATGTGTGTGGCCATTTCTCAAGCTAAAATCATACACGCCAAGCATGGCAAATGTTCATGTCTTCCACTCATTATCACTTTTTATCAGAAAGCAGCCCCTCAAGTATTAGATAGGGCCGAATCCAAGCTGATTATATCAGAGCTTTTCTGGTTAAGATTGGAAGGAAAATATTGGAAACAACTTTTGTGCCTACCTAAAGCCACTCCAATCATTATAATTGGACATGCATTGGGTGCCACTTCTTTGTATTACTTATACTTATGGAATTGGTGTTTACTCTATAGGAAATGTTTATTGTGTGCAAATGAAAACTACCGGTTATCTGTGCTAGGGTACTGCATCAGATCATTGAACCTGAACATTCAAGAATGGAAAAAGACTGTCTCTGATGCCCTGATTGAAGCTGATATAACCAATGACCTCTTGCTAAGTGACCCAACCCGACCAAACCGTAAACTACTTCTTTTTGATTGCGTAAAACCTTGCCAGTTGTTCATGAATTACAAAGATTTTAAGCAGAACCCATTTGTTCCTAAAACCTTATGCTCGGTAGAAGGCTACTTAGATAAATGTCCCTCTTGAAGGCTCAGAAATATATGTTTATGATTAAGACTAAATTTGTGGCCGACAAAACAAATTTTGACTTGTTGCAAAATTATATCTGAAAGCCAAAATGTCTGTCGATATTGCCAAAGGCTTGAACATCCAGAGACCTTGAAGTACTTAATAGCTGAATGAACTGGTTTAAGTAAACAACGCGATCTATTTTTTAGACCATATTTTCTGACTTGTCAAACCTTGGATGATGACACCTTTTGGGAAATGGTTTTCACAACTAACAGCATTGAGATTAGCCACAATGCACTTTTTGGAGGCTCTACACTTGAATGATGATGAATAAGCATTTCGTGTTTGTTTATACCTAACAATAATTTTTTGATTTTTCTGTCCTTATAAATTACTTTTCCCCTTGTAGAGGTACATACTGTGAAACTCTTCTAATGTGCACGATCTAGCGAATTATCAATTTGATATCCCCCTTAATTGCTTTCCAGTTCCAAATGTTATAAAATCTAAACTAGGTTATTAATTGTATTGGTTGATGTAAATATTTTATTTTTTGGAAAATGTAAATTAATTGTTATAAATGTAAAGTTTTTTTTATGTCAAATCAGATTGAAAGTTAAGTATCATCAGCTGAATCAATAAAATAAAAAATAAAACATTACTACTGTTATTGATAGCACTGCCATAAGGACAATCATAGCACAGTGCAGAAAAACAACTAAAAAAACTTTAGAGATGAAGGTGCTGATTGACATAGAGATAGAAGAAGATAAGGAAACAAAAGCTAGAAATGCATTGAAAACACAACTGACGCAGTGCCCTGTGTTCCCAACAGTAGCAAAGTTTGAGCATTCCTATAACACACGTGACTATTGGGGAAAATGGGGTTGGTGCTGTGATGCTGGAACTGCATCGGAGGGACAGGGCCTCCGTATCCTTGTCCTTTACTGCTTTTTATCATGTGTTCTGTCGTGTTTTCCTTTGGTGAACAGACCCGTGGGATACCCTTATGGCACCCATGGGTAGGGGTACAACCCTGTGCCCCTAGTGTATGTTTTTGGGCACCTGTGTGTGACCCACAGAGCAGGGTACGGCTAGTGGCAGCTCCGTGCTGAAATGACTGGTGCCCTGAGCGTCCTCCATTTTGGGATGCCCAGGCCCTGTCATTGGGAATCAGTAGATTCCAGATGGAGACAAAATGGCCCCCATGGCCTCTTGCCTACCATTCCCTGTTACCTTGATCTTCCCGAAGTCCCGGGAAGCCCTGCCTCTGTTCCTTCCCCCTTACTGGCTGTTGGTTGGAAGTTCTGTATATGGTAGTGTGGGGAAGTGCTGACCAGACTGGCTGGAGCCTTCTCAATTACCGTATGGTGTGGGTACGCCTGTGGGTGGGACCTGGATGAATGGAGTGTGTGACGAATATACATTCTATGTTGTGGCTGTCAAGTATCTGGTGGTTGACACAATGGTTGAGACAGCCCTGCCCGAAACCGGTATGAATGCAGCTTGGAGTGTTGAATGGCTTGGTACTTGTCCCAATACACATAACTTGTTGTGAGTGTCTGGAGAGGAGTGAATGGCCTGAATACCTCGTGTGCGTGATTGGCTGCCTGCCTGCATGAATGCCCGTAGTCGTGATTGGATGCTTGAGTGCGACCCAGCGGAATTAATGGGAGATCAACAGTATATCTGGGGACCTCTCACTGCTAGGAATCGTGTTCAGAAGCTGAAGTCTACTACGACGAGTAACTGGAGTGAAGCTTAACCTTGAGCCCTGCTGGATAAGAAGAATTGCTGTTGCTCTCCTTCACAATCTGAAAGCTGTTGTGCTTCAAGAACTGACCCAGAGATGACCTGGTAAGGCACATTCTTCCCGAGCTACGAGGGACCATCGTGGGAACAATATATGGACTGGGCTTGTATCTTTCTTCTACAGGTTGCCCAGGTGGGGGATATCCACACAGAGCTGTGTTTAACAGTAGTTACCTGTATTCTGCCTATTGCTCAACCATCTTGCTTTCCTTCCTCTCTCTACTGCTGGTTTCCTCTTTATTTTGATCTGTGTGTCATTCTGACCATATGCACTTGAATAAGATCTAATAACGTTAGTGGTACCACTTTAGAATTGTATATATTTACCATTGTTGATTTTCGGAGTACAAAGGGAGTTATCGTGATCGTGTATATGACCTTGAATATTAATGATATTAAGACTGTGTTTTAACCGATACAGTGTGTGGACATTCCTTCGTGGGTGCCCGGGGACTACACTCTACTTAAGAACCAGCTTGCATCACCTCCCGAGAAGCTAGGCCTTGATTGCTCGACTACGTCTACCAATATTAGAGAATCAAAAGTATGCGCTCTAAGTAGCGTTGTTTGCTGGCCAGGAACGCTGCCCCTGCTGAGGACTTCGTGGGACAGCTGCGCCTCTAATCAATTGTGGCCTTTTTATTTCTGGTAACTACAACGGTATTTACCTACTGCACCCCCATGGAATATCCCTTTCCATATACACTCTAATATCTATCATATATACGCTGTATACTTATCTATCTTTACCTTTGTTGTAGGTGGCTCCGCCCCTTTTACCCAGAAGCCCTTATTTACTGACGCCTGCGCGCATCTGCGCGCGCGCATCAAGTACGCGCTCTAAGTAGCGCTGTTTGCTGGCCAGGAACGCTGCCCCTGCTGAGGACTTCGTGGGACAGCTGCGCCTCTAATCAATTGTGGACTTTTTTTTTCTGGGAACTACAACGGTATTTACCTACTGCACCCCCATGGAATATCCCTTTCCATATATCCTCTAATATATATCATATATACGCTGTATACTTATCTATCTTTACCTTTGTTGTAGGTGGCTCTGCCCCTTTTACCCAGAAGCCCTTATTTACTGACGCCTGCGCGCATCTGCGCGCGCATCAAGTACGCGCTCTAAGTAGCGCTGTTTGCTGTTCCCTGGTCGCTAGTCGCTACCAACCTCCTAAAAATCGTGCATTATGATGGGAACTCGGTAAGGGAGCGTCTAACCGTTGTTCATTGCCTGCTTGCCTGGTCTCATATACATGCAGCCACTTATATATGTGTCGTGGAACTGATTAGTATGTACATCGCTTTCACCTAATTACTGTTAATACGTGCATAACCTAATCTCAAACGCCACCAAGCATTACTATCACCTCCCTAGATCCATTACGTTGATCTGCTGTCGATATAACTATGGCAAGCGGATTGAGAAGTGTCAAGGGCAAACTACTCACCTCTCATCCACTTTCAGCCAGTAATATAGACTTGCTTGTATGTTTTGGCAAAACCACATACACCGAACCAGTGGCCTTAGAAGCTCACGGGGTGACACCCCTTAAAGAAGAGCCATCCAAACCTTGTCCTGCTGCACATGTTCAAATACATGCGCACGAAAACTTACCGATCTCCACACAACCTTAGTCTCACGTCTCAGTTGAACCTCCTATTTCTCCTCCTTCCATTAGCCCCGAAGTACGCAAAGCCATTGATGATTTCAGAAGTTGTTCTGAATCGCCCCTGGCTCTCGAGACTGACAAAAGGCAATTTGACCTAACAATGGAGAAAATGGAGGCGTTAGACAGAGCTGTTTGTCGTTCTATCAGCACTTTGACACCAATAGTATTCAACTCAGTAAAAAAACGCATGGCTTTTCAATCGCTTTCACCACAGCGCTCTAAACGTCTCCTGGACATGAGCTCTGAACTTGCTGATAACATAAACAAAGAGGAAATTCCACCGCCAATTACCTTTTCTCCTGAATCAGTGTTAACACTTGATAAAACCGCTCATCCACCACCATCTCTCGATGAGAGTCAAACTCAACATTCCCCTGGTTCTTTTCCCGTGATTATTCGAATCTTAGACCTACTCGATAAAGGTCACGACCTGACTCATCTTGAATTAAAGGACATTAAATCAATGCTCTTACTTATGTCCTCAAAGATGGATCGTATTGAAGGATTCATCATGGCAGCTGAAACATCAAAAATTCTCAACTTAGAATCCATCTCCAATCATTCATCCGTTACTAACATGATTATGAAAAACAAAAACATCCAGTGCTGTCTTGAACAAACTTCTATATCTTCCTCATCACCTATAGAAGCATCGTCAAATCATGTCGCATGTAAATGTCCAAATCTTCAAAGTGAGCTAACAACAGCCATAGAAAAAATGAATTCTATCATAGCACTATGCACTCCAACAGCTACTTGTTCCAAGATGGCCCTGATAGTCCAACTGCTCTGCTTAAAGTACTTGACCAAATGCAGTCAGATCCACAGGAAACCCCTTCCACCGAGAAGACCTCCAGTTTCATGTCTAGAAGAGCAAAAAAACTCCACCAGAGGGCCATCAAAAGGAATGCGAAAAGAAGAAATGTTGCACAAACGAAAAGCTCCGAACTACAAATTGATCCAAGTAAACAGCTTCCGTCTATTGCTGCTGAAACAGCAACAGACGAGGACCACATAGATCTTCAACAACTCTCAAAAGAAAGCCAAGAAGCCTTGATCCCTTCCACAACATCCGGACTGAAATAGACTGACGAATCAATAAATACATGGAAGATGCCTGTGCTATCGGCCAAATCAAATGCTATTAAAGAAAACAAGCCGGCTGATTCCGACAACAAAGAAATGGAAATAAATCCTAATGAGTCCATTGACGTACCAATATCAACCAAACGAAGAACTAACAAAAAAAACAATGCGGTAATAAAAAACCTACCTGCATGCTTGGATTCCACCAATGAGCAGAGCTCGGCCCATCTGATGGGATTCAAACCAACTCTGGTTAACTATTTTCCAATATGTGGGAGAACTCGTACCACCCGCTATGATGATCCTCCGCCTTTAGATTCTTCAATTACTGCAAAGACAAAAACTTATAGCGAAGTCTGCTCAAACAACCCTAACTTCGCACCAATTTCCACAGGAAATATCGACTATCCTAACATAATTCCCCTCGTGACTGGAACAAACGGGCGAGATAATGAGATATCTATACCAACACTGTTACCAGTACAAATACCATCCTTATATCTGAGCAATGCAAATCTGATTGGTAATAAATTACCACCACCTGCTCCTCCTGTGCCCACTATTGAATCCAACTGCTCTACTATTGGGCCTGCTAAAACAGACCCCTCCAGTATAGCCCGACCTGAGATAGTAGTCAATGGCTTTGGAAAGGTAACATCACTTACATCATTACCTACTATTAACTTATCGCCTAAGAGTACAAATAAACCAGACCCACACATTGTACTCCTATCCTCTGCTCAGAACTGCACATTGGTGCACGGCCCCCCAGCACATAAATATATCTCAGAACCTCAAACTGCTACAACGCTGACTCATCACGATATCCTTGATATTCTGAGGAAAGAACTATATGAGAGATCTCAGACAGTCAATTCTGATAATGACTCATCAAATAGAAATGTGATCAATGCGACCAACCACGTCCCTTCTTCTGACAACCCCTCCGACCCTCACATAAAATCATTCGATCGCCTACCTGAGAAGACGGAAGGCACTATTACAGAAAAACACCATCTTATAGGTTTCGAAGGTAACCGTGATTTACTTGGTACAAATCGTATCAATCGAGCCTTCCTTTTGACACTCTTCAGCCGAATCCCCCAACTACGGATGTTTCAATCAGAGGATATTCTGAGAGTATTACTATTCACGGAAAACAACTACCGCGCCGTGTGCTACTTGTCCTCTGAGGCTGCCAAGAAATATCTATGGTTTAACAGGGAAGGCATCAAGGATGAAGGCCTTGCCTTAAACTCAATAGAAAATGAACAGGAAGCAAGGAAATTCATTCAATATAAATCTCCACAGTCCA
Organism: Ambystoma mexicanum; assembly: GCF_040938575.1. NCBI lineage: Eukaryota > Metazoa > Chordata > Amphibia > Caudata > Ambystomatidae > Ambystoma > Ambystoma mexicanum. The sequence goes on along the minus strand of NC_090926.1, from coordinate 1,077,214,338 downwards.
TTACTCTCGACTCACAACCTATCCTGCGATCCAAAATTAATGAGACTGGAAATGAAGCTATTAACGAACTACTACTTAAAGCAGGCATCTCACATGATCTTCCATGGCTCGCTCCAATGCTTAATTCCCTTTTCAAATCTAAGGATCTATCTGCCACATCGTAGCTCCCCTTAAAAACATCCCTATCTTTTCAATCGTGGAACTCGTGTGGATATCTCAACCTTATGAAATGGCATTCAATGCTGGACTACCTTAATCGTCCATCAATAATAATGGTTCAAGAAACTATGAAAACCACAGCCCTTTCTTTACCTGATTATACAACACATTGCATCCCTGCCACACGCACCTCCGCTGGTCGCCCCTCCAGGGGTATTTTGATAGCAGTAGACAATTCCTTAATGTTCAACTCGAAAATGGTTTGGAAAGCTAACAATCTGCTTGCGATACTGCTAGAGACAAACATCCGAGAGTATCCCCACTTAATTATTATCACAATTTACTGGAATCCAGTGCATACTTCTATTGAAGAGATGATTGAAATAGTGGAGAACTGCTTAGAATTTGTAACTCATGAATATCAACATAATTAAATAATACTAGGCGGAGACTTTAATTGCGACTGTAGGACTAATGATGAGCTTAATAGCCCTACAACTAACACATTATCGAAACGTAGAGGCTCAACATGGAGGACCTTTTTAAAAGATTGGGACCTAGATATTATCCCTCCCGACCAAAAATTAAACTGGACCACATGGTCAAGAGATGCCAAATCTTCAACAATTGACTTTATATTTATCAGTCACAACCTACTCATAATATCACTACCTCTAAAAATCATTAAGATGCCATTTGTAGATCACGCACAGCTATTAGGTAATCTAAAATCCAACTTCTCCATCACAGCTATCGATTCTTCTACTATGCTGTGCGAAATAGATCGCCCACAAACCTCTCTTAGATGGACTCAAGCCTTATGCAAACAATTCATACAATATGTAAAGTCGGCTATTGCCAACCGCCATACCATCGAAGGAACCTCTGTGAGCGCCATCGAGCAACATTATGCTGAAATAATTCATGCAGCCTTACTATACTTTAACAAAAAAAAAAGTGCTGCCACCAAAAATCGGCATCTATTTGACCCTCTCTGCAAGACACAGAAGCGAGAAAAAAACAAGGCCCTAAGAGCTTTGAAGAAAAATGTACTTTCCCGTGAAATGTATTTAACACAGCGAAATCGGATTGTGGCCTCTTATAAACAAAATCTAAAACATATAAGGATTCTAAGAAACAATGAACTCAACTGTAATCTGATTAGAGCTTTAACAGCTCATGATACGCGAACAATTTGGAGAACAATCAAAAATAATAGCGATCAAGTGTCGCTGTCAACACCCAATGCCATATCAGAATCCACTTGGCATTCCTATATCACGAATACATTTCGGCTGCCGGATCAATTTGTGAATACTTCCGCCACTCTGCTAATATATAAAGATCTTCCACGCTTAATCTGGACCATCGCCGATATCAACTGGGCTATATCCAAACTTAACTACTCTCGATCGGCTGGCCCTGATGGCTTCCCTCCATGCCTGTATAAAGCAGATCCGGATCTCTGGGCAACGATTATATACACCAAATTCCAGGCCATTCTCAACTCAGGAACCATTCCCGCTTCATGGCTATCGGCTAACATTATACCGATATTCAAAAAGGGAGATGCTGCTTTGCCACAGAATTACCGGCCCATTGCCCTAATTGACACTGTAGCGAAACTATTTGCAATTCTTCTACTTTACGATCTTGAAAAACATATTGAAAAGCACAAACTCTACTCTAAATACCAAACTGGGTTCAGGAAAGGCATTAGCACGTCTCTCAATGCCATGATAATGGCTTTTACCATCGCAGAAGCAAAAAACCCACTATCAAATCCTGTCTACATTGCGCTCATCGATATGTCTTCAGCCTTTGACACTGTGATACGGAACCTACTGTGGGCAAAACTAACTGAAATGGGAATCCCTCCAGTGCTAATTTATTGGTTTACAGCCCTCCACACCAATACGTCTTATAAAATCAAACTTACCGCGGAAGGGCGCACCACCAAACCTATCACCACAGAAATAGGCCTAAAGCAAGGTTGCAATTTAGCCGCTACTTTTTTCAACTTATACCTTGCAGATCTCGACAAAGAATGGGATGTAAAAAACATGTTTTCTGTAAAAGTTGGCCTTATTCATTTAAAATGGCTCGCCTTTGCTGATGATATCATCATATTCGATCCGACTCCGGCGGGCATTCAATTCAAACTACAGTTATTCGAAGAATTTGCAATAGCACACAACTTAACGCCTAATCCTGCTAAAACAGCAGTAATGAAATTTGGTGTTCAGAAGCGAACTGGAAAATTCCAATGGCATATGATGCAAACTACCATTCCCTCTATTGTACAAACGATCTATCTAGGGTACTATCTATCAGAGAAGAATTCCATCAAACTGTGGACTGACCTTCTTAACAATAAAATCAGACCACTTATATCACAGTTAAAAACTATATATACGAAATATTGCAAGTTCTCGCTAACTCCTCTCATTGAGTTCTTCACATTGAAAGTTGAAAGTGTTATTCTTTACTTGCTTGATATATGTCTGGGTGAAATGGGAATGATACTGGACCAATTGCAAGGAACATCTCTGAAACGAGCTATGTCCCTTCCAATGTCACTACCCAATGCAGTCCTAAGGCATGAGCTGGGCCTAGTGGTGCTATCCACTCGTTGGAAATGGCGACTCTTAACAAACTTTGCCAAAATAAGCTATCCTACGACAAATTCTCTATATGTGGATATGAAGCAAACAATTGAGCTAATGCCAACGACCTTGATGGTCCAAAACTTGAAAAGAGTACATGTCATCCTCAATGAAATCAATATCACAGTCGATGACGTTTACACTAGGCCTGCATATGCTAAGAAAAAGTTGTTCGAATTTGATTGGTGCATAACCATCAATCAAATAGAAACATACAAACTCTAAAAAGAATATCACTTATTCACACGAAAACGTATACCAAGATATGATCATATTGTGTTATTTCCTTGTAACTACACTCGCAAGGCTTATCTATGGTTTAAATTCAATCTGTTACATACCAAGGAAAGGATCTCAAACTGGGCTGGTTACAAGATGAATGTTGCAAATAAGCATTGCAGATTTCCCATGTGTACTGAAACTAATGAAACACTAAAGCATTTGATTTTATACTGTCCTCATTTTAAATGTCAGAGAACTGTTTTACTAATGAAATTTGTAAACATTAATTACACTGATTGTCTAGTATTCCTCTGGGCCAGAATGATGCAGGGCAATTATAAATCTCTCATACATGCCCTAACAAGTCCATGTAAATCGATAGAAAAAGAATTAGACAAGTATGCTAACATCATTGATTGGGAAGTCAAATAGGCTAATTCATCAAATTCAGGCGATGTGATATACCATCGATATTACATCTTAAATCTGTGTATGTTTGTGTCGATATTCCTTTTTTTCTTTTTTTTTTTCTTTTTTATTGTATGAAGATTTTATATTTTAAACTTAGGAGTTAACGAATTTGCAATGTCCGTTTTATATTCAGATTCTTACTTAAACATTTCTATTTTGTAAAGATTCTGTTACTTTGTAATAGAATCATACACAAATAAAATAAAAAAAATAAAAAAATTAGAGAATCTTGGCAGGGGTCTCTGTGCCTCCCCTCTACCATATAGAGAGCAGAAGTGCAGACCCCCCCACCGGTCCTCACAGGTGCACCCCTTATGAAGAATGCAGTTACATCACCTGAAGCCTGCATGACCATGCCAAATACTATAGACACCTTAGAGGGATACCGAAAGTGTGACTCCCAAAACTGCCAATAAGTAGAGAGAGTTATGTTGGCAGTGTGGTTGATTCATCGACCAGAAGGGGGATTGTAGACAAAGGGTCAAATCTGACCCTCATGTCTCATGCACAATTCTCTACCCGAAGACAGAGAAACGTCAAATGCGTCTCTCTTTTAGGCCCATCACTGCGGTCATCAATGTATCGCAGAGGTGAAAAGCGGTATTCCCTTCGACAACCGTTCAGACCATATCCAATTGCTGATTTGGACGACATGGAATTAGCTTGAATCGACCAGGTCGACTGACTGGAGAACCAGAAATCTATGATATCATCACTGACAACACGACGTAGCCACGTATACATGAAGTACATATCCAGCCATTCATGAAACTACATGGACCTTTCACTAGTTTATTGCATATAGGCGTGAAGCACATGCTTATGACTCACTTAGGCAGAAGACAGATGCTTTATGGGGTACACAAATTGCTAGCATGGCTTCCCCGAATGTGAGACACATTATTGAGGTTACCCACAGAATTATTGTTTTGACCAGAAGTACCCACAGACCTGGAAGACGGACAGATAATTACAATACAAGTATCTATATTCACATTTTTTGCCATAGCTGAAACCACAAGATGCAGCAGAATTCATATACATATATATTTATAGTTTGCATGTGCTTATATTGCTACTAACATTGAGAAGCCATAAGGGATTATATAGGAGTTATAGGCCATCAGACCCAGCATGAAAGGAGACAAGTTCAAGGAAAACACAGAGAAGCTGACATGATCGTCGCAGCTCGAGGCGAGCAGAAACAGGACACACCGCCAAGGACGAAGGAGGACCAGGAAAATTCCAGCTAGATAGTGAGCCACCGGCAGAAATTCAGGTTAAAACCCTCATAATTACAGACAAGAAGGCTTAATTTCGTGCTCTCAACACACGTGACTTAGACAGAGAAGACTGTTCCCAGAGAAACATAGGAAAGAGGATACAAGTGTTGCTTACGTTTCGTTAACTGACTGCACTCTCACAGGCTTGGGTGATCAGAGAATAGTAACATTAGAGAACACTTTGCACCTCCATGTTCCATCCCACCACCTTGAAGAGGTACATGCAGTCTGAGAACTGCCTAGTCTCCTAGGGTTGGGGGGACACACTCTGTCCAATCCAAATTCACCTTCAGCATGGAGATATACATTGCTGCAAGGGCCAATGCTATTTCTGCGACCCTGTAACATTGTAGATGGGTGCTCTTAGACGTGGTCCTAGGAAGGGCCACTGTATATGGACAACCAATCCCTAAACTAAACCATGTATTTTCAATATGTAGCTTGCCCAAACCGACCAATCCGCATAGCCGATATGTTTCCAGGAGGGAACCTGTGTTTGTGATGTCATCTCGAAACAAAAGAGGGTGACACACGCTTATAAACTGAGAACACTGGATGAACCATTGTTTTTCTGGTGTAATCCCTGTTTGTTTGCTAATAAACAACAGTAACTGTGTCCTATGGCTAAGACCTCCATTCTTGTGGCTGGGAGTTTTCTATGGACCCAAGTGTACTCTGCTTTTATCTAGGGGTGTCTACTAGAGGAGCCAAGCCACACTGTGCACCTCCTACAGTGCAGCCCCTCCTCAGAATGCTAATCTCTCTGAGGTTGCTGCTGCATGTTTACAGTGAAGTCCCCTTGCCCCAGACCCACCCATTCTCTCTGGACCCAGTGGTGTTTAACACCACTGGCAAGGCCTCCTTTCTAGGGAGGGCAAAGAGGAGGCCTGGAAGGCCAGGCCCCCCTACCTTCGCCGGGCCTGACCCCAGCATCAACCATCGTTGACATAGTCCCTCATTAACCCTGCATCCCCATCCTAGTCACAGTCTCTCATTACCCTTACATCCCTCGCACTCATCAAAGTCCGTAAATACCCTTACCCTGGCATCCGTCATCCTTGTCACAGTCCCTCATTACCCTTACACTAACAAACCACATCATAATCACAGTCTCTCATTACCCTTACCCTGTCATCCCCCTCATCACAGTGCATCATGACCCTTTGAAAGTATTCCCCATCATCATTCCCTCATTACCCAGCATCCCCATCCTCGTCACAATCATTACCTATGCATCCCTCATCCTCACCACAGTCCCTTATTACCCTTACTCTGGTATCCCTCCTCCTCATCACAATCACCCCATTACCCTTACCCCAGCATTCCCTGTCCTCATCATAGCCCTTTATTAACCTGGCATCCCTCATTCTCATCAAAGTTCCTCTTTACCCTTAGCCCAGCATTTCCCATTGTCGTCATAGTCTCTCATTAACTTTGCATCCCCATCCTTGTCACATTGCCCCATTTCCCCAACATCCCTCTTACTCGTCAAGTACCTCATTACCATTAACCCAACATCCTTCCCCCTCACCACAGACCCTCATTACCCCAAGTACACCTTCCCCCTTGTCACAAAACTTCATTGCCCTTACCCTAGCATCTCCATTATCATTCCTTCATTCCATCTGCATTCCCATCCTTGTTACACTCCTTACCACTGCATATTTCCTTGTCACAGAACCTCATTAACACTGCACCCCTCATCACCACTGCCTCTCTCCTCCTCGTCGCAGTCCCTCATTGCCACTGTATCCCACATCACAACCACATCCTTTGTCCTTGTCACAGTCCCTCATTACTATGTAGTCCGAATTTTCCGCTCTCTGAATCCTCTACACAGTCTCTCATTCTCCTCATCCTGTAAACAGGCACTCATTCCCCCTGCATCATCCATCCATGTCAGTCCCTCATTCCCTTCACATCCCCATCCAGGTTGCAGACCCTCATTCCTCCTGCACCCTGCTTCCCTTTCACAGTCCTTTGCATGCCTCCCCGTCACAGTCCCTTGCAGGCCTCCCCGTCACAGTCCCTTGCGCATCTCCATGTGAGTTCCTGGTGTGCCTCCTTATCACAGTCCGAAGCGTGCATGATCATCACAGTATATCTTCCTCTCCCTTGTCCCAGGTCTTCTTCCTTTTTCCCATTGAGTGGCAAAGCAGCGCCTGGTCAAAGGCCATACCGATTGCAAACTAGGAGAAACTCTATGAAGCATAGCTTAGAAACACACTGATAAAGTAGCACATCACATCATTTATATGAAAAGAAAAAACATAGGTATTGCAGGTGGTGTCAAATATAGCATAATGAAACCCTTGAAATGCAGTGAAATACCTTTAGTAGAGGGGAAGTTAAGTTGAATCAGTTCAACGCAATAAAACCCTTGAAAATTAGTGACCAAACTTTACTTGAAGTGATTTTAAACTGCCAAGAAGCAGATGCATATGTCATCTGTAGCCTCTGCCCCTTCCCCAGCTCAATAATGTATAGGGGAGAAAGGTTACTCACTGAGGCAACCGTACCACCCTTTTCCCAGGCAGGTACAGCAGGACATAGAGACAATTTAGGCTGAAGATGGCAAAAGCAGTCAAACTACTGTTGTAACAGTAACAAGCGTATGTATTAGACATGAAGCAAATGTGCACTCAACATGAAGAACATATACACTAGGTAAATTATGCACAGAATAGGGGCATGACGGTAGGAGGAGGGAATCCTTTCACCGGCAAAGGACTGAATATGCACCCAAAATAAGACAGCCCACAGAGAAACGTGATGTGTTTGATCCCATCTATTACACCAGACCCACATGAGGAACCGAGGGTCAGACAAACAATAGGTGACAAAACATTTTCCTTCTTGGTAGAAACAGGGGCAACTCAATCCTGTGTTAGAGAGGGGAAGTTCTGAATGTCAGGCATTGCCATGAACACACAAGGATTATCTGGAGCAACAACTATGATTCCTCTTACGGACGATTTACGGATGATTTACAATTTGCCCATCACTATAGGAGAACACATGTCTGTGCCATTATTATATCCTCGCAAGACACCATTTAACATATTGGGGAGAGACTTAGGGCCTCATTACACGGACGGCGGTGGACCAAGGTGCTATTAGCACCTTGGTCCATGCCGGTAAAATACCGGCACCGCCTTGGTGGAAAGGGGAATTACCGCCATATTCCAAGGTTGGTGGGGCGGTAATTCCCCCTTCCCCAATTGCCCTTCCCCATTCCCATTTTTGCCCCATAGGGCATAATGGGAATGGGGAAGGTGCTAATTACGGCACCACAAATTGTGGTGCCGTAATTAGCTCCCTGGTCCCTTTGCGGGTTGGTTTTTAACGCCTGCAAAAAGCAGGCGTTAAATTCTCCAACCCACAAAGGGACCTCGTAGTAAGGCGGTAAGGGTTTACCGGTGCCGGTAAAATACTGGTACCGGTAAACCCTTACCGCCTACCATGTAATGAGGCCCTTAATGAGTAAATTAAACATGACAATATGATTTACTGACCAGGGGATGATATTTTCTACACCAGGGATCCGTTATGGGAATGTACAAGAATTAATAACATCCTTCTATGGTCGGAAAGCAGAGAGAGAGGTTCTACTGGACCCAGACGTATTCCTTTGAGGGGTACAGAAATTGCTAGTATGGCTTCCCCGAATATGAGACACATTATTGAGGTTACCCACAGAATTATTGTTTTGACCAGAAGTATCCACAGACATGGAAGAAGGACAGATAATTAAAATCGAACTAGAAGCAGCCATACTAAACAAAGATAGAGTGATTTTACATGGTGTGGACGATGAGGGGGTAGGTTGGCACACAGTAATAGCACTTGACAAAGCACAAAGACTGACTGACTTGACAGATGAAAAACTATTTACAGATGTAGACTCAGATGACAAAGTGACGTTTAACATCAGAATTACATATCAGCTACAACTTGAGAGCATGGAAAAACACCAAAGAATTGAATTTGTGAGGAAAGAACAGTCCTTTCTCCAGGGCGATTTGGCACGCATACCTAATACACTGTGCACCAGCAGTCCATATGACGTTGGTCTACTAAAAGGAGTAGGGGCTGGTAAAATTAAACTAAAGAGGGGGCTGTTTTACCAAAAGTAAGACAGTATCCCATGTCCAAGGAAGCTGATGAGGGTATCTATGAAACCATTGCCACCTTAGTGCAATAAGAGAAATGAGTGCCTTCATAATCCCCATGTAACACGGTTCTGTATCTGATAAAAAATGCAACGGGGGGGTCATGGAGATTTATTCAGGATGTATGCCACCTGAACAATATTGCTGAGGCATAATTCCCATTAGTGACAAATCCAGCCACGATATTGTGTAATATCCCATCCAAAGCTAAATATTTTAATGTGACTGATTTAAAGAATACTTTGTTTTCAATCCCCTTACATGAAGAGTCACAGTATTTGACCTTATTCACTTACCGCAGAATCAAGTTGAAACATACTTGTTTACCCCAGAGGTACTGCGAATCACTCTCGGTCTTGAACCGAGTGTTGCAGATAAACTTAGGGAATGTACAACTAGACAGTGCAGTCATCAAATATGTGTATGGCGTGTTGGTGTATAGCACCACGGAAGAAGTGTGCAGGAGAGACTCACTACAGTATTGGGAGAGAAGGGGTATAAAGTAGACGAAGAGAAAATACAATATTGCCAAAAAGAGGTGCAATACAGAGGTTGGCTGATATTGAAGGAAGGGAGTAGGTGCCATGTGGGAGGGAAGAAGCCAAAATGAAGACACGCATGCCAGAGACAGTGAAGGATTTACAGCAATTTCAAGGCCTTTGCAATTATTGTGGGGCAATGGTCTTTGATTACAGCACATATATCAGGCCGCTCTTAAAATGACTCAAGAAAGCACAGAAAGACAACAGTGATATGGCCTGGACAGGTGAAATGATAGATGCCTTTGATGAGCTGAAGTTGAAATTAGCACAGCTCCAGTGTTAGGGATCCCTGATTACAATGAAGATTTATTTCTATTTTCCCATATAAATGGAATAGTGATGATAGCTGTCCTCACACAGAAAGCTATCATGAGACACAAACCCTTTGCATTTTACAGTGGGATATTAGTTCCAGTAATGAGAGGCCATTATCCATGTGAGCAAGCATTGGCTGGAGCAGCCTTTGCAATTGAGAAGTCAGCCAGCATAACAACGAGCTGTACACTCACGTTATATGTTGAGCATGCTTTATTTGTTATCCTTGAAAAACCCAAAAGTACATTAACTCCCCAGAGAGCATCAGGCTACGAAGTAATTACATCGGTGCTATCGGGCTGGCTAGACGTATCTGAAATTGGGGCTGAACCAAACAAACATACACGTCAATGCAACATGGAGATGAAGCCAAGGCTTTAATACGTCTTCCATAGCACAAATTATCTTATTACAGGGGAGGGCACCACAAGAGGGACAGGGGCTATGGAAAAGAAGGGGTGCTTACTGTCCCCCACAAATGCAATCTGGTGGCAGCACAGCACCGGAAAACCTGTGATGCACCTAGGGCTGCTTACAGTAACGTTAGAGCAGCTGAACTACCCGGAACACACATCGAGAGAGTGACTTCCAGTACTGATTTCTTAGGACTGGTTTGTCCCTAATGTGGCAGAGCATATTGTTATTATTTTTATCAATTGTTTAATATTTCAGAAATTCACAGTGGAGCATATACTCCGAACACTGAGAGGAGCAATACCCTGTCCTACAGGACCTTTTCAGCATTTGCACATCGACTATGTTGATATGCTCTAAATTTGTAAGGGCTACAGGTATATGCTAGTGGAAGTATGTCCTTTTTCCCAATTGATCGAAGCTGGTCCATGCACACATCCAGATGCCACATTTGCTGCAAAATTCCTTGTACTTGAGGGATTTCCAAGGTGAGAAATGGGTGACGTGCAACGTTCTGAAAATGGACCGCACTTTGAAAAGGAGGTGTTTGAGCACATCACTATCCTTTTGGGTATAAAGCATACATTCTCATTGGCTTACCACCCACAAGCAACATAATTTGTGAGCACCTCAATGGCCTCCTGAAAGAAAGAACTGATAAGCTAAAGAAGTCTTTGAAAAAAAGTTACATTGTCTCCCTTTAGCCCTATTTGCCTTACGTTATCAGCCAGTCTCTGACCATAACCTGACCCCACATGAGCTGGTGAAGGGACACCAAATGCATACCCCCTTTGCTCCTCCTACTCTGGCTCATACTGATGCAGAGAGTGCAGCTGTTGTGTTAATGAAGGAAATGTACGATTATTTGACAGCTATGACGGAATCTCTTAAATTTATGTTTCAACAGGTTCAACCGCATAAGGGGGCCTCAAAGAAGACAGATGAAGATAAAGAACCAGTGAACACTGATATTTTGTTTAAACCATTTTTATCGTATCCAGGTGATTGAGTCTTGTACAGGAATTTCACAAGGAAATGACACATACCATTCCAGGGCCTGTATATCGTGAAGGGCATTACACCTTTTGCCATGAAGATCGAAGGAAGGGGCGTCTGGCTTCACCCAGTGATGTCAAACCCTACAGCGGAGAGCCCCCACTGTCCACAATTACTGAACCGGAATGTGAAGAAGAAGTGTGCAGACTGCAAACAAGCTCGATCACAAGAGCCAATCAGCAACAAGAAGAAGAATAAACACTGCTTCAAGTATTGTTTTAACCCACAAAAACTATTTGCCCAACTTCCCTTAAGGGCACTTGTCTAAAAATAAAGTGAGACCCCTTCATTCTAAAAGGAGAAACAGCAAATGTTCCCCATAGCTATCCTGTTCTTCTTGGTTTTATCATTCTTCTTGAAAACCCATCCTTCTAGGAATCTAGAAAACCTTTCAATTCTAACAAGATTTTTCCTGTGAATACTTGTTCTTCAAAGAATCCAAAGAAGGCTCTCCCCTGGTGGGAAGAATTTGATTTTTCCATAACATTAGATATTCGCTTTTAGCACTTAGAAAGAATAATGCCCCTAGTTATTTGAAAAGATAGACACGTTAGCCATAATGTTCATAGCGACTTTTTAAAAACATTAATGCAGCCTATATTTTCTTATTCTTATGGCATTAAGAGAACTGGTCATTTATAATGTAGCTAGACCAGTAAACAGGAGTTTAACTACTGTTACAATGACATGAACTGGAACGGAACAATTCCCTGTAATGAGCACACAAATGTAAAGACTGAAAAGAAGTGTGCTAGATGATTCAAGGCACCTGAACAAGTTTATTGATGCTTCTACCCATGCAGCCAACACTCTGTGGTACCAATACATGAGCAAACGTAGGGAGGGAGACGTCTGATGAGAGTTGTTATGTGTGTTCCCTCAGACACTACGCCATGAGTGCCTCTAGGATATTTGTGGCCACAGAAATACCTGCACACAGAGCACACTGCCTAACGCACTTAGCACTACGAGGGGGCAATTTCAAGGAGGATGGGCCACCTTGCGATGGATGACAAAAAGAATGTCCCCTTATGAAGATAGTTTCATAAAACAAAAGTCCATGATAGATGACACTAGAACAAAAAATAAGGTGACACAATATACACTGGAAGGCCCGAATAGAGCAGATGTTAAAATAATGGACCATAAGTGTGACAATGCATCAATTCAGCAGGGAAGGAAATATTAGGGTGCTGGGAGAGACCCCCATTGCTAATTTACAGAGACATATTCACCACAGAAGGCTGGGTTGAATGGATGATGGGTTGGAAAGCACAGGCACTCCTATCAGTACCGGTAGAGGGTGTATAGAATGCCAATGATATATGTCTCAAAGAATGGACTAAATATTCCAAATTGCTCACATGAATAGAGGATGAAGCAGGACCCCTACACATAATACGCATGAAGAATTCCACTTTATGCTTCAGAAATATGGCCACAATAAAAGTAGGACAAAATGAAGGGTGCGAACACATTTTACATGTGACTGGTATGAATATAGGCACAGCTGTATTGATGGACCACTATTTTGCTTGTGGTTTAAAGGCCTTCACCCTAGTGGTAACATGTACAACGGCTTTAGTTGTACCCCAAAGTGAGGCTCAGATTGGTGATTTCCCCAAAATGAACAAACACATAAGAAACAAAAAATTCCTTATATACTTAAGCGCACAAGAAGGGGTAACTACAACTTGGCAAATATAGAAAACCCGTATGACAACATACCAGATGGGCATAAATTGTTCAGTAGAACAGAGATGTTCTTTACATCCTTCTTTATTCCTGGGTTGCAGGCCAATACGGATGCCAAATGGTTGCAAAAAACCTAGTGGGAGCTGTTGCAGACCATAAATATGACTATAAAAGGCTTTAATGCCATAAGGGAAGAGCTGAGAGCAATAAGACTGATAACCCTCCAAAACAGGTACATTCTTGATCTGATAATGGCTATGGAGGGGAGGTGGAGTGCGCAAATATTGGACCATCTTGCTGCACATACTACCCACCCACAATGAGGAAAATGGGAATCTCACAGAGGCAATATCTGCCTTAACAGAAATCCACACAAGAATGGTGGAGGAGGTGGAAGACATTTCAGATGATGACTGGTTCAATTACCTGTTCTTATGGATACCCTCCTGGTTGGCCAATGCATTCACAATACTAGTGGCCATAATGGTACTAATACTATTAGCTTTCTGCGTTCTAAGTATAGCAATGAACCGAAAAGAGGGCCACAAAAGCAGTAGGAATTAAAATAATTATACACTTGGATACTCATATACATTAGTACACACAAAATGGATGACTTCCCCTGTACCCAAGTAATTGAGAGTCCTATTGCTCCTACAGGGTCAAAATTTATATATCCTCGGGACCCTCACAATTACACCAAGCACTGGGTATATTGTGATTCCTATGCAAAGTGCTGCTATATGACCTGGAGTCCATATGAGCATGTGAGAGGTGGAGGTAGCTTGAGGGGGTTGACTAAGATATGACTACCCAAGGAGCCCTATTCACGGGAGGGTGGTTGAGGACTCGGGGGGAGGGGGAATGTTGAGAGACAGATGAACAGGTCATCTGTAGCTTCTACTTCTCTGTCGGCCAAATAACACACAGGTGAGAAACGTTACTCACTGAGGCAACCATACCACCCTTATCCCATGCATGCCTCAAGACTTCAAGAGAACTCAAAATGCTGAACCCACACACATATCTGTGAAGAGCTCATACAGGATTTGGCAACCAGTACCAAGATTACGAGAAAATAAGGGAGGGTCGGAGCAGAAGAATGAAGGCACCAGATAGTAATTCCCAGGACGTCGGCTGGATACTCCCAGATTAATGAACCCCATAAGTGCTAATGACAAATATGCTCGTCCTTTTTGCATAGACTTGATTTAAGCTCAGCAGTTAAGCGGTTAGAGGGTAAAGGTTATAAGAGCACAATATAGATAATTCCATTTCATACATGGTCCCATCACACAGGACCCATAATTGAAGAACATTTCCTATTCATTAGAAATGAACACAGATAGGACACCTGCCATACTCCTGACACATACACACAGACACGAGGTGCCATTCAAGGTCAAATACAAAGAGATTGCCTGGTCTCATGGCCTAGGAATGAGAGATGGTAGCTTATATATTGAACAATGAACAGTTCATGGGCCTCTCTCCCCTAACCCTTGTCTGGCTCATGCATTGATGGCCTGTCAATTGTTTATGGTTGGTTAATAAGGGGCCAACCTATCAAAACCCTCAGTGTTATGCCGCCCATGAAGTGTTATGCCGCCAACCAATTACCTGTTTTAGAGATGACATAGTATAACCTTTATCAATATAGGGGTGGTCACAGGCCGAGCCATCAGACAAGTATAACCAAATATTTGAACCACATAGAGTGCATGAGTATCCACCACCACTAACCAATCCCCATCCCAGTAGGCTTTTGTAAACTGATAACATGTGATGACATCATTTATGACAAAGTGGGACTGCTTAAATCGTTGCTTGTAATTGATGCAGAGAAACAATATTGTAATCTTTGTATGCTGTCCATGCTTTATTTGAATGATAATAAATCTGGATTATTTCTTGTACATTGTCTACTTAGACTTTGAGTCCGGTTTGGATTGACTCCAAGTCCTCTGGGTAATTTGTGACTTTCCTGGGCCGTCTTAACATAGAACACCACTGAAATTCAGCAGGTGTTGGGAGATATATCACCTTAACTCTAAGCTTTGCTATTGCACAGACCGTGAGCACACCGATTACTTTGCTTATGGCATCACCTATTGCATCACTGGTGACATCACAGTAAACTAGATCACACCTATTACATCACAAATAACATACTCATGACATCATCAGTGGCATCACTGGTAGCCAACATTTTATCTGAGGAGAGTGATGCAGTGTTTAAATAAGAAACACTACACACTTAAAATGTTAACTTTTAAAATGTAAACTATTTAAACTTAAAAAACCTAATTATGATATGATATGGCATTTATAGCGCACCTATACACAAGTGTTTTAAGGTGTGATGAGGCAAGGGAGGGGAAAGAGGGAAGACAGAGACAACGAACCTACTAGGCCAGGTGACATTGAGATAGCGCAAGTGCAGTGGAGGGGGGAGTGGGAAAAAGTGCGGGGGAGAGCAGAGGAGGCAGTGTAGTACATAGGATAGCAGTATAATAAATCAGACGATAAATAAGAGTGTGGCCAGCTGGTGGCAAGTGCGAGGGTAAGTGCAGGCATCGGGTGTCAAGTGCTGGTAGGGGCTGTAGGCATACAGAAACAGTCCCTGAGAGCAAGGGTTGCCGGGGGGGCAGTGCAGGTGTCCAACTGGTGGAGAGGGGACCTGGGCCCGAGATCAGAGGGTAGTCAGTTAACCAGTGAAATTTCAGATTCAGCCAGGAGATCAGCAGGGGATAGGATGACAGAAAGCAGAAGCAAAGAGGAAGGTCTTGAGATGCTTCCAGAACCGGAGATGGTTCTCTTGAAGTTTCAAAGAGGCAGGGAGGCTGTGCCAGAGGGAGGCCCAAGCAGAAGAAAGAGATCTACCACCAACTCGCTGCTTGGAGAAGCGACTGACCCTGAGGGAGTTGGAGGCGGATGAGTGAAGAGCTCAAAAAGGAAGATATTTAGGAAGAGATAGTTGAAGGTATTGAGGTCCCAGGCATCAGAAGGCCTTGTGGACAATGCAGAGGGTTTTGAACTTAATCCTCGCCGCCAATGGGAGCCAGTGCAGAGATTTCTGCCCTGGAGAGATACGATCCCTGGGCTTGAGGCTACTGCAACAGCCTCTTTCTAAATCTGCCTGCCTCTACTCTCTGCCCTATGCAACTCATCCAACACAGGACTGCAAGACTTGTCCTTGGCCTCAAGCCCAGGAACCATATCTCTCCAGCCCTGAAATCTCTCCACTGGCTCCCAGTGGCTGCAAGGATCAAGTTCAAGACCCTCTTCAATTGTCCACAATGCTTTTTAAGGCCGGGTCGGTCCTCCACTGCATCCAACTCCCTCTGCCAAAATGCCTTCCTTCTAGAGCCCTTCACTCTGCTATCTCCAACTCTCTGAGGATCAGACACGTCCCTAAACAGATATTTGGGGGTAGATCTCTCTCCTTTGCAGGTGCCTCCCTCTGCAACGGCCTCCCTGCCATCACCTGAAGTTCTGGAAGCAGCTCAAGACCTTCCTTTTCACCTCTGCCTTCTCTCACCAGCATTCCTGCTAACTTACCTGTCTGCTGCGCCGACTGGTTGCCTGATGTCCTCAGAGTCTCACCGGGCACCAGGTGCCTCCTAGACCAGTCTTTCTTGCACTGCCTCCTGGCCTAGCACACACTTGGGGGCTGTAAGATGTAATCCCAACAGCCCCTCTGCCTCCTAGCACTTACCTAGAGCTACACTGCCCTGGCTGCACTTACTCAGAGCCAGCTGCCCTGTTCGCACTTCCCCATCCCGCTCCCTTGCACTTCCCCCTCTCCCTTCCCCTTGCTCTTCTCGTTGTCACAAGTGCACGATGCGAATGACTCAAGGCCTAGTAGGATCGTTTGCCTTGTCTTCCCTCTGTCCTTCCTCCCTTGTCTTGTAGCACCTAGAAACACTTGTGTACAGGTGCGATATAAATGCCATATCATATAATTTCACACATTAAATTATACATGAATTATACATACAAATACACATTCCTCATACATATACATCCACAAACCACAAAAAGAACAGAAACAAAGAAAGAAAGGCAATATACACTGAACCATAAGCCCACCAGGCACGTCTATAAAATAATTACTGCCCCAAAAAGCCATTAATACAACGGATCACTAGTGTCAGGGCAACTGGCTTCTGTAATGAATCCTGCGGAGCATCACAATTCTGCAGCCTAAAGTCTCATCCCATGTGGCCAGGGGAGACAGCCACTACCTGATCCTAACCATGGGGGCGGTGTGAGATGAGTGGATCACATGGGAGGAGAAGGCCATCAAGGGAATGTGGTGACTCCGTCAGGATAGACGCAGTATGTATCCCCTTCTGAGGTAGAAGTTTCCTAAATGCCTGAATATCTAATGGCATGTTGTCATAGTAGGGCTTCCCTTCTCAGACGGACTCAAGATGCTAAGTATGAGATCCCTTTTTGTAAACATGATATATACAAGGAACAGTGAGGTAATGCAAATACTTTTAGTAGTTATGTGTTATATTTAAGGATGACTGGAGGCAGTGTGTAGGTTCATCCAAGTTTTACTTTATTAAGTTGAGATAGGCAGATAGCATTGTAGAGGGGCTGGGACCAAAGGGACCACTTCCCCAGGGGAGACCTTCACCGGCACCCACCACCCATGCAGGCAGGCACAAACTGTCTTAGAAAGAACCTACATTCACCCAAAAACATTGCATCCACACGGACATTCTCTCACTGAAATCACTCACTCAGGAGACACTGGGATGGCACTGAGATGAAGATGTAACACATCTCCCTTCCTAAATGAACAAAGCTTCACTGCTGTACATGCACACACACACCTACAGGTAAGGAACTCCAACGTAGCACACACAATCCTGAAAACAATACTACAGTCCAAAGAAACAATGCACCTTTTGTCCAGGGCTCTCAGTCGTGGGCCTTGATTCTGCCACAATCAAGTACTAACCCGCCATAAGCACATGGCTACAGACCCACACAATATGATCCTTCTGAAAGAAACTGAACATCTCTTACCTGGGCCCACCACCCCCAGATCTCGAGATTGCCACCCTCGAGCGCTGACCCTACGGTCGGAAAAGAGAGAGCCTCCATTCAATCTCTCACTGGTAGCTATGGAGTGTAAGCTGAAGAGTTAACAACCAAAGGAGAGTAATGGTGCAGAGGATGGGAAAAAAACAAAAGTATCTTAGGTGACACCAGGAACAGGTGATAGTTTCACTGCGGTTCAACATCTGAGAAGAGGAAGTCAGAGACATACACAGGCACACAACATGCATACCCTTCACACCTGACACACACCACCTCCCCTTAATAATCAGGAATATATCATGGGGAGCACCAAAAGTACAGGTGAGATCATTGATAACCACACATCCAATACACCACTAAAAATAAACTACATCCAGGATGAACCACTGCCCACGAAACTCAGCCCACACTAAAAAGTCTCTCCAGAGACTTTATTGCAAATCTACATCCCTTGGCCGGCCACCACAGTATGAAACTATCAAAGGTTGTCTCCACTTAAGAAGGTCTTACATTAAGATTCTGAGCACCACTGGCAGTCCACCAAAAACTTCACCAACAAACCTGTGGACACTGTGTTATAACACAGACAAGTAACAGAATAAACATAGATGGAAAAAACCTGGTAGGGCCACAACCAAGTATCAGACAGTTAGCCGCAAAAGGCTAAATATATGTAATTAAAAGAAATGCTTGATTGAAACAATAACTTTGCCATGTGCTACCGGTAGGTCTCCTGAGTTATTCACAATAACACACTGTAGAGGAGCACCATACAGCAGCTAAACAACCTTAATGCACATCTGAACAGGAAGAGAAAAATAAAACGTATTACGATACATATGTGACACACAGTCGCATTCCTAACAAGCAAGAGTGCACAACTGGTATTTGGCCCACCTAGAGTAACTGAGCTCTTAATAAAGGTAACCCTCAGTGAGAAAGGCATCCCTAAACTCACTAAAAACTACAAAAGCTTAAATGGATCCAAAAATACTTAAAACTGAAAGGTTCTTTACACACAGGCCAGCCTACTATCACTTAAGTATTCAAACCAGTAGTCAAAACAATTTTTAAAAAAAGCCACACAACAGGTACTATCACACTCAAGAGCACACAGTCAGCAACACATTAATGCTCTATACATACTGCAAATGTAACATTTTGGTTAAATTCGTGTTTCAACTCATCATGTACTTTTAGCACCTGCAATTCCTCAAAGAGTTAGACACTTCAACGGTGAGAAATAAGAATACATATTAGAAAACACTACATCGCAAGTAATTCAGTGTTGTCATTTCATCAACCACATGCTTTGCGCAAACACTAAAAGAATACATCATTACTAGGTCAGCATCACTACGAAACATACATTTTTTAAATCACTAAAGTAGCACTTAGCTACGTAATCATCAAATGTATTAAATACTAACACATTACATTCAAAATGTAAAGCTCCAGCTCACAACATTTAATGTCCAGACAAGATAACAGGACATGTATACATAAAGTGCATAATCATTCAACGTGCCCAAACTACATTTACATTTGCACCGTGACAGGTTCTTATAACCTTCCACTACTTGGGCTGAAAGGTTAGCGCTGAACGAACACTAGAAGAGTATATTCCTATTAGCTATTGGGCCTCATTACGGGTCTGGCGGTAACCGTGCCAATAAAACCGGCAGGTACATGCCAGACCTGTGCCTGACTTGCCCGTAACACCAGTGTATTACAATCCTGACGGCCGGAAAATCAGGTGCCGGTAAAATGTTGTTCCCTATTCCTATGGTGTCCCATAGGACTCTATGGGAATGGGGAACACAGAAACACCGGCACCGGTAATAACGGTGCTGGTGCTTCCGTGAAACTCTGTGGGCGGGAGGGCACCTGCCTGGCAGAGTTGTACTTTGCCGGTCCGGAAACGACTGTGCCGGTAAGCTTACGGGAACCATTGTTTCCAGACCGGCAAGGTAGTAATGAGGCCCATTGTCATTAAACATACTGCACTGCTGAAAGAAAACAATTCAGGCTCCACTAAAGAAAAGAAAACATTTCTCATATAACCTTTATTTTTTATCAAGGGTGCTCCCGCTGCCGTTCTGCAGAAAAGCAGACAGCGGGTCAACATTGCGCCAGCCCCTGTACCTCAAGCTGCTCTCTCGTCATGGCGAGGAGACGTCAGCAGGTCCCCAGGGGCCAGTTCCCCAGGGGAACCGGCAGACTGGCACCAACTGCTTCAGAAAGAACCTACATTCACACACAAACATTCCATCCACAGAGGAACATTTTCTCGCTAACATCACTCACTCAGGAGACACTGGGATGGCATTGAGATAAAGATTTAACATTATGATTTTACATCAGTTTTGGATAAACCTAAGGGAAAACCATTACCTGCTTTACAACCTTCCCTTTATGATACATCTTACAAACCACTCCAACAGAGAGGATTAAATGATTTTAAACCAACTAAGAACATTATGAACTTCAAGTCCCATAATGATCTTAGTACTGAGACAAGGAAGAGGGATACAGAGTTACTAAACCGTAGTGAGCGATCTAGCTGGTCTCAAAACCCGCACTTGAGCGGGACCTTTAAACATGTAAAGGCCATTCAGGTGCAGATCAGTAGAAAGCGGTGGGAGCAGCAGGGGAAAGCAGAAGTAGGAGTCACTGCTGTGTAGAGAACGTGGTGAAGGTCAAGGTTCCTAGGAGATGCAGAGGACACGCAACGGATAGCGGTGTGAAGTCCCGCTGTCCAAGGGAGAGAAACGCTCTCCTGGTCCTGCATTTTGCCCTAATGTGAGGTTTTCACCGGAGCGCGTGTGGAGCAGTGGAAGCTCCGTAGACAGATCGTGGGAGCAGCAGAAGGCTGACTGGAGCTGTCAAAACGCCAGGGATGGCCCGATGCCTGAAGATACAGAAGCAGCGAGTCAGAAGGAGATGCCAGGAAAGACCAATGTGTTGGCCTGACATAGGTGACCCAGGGGCGCTCCTAAGTAGACCGTTGAGTAAAAAACATATTTTGAATACCGAACATTTGAAATGAATCAAGCTGAGCATGACTCACCTATGAAGGGGAGAGGTCGACAAAGAGAACATTGTAACCTGCATTGCCACAGTCAAAGGGAAGCAATAATAAAGCAAGGGGATACAACTTGCCTAAAGGGGGATATCTAACAAGAGGACATGATAACCATTACCAGAGCCAATGAAAGCTAAGAGTGACATCAATACATCAAGACCATTTAAATGCAACAGTCTCAGAACAAGATACCCTGTGGGAGAAAGTTGTAAGCTACATTGTCTAGAGCAAATAGGTTATGTAGAAAGAGATCAGAGACAGCAGGTGAAAGGCCTTCCTCATAGAAAGGATCAACAGGGAGATAAGTGTAACCTGCATTGCCCATGGCAAACAGATCAACATGAGAAGCATTGTCCTTTTGTATAGTATATATGTGGAAGAAGTTGTGAACCAAGTGTGTTAAAAGCCAAGAGACTGAATTAAGAAGCAGTTGTTGATTCAAATTTCCTCATTGAAGATTTAAGTGTGTAAAGTTGGGAACAAACCTCACCACAGAGTACAAGTAGTAGTGATAGGGGTTTTATCCTGGCAGGCGAGTACACCAGGAACGGGACAAAAGGTGGTTAGTCCTGGCAGGTGAGTGGACCAGGAAGAAGATGAATTGAAGTACTGCAATGTGGTAGAAGGATGCGGTGAAAAGGAAGTGATAAATCCATTACTGTGTCTTGTTGTACTGTTGTATAACCATCCTAACGTATTGTTTATGAAGACAAAATGCAATGTGATACAAATGTGAATGGCCTTCAGAGAAAAGGACATTTAAATTGATTTTGATTTGTGAAGGCAAGTCCCTGAACGCTCACAGCAGAGGGAATACAACCCGCTAGGGAAGAAAGGCCCAAGCTGATCTTGTAAGCATTCCATGTTTTTAATCTCACACGCAGATGAGAGCAACAGCAAAGAACTCAGCTGCTAAGAACGTTCTGGCAAAAAGTAGTACAAGCAGAATCTTATAAAGAAGAACATTGGGTAAAATCATACGTGGCCGGTTGGTGTGCACCTATACAGGATCCGCCTGCCCCATAAGGGATGCCAGGGCATTGGTTTCAGCCCAATCCGTCTGTCTTCCGTCACGGGGGTGCTGTGGTGATCATCTTCTTCTCACATTGAAGGTCAGAAAACAAATGAATTATACTCCTACCATATGACTACTTTATCACTCATACTGTGCACTTTGCAGGTCTTAAAACAGGCACAAAGAAGGTTCTTGGGAACTCTAACCTTCACACACACATTTCACTCACTCCCTTCCATGCCATCCGTCTCCAAAGTCTCCACCCTTGTGTTGAACTATACTGTATCCCTCACAGCACCGTCCAGTACAAATCACATGATTGTCGCTTCAACGATGTGCCCTGTCCGTCCTCTTTGAACATCTCAGGATTTGTTACTTTGAGGTTGGTGGTCAAAGGGCACCTGGTGCCATGGAATTCAGAGGTCTTAAGCTTTAGTCAGTTTTATGGGCTATAACTTGTAGTCACCTGGGGATGGGCCGGGTCATGCTTTGCCCAGTGTGAGATAACATACACACCAGGCGCCGGTCTGTGATTACGGCCGTCTAGGGAACATTCCTCTCGACCATCTTTGTAACACTGTTAGAACAATGAATAGGCATTATGGCGGTTGGGGATGTGGGCTGTCCTCATGGGAGCTCGGGCATGTCTGGGGATTTCTCTAGTCTTGCGATTTTGGCCTATTGCATGCAATGCCACATTTGCCACACAGGCCTTCCCTTACCTATAGTAACTAGTATTTCGGCAAAAATAGCAATTCTGCTCGCGCCTTATGTTGTACTATGTGGATAGACTATATTTGGTTATATTGGAGTGGGGTCCTTTTGTATTGGGATGTGGTCCTCACACCGCCTTTCCCCACCCTGGCCCATCATACTGCTTCAAATGCAACTCGCCTCACTTTAAAGTGCCTAGGGGGGGTAGGGCGAGACTGCCCCCTTCCCAATGCTCCCCCCTTTCGTTACATCTACTATTGGTAGACAATCTCCTAATTGCTGAAAACAACATTTTCACTGTTTCCCCCACTGTTGTGTTGTGCTTATTAAATTCATTAAATTAATTTCCATTATTATTATTATTAGTGTTCACATTAGTGCTAATATATGTAACTACACTCATATTATTAACATTTATATGTATTGTCCCATGTGGATAATATACAATCCTATTCCCCACATTCTCCTCCTTTATAGGACCTTCCTCTATAACGCCCCGCCCAATACAATTCCAACAGTGCTATCAATATCACACAGAGACCTACAATAATGGTCAATCCACAATAATAAACATAGGTCCATATTCTCCCATTCGTGCATCTACACCTGGGGTCCCTACTTTTTATTCACATTAGTCACGTCCATTTTCTTCTTTCCTGAAATGAAAACACAGACACATAAGACAACCAAAAGGAGAACGTACAAGACATACTTTTTATGCAAAGGAAGAAAAGAAAAAAGGAAGAAGGAAAGAGAGGGAGAGAGACAAAGAGAGAAAGAAAGAAAAAAGGAGAAAGAGAGAAAGAAAAAGAGAGAGCGCAGGAAGGAGAGGGCGAAAGAGAGAACAAAAAGAGGAGAAAGAGAGCAAAAAGGAAGAAGTATGAAAGCGCTCTTGAAAAAAGAAAGATACAGAGCTAGCAGCTAAGCTTCGGCCTCCCATTGGAACGTACTACAGGGGCTACTACACACGTATCGCCCCTGGACAGGCCGGTGAGGTAGACGGGGTACAGGTACTGCTACCCCTTGTTTTTAAGATAACTGATGCACCAGTGTACTCTCTGGAGATGCCCTACTAACGTCAGAGAGGTGGACCCAATAGTGCAATTCCTTGACTTTCACAGCTAGGGGAGTACAAAACAGCACCTCGTAGTAGTCTTGACATCTGGTGTCTCCGTTGTCCCAATCCTGGGTGGTGCAATCTGTCAGGAGACATACTTAATGACCCTAGTTAGTGTAGTTTGAACTGATTGCCTAGCACCGCTGCTGCCCTATGTGCATCTGAAGCCCTTCTTACAGGGGATATGGGAGTATGCATAATCCGGCCAGTGACCACTTCGTGAGGTGACAAATGGTGGTCTTTAGTTGGCTGTGTGTGTAAACTGAAGAGGGCCAGGGGCAAACAGTGCACCCAGTTTTTCTTCAACGTGGTACACAGTTTGGATAACTTGCTTTTAAGGAGCCCATTTATTCTCTACACAACACCATTGGCTTGTGGGTGATAAATCAACATCTGGTGCTTGATGCCAAGTAGTGGTGTAACATGCTGAAATAATGCATTGAAAAATATTTGTGCCATTGTCTCACCTTAAAACACTGCACATACCCCATCGAGGAAAAACCTCACATACTACAAATTTAGCCCCATACTTGCCATCCGTATGCACACACAGCCCTGCATCCACCTGCCTTGAAAAGGACAAACCACTACAAGGATGTATCTAGATCCATTGCAACGCTCACCCATGTCAGCGTTATCTGTGTAATTCACGGAACGGCCCAGTAAGGTGGGCAGTGAGCCCCGTAACGTCCGTAGTGTCATCCCTGTACTGAAACTTTGACATGTGGTGCAATGTATGACCATTTACGTAATGCTTTCCTGGATGTTTGGTATAAACCAGTCCTCCTGGATATATGCTGCTATGTGTTGCTTCGAACTGTGAGATGGGTAGTGTAACTGTTCAAAGGCTCCTGCTAGCGGCTCCTGGGGCATGAATGTCTTCCCAGTGCTCTCTTGCCTCCATAACAAATCTGTCAGCGATTGCTTACAACCGCTCCATGACACAACTCTTTCTCTCTATAAGGTGCCCTTCCTTGTAGTTCGATAATCTGAGAGATGGGCAATGCTGCGTAAGGTGCTGAAGTTTCGCTTGCCAGCAGTCACAACGTACTTAGCAGGTATTTCATTTGGCTGCCACGTCGGCGGCTGCGTTCCCCATCGATATTTTGTCTGTCCCATTAGTGTGGGTGATGCACTTGACGACTGCCACAGATGGCTTGCATAATGCTTCCATCAGTATGTCTAGCAGTGTCTCATGCCTCACTGGGGATCCATCCGCCCTCCGAAACTCCGTCCTCTTCCAGCGAGATAGACCGGCGTGTATCATTGTTGTGACGTATGCCAAGTCTGAATATATTGTGGCATAGCACCCTTTAGACGCTCTTAATGTTTCGATGAGTGCTATGAGTTCCGCCACCTGTGCACAATAACGCATGGGCAACATTTTCATGACCACCATCTTATACTTTCTATCGTCAAGTCTTACCACTGCTTCCCCTGTCCGTCTTTGAGCAAACACCCGATCAACTGTGGAAGACCCGTCAACAAAAAGTACCTCACCCTGGTCAATGCGCAGTCCGCCACCCCTCGTATGTGTCACAGTTGTGCGTGCGTGGTAGTAGGCATGTACGTTAAAAAGGTGGCAGAGTTCATTGTTTAGCATCTAACCACAAGAATATGGGGTTTAGAAATGATGATCTCATATGCTGAAGATCTTTGTGTAGTGTAGAGTAGATTCTGACCTTTCTAGAATGGCAAACAAAGAATGTTCCACATACAACGTGACTGAACACCCCATTACAATTGTAGAACTTTTCTCTATTGTGAAATCAGCAGCTGCTGAAGCATGTTCGCACGCAAACTGCCCTTGCATCACTGTATCCAAAAGTGCTGCTATAATAGGCCAATGGTGTTCTTCTGAGTCAATACCACTGTCATAAGCTGACATCTGAATGTGAAAACAAGTAAAATTCCTGCATGTAATCTGGGGTGGCCAGTATAGGTGCCGAACTACTTTAAGTCATCAAATAGTTTGATCATGTCTGCCATCCACTATAACTTATGGTCCTTTGCTTTTTGTGCTTCCCTGAGTGCCTGCAAAAGTGGCCTTGTGTATGCGCGTAATCTACATGCCCAGAAACCTCTGCATTTCTTTAACTGGTTCTACGTTATTTCGCCGACCTATTTTTCAACGTGGGACTTTTCATCGTCAGAATTTTCATCGCCAAAAAATTTTTTTTTTAAATTTTATTTTGGGGGGTTCCCCCCAGACCCCCCATACTATTATAATCATACCCCAACCCCTACAAAACACCCCCCAAAATAATAAATTTAAAAAACTGGGTTTTTGGCAATGAAAATTCTGACGATGAAAAGTCCCACGTTGAAAAATAGGTCGGCAAAATGCGTCTATAGCCTTTAACTGTGGTGGGTCTGGGTGTGGCGCGTACTGACGCTGCCCTATCTGGTAGTATTCTTTTACCGTTCACTGAAATGAACTGCCTCCGATAGAGCACTTCCTGTTGACAATATTGCAAATAGGCCTTGTTGACCTTGTGCCCCTTACAGGCCATCAATTGTAGGAGTGCACACACTAGCAGATCGTCCATGTTAGGCAGAAACCTGTGCAGTTCCCTTAGGGACCACTGCAAAATGTTTAGGACCACAGGAGTTAGCAGTAAACCCAATTGGTAGCAGTCTGCACCACCCAAATTAACCTGGTAGCTGTGGCTGAGCAGTCAGACTTCTCTCAAGAAGAGTTAGGCAGTACACAGAGCATACACAATAGGGCAGGTACACACAGTAGAACAAGCAAACACTGACCAGAGCTTTGGTGTAAAAGATATATAATTATTTATTTAAAAACACATCTAAGAAAACACACTGGCACTAATCTCAAGTATGTTCAAAAACACAGTTACTAAAGTACATACACCCCCTTAAGAGAATATTAGACAAGTCTTAAGTAAAGCCCCACTTATTTTCAGACAGCGGTGAGTGCTTAACGCAGATGGCACTCTAATAATTCGGTTTAAAAGGGAGAGAAAGGCAGAGCATAAATTGAAACAGATCCCAATACTTTCAAAAGAACACAGCAGGAGAGGAAGGCAGAATCAAACCGTGAAGTTAGAGTTCAGAAAGCCGGATCCACTTTAAGAGGATCAGAACGAAATGTGTCCAAGGTCACACGGTTGAAAAGTGCACAAAAGTCTCGAAAAGGCTCAGAAAGACGTTGGACCAAATGAAAGGGACCAGTTAGATGGTCAAGAGGCCAGCCCAGTTTAGAAGGTTAAGGATTTACTGTCACCTTGTAGCAATCTATAGAAAGGGAGGCCAGGCGGACACAGTACCTTGAAATGCTGAGAACACTCCAGCAGGGTCAGTTGTTCCTGGCAGTGGTTGCGAGTTGGTGCTTCGTCCGGCAGAAGAGAAGATCTCGTCGGGGAGGAAAGCAGGGGTCGTTGTACTGTCAGGGAAGAAACAAGCCGCAGCGTTTCTCGATTCAAAGGAGTGGTCCTTTTATTCGCGGTTCAGTGGTAAGTGGCTATCCGGTTGCCGGGGTGCTTGGCACGGGCAATTCGACCACTAGACGTCCTGGTAGGCAAAAAGGAAAGCGAACTGGTTGTCCCCACCAGCTCAAGGGGAAGAGACTCTCCGGACAGAAGATCTCCTCTGTCGTCGGGAAGTGTTGAGATGGTTCAGCAGGGCTCCACCAGTGGTGTCGTCGTTGCAGGTCGGCTCAGCTTCTCTCTCTTCGGATTCTCAGGTCCTGTGGTGACTTCTGAAGTTCCAGTCCCAAAAGCCCTGCTTTTATGCAAGAAACCCCCATTCATTCAGCCTAGCTGTCAATCAAACATGCTAAGTGGTGAGCCGGCCGGCTCACCACTTGGGCCAATCACACAAGAGTGCGACTTGAGTTGCCAAGCAACTCTGTCCAGGGTGCCTAAACCCCCTCCCACACCCCCTGTGGTACCCAGGCAGAGTGGCACCACTTTTGGAGGCTTCTGTGGAGAAGCCCGCCAAAAAGTGGAACAAAGGGCTCGACTTGGGTTGGAGTCACAGAAGAGAACACAAACGCCATTTTAGAATCGAGTTCTGGCAAAAAATACCAACCGGTGAATTAATATTAAATAAATAACCCGGCGATATGTTCGAGGCTATAGGAATTAAATAATTAAAGGTGGCAGCCTCGAACAATGGCAAAATCCCATAGAGATATATTCGCGGTCGAATATAAAAAGTAGTATCCACTGCCACCAGCCAAAACTCGATTAGGGGGGACGGAGACGTGCCCCCTCGAATAAAAGACCCCGGGGCAATCAAATCGCCCCAGTACGTCCACAATATGATGGTTTGTACTGGTTTCTGTTCATAATTTGGGACTAGTAAAGCCAATGGTGACTTTACATGGCCTGGGAGACAGTAGTCAGTCCCAGGGTATGGAGTCTATGGTGGGGTGTGACTATGACACCCCTGTGTCACTGCACTGTGTAACACACATAGTAAAAACACATGGGACCCTATGGATTAACCCTTTAAGTGCCATGGGTATTTCTCCCCAGTGCCAGGGCCTTTTTTGGTGATTTTGGTATGTGGCCATTCAATGGCTTGTAACTTGTTTGTTACATGAGATATCTCGGCCAAATTTGGCTCCTTTTTTTCCCACATGTAGGCGGTCGTAACGCCACCCAGGAATCCCAGGTTGCTGTAGGGGGGTGAGAGAAAATACGGAAACAGTGCGAAAATGTTGGGTTTTTTCAAAAAATGCCAATACAATTTTGTACAAAGAAGCCTGTGGTTTTTTCCTTGTAAGAGCTAGGAACAAATGAATGGTTTGCTGTGCTGAGTTCCCCAATTTCGTGGCTTTCAGGAACAGGTTGAGTGGAAATGGAAAAAAATTATTTTGATGTGGTTATCAACCGTTTTGTGAGAGGTAGGCGATTTTTGCCATTTTTGCCAATTGGACATGCATGGACGGAATGGAAGAAAAGGGCAGGAAAGCCAAATTGGAGGACAGAAAGGCATATATTTCTGATAAGTAGACAAAATTCTAAGTTTAGAAAGGGGTGATTTGCATAGGTCAGGCAACAACTAGGTAGGGGAAACTGCCATCGAATGGGGGAAAAGCGGGAAAATGACTGAAAAAAAAGGTATGTGTTGGACATGGTTGGCTTGGTACGGCAATGGCTTGTATGAATTTTGAGAAAAGCAATGCTCCGCTACATTCCCCCGACTCTTGCAGTTAGGAGAGCATACAATTTTTGT
The DNA here is from genome assembly GCF_040938575.1 of Ambystoma mexicanum. NCBI lineage: Eukaryota > Metazoa > Chordata > Amphibia > Caudata > Ambystomatidae > Ambystoma > Ambystoma mexicanum. The sequence goes on along the minus strand of NC_090926.1, from coordinate 1,077,185,149 downwards.
AGTGGTTTTACAAAACAAGCAATACCACAAGCCAAACACTGAGCCATGGTACACAGGAGTTTTACGCTCACGGCCTGACCAGACGCACTTAGCATGTGTAAATTGGGAAAACCAATGTGGTGAGGAACGGCAAGCATACATTTTTTGAAAGAGCACAGGCAGACCTATTCAAGGGTAGGTGACTTGTGCAGGTTACAAAAGTGTATGGTAGCTAAAGCAGCGACTAAATGTAGATCATATTTGGGAAAAGAAAGGGTTGTGAGACAAAGGGCACCAGCAAATGGGTCAAAACGTTATGAAAACCACACAAACACAACACATGGCCTACCGTCCCGCGTTCCCCAGATTTTATTACCCAGACAGCCCCGCAAAGTCCGAAATGTCGGGAAAAAAACGCCTTTTCCGCACATTTCGCTCGACGCACCCATCGAAACACGCCCCCAACAACACATGGCCTACCGTCACGCGTTCCCACAGGTGTCCCGATAAAAACGGTACCTCACATGTGTGGGTGCACCTACCTGGCCGCCAAGGGGAAAGCCTAAAACACAAGTAATCCCAAGTCTGTTTTCAGAGCGAAATCTCAGACATTCTGCCGACCGGCACAACGTACATATATGGGCCTCGGGTGTCCAAGCCACCGAGGAAAACGGGGAACCCCATGCATTTCCAAAAAGAGGACACCCGTGGGAATCCGCAGAGGTATGATTTGCGCACATCACCCCAGAATTTTTTACCCAGACAGCCCCGCAAAGTCCGAAATGTCGGGAAAAAAACACTTTTTCCGCACATTTCGCTCGACGCACCCATCAAAACACGCCCCCAACAACACATGGCCTACTGTCACGCGTTCCCACAGGTGTCCCGATGAAAACGGTACCTTACACGTGTGGGTGCACCTACCTGGCCGCCAAGGGGAAAGCCTAAAACACAAGTAACCCCAAGTCTGTTTTCATGGCGAAATCTCAGACATTCTGCCGACCGGCACAACGTACAGATATGGGCCTCGGGTGTCCAAGCCACCGAGGAAAACAGGGAACCCCATGCATTTCCGAAAAGAGGACACCCGTGGGAATATGCAGAGGTATGATTTGCGCACCTCGCCCCAGAATTTATTACCCAGATAGCCCCGCAAAGTCCGAAATGTGGGGAAAAAAACGCTTTTTCCGCACATTTCACTCGACGCACCCATCGAAACACGCCCCCAACAACACATGGCCTACCGTCACGTGTTCCCACCGGTGTCCCGATGAAAACGGTACCTCACATGTGTGGGTGCACCTACCTGGCCGCCAAGGGGAAAGCCTAAAACACAAGTAACCCCAAGTTTGTTTTCAGAGCGAAATCTCAGACATTCTGCCGACTGGCACAACGTACAGATATGGGCCTCGGGTGTCCAAGCCACCAAGAAAAACATGCAACCCCATGCATTTCCAAAAAGAGGACACCCGTGGGAATCCGCAGAGGTATGATTTGTGCACATCGCCCCAGAATTTTTTACCCAGACAGCCCCGCAAAGTTCCGAAATGTGGGGGAAATTATTCCGCAGATTTCGCTCGACGCACCCATCGAAACATGCCCAACAACACATGACCTTCCGTCACGCGTTCCCACAGGTGTCCCGATGAAAACGGTACCTCACATGTGTGGGTGCACCTACCTGGCCGCCAAGGGGAAAGCCTAAAACACAAGTAACCCCAAGTCTGTTTTCAGAGCGAAATCTCAGCCATTCTGCCGACCGGCACAACGTACAGATATGGGCCTCGGGTGTCCAAGCCACCGAGGAAAACAGGGAACCCCATGCATTTCCGAAAAGAGGACACCCGTGGGAATCCGCAGAGGTATGATTTCCGCACATCGCCCCAGAATTTTTTACCCAGACAGCCCCGCAAAGTCCAAATTGTCGGGAAAAAAAACACTTTTTCCGCACATTTCGCTCGACGCACCCATCGAAAGACGCCCCCAACAACACATGGCCTACTGTCAGGCGTTCCCACACGTGTCCCGATGAAAACGATACCTCACATGTGTGGGTGCACCTACCTGGCCGCCAAGGGGACAGCCTAAAACACAAGTAACCCCAAGTCTGTTTTCAGAGCGAAATCTCAGACATTCTGCCGACCGGCACAACGTACAGATATGGGCCTCGGGTGTCCAAGCCACCGAGGAAAACAGGGAACCCCATGCATTTCCGAAAAGAGGACACCCGTGGGAATCCACAGAGGTATGATTTGCACACATCGCCCCAGAATTCTTTACCCAGACAGCCCCGCAAAGTCCGAAATGTCGGGAAAAAAACACTTTTTCCGCACATTTCGCTCGACGCACCCATCGAAACACGCCCCCAACAACACATGGACTACTGTCACGCGTTCCCACAGGTGTCCCGATGAAAACGGTACCTCACATGTGTGGGTGCACCTACCTGGCCGCCAAGGGGAAAGCCTAAAACACAAGTAACCCCAAGTCTGTTTTCAGAGCGAAATCTCAGACATTCTGCCGACCGGCACAACGTACAGATATGGGCCTCGGGTGTCCAAGAAGCTACCGAGGAAAACAGGGAACCCCATGCATTTCCGAAAAGAGGACACCCGTGGGAATCCGCAGAGGTATGATTTGCGCACATCGCCCCAGAATGTTTTACCCAGACAGCCCCGCAAAGTCCGAAATGTCGGGAAAAAAACACTTTTTCCGCACATTTCGCTCGACGCACCCATCAAAACACGCCCCCAACAACACATGGCCTACCGTCACGCGTTCCCACAGGTGTCCCGATGAAAACGGTACCTCACATGTGTGGGTGCACCTACCTGGCTGCCAAGGGGAAAGCCTAAAACACAAGTAACCCCAAGTCCATTTTCACTCCTGAAATGTCACACTCTCACATCATACAGATATGGGCCTTGGGTGTCCAAGCCACCAAGGAAAACAGGGAACCCCATGCATTTCCGAAAAGAGGACACCCGTGGGAATCCGCAGAGGTATGATTTCCGCACATCGCCCCAGAATTTTTTACCCAGACAGCCCCGCAAAGTCCAAATTGTCGGGAAAAAAAACACTTTTTCCGCACATTTCGCTCGACGCACCCATCGAAAGACGCCCCCAACAACACATGGCCTACCGTCAGGCGTTCCCACACGTGTCCCGATGAAAACGATACCTCACATGTGTGGGTGCACCTACCTGGCCGCCAAGGGGACAGCCTAAAACACAAGTAACCCCAAGTCTGTTTTCAGAGCGAAATCTCAGACATTCTGCCGACCGGCACAACGTACAGATATGGGCCTCGGGTGTCCAAGCCACCGAGGAAAACAGGGAACCCCATGCATTTCCGAAAAGAGGACACCCGTGGGAATCCACAGAGGTATGATTTGCACACATCGCCCCAGAATTCTTTACCCAGACAGCCCCGCAAAGTCCGAAATGTCGGGAAAAAAACACTTTTTCCGCACATTTCGCTCGACGCACCCATCGAAACACGCCCCCAACAACACATGGCCTACTGTCACGCGTTCCCACAGGTGTCCCGATGAAAACGGTACCTCACATGTGTGGGTGCACCTACCTGGCCGCCAAGGGGAAAGCCTAAAACACAAGTAACCCCAAGTCTGTTTTCAGAGCGAAATCTCAGACATTCTGCCGACCGGCACAACGTACAGATATGGGCCTCGGGTGTCCAAGAAGCTACCGAGGAAAACAGGGAACCCCATGCATTTCCGAAAAGAGGACACCCGTGGGAATCCGCAGAGGTATGATTTGCGCACATCGCCCCAGAATGTTTTACCCAGACAGCCCCGCAAAGTCCGAAATGTCGGGAAAAAAAACACTTTTTCCGCACATTTCGCTCGACGCACCCATCAAAACACGCCCCCAACAACACATGGCCTACCGTCACGCGTTCCCACAGGTGTCCCGATGAAAACGGTACCTCACATGTGTGGGTGCGCCTACCTGGCTGCCAAGGGGAAAGCCTAAAACACAAGTAACCCCAAGTCCATTTTCACTCCTGAAATGTCACACTCTCACATCATACAGATATGGGCCTTGGGTGTCCAAGCCACCAAGGAAAACAGGGAACCCCATGCATTTCCGAAAAGAGGACACCCGTGGGAATCTGCAGAGGTATGATTTGCGCACATCGCCCCAGAATTTATTGCCCAGACACCCCCGCAAAGTCCGAAATGTGGGGAAAAAACGCATTTTCCTCACATTTTGCTCGGCGCACCCATCGAAACACGCCCCTACAACACATGGCCTACCGTCCCGCGTTCCCACAGGTGTCCCGATGAAAACGGTACCTCACATGCATGGGTGCACCTACCTGGCTGGCAAGAGGCAAGCCGAAATCGCAAGCAACCCCCAGCCTGTTTGCAGAGGGGAATCTCAGCCATTCTGCCGACCGGCACAACATACAGATATGGGCCTCGGGTGTCCAAGCCTCCAAGGAAAACAGGGAACCCCATGCATTTCCGAAAAGAGGACACCCGTGGGAATCCGCAGAGGTATGATTTGCGCACATCGCCCCAGATTTTATTACCCAGACACCCCCGCAAAGTCCTTTGCGTGGGTGCCTGGGTAATAAAGCCTCCAAGGAAAACAGGGAACCCCATGCATTTCCGAAAAGAGGACACCCGTGGGAATCCACAGAGGTATGATTTGCGCACATCGCAAAGTCCTTTGCGGGGGTGTCTGGGTAATAAATTCTGGGGCGATGTGCGTAAATCATACCTCTGCGGATTCCCACGGGTGTCCTCTTTTCGGAAATGCATGGGGTTCCCTGTTTTCCTTGCTGGCTTCGACACCCTAGGCCCAAATCTGTAGGTTGCCCACATGAACAAATTGTGCTGTGGCGAAAGGCTTGGGGTTACCAGCGGGTTACCCTTTTCCTTTTGCGCCCCCGGTAGGTGCACCCACACATGCAAGGTACCTTTTTCGTCGGGACACCTGTGGGAACACGAGAAGGTATGACATCTGCTGTTGGCGACGTGTTTTGGTGAGTGGACACAGGGAAATGTCTCTGAAATTGGCCGGAAATGAAGACAATTCTCAGACATTTCGCTCTGGCCACCCACCGAAACACACCGCCAACAACACGTGTCCTACCTTCCCGCGTCCCCACACGTGTCCCAATGAAAACGGTACCTCACATTTGTGGGTGCACCTACCGGGGGCGCAAAAGGAAAAGGGTAACCCACTGGGAACCCCAAGCCTTTCGCCACTGCCCATTTTGTTCATGTGGGCAACCTACAGATTTGGGCCTAGGGTGTCCAAGCAAGCAAGGAATACAGGGAACCCCTTGCATTTCCCAAAAGAGGACACCCGTGGGAATCCACAGAGGTCTGACTTATGCAAATCGGCCCAGAATGTAATACCCAGAACCACCAGCAAAGACCCACATGGGAGAAGGGTGCCCAAGGCCAGGGATATTACCGCCGACTTTGCTGGAGCCCTGGCTGCCCTGCGTTACAGCTTCTCCCCACCAAGGAGTCTCGGCAGTGTGCCAATACCTCCCCGAAGGGAAAAGCTGTAATGCAGCCCAGCCGCAATTCCAGGACAGTTGGAGGTGATCTGCCCAGACGGGCCATTCCCACCCACACCACCAACAATCCAGCCCCAGTCTCACCCACCCCACTGACAGTGGGCCCTAACCATAGAATAATAAAAAACAGTACTCACATAACGTTGCAGCTGCTCGGGTAGAAAAAGCTGTAAACAAAACAAAGAACATGTGTTACCTACGGTCACACCAGCAAAATGTAGCCCTCCCCGGGGGCAGATAAGCGGGGGGGGGCTGTCCTGCACTCCTCCCTGGGCTCAGGCGTGCGTTCCTAGGAGCAGATATCTGGTCCCAGGGAGGGCTGCATGACTTGGCACCCACTCCATTGCGGGTGGGGGGGAGGGGGTCAACGCCCCATCCCATTAGAAAATTCCCTGACCCTTTGGAGTGCCCCACCGCCCCTCCCTAAAACGCGTTCCACCATTTTCATTTTTTTCCTTTGGTAACCCAACTCCCTTGGTGCAGAGGGTCACATTGGTGTGCCAATCTGGCGCCGGGGTGCCCAAACCTTACTGCCCCACCCACTGGGGGGGCCTGTCCCACCATTTTTGGGGGCCCTCTCCCCCCTCACCCCAAATGGGTGGTGGGGGAACCTCATGTAGGCCTCCCCGGGCCTCCTACAAACGGCTGCGTGAGGTACACCCCAACTCCATTTGGGGTGGGGGGGAGAGGGCCACCACAAAAGGTGGGGCAGGACCCCCAATAGATGGGGCAGTAGGGTTTGGGCACCCTGGGGGCAGATTGCCACACTAATGTGGCCATCTGCACCAAGCGAAGTTGGGTAAACAAAAAAAATAATACAAATTCATAGGCTGCTTTTTAGGGGGGGCTGAGGGGCACCCTAAATTGGCAGCGAATGAAGTACTGCAACGGGGGGTGGCCCTCACCCCCTCCACCCCAAATGGTGGGCCCCACCTCATGAAACCCTCCCCCTGCGTCACAAATGGATCTGCATTGATCCACTGGCATTGCTGCCCGCGGATTGGTCGCCCTGCGCCCGATCCGCGGGCAGCAATGCCTCATATGGGGTGTCCTTGGAAAGGGGAGAAAGTCCCCTTTCCAGGGCCACCACTTTTGATCCATCCCTGGTGGTCCAGTGGGCCCCAGGGCCCCAAACCCCCTCCCACCTCCCTCCATCCCTCGAATTATTATTATTTTTTTTTTATTTCACCCCTGGGGGCAGTGATCATCTGCCCCCAGGGGTCCCTGGCGCTGCGGCCCCATGCTTTGGGGCCACGGGGGAAGGGGGCTGCTTACCTAGTAAGCAGCCCCCCCCCCCCGCGTCACAAACGGATCTTCATTTGATCCGTAATGTTGGCGCTCTGCGCCCGATCCGCAGGCAGCAATGCCACACAATTGGCATCGTTGGAAAGGGGAGAATCTCCCCTTTCCAACGATACCTGCCTCGATCTCTGGCTTGAAATACAGCCGGAGATCGAGGCTGACATAGAAGGGAACTCACCTTCTTTATCCACCGCAGAAGCCGAAAATGGCTGCTGCGGTGGATTTACGCACGCCGACGTGAAACTGAAGGTAATCCAGCCCCCTGGCAGTGCAGGGATCGCTCAAAACAAGGTGCCGAAAAGGACGAGCTATCTCGTCCTTGGCACTGCGTGTGCACTGTCAAGGACGAGATACCTCGCCCTTGGCACTTAAAGGGTTAAAAGACCCCATAGCCCATAAAACACATTAACAGTCAAAGGAGCCCCTCAAATCATGTCCAAGAGTGGGAGGAAAAGAGACTACCTCTTGGCAGAAGAAAAAAACAAACTCCAGAAATCCAGCAAAGCTGCTGGGGGACTCACTAGGTTAGCAAATTCAGCCTAAACAGAGAATTCTCCCTAACACTCGCCACCCCACCCCCACACTAAGGGACAGGAGGATTTAATCCACTCCTGGATGAATCTCATACCTCTAGCCGATGACATACATCCTAGAGAGACCATCAGCATTTTGGTGGTGACACCCTGACCTGTGCTCAATGGTGAAATCAAACCCTTGCAGGCAGATTGACCATCTCAATAGTTTTGGGTTTTCCCCTTTCATTTGCATTAACCATCTCAAGGGTTGGTGGTCAGTCTGAATGACAAAAGTAGAACCATACAAGTATGGCCTAAACTTCTTCAGAGCCCACACAATAGCAAAACACTCTTGTTCAATGGTTGCCCACCTTGTTTCAGGATCTTTCAGCTTTCTACTGTTGAAGCAAACGGGGTGCTCCCTACCTTTCCCATCCAGTTGACTGAGGACTGCACCTATTCCTACATTTGAAGCATCTGTCTGCACAATGAAAGTTTGGTGGTAGTCAGGAGCTCTGAGTACTGGGGCATGGCAAAGAGCTTTTTTTCAGGTTTTCAAAGGCCTGATTGCACTCCTCATTCCATCTAAGCTTTTTAGGGAATTTAGGAGAGGAGATGACATTCAGTGGAGAAGCTATGGTCCCATAGTTCTCTATGAAATTCCTGTAGTACCCAGTGAGACCTAAGAGGGCTCTCACCTGGGTCTGAGTAGTAGGTGTTGTCCAATTTTGCAGAGCTTCACTCTTACTGAGCAAAGGCCTTATTTCTCCACCTCCTACCTCATGTCCAAGGTAGACCACTTTACTCTGTCCAATCTGGCCTTTACCTGCCTTTATGGTCAGATTGGCCTTCCCGAGAGCCTGCAAAACATAGCTCAGGTGGTCCACATGTTCTTCCCAGGTTTGGCTGAAGACTGCAATGTCATCCAAGTATGCCATGCAGAAGTCCTCCATTCCTGTCAGAACCTGATTTACCATCCTTTGAAATGTAGCAGGTGCATTTTTCAATCCAAAAGGCATAACCTTAAACTGGTATAAGCCAACGGGGGTAGAAAATGCAGTTTTTTCCTTGGCATGGTATGTCAGGGATATTTGCCAATAGCCTGACGTCAAGTCAAATGTGCTCAGGAACTTGGCTGCACCAAGTCTATCCACCAACTCATCTGTCCTTGGCAAAGGGTGGGCATCAGCCTTTGTGACTGCATTAAGAGCTCTATAATCCACACAGAATCTAAGTTCCTTAGATCCTGCTTTTGGTACTAACACAACTGGGCTAGACCATGGACTAGTAGAGGGCTCTATTACCCCGAGATCAAACATCTTGCTGACCTCACCTTTGATGTGGGTTCTTACATTCTCTGACATCCTGTATCCTCTGCTTTTGACTGGCAGACAGTCACCAGTGAGTATGTCATGCTGTCCTCAAGGGGTCAAGCCTGGTGAAAGTGAGAACAGAGAGGCAAACTGATTCAAATAGATCTGCACTCTTCTTGTTGCTCAGGTGTCAGATTTGAAGAGAGATTTACTCCTTCAATCTTTTCGTCCAAAGGTAAGCCTCTGAGGAGATCAGGAAGAGCTTCACTCTCTTCTTCCTCTGATGATGCTAGAAGCAAAGCTCCTACATCAGGTCTGGAGACATACGCTTTTAGTCGGTTGGTCTGGAAGACTCTGGGAGCCTCCTTGGGATTGCCCAAGTCCAGCAGATAGTTGACCTCTCCAAGTTTATCCACAACTTTGAAGGGTCTCATCCATTTGTCTTGCAAGGCCCTCTGCCTTGTTGGAATCATAACTAGAACTAGCTGGTCTTGAGTAAACTCAACCATGTTAGCCTTTTGATCATGCCAGTGCTTGACCAAAGCTTGACCAGCTTTCAGGTTATCACTACCTTCTGCCATCATGTGTGACATTCTCCTCCGGAGACCTATCACATAGTCAGTCACTCTGACTGGCTTGGGGGAAGGAGCACTCTCCAACCCCTCCTTAATCAGGGCTAAGGGGCCTCTGACTGGATGGACATAGAGAAGTTCAAAGGGAGAATAACCTACTCCCTCCTGAGGGACTTCTCTATAAGCAAAGAGAAGGCATGGCAGAAGAAGATCCCACTTTCTTTTAAGGGGGTCCTCTAAAGCACCTATCATGCTCTTCATGGTTCTGTTGAACCTTTCAACCAACCCATTTGTCTGAGGGTGGTATGCGGTTGAGAACTTGTAAGTAACTCTGCAGGTTTTCCACATGGCTTTCATGTAGTGGGACATAAAATTTGACCCCCTGTCAGAGATTACTTCCTCAGGAAACCCAACCCTGGTAAAAATGCCAAGGAGGGCCTTAGCCACAGCCGGAGCTGTGACAGTCCTCATAGGAATTGCCTCAGGATACCTAGTAGCATGGTCTACTACAACAAGAATAGACCTGTTGCCTGAGGAGGTTGGAGGATCAAGGGGGGCAACAATGTCAATCCTTAATCTCTCAAATGGGACTCCTACAACTGGGAGAGGCACTAAGGGTGCCACATTCTTGGAGCCAACCTCACCAGAAGTCTGGCAGGTAGGGCAGCTCCTGCAGTACTTATCTACTTCAGCCCCCATCTTTGGCCAATAAAAGTAGAGTGAGAGCCTTTCCTTAGTCTTCTTGAAACTCAAGTGACCAGCCAAAGGAATCTCATGGGCTAACTGCAAGAACTGTTGTCTGTTCTCTTGGGGTACTACAAGTCGTTTGTAGTCCCCAGGGGCAGACTCTGTTGGTTCACTGTAGAAGAGGCCATCTTCCCAGTGCAACCTGTATTTCCCAGGCTCTTGCCCTTCAGCCTGAGCATCTGCCTGGTGGCGAAGACCTTCCAGATTTGGACATTCTCTCTGTCCCTTAATGAAGTCTGCCCTGTTGGTTCCACCTTCTGCCAGTAAAGACTGCAGCTCAGGATGGTCAACAGGATCCAGATCTCCAATGAGTTCCTGGCCTTCCACTAGCTCTTCCTCAGAGTCTAGTTCAACCACACAGGGTTGTACCACCCGCTCAGCCTCAGCTGGAGGGGGAGTTACAGGTGTAACTTTGGACAACCTCGGGGAAGCCCTTGTTGGCTGCACTGGAGTGATGACTGCTGGTTTCTTTTTAGATGTTTTAGGTTTCTCCTTTTCTTCTTGTTGTTTGGATACAGCAACTGACAGCTCCAGTGGAGTAGGAGTGATCTCTTTCTTCATCATCTCCTTGGGAGTACCCCTCATAGTTCTCTCCCTTGCAGGTCTGGTGAGCTCCTGTAACCTTTTACTAGGAGGTCTGGGGGTATGTGACACTACTCCAAGAGTTTTCAAGTCATTACCCAACAGAACCCTTCCTGGTACCTCACTTTGTATGCTGACAAGTATCTTCACAGTCATGTCATTACACTGGATGAGAACTGGTAATTGGGGAAGCATCTGCACAGGCCCTCCAGCTAACTTGGTGAGGCGTTTGGGTGCCTTAGCAACATCCTCAGCCTGAGAAAATGATTTGTCCACCACAGTTATGCTGGCCCCAGTGTCCCTAATGGCAGGAGTCTCCTGACCATTCACCTGGACACTTTCCTTATAATACTCTTTAGTATTATCTGGGATAGAATTATAGATATCTAAATTCTGTTGTTCCAACAAACCCAGAGACACTAAAGAAACACTAGCTGAATCTCCAATGGGTTCGTCAGCCAGTAATAGAAAGTTTCCACTTGCCATTTGTACTTCCTCCTCTGGAGCGAAGGCTAAGGAGACAAGCTGGACCCATGAAGGTTTACCCTTACATCTGGGATCTCCTTTCACATGGTCGGTTGAGCCACAAACAAAGCATTTACCAAATGCTTTTTGGAATGGTGGCTTGTTCTGACCTCCTTCTGGTTTGGCACCAGAAGGTACACTAGCCTGATTCGGTTTCCCTTGTGGTTTACCCTTATGGTTTTGTTTGGGGCCCTATTTGGGATTGGAATTATTAGAATTCTCTTTAGAGTCCTTTTTAGGCTGTTTTCCCTCATCCTTCTTCTGAGTAGCCCCAGAATCTTTGTGAGTAGCCCTGTTGGCAACCCACAAGTGAGCAGCCTTAGCTAGCTTCCTGGAATCCAATTCCTTTGAATCAGCCAAGTGCTGTCTGAGCTCAGGAGAGCAGGCATCATAAATTGACTCCAACATTACAAGATTGTTCATTCCCTCGTAAGTGTTAACCCTATAACCCTTAATCCATCCCTCTAAGTTTTTCAAACTTTCACTCACCCAAGTAGCCCAAGGGGGACCATCATGCTTTTTGAGGGTCCTAAACCTCTTAAGGTACTGGGAAGGGGTCTTCCCAACAAATCTAGCTATTAAAGCTAGCTTCACACACTCATAATCCTTCTTATCCACCTCCCCCAACTCCATTACCACATCAGTTGCAACAGGGGGGAGCCTAGAGAACAACCAAGGAATTAGCTCATTCCCTGTGATGTCCTGGAGCCCATTTTTATATTCAAACATTTTCAACCAATCCAACACATCCAACTTAGGTTCATACATACCCACTAATTCCTTAGGCATCCGGGGTCTTTTGGGACTGGAACTCCTAGAGGAACCAGAAGAGAGAGAAGCAGTTTCCACAGACAACCTTTTCATTTCTAGTTCATGATTAAGCTCTATTTCTCTGAGCTTCAACTCAGCTTGCTTCTGCTCAGCTTGGGCATTGATTCTCCTGAACTCTAACTCTTGATTCAGTTCAGATTGAGCAATAAAACGTTTGTATTCTAATTCCAGCTTCATTTTTTCAAGTTCAAAATATTCAGGATTAGATGTGGGACCTGGTATAGGTCCAGTAGGTACAGTTGGTAAGGCAGACAGAGGTTCAGGGTGGCTAACTGCATTAGGCTCACTTTCCTCTTCTGACTCATTATCAATATTATCAATACTTTGATTCAGATCAATGCCATCACTGTTATCTACATTTGCTGGGGGGGGTAGATTCCTCTGTACCACCCAGACTTTGATTTTCTAACAATCTTTCTATAAGTTCGATTTTCCTGCCCTTCCCAGAGAGGTTCTTATGTCTACACAATACTTTCAAGCAATCAGCAGTTTTGGCAGACAATGATTCTAGGGTATAGCTTTCCATAGTAGGCAGGTTTAGAAACTCAACTTTTTTAGTGCTAAGCTTTGTGGTTAGTTGTCCTAAAGTATCTACAGGAACACTAAAGTGTATACTCAATACAAATCCCACCGCTGTACACCAGTGTTAGGCAGAAACCTGTGCAGTTCCCTTAGGGACCACTGCAAAATGTTTAGGACCACAGGAGTTAGCAGTAAACCCAATTGGTAGCAGTCTGCACCACCCAGATTTACCTGGTAGCTGTGGCTGAGCAGTCAGACTTCTCTCAAGAAGAGTTAGGCAGTATGCAGAGCATACACAAGAGGGCAGGTACACACAGTAGAACAAGCAAACACTGACCAGAGCTTTGGTGTAAAAGATATATAATTATTTATTTAAAAACACATCTAAGAAAACACACTGGCACTAATCTCAAGCAAGTTCAAAAACACAGTTACTAAAGTACATACACTCCCTTAAGAGAATATTAGACAAGTCTTAAGTAAAGCCCCACTTATTTTCAGACAGCGGTGAGCGCTTAACGCAGATGGCACTCTAATAATTTGGTTTAAAAGGGAGAGAAAGGCAAAGCATAAATTGAAACAGATCCAAACACTTCCAAAAGAACACAGCAAGAGAGGAAGGCAGAATCAAACCGTGAAGTTAGAGTTCAGAAAGCCGGATCCACTTTAAGAGGATCAGAACGAAATGTGTCCAAGGTCACACGGTTGAAAAGTCCACAAAAGTCTAGAAAAGGTTCAGAAAGAAGTTGGACCAAAAGAAAGGGACCAGTTAGATGGTCAAGAGGCCAGCCCAGTTTAGAAGGTTAAGGATTTACTGTCACCTTGTAGCAATCTATAGAAAGGGAGGCCAGGCGGACACAGTACCTTGAAATGGTGAGAACACTCCAGCGGGGGCAGTTGTTCCTGGCAGCGGTTGCGAGTTGGTGCTTCGTCCGGCAGAAGAGAAGATCTTGTCGGGGAGGAAAGCAGGGGGTCGTTGTACTGCCAGGGCAGAAACCAGCAGCAGAGTTTCTCGATTCAAAGGATTGGTCCTTTTATTCGCGGTTCAGTGGTAAGTGGCTATCCGGTTGCCGGGGTGTTTGGCACGGGCAATTCGACCACTAGACGTCCTGGTAGCCGAAAAGGAAAGCGAACTGGTTGTCCCCACCAGCTCAAGAGGAAGAGACTCTCCGGCCAGAAGATCTCCTCTGTCGTCGGGAAGTGGTGAGACGGTTCAGCAGGGCTCCACCGGTGGTGTCGTTGTTGCAGGTCGGCTCAGCTTCTCCCTCTTCAGATTCTCAGGTCCAGTGGCGACTTCTGAAGTTCCAGTCCCAAAAGCCCTGCTTTTATGCAAGAAACCCCCATTCATTCAGCCTAGCTGTCAATCAAACATGCTAAGTGGTGAGCCGGCCGGCTCCCCACTTGGGCCAATCACACAAGAGTGCGACTTGAGTTGCCAAGGCAACTCAGTCCAGGGTGCCTAAACCCCCTCCCGCCCCCCTGTGGTACCCAGACAGAGTGGCACCACTTTTGGAGGCTTCTGTGGAGAAGCCCGCCAAAAAGTGGAACAAAGGGCTCGACTTGGGTTGGAGTCACAGAAGAGAACACAAATGCCATTTTAGAATCGAGTTCTGGCAAAAAATAGCAACCAGTGAATTAATATTAAATAAATAACCCGGCGGTATGTTCGAGGCTATAGGAATTAAACTCGATCAGGGGGGACGGAGACGTGCCCCCTCGAATAACAGACCCCGGGGCAATCGAATTGCCCCGACCAGTACGTCCACAATATGATGGTTTGTACTGGTTTCTGTTCATAATTTGGGACTAGTAAAGCCAATGGTGACTTTACATGCCCTGGGAGACAGTAGTCAGTCCCAGGGAATGGAGTCTATGGTGGGGTGTCACTATGACACCCCTGTGTCACTGCACTGAGGGTGCTGTGTAACACACATAGTAAAAACACATGAGACCCTATGGAGTAAAAGACCCCATAGCCCATAAAACACATTAACAGTCAAAGGAGCCCCTCAGATCATGTCCAAGAGTGGGAGGAAAAGAGACTCACTCTTGGCAGGAGAAAAAAACAAACTCCAGAAATCCAGCAAAGCTGCTGGGGGACTCACTAGGTTAGGAAATTCAGCCTAAACAGAGAATTCTCCCTAACAGTCCACATACTGGATAATCATGCTAGGCACCTGAATAATCCCAAATCGGCATGCAGTATTCTGTTAAATATGCCTAGGCTCTCACAGTACCCCTGAGGTAACCTAGTAAGTTTGAACCACATCTTATCCTGCGCAAATGCCGTGAGGTACCTCGACTCAGGATGGAGTGGAATTGAGAAGAATGCTACATATAATAGTTGCAGGATTCGGAACGAGTGGAAATTCTTTCTGTATCACATCATTTAGGGAGCGTAAGTCCTGAATCATTCTCCAAATGCCCCCTGTTGGTTCTTTGACACGGTATATCACTGTGTTACACGGGGACATAGATGGCACGATCATCCCCTGGTCCAGTAGGGCCTGTATTGTCTTTCTAATACTCTCCTCTGCCTCCCTCGATAATGGATATTGTCTTACCCAGGGCAGCACTACACCTGGCTTAAGTGTTAAGCGTACAGGGGTCACGTCTTTTAGTAACACTACATTATGTGGATTTGCAGTCCACAACTGTGAAGGCACGTGTTGTAAGTCTTTGTCACAAAAAATGGGAGGAGGTAAAACTTTTATCAGTGGTTCATCAGGAGGTAAGTATGCATATCATATCTAGTGATTAACAGTGTTCTTGTGGCTCATAGGTGTAATTTGGATGGTTGCATTCCTTAGCATCTTAGTTGGTAGATCTTTTTTACTGAAGTTTTTGCTTCGCATATAATGTGGGGCAGTTCCTAGATTTCTCCTGTGGTGTGATTCCACCGGATTCCAATGTACAATTGGAGCTGCTCCTATTATACATTGGAATCCGGCGGAATCGCACCACAGGAGAAATCCAGGAACTGCCCCACATTATATGCGCATCAAAAACTTCAGTAAAATGATCTACCAACTAAGATGCTAAGAAAACTGTTAATCACTAGATAGGATATGCATACTTACCTCCTGATGAACCACTATAATCAAAGTGGGGAAACATGTGTAGAGGGCAAAATAAGGCAACAAATATTCTCTTTGATGATGTACAAGAGAATACACTTTTTTCTTTAACAAGACAAATAAAACATTTGCTTTGGAGCGCCTGTCAAACAGTGTTTGGACCTTTTCTTTGTTCTTAGTTGTACCTGAGTCCACCCTAAATATGAACTGTTTATTTCCTATCTCCGCCCCCACCAAAGGTTCCTCTTCATGGTCATTGACAAGACCGGACACGCAAGTGCTAACATTTCAAAATAAGATACATTTGCCGGCCGCCTCCCTTGTCCGAATCTGATCGCTTATTTCCACTGCCTTTTTTTAGCTTGAGCTGCTCCTCATCTAGTACTTCAATTGGTCTATTTAGGCTCAACTATTTTGTCATAATTCCCTTCACATATCCCTTAAAATGGTTGGAGGATTCATTTAACAATAAAGTGTGCGGTTTAGTGAAAATGGAGTTCTCATGGGGAGATCTGATCTTTCTAAATCATTCTAGCAATTTCCATTCAAAACTAGCTCTCATAGATAGGAGCCCAAACTCAAGAGTATTACAGAGGCCAGCACAGGAAGACCCAGGACTTTTCTGCAAATTAAACCCTCCAGCAGGGTCCATGTCAGCTCGCAATCTAGGGAAAACACGTCTGTATAGAACGGCCAGCAGGACCTTAGACTTTAGTAAGTTACAGTGGGGAGTAAAGATAATTTCCTCAATTTGGATGCAATACGCTTCATCTGAGCGGCGAACACAGCACAATTTTCTTCATTGCATCCAAATAAATAATTTCACTAGGACATCTATAAATTGTGAAGACTAGATCGATATACTTATCAATCTGTTTGATTGCCACACCCTTCACTTTCCATATAAATGTATTTTTCCTCTTTCTTAACCCATATGCCATGACCTTTGTTTTTTGGCAATTTATTTCCAGACTGTCATGATTCCTGCCCCTCATCTCCCCAGCCCTCTAAGATGTCAGGCTAGAGCCAGGCCACAATCACCAACATGGCCCTCAAGGGCCTCTCCATCCCTCCAAAGACCCACTTGGAGTCAGACTTGGCACTTGTGGCACCAGACTCACTCACTCCCATAGGATAAAATTGGGGATTGGACTTGTAGTGCATTGATGGGGACAAGATGGATGCCCCCACATATTTCGGTTCACAGAACTGTATGTGCAGTCTAGTCTTTTGGGTGTGGTTCAGCCCAGAGACACCTGGGATACCCAGAGACTATTTAAGCCACGCCCAGGCTGAGAAACATGCTTTGTGTTTTCTGCACCTGCAGCGTGACACTCACCGTGTTTGGATCAGTCTCCAGTAGGCCTGCATCTTTCTTCTGTGCCCAGCTCCTGCAAGAACAAGAACACTGTTAGGAACAGCCTTACCTTGCAACGCTTCTGCCCATCATTCAATGCTCCTTCTGTTCTGCGGGCATCTTCGGCGGTGTCATACCCATCCCGGCATGCCGCTTCATAAGGAAAAGGGAAAAGAACAGAAAAAAGGCATTAGTAAGCATTCAGCAAATCTTCGCTTCTTTTTAAAGACTGTACGAGCTTCAAACGGTTACCTGAATCCCAGCTGCTCCGGGGGAACTCTTTCTCCGGAACTTCTCATCCATCTGCAAAAGGGAAAATACACTCCAGTTTAGCGTGGAAACATCTAGAGGCGCCACATACCGCGCTTACTCACCGCATTTCTTCTTCATAACCGGCATCCACGCTGAAAACGTCGCGGCACCTAAAAGACACGGAAAAAGAACTCAGCTAAATACAAATACAAAAGGGTCGCATTGCGCATCGCGCTCTCACTCACCTTCAGCGCTACTCATCTCAGCAGCACGTCGCCATCCCCGGACGCCGGCCATCATCTAAGGAAGGAAAGGAACGAAGTTAGAGAACTGTTCAAAAGACTCATTATACTCACCTGTCGGACTCTTGCCAGTGAAGTAACTAGGCAGCAATGAGCCTGCATCAATCAAAGCGCCCCTGCACTGAAAGCAGGACAGAGAGCACACTTTCCAAGAAAACAAGGTGAGCTGTGGATCAAAGGGAAGGGTTGGACCCCGGGAAGAAGGGGTTCAAGCACACAGAGACAATAGGGAGTTAAACTCTACCAATCCTGTGTTTCAGGCCCAGTCTCCAGTCGAGTAGACTCCAGGGAAGGGTTCGAGGTCGTGAACAGGCTAAGTGACATCCCCATGGATACCAGGTGAGCGTTACACAGACCATGTGCATCCATGAATGACATTAGCACATTCAGGGAACACTGAAGGCCAATAGGGGTTTTATCCATAATATCTAGATCATGGGCATAGAGGAAGTAGTGGAACTTTTCAGACCCTAAATTGGGCAGTAAGGCATATGCCCCAGCCAACCATAACCCTGAATCTGAAAGGTATAAATTAAACAGGGCTGGAGCCAAGACACACCCTTGTCTGACTGCCCGGTGTCAGCCCTTCTTGAAGATGGAAACCAAAATAGCAGTCTTTCAAGATTCCAGGATCTTCTTGCAGACTAGGATGTTCTGAAACAAGATAATCAGGGATGTCTGCATCAGCCCTCATTACAAAGTTGTAAATCCTATCTGGACCAGCCGCACTAGATGGTTTGGCCGCCACAATTAACTGCTCCTGCTGTAATCTATCCAAAGCAAGGGCCCAACTGGAGTTTTTCAGCCAGGCAACCAATGTTTTTTCTACCTCCACATGGCCATATGCCAATTTAATATGCTCTATCCAGACATTCTCTGATATACCACTCGCCTGCACGAAATCCTGTCGATCTGGATTATCATTCATGAGCTTCCAAAATTCTTGGGTGTCCTTGTAACTAAGGATCTGTAAAATCCCCTCCCCCTCTTGATGGGACAGGCGACCCCTTTGACATTTCACCCAATTCTGGAAGGACTGCTTACGTTTTTGGCCTTTTCCCAGTACTCTGTTGGTCGGGAATCTTTTTTTAGAAACCATCATTTCCTCCTCAACTCCCTTTTCTTTGCCTGAATTACCCCCAACAAATGAGTGGTTTAACCCACCTTTGCCTGAGAACCCAGACACCCTTATTCCAAGGTCCTGGATTCTCCCTCTTATGAAGCATGTAAAATTACCTACTGATAGGGATGCCTCAACCCAATCCTCCGATTCCGAATCTTTCAGACCATATAGTTTCTTGTTCAGTTTTACAGTTTACCTTGGGTGCCAGAACAAATGGGTGCCGGCATTTTTTACCATTAGATTGGAAATATTCGAAGCTTTGCCTTCAACAGGCAATAGCATCAAGGCACAGACCACCAACAAATGTTCACTACAATGGGTCTTATATATGTTGAAGCCACTGAAAAAGTCCAGTAGGGGTTGCGAGATAAATATATAGTCTAGTGTAGAGGAAGCATTTGGGCCATACCATGTTTTATCCATGGGTTTATCGCTATCGGATACCCAATTTAGACAGTGGAAGTCCCAGTCATTCATCATTTCCATACATCTTTCCGCATTTCACTCCTTAACTCCCTTCTCACCAGATATTCTCTTACACCCCTCCCTACAGTAACAATTGAAATCACCCATGACAATGATATTAGCGGGGCTTCCCTCACTCAACCACTTTTGCAAATGTCTTCCGCACATACAATGAACTCCTTTTCACAGGGCACCAGGCAATTCCAGTACAAATTGATCAGTAGAAAGGCTTTTATGCCAACCCCACTCTGTTGTGACCAAAATAGCGAAATGTCTAGAATTCTGGGGTGCTTGGAGGGAATCCTATAGCTATCCCATCCCATATCATGTTTAAGGGCTGTCAATAGATATCCTACCGGCCTTCCCCTAAGACATTGTCCAGTAAGCTGTCGGAAGACCTGGTATCCATCAAGTGCCGCAGTATCCATCATCCATGTTTCCTGAAGATGTATTACATGGAATGCCTTTGGTAGAATTAAATCCCTCCTTCACTTAACAGATGTTTAATACTCGCTTTTGAACAGGTTGAGGTCTCTTCCTTCTGTATCATGACTTTTCTACTTAATTCTGAGGCCCCATAAACTCCTTCGTTTGGGACACCACGGAATTAGCCCTCCTGGTATCCCCATAAAAGGTATTCCTTTAAATAGGTCAAAGTCCATAGATCGTAAGGCATCCACTTCTCTCAACAACAGATCATAAATACATTTGGTTTTGATCATGGCCATGTCTGTATTTGAGACTTCGAGGAACTCAACCAAGGAAATGTCTCTGGTAACATTTCTCAGTAGGTAGATATTAGCAGACAGATTCAGAACATGTGTCCTATAATCAGGGAGTCACTCAAATCCAAATTATGTTCCTAACCCAGAAGATCATAACTTCAATGTTTCACAGTGTAGGGGAGGTCCCAGATATGGCCTGCACTCCAGCCACCCATTTTGAAATGCCAGGGACATACTCACCGAGATATGTGATGTATGAGGAGCAAATAAACCAACAGAGAGCAGCACCAGGGCTCTGCCCAGTGCCCATCAGAAGGGTAATACCTGTTGAAGTGCCAATAACCAGACAAACATGGGCAGCACGGTACCCATTGAGACAACCGTACCAGCAGCTGACACGAAATGAAGACTACTTACAAACTGTCCCCAAAGAGACCCAAAGGGCCTTAATTAAAGGCGAATGGTGATGATACAATGGCCCGGACGGACATACATACGAACGAACCGACAATCAAAAGATGACACGTAAAGACGAAATGTATAGAATAATGATGTAATGGACTTAGAAGAAGAAACAATGGTGAAATATAAAGAAACGTAACCATGAAGTAGGATTAACATATGCAACTAGCTAATGCCTGTAAATAGGCTTAGAACTCAAGAAGCTAAGGAAACATTACTGCTTGCTATGCTTAGTAGAAGACTCGAGCGGCAAGCGCCAACTATATATCTACCTCAAAGAAGCACATTATACAAGTGTGAATCCATTTTACAAAATCAGAATTAAGCCCAGGATGATAGGGGTCAAACAGGCCCGGATTCATATACCAGCACAAAGCCAGACGAAAGAGCGGAATCGAAACTTAGTAAGAAGCAGCTCAGGCCTGAGAATTCAAGGTCAAACTACGGAAGGGAGGAGAGCAGCAACTTCGAATAAACAACACTTCAGAGCATAGCAGCCGGCCCCGTGAAGGTCGAGATAAGGAGGCCCAGGCAGGTGGCAAGGCCTAAGGGAGAATGAAACACACACATAGAGGAAAAATTAAGCAGATTCACGGTGTACTAAAACGTGACCAGCCAAGCGTGAAGAGGTACCAACGTCTGATGTCGTCCAAACCCAGAGGATGCCATAACTTTTCCCGATAAGAAACTACAGTTTCGAGGTCAACTTCAGCCAACTAATTGACACATAGCCCTAAAGTACTGATTAATGGAAGGGAGGCAGGGAGAATCGTGGGGCACACCGCATCTGGGTGAACATTCTGCATGCTGCTAATTAAAGTGGAGATTTATGCCTGTGGGTGTAACTGACCCAATCACAATGGACCAAATGATCTAGGGTCCTATAGCTAGTAGAACCAATGAGACTTCGTACTTGTAGTGACGTCTAGCATGAGTGATGTAGAGGGATGGGTGTAGACGCCCACCCGATAAGAGTTATCCAATCCTCACGCTCTGTTACTATATACAGATATAGCACCTATACTTAAGTTTTATTTTTAACCATTAGAATTGCATGACAAACTTTTGAGTGTTACAGGTCAACGATGATGAGAATGTGCTATAACTATTGCTGTCTGAATGAAGAATTCGGAAGTTGAAATGAGACGGGCGACAGCATCACTGCTGATTTCCTATTGCTTCCCCGTTTTTGTACTTGTCATTAAACGGACTTCCCTTTGCTAAACCATTCAGTTGTCCTTATTGATTGGTGTTGGAGTAAGAGAATCCCGCACCCCATCCCCCTCAAGGTGCAGCTATCTCATTTTAAAGTACTCGAGGTTGAGCTCTGATCCCATGGGCCTGTCAGAGGTCGCTCCCCCCTCTTGTACAACGGATCCCACTGGTCTGGTCCGAGCATACAGTGCGTATTTTCTCTTTTGCAGCCGAACAACGGTGGATGAGAATACTTTGCCCCTGTCGTGTCTACTACCTTGTCAGGGGTTTCGGTAACATAGCGGCCAAACTAATACCTAAGGACAAAAGTAACAAGGCATCTTCCATAGATTCCTATTACCTCTCACTCCCCTGAGATGAGCTGCTCCAATCGCTCCTCTTCCGCTGCCGCGGAACACCTCTTATTGAGAAAGGATCAAATGGAACCTTGCCTACCAGACTTCTTACCCGGGCAAACCTCGCTACATACCTTTTTCAACGATACCTTCCCAGCAACAGTCTTCGGCAGGCCTCACACGGCAGCACAAGCTGGTCAAGAGCCAATACCGGAGGAGTCGCCAAGAGCTCTGAGACTGCGCAAGAATTTTCAGGAGCCACAATTTTTCGAAAAAACTTTAGTGGGCTTCATATTTTTAGTCCTTTTTAGTCTCTGTTTTTTTCCGCTCTTTTGTCCTATTTCTGCTAGAAATATCTCTGTTTTAAGAGCCCAGGTGATTGCTCCCTTCTTGACCCTCAGGATCTTCAGGTTCTCCATCCAGTAGCCCATTTTGCTCCTCTTTACATACCAAAACAGTATGTAATGGGGGTTCATTATCCCGATTCTGCTCAGAGGTAGACTTGGCCTGATCTTCACATAAGTCAATAATAGGACTAGGAGATAAAACGCGCGGCCACCTTAGTCCCCCATGAAATTGGCAGGAAAACAGAAAGGGAGAGGGGAGTGTTAACGGATCCCACCCATCTGGGAGGGCGAGTGAGCATTCCTTTCCCTGTCCAGTACAGTCACCCAAGCCTATGCCCCTGCAACAGGGTTTTCCCACTGCAACCATAGAGTGGGATGGACCATGTCAGGAAGCAGCCCAAGTCTTTATGACCAATGTCAGGACGATGGTTCATGTCAAAATGAAAGTTCATCTCAGCATGAGGGGCTGTTTCAAGATGAATGGTCATCAGTCTGAGGACCCATCTACGGGTCTAGTGCCCATGTCAATGTGAGGGCCAATGGCAGCACGAGAGCCCATGTCATGTTTGTGACCAATATCATAAGGAGAGCCCCCCCTGTCAAGACAAAAGCTCATGTTCTGGAGCCCAATACCAGGATGAGGGCTCATGTTAGTGTAATGGCCCTGCTGGGATGAGAGCCCATGTCTTTGTTATGACCAATGTCAGGACAATGACACCCATGCCAACAAACTAACCCATGCCAGTGGAAGAGGTCATGTCAAGATAAAATCTCATGGCATGCCAGTGTGCGGAGTCATGTCTACATGAAAGCTCATGTGATGTTAATGTAAGGGGCCATGTCAAAACAAAATGCTCAAATCAGTTCGAGACGTCATGTCGGGACACCAACCCATCTTAGTGTGTCGAGCCATGTTAATGTAAGGGCCCAGATCCAGACGAAGGGCGGCGTGAACAAAACAACAGTCTGTTTTTGTATGTACATCCCCCAATGCACTTCCTCAGTGCTTGGACCCACCTGCCTGTTATGGGGACGGGGGTTCAGGCCCCACCGTAGTGAGGGTGCCCAGCAGTGCAGAGCGGAACGACTGGGCCATGACGCAGCTGGTACTGCCCGGCTACAATCACAACACCGACAGCCTGGATTTGTGGTGAAGCTGCTCGGCCCCTTTATGAACACGGTCACTCACATGTGACCATACACACGTGACTCAGCATGCACCTTGTAGTGTCATGCTGAGATCACAATATCCCATGCCAAGGGTAAAGACAAACAAATGATTAACCTTTAAGATGGCATGTTTTATAACAATTCCAGAACTCACTCCGACCTTGTGGGTCATTAGTAAATATTGCTCTGTACATGTATACATTGGTGGGTGACACACCTGGGGATCTTGGTTCTCAAGAGCTTTATTATTCCAATATGGAAAGTGGGGATCACCCCACTGGCCGGAAAAGCCGCACCAGCGATACCAGGACCACATCGGCGGATCATCGGGGCAGTCCATGTTTGTCCGTTAGCCCTGGGTGGAGTACGCCACACTAGCCGGCAAAGCCGCACCCAGGATACCGGGGGCCACATTGGCTGTCATCTTGCCAGCAGGTCTCTGGCCCGTCTGCTGTAGGATGTTCATCCAGCGGGCCTGGGTGGTCTTTAGTCTATCAGCCCTCCCTCCCCCATGCATATGTGGCAAGGGGAGGACACTCTCCTGACGTCGCTCACCAGGTTAGGAACCGCTGAATGGCAGTGGGTAGAGCTATGCCCAGGCGGGAGTTCTTCCTTGCTACCACCGTGATGGCAGATCTTTCTGTTGAGGTTCCCGCTGCTTGAGTCGGCGTGTCCAGCGACCAAGGCTGCGCAGGGCTCAGCTCTACCCTCTGCTTGTCACCTTGAACTTTTGTTGCTACATCGGCAGAAATGGCCACGCCATGGCCAGGAGATCTTCCTGGCTTGCTTACTGCCTGGCTGAATGAGCACTTTCTACATAGAGCCACGGCTTGGCTGAGGTTGTTGTCCACTTGTGGTCTCCCCACAGGCAGAAGTTCTTTTTGGCCCGCATGTGGTGCACGGCCACTGCGGCAGCAGAGATTGCCACACCGCGCTCGGGTGTTGGTGGTGGCGGGGACGTACCCCACTGCGTGACCCGCTCCTGGCCTGTTGGCTGCAAGGATAGGCAAAGTCACTGTGGCAGCATCAGTTGTGCCGCGCCATTCTTCTCTCCCGGGCAGGGACTGACGGCAGCGTTTTCATCCAGGCTTGCATTCATGCTCACCTTCTGCCTGACCGCATAAGCACTCTCACCGGGGAGAGCCAAAGTCATGCCAGTGTCGCTTGGGCGCAGGATAGGCGCAGTCCATGTCATGCAATCTGCTGGCTCCCTTCCAGACTGGAGTGTTCCTTCGCTGTCATGGGCTCCGGGGTACAGCCACTGCAACGACGGTTCTTGCCTTGCCACTCTTTGCCCATTGAATGTTGGGGACTTGCCCCAACGCATGATCTGCTCCTGGCCTGTAGGCTGCAAGGATAGGCAGGCTCACAGTCATGGCTTCCTGCAAGAGCCACTCCTGCACCGAATCTTCCAGAACAGCACCGTTTCTCCCAGTCCTCTCCCCCAGGTAGAAGCTGCTTTAGGCAATGCATCACTCCCCTTCCCCCACCCCGACAGGAGTGCCTTGTTTGAGACGGTGACCCTCTCCCCCTAAACTGAGTGCCTGCTTCGTGAGGCGGAGCGCCTGTCTCCCTGATGGGAGCACCTTCTTCAATTGTCCAATGGGCCAGGGTGCTCTTCTGGCTTGTGTGCCAGGCAGGGGCCTGTAGCGCTGTCGCAGCGTGGGCCCCCTGTTCTCCCTCCATGAAGGAGTACCAAATGTCCTTGTGGCAGCATGGAACGCCTGTTCTCTCCTAGGCAGGAGTACCAAGAGTGATTGTAGAGGCATGGGCCGCTCGCTCTCCCCTAGGCAGGAGTACAACATGTCAATGTGCCGCCATGGGCTGACTGCTCTCCCCCGGGCAGAAGTACATAATGTCAATGTGGCGGCTTGGGCCGCTTGCTCTCCCCCATGTAGGAGTACATAATGTCACTGTAGTGCCATCGCCCGCCTGCTCTCCCCCATGCAGGTGCACGTAATGTCAATGTGGCTGGGGCCACTTCTCCAGGCAGATGACACTTGCAGGAGGTGTCCACCCTACATATTCTGGGGCAGCTGGTGGGAGAAATGTAACTTTTTTTTGGGGTGTGGTGGAGGCTGCGCCGCACACTCCGAGGTGGGAGCTTTGTGGTCATGAGACAGAGGTCCTCTCCGCACCGCTCCATCCCCCCAGGCGGGAACGTTAATTTATTGTTATTTTCTTTCACTTGCTTTCCCTCCCCGGGTTGGAGGTGAATCCCTTGCAGGCTTGCTTGGCCGGTCCTCGCCCTACCGTCTCCCTCCCCCAGGTGGGATCCTTACTTTGATCCTGTTACACGGCACTGGGGTGAAGGCCGCGTCTTCGCTCCGCCAGCGGTAGCAGCAAACCTTCCTGGGTCATCCAGGCTGCAACGGCAGCCGCATGCATCTTGCCCGCCCTCCAATGCGAGGCAGATAATGGTGGCCATCGAGGCCGGCGTTGCGTGAGCTCTGCGGGGGCTAGGCGCCGTGCTCCAGTGGCTGTTCCCAGGCTGCGTTGGGTACAGGCCGGCTCCTCCTCCAAGCCACTGCAACTTTTTTTTTCCACTGCGCCAGCGGGACCGGGCTCAGTGCGCGGGTCCGGTCCCTGTACCCCTCATCACCAGATGTTATGGGGCTGGGGGTGCCGGCTCCACCATAGCGCAGGGCAGTCCGGCTGGGCCATGGCGCAGCCGGCATTGCCCGGCTGCAATAATGACACTGACAGCTTGGATTTGTGGTGTGGCAACTGCCGAGCGGGATATCGCTCGGCCTCTTTATTAACACGGTCACTCACATGTGACCATACAAACGTGGCTCTGCACGCACCTTGTGGTGTTTTCCGAGATCACAACACTGCCCCAAATCCTGGCATCCAAATAGAAATCTTTCGTTATCTAAATGTTAACTCACTACTCGGTCAACTTGAAGGTTTCTTTGGAGTGAATGCGCTGCTGTACTACAGATTGGCATATGTATATTTTCATTGACTGCCTTTGTTCCTTTTATATTTGTAAATAATCCGCACTGCTGATTTGCATTGTAGTGCCTTACCCCTCTAGGTTGACACTGCCCCCAGAAGGCTGTGTCAGAAGCCGATGCTGTACATACACAACAGACAGAAATGCATGTAGACAGATATACGCACGATAAAGAGCTGGGGGTGGGGGTGAAACTTCCTCTTTGGTCGACCAGACATGCAGTACAGGGCACAGTAGCTTCTCAGAGAGGGTGCGGCTTCCACAGGAGTCTACTCTGCACCGCCTTCTCTGTCAAATAATCAGCAGAGGCCGCTTCGCAGCCTGCGTCGATATTCTCTCAACTCGGACATCAATACAGCGTCGAGTGGAGCCGGATTGGAGATGGAGAAGGCGGGGGATGAGTGGCAGGAGGGGGGAGGTGAGGGGAAGGGCGCGCGCAATCTGCCTGGCGCCTGCTCATGTGCGCGACAATGATTGGACGCCATGTGCAGTGATGTCACAATTGGTTCGCCATCCGGGCCTGGATAAACATACCCACCGTCCAATCCGCAGAGAATCAATGCCCCATTCTTATCCTTCTCGTGACCAGGTCAGGCGGTTTCTCTGCCGCGGTCGCAGGCCTGCCTTGGACGAGTGAGCAATGGCCCTGTTTTGATCTATGCGGACAATTCATGCAATCACCAACCGCTCAGTAATGGAAGTAACGAAGGGGTTTAGGGCAGATCAATAGAGGCCGCAGGTGGCCACTGAGGCCTATGAGCCCAGCTGACAGGACAGACAGTAATCTTCATTAATTCTGTTGTCACGCAGGCCAGTCACTCCATCGCTGGGGGCACCCACCACACACATTAGCCCAAACCGTTGTGGGCTGGCTCATGGGCACAGGGGCCAGCCCGAGGACCTCCTGGGGTTACCCAGGCAACATCACTGTACTTGGTTGCACTCATCACCCTGATGGGCTGTGGTCACACATAACCCGCCAATTACCTGGGGGCATCCAAGCTAACACACAGTACAGCGCCGGAGTTGCCCAGTAGGGGCACTTGTAATTCGCTGCAGAGTTGCCCATCAGCGGCTCTGCAGACAGGAGGGGAAGACATCATGGACAGTGTTGCCCAGCAGGGGCACTGTCCGTGTGGAGGGAGGGTCCTGCAGCAGCAGGCCCTCCACCTGCTACACAGCGCCAGTATCACGCTGCTGTAAAAACACACAGGCATGGCTCTGTAACAGCAACTGACGAGCCGGAACTGGCTCCTTCCTTTTATTCTTTCAGTCACATGGTCACCAACATGTGACTCTCACATGAGCCATGGGAGATACCATTCTACCAGGAGGGGTGGCAGACCACACTCCTCCTTTTCCATAACGAATAAACAAATGGGAAACACCACTAGACATTAAATCAATTCCCAGTCACAAACAGCAACGCTTGAAATCCAAGTGCAAATAATATCACTTTGGTAGTTCCAAACACAATGCACCTACTGAGCATTGGTACACACTGTGGGGTGACAGTCGGGGTTGGTGGATTGCTGATGACACATTGGAAATTCCACCTTTAAACAAACCCTTTATGAACCCAGGTGAGTGGAACTTAAACCATTGAATGACACCATTGTTTGCACCTGGCACCATTTAAAGCATGTCCACAATACGCAGGATCACATATTCACATATGATCTTGGCTGGGGCCATTTTAAGCATGTCCAGGGTCTGCGGGGTCCCATCCTTCATAGGGATGGTTACTGAGTCCACATTAAGCAATTGCGGGTTGCAGGAGACCAGTCCAATCTCCGGTGGCATCCGTTCAGGACAGTTCAGTTCTCAGTTCAGGAGCAGGCAAAGCCGCCGCTGTAAACACCCAGTGGCCACATCGACCTAGTCCATCTATGGTGGGGGCAAACAGTGGCAGGGTACTGAGGGCGGGATGACAAGCCACTCCTTTCACTTCCGTGGGGGCAAACGGTACTGAGGGCGGGATGACAAGCCACTCCTTTCACTTCCGTGGGGGCAAACAGTGGCAGGGTACCGAGGGCGGGATGACATGCCGCTCCTTTCACTTCCGTGGGGGCAAACAGCGGGGGCAAACAGCGGGGGCAAACAGCGGCAGGGTACCGAGGGCGGGATGACAAGCCGCCCCTTTCACTTCCGTGGGGGCAAACAGCGGCAGGGTACCGAGGGCGGGATGACAAGCCGCCCCTTTCACTTCCGTGGGGGCAAACAGCGGCAGGGTACCGAGGGCGGGATGACAAGCCGCTCCTTTACTTCCGTGGGGGCAGACAGCGGCAGGGTACCGAGGGCGGGATGACAAGCCGCTCCTTTCACTTCCGTGGGGGCAGACAGCGGCAGGGTACGGAGGGCGGGATGACAAGCCGCTCCTTTCACTTCCGTGGGGGCAGACAGCGGCAGGGTACTGAGGGCGGGATGACAAGCCACTCCTTTACTTCCGTGGGGGCAGACAGCGGCAGGGTACCGAGGGCGGGATGACGAGCCACTCCTTTCACTTCCGTGGGGGGCAAACAGCGGCAGGGTACCGAGGGCGGGATGACAAGCCGCTCCTTTACTTCCGTGGGGGCAGACAGCGGCGGGATGACAAGCCGCTCCTTTCACTTCCGTGGGTGCAAACAGTGGCAGGGTACCGAGGGCGGGATGACAAGCCGCCCCTTTCACTTCCGTGGGGGCAAACAGCGGCAGGGTACCGAGGGCGGGATGACAAGCCGCTCCTTTACTTCCGTGGGGGCAGACAGCGGCAGGGTACCGAGGGCGGGATGACAAGCCGCTCCTTTCACTTCCGTGGGGGCAGACAGCGGCAGGGTACGGAGGGCGGGATGACAAGCCGCTCCTTTCACTTCCGTGGGGGCAGACAGCGGCAGGGTACTGAGGGCGGGATGACAAGCCACTCCTTTACTTCCGTGGGGGCAGACAGCGGCAGGGTACCGAGGGCGGGATGACGAGCCACTCCTTTCACTTCCGTGGGGGGCAAACAGCGGCAGGGTACCGAGGGCGGGATGACAAGCCGCTCCTTTACTTCCGTGGGGGCAGACAGCGGCGGGATGACAAGCCGCTCCTTTCACTTCCGTGGGTGCAAACAGTGGCAGGGTACTGAGGGCGGGATGACAAGCCGCTCCTGTCGCAGGATACCAAGGGCGGGATGACAAGCCGCTCCTTTCACTTCCGTGGGGGCAAACAGTGGCAGGGTACTGAGGGCGGGATGACAAGCCGCTCCTTTACTTCCGTGGGGGCAGACAGCGGCGGGATGACAAGCCGCTCCTTTCACTTCCGTGGGTGCAAACAGTGGCAGGGTACTGAGGGCGGGATGACAAGCCGCTCCTGTCGCAGGATACCAAGGGCGGGATGACAAGCCGCTCCTTTCACTTCCGTGGGGGCAAACAGTGGCAGGGTACTGAGGGCGGGATGACAAGCCGCTCCTTTCACTTCCGTGGGGGCAGACAGCGGCAGGGTACCGAGGGCGGGATGACAAGCCGCTCCTTTCACTTCCGTGGGGGCAAACAGTGGCAGGGTACCGAGGGCGGGATGACAAGCCGCTCCTTTCACTTCCGTGGGGGCAGACAGCGGCAGGGTACCGAGGGCGGGATGACAAGCCGCTCCTTTCACTTCCGTGGGGGCAGACAGTGGCAGGGTACTGAGGGCGGGATGACAAGCCGCTCCTTTCACTTCCGTGGGGGCAGACAGTGGCAGGGTACTGAGGGCGGGATGACAAGCCGCTCCTTTACTTCCGTGGGGGCAGACAGTGGCAGGATACTGAGGGCGGGATGACAAGCCACTCCTTTACTTCCGTGGGGGCAGACTCTTCCGTGGGGGCAGACAGTGGCAGGGTACCGAGGGCGGGATGACAAGCCGCTCCTTTCACTTCCGTGGGGACAGACAGTGGCAGGGTACTGGTGGTGGGATGACAAGCCGCTCCTTTCACTTCCGTGGGGGCAGACAGCGGCAGGATACTGAGGGCGGGATGACAAGCCGCTCCTTTCACTTCCGTGGGGGCAGACAGTGGCAGGATACTGAGGGCGGGATGACAAGCCACTCCTTTACTTCCGTGGGGGCAGACTCTTCCGTGGGGGCAGACAGTGGCAGGGTACTGAGGGCGGGATGACAAGCCGCTCCTTTCACTTCCGTGGGGGCAAACAGTGGCAGGGTACTGAGTGTTAGCGGGCGATCCCGCCGCCCCCGTGAGCCCCCCACACCCCCGTGCACACAGAGACACACGGAGACCGATGCTGTTCGTGTGGGCTCCCCGGTGGCTCTGCTGCCGCCGGGCGACGCCCCTTTATTTATATGGCACGCGACGGAGTGAACGTCACTCCGTCGCGTGCTTGCCCTTAAAGGGGCCACGCCACACTCCTCCTTTTCCATAACAACAAACACAAAGGAGGATACAATTGTTCTACGTTCTACAGCACACAAAACTGACTAATCACTACTTTACAGCACACACATTAGGAATCCCCCATTTATTGGCAACCACCCTGGATCCCCAGTGGTGCCTTCACACAGTCCGGCGACCCATCGCCAACATGACCCCAGATCAGTCCGTCACATAGTCACTCAGGAGGGCAGGTTTCCCACGCCCTGTTCTCAGGGGGTACCTCCTGCCACTGTCCCTTACCGGAGTACTTGAGTCGGTTCTTCCGCGAACAGGCGAGTCCATGGTGGGGACATCTCCTCCACTATTGTCGGGTAGTTCTTCGCCAGCCTCTACTTGATTCGCTCCCGGGTCACCCAGTCTCCTAAAGAAACTGGCATTTCTGGTCACCGACGATGTCCCATCTGATGCAGTCACCATAGACCCCTTCACCGCTACAACATCCAGGGGGGCGGGCTCGTATGTGAGGGAGAGCTTGCCCTGCGGATGACGGTTCCTCACTAATACCTCATCCCCTGGGGCAATGTTGGGTGGCTTCAGACCTCTTCTCATGTTCTCCGCCCGAGTTCTTGCCAGCCGATCTTCCTCCACCTGCTCATTGTCAATGATGGCGGGCTCTCGGGCCCCTACCTCAGGTACGACATCCCGAGGGCACCTCTGGAAGAGGGCCTCCGCCGGTGCTACTCCCGTCGATGAATGGGGAGTGGTTCTGTATCCCCGTAGGAATACATACAGGGCCCTCTGCAGACATTCACCCTTGCCTTGGGCGATCCGGAACACCTTGTTAAGGGTGCGCATCATGCGCTCGGCCTCCCCGTTTGCCCTGGGCCAGAGGGGTGTGACCTTCCTGTGCTGAATGCCATAGTTCTTTAAGAGTTCAGCAAAGCTCTCACCCTGATACGGTGCGCCATTGTCAGTGCACACAACCGATGGAAGGCCATGGGTGGCGAAGATCTTTTCCACGGCGATCACCACGTCACCAAACGCCAGCGACTCCACAAATTCCACCTCCGGGTATCGCGACCACTCGTCGACCATCACTAGGAAGTGCGTCCCTCTAGATGTAGAGCCGAAGTCAGCATGCACTACTTCCCATGGCTTGGTTCCCCTAGGCATTGTCTCAATGGATGGGTCCCGCTGGGCTGGGGATGCGGCCTGACACCACCGACACGAGGCCACAAACTCTTCTACCCTCCGCTCTAGCTCCGGGAACCACACCTTCTGGCGAAGCCGAGCCTTTGTTTTGGGCGCCCCTTGATGGCCCTGGTGGGCGAGAGCGATTATCTGTGGGATCTTCGTCTGTGGCACCACTATTCTGACGCCTCTCAGCAGGAGTCCCGATTCCGAGAATGCAAGTTCTTCCCGCACCTTCCAGAGCTGTTCCAGTGCCACCCTGGCTTCGCATGTTCGACGGTCAAGCGCTTCAAGCACCGTCTTCCACGCACCTTGTTGCATGGCCAGTCTTAGAATGGCGAAGCACTCGTCATCATTCGACGCCAGCTCCAGCTCCTCCACCTGCATGGAGTTGGGGGTGGCAGACTCAACGACGAGACGAACGTGTTCATCAGCCTCCTCCGCGGACACAGACGCCCAGGCATCCCCACATGGGTGACGTGACAGATAGTCTGCAGCGTTGCTTACACCAGGCCGATACACCAGCGGCACGCCGTATTCAAGCAGGGCAAGCATCCAGCGCTCTATCCTTACTGGTGGTCTGGAGGAGGAGCCTGCCATGATGGGTAGCAGTGGTTTGTGGTCAGTGATGACAGTCACAGGACGCCCTAGAATGTATAGGCGAAAATGCCTGCAACCCCACAACACCGCCAGGGCCTCCCTCTCGATTTGCGAGTAGCGTTGTTCAGTGTCCGAGAGTGCCTTGCTCGCATAGGCTATTGGCCGAACTTCCTGCTCGCGCCCCACTTGAGTGAGGACCGCCCCCAGACCATAGGGACTGGCGTCCACGACTATTTCCATCTGCAGGCTAGGGTCAAAGAACGCCATGGTGTCTTCTGCCGCTAGGGCACCCCGGATGTCATCAAATGCCGCCTGCTCGAGGGGCCCCCACTGCCACACGGAGTCTTTCTTGGTTAAAGATCTTAGAGGCTCAGAGCGGGACGCTAGATTCCTGATGAAGCGGCCACAATAAGTGACCATGCCCAAAAAGCTCCTCACCTCAGCGACGTTTTCAGGTGGGCGGGCCTCTCTAATGTCCTTCACCTTACGGGGGTCGGGTGACACCCCATCCGCTTTAAACACGAACCCAAAGAACTCGATTGTTGTCCTGAGGAATTCGCATTTCTCTTTGTGTAAGGTGAGTCCCAAGAGACGGAGGCGCTCAAATGTCTTTGCAAGGCGGGCCATGTGTTCTGCCTCTGACTTGGAGTGTACTAAGATGTCGTCACTGATGTTGATGACCCCATCCAGATCTGCTAATGCCCCTCTTATGATGTTTTGAAAAACTTCCGCTGCAGAGGACACTCCAAAACTCAGCCTCTTATACCGATACAGGCCCCGATGGGTGGTGAAGGTGGTGATGTATCGGGACTCAGGGTGCAGAACCACCTGATGATATCCTGCCCTCAAGTCCAGCTTGGAGAAGAATCTCGCCCCCTGTAATTCTGCAATGATGTCGTCCATGGTGGGGGTTAGGTGTCTCTCTCTTTTGATCGCCTTGTTGGGCAGGCGCATGTCGACACAAATCCTTACTGCATCTGGTTGTTTGGGCTTCCGTGCGATGACAATGGGTGAGACCCAAGGAGTGGGGCCTTCCACCTTCTCAATTATGTCCAGCTGGACAAGGTTGTCCAATTCCTGGTCTACCAGATCCCTGAGGTGAAACGGTATGCACCGGTGCTTCAGAGCCACCGGTTGTATGGACTCATCAATGTGCAAGCGGACTGGTTCCCCCACTAACTGTCCAATGCCTTCAAGTCACTCCGTCGCGTGCTTGCCCTTAAAGGGGCCACGCCACACTGAGGGCGGGATGACAAGCCGCTCCTTTCACTTCCGTGGGGGCAGACAGCGGCAGGGTACTGAGGGCGGGATGACAAGCCGCTCCTTTACTTCCGTGGGGGCAAACAGCGGCAGGGTACCGAGGGCGGGATGACAAGCCGGTCCTTTACTTCCGTGGGGGCAAACAGCGGCAGGGTACCGAGGGCGGGATGACAAGCCGCTCCTTTACTTCCGTGGGGGCAAACAGCGGCAGGGTACCGAGGGCGGGATGACAAGCCGCTCCTTTACTTCCGTGGGGGCAGACAGCGGCGGGATGACAAGCCGCTCCTTTCACTTCCGTGGGTGCAAACAGTGGCAGGGTACCAAGGGCGGGATGACAAGCCGCTCCTTTCACTTCCGTGGGTGCAAACAGTGGCAGGGTACCAAGGGCGGGATGACAAGCCGCTCCTTTCACTTCCGTGGGGGCAGACAGCGGCAGGGTACTGGTGGTGGGATGACAAGCCACTCCTTTCACTTCCGTGGGGGCAGACAGTGGCAGGGTACTGGTGGTGGGATGACAAGCCACTCCTTTCACTTCTCCTTCCACATGGGGCTGCTGGCAGGGGGACACTGATGGCATAGTGTCTGGGCCATATTACTTATTCAGCTCCCCCAGGCAGAAGTACATATGGCATAGGATGGCAAACAAGCACTCATAAGAGCTGCAACCCTCATTTTGTGTCCCCTTCTCGTTTTCATCATGTCTTGTTCTTAACAGTCCCTGTCATTTGGGGTGGGGCCCGTGCTTCTGTAAAGTGAACGCGGGCGGCCACACACTTCCCTTTAGGTGCATTCCACGGTCCGACCCAGGGCACGTAGCCAGCACCCCTTTTCTCTTTAGTGTGAAAAGTCACTGCCAATAGGCCCAGGATCTCCAGAGGGCCATGTACATTATTTTCCTAAATGTGCTGACATGGAGGCAGGGGTCCCTGGGCAATGATACCATAGCTGGCACGTGGTGCAAGAGGGCATTTGATGACTGGGAAATTGTTATATAAAGCAGTACTCGTACAGCTCAGCGTTCACCATTTAATGGTTAATTCGTGCTGACGGTTATCAGTCAATTTCTGAGCTGACTAAAATACCGAATGCGAAATGCAGAAGTTTATCTTTCGGATATCGTCGCAATTATATGTGGGGGATAGTTTAGGGTAGTCAATTATGTAACGCGAGCATGTGGAGCGGTGAGGTGGGAGGGTGAGGCAGGGGGTCTCCGCCGATTATAATTCTGCGAAGAGAAAGAAAATAAATGGGTCCTTTTTCCATTCGCCATTCCGGTGCTGACTCGTGCTAGTGAGGCGAGGAGCTGTTTCGCTGGAGGCGGTTTGCCCATAGGGAAGATGTCCTCCGGGCATGCGGCCATACTACATCCACGACACTTTAGAAATGATGTGATTTTGTCTGTGGCTCTGGAGTGGCCATGCTTTCAGTCCTGTGTGGAAGCAATGCACGGGAGCCAGGAGAGCACATTCCATTGGACTCACACAAAGGCCTTGAGCGGCCAGGCTTCCAGGCAGGAACGCTGGAGTGAACGATGGACATAGGCGCCGAGTACAGGGGAGCAGAGGAGGGAACTGCCCCTTCCCTCTGTGGCAACGGTGGCAGCCAGGACCCACACTTTGCCCCTGTTGTATGGTGTTACACTCTTCAGCTGCCGGCTCTTCTTCCCACTGTTGCTAAAGACTTTGAGAAGTACGAGGGATGCACCTGAAATCCGTTAAATCGGAGTAACAGTCCCTAAAGTAGAAAGCTGCAAGACAGCACAGCAGGTTAGGCGACTGCTGCTGAGATGCTATATGTTAATTGCGTTCAACATACAAATCCTTTAGGTTGTTTCGAATTTCTTCTGTAAAATGTATCGTTTCCACCTGGGAGGGGGCTTAGTTCAGTTGCTTGCTCTTATTCGGGCAGAGGGCAGGAAGGGGGCTAATTGTTGCCCCCGCGGTGAAAATCTAAAGCAGGCACTTTTAAATGAGAGAGGGTTTTGAACTGTGGATCCTCCGGGATCAATGACGCTCTCAAGGCCTGCTAGAAGGGGGGAGGGGAGGGGAGATAGAGAGGTGGGCTAGAGGGGGAGAGAGAGGGGGAACGAGAGGAAGAGAGAGAGGGGGAGAGAGAGGGAGATGGGGGGAGAGAGAGAGAGAGAAAGAGATGGAGAGGAGGAGAGAGGGAGACAGGGATGGGGTGAGAGGGGGAGAGAGAGAGGGAAAGAGGGGGAGAGAGGGAGAGAGAGGGGGAGGGGGGGAGAGAGATAGAGAAAGAGATGGAGAGAAGGAGAGAGTGAGACAGAGATGGGGTGAGAGGGGGAGAGAGAGAGGGAAAGAGAGGGGGCGAGAGGGAGAAAGAGAGAGAGAGGGGGGAGGGGGAGGGTGGAGACAGTTAGAGGGGGAGAAAGGGGGAGAGAGGGGGAGAGAGAGAGAGAGAGATTGATTGTGTTATCAGCCAATTGGTTTATGCGTCTGGGGTAAAGGAGGTGCGACCGGCAGAATGGTCTCCTATTGGCTCCGTCCATGCGGTTCAGCGGCTGAGCCTCGCCCTGTCCGCTATGGAGCACATGCTATACTTTGGTTCTTTTCTCTGTACAATCTAGGTCTTAGACAAAGCGACATGACATAAAATAATGTGGCATAACATGACAAAAGAAGCCGGTATAACAAACCAGTACTAGGACCAAAAAGGAAAGGGTACCCATACCAGACTGGAGAACTCACTGGAAACTGAACAAAGAAAAGCAATGGAAAGAAAAGGCGGGACGGGCTGAGGTATAGATGTGGCGTCGAAGTAAGGGGCATGCAGGCGCCACCATAAAAGCACAGGAAAGGTAGAATGTATAAAAGAACCAAGTGTTTTTCAGATGTTAAGCAAAGATTCCTTTGAGAAGAAAACAGAGAGATCCTAACGGACCCAAACTGCATAAGACATCCCAGGAACTCAAAATGATATAGCATAGTGTAGTACAAACCCTTGGAAAGCATAGCATTTCAAATCAAGACAGAGCCTAAGCAGCATATCACGTAGCAGCGCGCTCACATAGCAAAACATGGAATAGAGTGGCGCAAAAGACAAAAAGGTTACTCAGCATAACAGCACCACAAAGGTTGCATGTCCCAAACACAATGAGATATGGGTATGGTGGCTGGGAGCTGGTGGTGGTATGGGTTAGTAGGGATAAGCCTGGCACCAGAGATAACCCCAAAACAGAGCTACAAACAACCAGGAACCAGGAGCATTATGTGACAAAACCTGTGTATGCCCGGCTCAACACAGCGTACCGCCCCGAAGCCCCTGTACCTCCCGCCTGCACACGTAACCCTGCTCCGGACTCACCCCTTTCATTGTGTATGAAAACATGGCCATAGTTTAGTATATTTTTTATTATTTTATTATTTAATGTGTTATAGTTTACAAGGAACTTTTCACATATAAGATCAGCAAACACATTACGCATTAAAACACAATTAAAACATCACAATAGAGAAAAAAGCATATCGAACAACCAAACACGAATCAATATAATCACACATTACATCACAAACCTGTGTAAAACCAAATAATTGAAAATCTGCTGACTGCTTCTCAAGATAAACTTCAATGACATGATTAAAACTGAATTATGAGCAGCGCCTTAGTGACCTCCATACCTCTATTTCCAGAATCCTGAACCCAGACCAGATTCAAGCAAAGCATTAAAACTTCCTTTATGAGGCGAATTTCAGCCAGCGAGCATTTAAAGGATTTATCAGTAAAAATACGTTGCCACGACCACCCTGGGTGAGCCTCCTTAAAGTCCTTTAAAAGGGGCGAAAAATGGGTCTGACGTTACGTAATCAGTTCAGGGACAAATAAGCATCAAGTGGTATATAGTTTCAACCGAATTTGCCATTTTACAAAGTTTACAACACCTTTGGATGCAGGAAATTCCACCACAGCACAGCACCCACAATTTTGTTAGTTGCAAATAAAATCAACCAAAGGCATAGGGACTGGCCACGCCAGTAAGGCCCCGGACATTAGTGCAGGAGCGTTTTGTAGTGTCTGGCATCAAGCAATAGACCCGAAAATAAGTGGTCGATCATCTCGATCCAGTTGGACTCCCGGACTCTCTTTTGAACTTTTAGTGGGTATGTTAGGAGGACCTCCACTGAGGACTCAATGTCCTTTAAAATTCCTACGCACTGTGGATGCCATTCTAGGAGATCGACTGGAGACCTAGACGCGAAACCACATTTTAGCATCCCCCACATTGACCCTCTTCCGCCAGGTAGATCTTTCACAGGAAGCCTAGATTTTTCCATTTGACCAAAGCCTCCAGCTTATTTGTATTTATTTTTTGGGGGGCAGACTTGGTGCTTCAATCAGGTTTGCCTGTCCGGGAAGGAGAGAGATTAAAGCAATCCGATACATTTTATATGTAGATTAAGGAGGAGCAATGGTGATGGTAATAGAGTTTGGGAGAGGGATACACAAGGGGTATCACATGCACAGCATAGTATATAAGCATGTATGTTTGAACTTTCAAATCTGGTAACTTTAATGCTGCTGCCCTCATTTGAATCTTGCCTAAACTATCTGCTCCATCCGTTCTGCATGGATGCTAGGCTGCCTGGTGTGTTCCATTGTGAACTGTGAAGTTTTCTGTCTCCCTCCCTCCCCTGGGCTTCCTTATCCCCCCACAGCCCTCTCTCATGGTGATCTCTAGCTCCCCTATCTATTCTAACTGCTTCTCTATCACCTATTTTCCCTCTCTCCCAAAGCCTGGAAGGAAAAAGTTTAAGAAGGCTCTCCTGGTCTCTAACCCTGGTCTACCCATTGCAGACACTTATGTCAATGCTTCCTCCAGGTGGTCTATTACTGACATTCTCTTTGTCGTTTCTTCTCATGACCTATGGACTCCCCATATGATTTATGTCCTCTCCCCTTTCTCTTCATCACCCATTAATGGTGGTACCAGATGGGTAGTGCTCTTAGCTCACTTCACATCATCCAGGTGCATCTTCAATGTCTATCGGAATGACACTATCATGGCCCAGGGCTCTCGGCCCAACCTCCTCCGTCTTCTGTCTATATTCAACTTCCTCCTTTCTCCTGTCACTCCTCTGTCTTCCACCCCCTTCCTTCTTCCCTTCCTCTGGTGGTGGTACCCTGCCCCTGTACCCCTGTACCCCGCCCTGGAACCCTTTAAAGGGGGAACCAGCTTCACTTAGCTACTTTCAATTCTCGGTCTGCTGTCAAACACTCTTCTGACATCTGTCACCTCCTTGAAGACTTTGACCTTGACGTCCTTGCGCTCACTGAGATGTGGTTCTATGCCAACACTGTCACTGCTTTTGACACTCTTCTTCCTGAGGGCTACACAATCCTCTCCAAGTCCAGGCCTAACCAGACTGGAGGCGGTGTGTCCCTTATCTTCCCTGCTTGGACGCCTGCTTCTGTCATATCTATTCACTCCTACTACTCTATTGAATGTCTTGACTGGAAGCTTTGCATCTCCCATACCCTATCGATCACTCTTGCTACCATCTACAGGACCCTGGGGCTGGTCTCCCTCTTCTCTCCTGACCTCTACCTCTAAGCATCTCCTCCTCAGAGACTTTAAAATTCATCTTGCTTTCTCTGATGCTGCCCTTCCCTTCCGCAAATCTTTGTGACTCTTTCTCACTCACCATTCTTCCCTCCGGGCCGACCCACCCTGCTGGACACACTCTGGATGCACTAATCTCAGCTGACCTCTCTCTCTATAACCCCCACAGTACACCTGTCTCTTGGTCTGATCATTCTCTCCTCTCCTCCCACCTGGAGCTCCTGGGCTTCCCGGCTAAGCCTCAACCTGCACTGCCATCCACCTTCTCTGTCATC
Organism: Ambystoma mexicanum; assembly: GCF_040938575.1. NCBI lineage: Eukaryota > Metazoa > Chordata > Amphibia > Caudata > Ambystomatidae > Ambystoma > Ambystoma mexicanum. The sequence continues at coordinate 1,077,145,684 of NC_090926.1, read as the reverse complement.
CACCCTATGAAACGAGTGTCAGTAGCTGCCTTTCCCGCCTCTTTTATCCCGCCTACCCCTGCTCTCGACTCTCATACTGATTCAGCCCTTGCTAACCTTCACCTTTTCATCTCCAACACCCTTGACATCCTTGCCCCTGCTATGAGGATCTGCATGAAGCCTGCCTCCAAATGCAACAGTTGGTACGATTCCGACCAAGTCTCCTCCAAGCAAGTGTTTCCCTGCTCCCCCAGAACTAGAAAGGACAATATTGATGCCCTCGCTTCCTCTTTGGCTGAGTTTTGCAACCCCTCTTCTGCCACTGGCTCCTTCCCACAACCTCTCAAGCACTCCCTTGTGCATACCCTCTTAAAAAAAGCCATCAGCGGACTCTTCCTGCCCAGCTAACTACTGCCCTATTTCCACTAACCCCTTCTTGGGCAAATTATTGGAGAAGTTGGCCATCCCTAAACTTACCCACCACACTGAAGCTGAAACCAGAGGCACGGAAACTGCTCTCCTGAAAACCTGTGATGACTTGCTCTATAATCTCGACTCCTCCTCTCTCCTCTGTTCTCATCCGGGCACTTGCTTGGTTGACCTCCTTCAATTCGAATAGGCCCTCCCAGATTCAAACATGCCGTTTTCTCTCCTCTACTTCACTCTCAAGCTGCACCATTCCACAGGGCTCTATCCTCTCGCTGCGGCTCTTCAACATTTCCCTTGCCCCACTGGCTCACTTGATCTCCACCTTCTCGTCTCATTTCACGTGTTATGCGTATGACAAACAGATTTCCTTCAAACTGCCATCCTCTTCCTCCTCTTCTTCTTTTCTCATTTGCGATTGCCTGACTGCAATTCAGGCATGGTGCAATGCCAATGATCTCTGTCTTAATGCCAGTAAGGCCGAGATCCTTCTCATTGAAATTCCTGCCCCTTCCTTGCCTCTTAATCTCTGGCCGCCCTCCTTGGAGTCCCTCCCTTCACCCCCTTGTGAGGCAAAAAACTTGGGAGTCATCTTTAAGTCCTCTCTCTCTCCTTCTCACCTCACATCACACCACGGGCCTTGCCAAGAAGGCCCACTTTCAGCTGTACCTCCTCAGAGGCATTCTCCCTTTCCTCACCTTCCTCCAGAAACTCAATGTCTCCAGAGCTCTGGTTCTCTCCAGCCTGGACTACTGCAAAAGCCTCTTCCTCAATCTGCCTCTTTCCTCCTTCCGCCCTCTCCAACTAATCCAGAATAGGACTGCCAGACTTATCTTTGGCCTCAAGCCCAGGGACCGCATCTCTCCAGCCCTAAAATCTCTCCACTGGCTCCCAGTGGCTGCAAAGATCAAATTCAAGACCCTCTGCATCATTCACAAGGCATTCGGGGCCTGGGACTACACTACATCCAACGTCCCCTTCCTTAATACCTCCCTGCTAGAGTCCTTCGGTCCTCTAGCTCTAACTCTCTGCAGATCAAATGAATCTCCAAACAGAGAGTGGGGGCAGATCTCCTTCTTTGGCAGTAGCCTCCCTCTGGAATGGCTTCCCTGCCCCTCTCAGAGTTCAGCCGAACCTCCTTAAATTCTGGAAACCTCTCAAGGCTTTCCTTTTCTCCTCCTTCTTCATTCTCCCCCTGCCCTGCTAATGTCCCCCGCTGCAATGACTGGCTGCCTGGACCCTTCTGAGTCCTACAGTGGTCAGGGCATCCTCCTACCAGTCTTCTGCAGTATCCCACTACCAGCACTTGCCTTCGGCACCTCTCCCTGACTAGCCTACCAAGGTCCACCCTTGTTCCTTGCACTTTACCCTTACCCCTGTCTCCCAGCACACATGCCCCCCATGGGCTCCTTTAGCACTTACCCTGCCTTAACCCTGGTGCCTCCTCTCACCCATGCACTTATTTCCTGCACTTGCACGATCCGAATGACACAAGGCCTATTAGGATCGTTTCTTGTTGTTTTATCCTCCCCTGTTCTTCCCCCTCCCCTTTTGTTTGGTGGCACCTGGAAACACTTTCCGCTGAATAGGCGCCATACAAATGACCAATACATTAAAATCTATTAAATAAATAAACAGTGAGCAATGGTGCATATAGAGCCTTGCTGCATGAACGGGGTGGGCGGTGGTGGGAGAGAAGCGAGGGAGGTTGTAGAGAGAGATGTTGTGAGAGGGCTGGTAGTGGTATATGGAGGAGAAAAACATGATGGCAAGTCTTTGGAGGGATTTCAAAACTTATATGAGAAATGTAAAGAGTGGGCAATGGTGCATAGAGAGCCTTGCTGCATTAAAGGGATGGGCTGTGGTGGGAGAGAAGCAATGGAGATTGTAGAGAGAGGGATGGTTGAGAGGGTGGGTAGTGGTAAATGGAGGAGGAAAATAATGGGGGCAAGTCTTTGGAGGGATTTCAAAACTTGTATGAGAAATATAAAGAGTGAGCAATGGTGCATAGAGAGCCTTCTGTGGTGGGAGAGAAGCGAGTGAGGGTGTAGAGAGGGTGTGAGATGGCGAGTAGTGGTGCATGAGGAGGAAAATAATGGGACAAGTCTTTGGAGGGATTTGCAAACTAGTTTGAGACATGTAAAGAGTGGGCAATGGTGCATAGAGAACCTGCTGAATGAAAGGGATGGGATGTTATGGGAGAGGAGTGAGGGAGGTTGTAGAGAGAGATATGCGAGTAGTGGTATATGGAGGAGAGAAATAATGGGGGCAAGTGTTTGGAGGGATTTCAAAACTTGTATGAGAAATGTGAAGAGTGAGCAATGGTGTATAGAGAGCCTAGCCTTCTGTGGTCAGAGAGAAGCGAGAGAGGTTGTAGAGGGAGATGGTGTTAGATGGCGGCTAGTGGTATATGGAGGAAGAAAATAATGAGGACAAGTCTTTGGAGGGATTTCAAAACTTGTATGAGAAATGTAAAGAGTGAGCAATGGTGCACAGAGAGCCTTGTGCATGAAAGGAATGGGCTGTGGTGGGAGAGAAGCGAGGGAAGTTATAGAGAGAGATGGTGTGAGAGGGCTGGTAGTGGTATATGGAGGAGAAAAACATGATGGCAAGTCTTTGGAGGGATTTCAAAACTTATATGAGAAATGTAAAGAGTGGGCAATGGTGCATAGAGAGCCTTGCTGCATTAAAGGGATGGGCTGTGGTGGGAGAGAAGCAATGGAGATTGTAGAGAGAGGGATGGTTGAGAGGGTGGGTAGTGGTAAATGGAGGAGGAAAATAATGGGGGCAAGTCTTTGGAGGGATTTCAAAACTTGTATGAGAAATATAAAGAGTGAGCAATGGTGCATAGAGAGCCTTCTGTGGTGGGAGAGAAGCGAGGGAGGTTGTAGAGAGAGATGTTGTGAGAGGGCTGGTAGTGGTATATGGAGGAGAAAAACATGATGGCAAGTCTTTGGAGGGATTTCAAAACTTATATGAGAAATGTAAAGAGTGGGCAATGGTGCATAGAGAGCCTTGCTGCATTAAAGGGATGGGCTGTGGTGGGAGAGAAGCAATGGAGATTGTAGAGAGAGGGATGGTTGAGAGGGTGGGTAGTGGTAAATGGAGGAGGAAAATAATGGGGGCAAGTCTTTGGAGGGATTTCAAAACTTGTATGAGAAATATAAAGAGTGAGCAATGGTGCATAGAGAGCCTTCTGTGGTGGGAGAGAAGCGAGTGAGGGTGTAGAGAGGGTGTGAGATGGCGAGTAGTGGTGCATGAGGAGGAAAATAATGGGACAAGTCTTTGGAGGGATTTGCAAACTAGTTTGAGACATGTAAAGAGTGGGCAATGGTGCATAGAGAACCTGCTGAATGAAAGGGATGGGATGTTATGGGAGAGGAGTGAGGGAGGTTGTAGAGAGAGATATGCGAGTAGTGGTATATGGAGGAGAGAAATAATGGGGGCAAGTGTTTGGAGGGATTTCAAAACTTGTATGAGAAATGTGAAGAGTGAGCAATGGTGTATAGAGAGCCTAGCCTTCTGTGGTCAGAGAGAAGCGAGAGAGGTTGTAGAGGGAGATGGTGTTAGATGGCGGCTAGTGGTATATGGAGGAAGAAAATAATGAGGACAAGTCTTTGGAGGGATTTCAAAACTTGTATGAGAAATGTAAAGAGTGAGCAATGGTGCACAGAGAGCCTTGTGCATGAAAGGAATGGGCTGTGGTGGGAGAGAAGCGAGGGAAGTTATAGAGAGAGATGGTGTGAGAGGGCTGGTAGTGGTATATGGAGGAGAAAAACATGATGGCAAGTCTTTGGAGGGATTTCAAAACTTATATGAGAAATGTAAAGAGTGGGCAATGGTGCATAGAGAGCCTTGCTGCATTAAAGGGATGGGCTGTGGTGGGAGAGAAGCAATGGAGATTGTAGAGAGAGGGATGGTTGAGAGGGTGGGTAGTGGTAAATGGAGGAGGAAAATAATGGGGGCAAGTCTTTGGAGGGATTTCAAAACTTGTATGAGAAATATAAAGAGTGAGCAATGGTGCATAGAGAGCCTTCTGTGGTGGGAGAGAAGCGAGTGAGGTTGTAGAGAGGGTGTGAGATGGCGAGTAGTGGTGCATGAGGAGGAAAATAATGGGACAAGTCTTTGGAGGGATTTGCAAACTAGTTTGAGACATGTAAAGAGTGGGCAATGGTGCATAGAGAACCTGCTGAATGAAAGGGATGGGATGTTATGGGAGAGGAGTGAGGGAGGTTGTAGAGAGAGATATGCGAGTAGTGGTATATGGAGGAGAGAAATAATGGGGGCAAGTGTTTGGAGGGATTTCAAAACTTGTATGAGAAATGTGAAGAGTGAGCAATGGTGTATAGAGAGCCTAGCCTTCTGTGGTCAGAGAGAAGCGAGAGAGGTTGTAGAGGGAGATGGTGTTAGATGGCGGCTAGTGGTATATGGAGGAAGAAAATAGTGAGGACAAGTCTTTGGAGGGATTTCAAAACTTGTATGAGAAATGTAAAGAGTGAGCAATGGTGCACAGATAGCCTTGTGCATGAAAGGAATGGGCTGTGGTGGGAGAGAAGCGAGGGAAGTTATAGAGAGAGATGGTGTGAGAGGGCTGGTAGTGGTATATGGAGGAGAAAAACATGATGGAAAGTCTTTGGAGGGATTTCAAAACTTATATGAGAAATGTAAAGAGTGGGCAATGGTGCATAGAGAGCCTTGCTGCATTAAAGGGATGGGCTGTGGTGGGAGAGAAGCAATGGAGATTGTAGAGAGAGGGATGGTTGAGAGGGTGGGGAGTGGTAAATGGAGGAGGAAAATAATGGGGGCAAGTCTTTGGAGGGATTTCAAAACTTGTATGAGAATTATAAAGAGTGAGCAATGGTGCATAGAGAGCCTTCTGTGGTGGGAGAGAAGCGAGTGAGGTTGTAGAGAGGGTGTGAGATGGCGAGTAGTGGTGCATGAGGAGGAAAATAATGGGACAAGTCTTTGGAGGGATTTGCAAACTGGTTTGAGACATGTAAAGAGTGGGCAATGGTGCATAGAGAACCTGCTGAATGAAAGGGATGGGATGTTATGGGAGAGGAGTGAGGGAGGTTGTAGAGAGAGATATGGTGTGAGATGGCGAGTAGTGGTATATGGAGGAGAGAAATAATGGGGGTAAGTGTTTGGAGGGATTTCAAAACTTGTATGAGAAATGTGAAGAGTGAGCAATGGTGTATAGAGAGCCTAGCCTTCTGTGGTCAGAGAGAAGCGAGAGAGGTTGTAGAGGGAGATGGTGTTAGATGGCAGCTAGTGTATATGGAGGAAGAAAATAATGAGGACACGTTTTTGGAGGGATTTCAAAACTTGTATGAGAAATGTAAAGAGTGAGCAATGGTGCACAGAGAGCCTTGTGCATGAAAGGAATGGGCTGTGGTGGGAGAGAAGCGAGGGAAGTTATAGAGAGAGATGGTGTGAGAGGGCTGGTAGTGGTATATGGTGAAAAAATAAATGATGGCAAGTCTTTGGATGGGATTTCAAAACTAGTATGACAAATGTAAAGAGTGAGCAATGGGGCATAGAGAGCTTTGGTGCTTGAAAGGGGTGGACTGTGGTGGGAGAGGTTTCTAAGCATGGACCGGGGGATCGAACCTGTGTTGCTCCATGTCATCTTGCTTCCAAGGTGAGAACGTTTCTCCTCTGCTATCCTCCCGAGGGTAGTGGTATATGGAAGATGAAAATTATGGGGGTAAGTCTTTGGAGGGATTTCAAAACTTGTATGAGAAATATAAATAGTAAGCAATGGTGCACAGAGAGCCTTCTGTGGTGAGAGAGAAATGAGGGAGGTTGTAGAGAAAGTTGGTGTGAGATGGCGAGTATTGGTGCATGGTAGAGGAAAACAATGGGGGAAGTCTTTGGAGGGATTTGAAAACTATCATGAGAAATGTAAAGCATGAGCAATGGTGCATATAGAACCTTGCTGCATAAAAGGGGTGGGCTGTGGTGGGCGAGGAGCAAGGGAGGTTGTAGAGGGAGATGGTGGGTATGATATGATAGGTTATTTATAACGTGCTTAATACCCAGAGGTCTCTAAGCGCGGATCCGGGGATCAAACCTGTATTGCTCCGTGTCGTCTTGCTTCCAAGCTGAGCACGTTGCCCCTGAGCTATCCTCCCGAAGGTAGTGGTATATGGAAGAAGAAAATAATGGGGGAAAGTCTTTGGAGGGATTTCAAAACTTGTATGAGAAATGTAAAGAGTGAGCAATGGTGCATAGAGAACTTTGCTGCATGAAAGGGGTGGGCTGTGTTGGGGGAGGAGCGAGGGAGGTTGTAGAGAGAGATGGTGTGAGATGGCGAATAGTGGTATATGCAAGAAGATAATGGGGGCAAGCTCCTGGAAGGCTTTCAAAACTTGTATGAGAAATGTAAAGAGTGAGCAATGGTACATAGAGAACCTTGCTGCATGAAAGGGGTGGGCTGTGGTGGGAGCGGAGCAAGGGAAGTTGTAGAGGGAGATGGTGTAAGATGACAGTTAGTGGTATATGGTGGAAGAAAACAATGAGGGCAAGATTTTGGAGGGGTTTCAAAACTTCTATGAGAAATGCAAAGAGTGAGCAATGGTGCATAGAGAGCCTTGCTACATGAAAGGAGTGGGCTGTGTTGGGAGAAGAACGAGGGAGATTGTAGAGAGAGATGGTGTATGATGGCGAGTAGTAGTATATGCAAGAAGATAATGGGGACAAGCCTTTGGAGGGATTTCAAAACTTGTATGAGAAATGTAAAGAGTGAGCAATGGTGCATAGAGAGCTTTGCTGCATGAAAGGGGTGTACTGTGATAGAATAGGAGTGAGGGAGGTTGAAGAGAGTGCAAATAGGGAAGTTAGGAGTTCTGCCAAGTGGGGCAAATGAGAAGAGAGGGTGACTCAGAAGAAGGTTCTAGAAGTATTGATGGTGGCTAAGAAAAAAAAGTAAAAATTGATGTTTTAGTGGAACAGTATGTAAGGTGGGCCAGCTTTTCCTTGTGTCCAAAAAGTTTAACTTTGCCACAGTGGCAGTACATATGAGGAACTGTTTTGAGTTCAAGTTTGCTGCCGAAGTGGAGAGTAATGTTGCAAGCATTGGAGGAAGATTAGGGGTGGTCTAGAGAAAAAGAAAATGCGGGGGGAGAGGAGGTGCCACTTTGGGAGCAGACAAGTAAATGACTTCAGCCTTGGAGCAGTTAAGCATCAGACATTGTAGATTTATGAATTCATGTTAATGGACCATAATGTCATTTCTTTCGGCTTGCAATGCATTGCTGAATATAGGCAAATGATGAAATGCCATTTTCTCCATTAACAAGCAGTTGCCCTGATGAATTGTTAAAGAAATGAAAGATCGTGAAACATATTTCGACAGTTCTATCATATTTGAAATGACTGAAGTAAAAATATTTGTAATTCATTTATGTTTGATATATTTTAATGAATGGAAACAATTTGTAATCAATTGTTTGTTTGTTTATTTATTTGTAATGCGCACCACACCCCAGGGTATCAGGGCGCAGCAGTTACAAGAATATGCAAAGCTTAGTTACAGAGAATCAAAACAGTGACATTACTTACAAAGGCAAATACAGGTATTTACATTACTTGCTACGGCAAGTTAGGCCGATATTTACAGATATCGTTGGCATTGTACATATACATGTGCATATGGTGTACAGCACATAGGTATTACTAATTACATTTTAGTTGCGAGGCAGGGAAATTCCGTCATGCAGAGTAATGGTCTGTGGATCTTAGTTACAGGAGAGTATTCGTTCTAAAGTTCTGGTAGGACTGATCGATTCTTAGTGTAGGAGGCAGGGAGTTCCATAATTTGGCTGCTTTAGCAGGGAAGCTATTACCAGCAATCACGGATAATTTAAATCTGGGGATAGCCAAACAGTCCCGATATGCTGTTCTGGATGGTTTTAGGGATGTCCTTATATGTAGTCTCTGTGCGAGGTAGATCAGTGCAGCGTTTTTGAGAGATTTGTGGGCAAGGAGGCAGTTTTGTAGTAGGGTTTTGTCATTTGTCCGGAGCCAATTGTTTTGTCGTCTACTCCCAGAGATATACTCTCTTCTAGAGATGCCTAGGGCAGCTCTAAGGGTATTGTTTTGTAGGGTTTGGATTTTTGTGATGACGGATTTATTGGCGCCTATGTACAAGGCGTTGCAGTAATCCAGCCGGGACAGAATAAGGGCTCTGGCTAGGATGGTGCAGCTCTTGTTCAAGAGAAATGGCTTACCCGTTCTAATCAGTTTACACGTGTACGCTGTGAACGACGCTAGTGTATTGACCTGTTTAGAGAAGGATAGAGTGGAGTCGAGGTAAAAGCCTAATGTTTTTACCTCATGGGCTACCTTAATGGGATTCACATCGATTAAGAAGGAGGAATAGTCAGCTCCTAATTTCTTTTGGCTAGTAGAGGTACCCAAGATGATGAGTTCTGTTTTATCATCATTCCGGCATAGACCATACATAGCCATCCGTGCCTGGATGATGATGTACACTCTGTTCACCAAGGCCAAATCCTTGTCATAATCCCCTGTAAGTGGGAGGAGGATCTGAGTATCATCTGCATAGTTAGTGTAGGTGATACCAAGATGATCCAGATCATCAAAAAGGGGCTTAGTAAAGATGCTGTACAGTGTGGGCGAGACGCAGGACCCCTGTGGTATGCTGCAGGTGGTAGGTATGGGGTCTGCCACTGCTGAGGGTGAGAAGACTCTCATTGTTCTGCCACTTAGGAAGGATCTAATCCAGGTTATGGCATCATTGGAGAAATGTGCTGCTGTGTCGAGATGGTTACATAAGATGGTATGATCCACCAGATCGAAGGCGGCTGAAAGGTCCAGGAGAAGTAGCAAAGCAGAATTTCCTCTGTCTCTGAGCTCATCAATCTGGGTCTTGGGGTCGATGAGGGCCGTCTCCGTTCCATGTTGTGGGCAGAGGCCTGATTGTCTAGCTCCTAACAGGTGGTGTAGTTCCAGGTGTTTTTGTATTTGCCTGTAAGGCACCTTATCGAGAAGTTTTAGAAGGTAGGGGACTGTAGTAATTGATCTATAATTAGTGGGTGTAGAGGGATCTAGCGTAGGTTTTTTAAAAAGTGGGAGTACCCATGATTCTTTAAGGTTAGTGGGGATGATGCCGGTGGCAAATGAGGCGTTGATGAGCTTGGCGATGAAGGGTGATGGGTCTCGCGCTGCATCCTTGATGAGTTGTGCTGGGCAGAGATCGCCCTAACAGTTGGATGGTTTGAGAGACAGGATGATTCTTTCCACCTCGATTATAGAGACTTTAGAGAAGCTGAATCGGGTGGGAAGGGATTCATCTGTGTTGGCGGGAGTTTTAGGAATGGGTGGCGCGTTTAGAGCAGCTATCTTTTGAGATATTTTGTTTTGGAGGGTCAATACTTTGTTGGCTAATGCGTGTTGGATATCTGAACACCAATTTTTATCTTTGCTACAGGTGTCTGGTATTGCGATGGGAGTCTCAATTTCTTTAAGAATAGTGAATCATTCTTTCATGTTGGAATTGACTTGGGAAATACGGGTGTCGTGTGATTCCCGTTTAGCGAGGCAAATTTATTTTTTATAGTGGGAAGAGAGTTTGTTAAGGTTTAATGTATTAGCATTTAATTAATTAATTTAATTAATTAATTTCATTATGTAAGGTGTGCTGACATTTATCCTAAAATAAATGTGTAACCGTTTGTATGCTAATTACATGTATGGAGTTTTCGTTTTACTTACACGCTGCTACCGAGCCGAATGTCCAAGGTTGGGGGAGAATGCTAACCAATCATGAGGGCCTTTGTAACGATGGATTATACATTTTTGCAGAAGCCAATCCGCTGCTGTTATTCTGCTATTATCTGTACTATACATAAATAAGAGGTAGTTCAAGGCGTGCTTACTTGACAACCACCTAAATAAGCTATAGGTATATATGTTCCCTTAACTAATCCCTGTAAAGACTGGTAGGGGGGTCTGTACTTCCGCTCTCTATATGGTAGAGGGGAGGCACAGAGGACCCCAGCCAAGATTCTCTAATATGGTAACGATGGACGAGCAATCAAGGCCTAGCTTCTCAGGAGGTGATGCAGGCTGGTTCTTAAGTACAGTGTATCCCCAAGCCCCCACAAAGGAATGTCCACACACTGTATTACTGAAAACACAGTCTTTATATAATTAATATTCAAGGGTTATGTACACTTATCACAATAACGCACTTTGTGCTCAGGAAAATCAGCAATGGTAAATATCTACAATTCTAAAGTGGTACCACTAATATTAGACCTCATTAAAGTGCATTCACAATACTGTTAAAATGGCACACAGATCAATAAGAAGGAAACCAGCAATAGAGAGAGGAGAGATAACAGAGGGTTGAAACAATAGGCAGAATACTGGCCCCTACCACTGGACACAGTTCTGTGTGGAGATCCCCCCACCTGGGCAACCTGTAAAATAAAGAGATATAACACCAGCCCAGTCCATATATTGTTCAATAGTCTATTTTTCTCCTATAATGTTTTTACCCCCCCAATGTACCTGGTGGAGTCGAGTTCTTCGAAGAGGCGTCGACCGATCCTTCTTGAATGACCCCCTTTAAAGCAGGAGTCACGGATCGTCGAGAAGCGTCGAGGAACTCGGTGTTCGGGGTCGGGGAATCGACGGCCCTTCTTGAATGCCTTCCCTTTCAAGCGGGAGACACGGGGCGTCGAACGTCCGACAACAAACAAGGTAGAACGGCGTCGATGAGGCGGCAGGCTTCGATCCGAGCGGTGCTCGTCGGCGTCGAGACGTCGGCGTCCTGCGAGGAAGAGGCGTGCGGGGCACCTCGGCGACACTAGTTCTGGACCGCAAAGATTGTGGGTGACGGTGGCCCAGCAAGGGCGTCGAGTCGCTCGAGTCTTTGGGGTCGTGAGGTGGCGGGAAACCCACCGGTGGATTCTCCTCGGCGCGTTGGTCGTCCTCGACTTTCTCCGGCGGGACAAAGCGGCCGACGATGCGGACGAGGGGGTCCTTCAAGGCAAATGTTCTTAGGCAAGGAGCGGACGGCTCCGGTCGTCGGCGGCACGGCGTCAAGTGGTTCCCACGGCTGGGCAACACAACTTCGACGGGCCTCCAGCGGTTACACAGACCTGCGAACCCTGGTCGACGGCAATGGACTTCGACGGCGTCGATGTCCGGGTGCTTCACTTCGATCTCCTCGGCGGTCCCGTCTCGGGTCGGCAGCCTTTCGAGGGTCTGACTTCCAGGGCGCTTCGGCGAAGATTCAGCGGTGCTCGATGGTCCCTCGGAGCACGGGAAGAGGGCGCCTAGCCAGGTCCTCTCTCGGGTCAGTCCTCGACGATTTCGACAACCTTCAGTTCCGTCGAAGCAAATGCCACAGCAAGTCTTCTTCTTCCAGCTGGACGTCGAGGATCAGCAAATCCAGTTACTCTTGAGTGGAGACTCAGCTTCTGAATGCTTCTGAACAATTTCCAGTGGTGAGAGGTCCCCAGATATACTATCCTGTCTCTCATCCACACTGCTGGCACACACACAGCAGCCAATCACACAGAAGGGCATTCATGCAGTCAGTCAGCCAATCAGGCGCACAGTGCATTCAGGCCACACTCCTCCCTTTCAGACACTCACAACAAGGAATGTGGATTGGGACAAGTACCCAGCCATTCAACACTACACACTGCATTCAGGCCAGTTTCGGGCAGGGCTGTCTCAGTCTTTGTCTCACATGCCAGAAACCAGACAACCACAACAAGAAGTGTATATTGGTCACACACTCCATTCACCCAGGTCCCACCCACAGGAGGTACCCACAACATACAGTCAAAGGGAAGGCTCCAGTCAGTCTAGCTGGGCCTTCACAACAACACCATATATGGAACTTCCACCCAACAGCCAGTCAGGGGGAAGGGACAGAGTCAGGGCTTCCCAGGACTTTGGGAAAAACAAGACAACAGGCACTAGAAAGCAAGAGGCCACAGGGGCCATCTTGTTTTCTATCAGGAATCAACTGATCCCAATGGCAGGGCCTGGGTATCCCAAAATGGAGGACGCCCAGAGCACCTGTCTAATTCAGCATGGAGCTGCCACCAGCCCATACCCTGCTCTGTGGGCCACCCACAGGTGCCCAAAAACATACACTAGGGGCACAGGGTTGTACCCCTACCCATGGGTGCCATAAGGGTATCCCATGGGTCTGTTCACCAAACCAAAAGAGAGAGCGGCACTGCCAGGAGTCCCAAATGGACTCCTGGGCAGAAAACATAACAGAACACACGATAAAAGGCAGAAAAGGACAAGGATTCAGAGGCCCTGTCCCTCTGATGCATTCCCAGCATCACAGTCGCCCCCCCCAGACTGAGGTGGAGGGTGTCTAATCTCCCACGGGATAGACACCCTCATCCAGACGGTCAACATACCTTCTGGAAAGGCCATCCGCATTATCGTGACTCTTCCCTGGTCTGTGCTCTATGGTGAAGTCTAGCCCTTGCAGGCTAATGGACCACCTGAGCAATTTCGGGTTCTCACCCTTCATCTGCATAAGCCACTTCAGGGGCTTATGATCTGTTTGGACCTTGAAGGTAGACCCCGTAAGGTAGGGCCTAAAACGCCTAAGGCTCCAAACTATGCTAAAACACTCCTTTTCAACAGTAGCCCACCTAAGTTCTCTACCCTTGAGTTGTCTACTGATGAATATGATAGGGTGTTCTCTCCCTTTGTCATCTAACTGGGACAAGACAGCTCCAATTCCGGTGTCGCAGGCATCCGTCTGGACGATAAAGGGTCGGCTGTAGTCAGGCGCACACAACACAGGTGCCCTACACAGACTTTCTTTCAAGCCATCAAAGGCCCTCTGACAGTCTTCAGTCCAATTAACCTTCCTAGGTTGTTTGGGCGAAGTTAGAGCTGTCAGGGGTGCAGCTATGGTTCCATAGTCTGCCATGAAGTTGCGATAGTACCCAGTGAGGCCCAAAAAGGCTCTCACCTGGGTTTGAGTAGTGGGAGTCTCCCAGTTCTGTACGTCCTGTACTTTACTGGAGAGAGGTTGGATTTGACCCCCTCCTACCTCATGACCAAGATAGGTAACTTTCCCCTGAGCTATCTGGCACTTGGTGGCCTTGATAGTGAGGTTAGCCCTTTTCAAGGCCTGCAACACCTTATCCAGATGTGTCAAATGCTCTTCCCAGGTGGAACTGTAGACGGCAATGTCGTCTAAGTAAGCCACACAAAAGGCTTCCAGCCCACTGAGCGCATGGTTGACCAATCTCTGGAAGGTGGCAGGGGCATTCTTCAACCCAAAGGGCATGACCCTAAACTGGTAGAGTCCCTCAGGTGTTGAGAAGGCCGTCTTTTCCTTGGCATGGTCCGTCAGAGCTATTTGCCAATAGCCTGAGGTAAGGTCAAAGGTGCTCACAAATTTGGCAGCACCTATGGTATCCACGAGCTCATCAGCCCTGGGCAATGGGTGCGCGTCAGTTTTGGTGACGGCATTGACTCCTCGGTAGTCCACACAGAACCTCCAATCCTTGGTACCCGCCTGGGAACTTGCCTTGGGGACAAGGACCACTGGACTGGACCAGGGACCGGTTGAGGGTTCAATAACACCCAGATCCAACATCTTGGCGACCTCAGCCTGGATGTGGTTTTTGACGGTATCTGACATACGATAGCTCCTGCTCTTGACAGGCACGCTGTCACCAGTGTCAATTTCGTGCTTACACCACGGTGTAAGGCCCGGTGTCAGTGAAAACAGAGAGGCATACTGCTGGAGCAAAGCCCTGCAGGCCCTCTGCTGCTCCGTTGTCAAATCGGGAGAGAGTTGTACTCCCTCCACTGAGCCATCCTGAGGGTTGCTATGCAGCAAATCAGGAAGGGGCTCACTCTCATCCTCTTCTTGCCCTGAAGCTAGCAAGAGACATGAGACCTCCGCTCGTCTGTGGAAAGGCTTGAGCCTGTTGACATGGAATACCTGGGGGGCTACCCCAGAGGCTCCCATGTCAACCAGATAATTGACTTCGCCCATCTTGGAGATGATCCTGAAGGGTCCAGTCCACTTGTCTGCCAAAGCTCTAGGCTTGGTAGGCGCCATCACAAGGATTTCCTGTCCCGGAGTCCAATCCACTTGCGAAGCTTTAAGGTCATGCCAGTACTTGTTCAATTCCTGGCTGGCCTTGAGATTTGCTGTTGCCTGACCCATCATTTGTGTCATCCTCCGCCTGAGGCCTAACACATAGTCCCCCACTTGCTTGGCGGGACCTGGAGGGGTGGCTTCCAAGCCTTCTCGGATCAAGGCGAGGGGCCCCCTCACGGGATGTCCAAAGAGTAACTCAAAGGGGCTGAAACCAACACCCTCTTGAGGTACCTCCCTGTAAGCAAACAGCAGGCATGGCAGGAGGAGATCCCATTTCCTCCTTAGGGGCTCTTCCAAAGCACCTAGCATGCCCTTGAGAGTTTTGTTAAATCTCTCAACCAGACCATTGGTCTGGGGGTGGTAAGAGGTGGAGAACTTGTAAGTTACCCCGCACTCTTTCCACATGGTTTTCATGTAACTAGACATGAAGTTGGATCCTCTGTCAGAGACAACCTCCTTGGGGAATCCAACACGGGTGAAAATGCCCAGGAGAGCCCTGGCAACCACCTTGGCAGTAACAGTCCGAAGGGGTATTGCCTCAGGGTACCTGGTGGCATGATCTACCAAGACCAGGATGAACCGATGTCCACCTGAAGTGGGAGGGTCAAGGGGACCGACGATGTCGATGCCCACCCTCTCAAATGGTGTGCCAACCACTGGTAATGGCTGCAGTGGGGCAATGACCCTGCCTCCAGTCTTGCCAGACAACTGACAAGTTGGGCAGGTCCTGCAGTGGGACTCCACCTCTACTCCCATCCGTGGCCAGTAGAAATGGGCAGAGAGCCTCTGCTTAGTCTTCTTGGTCCCAAGATGACCAGCCAAGGGCACCTCATGCGCCAACTGCAGTAGGAAGGGCCTGTAAACCTGGGGTACCACCAACCTCTTGCGGGCACCAGGTTCGGGCTTAGTGGGCTCACTAACAAGGAGCTCACCCTCCCAATAAATCTTGAATGTCCTAGGCACTTCACCTTGTGCCTGGGACAGGGCCTGTTTCCTCAGGCCCTCGAGAGAGTGGCACTCTCTCTGTCCCTTACAGAAGTCTGCCCGGGAGGGTCCCCCTTCAGCTAACAAGCATTGAAGGTCGGGATGATCCTCCGGGTTGAGAACCTCTCCCACAGGAGAGTCTTCTGTCTCTTCTCCCACAGGAGTTGAGTTTGGGTTTTCCACTGGACCCAGCCCGTCCGGAGTATGGATCCCAATGGGTGCTGTCGGAACAGCAGGAAGAGAAGGTGTTCCCTCCACAGAGGTGGCCTTCTTGGTCTTCCTTCTTCTTGCCTTAGGCCTCGCCTTTGGCTCGGGTACCTGACTCACAGCCAGACCCGGTGTCACCTGTGACCTAGTGACCGCAGCAGCAGTCAGGGGAAGACCATCCGAGATCAACCCCAACTCCACTAGATCATTACCTAACAGAATGTTAGCAGGGACATTGTCCTGAACCAGGACAGGAAGCTTTGCTGTCTTGTCTCCAATCATGAGTGTGACTAAGGCTACAGGTGATAATTTGGGAGGCCCACCAGCTAATCTGGTGGTTTGCAGAGGAGCACCTTCATAGTCCTCTGGCTTGAGCAGGGTCCTGTCCACCACTGTCATGCTTGCCCCAGTGTCTCTCAAACCAGTAGAAGGCTGGCCATTCAAGAGGACACTTCTCAAAAACCTACGGGTGTTCTGTAGGATAGTCGCCAGTACTTCTGCGTACTGGTCCCAGGCCCCAAGGGACACTAAGGAAATCTCTACCGGAGCACCAAAGGTGATTCCGGTAGAGGAGGGGAGGACAGTGGCCTCCACCTCAGACACGGGGTAAGGGTAGGTCAGGCTGACAGCCTGTACTCCAAGTGCCTTACCTTTACACTTGGGGTCACCCCTTTTGTGATCCAGAGCCCCACAATCCCAACAAGTGCCGGGAGTGCGGGGTACGGTACTGGAACCACTGGGAACCTGCTTTGCAGCAGGTGGACCACTACTCTTATTCCCACCCACAGAGGACTTATCCCCACTAGATTTTTGGGTCTTAGGAGAGGAAGGTTTTGGTTTACCCGACTGTGACTGCTTTTGGGACTCCTCAGCTTTCTGAGAGGCCCCCTTTTCTTTGTCCTTGTCCTTCCCACTGGGGTCCTTAGGGGACACCCGATGGGAGACCCACTTGTCAGCCAACCTAGCCAGCTTAAAGGGGTCCAAAATGTTCTGGTCAGCCACATACTGACGCAGCTCTGGTGAACAGGCTTCAGAAAAATGCTCAAAAAACAAGAGGTGGGACAACTCAACAAAAGTTTTCACCTTGTATCCATCAATCCACCCCATCATGTTCATGTGCGCAGTACTCACCCAGTCAACCCAAGACACATTCTCTCTTTTCTTAAATTCCCTGAACCTTTTAAGGTATTGGGCAGGTGTCTTGCCAAACTTGGCAATCAAAGCAGACTTCATACACTCATACTGACCCCTTTCTTCCACACTCAGCTTCAGAATACAGTCATATCCAGTTTGAGGCACTCTGCTTAACAAACACTTAGCCCAATCTCTTTTATCTACATCATGAATTGCACAAGCCATTTCAAACGCTTCAATCCATTGGAGGATATCTGAACCCTCCACAAACACACCAACCAAATCTTTCATAAACTTGGTGGCTGGGGACCTGCCACTCTCAATTGGTCTAGCTGAAGTCTCCACTCGAGCTTTCTCTAACTGGATTCTCTGACATTCAGTGTCCTTTTCTTTGAGCGCAAGATCCCTATTCTTGAGTTCCACTTGCTGTGCCAGCTCCTCTTTCTTAAGCTCAGCTTCTATTTCCAACTTGCGATATTCAAAGGCTAACTTCATCCTTAATAACTCAAGTTCCATGGAATTGCTGGGGTTTGGAACAGAGGCAGCAGGAATGGTGGCATTCCCAGAAACAGATTCAGCGACAACCCCAGGGGCAGAGTCCTCACTGGTTGCATCCCCCCCTTCCTCAAGAGTTTCACCATCAGTCTGGTAATCCACCAGGGCAGCTATCAGCTCAGCCCTAGACTTATCCACAAAGTCTAACTCCCTGGCTTCACAAGCACTCTGGAGAGCCTCTAAGCTCATCCGAGTCAATTTACCATTTGCAATGGACTCCATTGCTTGTAATGCAGTTATTTGGAACACACCCGAACCTTAATCCAACAAAAGTGCGGATATTTTGTAAGTGGCACGGTTATACACTGAGTCTTAAAACCATAAGCATCCCACCGCTGCCACCAGCTGTAAAGACTGGTAGGGGGGTCTGTACTTCCGCTCTCTATATGGTAGAGGGGAGGCACAGAGGACCCCAGCCAAGATTCTCTAATATGGTAACGATGGACGAGCAATCAAGGCCTAGCTTCTCAGGAGGTGATGCAGGCTGGTTCTTAAGTACAGTGTATCCCCAAGCCCCCACAAAGGAATGTCCACACACTGTATTACTGAAAACACAGTCTTTATATAATTAATATTCAAGGGTTATGTACACTTATCACAATAACGCACTTTGTGCTCAGGAAAATCAGCAATGGTAAATATCTACAATTCTAAAGTGGTACCACTAATATTAGACCTCATTAAAGTGCATTCACAATACTGTTAAAATGGCACACAGATCAATAAGAAGGAAACCAGCAATAGAGAGAGGAGAGATAACAGAGGGTTGAAACAATAGGCAGAATACTGGCCCCTACCACTGGACACAGTTCTGTGTGGAGATCCCCCCACCTGGGCAACCTGTAAAATAAAGAGATATAACACCAGCCCAGTCCATATATTGTTCAATAGTCTATTTTTCTCCTATAATGTTTTTACCCCCCCAATGTACCTGGTGGAGTCGAGTTCTTCGAAGAGGCGTCGACCGATCCTTCTTGAATGACCCCCTTTAAAGCAGGAGTCACGGATCGTCGAGAAGCGTCGAGGAACTCGGTGTTCGGGGTCGGGGAATCGACGGCCCTTCTTGAATGCCTTCCCTTTCAAGCGGGAGACACGGGGCGTCGAACGTCCGACAACAAACAAGGTAGAACGGCGTCGATGAGGCGGCAGGCTTCGATCCGAGCGGTGCTCGTCGGCGTCGAGACGTCGGCGTCCTGCGAGGAAGAGGCGTGCGGGGCACCTCGGCGACACTAGTTCTGGACCGCAAAGATTGTGGGTGACGGTGGCCCAGCAAGGGCGTCGAGTCGCTCGAGTCTTTGGGGTCGTGAGGTGGCGGGAAACCCACCGGTGGATTCTCCTCGGCGCGTTGGTCGTCCTCGACTTTCTCCGGCGGGACAAAGCGGCCGACGATGCGGACGAGGGGGTCCTTCAAGGCAAATGTTCTTAGGCAAGGAGCGGACGGCTCCGGTCGTCGGCGGCACGGCGTCAAGTGGTTCCCACGGCTGGGCAACACAACTTCGACGGGCCTCCAGCGGTTACACAGACCTGCGAACCCTGGTCGACGGCAATGGACTTCGACGGCGTCGATGTCCGGGTGCTTCACTTCGATCTCCTCGGCGGTCCCGTCTCGGGTCGGCAGCCTTTCGAGGGTCTGACTTCCAGGGCGCTTCGGCGAAGATTCAGCGGTGCTCGATGGTCCCTCGGAGCACGGGAAGAGGGCGCCTAGCCAGGTCCTCTCTCGGGTCAGTCCTCGACGATTTCGACAACCTTCAGTTCCGTCGAAGCAAATGCCACAGCAAGTCTTCTTCTTCCAGCTGGACGTCGAGGATCAGCAAATCCAGTTACTCTTGAGTGGAGACTCAGCTTCTGAATGCTTCTGAACAATTTCCAGTGGTGAGAGGTCCCCAGATATACTATCCTGTCTCTCATCCACACTGCTGGCACACACACAGCAGCCAATCACACAGAAGGGCATTCATGCAGTCAGTCAGCCAATCAGGCGCACAGTGCATTCAGGCCACACTCCTCCCTTTCAGACACTCACAACAAGGAATGTGGATTGGGACAAGTACCCAGCCATTCAACACTACACACTGCATTCAGGCCAGTTTCGGGCAGGGCTGTCTCAGTCTTTGTCTCACATGCCAGAAACCAGACAACCACAACAAGAAGTGTATATTGGTCACACACTCCATTCACCCAGGTCCCACCCACAGGAGGTACCCACAACATACAGTCAAAGGGAAGGCTCCAGTCAGTCTAGCTGGGCCTTCACAACAACACCATATATGGAACTTCCACCCAACAGCCAGTCAGGGGGAAGGGACAGAGTCAGGGCTTCCCAGGACTTTGGGAAAAACAAGACAACAGGCACTAGAAAGCAAGAGGCCACAGGGGCCATCTTGTTTTCTATCAGGAATCAACTGATCCCAATGGCAGGGCCTGGGTATCCCAAAATGGAGGACGCCCAGAGCACCTGTCTAATTCAGCATGGAGCTGCCACCAGCCCATACCCTGCTCTGTGGGCCACCCACAGGTGCCCAAAAACATACACTAGGAGCACAGGGTTGTACCCCTACCCATGGGTGCCATAAGGGTATCCCATGGGTCTGTTCACCAAACCAAAAGAGAGAGCGGCACTGCCAGGAGTCCCAAATGGACTCCTGGGCAGAAAACATAACAGAACACACGATAAAAGGCAGAAAAGGACAAGGATTCAGAGGCCCTGTCCCTCTGATGCATTCCCAGCATCACAATCCCTTCTTTCAATAGGTTTTTACTGTTTGCCACGTAGGATGACATCACAGCTGACGTACATTAGTGTATAAAGTCTTTTGTGTAATGGAAATGTATTCGAGAATCTGTGAGCTGCAATCTGTTTGTTCGTCAGGTTTCCCTACTTTATTGAGCTGATAATAAAGTAGTATTTGCCATATTCTTTGAGTCTGTCTGGTTATTTGGGCCTGAGATCTTTTATTGGTAATGCCATCTGGCACTTGGGACGCTCCAGATGCTACTGCACAAAATGCATAAGGAATTATTGTGTGTTTTTTTAAGAAGCTGCTTTTGAATTAATTTTGGTTAGAAGGTAATTCTAAGACATATATACTTGGATTAGTTTGTAATATTGCATTCTTAATTTTTTATGTTTTTGTAATATTGTAAAGGTTGATTTTGTTAACTTAAAGTTTTACCGAACATAATTTTAAAAAAATGCAGAGGAACATTTTTAACACATTTCAAAATCCGAGGCACTTGTTTGTCACAAAGCTCCTGGAGTAGAGTGTTCCATAGTCTGCCAGCCCTCTATGAAAAACACTGCCTGCACATTTTATTAAATGTGTTAGCGGTGCAAAAGCATAATTTAAGTAGCTTTGGGTCTCACCCTAAATTCGTGGGGGAATCCAGATGTGGACCCCTTGCTCCCTATTCTTAGAAAGGCACAGCTCCACCCTACTGATGAGGTCCAACCAGACTGAAACACGTGTCTGGGGATGCTGTTGGTACTCTTGTTCAGAGGAGAATTGCCTAGCATTTCGGTGCTGGACTGCCCCAGGGCAGGACAAAGACTGATATGTTTTGGATATTTCTCCTCTGTGAGCTAAAGAATCTGGGTAAGGCTCTCCTAACCAGGACTAATGTCTGGTAGAGGGGCCCCCAGGTTCCCCCTTGTTTTTGGTGTGGATAAATACTGCCTGCCCTTAACTGGACTGTGGAAATGTAGAGCCAGTTACATGGAAGGATTTGTGCACCATACACAGAGCTTTGCATTGCACTTTGCTTGTGACTGGAAGTCAATGAGGGCTTGTTGCAGGACCAGGGAAATATGCAATCTTTTAGGGACATTCAGCAAGATCTGAATTGTACTGTTTGGATAGTCTGTATATATGTAGGCGCTACTTAGATACTCCAAGATCAGTAAATTACAATAGCCTAACCTAGAAGCTATAAACATGGTCCTAGAGCATGGTCCTATAGGTAACCTGTTGGTTGAGCGTGAAAAGGTGCAAGATTCTGAGCAGCATAGGGATTTATCCAAATACCATATCTGGGGCAATATTGACAGATGATTGTCAATGGGAATGATGCCCAGATTAGGCTTGCAAAATACTGGATTAAGTGGTGGCCCGAGTGAGATCGGCCAGATGCAGTAGACGAAGTGCATGGGAGCGCTGATCCTCTACATTACACTTTATATGCACTGCGACTACGTCTGTTTTCAATATGACTGACTTGTGTGTCACGGAATGTTCGGTCAATTTCCACCTAATGGTTCTCCCTCCCGTATAGGTGCAGCTACTAACATTGCAGAGTTGCTAGCTGCGATCATGGTCCGACTCTGTCCGTCTCGTCTTCTCGCGAGTTTGTGGCTGTCACCGCCTGCATACAGCAACTTCACGGACTGGAAGGGCCTTGTCTTGTGTTTGCCCTGCTTTTTAGCCATAACCTCCATGGACATTTGCGGCCTGGAGGGTCTGGGAACGACCGGGCGGGCTTTTTGACATGCTTGCTGCAGTGGCGTCTCCAGGAATCAAATTTAGGGGTTTGAAGTTGACCAAAGTGAACCTAGGGAGGTATACATTGTGCACAATGTTTGGGGAAAGTTGGATAAATAAACATTTACAAGCATTATTTTAATAGAAAAATTAAACATTCTTACACGTCTGATGCCAGGGTGACAACTGTAAGCACAATGCCAATTATACACCGTGGGTCAGTATAGATGACAACAGTTTGGATATTGTGCCAGGCTATCATGTAGTATATAGCATTGGCTTTGGAAGTGCCAGAATATAACAGAATTAGTTCCATGCCATCCATGCCCAACTCTGCCTATCCATGACATGTTCTGATATAAGTGCAGCCTCAAATCCACTAACAATACCATCATATGCCCGGCCAGCCACCACATGTAATGGATATTTATTTTTTATTTATTGGAGATTTGTATGGCACCTGTACACAAGTGTTTCCAGGCGCCACAAGACAATGGGGCGCGGGGACAGAGGACAAAAAACAATTACAGTAAGGAACGGTCCCACTAGACCTTGCGACATTTGGATTGTGCAAGTGCAGTGACAATAAGTGCAGTTGGGAGGGGGCAGCTTCGGGCGGAAGGGCAGGGGTGAGGGAAGTGGGTAGGGAGAAGTGCAGGAAGGCAGGGGACCCTTGGGCTGGGCAAGTGCTGAGGGGGGCCCAGGAGGGCAAGTGCCAGGGGGAGCCAGGGGTCAGGGTCAGGGTCGGATAGTGCAGGAAAAGGGTGGACCAGATTCAGTCTTGTCTAGTATAGCCTTGAAGGGCTGCAATAATATGCCAAGTTCAGCTTCAAGTGCCCTGATACAGGCATTTTATGGTTGAAAGAGTCACCTTATGTAAATTAGAGACCCACAAGTCCAAACTCAAAAGACCCACTGCCACAGAGAAGTCAAGCCCTATACCTGGCATCCTGCATTTCACAACCAAATGTTCAAGCCCCATACCTGGCATTCTGCCCAACCACCACCCAGAGCACCAGCCCTATACCTGGCATCCTGCCCCCCTACCCCGATTGCAAGCCCCTTACATGGCATGGCATTCTGCTCCCCCTCCACCCATAGCACAAGCTCCATACCTGGTATCCTGCCCCCTACCACCAAGACTGCAAGCTACAATCCTGGCATCCTGCCCTCTACTATCAAGCTCCATACTTGGCATCCTGCCACACCACCACCCAGAGCACAAGCCCCATATCTTGCATCCTGACCCTTAATGTTGGGACGGAGAGAGGGTCTACCCATCCCCCTATGAGATACCAGTTGATAACTAAATGCTAAGAGAGCATAACCAGGGAGTGGGGAGGGGGTGGTAAGGGGGGTGCGCATAGAGGAGGCTGTGCGATCACCTTAGTGCATGCATTGTAAGCTATATGTTAGATACGGGTGTGAACACCATCTTGGCAAGTGGCAGCCATCTTACAAGTTAGGCCCAAGCACGGTGAAGAGCATTTTGTGTGTCAGTATTAGACCCCCCTGCATGATCACTAACTCCAGCCCCACCCTGGCCAGGTTTCAGAGATCCACAACATCCACCATTGTTCAGAAAGATGCAGGCCCTCACGCCCTGGGAAGAATGTGCCCTGCAAGGCTATGAGAAGGGAGCAGAGCGCCGCTAGGCACTACCATCCTACAGAACAGATAGCAAGGCCCTCTTGCCTCCAACGATCCCCACATCAGAAATACATCTTTGCCATGCTTTTATCCCATGACCCCCGCATGCCACAACACCATCCAAACCCAGACCAATGACCATAAATCTTTTACACCCTGATCGATCACTAAGATCAGAAGGCAAGGCTATTGCACCTCCAGAAATAGGCCACGTGATTTGGGCACCGAGGTGCAGGGTAGCATCAGAATTATAGCCTAAAACTAAGGTGGAGGACCGTGAGAGTTGCTTATCTGTCTGGAGCGCGTGAAGCATGTGAGTTAGTGTGACCTCGGCTCTCCACCAGAGCCCATCCCTGTATCTGCCAGTTGCATTGTTACAACACTAGAATAACACTGTCAGACTAGCTAATTAATTGGTAGGTCTGCTTCACCGCGGATGACGAGCTCAGCAGCGCTCACGTGGACGGGATGGACATATGAAGATGGACCAATGGCCTGGCATCCCATATGGAGCAGGCCCTACGATTATAGGCTCCTCCAATCCATATTAAAGAGTTGTACTATATATCATTATGTCAACAGTGATTTTGTTTATAATTTATAACTGGTTATTTATAACGTGCTTTATACCCAGAGGTTTCTAAGCGCAGACCCGGGGATCGAACCTGTGTTGCTCCACGTCGTCCTCCATGTTGCCCCTGAGCTATCCTCCCAAAATGACCATAAATCTTTTACACCCCCATTGATCACTAAGATTTTATAATGCTTGTGGGTATAATGGGTATATATCGCAGAACGTTCCGTGGCAGCAGAGTTCTTTGCTGATGCACTTCTATTTTGTAGAAATAAATACTTGTTATCCTTGTGAGTGTGTCTTGGGCCTTTTTCCCTAGCGGGCTGTATTCTTCTGGTGTGAGCGCGTAGGAGCAGGCCTTCACTACCACTAAGACCGCAAGCTCCATACCTGGCATCCTGCCCCCCACTACCAAGATTTCAAGCTCCATACCTGGCATCCTGCCACACCACCACCCAGAGCACAAGCCCCATATCTGGCATCCTGCTTCATCCCACCCAGAACATAAGCCCCATACCTGGATTCTGCCCCCTCCACACCCCAGAAGAGAAGCCCCATACCTGGCATCCTGCCCCTGTCTACCCAGACAACACAACACCCATACCCGTTATCCTTCCTCCCACAACCCAGAGCACAAGCCCCATACCTGGCATCCTGTCCCCACCACCCAGAGCACAAATCCAATACCTGGCATTCTACCCCCTACTACCAAGACTGCAAGCTCCATACCTGGCATCCTGTCCCACACTACCAAGATTTCAAGCTCCATAACACCACCACCCAGAGCACAAGCCCCATATCTGGCATCCTGCCTCTCCCCACTGAGAACACAAGCCCCATACCTGGAAGAATTCTGTCCTCTCTACAACCCAGAAGAGAAGCTCCATACCTGGCATCCTGCTCCTGTCTACCCAGACAACAACACAAAGCCCATACCCTTCATCCTGCCTCCCACAGAACAGAGCAGAAGCCCCATACCTAGCATCCTACCACCCACCAAGATTGCAAGCCCCATACCTGGCATCCTGTCCCCACCACCCAGAGCACAGATCCAATACCTGGCATTCTACCCCCTACTACCAAGACTGCAAGCCCCGTAACTGGCATCCTGACCCGCAACAGCCAGAGCAGAAGCCACATACCTGGCTGCTGTTGGCCCTGAGGCATCAGCCCGGAAGTGCGTATCCCTTCTATGCTGGCTTTCTCCATAGAGAGACAGCAAACACACCATCCCGAGCCCATACCTGCCTCCTGTAGAAGGGGGCACAATGGGTAGCACAACATTTTGTTGTGGAGTCAGGTACCCCCGCACGCCCCCCCAACCCAACCGCCGCACCCTAGAGACGCCACTGGCTTGCTGTAAACCTATATCTTCAGACCATCAACTGGTCACCTCACGGTGACAAACAGCAGCTATGCTGTGGTACGTCATTGTGTAGTACTTATCACCGCTATTCATGTGTCTGGAGACTGCCTCACACATAAACGAATAGCTCATATTTGAGACTTAGAATTAGATTTATTACTGTGGTCACTGTGCTTTTATGGATGCTGTGAGTGATGTGCCAACGCTTCTCACTTTGTGCTAAATCAAGGTTGGCAAAGTAACTGTACATTCTAAAGACAACCCGTTACCCCAATCTTCCCCCCTCAACCACCCGCATCCCCCCAGAAATTTAAATATCTCCTGCTATCCTAGCATAGGGACCAGGACTGGATTTATAACCAACAGAGGGAATGCAACTTGAAAGTTCTGTGGTGCATGTAAGCAATCACATCATTATGGGCAGAGCAACAGACGCATTGGCGTTGCAGAGGAATCAAGGACAGTTCACCGTTAAACTGGAGACGCCCTTAAGAGAGGCAGGAAGGACTGTGCATGGTGTGAGGGCGGAAGAGGAGGGGCTACTAGACCCGGGAAGGCAGAACTGGAGAGGGAGAATAAAGAGAGGTTGTATCTACCAGTGGCTCTGGTGTCTCTGTTAAAGTGCAGCTGGGAGGGACAGAAAAATAAACACCAACCAGGTGTAACAACTAACGACGAGGAGAAACGAATCCAGCCGTGTGGAACTAACATGGCATCCGGCACCCAGCATATCCTTCTGACCGCTGATCCGGGACTAATGGACAAGACACCAGTGGCGGCTGGTGAGTTTGAAAGCTGGTGGGGCGTACATTTCCCTGGGCGAATTTTTGAGCGAGCACGCGCAGCCCGTGAGGCCACAACACCCAAGGGGGGGACATTTTTGGGAAAATGGGCTCCAAAATGTGCAATTTACTGTCCAAAAACCCACCGAGATATGACAAAAGCATTAGGTTTTACATTCTAATGGTGGTTCACACTCCTTAAACACCACACTGACATACGACAGATAATCACACCAACGATTTACATTAGCAGCCCGGAGCATGCATAAACCGCTGCTCCAGACAACTCACAAAATATCTAACACCTGCACAACACAGAGTGCCCTATCTTTTCAGCTCTGCACATGTCAACGTTGCAACAGCAACCTTGATCTGCTACATATGTTCCAATGTTAGTCGGTTACCCCGCCTATTGCAGAGCCATAAGCTCCAAGAAACCGTATAAACAGCAGCAGTGCTATAGAAGACTCAATAGCATAGCATGACATGGTACAGTGATTCCCTCATTCTTCTGGGTGGCAGGACTCTGGGGGGTCCGAGCAACTTCTGTGACTGGCAGCAACAAGGGATGTGAATGTTAGTTCTGCTGCAGTCAGTCTGCTATACGAGCATCTGCGGCACACCGACTGGCGGGTCTATATCTGCCTATCAAATCAAGTGATGTGACACTGAGGGAGTGGCAGTGCCACAATAACGCAATTCTAAGCGGCGGTCTCACAGACCATTTTGTCCCTATGATATGATATGGCATTTATAACATGCCTATACACAAGTGTTTCAAAGCGCGACGAGGCAAGGGAGGGGGAACAGAGGGAAGACAGACAACGATCTTACTAGGCCAGGTGACATTAAGATCGCGCAGTTGCAGGGGAGGTGGGATAGGGAAAGTGCGGGGTGGTGGGGTAGGGGGCAGTGCGATACATATAGGATCAACAGTAAAAAATAAATTAGATAAATAAAACAGTAGGTAAAAGTGGCAAGTGCAGGGGTGAGTGCAGACATAAGAGGTCAAGAGCTGGGGGGGGGACTGTAGGGATACAGAAACAGGCCCAAAGTGCTAATTACATCTGCCCCCTTTGTAAAGGGATAAAAAATGTTTTAAAGCTGTGAAAAATGTGAAAACTTATAAGTGATGTCACAGTGAGATAAAAACAATTTATCCAGGATAACAAACGTTAGTTAAATGGTGAAGTGGTGTAATGTTTGGCTTAGCAATACACTCTGTTTCAAAGAAATGACTTAAAAAGTACACAAATCATAAACAAATTTGACATATCTATAAGCCCTCATAGAAATAGGTTGAGCAAACTGAGTATTATAGTAACTTCTCTCTCTCCCATCTTGCCTAAAAGACAACTACCACAATCCAAAATCGTGTGCGTCGGGTAACCTGTGCATTACAGTAACATGAATTTGGTGGTCACTGCTCTTAGGGGGTAACTTAGGTCCAGGTGCTTGTACAGCATCGCATTTAAATGCACCAAATAACCTCGGCACGTAATGCTCTGTTCTCCAGACTCTCTTGGAAGTTGTGTTGTAGCCAGCCGCGGCCCGCCACCACGTATCTGCTATTTGTGCCGTTTTATATTTTCAGCATTTATTTTCGGAAAATGGCGAAAATATAAAACGGCACAATTAGCAGATGCATGGTCGCAGGCCGCGGCTGCCTGAGTGGGCAACAGCAGCGCACGGCCAGTGCCTGCCCTGGGCCTTGCGCACCGGTCCGGCATGGGGCACGGACCGGGGTTAAAACAAATAGGCCCAGGGCAGCGGCCCTCGCCTTGGTGGTAGCGGGCCGGGCGGCCCGCTACCACCAAGGCTCGCAGCTCGGCAGCAACACTGAACGACGTGTAGGCCAAGGCCTACACGTCGTTCAGTGTTGACTGGGCCTGGGGCCGTGGTGGACCACATAGTTTGGGCCCGGGGAGGGGAGTGTAAGTAACACTCCCGAGTCCCCGGTCCCAAACAGAAAGAAAAAGTAAAACAAACATGGGGATGGCCCGGCCGGATCATGGTACTTACCGCGGCGCCGCTGCAGCAGCACTCGTAGTCGTGTTTGATGTGCACCCACTGCACCGTGAAGAAAAGAAAGAGAAACAGACGTGTGAAGGCGGCGCAGGCGCACGTACACACCCTGCGCCGCCAGTGAGTCATCATACAGTAATGTCATTGGCTGTTTGCCAGCCAATGACATTACTGTATCCATGGCAGGGGAGGGAATCTGAATTTAAGTGCGCTGTTTACGCACATTTTATACTGGCGGGGCCAGCCCTGAAGCGCCCCGCCAGGATTCCAATTAAAGGGGCTACGTAGAGTGCGTGGGGCTAGGAGCTCCACGCACTCTACTATGGAAAAAAATAAACTAAATTGGGACGCGCCCCGCTGTTAAAGCCGGGCCCGGCCCTGATACATGATTACCTTGCCACAGCGCCCCCGCGCTGTTGGCAAAGGAAATGCAGGCATTTTCTAAGCTAAAAAGAGATTCAATCGGAGAAGTTCTCTGATTGAATCTCTTTTAGCTTCCTTTTTCTTTTCTGGGGGGGGCGGCGCCCGGCCGCCCCATGATAGCAGCCGCCACTGCAAGACACTCCGCCCGTGTTGAAGATTGGCAATCCGCCACCATAGACAGCGGTCCACTGCGCGAGAGGGAGGATGGCAGTATGCCTACAGTGAGGAACAGGCAAGAGGGCCTTTGCCCAACCCAGCGGCCGATCCCGCAAGGCACATGAAGGCGATCCGAGGCGGCCAGTGCCTGCCAGTGGGGAACGCCTGCTCACCCAGCAACGGCAGATGAAGGAAGTGAAGGCCGAGGTGTTCTGGGACAGCCATGTGCAAAGACCAGCTGCTGAGGAGAGCGCACAGTGAGGCCGGGGGCAGCGGGTGAAGAGCGCGGTGGAGAAAGCTCCAGCACGGCTGAGCAGTGCATTAAGGAGTCCGCTGGATCGGTGGGGACCCTGTCGGTGCCGTAGAGGGACACACAGGAGGGAGATAAACGTTCCGCTAGCACAGGATAATAAAAAAATAAAAAAAAGAGAGGACACGCTGATACAGTGCCCAGCAGGAGCACGATAACAGTCACAGGGCCTGAAGAGCAGGACCCCTCAGACAAGAAGGGGGGGTGGGGGTGGAAAAAAACAAATAGACAATAATAAAAACAAGGAATTAGCAATAATGATACAGGCAAATGACACAGCTAGAAGGTGGGGAAGCATACAGCCCCTACAAGTGAAGGGTCAGGACACACACTAAAGGCAGTGAAAGATCAAAGACCCACAAGGAAGCCCAGAAAGGAGGGCCACAGGAATGGTCAGGAAAGGTCAGGAGACCCACAATAGAAGGAAGGGCAGTCCGCCCGCTGTGTATGGGGATAGTCCCCCCACAGTGGAAAAGGGGGCAGCCCGCCCAGAGTGGAAAAGGGGACAGTCCGTCGCCCCACAGTAGAAAAGGGGGCAGTTCGTTCCCGCAGTGGAAAAGGGGGCAGTCCCCCCGCAGTGAAAAGGGGGCAGTCTGCCCGTAGTGAAGAGGGGGCAGCCCGCAGGTACGCCCAACAACACGCCAAACAAAGCGGGGTCGGCAGGAAGAGCAAAAGGACACTTCTGCTCCGAAGGTGTGAGGGGAACGAAGAAAATATACACAGGCCAGAAACCCGAGTCAGACCAAGCGTCATCCCCGAAGAGTCAACCCAGGATACCAGAACGCAAAGGAACACCCCAGAGAAACAGCCATGGGAGATGAACAGGAAACCCAAGGAATGGCCCAAGCAACCGCCAGATCCAAAATGCTATCCCTAAGAAGACAACGAAGCAGGCCGGCACCGTCTCTGCCAGACGTGCAGACTGCACTACACTGACTCGAGACCAACGCAGCAGACGGAATCCCTCGAAAATTGATAGCCCAGCAGAGTCGAGTGAGAAGACCCAATGTGCTACAGGTGTGGTCTGTCGGTCCGCCACCAGGGACTGTGCCCGAGAATGAGCCACCAATGTACCAGATGTGGAAAAAAGAGCCACTTTGAGGAAGAGTGCAGGGGTGATGTGCTCTTCCCGCCAAGAGACGCCCCGTCCGTGCAAAGAAGAATGACAAGACTGCTATACAAAAGGCACCTGTGGGAACGATCAAAGCAAGGCGAATCACTGGACAGATGCTCAAGGATGGACACACGACCATATGGGAGTGGAACTAGAAGAGCCCAAGCAGTCAGAAGATGAAAGGGCCCCGAGCTGGTGGACTGACCTAAAAGAGAGGGAAGTTCAATGCTAAGTGGGGGGGAGGCAGGGGTGTTGCTAGCAGGGGTGGACTGGCCGCTAGGGAACTCTGGAGATTTCCCGGTGGGCCTCTGCACCCTGGGCCTCTTTTGTGTGGTAGTACCAAATTGTCTCATAGGAAAAGCATTGGGCTTGCGGAAAATGTGTCATATGGGGCCACTTTGAACATTATTTCCAGGGCCTCTTTTGGTCCCCAGTAATTATTTCCAGGGCCTCTTTTAGTTCCCAGTCCACCCCTGGTTGCTAGGTCTGGAAAAGATCTGGGCTACACTAATGGCGGTACTGTTGGGACTCAGGGCTAGCTTGCCTTTTAGTTGTAGCCCCTGAGATTCTATCCAGGGCTACGACCAAAAGACCCGGGGCTATACCCCCCCAAATCCCCCACAGCAACGCCTCTGAGGGGGAGGTGCTGCAGAGGAATGAAGGACAGTTCCCCCTTAAACTGGAGACGACCTTAAGAGAGGGAGGGAAGGACTGGGCACGGGAGGAAGAGGAGAGACAACTGGAGCCCGGGAAGGCAGAACTGGAGAGGGAGAATAACGAGAGGTTGTATTTATCAGTGGCTCTGCGTCTCTGTTAAAGTACAGCTGGGAGAGACAGAAGAATAAAGGGGACAGGGCCCCGACCCCCGCCAGGTGTAACACTTGCCCGAAAAGAGAAATGAGGTTGAAACCCTCATGTAAGGCATTTACATAGTAAATGTCCACAACATGTTGAGACTGCAAGTCCAACAAAATCCGTGGAGCTCCTTGGCAGTCTGCACAATCTATTAGTTAAACAATTAGTTGCACGTGCTCAAGTAGACCACTAGCTGCAAATATACATTGAGGTGTTTCCAAGGGACTCCAATATTAAACTATGCAATGTAGTTACACCTGGCTCTAATCAGCCTGTGCAAAGGGGTGGGAAAACAGCATTCTCTCGTGGGAGGGGAGACACACATCTCCCCTCCCACGAGAGAACACCATTATGTTGACCCTCTCGTGGGAGGGTCGAAACACGTGTTGGCTGTGGGTCTACGAGAGCCCGATTTATATTTGTTGGCTATACTTCACAATATGACATTCATTTTATTTTTTTATTTGTATATAGTTCAAAGAACTTTTACAACATAACATATTAAAAAGAAAAAAAATACAACATTCATATATACACATATGACATACTACATAATTCAAAACCTAAGTCAGATCCAACTACAAAATGAATACAAATGGAGGGAGCAAATCCAGTTACGCATGCCAATCAAATACTGATAGCGATACCACTGCGCTACTACGACATTAAATATCTTTTAAATTACCAATGGCATTGTATGTTTAGCTCAGTACCTAATGTGATGGGAAGCAAGTTGTCTAAGTTAGGGTTCTTTGGCACTTTGACCACTGGCCAGAGGGAGTTCTCCAAGACCGACTTTGGTTGGACACAGACCATAATCTTTGATGCTTTGATATTCAGCCAATTTCTATTCATACAGCACACCGATTTCATACATAGTGCACATCTAGTAGTTAGAGCTTGTGTGTTCTTATCCAGTCTAAGCTAAATCTGTGTGTCTAAGCTAAATCTGTGTATCATCCGTATACATGTAAATAATGGCACTGTGGTGTTGCCAAACCTTGGCTAGGGTGTGTAGATATAAATTAAATATTGATGGCAAAAGAACTTAAGCCTGCAGAAGTACACAGTTTACAGTATAACATTTAGATTCATAAGTGCCTACATCCACTGATTGGGAGTCAAAGGACAAAAAAAAACTCAACAAATTCAAAACAATACCTGAAAACCAAATCCCCGTAGACGACACAGGAGGTTTGGCGTGATCAACATTTTCCAATGCCACATGTCGTTCCATCAAGACAAGGCCCAGATTCTACCACTTACTAGGGATTATGAAAAGGATTTGGCCTTGGTGAATAGCATGTATCTCATCATCCAGGCATGAATGGCTACACATGGACTATGCCTGAATGATGACAAGACAGAGATTATCATCTTGGGCACCTCCTCCACTCTTAAAAAACTAGGACCTAGATATTCATCCTTCAACATAGACAATAACCTTATCGCTACCGCTAACGAGGTGAAAACCTTTGGTGTTTACTTGGATTCGACCCTCACATTCAATAAACAGGTCAATACGATGGCATCCCCCACCGCATATACCTGCAAATTAATTAGAGCAGGTAAACCTTTCCTTTCCAACAAGAGTTGTATTACCTTGGCAAGAGCCAGGGGAGTTGCTAGGTCTGGAAAAGACCCGGGGCTAAGCTGTTGTCGGAACTGTTGGGACTGGGGGCTAGCTAGTCTTTTGGCTGTAGCTCCTGAGATTCTATCCGGGGCTACAACCAAAAGATCAGGGACTATAGCCCCTTAGCCCCCCCCAGCAACGCCCCTGGCAAGAGCGCTTGTTCTGTCGAAGTTGGATTACTGTAATGCTCTCTACATTGGAGCCAACAACTCAACCATTAAAATAATCCGGCTCCTCCAGAATAACGCCTTGAGAGCAGCTCTTGGTATTTCCAGGAGAGAGCACGTATCTAAATAATTGGCTCTCCACATTCAAAAAATCCAGTTAAAAGTTGCCTCACTTGCATTCAAATGTCTGAACAATGCAGCACCCTGTTATCTCGCAGACAGATCCATTAAAACTACCCCCATCAGACATACTAGATCATTCAGTTCTAACAGCCTCTTTATTCCAA
The DNA here is from genome assembly GCF_040938575.1 of Ambystoma mexicanum. NCBI lineage: Eukaryota > Metazoa > Chordata > Amphibia > Caudata > Ambystomatidae > Ambystoma > Ambystoma mexicanum. The sequence continues at coordinate 1,077,112,451 of NC_090926.1, read as the reverse complement.
GATTCAAACTTTATAGGGTAGGGGGATGTGGTTTCCAGGTTAAAGCTGCTTTACTTTGGAATTCACTACCCCGCCTCTGCGAGTGGATCAAACATACCCGTAATTCCGTCAGAACTTTATAACATGGCTCAAAGATACAGACAAGTAATGCTTGCCTTGACCCCCTTGACGGACGAACCATTCTGACTTATGAACCATCCTGTATTATATGTACATTATCTCTTCTACTGTGTAGCTAAGTTGTATACTATATGATTCTATGATACTGTAATATTGATGTGTAACCAACCGGTAAATAAGTACACTATCTTGTCTATTGCATAGATAAGAGGTAACTGCATGATATCATGTCACTTTAATATTGATGTGTAACCTATCTGTAAACTGGATGTTATGATGATGTTGTGTAACTAAGCTGTACGTTTTCTTCTGCAATGTGCCCTGATACCTATGGGTCTGAAGCACAATACAAGTAATAAACAAAGAAGGGCCATAGACACCACCATCATCAACTATGCCCCTGTTGTCTTTCAGTCTTTCTTATATTGCAAGATTAGATAAGGTGGGAAGGAAGAAAGGGGTAGCCAACAATGTTAAATGCTGCCAAGAGATCCAGGAGGATGAGAAATGAGAAGAGGCTACAGTGGTGAGCGGTAGTGAGAAGGTCCATAGACACAAATCCATTGCGTTAAAGTTGGTGAACAGGTGCAAGTGGAATCAGTGGATCTTGGTCACTTGACCTAAGCCCCATCCTGTTAAGACTTGATGGTCGTGTAGATGATGAAACCTACATCCCCAAGTACCACACGGGCAAGTGTAGAATATAACTGCCCGTGCAATCTTTGGGGCCACAGGTGTGGAGTACCGTCAGCATGGAACCAGGAACGCCGGAAGTGAACCCCTTGACCACTGTAAGGCAAGCAACGAGGTTAGAGAAATCAAGGCAACACAGTGAATGGTTTACAAGGACAAGTCACACTCTTTCTTACCCCAATGCCAGTGGTCAGATACCCTGGGTGAAGTACTGGGTAGGATTCTATTATGGTCGACGGCGGCAGGCAGCAGATGGTAATGTGGCACTCTTGATGGAAAGAAACACCTGATTTTGCCAAGAAACATGAGAAAAGTACTGTGATGGGAAATCCGTAATCAGTCCAAGATGTAGTCCGTGGCAGAAACCGGCCGGTCACGACAATAACAATGGAGGAGCCAAAAGCAAGTCCGAGGGAAAAACCAAGTTCGTATTTTGATCCGGGAAAGATCGCCAAAGCAAAGGTACCGAGGAGAAGCAGAGCGGGTCCGTGAAGGCAGTCCGTGATCAAGGATTCCAAGGAACAGAAGCAGGGAAAGCGCTCTACAAAACTTGACGTAAGCAGCTGTGAAGCGACGTGTGAGAGTTCGCTCAAATCTTTTGAAAGGCAAAAAAAGGTCATGTGAGCGTGTCACGTGTTACGTTCCGTGTCACGTGAGCGCGTCAAGCGTTGCTTGAAGGCAGATGCTTCCGATGCTTCCTTCCTGATCACATGATGCGTGCTCCTCATCTCGTGTAACCAATCGAGCCTGTCACTTCCTGATCGCATGTTGCTTAACGCGACAGGGCCCAAAACCAATCGAAGACCATGAAGTGCCATGGACAGTCTCCATGGTAACCGCCACTGGAGGTAAGGGGCTTGTGTCGGAAAGGAGTTTCTCTTGAGTCGTTTGCTATGCCAACATGAGCTGTAGTCCAACCGCCATCGGGAATTACATGGCGACATGGTGGCAGTGCGGTGTATGACCGGGGACGTGACAGAGCCCCCCCCCTAAACGCCCACGACCCCGTGGGCTGGAAGGGTGTTCCCAGTGAAACCGAGCAACCAATTTCGGGGCATGGACATCGGAAGAGGGGACCCATGACCGGTCCTCAGGACCGTAACCCACCCAGTCCACCAGGTACTGTAAATGCCCCCTAAACAGACGGGAACCCAGAATGGCACTAACCTCAAACTCATCAGGGGAAACCACAGAGATGGGAGCAGGAGGGGAGACAAGGCGGGTGGAGCCAGGGCACGGCTTGAGTAAGGAGGTGTGGAACACCGGGTGTAACCGCCAAGGGGAGGGGACGTCCAGGCGATAAACGACTGGATTCAGAACTTTAGACACCCGGTAAGGACCAACAAAGCGCAGGAGCAACTTCCGGCAACCAGGGATGTGTAGATGCCGAGAGGACAACCGAACACGATCACCCACGTGGTATACTGGGGCATCCACTCTTTTCTTGTCCGTCACCGTTTTCATGGACGACTGTGCTTCCCGGAGATGGACCAGGGTTTGGGCATGACTCATGGTGAGGTTGCGGGCACAATCATTAACGGCAGGGGTATTGGTAGGCGTGAAGTCAGGAAAGGGAAGAGTGCGTGGATGCTGGCCATAGAGGGCATAAAACGGGAAAAAGCCAGTGGTGGAATGTAGATCATTATTGTAAGCGAATTCTGCAAGGTGGAGTGAATCAATCCAGGTATACTGGAACTGCAACAGAGGTATTGTTCTAACACCTGATTTACCCTCTCCGTCTGTCCGTCACTTTCAGGGTGATAGGCTGAAGAGAAGCGGGCGTCAATACCCAGAAGTTTAGTGAGGGCCTTCCAAAAACGGGACGTGAATTGAGAACCACGGTCAGACACAATGACCTGAGGCAGATCAAACAGACAAAACACAGACCTAGAGAACAACCGAGCCAGGGATGGAGCGGAAGGGATTCCTTTACAAGGTACAAAACGAGCCATTTTGGTATAAGAATCCACCACCACCCAGATTGTATCGAACCCCTGTATACGAGGTAGGTGTCAATAGTGGGGCTCACCTGTGATTCGGTGTCTGATTCGCAGGAAGATATTTCAGCCTCAGCAGATGGCGTAGTCCGGTCCGGAGTCTTTTTTTTTTAGAGAAGAGATACGGTCTGTTCCGGGAACTCGCCACAGTGGTTGTGTAAGAAGGCAGACAGCAACCAAGGCGGAAGATTCCCTGCACAGCCTGTTGAGGGGAAAAAGCCAGTGGCAGAAAAAACCCCTGAATTATTTGAATGTGCACAGGGCTGGATGGACGTCCAAAGATCTTTCAGTTCCGGGAAGAAAACAGTCACTGAGGCGCGCTAGAGTAAGCGCTACGAGGAAATAAGGACAAGAGGGTCCGCAGCAGGGGATCCGGTAAGTCCCAGGTAACAGATCCAGCTTCAGTATCCGACAGAAGAAGGCCGGGAAACCAAGTTCTTTCATCCATCCAATAAAGGATCGGCTGCAGGTAGGGTGTAATGGAAAACTGGAGAAAGACCAAAGAAACTAAAAAACAGAAGCCGTGAAACTAGACGTGATGCAGCAAAGACAAGAATGAATAGCACCAGAGAAGAGGACCATAAGTATAGAAAAAAGGAAAGGCAGAATCCAGATGAACTCACCCAAATGTTTACGAGGAGAGAAAGTAAGTAGAATCAAAAAGAAACTCGGAGAGGAACGCAAGTGGAAAAGCCAGAGGCTCGAAGGAGCTGTAAAAATGGCAGGGTGAAAAATACGAAGCCCCGGAGGAAAAACAGTCCGAAAATGCAGAAAAAAGGAGGCGGAGTCACCTGAAAGTGAAAAGCCGAGCGGAGGCAGAGAAACAGAGGAAATAAACAGAAAGAAAGAAAAGATGCCGAGAGTAGTACCGCTAAAAGGCGGAAAAATAAGGCTCAGGAACAAGGACGCTATGGAAGAAAGAATGCCAGTCGGGAGGTAAATACACAGAGGGCACGGGAACCAAAGGCACCAGTGTAGCGAAGAAACAGGAACCAGTTGCAATGCAAGGAGGGGGCGTGGCTAACCTCAATATGAAGAGCACAGAACGTAACAGCTAGAACGCTGCACAGGGCGCCGTGAAGGGTGTATTAATGGCGCTTCCACCGTGTCCAACACTTCCATCGTCCTGTCCTCATGACAGTATGCCCCCTTCTAGGGGTACCTACCCCGGGTTTACCGGGATGAAGGGCATGAAACTGCCGTACACATCTGGGAGCTGAAATACTGGTCACAGGTTCCCAGGAATCTTCAGCCTGAGAGTATCCTTTCCACCGGATCAAGTACTGAAGTCTGCCTCTGTAATACCTGGAGTCCAGGATCTTGTCTACTTCATAGACTTCTGGGTCAGGTTCCCTGCTCTTTATCTGGAACCTTTTCTTCCGGTGGTGAAGATCAGGGATAAACGACTTCAACAAGGAAGAGTGAAATACTGGATGGATTTGGCTGAGTTGATAAGGAAGTTTTAGCCGAAAAGCCACTGGATTAATCCGAGCAGTGATAGAATATGGACCTAGTTATTTGGGGGCCAATTTTGATGGATGAGTCCATCTGGGTAGGTACTTGGTAGAGAGCCAGACCTTATCTCCGACCTGCCAGTTAGGATCTTGGGTGCGGTGTAGGTCGGCCTGGTGTTTATATCGGGCTCGACTTTCTTGTAGATTACTAACAGCCATCTTTTGGGTCTTGTGTATGTTTTCCAACAGAGAATCCACCGTTGGTAGGTTTGAAGGTTGGATCTTATCCAGCGGAAAGGATCGGGGATGTTGCCCATAAATGCAGAAGAAGGGTGACATCTTGATGGCTGAGTGTACTGTATTATTATAAGAGAATTCGGCCAAGGGGAGGAGTGACACCCAGTCATCTTGTTGATCATTGACAAAGCAACGGAGGTACTGCTCCATGGTGGCATTGAGTCGCTCTGTCTGTCCATTTGACTGGGGATGGTATCCAGAGGTGAGAGCTCTTTCAATCCCTAGTAGGTCACATAATGTCTTCCAGAATGTTGAAGTGAATTGTGAGCCTCGGTCAGATAGGATGGTAGTTGGAATACCATGGAGTTTAATTACGTCTCTGAGAAACACCTGTGCCATCTCCGGAGCCGAAGGTACTCCCTTCAGAGGGGTGAAATGACCCATCTTGCTGAAGCTGTCAACAGTAACCATAATTGCAGTGTATCCTTGTGATAACGGAAGATCAGTTACAAAATCTGTGGAGACATGTGACCACGGAGTAGTTGGTAGTCTGGGTTGTAGTAGTAGCCCTGCCGGTTTGGAAAGGAATGTCTTACTTCTTGTCCACAGATAGGACAAGAACTAACAAATTGTTTGATGTCAGAGAGCATGGATGGCCACCAAAACATCCGTCGGATCAGGTCTGATGTGGCAGCGAAGCCCTTGTGTCCTGCGATCCGAGAATGGTGACCCCAATGAAGGACTCGTTCTTGTAGTTTGGCATCGGGTACAAAGAGTCTTCCTTGATGGAACCACATTCCTTCTTTCTTGGTTAGTTTGTTTCTTACACATCTGGGAAGAGGCTTGAGAGCCTCTACCGAGGCTTCTTTTACTTTCTGAAGAAACTTTGAAATTGAATGGACAAATCGGACATCTGGGAACATTTCTTCTCCCTTAAAAGGTGGACTGGCGAAAGAAGAAGGACTCCTAGATAAGCAGTCTGCCAATATGTTCTTGCTACCCGGAAGGTAGGTAATGTAAAAATCATATTGAGCAAAGAAATAAGCCCATCGGGCTTGTCTGGAGTTCCTGCACTCCATTTGTTGTAATACCTTAAGATTGCTATGGTCTGTACGAATTTCAAATGGGTGTCTTGACCCTTGAAGCAGATGTTTCCATTCCGAGCATGCCTTTTTAATGGCCAGCAGCTCTTTTTCAATTACTGAGTAATTGTACTCACTGGGGTTTAGTGTGCGCGAGAGGTAGGCAATAGGGTGTTCCACCCCGTTATGCTCTTGTTTGAGTACTGCCCCCAAAGCCCCAGCTGAAGCGTCCGTTTCAACAATGAAGGGTATTCTTTGATCAGGTTGTTTTAGAATGGGTGCGGAACAAAAGGCTTTCTTCAATCCTTGAAACGCTTGTTCCACAGTGTGATTCCAACTGAAGGGAACGTCTTTTTTTAGAAGAGTAGTGATGGGGAGTACTTGTTCAGAGAAGTTCAGAATGAACCTTCTATAAAAGTTGGAGAGACCCAAGAAGGCTTGTACTTCTTTTACAGTGGAAGGAGAGGGCCATTCGAGAATAGCCGTGACCTTCTTCTGATCCATTTCAATGCCTTGTTCAGATAGGATAAATCCTAAAGAGGGTACAGAAGACACAGCAATAAGACATTTTTCTGGTTTTGCAAAGAGTTGATGGCGCCTCAATCTCTTCATAACCTCGGTAAGATGTTCCTGATGTTGATGAGGATGACGAGAAAAAACTAAAATGTCGTCCAAGTAAACAATTACTGAAACAAACAATAAGTCACCAAATAGATGGTCCATAAACCTCTGGAAGGCTGCCGGGGCATTGACTAGACCAAACGGCATAACTCTGTATTCAAACAGTCCAAAAGGAGTACGGAAAGCCGTCTTCCATTCGTCCCCTTTCTTTACCCTTAAGAGGTGATAGGCGCCTCTTAGGTCTAGTTTACTAAACAGGCGTGCCCCTTCGACTGCTTCCAGTATGTCCTTGATCAAAGGCATTGGGTAGCGATCTCTCACAGTGATCTTGTTTAGTCCTCTATAATCGATGCAAGGGCGCAGCTCACTAGTATCCTTCTTGGCAATACAAAATAAAGAAGCCCCAGCTGGGGATTTAGAAGGCCGGATCAATCCGTTTTGTAGGTTTTGATCTAAATAGGTTCTTAGAGCTTGCTTTTCGGGTATGGTCAAGGAGAACATGCGCCCAAAGGGGACCAAAGTCTCCGGAATCAGGTCAATGACACAGTCTTCAGGACGGTGTGGGGGTAGATCCTTAGGTAATCGGTCTTCAAATACGTCAGCATACTCCTGAAATACTGAATGGATATGATGGACCTGAAGAGATTCAGAAGCCACCGAGGGGCACGAGACAGCAACTCTTTCTGTTTGATTATGGAGACAACAATGTTGGACACAAAACACAGAATCAAATCTTATGGTGTTGAGGGACCAGTTTATCGTTGGATTGTGTCGGCGTAGCCAAATAATCCCTAGAATTACAGGAAAATGTGCTGCTCTTATAACGTCGAATTCGAGGGTTTCCTTGTGATGTGAAATACATACTTGGATGTTGGTCGTTGCTTGCACAATGGGTCCAGAACTCAAGGGGCGTCCGTCCACTCCTTCCACCTTTTGTTTCTCCTCTTTATTCACTAGGCAGATGCCTTCTTGTGTGGCCCAGTTTACGTCGAGGAAATTACCAGCTGCTCCGCTGTCAATGAGGGCTAGGGCCTTTTTCTTAGATTGATCTTTCCACTGCAGAGTGAGTTGTAAAACCATAAGATGTGGATCTTCTCCTGAAGTTTGAGCACAAGGTGAGCCTTCCACTACACCCCGGTAAGCGGCTCCTTCTAAAACCGGGGTCCGTCGTTTCCCCGACGCCGTGGGGGTACTTCTGGGCAGTCCATAAGAAGGTGGGCGTCTGATGCACAATACATGCAAAGGCCTCTTTCTTTTCTTCTGCTTCTTTCCACGGAGGAAAGGGGACCCCTGGCCGTGCTGATTTGCATTGGTTCTTCCCCTCCCCGGTGGGATGTTTGAGGTGTCGAGGATGGGGGTCCAGGAACTGGGGATATCTGGGATCGACCCTTCCTTTTCTCTGTCTTTCGTTCCATAATACGATAGTCTATTTGAAGAACCAGAGAGAATAATTCAGTTAGCGTAGCAGGTCTAGGAACCCTTGCCAACTCGTCTTTTAGATCTTCATGTAGACCTCTTCTGAATGCAGTATATTGCACGGTCTCGGGCCAACCCACTTCAGCTGCCAGTCTCTTAAACGCTGAGATAGAGGAAATTAGGTCCGTAGATCCTTGCTTGATATCAAACATAGCTTCACCCGCCAAGAAGCCGATCTCCTGGCATTCAAAAGACTGTCGTAACAAGTTAGTGAAGGCGTTATAATCTTGTAGGACCGGATTATTGGACGTGACCAACGGAGTAGCCCATGCTAGGGCATTCCCAATCATGTTTGATATGAGAAATCCCACTCGAGTGCGGTCTGAGGCATATGTAGTTGGCCGGAAAGTAAAATAGACCAGGCAGGCATCCAAAAACTCCTTAACCTTCTTGGGTGCTCCATCAAATTTCCCAACCGCAAGAGAAAAAGGCGGTAGGTCGGACAGATGGGCATCTCTGGTGGTCACCATCTGTCGGAGCACTGCATTTTCCGCCTTCACTCCCTTCATCTCCAGGGAGAGGCTCTGTACTGCATTTATCAACTCCTGGACCTGCTCTGCTCTGGCCATAACTGGGCGTTGCAATCTGTCAATAGTGGGGCTCACCTGTGATTCGGTGTCTGATTCGCAGGAAGATATTTCAGCCTCAGCAGATGGCGTAGTCCGGTCCGGAGTCTTTTTTTTTTAGAGAAGAGATACGGTCTGTTCCGGGAACTCGCCACAGTGGTTGTGTAAGAAGGCAGACAGCAACCAAGGCGGAGGATTCCATGCACAGCCTGTTGAGGGGAAAAAGCCAGTGGCAGAAAAAACCCCTGAATTATTTGAATGTGCACAGGGCTGGATGGACGTCCAAAGATCTTTCAGTTTCGGGAAGAAAACAGTCACTGAGGCGCGCTAGAGTAAGCGCCACGAGGAAATAAGGACAAGAGGGTCCGCAGCAGGGGATCCGGTAAGTCCCAGGTAACAGATCCAGCTTCAGTATCCGACAGAAGAAGGCCGGGAAACCAAGTTCTTTCATCCATCCAATAAAGGATCGGCTGCAGGTAGGGTGTAATGGAAAACTGGAGAAAGACCAAAGAAACTAAAAAACAGAAGCCGTGAAACTAGACGTGATGCAGCAAAGACAAGAATGAATAGCACCAGAGAAGAGGACCATAAGTATAGAAAAAAGGAAAGGCAGAATCCAGATGAACTCACCCAAATGTTTACGAGGAGAGAAAGTAAGTAGAATCAAAAAGAAACTCGGAGAGGAACGCAAGTGGAAAAGCCAGAGGCTCGAAGGAGCTGTAAAAATGGCAGGGTGAAAAATACGAAGCCCCGGAGGAAAAGCAGTCCGAAAATGCAGAAAAAAGGAGGCGGAGTCACCTGAAAGTGAAAAGCCGAGCGGAGGCAGAGAAACAGAGGAAATAAACAGAAAGAAAGAAAAGATGCCGAGAGTAGTACCGCTAAAGGCGGAAAAATAAGGCTCAGGAACAAGGACGCTATGGAAGAGAGAATTCCAGTCGGGAGGTAAATACACAGAGGGCACGGGAACCAAAGGCACCAGTGTAGCGAAGAAACAGGAAACAGTTGCAACGCAAGGAGGGGGCGTGGCTAACCTCAATATGAAGAGCACAGAACGTAACAGCTAGAACGCTGCACAGGGCGCCGTGAAGGGTGTATTAATGGCGCTTCCACCGTGTCCAACACTTCCATCGTCCTGTCCTCATGACAGTAGGTCGGTGATAAGGTCCATTGAGACCGTGTGCCAGGGTCTTGGGGGTATAGGTAGGGGTTGGAGCAGTCTGAGCGTGCAACCCCTGCTTGACATACACTGCGCGCACACTGAACACCAACGTTTGAGCAGATCCAAAGTGCGTTGTTGTCCCGGGTGACCGTTGATGATGGCATTGTAGGACCACTCTAGTGCTTGGATGCGCGTGTCAGTTGTGGGCAAGAGTAACTTCCCCTGTACAAATGGCAGCCCGTCCTGCAATACCGGGTCCCATTCCGTTAATACATGGGGATGTTGCACGATCCATTGACGGATGGTTTGTAACATGGGTAGCGCGGGTGTACAGGCACATATCACGTGTCCATGTTCCAACAAGGTCTCTGGACAGGACGGTAGAGAAACCCCCCCGGGTGAACGGGATAAAGCATCCGCTTTGCCGTGGACAATCCCTGGTCTGTGTTTAACCACGAAATCATATGCTGCAAAGAACAGGTGCCAACACACCTGTCGACTGTTAACGCATTTTAGTGACGCCAGGTCTTGCAGGTTCTTGTGGTCAGTGTAAACGACTGTTTGGTGTTTTGCCCCCAGGAGATGGTGCCTCCAAGCCTGAAACACATCCTTGACAGCCAGGAGTTCCTTTTCAGTGACCGTGTAATGCGTCTCGGTTGACGTGAATTTCCTGGAATGGTAAGCCACTGGGTGCAAGTGGGCCGTGGTTGGACAAGGTTGGGAGAGAACTGCACCCAATGCAAACGAGGACGTATCAGTCTCTACAATGAAGGGGAGTTCTGGATCTGGGTGCTGTAAAACCGGGGCTGTAGTGAATGAGACTTTGAGGGAATTCGAAGGCAACCTGATGTTCAGAGGACCAATGAAACGGCACCAGTGGACTGGTCAGGGCAGTCATTGGGGCAACGATGGATGAAAAGTCGGCGTTAAAGCGCCGGTAGAAGTTTGCAAACCCTAAGAATGATTGGAGTTGCTTCAGGGTGTTCGGGATCGGCCAGTACGTAATTGCACGGATTCTAGACTGGTTCATTGCTAAACCCCCAGGAGAGATGTGAAACCCCAAGAAATCGACCTCCTTTGTGTGAAACAGGCACTTTTCGGGTTTAGCGAACAATGCGTTCTTCTGAAGTCGGGATAGCAGCTTCCTGACATGGACGATGTGCTCTTCGAGTGTAGGGGAGAAGATAAGCATGTCATCTAAGTAAATCACTACGTAGATGTCTAGGATGTCACTGAATATGTCGTCAATAAACCGTTGAAATGTGGCCGTTGCGTTGCATAGGCCAAAAGTCATAACGGTGTATTCAAACAGACCTTGGCGTGAACAGAACGCTGTCTTCCATTCGTCCCCTCTGCGCATACGGATAAGATTGTAGGCCCCCCAGAGGTCTAGTTTTGTGTAGATGGAAGCATGGGTGAGTTTGTCTAGAAGGGGGATCGGATATCGGTTCTTTATGGTGACAGAATTCAACAGCCTGTAATCCACACAAGGACGAAGATCCCCCTCCTTCTTTGGAACAAAGAACATGGGGCTTGCTGCAGGGGAGGAGGAGGGTCTGATGTGACCTAAAAGCAGGGCTTGCTGGATATATTCCCTCAGAGCTATTTCTTCCGTTGGTGACAAGGAATAAATACGGCCCTTAGGTATCATGGCCCCGGGAACTAGATCGATAGGACAATCATAAAGTCTATGGGTGGTAGACCCTCAGCCGAAGCCTTATCGAACACCATTTGGTAATCATGGTACTCTGAAGGTATACCCGTAAGGGCGGCACCTACTGTGTGTGTAGTTTCGGAGGATTCAATCTCATTGATTGTTAATGAAGCCACCGCCCTGAGGGCTCTTGCGGGATTCGGGATGTCCCCAGATTCTACCAGGCAGAAGTGTTGACATATATCGGACTCAAACAGAACCTGGCCTGTACCCCAATTAATGTGAGGGTTATGTTTCCTCAACCAAGGAATACCGAGTATGATCTCAAACTGTGGTGTGGAAATGAGGTCAAAAGACAATGGGCCTCATTACACGGTAGGCGGTAAGGGTTTACCGGTACCGGTAAGGGCACCGGTACCGGTAAACCCTTACCGCCTTACTACGAGGTCCCTTTGCGGGACCCGACCTTAACGGCTGGTTTTACCAGCTGTTAAGGAACGGGCCCGCTAAGGGACCTTGGTGCTAATTATGGTACCGCAATTTGCGGTACCGTAATTAGCGCCTTCCCCATTCCCATTGAGCCCTATGGGGGCAAAAATGGGAATGGGGAAGTGCCTTGATGAATGGGGAATTACCGCCCCTGCTCACCTTGGAGTGGGGCGGTAATTCCGCCATCCACCAACGCGGACACAGTCAAATACCGGCGGCAACCATGGCGCTAATAGCGCCATGGTTACCGCCTACCGTGTAATGAGGCCCAATAATGTTTCCTTATGGGAATCTTGGATAATCATTTCCATAGGAGCTGTTTGCTGCTTAATCAGACCAGAGACCAGGGAGGAACCATCAACAGCCTGTACGGTTTCGGGGTGTTTCTTTGATATCAGTGGTAAATTCAGTTCTTTTGCCAAGGTGATGTCTATGAAACAACCAGTAGCCCCAGAGTCGATGACTATGGGCCTCATTACACGGATGGCGGTAAGGATTTACCGGTACCGGTAAAATACCGGTACCGGTAAATCCTTACCGCCTTACTACAAGGTCCCTTTGCGGGTTGGGGGATTTAACGCCTGCTTTTTGCAGGCGTTAAAAACCAACCTGCAAAGGGACCCAGGCAGCTAATTACGGTACTGCAATTTGCGGTACCGCAATTAGCGCCTTCCCCATTCCCATTATGCCCTATGGGGCAAAAATGGGAATGGGGAAGGGCAATGGTGGGAGGGGGAATTACCGCCCTGCCAACCTTGGAATGGGGCGGTAATTCCCCTTTCCGCCAAGGCGGTGCTGGTATTTTACCGGCATGAACCATGGCGCTAATAGCGCCATGGTTCTCCGCCATCCGTGTAATGAGGCCCTATGTGTACTGAGTGTGAATGTTCTCTGGTAGGGTACAATAGGGCATGAACCATGACCGATCTGATAGGGCCGAACAGAGGGAGAGCCTCGGAGGAGTTCTGCGTAAAGCTCGCCTTGTCCCCCGTTCTCAAGGGCAAGCTTTCTGAAAACCCGAGTGCCTGTTCTTTGGGCGACGTGGACATTCCTTAACGAAGTGCCCATTTAGGCCGCAGTAAAAACAAGCATTGTCGGTTCTCCTACGCTCCCGTTCAGCATGAGGGATGGGGCTACGTATCCCTTCTATTTGCATGGGTTCACTAGAAGGTTCTGCCGTACTGGGGGACTGGCTGTTAGAAAGGCCGATTTCGGGCCGACGCTCGGTTCTCCGTGCATCCATTTGGAGTGTTAGGTCAACCAGATCAGAGAAGGCAGCTGGGAGGGACGGCACAACCGAGAGGGCATCCTTCATAGCATTACATAAGCCTCGATAGAACACTACCGACTTTTTATTTTCGGACCAAGCTGTTTCTGCAGATAGCTGGTTAAACCGTGTGATGTATTCTATCAGGGATAGCTTGCCCTGAGTGAGGTCTAGTAACTCTAACTGCCTCATTACATGGATGGCGGTAAGGATTTACCGGTACCGGTAAAATACCGGTACCGGTAAATCCTTACCGCCTTACTACGAGGTCCCTTTGCGGGTTGGGGGATTTAACGCCTGCTTTTTGCAGGCGTTAAAAACCAACCCGCAAAGGGACCCAGGGAGCTAATTACGGTACCGCAATTTGCGGTACCGTAATTTGCGCCTTCCCCATTCCCATTGAGCCCTATGGGCCAAAAATGGGAATGGGGAAGGGCAATGGTGGAAGGGGGAATTACCGCCCCGCCAACCTTGGAATGGGGCGGTAATTCCCCTTTCCGCCAAGGCGGTGCCGGTATTTTACCGGCATGAACCATGGCGCTAATAGCGCCATGGTTCTCCGCCATCTGTGTAATGAGACCCTAAGTCTCTGGATTGTGCTTTGTGTCTGGTGTCAAAGACTTTGGACATTTCGCTCACCAGGAGGTCGAAGTCATAGAGTGCCGGATGATCATTCTCTAACAAGGGATTTGCCCAGGTGGCAGCTATACCCGTCAGATGTGAAAGCAAAAAGGCCGCCTTAGGGGTGGAATCATGAAAAGCCTGGGGCCGGCAGAGGAAATGGAGCTTGCATTGGTTGAGAAATGTCCGGTACCCCCTGGGATCACCCTGATACCTCTCTGGGGCTGCTAGAGGAAACGGGGTAGGCAAAACCACTGGGACCGGGGGTGTGGGAGGCGTGGAAGGACTTGGGTTTGGGGGCGTGGTGTCTCCGAACTCAGCGTCCGCCGGCAATGGTTGGCGGGCAGTCTGCAAAGAGTCTAGACGGTGGTGAATGGCGGTTGTGGCTGTCGCCATGTCCGTTCTTAGAGCTGTGACAGCTTGCATTAGAGCAGCCACGAGGTCCCCGGCTGAGGCTTCCATCATCTGAACGACCAGTAGGCTTCACAGTCTGTTAAGACTTGATGGTCGTGTAGATGATGAAAACTCCGTCCCCAAATACCACACGGGCAAGTATAGAATATAACTGCCCGTGCAATCTTTGGGGCCACAGGTGTGGAGTACCGTCAGAATGGAACTAGGAACGCTGGAAGTGAACCCCCTGACCACTGTAAGGCAAGCAACGAGGTTAGAGAAATCAAGGCAAGACAGTGAATGGTTTACAAGGACAAGTCACACTCTTTCTTACCCCAATGCCAGTGGTCAGACACCCTGGGTGAAGTACTGGGCAGGATTCTATTATGGTCGACGGCGGCAGGCTGCAGATGGTAATGTGGCACTCTTGATGGAAAGAAACACCTTATTTTGCCAAGAAACGTGAGCAAAGTACTGTGATGAGAAATCCGTAATCAGTCCAAGATGTAGTCCGTGGTCAGAAACCGGCCGGTCACGACAATAACTATGGAGGAGCCAAAAGCAAGTCAGAGGGAAAAACCAAGTTCGTATTTTGATCCGGGAAAGATCGCCAAAGCAAAGGTACCGAGGAGAAGCAGAGCGGGTCCGTGAAGGCAGTCCGTGATCAAGGATTCCAAGGAACAGAAGCAGGGAAAGCGCTCTACAAAACTTGCCGTAAGCAGCTGTGAAGCGACGTGTGAGCTTTCGCTCAAATCTTTTGAAAGGCAAAAAAAAGGTCATGTGAGCATGTCACATGTTACGTTCCGTGTCACGTGAGCGCGTCAAGCGTTGCTTGAAGTCAGATGCTTCTGATGCTTCCTTCCTGATCACATGATGCGTGCTCCTCGTCTTGTGGAACCAATCGAGCCTGTCACTTCCTGATCACATGTCGCTTAACGCGACGGGGCCCAAAACCAATCCGAAGACCATGAAGTGGCGTGGACAGTCTCCATGGTAACCGCCACTGGAGGTAAGGGGCTCATGTCGGAAAGGAGTTTCTCTTGAGTCGTTTGCTATGCCAACATGAGCTGTAGTCCAACCGCCGTCGGGAATTACATGGGGACATTGTGGTAGTGGTGTGTGACCGGGGACGTGACACATCCACCTGTCAATCACTGCAAATCTTTTGGTACCTTCTTGTTTGCCACTCTTTTTCCCTACTTAATCAGCCCTCCAGCCTCTTTTCCTTTGCAGTTGGTGATCAGGTGTAAGTGGATTTTAGTCACCTGACCTAAGCCCCGACCTCTGATCAAACATTGCTAATCTTTTGGTGTCTTCTTGTTTTCCCACCCTTTCCCTACTTAAGTAGCCCTGCAGCCTTTTTTCTTTTGCAGTTGGTGAGCAGGTGGAGGTGGCTCTTGGTTACGTGACATAAACCACTGCACAAGAATGGATGCTCACCCCTGTCTGCTCACTGATAAACCATGCAGCAGACATTGCTGACATAGTCACACATGACTTGGATGCCATCTTCATTACTGAGACTTGGATTGCTACCACCTCCACCCACATCCTAGATGGCATCATTCCAAACGGAAAATACTTCTACAATGAGACCATCCATACAAGATCATCCTTTACAAGGCATCATGGCCATGCACTCAACTGGATGTCTGGCTCTTTTGAAAACCTTTCTTGCCACAGTCACTTTTTACCTCATCTTCAGACCACCCAAGCCCAACACCTCCTTCATCGAATACTTCACGGACTTTGTCACCACCATGTCTCTCACGCATGCCAACAACATCGTCCTCAGCAAATTCAACATCCCTGCAACCCAGCAACCAATTAAATGAAGGAAGATCTACACTTTCTACTCGACTCTGAACATCACACAGTCAGTGGAATAACTTTGCTGAAAATGTTGGGGGGGGATGACATCTAAATTGAAGGGGCCCTTGCCAAATGAGGGGGACAAAATGGTATGCCACAAAAGTTGGGGGTGGACAAACATCATTGTCCCCCCCCAAAATGATGCCCATGCACACAGCACCGAAAGACCCAACTCACAGGAAAGGTATGCCACAAACATTGGGGGGGGACAAACACCAGTGTCCCTCCTAAAATGATGCCGATACACACAGCACCGAAAGACCCAACTCACAGGAAAAGGTAATATCTTCGACCTCATCATCACCGCCCTGTACAGCCTCCATTACAGCTCTCCAATCCCGCTCGACTGGTCAGAACTTCTGGCAAGCCCTTTGACATTAGTCACACTAGACCAGTTAAGCAAACCCATTGAAAACCCAGCAAACAAGCCTTCAGATCATTCAAGAACTTCTCTGTGGGGGCTCGCAAGGAAGATCTCGCCAAACTCCATCTCACGTGGGCTTATCAACCTCTGATGAACCAGCACTGTGACTCTCTTCTCCAAGAACTTCAAGAACTCCACACCTCCCTCACAACCAACATCAGCTGTCATGCTCCAGTGAAACAAGGCACCCTCAAACCAAAACATTGCGCATCCTGGTACACTCAATAACTGAACTTCAAAAATGAACCATCAGAAAACAAGAAAAGACTTGGTGAAATTCCAGCAGCGCATCCAACCTCGCCCTGCTCAAGGAACTCTGTGCTACGCACAGATGACTGATTACCACTGCCAAGGTCAACTACCATCATAACACCACATCTAAGACCAACAATGAAAGCAGAGCCCTCTTCAAAGCCATCAAGCACTGCCTCAACCCTCCGCTCACCCTACCCATACCTCACTAAATTGAAAATCTACTACCATCACCTCTTTCTTCATCAACAAGATCAGCATGATCCACCAACACATAGACACCAACCCCCAACTGACAGCACACTACACATCCTATCTTGCAAAACCACAACTACCTGTGCAACTTTCAAGACACATACAATGAAGACCTCACTGTCATTCTAGCATCCCTCAAGGCCACATAGTATGCAGATTACATTCTCCCTGCTTCCATACTCAAGACACTTCCAACTGAAGCATTTGTCCCGTACTTGACAATCATCAACAGTTCCATAACTGAAAGCACCATCCCCTCGACCCTCAAGACCGGACAAATCTTCCCGCTTCTCAAGAAACCAAAAATGGACCTTGAGGACTTCAACAACTACTGGCCCATCACTCATCTTCCCTTCCTAGGTAGGACTCCTCCAACACATCAAAATGAACAACCTTCTTCAGTCCTGCCAATCTGGCTTCAGACGCAGATTCAGCACAGAAATGGCTACCTTCAAGGTCATCAACGATGGCCTTGAAATTATTGATGATGGCCATCCTTGCCTCCTGGTTCTCCTTGATCTCTCAGCAGCATTGGACAAATTAGATCACCAGACACTCACTGCCATTCTACATCACCACACGGGACTCAGTGAGATTATCCTCATCTGGTTCAAATCCTACCACCAGTTTGTGCAAATAGATTCCTCCAGAGCACCACCTCTACCCCTTGATCTTCAGTCTGTACATGGAACCACTCTGAACCATAAAACATCCACACCCACCAATATGCAGTTAACAATGCAGTTGACAAACAACTCTGAACTGGAGACTTCCAGCCCTTTAAGATGAGTAGCAATACCTTTGAGATGGATGGGGATGCATATTTTAATCAAACATCAATAATTCAGATGATACATATAGCTTGGCAAAAGGTTTGTCTGTTTTAATGTAAGTAAGTGAAACACAGAGTACAACGAACATCAACAATCACTCGATACGTAACTCTCAGCTCATTTAAGAAAAAACAATATTTTTATAGACCAAATGTGTCACTACTGATGTGTAGACCTGCGTTATTACCAACGTCATCCTACGTGGCAAACTTCTAAAACCTATCGGGAAGCGGGATTGGCTCTAAGTGAAGTACTAAGCATAGGTATAATATCTGTATAGAATAACAGAGAGAAATAATTGGATAGTCAACAACAGGTGAGACAACTAAGCCCTCCCTACAAAATGGCCCCTATGAACATCACTAAATGTACGACGTCCCATTGGCTGCACAAACTAGAGGACCACCAACTATGTGGTCCTCTACAATTGGTTGGCTTCTAACCCCTGTCAATAACTTTCCACCTATGTGAACAGCATGCAGACTGAACAACCAGGTGCGGGTGAGCTCGTCTTGATACCAGCTTCCCACCAATTAAAAGTACATTTCCTTCATCACCTCAATGTTCCAGTGGCAATTAGTGTTTGAAGTTTGCCTTGAGTCTGTACTGTTCTCTGGGATTTTTTAACGAGTATGGGTACTGTCTGGCTTCCGTGTGTAGGTGTGATCTCAGGCGTTCAACTTTCTTCCATCACGTGAATGGACATCGTGTATTTGATTTTATTCCTCAATAGTCCTCTGACATCTTTTGTTTTCACTTGACCTTCTTGAATAGGAGTTTCTGTTCTTTCACGTTAATTGTATCTAATTTCAGACAATTTTAGTTCTGATAAGACCTCGGCTATTTGGCTCATCCACTCTTTAGCTGAAATATATTCTGTTTTAATTCAATTGCTTTTGTAACTGCGACACTGAATTTGAGGCCTTCATCGTTGTTCAAGACTGCTATACACGTAGTGGAACCTTCATTCTTGATTCAATCCATAGTATCTTTGAGGTATATATGTATATGTTGGCGCTTGCCGCAATCTATTTACTATAAGCATTTGGATAGCTTCAGGATTGCTTTGCTGCTTGCGTTTCATTGCATCTGTACATGATTAAACTATTTTCATCATGCTTATGGCATAATCCCCTTTATCTTGATCTCAAGATGTTACTTATACTTAGCACTTCCTCATTCTTCATAAATCTTCTGCCTCTCTGGTCTGGTTATCTTCTGTATATGGAATCGATTCAGTTTCGTATGACATCACCATTCATCCTGGTCATTCAGTTTCTTTATTTCATCAGGAATGGCATTCAAATAGTCATCATATTGTCTTGGGTGTAGGTATAGTTTCCTTAATGGATACTTCACTTCCCATATTCTCTTAAGTATAGGTATTCTTATGGGTACTGCACAGAGTTGTTGCTCTTCTTCTTGCCTTCTGATTGGTGTAGTATATGTCACATTCTTTGGTTCATACTTCTCAGGCAATATAGGTGGGGTAGGTAGAGTAGGGGTACATGGCTCCTCCTCTACACTCCCCCCTCTGGGCGATTTATCGATCACTCTCACATCTTCTTCCACATCCAGACATCCTGGTCTGAAAAAGTGCCTTTTAGGGATCCATATTTTTAGGACTCCCTTCAGGCATCCAGCTGATTTCACATGCTCATCTTTGTTCCATGTCATGAGCATGCACTCTCCACTTGGACTGCAGTAGATCCATCTTCCTACATATTTCCTGTGGTCCTTTGGATGCTAGACTTTACAAAGTCTCTGATCTCTTCATCAGTCAAGTCTTTAGGCTTCCATCCTAGTTCAACATCAATCACGATCTTCATTCCCATGGCTTTCTTTGCTGTCTTCTTACATTGTGAGATTATTATCTTTATCACACAGAATCCAAGCATCACTAATAATAGCAGCGCTCCAAGAAATTTGAACATATTTGCCATCCATTATGGAACCCATGAGAAGAGATTTCCAACCCAGCTGTCATCAGCAATATCTTCTACTTCTTCTATCATTTGACCATGAAGTTTCATCAACATGTTTATGGCCTCTGTCAAAGTTCCATTTTCGTCATCATGAGAAGGTATAAATGTGCAACATGATTCTTAAATTTTGGCACAAACACCTCCATCCATGGCTGTAATCATATCCAGAACGTATCTGTTCTGGAGAGCCATTAGTTTTACAGCTCTCAGTTCTTCTCAGATTGCATTGAATCCTTTTATAGTTGTATTAATTGTCTGCAGCAATTCCCATCTGGTGATTTGTAACCACTTGGTATTTGCTTCAACCTGGATACTTGGTTAAAGATCATCATGAACACTGATGAGGTCTGGCTGAACAGCCTGTGTTCATACGGGATGGCATCAAAGGCTTCTATTGATTTATCAGATAAATAGTTCTCTCTCTTTGTTCGACTTTTCAGCTCCACAGATCTCCTTTTTCTTAGATGAGCATCTGCTTTAGGAAAACTGTCAATATTCAGGTCACCTTTAGGAATCACCAATGCAGGAACATGGACATTCACCAATGTGCAAATTCCTCCCCAGTCTTTAGGCAGTCTGATGTAGGCTTTTGATCCACACGCTCAATAATGATCCATGATTACTGCTGTTCCATGCACCATTCCTGGTGCATCTAATATTCGTCCGCAGTTCTGATTTCCTCCCATTTTTCTTGTACCATTGTTCCTGAAGCAAAACTTAGAACTTTCTAATGGTACTGTCTGCAATGGTTCTCCCCTGTCTTCGACCCATGTCCGTAGTTTAGCAAGTCTTGGCCATAATGGCTTGCATAACATTTGTGCATTCTCAATTGTTTCTTTGTAGTATCCAATGCTCATCCATGCTCTGCAGATCACCACTCCTTTTTCCCATCCGTCTGGTGATAGTACTGTTCCTCAAATTTGTATTTGTTCTCTGTTCTTCCATCTGCAAGCTTCTTCTGCAGATTTTCTTTTGACATCAACAGGGTAATTCATAGAATTTCGCAGAAAAGTGTCGCAAGCGGCTGGCGCAGAGTGTCCGCGTGCGATTGTCTGCGCCAGGCACGTGCGCTAAAACCGATTTCCGCGCACAGCGTATTCATGGATTTTAGGCTCCCAAACCAGCCGTGGCGCAGAGAATCGCAGCGACCCTGCAGCAGCGCCAGTAACGCCCCCAAGAACGCCCTCGCGCAAGGAAAAGCCATCAAAATCGTTAAATCATCGCAAAGGGCTGCGCTAACCCTGGACCAGTTCACCGGGCTGGCAAACAGCAAACGCCAAGCGGGGAACGTGTATTTCAGGGGTGCGCGGGAAGTTCCACACGCGATTGGCCCCGTGCAAGCAGGGTACGTGTATTTCAGGGGTGCGCGGGAAGTTCCACACGCGATTTCATCAGGGTACGTGTATTTCAGGGGTGCGCGGGAAGTTCCACACGCGATTGGCCCAGTGCGAGCAGGGTACGTGTATTTCAGGGGTGCGCGGGAAGTTCAACACGCGATTGGCCCCGTGCAAGCAGGGTACGTGTATTCCAGGGGTGCGCGGGAAGTTCCACACGCGATTGGCCCAGTGCGAGCAGGGTATGTGTATTCCATGGGTGCGCGTGAAGTTCCACACGCGATTTCAGCAGGGTACGTGTATTCCAGGGGTGCGTGGGAAGTTACACACGCGATTTCAGCAGGGTACGTGTATTTCAGGGGTGCGCGGGAAGTTCCACACGCGATTGGCCCAGTGCGAGCAGGGTACGTGTATTCCATGGGTGCGCGGGAAGTTCCACACGCGATTTCATCAGGGTACGTGTATTTCAGTGGTGCGCGGGAAGTTCCACACGCGATTGGCCCAGTGCGAGCAGGGTACATGTATTTCAGGGGTGCGCAGGAAGTTCCACACGCGATTGGCCCCGTGCAAGCAGGGTACGTGTATTTCAGGGGTGCGCGGGAAGTTCCACACGCAATTGGCCCAGTGCGAGCAGGGTACGTGTATTCCATGGGTGCGCGGGAAGTTCCACACGCGATTTCAGCAGGGTACGTGTATTCCAGGGGTGCGCGGGAAGTTCCACACGCAATTGGCCCCGTGCAAGCAGGGTACGTGTATTTCAGGGGTGCGCGGGAAGTTCCACATGCAATTGGCCCAGTGCGAGCAGGCTACGTGTATTCCATGGGTGCGCGGGAAGTTCCACACGCGATTTCAGCAGGGTACGTGTATTTCAGGGGTGCGCGGGAAGTTCCACACGCGATTGGCCCAGTGCGAGCAGGGTACGTGTATTCCATGGGTGCGCGGGAAGTTCCACACGCAATTTCTGCAGGGTACGTGTATTCCAGGGGTGCGCGGGAAGTTCCACACGCGATTTCAGCAGGGTACGTGTATTTCAGGGGTGCGCAGGAAGTTCCACACGCGATTGGCCCAGTGCGAGCAGGGTACGTGTATTCCATGGGTGCGCGGGAAGTTCCACACGCGATTTCATCAGGGTACGTGTATTTCAGAGGTGCGCGGGAAGTTCCACACGCGATTGGCCCCGTGCAAGCAAGTTACGTGCATTTCAGGGGTGCGCGGGAAGTTCCACACGCGATTGGCCCAGTGCGAGCAGGGTACGTGTATTCCATGGGTGCGCGGGAAGTTCCACACGTGATTTCAGCAGGGTACGTGTATTTCAGGGGTGCGCGGGAAGTTCCACACGCGATTACAGCAGGGTATGTGTATTTCAGGGGTTCTGGGGAGTACTACACGTGAATTGGCCGTGTGGGTCCTCCCAGGTGTACGCTCCACAACCTCCACGGCCCCTGCAGGCAGCCCACACCACGGGGGACTACCCTGCACCCCTGCTCATGTCCCGCAGGCAGCCCATCCACCATGGGTATGCCCCCCAGCCAACCCACATGTCACCTTGCACTACTGATCAACAATGCATGTCTCCCACCACCCCCACCCCCCAGCAGTGCAGGGGCAGCCTCCACCAGGCCCCCACTCATGTCTCCCACCACCCCCACCCCCCAGCAGTGCAGGGGCACCCTCCACCAGGCCCCCACCCATGTCTCCCACCACCCCCACCCCCCAGCCACCAGGGGCAGCCTCCACCAGGCCCCCAATCATGTCTCCCACCACCCCCACACCCCAGCAGTGCAGGGGCAGCCTCCACCAGGCCCCCACTCATGTCTCCCACCACCCCCACCCCCCAGCAGTGCAGGGGCACCCTCCACCAGGCCCCCACCCATGTCTCCCACCACCCCCACCCCCCAGCCACCAGGGGCAGCCTCCACCAGGCCCCCACTCATGTCTCCCACCACCCCCACCCCCCAGCAGTGCAGGGGCAGCCTCCACCAGGCCCCCACTCATGTCAACCACCACCCCCACCCCCCAGCCATCAGGGGCACCCTCCACCAGGCCCCCACTCATGTCTCCCACCACCCCAGCCCCCAGCAGTGCAGGGGCAGCCTCCACCAGGCCCCCACTCATGTCAACCACCACCCCCACCCCCCAGGCACCAGGGGCAGCCTCAACCAGGCCCCCACTCATGTCTCCCACCACCCCCACCCCCCAGCAGTGCAGGGGCACCCTCCACCAGGCCCCCACCCATGTCTCCCACCACCCCCACCCCCCAGCCACCAGAGGCAGCCTCCACCAGGCCCCCACTCATGTCTCCCACCACCCCCACCCCCCAGCAGTGCAGGGGCAGCCTCCACAAGGCCCCCACTCATGTCAACCACCACCCCCACCCCCCAGCCATCAGGGGCACCCTCCACCAGGCCCCCACTCATGTCTCCCACCACCCCCACCCCCCAGCAGTGCAGGGGCAGCCTCCACCAGGCCCCCACTCATGTCTCCCACCACCCCCACCCCCCAGCAGTGCAGGGGCAGCCTCCACCAGGCCCCCACTCATGTCTCCCACCACCCCCACCCCCCAGCAGTGCAGGGGCACCCTCCACCAGGCCCCCACTCATGTCTCCCACCACCCCCACCCCCCAGCAGTGCAGGGGCAGCCTCCACCAGGCCCCCACTCATGTCCCCTATCACCCCCACCCCCCCGCCACCAGGGGCAGCCTCCACCAGGCCCCCACTCATGTCTCCCACCACCCCCACCCCCCAGCAGTGCAGGGGCACCCCCCACCAAGCCCCCACTCATGTCCCCTATCACCCCACCCCCCAGCCACCATGGGCAGCCCCCACCAGGCCCCCACTCATGTCTCCCACCCACCCCCACCCCCCAGCCACCATGGGCAGCCCCCACCAGGCCCCCACTCATGTCCCCTATCACCCCCACCCCCCAGCCACCATGGGCAGCCCCCACCAGGCCCCCACTCATGTCTCCCACCCACCCCCACCCCCCAGCCACCATGGGCAGCCCCCACCAGGCCCCCACTCATGTCCCCCTGCACCCCCACCCCCCAGCATCCAGGGGCAGCCTCCACCAGGCCCCCACTCATGTCCTCTATCACCCCCACCCCCCAGCCACCAGGGGCACCCTCCACCAGGCCCCCACTCATGGCCCCTATCACCCCCACCCCCCAGCCACCAGGGGCAGCCTCCACCAGGCCCCCACTCATGGCCCCTATCACCCCCACCCCCCAGCCACCAGGGGCAGCCTCCACCAGGCCCCCACTCATGGCCCCTATCACCCCCACCCCCCAGCCACCAGGGGCACCCTCCACCAGGCTCCCACTCATGTCTCCCACCACCCCCACCCCCCAGCAGTGCAGGGGCACCTTCCACCAGGCCCCCACCCATGTCACCTATCACACCCACCCCCCCGCCACCAGGGGCAGCCTCCACCAGGCCCCCACCCATGTCTCCCACCACCCCCACCCCCCAGCCACCAGGGGCACCCTCCACCAGGCCCCCACTCATGTCTCCCACCACCCCCACCCCCCAGCAGTGCAGGGGCACCCTCCACCAGGCCCCCACCCATGTCCCCTATCACCCCCACCCCCCCGCCACCAGGGGCAGCCTCCACCAGGCCCCCACCCATGTCTCCCACCACCCCCATACCCAGCCACCAGGGGCACCCACCACCAGGCCCCCACTCATGTCTCCCACCACCCCCACCCCCCAGCATCCAGGGGCACCCTCCACCAGGACCCCACGCATGTCTACCACCACCCCCACCCCCCAGCAGTGCAGGGGCAGCCTCCACCAGGCCCCCACTCATGTCTCCCACCACCCCCACCCCCCAGCAGTGCAGGGGCACCCTCCACCAGGCCCCCACTCATGTCAACCACCACCCCACCCCCCAGCCATCAGGGGCACCCTCCACCAGGCCCCCACTCATGTCTCCCACCACCCCCACACCCCAGCAGTGCAGGGGCAGCCTCCACCAGGCCCCCACTCATGCCCCCCTGCACCCGCACCCCCCAGCATCCAGGGGCACCCTCCACCAGGCCCCCACTCATGGCCCCTATCACCCCCACCCCCCAGCCACCAGGGGCACCCTCCACCAGGCCCCCACTCATGTCTCCCACCACCCCCACCCCCAGCAGTGCAGGGGCAGCCTCCACCAGGCCCCCACTCATGTCTCCCACCACCCCCACCCCCCAGCAGTGCAGGGGCAGCCTCCACCAGGCCCCCACTCATGTCAACCACCACCCCCACCCCCCAGCCATCAGGGGCACCCTCCACCAGGCCCCCACTCATGTCTCCCACCACCCCCACCCCCCAGCAGTGCAGGGGCAGCCTCCACCAGGCCCCCACTCATGTCCCCCTGCACCCCCACCCCCCAGCATCCAGGGGCACCCTCCACCAGGCCCCCACTCATGGCCCCTATCACCCCCACCCCCCAGCCACCAGGAGCACCCTCCACTAGGCCCCCACTCATGTCTCCCACCACCCCCACCCCCCAGCAGTGCAGGGGCAGCCTCCACCAGGCCCCCACTCATGTCCCCTATCACCCCCACCCCCCCGCCACCAGAGGCAGCCTCCACCAGGCCCCCACTCATGTCTCCCACCACCCCCACCCCCCAGCAGTGCAGGGGCACCCTCCACCAGGCCCCCACTCATGGCCCCTATCACCCCCACCCCCCAGCCACCATGGGCAGCCCCCACCAGGCCCCCACTCATGTCTCCCACCCACCCCCACCCCCCAGCCACCATGGGCAGCCCCCACCAGGCCCCCACTCATGGCCCCTATCACCCCCACCCCCCCGCCACCAGGGGCAGCCTCCACCAGGCCCCCACTCATGTCTCCCACAACCCCCACCACCCAGCATCCAGGGGCACCCTCCACCAGGCCCCCACTCATGTCTCCCACCACCCCCACCCCCCAGCAGTGCAGGGGCACCCTCCACCAGGCCCCCACTCATGGCCCCTATCACCCCCACCCCCCAGCCACCATGGGCAGCCCCCACCAGGCCCCCACTCATGTCTCCCACCCACCCCCACCCCCCAGCCACCATGGGCAGCCCCCACCAGGCCCCCACTCATGGCCCCTATCACCCCCACCCCCCGCCACCAGGGGCAGCCTCCACCAGGCCCCCACTCATGTCTCCCACCCCCCCCACCCCCCAGCAGTGCAGGGGCAGCCTCCACCAGGCCCCCACTCATGTCTCCCACCACCCCCACCCCCCAGCAGTGCAGGGGCAGCCTCCACCAGGCCCCCACTCATGTCCCCTATCACCCCCACCCCCCTGCCACCAGGGGCAGCCTCCACCAGGCCCCCACTCATGTCTCCCACCACCCCCACCCCCGAGCAGTGCAGGGGCACCCTCCACCAGGCCCCCACTCATGTCCCCTATCACCCCCACCCCCCAGCCACCATGGGCAGCCCCCACCAGGCCCCCACTCATGTCTCCCACCCACCCCCACCCCCCAGCCACCATGGGCAGCCCCCACCAGGCCCCCACTCATGTCCCCTATCACCCCCACCCCCCAGCCACCATGGGCAGCCCGCACCAGGCCCCCACTCATGTCTCCCACCCCCACCCCCCAGCCACCATGGGCAGCCGCCACCAGGCCCCCACTCATGTCCCCCTGCACCCCCACCCCCCAGCATCCAGGGGCAGCCTCCACCAGGCCCCCACTCATGTCCCCTATCACCCCCACCCCCCCGCCACCAGTGGCAGCCTCCACCAGGCCCCCACCCATGTCTCCCACCACCCCCACCCCCCAGCCACCAGGGGCACCCTCCACCAGGCCCCCACCCATGTCTCCCACCACCCCCACCCCCCAGCCACCAGGGGCACCCTCCACCAGGCCCCCACTCATGTCTCCCACCACCCCCACCCCCCAGCAGTGCAGGGGCACCCTCCACCAGGCCCCCACGCATTGCCCCTATCACCCCCACCCCCTCAGCCACCATGGGCAGCCCCCACCAGGCCCCCACTCATGTCTCCCACCCACCCCCCAGCCACCATGGGCAGCCCCCACCAGGCCCCCACTCA
Source organism: Ambystoma mexicanum (assembly GCF_040938575.1). Classification (NCBI taxonomy): domain Eukaryota; kingdom Metazoa; phylum Chordata; class Amphibia; order Caudata; family Ambystomatidae; genus Ambystoma; species Ambystoma mexicanum. The sequence goes on along the minus strand of NC_090926.1, from coordinate 1,077,085,638 downwards.
TGTCCCCCTGCACCCCCACCCCCCAGCATCCAGGGGCAGCCTCCACCAGGCCCCCACTCATGTCCCCTATCACCCCCAACCCCCCGCCACCAGGGGCAGCCTCCACCAGGCCCCCACCCATGTCTCCCACCACCACCACCCCCCAGCCACCAGGGGCACCCTCCACCAGGCCCCCACTCATGTCCCCCTGCACCCCCACCCCCCAGCATCCAGGGGCAGCCTCCACCAGGCCCCCACTCATGTCCCCTATCACCCCCACCCACCCGCCACCAGGGGCAGCCTCCACCAGGCCCCCATCCATGTCTCCCACCACCCCCACCCCCAGCCACCAGGGGCACCCTCCACCAGGCCCCCACTCATGTCCCCCTGCACCCCCACCCCCCAGCATCCAGGGGCAGCCTCCACCAGGCCCCCACTCATGTCCCCTATCACCCCCACCCCCCGCCACCATGGGCAGGCCCCCACTCATGTCCCCCTGCACCCCCACCCCCCAGCATCCAGGGGCAGCCTCCACCAGGCCCCCACTCATGTCCCCTATCACCCCCACCCCCCCGCCACCAGGGGCAGCCTCCACCAGGCCCCCACCCATGTCTCCCACCACCCCTACCCCCCAGCCACCAGGGGCACCCTCCACCAGGCCCCCACCCATGTCTCCCACCACCCCCACCCCCCAGCCACCAGGGGCACCCTCCACCAGGCCCCCACTCATGTCTCCCACCACCCCCACCCCCCAGCAGTGCAGGGGCACCCTCCACCAGGCCCCCACCCATGTCCCCTATCACCCCCACCCCCCAGCAGTGCAGGGGCACCCTCCACCAGGCCCCCACCCATGTCCCCTATCACCCCCACACCCCCGCCACCAGGGGCAGCCTCCACCAGGCCCCCACCCATGTCTCCCACCACCCCCACCCCCCAGCCACCAGGGGCACCCTCCACCAGGCCCCCACTCATGTCTCCCACCACCCCCACCCCCCAGCAGTGCAGGGGCACCCTCCACCAGGCCCCCACTCATGTCCCCTATCACCCCCACCCCCCCGCCACCAGGGGCAGCCTCCACCAGGCCCCCACACATGTCTCCCACCACCCCCACCCCCCAGCAGTGCAGGGGCACCCTCCACCAGGCCCCCACCCATGTCCCCTATCACCCCCACCCCCCAGCAGTGCAGGGGCAGCCTCCACCAGGCCACCACCCATGTCTCCCACCACCCCCACCCCCCAGCCACCATGGGCAGCCTCCACCAGGCCCCCACTCATGTCTCCCACCCACCCCCACCCCCCAGCCACCATGGACAGCCCCCACCAGGCCCCCACTCATGTCTCCCACCCACCACCACCCCCCAGCCACCATGGGCAGCCTCCACCAGGCCCCCACTCATGTCTCCCACCCACCCCCAACCCCCAGCATCCAGGGGCACCCTCCACCAGGCCCCCACTCATGTCTCCCACCACCCCCACCCCCCAGCAGTGCAGGGACAGCACCACCAGGCCCCCACTCATGTCCAACTCATGTCTCCCAGCACCCCCACCCCCCAGCCACCATGGGCAGCCCCCACCAGGCCCCCACTCATGTCTCCCAGCACCCCCATCCCCCAGCCACCATGGGCAGCCCCCACCAGGTCCTCACAATCCCCAATCATGTGCGTTATGGTCAGCCTCCACAGCCAAAAAGTCCTACCAAGTAACCCATTCACCCACATGGAAATGGAAATTACATGTTACACCCCCAATGTTCATAAAGCTAATGAACCCATGTCCGTCACACACAATGGTTGCAATTGAATGGGAAAACACCCAACATGACATGCATGAAACCAAAGAGATGATACCACACAGTGAAGTATGAAAACAAAATTGTATTAAAAAAAAAAATGCAAAAGTAATGAAACAAACTACAATGGCAATGAAAAAAAGATAAGATGCATGTCCGTTTAAAATAAATAAAAACACCAAATCCTAATCCAAAAAAATGTTGTCCAAAGTCAAATGAAAAATAAAATCAATCCAATGAAGAATTATGTACAAAACATCCAAGGGTCCATGAGCCCAACTGAACAAAGGAAACCTACAAAAAACCCTAACTAAAATGCAACTATATACAAAAAGTGGAGCAGTGTCCGTCAACTCCAAATCATAAGAACAAACAAAGGAAACATAAAACTAAAGAACTATATACAAAGGCGGCGGGCAAGTCCAGCGGCTCACTCCGTGGTGTTCCGGGCCAGGGCATCATCAAACTCCTGTTCGATGTCCTGGAGGCGGTCCTGTTCCATGGCCCCGAGGGTCCGCAGGGACGACGCCGTGTCCTCCTCCAACCCCCTGCGGATTGCCTCGAGGCACTCGGCCCGCCTCAGGGCCCTCCGCATGGAGTTCTCCGCCCTGACCATTGTGAGCCGCGCCTCTTCCGCCCGCCGCAGCTCCGCACCTATCTGCTGGCCCAACCGCTGCCACACAGAAGACACACCCCGTCCTGGGTCAACCTGCCCTCCGGCCGATGCCTGCCCCTCCGATGTTGAAGGCCCAGAGCCTTCATGGCTCCCACCACGTTGCTGCTGCTGCTGTGCCTCTGTCCGTGCACTGCCTCCTGCTGCCTGCACATCCTCCGCCGGCTGGGGTGCAGTTGTTGATGTGGCCACCCCTGCTGGACGTCCGACTCCCGACTGTGGCAGGGATGCCTCCTCCACCAGCCTGGCCGCACCGTCAGAGGCAGCTCCACAGGGCACCCAGGTGACTGATGGGTGGGAAGATGGCACAGAGGACGATTGGCGCGTAGGGGTCCAGTTGAGGAGGGGGTCGGAGCAAGCCCCATCAGACGGAGGAATCCGGCCTGGGTGACCTGTCCCAGCAGGCTGACGTGGTCAACGAGCCATTCGAGATGACGTGCAGTCTCTCCATGAAAAGACTGCAGGTCACCTCGCATGGCCCGTTGACGCAACGCCACACCAGCCAGGACAGGCTCAACCCGGACCTGGATAGCCACGTCCGCAGGCAGAGGAAGGCCAGTTGACGTCAGCTCATCCCCTGCCTGAAAACGGGTCTGAACGTAGGCATCCCTGCTGGTGCAAGATGATGCAGGGACAGGATCGGGGACAGGATTGCACACAGGCACCTCCGCGGCGGCCTGTGCTGCCTCCTGTCCCTGGTCCTGCACTGCACCACTAGCACCAGTGGGATCCCCACCTCCAGACCCCGTCTCTGGTGCTTGCACGGCCTCCTCCTCCACCAAACCCCCCACCAACCTGGATGACTCCGTGCCATCTTCCCCTGTTGGGCCCTGTGGGGTCCCAGCTGCCCCTTCTGCTGCCGAGGAGTCCAACTCCAACCTCTGCCTCTTGGACCTCCCCCCGTCAGCTGTGGCCTGGGACGCGGCACCGGACTCCTCACTCCCCGATGAGATGACAACACGGGAGGGGAGCCGGGCCTTGCGTCTCCGGCTGGCGGTGGGATCCCCGCCGCTGTGCTCCACAGCACCTTCTCCGCCCTCTTCATCAGTTGACGCTGCAGACAGGGAGAAACAAAACACAGGCATCAGGGCACTGTACAATGGACACATACACACATGACAGTTGCACATGAGTGGCATTGGCAAACCTCAGACATGTCATCACAATCCCCAACACACATGTCATTACAACTCGCACACATGAGCCATACCACAGCCATATCGCAACTGCCAACACCATCCCTACACATACAACAGCATGAGCAGCCAAAGGTGAGCCAGACATCACATGCAACACAGGAAGTGCACCACACATGTACACACACCACCACACTTGCATGCATGTGTGTACCTCTGCCAAGTGTCGCACTGTTCAGACGGGCATCTATGTCACATCTGCCAATCAGGCTTCCACATACCGCTGTCACATGCATCCATGTTGCATCACTGTTGCACCCTTGTCAAATACACACACATGCACATGTACACAGTGCTCATACATGCAGCCGAAAACAACATACATGCGTGACATCACGGACATGTCTACTTACATACACATTCATCCAAACATGTGTGCCCACACAACTGCATTTGGCATGCAAGCCTACACACACAAGCACCATCCATGTCTCACACATTACAGCCCTCGCATGTGTCAGCCCCACGGCCCTGTACACCCCCACCCATACTCGACCCCAAACAAACAGATGTGCAACCTGCACACTACCGAATAATCACCACACAACATCGGAGGGGCAGGCATCGGCCGGAGGGTAGGTTGACCCAGGACGGGGTGTGTCTTCTGTGTGGCAGCGGTTGGGCCAGCAGATAGGTGCAGAGCGGCGGCGGGCGGAAGAGGCGCGGCTCACAATGGTCAGGGCGGAGAACTCCATGCGGAGGGCCCTGAGGCGGGCCGAGTGCCTCGAGGCAATCCGCAGGGGGTTGGAGGAGGACACGGCGTCGTCCCTGCGGACCCTCGGGGCCATGGAACAGGACCACCTCCGGGACATCGAACAGGAGTTCGATGATGCCCTGGCCCGGAACACCACGGAGTGAGCCGCTGGACTTGCCCGCCGCCTTTGTATATAGTTCTTTAGTTTTAGGTTTCCTTTGTTTGTTCTTATGATTTGGAGTCGACGGACACTGCTCCACTTTTTGTATATAGTTGCATTTTAGTTAGGGTTTTTTGTAGGTTTCCTTTGTTCAGTTGGGCTCATGGACCCTTGGATGTTTTGTACATAGTTCTTCATTGGATTGATTTTATTTTTCAATTGACTTTGGACAACATTTTTTTGGATTAGGATTTGGTGTTTTTATTTATTTTAAACGGACATGCAGCTTATCTTTTTTTCATTGCCATTGTAGTTTGTTTCATTTCTTTTGCATTTTTTTTTTTTAATACAATTTTGTTTTCATACTTCACTGTGTGGTATCATCTCATTGGTTTCATGCATGTCATGTTGGGTGTTTTCCCATTCAATTGCAACCATTGTGTGTGACGGACATGGGTTCATTAGCTTTATGAACATTGGGGGTGTAACATGTAATTTCCATTTCCATGTGGGTGAATGGGTTACTTGGTAGGACTTTTTGGCTGTAGAGGCTGACCATAACGCACATGATTGGGGATTGTGAGGACCTGGTGGGGGCTGCCCATGGTGGCTGGGGGATGGGGGTGCTGGGAGACATGGGTGGGGGCCTGGTGGAGGCTGCCCCTGCACTGCTGGGGGGTGGGGGTGGTGGGAGACATGAGTGGGGGCCTGGTGGAGGGTGCCCCTGGTGGCTGGGGGGTGGGGGTGGTGGGAGACATGGGTGGGGGCCTGGTGGAGGGTGCCCCTGGTGGCTGGGGGGTGGGGGTGGTGGGAGACATGGGTGGGGGCCTGGTGGAGGCTGCCCCTGGTGGCTGGGGGGTGGGGGTGGTGGGAGACATGAGTGGGGGCCTGGTGGAGGGTGCCCCTGCACTGCTGGGGGGTGGGGGTGGTGGGAGACATGAGTGGGGGCCTGGTGGAGGGTGCCCATGCACTGCTGGGGGGTGGGGTGGTGGGAGACATGAGTGGGGGCCTGGTGGAGGGTGTCCCCGGTGGCTGGGGGGTGGGGGTGGTGGGAGACATGGGTGGGGGCCTGGTGGAGGGTGCCCCTGCACTGCTGGGGGGTGGGGGTGGTGGGAGACATGAGTGGGGGCCTGGTGGAGGGTGCCCCTGGATGCTGGGGGGTGGGGGTGGTGGGAGACATGAGTGGGGGCCTGGTGGAGGGTGCCCCTGCACTGCTGGGGGGTGGGGGTGATAGGGGACATGAGTGGGGGCCTGGTGGGGGCTGCCCATGGTGGCTGGGGGGTGGGAGTGATAGGGGACATGAGTGGGGGCCTGGTGGAGGCTGCCCCTGCACTGCTGGGGGGTGGGGGTGGTGGGAGACATGAGTGGGGGCCTGGTGGAGGGTGCCCCTGGTGGCTGGGGGTGGGGGTGGTGGGAGACATGGGTGGGGGCCTGGTGGAGGGTGCCCCTGGTGGCTGGGGGGTGGGGGTGGTGGGAGACATGGGTGGGGGCCTGGTGGAGGCTGCCCCTGGTGGCTGGGGGGTGGGGGTGGTGGGAGACATGAGTGGGGGCCTGGTGGAGGGTGCCCCTGCACTGGTGGGGGGTGGGGGTGGTGGGAGACATGAGTGGGGGCCTGGTGGAGGGTGCCCCTGCACTGCTGGGGGGTGGGGGTGGTGGGAGACATGAGTGGGGGCCTGGTGGAGGGTGCCCCCGGTGGCTGGGGGGTGGGGGTGGTGGGAGACATGGGTGGGGGCCTGGTGGAGGGTGCCCCTGCACTGCTGGGGGGTGGGGGTGGTGGGAGACATGGGTGGGGGCCTGGTGGAGGGTGCCCCTGCACTGCTGGGGGGTGGGGGTGGTGGGAGACATGAGTGGGGGCCTGGTGGAGGGTGCCCCTGGTGGCTGGGGGGTGGGGGTGGTGGGAGACATGGGTGGGGGCCTGGTGGAGGGTGCCCCTGGTGGCTGGGGGGTGGGGGTGGTGGGAGACATGGGTGGGGGCCTGGTGGAGGGTGCCCCTGGTGGCTGGGGGGTGGGGGTGTTGGGAGACATGGGTGGGGGCCTGGTGGAGGCTGCCCCTGGTGGCGGGGGGGTGGGGGTGATAGGGGACATGAGTGGGGGCCTGGTGGAGGGTGCCCCTGGTGGCTGGGGGGTGGGGGTGGTGGGAGACATGAGTGGGGGCCTGGTGGAGGGTGCCCCTGCACTGCTGGGGGGTGGGGGTGGTGGGAGACATGAGTGGGGGCCTGGTGGAGGCTGCCCCTGCACTGCCGGGGGGTGGGGGTGGTGGGAGACATGAGTGGGGGCCTGGTGGAGGCTGCCCCTGCACTGCTGGGGGGTGGGGGTGGTGGGAGACATGAGTGGGGGCCTGGTGGAGGGTGCCCCTGGATGCTGGGGGGTGGGGTGGTGGGAGACATGAGTGGGGGCCTGGTGGAGGCTGCCCCTGCACTGCTGGGGGGTGGGGGTGGTGGGAGACATGAGTGGGGGCCTGGTGGAGGGTGCCCCTGGATGCTGGGGGGTGGGGGTGGTGGGAGACATGAGTGGGGGCCTGGTGGAGGGTGCCCCTGCACTGCTGGGGGGTGGGGGTGATAGGGGACATGGGTGTGGGCCTGGTGGAGGGCGCCCCTGCACTGCTGGGGGGTGGGGGTGGTGGGAGACATGAGTGGGGGCCTGGTGAAATCCACGTACCCTGACAAATCGCGTGTGGAACTTCCCGCGCACCCATGAAATCCACGTACCCGGCCAAATCGCATGTGGAACTTCCCGCGCACCCCTGAAATCCACGTACACGGCCAAATCGCGTGTGGAACTTCCCGCGCACCCCTGAAATCCACGTACCCTGACAAATCGCGTGTGGAACTTCCCGCGCACCCCTGAAATCCACGTACCCGGCCAAATCGCGTGTGGTACTTCCCGCGCACCCCTGAAATCCACGTACATGGCCAAATCGCGTGTGGAACTTCCCGCGCACCACTGAAATCCACGTACCCTGACAAATCGCGTGTGGAACTTCCCGCGCACCCCTGAAATCCACGTACCCGGCCAAATCGCATGTGGAACTTCTCGCGCAGCCCTGAAATCCACGTACACGGCCAAATCGCGTGTGGAACTTCCCGCGCACCCCTGTAATCCACGTACCCTGACAAATCGCGTGTGGAACTTCCCGCAAACCCCTGGAATTCACATGCCCTGCCAATTCGCGTGTGAGACTTCCCGCGCACCCCGGTATACACGCACACGTATTTTTTGTCAGCAGGTGTCCGTGTTTGTGGGTACCCCTTTGCACGTCATTTGTCCTGGAGGGCCACAGTATAGGACATTCATCATGGCAGTATATAGGTGCTATTTGTTGGCGCACCTTTTGGCGCACATTTCTTACAGGCGCAGAGACGCTACCGCCTGCTTTCTTGTGGCGGTCATGTTTGTGCCTGTGCGCTGGTTTGAGCGTGCGCTTTTTTGCCCTATTCTATTCCATGAATACGTGTTGTAGGCGAGCGTGTGGGCGTTCCGCGCACTTGTACCCTGTACTTCCCCCGTGACGCCCACATTTTGGCAAGTTGTTCCCCATTCCGAGTGTTACGCCCCGTGTTCCGCCTACTTTTGTTGCGTGCGCCGCGCTATGTGCGATTTTCGCTGTGGCCTGTGCGATTTTCGCTGTGACCTGGCGCACGCAGTTAGATGGCCTGTGCGCCAACGTGCGCCGCGCACTTTTTTATCGCACATCCGATGGTTTTCTCGCGCACGGCCTTCCATGAATCGATGTGCGCTGCTTTTCGTGCGATTTTCGCACTTGCACTGCGATTTTCGCTATTCCACTGCGATTCGCACGTTTTTGGCCACTTGCGCCGCGCTAATTATTCCATGAATCGGCCTGCAAGTTTTTTGTTCACTTCCCTTCTAATGCCAGCTCCTTTCACTCCTGGCTTCTCATATCTGATCACGTGATTTCTCGTATGGGATCTGTTTCTTGTCTTTATATCTTGTATGTAGTCATCTTCATCTGGATCTGTCTTTTCAGTTGCCCATTTAAGAGAAGCGTCACTTCCCATAAATTGGCCTCTTGTTTTACAAAGTGCTATGTGCGATAGGCAATGCGCTGTCTGGACATCAATTTCAATTGCTATGAAGATTTTTGACTTCCCCATGCTGTATGGCAGGAGTGCACATACGAAGCAGTCTTCATCTGGCGTCCTTCTTCCAACTTCTTTCATGTGTTGGTACCATATGTTGTTTCCCAAGTGTGCTGTGCTGTCTAGATAATCATTCAGTTCATAATTGTCTTATTGGGTGCTTCTTTTAATTCTCAAGGTCTTTTGTAGTTTGCTATAACCACATCTCTGAACACATCTGTATAACTTCTTCTGGCTGGTTGATTGGCAGGAACATCCATCCGGGTTCCCTGAGTAGAAGAAAGTTTAGCAAGGCTTTCTTTATCCCTGTGTCTCTTTCTGGCAATGGCTATGAATGGCCATATTGATTCTGCTATCATCTCTGCACGTGATTGTCTTGTGGGACTTGTGCTTGGGCTTCTTGTCACTGGATCAGGTGTGTCTGCATGCATTATCTGTGTGGGCCCAAACTTTGTCAATCCCTTATTTTGCTTGTTTTGCAGACCCTATCTCTGGCGTTCAAAAGTATGGTTTGAGACAAGTGCTATGTGTGATGTATTACTAATAACATCCATTTCAATTTCAGGTATTTGTCCATTTTTTCTAGGGATGGGAATGACTACAAATGGCCTGTGTTGTTTTGTAGTTGCCACGTTTACTTTTTCCTTCTGCTCAGACAAATACATAGGAGCCTTTGCATCATGTGCTCCTATATAGAAAGCAGTTCTTACTGTCAGTGAAAGCAATATTAGTATGAATAAAATACATCTATAAACAATACAGTGGTAAGTGAGCCTGTGGCACCTGCTTCTAGGGCAATGTGACCGTCTGTCCTCTTGGGGCAGAACAAAATTGCTGCTCTGATTGCCCATCTCGATCATTTGATGCTAAGGAAGGAAAAACACTTCTTTATTGACACTGCTTTTTTAGATTGCTTCTGAAACTTGTCATCTTTCTGCAGCATTTGTCCTCGATCGACTAACTACTTTCTGTAACCAATTTCTTCACCAGTCGAGGTGCAAATGTTCCTTTATCGCGAAAAAAGATGATTTCTGCGTGCTGCGTGAACTCTGTTTCATTAATCAGTTCCCAATCAATACTTCGAATCTGTTTCAGACAAGATGATATTGTAGCTTCCCTGTCAGCATGAACAAAGTTTTAGGTTTTATCACTTCCTCGATCTGTCCCTCGGAAGAAAGGTTCTATACAGCTCTGTAGTTTCTTTCAGAATAGATCGCCACCTGGATTATGATGCCCTCCAGGATCACATTCAAATTTGTAGTATTTCTTGGGTCCCGAAGAAATGACACCACATCCGTGTGCCTTCCAACGAGATGCGGGTGGTCGTCAATTAAACGAAAGAGCACTACATTGACCAGTCTATGTGCTGCGTCGGGTGATAGGGGCATTAGTGTTTTCTTCACTGAACTCAAGCAATTTCAAAAACTCTTCAGCGATGATTATAAGCAGTCTTGTAACATTTTTTGTTGTTGTCAGTATTGCCAAGAAAATCTGGAATGCGACAAGTTCTCCCCATCCAGTGACGGATACGTACGTAATACCAACTCAAAGTACGTACGTATGTGCCTAGAAAGGTCATCACTGGGTAAAACCATGAGTAACTCCGAACAAGAGCTCTGTATGGAATGAATCAGGATATTGTATTCTTTTACAATTGCTGTGTCCACAATCAAAATTTGGTATATCTTTATTCTTATCAAGGCTTAAGTGTGCCTCAGTCCAAAGTTAATAACCTTTTTCACTTTTCTTATCAAGGCTTTGAACATGCCTCAGTCCAAAGTTAATAACATACTGTGGCTTTCACGAATGCAAATCTTCTCTTACTCTGCAACTAGGATGCACAGAGTGTTCAAATGTGTCCTTTTACCCTTTTATTTATAGCTGAAAAGGGAATGTCCAAGTTAGGCCACGGTCCACTAAAAGTTCTTCAAGCTTCCCACTTGTCGGGTTATGCGTCCTTCTTCCTCGTCATGGATCTCGTCTGCACGTGCAGTGGTTCTTCCCTGATGTTTGGAGCTTCTTCTCGGTGGGTGTAAGCAGAGGTGTCTCTCCGGCGTAGATCTTTGTATCGCCCAGGAAGATCCAAGCTCGCCTGCCATGCACTTTGACAGCAGATGGTGTCGAAAGGGAAATCATATTGTGCCTCCTATACTGTATGAATATATGTATATCGGCCTACGCCAAGCCACTTACGAAGACATCTGCGTAACAAGGTCTTGCCCTTAGATCAGTACAGGCCACCATTTTAAGTCCATCTGCCATTTTTGATTCTCTCTCTCAAGTCACCCTGTGTTCTAAAATGGTGGACGGTGTCATTCAGAATGTAACATGGCCGTCTTGACCTCTGTGTACAAACTAATATGTAACTTGCCTGCAGGCCACATGTTGGGATCATGCACTGAGGCCTTGTCCTTCGTTGACCTGTATGTAGAGGATTACCTATGCCAATGAAGCTAATCCGCAAGTACATGTTAAACACAATGTATTCAAATACCGAAATGTGAACACTTGTTTAACTACATTGTATAAAGATGTATGAAAAGGTTTAACGATAAATCCGAAGACATAGGGCCTCATTACAACTCAGGCGGTCCGGAAATAACGGTGGCGGTAAACCCGCCGCCACCGTTGTTTCCGGACCGCCTGATCCCGACTCCTGCAGGCGGGAGGTGATGTTCCCGCCAGGTCTGACCTGGCGGGTTTAACACCGCCCGCCTGCAGGCGGACGAGGAAACACCGGCAGCATTACGAGATACTGCCGGTGTTTCCATGATCCCCATTCCCATCGAGTCCCATAGGACTCAATGGGAATGGGGATTAACACCATTCCGCCTCCGTGATTCCCGGAAAACCGGGGTTGTAATGCCCCGGTAATTCCGGGAATCACAGAGGCGGAATAGTAATACGAGTTTGGCGGTAACCAGGCGGTTTTACCACTGCGGTTACCGCCGGACTCGTAATGAGGCCCATACTGTTGCCATTGTAACTTGTTGTTGAATATATTAATGGTAACCCTAAAATGCATAGATGTATGAACTCGGCACGAACCCTAGATCCGTGATGTATTAACTTGTATTAACTCGTAAGTGGGCTGAACATCATGTTTTGGACTGTATAAAAGGTGCAACTATTCTAATGTACAGTCCCACTCACTGAGCACACCGAACAGGGCTGGAGTTTGCTGTGTTGTACTGAGGGCCGATAGCTATCTGTTGCTTTGTCCTTTGAAACTGTTCAGTATAAAATAAAGATCTCTGTATCTTTCTTTGTAACCCGCGTTTGGTGTATTTCCTTTTGGGGTACTCAGCCTTGATATTTTCTTTTTGATTTCACAGATGGCGCCCGAATAGGGACCCTCAAGATTGATGCCAGCTCGTTGAAGGTTGACGCAAGCCATCAGACCGAGATCAGACGAAATAACAAAAAGGGGCCCCTTTCTGAAAGAGACGTGACACCTCAACAGCGCTGCACGGCCCGATCCCTGGACGGTCATCACGCAGTCCGAGTCGGCATCTTGACGAGGGTCCACTTATCGAGGCGGGCAGATTTGCCGAAATCACCAAACACGAGGTAATATTCGTTAGAAAAGAACTTTGTAATCCGATCGGACCTCCTTAGGATTGACCAGGTGAGTCATGACCTGATTCTTAAGTATCCTGATAATTTGTTTTGGCGCATTGTATCTGCAAATACAATTATTGACCAGGTAACACCAGTATTCTGATATGCCTGGGAAATTGTCTACCTGCTTCAGGGCATTATTCCGCAGCGATAGACAATCTTTGGAATTTAGCCGTCCGGCACCACAGGAGGGGTCGCTGGCTTGTACTATGTACTGTAAGCATGGCATTGGTAGTATAGTGTTTAATGATATTTGGCACAGACAAACTAGACATGCTTCCGAACTTCAGTGGCCAATCAATGGTAGCTTTGAAATCCCTCGCATTGAGTACTTAGAATCCATTTTATTAAAGAAAAAGGCTAGACCTGCAGCATTCGATGTTTTACAGAATTGGAAGAAAGAAGCTTTAGAGCAGCTTAAGAGTAGGGAAAAACATGTGCGCCGTCATAAGACGAACGCTGAAAAAGCATTGTTATGACCAAGATAAACAGTCTGAGTCAGCAAGGACTATGGATAGGGCTTTCTCACTTGGCATTCAGAAAATCTATCCATCTAAAGACTTTCATGTTTCCGACGAATTTATCGACAAATTGTTAAATGAACGAAGGCCTGGTGCCACTGCGCCACCTCTGTATGTTCCTCTTCCTGCTGCTTTGCCTCTTCCTGCTGTTATTCCTACCATTCTTCCTCTTCCTCCAGCCGTTGTTCCTACTTTTGTTGCTGCTCCTCCACCTGCTCCTACACCTCTTCCTATTGCACTAGTAATAGTACCTCCGCTGAATTTGCCTGCTCTTCCTCTTCCAAGTGGTCCTGCACCGCTTGCAGTTGATCAGGGAGTGGGATCGAGGGTTGTCACTCGCAATACTGTACCTCCAGAGATGAACGTAACTTGGTTGCATGGGCTAAGCATTGTATAGAGAGGGATGATCGAGCTAATGTTTTTGCCACACTTTCTAACATGGATAATTTTCCTGAGAAAAATGTTTTATTGAGGTATTAGGGATTCACTTATGCGTAATGTGGGACAAATTAAACAATACAGATCTCCCACAAGGGTTGAGGGATCTGAACACTTTAGCGTTTTCTAGAGACACTGTGGAGAAAGTACAAGAGCATGTTGAGAGGGTGTTTAATTATAGAAAGGAGTTGGAAAGGTTACAGAATGAGGATGAAGATGAGGATAGTATGTATGTCCAGAAGTGGTTCCTTCCTTGTCATAAATTGATATCTGAGGAAACACGAATTTGCACAAAAGACGTGATTAGATGGATCTCAGACACGTCGATAACTCCAGTTGAAGTATATGACACTTATAGTCAGTATACACCAGAAATGAGGAGGAAATTGATACTGGTAATGGTAGAGTACCTACAGGATGAGCGTGCAAAAGGAAAGATTTGTTGTCCCACCGATTTATTGAGTATTTATAAGAGAGCTTTTTCACTTGACACTTCTTCGGCTGCTTTAGCGCTCGATTTGGCTCTGTTGCTTAGTAAGCATTTGGAGTTGCCTATTTCGCAGTAGCCTATGAGAGAGGTTCCTCCGACATTTTTCCCAAAAGTTGAGATTGCGGCTAATCTTGCAACGGGTGCAGCTGCTGTGGATATTCCTGCACATTATGTGTCACAGCTCGTTCACGTCCCGTTCTCAAGACAGGAAGTGAACACCATTAGGCAATCTATTCCCGACATTAGGAAAAATCCGACAGGATTCTATAATGAAATAGAGTCTGTTTTACAGTCCTCACTATTCACCTTAAGTGATATTGATCTGTTATTTCCTGTACTCCTGCCCGTAGATTTGTGGAAACAGGTTAGGACTATAAATGATATAGCAGGGTTAGGAGATACATGGGCTAACATAATTAGACACGATGGAGAAAGGCCAGCTGGCGAGAGACCGCCTCAGGTGATACTAACTTTACCTGACAGAATCATTGCGAAATTGAAAATTATAATTCCTGAAAAAAGAATTATTTGGGACAAGCTTACGGCCTGTGTCCAAGGGAAGTCTGAGGGTGCTACCGAGTTCTTTAATCGGTTCGAACAAGTGTTCTCGGATTTCAGTGGACAAGACTTAGGCACAGAGTCTGGGAAAAGGTTATTCGTAGACAAATTTGTGCGTGGATTGTTGCCTGACATCCAGTCGCAAATGATGTCTTCTGAGAGCGCTTGGCAAGCGAAGCCTCAATCAGAAGTACTGCACATGTCTCAGTACTACGAGAATTGTGTCAATAATGAAAAGGAAAGAGTCGAAAAGAGAAAAGGTGATTTGAAGACAAAAGTATTATTACAACAAATTGTTAGAGGCCCTAGAGGGGGTAGTTCGCAAATTAGAGGTCAGTATGTTCCACAAGGAAATGAGCCCTTGGGTCCTGTAAACATTAACCAGTGTGCCTACTGTAGGCAAGAGGGTCATTGGCGTGCACAATACCCGGTCCTTCGACAAAGGTCAAATAGCACATTTGGAAATATGGGTAGACGATCCAGAGGTCGCCCGGGTGTAGGGGGCCCTGGTAGAGGTCAGTTTGCACAAGATCCACAGCAACCTTTTTCGCAGGATAACCAGGCTCCAAGTGTGGATACTAGAAACATATTCGATCATCCTTCTGCCGCTTACCTCTCTGAAGAACTCCCTTTTGACAATATTCTGTTTCGCTAGGATTGCCCGAAGCAGGGTTTGGAACCTATGCCTATTCCCGTTAATCAGAAAGGTCCCTATGTTGAAATGATAGTGGGAAATAGGAAGCATCTATTCTTGATAGATACAGGGGCACAGAAGTGTTCCATTGATCATTCTCGGGTTCCAAACATTCCATTGTCAGGGCAAACCAATGTTTCTGTAGGGTTTTCTGGCACACCAGTTGTCTGTCCGGTTTCTTCGCCTGTACCTATTTCTTTGTGACCGTTTACGGACCACTGTCCATTCCTTTTGACTTCGAATTGTGGAGAGAATTTGCTGGGGTTGAATCTGTTGAAGGAATTAAATGCGGTAATTCATTGTTCTTCTGATGGAGTGCGTTTGACGATTTCACCACAGCAACTTTCTGTCTCCCAATTCTTGACTAGACCTTTGCCGCCAGAATTCAGTGATGTACCAGAGTGTTTATGGGCAATTGACGACAATGATGTCGGCGTTTTGCAGATCGAGCCTGTTAAAATAGTCTTGAAACATGGAGTGAAGCTGCCACGTATTCCACAATATAAGATTTCAGTCAAGGGTGAGCAAGCTTTGAAATGCATCGTCTCCGATTTTGTGCATCATGGGGTGATTGAGGAAATTACAGGTAGTTTGTGCAATAGTCCAATTTTGCTCATGTACAAAAAAGGCGATAATGCAATTCCTTTTTGTTTCATAATTGATCTACGTGCCATCAATAAGATCGTTGCTCCACAATTTCCAATTGTGCCTGATGTGATGACAATATTAACTATGATCCCGGCTTCAGCTACTTACTTTAGTGTTGTGGATCTGAAGAATGCTTTCTTTAGTATTCCTATACACAAGGACAGTAGATATTTGTTTGCGTTTACCTTAGTGGGACACTTGTTTACCTTTACCCGTGCGCCGCAAGGTTACACGGAAATTCCTAGCATCTATAGTAGGGCTTTGAAAGAACAGCTTGATACCCTTGAATTGCCCTCTACTTGTACTCTGCTTCAATATGTTGATGACCTGCTTTTAGCTGCTGACTCAGAGAGCACATGTAAGGAGGGCACTGTGTTGTTGCTTATTCACCTGTCTAAAAATGGTCACAAAGCTTCTCTTAAAAAGTTTCAATATTGTTGTCAGGAAGTCGCCTATTTAGGCTATCTCCTGTCAAAGGAGGGTAGAAGATTGACACCTGAACGGATAAAACTCATTTCTAGCATGTTTGTCCCAAATACACAGAAGGAAGTCAGAGCCTTGATAGGTATGGCTTCTTACTGGAGGCAGTGGATCCCCAATTTCTCACTAGTGATTAAGCCGATGTTGGCTCTGTCGAAGAAGGGCATTTCTTCGCCATTGCCATGAACATGGAGCACCAGCGTGCATTTAATTTGCTCAAGACTGCATTGTCCTCGGCACCGGTTTTGGGCACACCAAACTATCAAAAGGCCTTTGTGTTGTTTGTGCATGAATGTGATGGAGGTGCTTTGGCTGTATTAACGCAGGAACATGGAGGGACGAATAGGCCATGTGGTTACTTTTCTTCCGCCCTTGATCCTGTAGCATGCGCTTTGCCAAGATGTTTGCAAGCTGTTGCTGCTTCTGCGTCTGTAAAACAGAGTGAGGGAATGGTCCTAGGCCATCCTCTAACCCTGATGGTGCCTCACTCTGTAGATGTTCTGCTGAACAGGACTCAAACGCAACACCTCACTTCCGCATGGTTGACGAGATATGAATTGATCTTGTTTGCTCCACACATACAAATTAAGCGGTGTTGTGTCCTTAATCCAGCTGAACTCTTACCTTTCCCGCAAGGTACTGCTTGCATTGAAGACGAGTCACATGATTGCCTGTATACTACCGAACAAGACACAAAGGGTAAAATTGATCTAAAAGACACTCCTTTGAACAATCCACAAGGGGAGCTGTTTTGCGATGACTCCTGCTTCAAACATCCGGATGGTACATCCACAGCCGCGTACGCAATCACTACGTTGAGCACGGTTGTGGAGACCAAGAGAATCACACATAACTCTGCGCAGGCCGCAGATATTATAGCATTGACCGAGCTTGTGAACTGTCCGAAGGGCTTATAGTGAACATATACACTGATAGTCAGTATGCCTTTGGGGTGGTTCACAACTTTGGTAGACTTTGGTCAGAAAGAGGGTTCTTAACTTCGCATGGTACAAAGATCCAGCATGGCTCCCTAATAGTACAACTGCTCTCAGCGCTTGCACTTCCCACTCAGTTATCTGTCGTAAAATGTGCAGCACATCAAAAGATTGTAGATGATATAGGGAAAGGGAACACTGTCGCTGATCAGATAGCTAAACAAACTGCCACCGATCTCTCTATAGACGTGTACATTTCAAGGGAGACCGTAAATGCCCATGCAATGGATGAGGGTGTTGAGTCTGTAAGGGACATCCAAGCCGATGCCACACTAGAGGAGTCCAAGAAATGGGCTGAAGGCTTGGGGAAACACGATGATGATGGGTGTTGGGTGGACATAGTTGAAGGGAAATGGTTACTTCCTGACGTGTACATAATGATAATGGTCGTCATGGCTCATGGCCCTACACATATATGTGCCCGGAAACTCACAAAAATGTTGGAGAAAGTTTGGGCAAATGAAAAAATCTCTAAAATAGCTGAGCGCTATGTTCAGGACTGCATGATCTGTTTACAGCACAATGTGGGAAAGGAAACATCAACTCCTAGGGGAGATTTTGGTCCACCTTCTGTCCCCTTCGAGGTCATACACTTTGATTTTATCGAAATGGAACGGTGCAATAATTTGTAATATGTGTTAGTTGTCATCTGTGCTTTTAGCAAATGGGTTGAGGCTTTTCCTGTTAAAGACGCTACAGCCACGACTACTGCAAAAACGATGTTAAAGGAATATTTTCCTAGGTTCGGGCTACCAAGAGTCATCTGGTCGGACAATGGTCCACATTTTGTGTCTGCTGTCATTCTGCAGATATGTGCGGCACTACAGATCGGCAAACGGTTCCATTCGGCCAGACACGCTCAGAGTGCTGGACTAGTAGAAAGACACAACAGTATAATCAAGAACAAGCTCGCTAAGACGTGTGCCGGCACCAAACTAATATGGCTGGACGCCTTACCGATTGTGTTGCTAGCTACGCGTACAATCCCTCAAACTAAGACTGGGCTCTCTCCATTTGAGGTGGTAATGGGGAGACCTGCTAATATCTGGAATCTTCCAAAAAGTCGTTCTTTGAGTAATGTTGAAAATATACTTCTTTCAGATTATTGTAGCCAGCTGACTAAAAACTTGTATTTGATTTATCACCAGGTGCTAGAGGCTTTGCCTGTACGATACGAGGGCCCAGGTCATAGCATTCGGCCCAGTGACTGGGTATTGATAAAGGCATTTGAGCGATCTTCTTGCCTTGCACCTCAGTGGCAGGGCCCGTTCCAGTTCCTGCTGGTCACGCATACGGTGGTGCGGATGGCATGCAGGAAAAATTGGATCCACGCGACCCACGTCACGAGGATTCCACACCCGGTGCCATACGATACAGAAGAAACTGAATCCCACACCAGTACTGCAACCAACGATCCCAAAGCAGTAAACAGGATCGAGAGTGCATCGGAGACTCTCTCTCAGCCCGTGAGGCCTGGGAAAACAGCCATTTTGTCTCCACACTCTCCAAAAGTTTTGTTTCCGGAATCTGTTTTTCCGGATCTTGCATCTTCACTTGCTCTTGATACGTCGCTTCCAACGGGAAGCGACGACACGTTGTTCTCAGATCAATCAGTACCAGGGACAACGAGGTACAATTTGCGTCCAAGGAAATAGACTTACGGCACGGTTCGGCTGTGCATTCAAAGAAGGACGAAAACTCATCAAGGGCTTGCTTTTGGCCCAAGTAATTGTTTGAAAAAGGGGATTCTGTTGGCTAGGGTTGTAGAAGGACTAAGAAGTCGCTCAGCCGGGAGGTCGCCAGCTAAAAACACTGGGGCTTTCCGTTTGAAGACTGCAATGCCTGCAACCGCCACCGCTCGTACAGGACTGATACATGATCGTGTGACCGGCTGTGAGAATGGACAAACTGTTTGGGCCCCGAGAACGTATTGCTGTCTTTTTAAAATGTTAATTGGTTTATAATAGTCATTGTTCTAGGCTTTTGGTACCTAGAAGAAGTACATCCGTTAGAAAATGTGTTTCAGACTGAAAATGTACCTGCCGTTTCTACTCCTTTAGTGCATCTGCACACTCTATCTCCTAGGGATTCTCAGCATAGACAGAGATACCACAATAATACATTATTACTCATCATGAATGCTACACATGCTATTTTTAATAAATCCAACTGTTGGGTCTGTTCGCATTTACCGCAACACGGGGATAAGGGGCTAGGTTGGTATATTCATCCTTTACCTTTGACAACTGCTTGTTATGCTTCTCTTAGAGCACTATTCTTTGGCTGATGAAAAAATAGCATCTCAGGGAACTTTGATGGGACTAATTTGAATCAGTTCGAGAAACGTGTTTTGGCTCCATTAGGATGCTCGCTTTTTGCAAATAGGAGTAAGCTCAACTTTGCTTCTATTAGACCTTCTGATAGACTGTCTCATTCCTACCAATCGTTGATTTCTTTTAAAATGGCTCCTATAGGCAATAAGGATCCCACGCCTCCTTCTTACACTGTTAACCATAGCCCCGATTCAGTTTCTTTCTGCATACAGAGGAATGGCACTCAGTCAAGGGGAGATTTTAAAGGTTGCGCCAACGTTGTAAATTTGACTGGGGAAGCAGACCTTTGTATGTAGGCGAACCTGTCTACTTTGTTTGCGGTAATGTAGCATTTCCATGGTTACCCAGGGACTGGCAGGGAACTTGTTATTTGGGGATCCTGTTACCCGGGGTATTCATAGCCAGTACTCTAGAGGTTTCAAAAGCTCGTCCACGGCGGGACGAGGATGGTGACACTTCAGCACAAGTTCTGGGAGACGTAGCGAAATCCTTTGTGCCATTTCTGGGACAAATAATGAACTCTGAAGATATCAGGAAACTAGCGAGAGTATTGGAGAGAACCATCAGCCGGACCACGGACATACTCTATAATATGACATTAGAACAGAAAACAATGTGGCTGAATGTGGTGGAGTGTGTAAATTAGTGGGGTCTGCTTTCTGTGTTTTCGTGCCAGATTCCTCCCCAACTATTTTCAAGGCAATACAAAATCTGCATGTCCTTAGTTCAGAAGTGCATGTTCCCTAGGGAAACTGGGATCTTAGTGCTTAGTTCTGGGACTTCTTGCGATCTTGGCGTTGGAAGGTGCTTTCGGTCTTACTGATCATTTTGGGAATTCTGTTGTTCCTTTGTTGCTGTATACAGCGTCTTCCTAGTATATTTTCGATGTTAGGGGGATGTTGCGCACAGGCGATAGGTACATTAGAACACAAGTTATACGCCCCAGATAAGAACTCCAAAGAATATGGGCCTCATTACGAGGTATGCCGGTAAGGGAAAAATTATGCCGGTCTGTAAATAACGGCATCATTTAACGTTCCGTAGCATTCTGACCCACAAACCCGGTATTAACGGCACCGTTATTTACTATGCTGCAAATAGCAGCAGAGGCACGAACACGCGCCTTTTCAGGCAGGAAATACAGGCATGCCGGTAATAGGTGCCAATTACAACCCACGCAAACATGCAAATACCAGCATCGCGAACCCGGTAATAATGGGCTGCATGATGCCGGCAAAACAGGCATCGCGGACCACCCGCAAACAGCAACCAAGATACAAGGCAGCTGCCACAGGTGCACACAATCCCCACAGGTGGAGTCAAAGGAGGCTGTGCCAGTATGAACTGACCACAACCCCCCCCACCACAACCCCCCCACAGGTGTAGGCAATGTAGAGTGGCGCAGTACAAAAGGAGCACACCTACACACCACACCCCTTCCTACACCAAAATGCTACCACTATCATTTGCAATTATGGCGCAGGAGGACATGCCTATACTGCTACAACTACAGCAACAACAGCAACAACAACAACAACAACTACAGCAGCAAGAACAGGCAGCACAGAGGAGACGCAGGAGGAGAAGGAGGGTGAGACAGGGCCAGCAATTACCACCAGCGCAGCCATCAGCGCCTCGTAGGCAGCCACCAATCCCTCAGACCAGACCCAGCCCATTCAACCTAACCCCTGAGCAGATCCACACCCTGTACCGGTTGGACCGTGACACCATCACCACCATAGTGGACATGATACAGAACGACATTGCCAGCCACATACAAATACGCACTGCCATCCCCCCCACTACTAAAGGTGGTGTCTGTGCTACACTTCCTGGCCACAGGCACCTACCAACACACAGTGGGCCAGCTGCATGGCATTTCACAACCACTATTCTCACGCATGCTGAACCAAGTGCTGGGTGCCCTCCTGAAGCACACAAGCACCCACATATCCCTACCACGGACTGCCCAGGAGATAGCCGAAACCAAAGTAGGCTTCCATGCACTGGCAGGCATGCCCAATTGTGTTGGTGCCATCAACTGCACCCATGTGGAATTGGTAGTCCCCCATGCCATAGAGGCGGTGTACCGCAATCGCAAGCAATACCACTCCATCAATGTGCAAATGGTATGTGACTCCAGCAAGATCATCACCCATTGCTGCGCCCGATTTCTTGGATCCACACATGATGCCATGGTACTGCGCAACTCCACGCTACCCCGTCACATGGAGCGACATGCTGGATCACGTGCCTGGCTGCTCGGTGAGTTGCACAACAGGCCCATGGCCATGCTGTGGGGTACTCATGTGTGTGGATGCAGAAGGGGGGGGGTACTGCACCCGGGTGGGAAAGGGGGGGATACTTCACCAGGGTGGGAAAGGGGGATACTTCACCAGGGTGGGAAAGCTGGGGGGATACTTCACCAGGGTGGGAAAGGGGAGGTTAATAGTACACCTGGGTGGCAATAGCCAGTGAGTGGAGAATGAATGCAGAGCTAAACACTCCTCACCTGACCCAGCCAAACGGAAAATTACACATCACTGGGCCACATATCACAAATAATGCATATGGATGACAACAAGTAAGAGGCACAACCGGGGCACCATGGTGATGGCAAGCAATGCATGACTGAATAGGATGGCAGCTGTAGCAATGCGGCTAGTGTGACCATGCATAGTGAAGAGTATACAGCATGAATTGGAGGCTAACATTGTCGCACTGCCACAGCACATCTGCCTCAGCATGCATGATTACACCCTGCATCATCTATTCAACCCCATCCAGTGTTCCACACCTCTTTACAGTATACATTCCATATAGGTGACTATTTGGTACACGTACAGGGACATGTGCATGCCCACACCAAATAGCTGCTGCCATGACCGTGCTCCCTGAAGGTGGCAGTTCAGAGTGACACACACCTATGTGTATCTGCTTGCAGGTGATGTAGGATATCCCTTGAGGCCGTGGCTACTTACCCCTGTGCGGAACCCGCAGAACAGCCATGAAGAGGAGTACAATCGTGTGCACACTCGTACCCGTGTTGTGATTGAGCAGACCTTTGGCCTGTTGAAGGCGCGGTTCCGCTGCCTAAGCAGGTCTGGTGGGGCACTCCGATATAGGCCTGAAAAGGTGGCAAAGATCACCATGGCCTGTGTCATGCTGCACAAGATGTGCGTCCGAAGGAATGTACCACTGCCACCTGACATTGACATGCATGGGCCGGGTGAAGATGAAGGGGATGGAGACGGAGGCGAAGGAGCCCCCCCTGCGAGTACGTGATGCACGGGACGGCCATGCTGTACGCCAAGAACTAATTGACGAATACTTTTGAAACACAGGGACGATAAATGACTTGTGTCAGTCAGACACTGGGCCAATGTGAACATGCACAAAGGGAATGTTGGTGGTTGGGCACTGAACACCGTAACACATTAAATGGATGAACACGAAAAATAACAATGTCCAGCCATGGATTATTCTCATCACAACTTGTGTATTATTTGTAACAGCAAAACTGTGCCCACTCCCCCGTCCCAGAACCCCCCAACAAACTCCCCCACATACCCCAGTGAATAGGCCAACAAACTCCCTCACCCACCCCACATACCCCAGAGAATAGGCCAACAAACTCCCTCACCCACCCCACATACCCCAGTGAATAGGCCAACAAACTCCCTCACCCACCCCACATACCCCAGTGAATAGGCCAACAAACTCCCTCACCCACCCCACAGATCCCAAATGTCCCCATGTGTGCAACAGACAGTGTTGCCTTCACCATTGTAGTTCCTCACATTTTGTCATTTCCTATAATGTCATTTCTTTGCGACTTTTGGGTCTGGGGGTGCCATGGCCGAGCGCTCCTGCGCGTTAAGCGCACAGGGCTTGATTGCACCGCGGTGGAAGGGGATGACGTGGTGGAGGTGTCTATTATCAGCCCCCTGGCTGGGCAATGGTGTGGCTGCTGCACTTGCGTGATGTTCGCAAGAAGGGCCTGGGTCAGTGACCCCATGCACTCCCGGAATGCACACATGGACGCCTCCACGGCAGCTGTATTGGCAGCAATGGCTGTGGCTATGGCCTTCATGGCCTCATCACCAGCGACGACCTGTTGTCGCATTATCTGGAGCATTTCTTCTTGGCGGGCCTCTACCCTTGCCAGACGGACCTCGAAGGGGGTTTCAGCCGCAGGTGTACTGGTGGCTGGCGGGGTGGTGGAAGGCAGGGTGGTGGAAGGCAGGGTGGTGGCTGGCGGGGTGGTGGAAGGCAGGGTGGTGGCTGGCGGGGTGGTGGAAGGCAGGGTGGTGGCTGGCGGGGTGGTAGAAGGCAGGGTGGTGGCTGGCAGGGTGGTGAAGGCACCTGCGTGGGGTCCTCGTCCTGGGCAGTGTCCTCCTCGAAGATGCCAATGTCCGATTCTCCAAGGTCGGAGTCATGCAGACATGGGTCATCCTGGCTCTCAGTCTCCGCAGGTGGGGGGGTGCTGGCAATGGGCGTTGGGCTGGGCGTTCCGGACATTACCTCTGCCTCTTCAGCCACCTCTGTGGACACGACGTCCGTGGTGGCCGGCGGAACAATTACCACTGTCGCAGCAGGTGCCCCCTGCAGGGTTGATGCCTTGCGTGGCACACTGGGTGTGGCTGCAGGCAATTTCTTGGACGAGGGGGTGGCGGTGGCCCTGGTCCACTTGCGTGCACTGGATGTGCTCGCACCCCTGTCCTCTGTTCCACCTTCCTCATCGGTGCCTGGGAGATAGAAGAGATGCAGGTCATCAGTGATGTTGCCAAATGGCAGGTGTGATATTTTCATACATTCAGGTACAATTTAATTTCTGTTGTGTGGCATTTGCTGTACTGAGGGGACATGTTGGCAATCATTGTATGGCTGGTGGCATTGTATTGTTTTGGTGTCTGTGGGGGGGGGCCATGGGCATGGTTGGGTCACGTTGCATCTCTGTTGGGATTGGAATTTTCACCCATCATGCGTGTGGTGCAGGGGGTGGAACTCATTATTCTATTGATTTGTTGATGTCGTCTTGGGACATGCATTGGCGTGCCTAATCTGACTTCAACATCACTTGTGTCACATCATGTTTTGTTATGCGTGGATGTGATGGTTCACTCACCTTCCTCTGTTGTAGTTGCTGCGCCAAACTCCTGGTCTCCTATCCCCTCTATGGATTCTGGGTCAATAAATCCACTTGCGGTCTCCTCCCATGCGGTGAGCTTTACAGGAGAGTGTGCGCCTCCACCTGTCGCCATTCGGCCCTCCGGTTCTCCGCCAGGATCTTCCGGAACCGGAGGCGGAGTTCGTCCCAGCGCTTTCGGCAATCCTGTACGCTCCTTGGGGTGCTCCCCACTGCCGACACACTCGTAGCAACCTCCTGCCACACCTCTTTTTTTTGGGTTTGGGCCGCATGCTTAAGGTCTGTTCTTCTGATGATGTCAGCATGCTGTTTGAGGGTGTTTGCCAGCATCGTCAGTTCAGCATCACAAAAACGCTGCTTCCTCTTCCTTTGGGTGCTTTTTCTGGTGGCCTTCGACATCCTGATTGAGTTGTGGCACTCAACAACACGGGTGTAGTTGTGGTTATGGAGGATGGCAATGGATTGTGTTTTTAAAGATGGCCGGCGGCCCATTTCCCGTTCCTGCGCGATGACGTAATTTCCGGATCCGGTTTTTACGTACACGATGATACCGTGCCGGTATCACCATGCCGGTATTGAGGTGTTGGTATGAAGCGGTAACGCTATGGGCGGGCCGCACGATGCCAGTATAAGGGGGTTGGTGGCACTTTACCGGCATGGCGGGATTGCCACTACCGGCATGGGGGAATGCGCGTGCTTGCGCACTCGTAATCACCCGCTGTTAGCGGGTTCATACGTGCACGGACACGCTCATTCCGGCATGCCGGAAATGGACCCACTATTACCGGGCAACTCATAATGAGGCCCTATGTGTTGAAAGAAATTCTGATAACCGATCTAATGGCAATAGATATTTCCGACAGTGATTCAGGATTATGGACGTTGAGACGTGGAGTTGTTCGTAAAGTGATCAGAAGTAGTTTTAGTGCTTGGCATAGGCCAAAAGGAGGGTTTGTCGAACGGGAAATCATATCGTGCCTCCTATACTGTATGAATATATGTATATTGGCCTATGCCAAGCCACTTACGAAGAAATCCGCGTATCAAGGTCTTGACCTTAGATCAGTACAGGCCGCCATTTTAGGTCCATCTGCCATTTTAGATTCTCTCTCTCAAGTCACCCTGTGTTCTAAGATGGTGGACGGTGTCATTCCGAATGTAACATGGCCGTCTTGACCTCTGTGTACAAACTGATATGTAACTTGTCTGCAGGCCACATGTTGGGGTCATGCACTGAGGCCTTGTCCTTTGTTGACCTGTGTGTAGAGGATTACCTATGCCAATGAAGCTAATCCGCAAGTACATGTTAAACACAATGTATTCAAATACCGAAATGTGAACACTTGTTTAACTACATTGATATGATATGATATATGATATGATATGACATTGTATAAAGATGTATGAAAAGGTTTAACGATAAATCCGAAGACATACTGTTGCCATTGTAACGTGTTGGTGAATATATTAATGGTAAACCCTAAAATGCATAGATGTATGAACTCGGCACAAACCCTAGATCCATGATGTATTAACTTGTATTAACTTGTAGGTGGGCTAAACATCATGTTTTGAACTGTATAAAAGGTGCGACTATACTAATGTACAGTCCCACTCACTGAGCACACCTAACAGGGCTGGAGTTCGCTGTGTTGTACTGAGGGCCGATAGCTATCTGTTGCTTTGTCCTTTGAAACTGTTCAGTATAAAATAAAGATCTTTGTATCTTTCTTTGTAACCCGCGTTTGGTGTATTTCCTTTTGGGTTACTCAACCTCGATATTTTCGTTTTGATTTCACAATGGCGTGACGTCCTCGACAATGAAAGGACCGTGAAAGCGGGGCTCGTCCCACTTTTTCCTTGTGTGATTACGAATCAGGATCTTATCACCTGGGTAAATTCTTGGGCATATAAATTTGGGAGTTTGGATTGTTTGAAGCATCTCCTTCTGTGTTCTGTACTGCTGTACACCCTTGTCTCTGCAACTGTCCTGAAAACACAGAAAAACTAGATGTTAAATAGTTCAAATAGTTTTGCAATTCAAATCCTAACACTTCTGATGTTGGCTGAGCATCACTGCTAACTCGGGATGGAGGCATTAAAGGCGTTCTCATTCTCCTGCCAGTCACAATCTCATATGGCCTAAGATGGTGGTCAGAACCTGGTTGGTTCATTAATGCATACAATGCCAGTGGTAGGCGTTGAAACCACCCTTTTTTCAAAGTAAGCTTCAACTTAGATATTCTTTCCTTTAACAGGTCATTGAGCTTTTCACAGATACCATTTCCTTGTGGATGATAAGCCGAAGAAAAAGTATGTTTTATTCCGAGCAGCGAAGTAATCTGCTCGGAAACTACATTAACAAAATGAGGTCCATTATCCTATCTCATTACTTCACACACCCCCCATATGGGAAACACTTCTCGCACCAACAACTTGGCTGCACATGTAGAGTTTGCGTGTGTGCATGGACCTGCCTCTATCCATCTGGAGAAAGGACATACTGCAACTAAAAGGTATCTGTATCTATTGCAAACTTGTATCATGTCGACATAGTCGATATGCAAGTGCTGAAAAGGGCCATTTGGTCTTGGGATCAGCCCCACACTATGCTTAGTGTATGCCCAGCCGTGCCCAGCCGTGAGCTGTCATGCTGCGTGCTTCAAAACCCCTGGAACTGATGGGCCCACCCCAGTCACTGGCACCCATAAGGGCTTATCTAGCCCCAAAGGAGTGTCCTAGAACCTCCTGGACTCAGTCCTGGTGCCGTTAGCGCCAGGCTCATAATATGTGTTGAACTGCTTGGGACTACTTACTTAGCCTAGTGAGGCTGAGCTTTTCTGCATAACCAGGGTGTGGCTGAGGGAATACTTTACCTGAAGGGCAGGGTGTGGTAAAGGGACTACTTTACCTGGAACTACTTGCAAGGCTATTTAAGCAACACCCTGCAGGCAGAACACGCTTTGTGTTATTATGCACTTCTGCAGCGTAACGTTCACCGTGTCTGCTCAGTCCTCGAACTTCTACAGCCACGCCTGTCCTGAGATTGCAATCCATCGGTACCTGAGAGAAGAAAGAGGCCCAAAAGAAGAGATCACCAGGTCATCTGCAACCACTGGATATTCCGCCTACACCTTGGCATACATTGTCTCTTGATTTTATAACTGACCTTCCTCCTTGTATTGGGTTCAACACAATTTTGGTGGTGGTGGACTTGTTTTCCAAAATGGCCCATTTCATCCCACTGAAGGGCTTACCCTCAGCTTCAATCCTGGCTAAAGAATTCTTAGAACAGATAGTCCGAATACACAGATTCCCTTCCATCCTGATTTCAGATCGTGGCAGCCAATTTATCTCACGATTTTGGAAAAAGTGCTGCGAGTTAGCTCAAATCATGTACGACTTTCCACCAGCCAGCATCCCCAAACTGATGGTCAGACTGAGAGGACCAACCAGACTTTGGAGCAATACCTCAGATGTATGTTACACCAAACGGAAAGCTGTTGGAAAGATATTTTAAGGATAACCGAATACGCCTATAACAATTCTCTACACTCCAGCATTGCACATAGCCCTTTCTATACCATTTACGGGATGCATCCACAAACCTCTAATCTTGACCTGCCTCAACCTCTGGAAATGCCAGCAGTAAGAAGTTTGCACACTACTATTACTGAAGCCTTTACACAAGCAACAGACCATCTGAGACAAGCTAAAGAAAGATACAAGAAATTGGCTGACATGCATAGAAGTGAAGCTCCAAGATATCAAATTGGAGATGAAGTCTGGTTGCAGTCAAAGCACATACCAATGAAAGGAACCCGCACCATCAATCCCAGATATGTAGTTCCATATACCATTAAGGCCATCATCAACCCGGTAGCTGTGAAATTGGACTTACCTCCACACATGAGGATTGATCCCGTGTTTCATGTCTCACTTTTAAAACCAGTGCAACCTGGGACCCGAGTACAGAAACCACCGAAACCGATCACAGTCGATGGAGACCCTGAATTTGAAGTTAAGGATATCCTGGACTCAAAAATTATCAAATCAAAACTATTTTATCTAATAGACTGGAAAGGATATGGACCACATTAAAGATCGTGGGAACCTTGTGAACACATTCATGCTCCACGGTTGTTGAAAAGGTTTCATCATAATCACCCGAACAAACCGGGACCAATGGGAGAACCCACTGTTAGGTGGGTTTTGGGGGGAGAGTGCTGTCATGGTGCATGCTTCAAAACCCCTGGAACTGATGAGTCCACCCCAGTCACTGGCACCCATAAGGGCTTATCTAGCCCCAAATTAGTGTCCTAGAACCTCCTGGACTCAGTCCTGGCACCGTTGGCGCCAGGCTCATAATATATGTTGAACTGCTTGGGACGACTTACTCAACCTAGTGAGGCTGAGCCTTTCTGCATAACCAGGGTGTGGCTGAGTGACTACTTTACCTGAAGGGCAGGGTGTGGTAAAGGGACTACTTTACCTGGAACTACTTCTATTTAACCCACACCCTTCAGGCAGAACACGCTTCGCGTTATTCTGCACTCCTACAGCGTAACGCTCACTGTGTCTGCTCAGTCTTCGAACTTCTATGGCCACACCTGTTCTGAGATTCCAATTCATTGGTACCTGAGAGAAGAAAGAGAAGAGAATAGGAGTTAGTACAGCAACAAAGACCTTACCTGCAGTACTTCATCCAATTGGTCGCGCCTTCAGCTGATCTCCAACCCGCCACCCTTGCAGAGAAGAAGGAATCCACACCAGCATCCAATACTCACCCGGAGTCGGCATTCTTCCGGAATACGTCGGGCCGGTTCTTCTCATCACCGTCCTGGAGCCACGCGGCGCCTGCAAAGAAAGAAAAGAAACAGCAGGTTAGTCGCGCACGTAAAAGAACAGTTATTCAGACATCCAGCGCCACTCACTCGCGCTAATACTCACCTGAAGGAAATCTGCTCAGCATCTTATGAAGAGTCATTCGCATTAGACCGTGCCTGAAAGAAAAGACAAAACAAGTTTAAAACTTGGGCAACAAGGACTTTAAGCACCTATACCAAGCATCCATTGGCATAGAGACTTACCTGCTTAATCCAGCTATTCCAGACTCAGCCACAGCCACACTGGATCAGTGAAGTAACTAGGTCCGGGCAAAGACAGTGCTTACTGCGCCCGTGCTAGAGATTGCAGGACGGAGAGCCTACCGCACAAAACTCCAAGGTGAGACAGAAGAGGAGCAGGGCATCAGGAGGTGAAAGGAGGTGGGACCAAGCCAGCCCCACTCAGTTGCTAATATCTTGTTTCGACCTTGCATACAAACGCCTCCTGGGGTGATGTCAAGGGAGAAGAGGCGAGCAAGCATCACCATCCAAGCCATGCCAGCGCAGACATCATTCATGCAGCTACGTGCTACGCCCCCGTGGAGACCAGGTGAGCGTGACAAAACTGCAACATGTTCCATTAGGTTTGGTACAAACCAATCCTCAGCAATGGTTACAGCAAGATTCTCCCTAGTTGTATGTGCTGGGTAGTTTAGCTGTTCTAGCGCTATCTTTAATATGGCTATAGGCATTACTGGTTTACCAGTGCTCTCTTGTCGCCACAATGCTTCAGAGGGGTTTAAAGAACACCCTCTTCACTTCCACAAGTTATTTTCTTCTTGCGGTGCCTCCCCTTGGAGCTCTACTATCTGTGTTTTAGGCATATGATTATATCTCTCATCCATATTTAATAATACAGTCATTCTTTAATTTACATTAAAGGTTTGAACATTCATCATTTCTATATCTGTATTTGCTATGCGCTTGGCTTTAGCATCTGCTGCTTGATTTTCGCGCAAGATAAAATCTGTCCCTTTCGTGTGAGCTGCACATTTAATGACTGCTATGCCCACCTGGAGTTGTAGTGCCTTAATGAGCCTATCCAATAAGGCGGCGTGCTGCACTGGCGTGCCGTCCGCTCGGAGGTAGCCCCTCCTTTTCCAGCACACTAATGCTGCATGCACCGTCAACGTCACATAGGCGGAGTCGCTGTACATTGTTACTTCCTGGTCTGCGTGATTCTCGACTCTGAGTATCAGCGCCAATAATTCTGCAGCTTGAGCTGAATAAGGTGATGGCAATCGAGTACTCACAAGCACTCGAAATTCTCCATTTGTCAAATGTTTCTCTTCCACAGCGCCTGTATATCTTTGCCCATCATTTTGATCGATGACCGTCAATGAAGAAAATCTCTCCCCCTGCGAGTGCATTCTCCTTTACCCTAGGAAGCTCATCACAGAACTCTTCATAGTTTGAACAATCGTGTATAGGCTCTTCTTCTGTGATTGGCTCAGTTATAAACATAGCTGGATTCACTATTTTACATCAGACTATTTTAATCGCTGGAGTCGATATGATTACCTCATAGGCAGAAGCCCTTTGAGTAGTCAACGTGCCTTTTGGTTTTTCTAAAATTGCGAATAATGCATGTTCAACAAATAACATCATGGAACATCCCATCACTATGTTTGTAGCCTTCTCTATGGTGAACGCGGCAGCTGCTAAACTTTCTTTGCGTGGAAAGTGACCTCTCATTACTGGGTCCAAAATTCCACTGTAGTATGCAAGGTGTTTGTGCCCCAATGTAGTTCTCTGTTTAAGTACTATTGTCGTAAAAGTACCATCTGTGTGTGAGAATAAAAAGAATTCCTCTGCATAATTGGGAATCCCTAAAACTGGAACCGTGCAAATGGCTTTTTTCAGTTCGTCAAACCCTTCTTCCATTGCCTCAGTCCACACGATTTTCTCTTTCGTGTCTGTGCTTTCTTTAAGGCCTGCAAAAGCGGCCTAGTGTACGAACTATAGTCAAAGACCCATGCTCTGACATAGTTGCATAATGCTAGAAAACTCTGCATTTGTTTTATTGTGCGTGGCTTGGCTGTTTTCAAAATAGCCTCAGCTCTTTCAGGAGTAACATTCTTTCCCTCATGTGAAATCAATTGGCCTATGTACAACACTTCTTGTTGACAATATTGTAACTTTTCCTTGTCAACCTTATATCCTTTGTCAGCAAGGATAATCATCAGCTGAACAGAATTGTGTCTGCACTCTCCCTCTGTGGTGCTGCAAACTAAAATGTCATCTACGTATTGCAGCACAACGCTTTCTAAAGCAATAGTGCTCAAATCCATCTGGAGGACTCTGTTAAAAATCGATGGGGACTCACAGTACCCCTGGGGCAGCCTTGCACTTTTTAATCGTACTTGTCTAAAAGTGAACGATGTCAAGTCTTGTGACTCTTTGTGCAATGGTATTGAGAAAAACACATCTTTTAAGTCAATCACCGTGAAATATCATTCATCAACAGGTATATTACATAGAATCGTGGACGGGTTAGGGACTAGAGGGAACTCGGCCTCTACAATCTTGTTTATTGGGCAAAGGTCTTGGATTAGTCTCCAAGACCCCCCTTTTGATTTTTTAATAGGGGACACTGACGTATTACATGGTGACTCTGACGTCACTAAGGTACCTTGGTCCATCATGGCGGAAATCGTCTTGAAAATTCCTTCATCTGCCTCTCGAGACATGGGATATTGCCGTGCTCGAGGTAAAATTGCACCTGGTTTCACTTTAATCTTCACTTCCCCAACTCCTTTCAGTAAGCCTACGTCATAGGGGCCTGTAGTCCACAATGAGATTGGCATTTTCGCCATATCTTCATCAAAATATTCAGGATGCTTCCTTGCTAGCATCATTCTCTGCAGGACCTATCTTTTAATCGCTTTGATCTAATAAATAATGCACATTTCAAATATCACAAAATCGTCGGATTTGTCATCTCCAAACAAATCATCAGTGACGTCAGTCACTCTGTGGCCT
This sequence comes from Ambystoma mexicanum, assembly GCF_040938575.1. Classification (NCBI taxonomy): domain Eukaryota; kingdom Metazoa; phylum Chordata; class Amphibia; order Caudata; family Ambystomatidae; genus Ambystoma; species Ambystoma mexicanum. The sequence continues at coordinate 1,077,053,252 of NC_090926.1, read as the reverse complement.
TCCTCAATGGCAATTACTGTGCACCATCGTCTACCCTTAACATCAGTTGCATCTAGCAAAGCCATATTTCCTTGGACTATAGCTGCTTCTATGTCTAAGGGGAAAATTTGCCCCTCTTCTTCATCCATTGGTATCTGTGGTCTAAACAGAAACTCCTGTGGTATTTTCATGGTTCTGCCTACTAGACCGGGCAGCCATGTTAACAGAATGCGTATCCCATAATAGAACACGTCGGGTTCCAAATGGTATTGCTCTAGGTGCTATTTGTCCTGCGTATGCTCTGATCATTTTGCACACGTTTAAATAATGCATTCCTGGTGTTGAGCATACTATGCCCATCATCTGTAAACGAAACGGTCATATTCATTTTTGCCATTAAATCTCATCCTAATATGTTGACAGGTGTTTGCCTTGAATAAAGCAGTGGCACCTTCATATCACACTCTCCAATAGAGAGTGGTAATTCTTCTGTAAAAGGAACACGACTTGTAGCTCCTGTAAAGCCCTGAGTATTCATTGCATCGCCAGACATTAAAAATGTGCCCTCACATATACACGAGCGTGTCACACCCGTGTCCACTAGGAAGGAGTACGTTTTGCCACCTATAATTACGTCTATCATTGGCTCATCACGAGGATTCGGCGTAATAGAGCTGTCCTATTGTGGGTACAGCCTCACTTCATCACTCGTGAATGGATTTCCTCCATCAACAGTGACACCTCCTATTCTATGCATCATGGGCTGCTCTGTGTTTGTGTTTTGCTGAAGTTGCATAGGAGATTGCTGTGATTGTCCTTGCGGTTGGTTATCTGTTACGTGCTGTGGTTGCAAGCGTTGCTGCACTCTCAGCATTTGCTGCTCCACTGTTTGATCTTGCGCAACTCCATTTCTGCTCTGCTGTGAATATGCAGGTGGATTTGGCATTCCGTGTCTTGAAAATGGAGGATTCTGTACCATCCCATGGCTTCTACACATACGAGCTATATGCCTTGTCATTCCACACGTCCAACACACAAGTGGCTGTCTTCCCATCTGCCCATTTTGCATGTTTCGATTACCATTTTGAAAACTCTGAAACCCTTGTTGGTTATTCTAAAACATCCCCGATTATTCTGCCAATATCCTTGATTACCTTGCAAACCTTTACCTTGATATCCTATTCTTCTTGGAGCATATCCATTATTTGTCTGATCAAACTGTCTTTGGTTATTTACTTGCGACATTGGTACTGCTTGCTGTGAGTTTGATCCGCCCACGTTAGTTAACATTGCCCCTTAAATGGCATTCTTGGATAACTTTTTCTGCTCTAACTTTGCTTCTTCACCTTTTCGTGCATCGTCCGGCAGGAGTCTGCAATAATGTGCGATGGTCAACTGAATTTCCAACCATGGTTTTGCTTCTATCCCCACTAATTTCTTGAGCTGCTTCTGCACCTGCTCTGGCAGCCCTTTGCATAATATATGATAAAATACAGGTATAGACGTCCCCCAAGCCTCACGCGTTTCAAGCGCCTATGCGTCTTGAAAACATTTAATATAAAGCAACGGATCCTCTCCTTCTTTCATTTTTCTTGTCATTATAGCGCCTATATCGGACGTGTCTGGATAGAGCACTGAAAGCGCTTTCCAAATCGCTGCTCTACAGTTATGAAACGGCGCTCCATCATGCACAGTGTTGACTGTAGTCACACTAGGGTATCCTGCTCACGTCCATACGTCATCAGCTCTTTCACCAAGTATGGTGATTAGAAGACCTTTAATATCTCCTATAGCTAATGTAATCTCTCCCGTCATTTTTTCTAACTCATTTATCCATTTTCCAGCACCGGAAGTTAAATTTGGGAGTTAACATTTTAAGTTTTCCCTGTCCATCTGGGGCCATGGTATATACTGTGGCCTGGCTCTTCCTTTTTCTAACAAGGGGAACTGCGATGCTCCAAACTCATTCTCATCTCTCATCATTTGTCTATCTACTGCTGGAGTAATATTCCCACATCACTGTCTAACTGGCAATGACCTTAACCTGCTTACATAGGGCAGAGACTCCCCCTTCTGACCATGGGGTTGCCCCTTATGTCGGTCTGACTGCGTCAGTGACTCTGATGCCTTACACATAGGTCATTTTAAATCCGACCATCTTACTTCTTTATCCAAAGGCGGATGTTCTTCTTGCTCACATATAAAACTCCCAACCTCCCTAGAGAAGGTTTCCCTTTCTTCGTCCGATACTTCTTGTGCCCAACTCGTGCAACTCCTCTCATCGTCATCTCTATTTAATGTTAACCTGTCTAAAGACAGCTCCTTCTGTCTTGTACTGCAGGAGACTTCTTCCGTGTCATACAACTGCGGGCTCTCAAAACGCTCATTTTTTCCCTTCCTTTGTCCTTCTTTCTGGGCTCGCATTTCGTGATATACTTTATCAATCGTTTCCCCAATCCTTTGCGAGTCAAATTGGTCTTCCAGATTTACTCTAGTTGTGCTTGGAAATGGCTCGGACTCAGGAAAGAATTCCTCTATGTCTTCCCAGTCTAGCCGTGGATTGGGATCTCTTACTTCCCTTTCCAAATACTCAAGATTGCATGCTCTCTGTCTCCTTTTGCATTCCATGTCATTATCGACTTCTCTGCGCTTTCTCGCCTCTTCTCTTATTTTATCTTCCTCTTTCTTTTTCATATATCTTCGTTCATATGCCCTTCGCTTTTCCTCATCCCTTCGCCTTTGTATTCTTTTCTCTCTTATCTTTCCTGTTCATTGGCTTCTATTCTTTTCTCATTTACTCTTTCCTTTTCATTGGCTGTTCTTCTTTTATTATCACGCTTTCTTTGTTCTTCCTCTCTCTATCTCTTGTTTTTTAGCTTGCTCATCTTGATATAACTGTTCTCGTCTTCGTCTATCTTTTCTTCTCGCTCCTTCATCTTTCAATCGCTCCTCCCTTTCTTTGTCTTTTCTGTCTTGTTTGTCTTGATCTCCCCTTTGTCTTACATCTTCGATGCCTTTACCATCGAGTCTAAGTAAAATCTGACCTCCCAACCACTCGTTCTGTACGAGTACTATCTCATCAGTTTTATCCTTATTTCCTTTCCATTTCTTTATTTCTCTCCTTTTGTCTAGAGATGTGCTTGCTTGATCACTTTTCTCCTTATCGCGTCTCTCCTTGTCCCTCAGGACTTTGGAGGTTATATCCGTCTCTGTGTCTTTCTCTGGGCCCTCGTCACTACTTTGCGTAGGTGACTCGTATGACGGATTGCTATATCCTGTCGCTGCTTTAAGTTCTCTTAATGGGTATAACCCTTCGTCTTTCTTAGTCTCGTCTTTTATTTCAGATGGGGCGGGCGGAGCAGAAGGCTCTTCACCCCTCCTCTTTACATGTATTGAGTATCCAATCTAATGAATGCTCCTCCTCCTTCTCGTGTTCATACATTTCCCAAAGCTCTAGACTCGCTAAGCACTTTTCTAACTTCTTTCCTGTATACGCAGCATGCAAATTAGCGTCATATGTTGTAGAATTGTTCTCGATAATGGCCCGCCCTGGGGCCATGGCATAAACCTTTTATCTGCGGTCCCTTCAACCCATTCTGCACTGTACTATTTAAGTTTAAGTGCGTGCTTTGGTAGCTGTTTGCAAAGATGCACTAATGGCGTAACTTCTTCCATTTCTAACTTTCACTTCTCTTTTTATTACCACTTCACTTATGCTTTAGTTACAGTTTTCAATTTTGTATTTCAATCAACACACATTTATGAGCGAGCACCAATCGTCGCAATCTCCAATCCCGTTACAATGCAATGTTTTACTTTAATCTTGCTAAAAAACAACCATCAAAGTTTAATCTTAAAATAATCACTTTTCACGTCTTAACTTCCACATTCCTTTATCACTTAAAACATTTATTTTTCCAGCTCTAACATCATCACACTTTCCAACCACATGAAACAAAACAGACAGACTTGACCAGTCACATATATGTGCACCTCATGATCCTTTCCTTAGGGCTCGACTTACCCTCGTCAATTCTTGCTCCGACTGGAACTTAAGCCATTTCCCTTAAGAAAGTCTTTAAACTTATCTCGTCTCCTATATGTCCCTCATAAAAAAGGGGCTCTGAATTAAGGCTTCTGCTAGCATTCTTTAAAATCTAGGAACAGGGCATATCATTATAGTGTGGCTACACCTCACAACTATTTTCCTCATTTATAACTTGGCTACAATCAGGTCAATGGGCCTCATTCCGAGATTGGTGGTAGTCATGGCGCTATTTGCGCCATGACTGCCACCAATAACGGGTCCAGCACCGGTATAGTTCAATGGGGACTTACCGGTGTAGTCCGACCTTTGCGGGACCGGTAAGTCCACATTGAAAAAAAAGAAATTCTCCATTCCCATTGAGCCCTATAGGGCTCAATGGGAATGGGGAGGGTGCAAATAATGATATGATATGATAGGATTGTTTATTTATATAGCGCCTATACACAATGTGTTTCAAAGCGCTTCAAGGCAAGGGAGGGAACAAGGGAAAATACAACCACATTCTTACAGGCCATGAACAGTAAGGATGTGAAATTAACTATCGTACTCGGCCTGACGACATTTCAGATAGTGCAAGAGCTAAGACATAGATAAGGAAGGGTGGGGGGAGAGTGGGAAGGAAATGGAAACAGACAGGCAACTACCGTACTAGGCCTGACAACATTTCTGGTAGAGCCGGAGAAAAACAAAAGGTGAGGGAGAGGGGTGCAGAAATGGAGGGGAGGAACAAAACAAGCGACTATCATACTAGGCCTGTCGACATTTCAGATAGTGCTGGAGGGGTTGTGGGGAGGAAAAAAACAGTAATGGGAGGGTGGAGGAAACAGACGAGGTTGTTATCATATTAGGTCCAGGGACAATTCTGATAGAGTAAGTGCATAGAAGAAAGTAAGGGGAGGAGAGTCAGTAGTAACACATAATGTTGCAAGCCAGGATACAAGATGAAGATGGGAATAGAATGATTCAGGGCCACCATGAGTACAAGATGCAAAGGAAGTCCAGCATGAGAGTTGAGAAAGAGTGACGCACCGTGAATGAATGAAGTCCATAAAAGTCAAATCCAGCATTGGCCACAAGACGGTGATGGTGAAGGAAGGCACCAGGTGGGGGGGCTTGCTAAGTGGTGAAAAAGAGCAGCAGGCAGGAAGGCACCAGGTGGGCGGGGCTTAGGCCAGGTGACCTAGATCCACTTGCACCGGCTCCCCATCTGCAAAAGAAAAGAAGCTGGAGGGCTCCTTAAGTAGGGAAACAGAGCGGCAAGCTGGAAGGCATCAGATGGGCGTGGCTTGCTAAGTGGTGAAAAAGAGCAGGAAACAGGAAGGCACCAGATGGGCGGTGCTTAGGCCAGGTGACCTAGATCCATTTGCACCTGCTCCCCATCTGCAAAGGAAAAGAGGCTGGAGGGCTCCTTAGGTAGGGAAACAGAGCGGCAAGCAGGAAGGCACCAGGTGGGCGTGGCTTGCTAAGTGGTGAAAAAGAGCGGCAGGCAGGAAGGCACCAGGTGGGCGGGGCTTAGGCCAGGTGACCTAGATCTATTTGCACCTGCTCCCCATCTGCAAAGGAAAAGAGGCTGGAGGGCTCCTTAGGTAGGGAAACAGAGCGGCAAGCAGGAAGGCACCAGGTGGGCGTGGCTTGCTAAGTGGTGAAAAAGTGGGAAGCAGGAAGGCACCAGGTGGGCGGGGCTTAGGCCAGGTGACCTAGATCCACTTGCACCTGCTCCCCATCTGCAAAGGAAAAGAGGCTGGAGGGCTCCTTAGGTAGGGAAACAGAGCGGCAAGCAGGAAGGCAGCAGGTGGGCGAGGCTTGCTAAGTCGTGGAAAAGAGCGGCAAGCAGGAAGGCACCAGGTGGGCGGGGGTGCTAAGTGGTGAAAAAGAGCGGCAGGCAGGAAGGCACCAGGTGGGCGGGGCTTAGGCCAGGTGACCTAGATCCATTTGCACCTGCTCCCCATCTGCAAAGGAAAAGAGGCTGGAGGGCTCCTTAGGTAGGGAAACAGAGCGGCAAGCAGGAAGGCACCAGGTGGGCGGGGCTTGCTAAGTGGTGGAAAAGAGAGGCAAGCAGGAAGGCACCATGTGGGCGGGGGTGCTAAGTGGTGAAAAAGAGTGGCAGGCAGGAAGGCACCAGGTGGGCAGGGCTTATGCCAGGTGACCTAGATCCACTTGCACCTGCTCCCCATCTGTAAAGGAAAAGAAGCTAGAGGGCTCCTTAAGTAGGGAAACAGAGTGGCAAGCAGGAAGGCACCAGGTGGGCGTGGCTTGTTAAGTGGTGAAAAAGAGCGGCAGGCAGGAAGGAAGGCACCAGGTTGGGCGGGGCTTAGGCCAGGTGACCTAGATCCACTTGCACCTGCTCTCCATCTGCAAAGGAAAAGAAGCTGGAGGGCTCCTTCAGTAGGGAAACAGAGAGGCAAGCAGGAAGGCACCAGGTGGGCGTGGCTTGCTAAGTGGTGAAAAAGAGCGGGAAGCAGGAAGGCACCAAGTGGGCCGGGCTTGCTAAGTGGTGAAAAAGAGCCGCAGACAGGAAGGCACCAGGTGGGCGTGGCTTGCTAACTGCTGAAAAAGAGCGGGAAGCAGGAAGGCACCAGCTGGGAGCGGGGCTGGCTAAGTGGTGAAAAAGAGCGGCAAGCAGGAAGGCACCAGTTGGGCGGGGCTTGCTAAGTGGTGAAAAAGAGCGGCAGGCAGGAAGGCACCAGGTGGGCAGGGCTTAGGTCAGGTGACCTAGATCCACTTGCACCTGCTCCCCATCTGCAAAGGAAAAGAGGCTGAAGGGCTCCTTAGGTAGGGAAACAGAGCGGCAAACAGGAAGGCACCAGGTGGGCGTGGCTTGCTAAGTGCTGAAAAAGAGCGGGAAGCAGGAAGGCACCAGGTGGGGGCGGGGCTGGCTAAGTGGTGAAAAAGAGCGGCAAGCAGGAAGGCACCAGTTGGGCAGGGCTTGCTAAGTGGTGAAAAAGAGCGGCAGGCAGGAAGGCACCAGGTGGGCGGGGCTTAGGTCAGATTACCTAGATCCACTAGCACCTGCTCCCCATCTGCAAAGGAAAAGAGGCTGAAGGGCTCCTTAGGTAGGGAAACAGAGTGGCAAGCAGGAAGGCACCAGGTGGGTGTGGCTTGCTAAGTGGTGAAAAAGAGCGGGAAGCAAGAAGGCACCAGGTGGGCGGGGCTTGTTAAGTGGTGAAAAAGAGTGGCAAGCAGGAAGGCACCAGTTGGACAGGGCTTGCTAAGTGGTGAAAAAGAGTGGCAGGCAGGAAGGCACCAGGTGGGCGGGGCTTAGGACAGGTGACCTAGATCCACTTGCACCTGCTCCCCATCTGCAAAGGAAAAGAGGCTTGAGGGCTCCTTAGGTAGGGAAACAGAGCGGCAAGCAGGAAGGCACCAGGTGGGCGTGGCTTGCTAAGTGGTGAAAAAGTGGGAAGCAGGAAGGCACCAGGTGGGCGGGGCTTAGGCCAGGTGACCTAGATCCACTTGCACCTGCTCCCCATCTGCAAAGGAAAAGAGGCTGGAGGGCTCCTTAGGTAGGGAAACAGAGCAGCAAGCAGGAAGGCAGCAGGTGGGCGAGGCTTGCTAAGTCGTGGAAAAGAGCGGCAGGCAGGAAGGCACCAGGTGGGCGGGGCTTAGGCCAGGTGACCTAGATCCATTTGCACCTGCTCCCCATCTGCAAAGGAAAAGAGGCTGGAGGGCTCCTTAGGTAGGGAAACAGAGCGGCAAGCAGGAAGGCACCAGGTGGGCGGGGCTTGCTAAGTGGTGGAAAAGAGAGGCAAGCAGGAAGGCACCAGGTGGGCGGGGGTGCTAAGTGGTGAAAAAGAGAGGCAGGCAGGAAGGCACCAGGTGGGCGGGGCTTATGCCAGGTGACCTAGATCCACTTGCACCTGCTCCCCATCTGCAAAGGAAAAGAAGCTAGAGGGCTCCTTAAGTAGGGAAACAGAGTGGCAAGCAGGAAGGCACCAGGTGGGCGTGGCTTGCTAAGTGCTGAAAAAGAGCGGGAAGCACGAAGGCATCAAGTGGGCGTGGCTTGTTAAGTGGTGAAAAAGAGCGGCAGGCAGGAAGAAAGGCACCAGGTTGGGTGGGGCTTAGGCCAGGTGACCTAGATCCACTTGCACCTGCTCTCCATCTGCAAAGGAAAAGAAGCTGGAGGGCTCCTTCAGTAGGGAAACAGAGAGGCAAGCAGGAAGGCACCAGGTGGGCGTGGCTTGCTAAGTGGTGAAAAAGAGCGGGAAGCAGGAAGGCACCAAGTGGGCCGGGCTTGCTAAGTGGTGAAAAAGAGCGGCAGACAGGAAGGCACCAGGTGGGCGGGGCTTAGGCCAGGTGACCTAGATCCACTTGCACCTGCTCCCCATCTGCAAAGGAAAAGAGGCTGGAGGGCTCCTTAGGTATGGAAACAGAGCGGCAAGCAGGAAGGCACCAGGTGGGCGTGGCTTGCTAACTGCTGAAAAAGAGCGGGAAGCAGGAAGGCACCAGCTGGGGGCGGGGCTGGCTAAGTGGTGAAAAAGAGCGGCAAGTAGGAAGGTACCAGTTGGGCGGGGCTTGCTAAGTGGTGAAAAAGAGCGGCAGGCAGGAAGGCACCAGGTGGGCAGGGCTTAGGTCAGGTGACCTAGATCCACTTGCACCTGCTCCCCATCTGCAAAGGAAAAGAGGCTGGAGGGCTCCTTAGGTAGGGAAACAGAGCGGCAAGCAGGAAGGCACCAGGTGGGCGTGGCTTGCTAAGTGCTGAAAAAGAGCGGGAAGCAGGAAGGCACCAGGTGGGGGCGGGGCTGGCTAAGTGGTGAAAAAGAGCGGCAAGCAGGAAGGCACCAGTTGGGCAGGGCTTGCTAAGTGGTGAAAAAGAGCGGCAGGCAGGGAGGCACCAGGTGGGCGGGGCTTAGGACAGGTGACCTAGATCCACTTGCACCTGCTCCCCATCTGCAAAGGAAAAGAAGCTAGAGGGCTCCTTAAGTAGGGAAACAGAGTGGCAAGCAGGAAGGCACCAGCTGGGTGTGGCTTGCTAAGTGCTGAAAAAGAGCGGGAAGCAGAAAGGCACCATAATGGGCTCGCAAATGTCAAGCACGTTATTTGCGCCCTGGTCCCTTAACAGGTCCCGTCCACAACGGCTGGTCAGACCAGCTGTTACTGGAGGGACCCGCTAAGGGACCTTGTAGTAGGGCGGTAAGGGATTACCGGCACCGGTCTCCTTACCGGTGCCCGGTATCCCTTACCGCCAATCTCGGAATGAGGCCCGATATCTTTTCCCATATACATACATTTCAAGCTCTTACTGTTGCATTGTATTTTATCCCGCCTCCCTCGGTTACTCTCCATTATTTAATAGGCATGCATCCCTTTTGCCACTCTCTTTGGTCTTATTCACTCACCGTTCACATGTTTTCATCTTCGGACCCTCGGGATCACTGCCTTCGTTATCACCTCTTCGAGCTGCATTCAGATCCGCTTCACGTAGATGTGGGAGGGGATCCTATATTGAAATAGGGGTCCCATCACACCCATCTTGCAAGATTTGGGTCCTATTCTAACCACGATCTACAGGGAGCTTCATGTCCTGTCAGCCGAATGGCAAAGGTCATGCGATATTGCAGAGACTCTGAAGTTTACTTATGTCGACGGCCGATGGTATCTTATCTAACCATCAATCTCTGCTACAAAGTGAACTGGAGACTTCCAGCCCTTTAAGATGAGTAGCAATACCCTTGAGATGGATGGGGATGCAGATTATAATTCAGACGACACAAATAGCTTGGCAAAAAATTCATCTGTTTTAATGCAAGTAAGTAAAACAGGGAGTACAACGAACATCAGCAATCGCTCGATACTCAACTCTCAGCTCATTTAAGAAAAAACATTATTTTTATAGATCAAATGTGTCACTACTGACGTGTAGATCTGCGTCATTACTAACGTCATCCTACGTGTCAAACTTCTAAAACCTATTGGGAAGCGGTATTGGCTCTAAGTGAACTGCTAAATATGGGTATAATATCTGTATAGAGTAACTGAGAGAAATAATTGGATAGTCAATAACAGGTGGGACAACCAAGCCCTCCCTACAAAATGGCCACTATGAACGTCACTAAATGTACGACATCCCATTGGCTGCATAAACTATAGGACCCCAACTACGTGGTCCTGTAAAAATGGTTGGCTTCTAACCCCTGTCAATAACTTTTCACCTATGTGAGCAGCATGCAGACTGAACAACCAGGTACAGGTGAGCTTGTCTTGATACCAACTTCCCACCAATTAAAAGTACATTTCCTTCATCACCTCAATGTTTTAATGACAATTAGTGTTTGAAGTAGGCCTTGAATCTGTACTGTTCTCTGGGATTTTTTAAGGAGTATGGGTACTGTTTGGCTTCCGTGCATAGGTGTGATCTCCACATGCATCCAACTTTCTTCCATCACGTGACTGGACACCACGATTTGAGCCTTTTTCTTGTATTTGATTTTATTCCTCAATAGTCCTCTGACGTCTTTTGTTTTCACTTGAACTTCTTGAACAGGAGCTTCTGTTCTTTCATGTTAATTGTATATAATGTCAACCAATTTTAGTTCTGATAAGACCTTGGCTCTTTGGCTCATCCACTCTTTAGCTGAAAAATATTCTGTTTTAATGCAATTGCTTTTGTAACTGCGACACTGAATTTGAGGCTTTCCTCGTTGTTCAAGACTGCTAAATATGTAGTGGAATCTTCATTCTTTATTCAATCCATAGTATCTTTGATATATATATGTATATGTTGGCACTTGCCGTAATCTATTTACTAGAAGCATTTGGCTAGCTTCATGATTGCTTTGCTGCCTGCGTTTCATTGCATCTGTGCACGTTTAAACTAAATAGTTATCTTCATCATGCTTATGGCATAATTCTCTTTATCTTGATCTCAAGATGTCACTTATCCTTAGTACTTCTTCATTGTTCATAAATCGTCTGCCTCTCTGGTCTGGTTATCTTCTATATATGGAATCGATTCAGTTTCGAATGACGTCACCATTCATCCTGGTCATTCAGTTTCTTTATTTCATCAGGAATCGCATTGAAATGGTCATCATATTGTCTTGAATGTAGGTATGGTTTCCTTAATGGATACTTCACTTCCCATATTCTCTTAGGCATATGTATTCTTATGGGTACTGCACAGAGTCGTTGCTCTTCTCCTTGCCTTCTGATTGGTGTAGTACATGTCACATACTTTGGTTCATACTTCTCAGGCAATGTAGGCGGGGTAGGTGGGGTATGGGTACTTGGCTCCTCCTTTACAGCTCTACCTCAAGACATCCTCCATTGAAGACATCCACAGGCTCAAGGCCTGTCTCACAATGACCCTGTCATAGATGTCCAGTGCTTACCTGAAGCCCAACTCCTCCAATACGGTTCAATGTAATAATGGCCCCACAAAAATGTCTCCTGACAAAAATGTCGCCATTTTTTGTGGAGACATTATTACATTGAACATGCAGGGGACACCCCCGCAACCTGTCCCCATACATAATGTCACCATATATAATGTTGCCAATGGCTTTTCCCGGCGACTTTATGTATGGGGATATTATTACCTTATGCCTCCAAGATTTAATTCCTACGGCTAACACAGAACTCCTTGACATTCAGACCTAGCTGTCCGCTATGAACATTGATGACCGCCTGCGCCAAGTCCCTTGGGTTCAACATTGACAGACACCTCACATTCAAACAGCACATGGCAAGTAAGACACCAAGCTCTTGGTACCAACTTTCTCTCCTGTGGGAAATCAAACCCTTCATCCCAGAAAACAACATCAGATCTGCTGTCCAAGCCTTGGTCCTCTCCCACCTGGATGGTGGCAATGCCATTTTGGAAGGTCTTCCAGCGCTACCATATTACTAGAATCAGCTTTGAACAAACGATTATCCTTCAGCCCCTCATCGTACTCTGAATATTTTCAGGAAACCGTTGATGTATACAAATTTGGAAGACTTGTGAAGCTTAAAATGTTTTTTGCTGCAAGAGACCCAAGCAAGAAATCAACAATGAAAACTATCCCATCGAATCTCAGCATTTCCCACTATCTGAACACAGTTGAATTATTAAACATTCAAGAAACAGAAGACATACATACAATCGAACCATTTGCTACCGAATTGGAAATAGAATTAGATTTAGCTGAAACAACATCATTGAAAAGCATCATCTTTTTATCCTAAATTACCATCAGGTAACACAGTGGATATATGTCATGACCCCTGCCCCTGGCCTTGGCACTCAGGCCATCTGGGCTGCACCACGGTCCTCCATCATGGCCTCAAGGGCCCCACCATGTCCCCCAAGACTCTCTTGGAGTCGGTCCTGGCTCCTTCTGCGCCAGGCTCATATGGAAAGGCAGAGAACTGGAACTCACAATAGCATTTATACAACATGGATGCCCCCACAAGGCTCAGTTCCAGAACTGAGCCATGCAGTCTAGCATTTAGGGTATGGTCAGCCCTGGGGGCAACTGGAATACCTGCAGGCTATATAAGCCATGCCCAAGCCAGTGAACACGCTTCACGTTACTCTGCTGGTCGCAGCGTGACGCTCCCCACGGTCTGTTGGAATCTTCCTCTGCCTTCTGGGCCGTACACCTGCAAGAACAAGAACACTGTTAGAATTTGCTTACCTGCTTCTGTCCTCCGCTCAGAATCCCAAACATCTAGCAACTCGGCGAACGCACGCTCGCTCTCGGAAGCCGCAACCTGGAAGAATAGAGAAGCAGCATTAGTAAGCGTTTCTTCTTCAACATTGAAAAAGCAACCAAAAGCTGCACGCTTACCCGAATTTAACTTGCTTTGGGTCCACGTTCATCCTGGGCCATTCTACGACCTGCAAGAACAAAGAAATGACCGATTAAAAGGGAGTTCATGCAACACTTTACTTACCGTTCTCCATCTTCTCGGCAACATACAGCCCGGAAAACCACGGCGGCCTGCAAGAAAAGGGACAACAAGCAGGTTAGCACAAGAAAGGCACATAGCACCGTGCTCCACGCTTCCACTTACCATCTCGTGCACCGCCCCAGTAGCACGGCATCACCAATACTCCTTCCGCACCTAAGAAAGAAGGAAATACATTAATAGGGGCAATTGCAAAATTAAAGGACAAACTGCCAAAACAGCAGACTTACCTGATGAAAGGAGTTGCAGCAGGTCTGGACTCTGAGGGGCCCGCACCAGTGAAGCAACTCGCTGGCGCCACGCCCATCCACACACACCCCTGCCCAGAACTGCAGGACAGAGAGCGCATCATACCAAACAACAAGGTGAGGAGAACACTAAGGGGTCGTTGGGTCCACAAGGTAGGTGGACTCCAGGCTAGAAGAGACAATAAAGCTAAACCCAAAACTACTGTGTTTTCAGACCTGGTCCTCAGCCGAACAAGAGTCCAAGGGAGTGGGTCTAAGGTCAGAAGCAGTCCAGCCAGATTGGGTGACGTCCCCGTGGATACCAGGTGAGCATACAATGTATTTCAAAAAGCTGTACTTGAAGATCTGAGAACAAACTATTTAAAGAAAAAGAAACAATCAAAGAACATTAAATTAAATATAATCTTGTCTGAGAGAAAAGCTATACAAGAACTCAAGAAAGATCAGGATTTAACAGTCATATAAACTGACAAATGTGAGAAAATTGTCCTCCTTAATACCGAAGACTATATCAAAATGGCCAAGACACATTTGAGTGATGGAAATTGCTATAAAAAACTCACAGATAATCCAATCCCTAAACTTTCCGAAGAGTGGGCTGACAAAAGTAAGAAATGGAACAACAAAAGCTTGCTTACAGATGAAGAACTAAATTTCATGAACAAACAACACCCAATTATTGCAAGCATTTATTTTCCTCCCAAAATTCACAAAAAATATGACAAATTACCGGGTAGCAGACCGATAATGAACAGCATAGGGTCTTTAACAGAGTCAATTTCAGCATACATAGAAACACATTTACAACCGTTGGTACAAAATCTCTATTCCTTCATCAAAGACACAAAAGATGTTATTCAACAGCTTACATTCATCAATTGGGAGTCTGATTTCAGGCTAGTAACATTTGATGTAACAGCCTTATATACAAGTATCATCCATAACAAAGGAATAGAAACAGTTCGATCTTTTCTGCAAAAACGATCAATATCCTATTTTCACCAAAATGAAATGATTTGTCAAATGTTAGAATTTACTCTCAAGAACAATATCTTTCTATTTAAGAAACAAATGTACAGACAGAAACAAGGTACAGCAATGGGCGCCAAATTTGCCCCTTCCTATGCTAATCTCTATATGGGAGCTTATGAATTACAGCATGCATGGAAACACAGCTCATTCACAGAAGGACAAGTTGTATACTGGGGAGATACATAGATGATATTTTTGTAATTTGGAAAGGCAATAAGAAATCACTGCAGGAATTTCATAATCATCTCAACAATAACAGTTTCAACTTAAAACTAACAATGGAAGAAAGTAATCAAAGGATACAATTCTTAGACTTGGAACTGTACATCAAAGAGGATAAGATTCACTCAACGTTATATGTGAAACTGACCGCAGGAAACAGAATACTTTACGCCAAAAGTAACCATCCATCACACATATTAAACAATATTCTGTATGGAGAATATCTACACATTAAACACAATTGCACTGAAGAAAAGGAGTTTTAAAGACACAAATAATTGGCAGAGGGAATATTAAAATATCGGATCAATTAAAATATTTTGTTTTGACAACTATATCAAGTTTCAAGAATCTCATTAACCATTGGCGTGAAAACTAATTGAAGGTGCGCAAGAACTTGTGACTAGCAACTTTAATTTTACTACTGTATCACCCCTGAGATGTATCCTGCATGCTGCAGCACGACTCATCAAAGGACTCCCCACAATAAACCACATCACCCCGATCCTCAATTAACTGCACTGGCTCTTACTACAAGCCTGTAATATCTTTAATTCCTGCTTCATCGTCTACAAGGATGTCATCCTGAGGTCCACAAGTTTCCTCACTGAGAAACTCAGCATCTCACGAGGCCTATAATACACCAAAAATAAGGACATGTGTAGACATGAACGCCACTGGTGCAGGAAGGAAAGAACCAGAAGACAGGCCTTCTCTGTCTACAACCCAAGACTCTGGAACCTCCTCCCAGCCAACATCAGACTCGCCCCACTGCTTCTCGCTAACACCTAGGCCCACACACCCTCCACTCCCCACCCTACCTGAGAATGGATAATCTGCTCTTTGCGGTTTTCTCGCCTGGTTGCATGTAGATTCCTTTTTGCCAAATTGCTTGCCCTCTCCCTTCCATGATAGCTCCCAGTTTCCTTGTTTACCTGTTTCCCTCCTGGTTCTTCACCATATGATAGTAAAGCGCTCTATTGCTTCCCAAAACTAGATCCACGCTCAATAAATACCCTATTAATAATAATACTAAAGTTGCGTGCCTGGTAGGGAATTCATATTAAAGGGTATTGCAGAGTCCCCTGATCTCAATGTAGGTGGTTACACAGTTAAACACTACACTACACATATTTTGGAGTGGTATGAGTGAATACACATGCCAGGAGCTGGCCAACTTGTTTTGATCAGGGTGTGTTTGTATTTGTAAGACATTAACAATTCTGCAGCAGGTAGGGAATATCCCAGAGGTAAGGGAGTGGAGAGAGTGGAGAGCTAATCAGAGATGAATGGTGCTAGGTCTTTGGGTTTTGTGGTGCAACTATCTCCATGGAAGTACATGAATCTGTAGCTTCACAGATGATGGATGACATATCAGAGGGTGGAATGGAGCCAAGAAAGGATGAGATGGGGATGGCAGCAATAAGAAGGAGGGGGTGGAGATAGGCATTCAGGGTGTCTGATCTAAGATGAAAAGTATATGGCAAAGTCAATGGCAGAGAGAGGGAGGAGGAGATAGAGATGGCTGCTGGTAGGGGTAAGGAGTGAGAAATCTGGAGCGTGGAGGAGAGTCTATGTGCTTGACCATGAAGACACAAGATGATCTTAATGCAAGTGTTAGATTTAGCCGCATCCAGACCAATAGAAAGAGTGGAGTGCGTTTTTATGGGTGACAAGGAGTACTGGTATGCAGGACATCTGCCAGGGCTGTAGGTGGGGCTACACTGTTGTCTTTAACGGGCAAATGTCGGTTGTGATCCAAGGTTGAGGATGAGTTCAACTGGGCACGAAAGTGCAAGTCTGGTAGTGATATTGGAAAGGACCTTTGCAAGTGGAGAGAAAATGAAGGAAGGGCCTGCTCAATGGAGTGAGTACTAGGTGGGAAAAGGGCAAGGATGGAGGACCTGGCATCAGCTAGACAGTGTGTTAGTGAGTCAGCCTTGAATGTGGTGATGTGCAGACGAGAGGGAAAGAGGGCTGTAATGAACAGAGTAATCTCGAATACACATTTTGACGGTCCTCTTGACTTTTTGTTTGTCTTTAATGGAGTTCTAAAGAAGATGTCTCCAGTGAAAACTACAGGTCTCACTGGAGGTTGCAACTGTTATATGTTTGTGGCCTTTTCAGGACCTCTTATGGACCACAAAAATAGGAGCAACAACCAACTTACCTCTTAACCTCTGTGGTCCAGAATATGTTTTCTAGTTCAAGATGGTTTAAAGTTGTTGCTGCATAGGTTGTACCTATTTTTGTTCACAGGAAGCGTTTCTCTTCCTGGAAACTCCAGAATTGAACCTCTGGTGCTGTGCAACCCTGTTACCAGTTACTTGGACTTTGATGCCTTTGTGTATGATTAGGTGTAAACCTGAATTGGCCAGGTAGGGTGATTTCCTTGTTGTGAGCTTTGGCCAAGAACTCACAAAGGAAAGTATGACTTTCCCTGGAGTGATGTGCATAGGCCGGCTATCTGGAATTCCTCTGAAATCCACATCCACTGCATTTGCATTTGAGAATACCAGTATGGTGGCTAATTGGGTGGTCCCCAGAGTTTGAATGGTGTGATGGTTTAGGGTTACTCCCTCTCCTTCAGTTTAGTATAAAAGATCCAGGAACTTTGTCAACTGCTAGAACCTGACCCTAAAGCATATAATTAAGATGAGTGTCCCGCGGATGACCATGGAAGCTCTGTGCCAACATATTTTGGGATCTTGAAATTCCAATGACGTAGCTCTGACTTTCTATCAACCAAAGGGAACCGTGTCCGGTGCTCCTTTCCCTTGAATCAGTGCGGTCAACTGGATCTTTCCATTACGAGGTGTTTTTTGGCTTTTCACTTTGCTGCACTTCCTGTGCTGCTTGACCTCTGGAACAGAACTGTCCACTGGTCCTCCTGTGATCCCTGACGTGGATGTTGCTTTACAGGAAGAAGCCTCTTGAGTAACGGGCCCCTGGTAACATGGAGCCCTCCTCTGGAGTGGTTCTGAACTGAGACCTGAAAGGGGCATGCTTCATGGGCCGCCCATCTGCCTTCACTTCGCGCTTTTCTACTGTTGTAGGGCGTGGGGGTCTCTCTGGCCTCAACTGGGCATCCAGGTCTGCTGCTCCAGAATGTCACTTGCCTGTTGCCGGCCTTGCTCCCTGGCTATCAAAACCATGGTCTCCCAGTGGCTGCTCCAACGGGACCTGCTCCGATATTCCCTGGAACACCTTTGGCTGATTTTCCTTCTAAGGATCTTCTCATGGGGATACTCTGCCTCACCTGTAAAAGATGTGTTCCATTTGCCCGTGGCTGTTGGGATCCCATGTTGAGAAGGCCCATCCAGAACCAAGCTCTCCTCTTCAGTGACGTTGCTACACAACTCAATGATCTCCCATCCAGAGGCTTGGCGAGTACCGACTGCCTCCATCCTCTGATCCTGGTCAGGGTCCTCTTTGCACCCAAATATCTTTTAGGGTCGTGCAAAATATTTACTTGCTTCCATTTAATACCATTGGTCTATTTTTTCCTATGGGCCCATAGATTTACCATGGGTGATTTAAAACACGTCCAGTGAAATATTTGGAAATTCTTTGGTCCTGTGAGACCACTTTTAATCCATGTTCAGAAACATTATTTTAAATGTGTCCTTATCTGTTTATTTTGTAGTGTTCCTATGCAAAACTTTATTAAGAACAGAACTTATTTTGGTAGCTATATTGAGTGGATTAACCATTACTGTGTGATAATGAAAAGGCTTTATTGTACTGTTACACAAGTTCACTCCATCTGTTTAGCTGTCTTGACTGCTCGTGCCATTCTACCACTTGGTTAAGTGAACACCCCGTTAGCAAGTTAAGTTATATATCTGGGTCCTAGGAATCGAGCCTAAGAATAATGGCTATAAGAAGAACAAAGGTGGGAAATTGATGGAGAGAGAGATCGGCTGGGCAGAGATCAATGGAGAGGATAGAGCAGGCGACGAATGAAGAAATCAAGAAAAAGTATAAGGGAGTTGCCATGGACGTCTGTCAGAAGGTTTTGGCAGGAAGACAGTCGAGGGTCTAGTCGGTGGGCATTGGAATTTTTTGAGTGATTGAAGTCTCCCAAGAGGAGGATTGCGGTTTTAATGGGGAGTAAGTCAAGAAGGAGTTCCAGAAGGTAGTAAGGGAGCCAGGGGGCAAATAAAATGATGAGGATTGTGGATGAAGGGGTTTGGTGTGAGAAGATGAATAGCAATGAATTCTAAGAACTTGGAGAAAAAGTCAGATTGGCAGAGAAGTGGGGTAGAGGTAATTGGTCTGACTAATTATAGGGCAACGTCTCTGCTTCTTGCAATCAGTCTGGGAGTGTGGGGGAAGGTAACAGGATCGGTAAGGAGAGCAGTGAGTGTGGCCATGTCCTAGGACTGATATATGTTTCTGTAATGGGTGGTGCCATTCAAAGTGGTCTGTGAGAAACGAGGGACTGGGCATTCCAGAGCACGAGGGTGAGCGTGTTAGGGAGGCACTAGAAGCAGAACGATGGAAAATGTGGGTTACTGAAGGCAAGGAGAGGGGATAAATGAGGTTGGAGCGTATGCTATAGGTTTTGAAGAGGAGCATACTAAAGGGATAGGGTAGTGTGGGGAGGCGGGGAGAATGGAGTGGGGTGTCACGCAAGTGTGGGCTTGGGTGATCCATGCAATAGGTAAAGAGTGGGTAGTGTGATGCTTAGGAAGCGGCAAGAAGAGGCGGCATGTGCCTGTGTGATGCAATAGTCTAGTTTATCGACAACCAGAGAAACAGTAGTTAGGTTATAAAATATACATGGAATCCCCTCAATTAGACATGGACGATCAAAGGTGCAGTTGGCAAGACAAAGTGCACGTGATCAAACAGAGGGGGTGCAGATGTGGATGATATGGCATGCAGTATGCAGTAGTCTACTAACAGTCTGGAGTGGGTAGTAGTAATCCGTTGGCATAAGATGGCACTGCCCGGCAAATGGTATCAGGGCCTGGACAAATAAAGGTAATACCTGGTAAATGGTCTGACTCCCTGGATAGATGGTCTCAATAGCTGGCAAATGGTTTAAAGTATGATGTCATTACTTGGCAAATGGTGTCTGTAACTAAGGAGATAATGCATAATTCCTCACAAGTGGTGAGTGCCACTAGGATGGTCACTCTTTCCCCAGACCAGACACTGAGGTATATTTTTAAACGTGTTTATTATCTAAATACTCAAAGGATTACATGCCAGAATGGCAGCAGTGGTCAGAAAGTAAGTTGTCCAGGTATAAGCTGGTGAGGTTCTCAACCATGGATCAAACAAAATGGGACCTATTGATCAAAAAGTCTTCGCCAATGGAATGTCCAGTATATTTATAGTCTTAAGAAATTAACAATCCAAGCCCAGTGACAGGTCCAGAGTAGAAGTGTCTCAAAGTTCCAGCAAGTCCCAACAAATATATGAAGTGCATAAATTAAAGACTTCCCTCGTCAATGAGGATATCGGGATCTAAGTGGTTTGTTTGAGAAAAACAAATCCTGCGGCTGAAAATACTGTTTCTTTTGTTTTTGCACATTTCAATGCACCTATATGTGGGGGGACACATTCATCTATATGTGGGGGGACACCCCATTATCCCCTTACAATATGTATTACCCTACCTGACCCCCCCACATATAAATGTGTTGAAATGCGCAGTTTAAAATTCAGCATTTTCGCCTGCTGGATTTTCGACCGCGAAACAATGGGATGATACCGGATATCATCACTCTTGACAATGTCCTCCCTGGAGAGGGGACTGTGAATAGTGTGTATTTTGTCACAAATAAGAGTTCAAATGCAGTCTTACCCCTGCATAAAGACAGGCATCCAAAATGATTTCAGCTTTGTATTGGTAGCTGCACATGGTACACCCAGTTATCCCCCATTGAAAGTGTGCATTTTGTCAGGCACAACTTCATGGAGTGATTTGCCTTTTCTATTACACATTTGGTCTCTGGACAAAATGAATTTAAACAATGCAGCTCTGATCCCCCAGGCTCTAAGGCCCTTCTCAAGGCTTGCCCTGCAAAAGCTGGACTATTATGGAATGCCTGAGCTGCTGTCATGGCTACTACCCCCCTGGAGTGCCTGCATGACTGATTTGCAGTCTGCTCTCTTCCGAGGGATCATCCAGGTAAAGCTTGCGTTAAAATCTACCATTACTACAATGTGTAATATGCTGCTGGCAGTGGGCCTATGTGATCAAGTATTAAATTGTAAAAGAAGAGTTCATCTTTCTTAAAGGAACCTCTTTTGGCTTTTTACTCCGATTCAGTCTTCAGACATGTCGCAGTTTGCATAGTTTAGTTTTGCTATGCCTCAAACCTGGCCAACAATACCTATCAAGAAGCAGCTGTGTAGTTGCAGTAACTCTAACGTGAGGAGATGCAAGTCCAGCTTGAGTGGTGGCTATTAGCCTCTCTCTGACTACTTCATTGGGGATTACTCCTTGAATAGGATCTCCTTTTTCATAGGAATTGACTACTGCTTTGTTTTTCTGTCATTAATAGAATTGCATGGAAATAAATCCTTTTGGACTAGGTGAGATACCAAAAGGCACTTATTTAATTTGCCTCATCCATTGCAGTAGTTGAGCGAGTTATGGCTGATGCTCTCGTTTTCACTGTGTGCTCTTGTGTATGTGCGATTGTGTGCTTCCCTCGTAATAAAAGGAGTCCGTTCCAGGACTCAAACTTGTTTCGAGTGTGGTCTGCAAGAGACAATTGTATGCCTGTCTCTGAAATCATTCTGAATCCTCCAACGTAAATGTGTAAGTCTGGACAATGTAATCAGACTAAGAATGTGGGCTTCTGAGAGGGCTTGGCATTGAGCCAGAAACAACTCATGTAATTAGTCTGAGCGGGCGTGTCTCCTAGGTGTTTCTCTAGCAATGTCAGAATATTTTATTTATTATATTAATTTATACATTTTATCCTGTTAAATGCCCTGTGATGGCTGCACATAGAGCTGCATGTGGGCAAATTCCAGCAGCTGTAATTGCTGATCCATCACAATGGATTACTTGGTGGAAGTTAAATAATGGAATTTTAGGTAACATGGTGTCTGGCTCTCATGGTCCGTGTCGGATCACTCATTCTTTATGAGTCTGCTTTATAATATTTTACATCTTGGGCATGCTGGGTTGCTTCCCCACTGTACACATCTGGCATGTAATGCTCTTGCATTAGCCACACTAGAGTGAGTGGCAGCTTCAAGTTGAACTAAAGGTGTGTTTGTGTGCATTGTTATTCCCAGCCATGGGGCGTTCTTTCTGGCTATTTATCTGGACTGCAGTTATAACTTTTTCCTCCGTGTAAATATCCAATTCTGGAGTGACTATACACATGATTAATAAGCAACTGGTTTAGTCTCCCCTAAATTACAACCTGTGTAGGTATCAAATGCCATCAAATGTATATCCTGATCCTCGTTGTTTGTCTTGCAAAGGACCAGTTTGTCTCATCAATGAGCCCATGCTGCAAAAAAAAAAGCATAACAGTGGTTTCATTAGCTCAGTTTAATTGGACATGTATGATCTGCCAAAATGTTAAAGACCTATGATCTGCACTTGTCAAAAACCAAGTGACCTGCCTCTGCCCTCATCCATGAGAGTGGAACCCAGGAAGGTGAGTTAAGATTTATTTAAGTTAAACAAATGCCCTTTTGGCAGCCAACCTGCAAATTCAGTCCACTTGTTGCAAGTGCTGATGTAAGTCCTTATGAGTGACATAAATATCTACATATTGCCTGCAGTTAAGATATTCTTCTATGAGACTTGGTAGTCTGCTCTGGGGGAATTCTTATATCCCTGCACAAGTCTCGTGAACTCAAAATGGCTCCCCTGAAACATGAACGCTGTGTATTTTTGGGTTTCCTCACTTAAATGATTGTGTAAAATATTGGTTACCCGGATCAAGTTTTGTATTTGCATCTGTGCAGGTTGGCTAAAAGCTTGAATATGCAGATCCTTGGGGTGCCTTTGTTCTAGATGGAACGCCCGATAACCACCATAATACAACACCACGCTTACTCTCTCTTATACACCAACACTCAACTAGAACACAGCGATACTATAACACATTCGGTATAGCTGTTCTCATACTAACACCCGCCACATACTCCCCATCATCCTAACTAAACATCAGCTGAGCACACTGTTAGCTTAAGTGTCTCCTCAGGCCTAATGCAACCACAAATCAGTCTGGGCGTCATCCCTGCAGAATGAACACATATGCCTGACCTCCCAACTGCTACACCTACCGCTAAGAAGCAGCTATCATGCAACTGTCACCCCGGCTGCACACATACGGTGCACACATGTACCTTATGACTCTTTCTCTCTCTACTGACTTTCAGAGGGCGTTCAACCTACCAGCGCTTTGAGATCATACCAATGATACATAAGGTGCTATATAAATGCCAAGTAATATAACATAACATAACATCAAAAAAGCAGTGCAATAGTTATACAGGAACATTTTGCTCAAGAAAAAGCACTCGTCTAATGTGCTAATCAAGGACAATAAATGTAAGAGACTTTGTACTATACTCCCCACACCCCCATGCACATGCACACACCCAGCATATCTCAGCATGCACATCATTGGCAAGCTCCCCACAGCCCCCATGCACACATCCAGCATATCTCAGCATGCACATCATTGACAAGCTCCCCACAGCCCCCATGCACACACCCAGCATATCTCAGCATGCACATAATTGGCATGCGCCCCATCGCCCCCCAGCACACACCCAGCATATCTCAGCATGCACATCATTGACAAGCTCCCCCCCGCCCCCACGCACACACCCAGCATATCTCAGCATGCACATCATTGACATGCTCCCCACCAACCCCACCCAGCATATCTCAGCATTCACATATTGACATGCTCCTCACCGCCCCCATGCACACACCCTGCATATCTCAGCATGCACATCATTGACAAGCTCCCCACTGCCCCATGCACACACCCAGCATATCTCAGCATGCACATCATTGACAAGCTCCCACTGCCCCCATGCACACACCCATCATATCTCAGCATGCATATCATTGACATGCTCCCCACCGCCCCCACACACACACACAGTATATCTCAGCATGCGCATCATTGACATGCTACCCACCGCCCCCACATACACACCCAGTATATCGCAGCATGCACATCATTGACATGCTCCCCACCACCCCCCCCACACACACAGTACATCACAGCATGTGCATCATTGACATGCTCCCCACCGCCCCCCCACACACACACACCCAGTATATCTCAGCATGCGCATCATTGAACTGCTACCCACTGCCCCCACACACACAGTATATCGCAGCATGCACATCATTGACATGCTCCCCACCGTCCCACACACAAATACACAGTATATCCTAGCATGCACATCACTGACATGCTCCCCACCAATCTCACACACACACACCCACAGTATATCTCAGCATGCACATCATTGACATGCTCCCCACCGCCCCCACACATACACCCAGCATATCTCAGTATGCACATCATTGACATGCTCCCCACCGCCCGCATGCACACACCCAGCATATCGCAGCATGCACATCATTGAAATGCTCCCCACCACCCCCATGCACACACCAAGCATATCTCAGCATGCACATCATTGACATGCTCCCCACCACCCCCACCCAGCATCTCAGCATGCACATCATTAACATGCTCCCCACAACCCCCAACACACACCCAGTATATCTCAGCATGCACATCATTGACATGCTCCCCACCGCCCCCACACACACACCCAGCATATCTCAGCAAGCACATCATTGACTTGCTCCCCAACGCCCCCACACACACACCCAGCATATCTCAGCATGCACATAATTGACATGCTCCCCAACGTGAGAAATGTTACTCCCTGAGGACATTTGCAGCAACTTAAGTTCATGAAAACTTGCTAGATTTTTGGTTGGAATTCCAAAATGTTATATCAGGTTACACCAATGTTTCTAGCATTGGGTTGGTGTAACAAAAAGCAAATACGTGGTTAAGAACCTCTGAATACTTGTTTAGTGAATTTGGTTTCATGCAGTTGATTTATTATAAAGAAGCTTGTTTGTAAAAAAAAAATAAGTTCTGATGGTATTGTGGATATCTTTCCTGTACAGCCCTGAAGAAAACAAATCATCATGGACTTAATAGAACTACCAATGACATCCATCATTACTGTTTTAAGAACATATCCCTACTACGTCTGTGTCTTGCAGAGTGACATAGAGTTGGCCAGCTATAAATGGGCTTGCTATAATTATGATGTGTTATTCACATAGTGCCTTTTGCCACAGCGCTGTACATAAAACATATTTACATACAATATCACCCAACCAAAGTTGGTACTCATTTATCGACCTCAGAAGGATGAAAGTCTGATTTGGCCTTGCCGGGATTCGAACCTGCAGATGACACACAGATCACAGCTGTGAGTGCTCAACCCACTGACCCATCTCACTTTCGAGTGCGTGCAAGCTGAAACGCACTTCAAGAGGACCATTTTATTTTCTCCAAACTGAGTCATTTATTCATACAAATTATCTCTGCTTCTGAAGAAAAATACATGAAACACAAAAACAGCGCAGCAGTGCTTATTATTCATGTGTAGCTTGCAAACAGGAGGGATAAGTGGTGCATCCAGGTGCTGAAGTTACAGGTTCAGAAAATAAATGCCTGGGAGCCAGGGAAGTCATTTGGGGGGTGCTAGGGACCGCTGCTGCGACCCCTGCTGATGCAGCTGTGACCCTTTGGCATGGAGCTTGTTCTTTTTAATAATAGTTTCTTGTTTTCAACAGGCCTCTGCGACCCCTGTTGAAAACAACAAACTATTTTTTAAAAGCATGCAAGCACGATGCCTGGCGGCAGGCACAGCACCGGCACCACTTTGTCTCGAGGGTTAAGGGTTGCTTAGCAATCAGCTTATCCGATTTCCATTGAAACCCCACCTCGGTGCACATTAGTGACTCTGCTGCTTTCGCTTCACTTCCAACTCCCCGGGACTGAGCCCTGCCGAGCTGGGTATGAGACTGCAGTGCTCAACCCTGCACCAGATAAGACTCCTGTGTGCCCTGGAAGGTGCAGTGCAGACTCACATTCTGTGTTGCACATACTAACCGACCAAAAACACATGAACTGTGTGATGGGGTCACGGGTCAAAAAAAACTGAATATCTGTACCTCGAATATCACATAAACAATACTTCTAGTCCCTCCCACCGCAGATATCAAATATGAAAGAAAAAGCGAAGATGGGTCAATTTATCAATTGGCTATGGTCTTATTGTAATAAATTACACTCTGACATTTTTAAAATAATCTGTCACTCGCCAACAAATATGGTATGTTATGCTAAAGGTATTTATATAGCGCACCGTCACCAACGGAATTGGTCCCCATGCGCTCTGGCGGATCTGTAAACAGGAAGGAGGGCAGGTAGGGTTAGTCGGGATGAGGGGAGTGGGAAAAGTGGTGGGCTGTTGGCAGCTTCAGCTCGGTAAACACTGAGTGCTCTGGGCTTTGGTGCAAGTATCGGACCCGGCGAGACCTCATGAACTGTGGGTGCTGTTTATGTGTTTTTGCTGTGGTGTGGTAAGTGCGTGCAGATTGCTGGGAGAGAAATGGTTGTGTGACTTTTGTGTGGGTTAAGTATGCAGAAAGTCGAGGGTTGGGTTAGTGGGGTCTGCTTCCTGATGCCAGGTTTGATGTCAGGTACTTCTGGTCCCGTTCGGGTTGTATCCCTGTGGGTGGGGTTGTTGCAATTTCTTTATGGGCCGTCTCGCTGTGGTGGTGCTGCGCTGATCCAGCTTTATCGTAGTGAGTATTGTATGGAGTGCCTACCATCTCCTACCATGGAGCGATAGGTGTGTCTGAACCTTTTCTTTGGGTGTGGAACTGGGTTGGTACTATCTATTCTCTTGTTGTCTAATGTGGCCCTGGTCCGCTGAGGCTTTGAAGGGTTCAGGGTCGGAGTGCTGTTGATGGGACGTCCTAGTGTATCTGTCTAGGTCAGCCTGTGTATTCAGTTGTTAGGAGCTTCCTGCCATGACTATCATAGAGAATTAGACTATACATTACAGTTAAAAAAATAAGCAACCAGAGTGAATGGCTTCCGCTTTGGGACTGTCAACACTGGGTTTCAGTGAAACCAGAATCACACTGAAAATGGCTATATGACACATATATGCAGCAAAGCTCTCTGCAACTCCAAGAACAAATAAGGCTGCACTTGGTTTCTCCTGAGCCAGCCAGTGTTTGGAGGTAACCGAGGTGCGATTAGTGACCATGCTGTTAAAGTAATTATGGCAACCATGTTTACTTCCTGCGATGCCCCCACACAGGCATAGATATTGCTAACAATGTGGCAAGTGAGGGCGGGGTGCTCACTCACCCCTCGGGGACTACAATAAATACAGTTTCCTGCTGGACTTCAGCCCAACCTTGTGGTTGCACTACACAGCTGTGGGCCTGAAAGTTTGTGTATCCTTTTTAAATCGATACAATTTACCCTGTCTTCACATGACCCAGTGCCTGTCTGTCTCTCAGGCGGTGCTTGACTGTCACCAGACCTGAGCACTAGTTTTCCTAAGAACACCCACAGACAGCTAAAGAGTGACTTGAGAGACATGAGGCGCCCCAGCTGGGGGACAGGGCGCTGCACTAGGACCTAAAAGCCCCGACTCCTCCAGCGTGCTGCCCAAGACTAGGGAGCAATTGCAGCGGGAGTCGTGTTGGAAACTGCTACTGCCTGAGCCGTGCAGAGGCATGGCCCCTTTCTGCCCCCGCATATCCCGTGACAAACCAACAAGTCCTTGGATGAGTAGACACCCCCATCTGCAGACACTCACACCCCACACCACCTCAGTCACCTGCTGCGTGGCTCTGGTGACTCTCAGACAGATGTTTACCTAAGTTGCAAGACTTTAACGTCGCGTCATTGTTTTTGTACTTTTACCAAATATTGGGTAACAGTATCCCCGCTTCTGGACATCGCCTTAACGTTGTGCCCAATTGCACTCCAAAACATTAGACCCTCAATCTCTCTGCACTTTCTTAAATCTGGCTTCACCGAATGATTGGAATTTGCCAGTGGGAGGATGGTTAAATGTTAAAGGTATTGATATCGCTCACCGCCACCAACGGAGTTGGTCCCCCGACGCTCTGGTGTATCTGTAAACAAGAAGGTGGGTTGGGTTTGGTTAGTCGGGAGGAGAGGGAGTAGGAGAGTGAGAGAGGTGGTGTGCTGTTGGCATCTTCAGCTCTGTGTACAGTGTGCTGCGCTTTGGTGTTAGTATTGGACCTGGGCGTGACTACGTGTGCTGTTGGTGTTGATTATGTGTTGTTAGTTTGTTGTTGATGCGGTGTGGTAAAGTGCGTGCAGTTTGCTGGGCGAGAGTAGGTTGTGTGAATTTTCGAGTGAGTTAGGTATGCAGAGATGTGAAGGTAGGGTTAGTGGGGTGAGAATCATGGTTGTGGCATATCTTGTTCGGTTTAAATTATATCACTACCGGCGGGATTAGGTGCTTATATCCTTTCTTGGCCGTCTGGTTGTAGAGGTTGAAGCGCAGCGCCCTCCCTGTTGTATTCTAATGAGCAATGTATAGTGAGATTAGTGTGTCTATTCTCCTCCTTGGGTGTTGGAGCGGGTGTAGTGTGCATCCCTCAAGAGGCCTCCACATCTCTATAGCTGGCGTTGTCAGGTTTGGTGAGAACGCACCATGTCACCAATTTCCCAGTCCAGAGCTGTCCTTTTATCATAAGTCATCTATATCACCAGGGGTTTGGTCCAGTTTGCTTTACACAACGGAAGTTAGACAAGACTATAACACCCAGAATGCATTCGTTTATGAAACGAAATCCCAGGACTGGATAAATGCCAAGCATGAGTCAAATAGTCACTGAAACGTAAGCTCACGTGCTCCTGTGCTGTGTATTCTCACTGTGCCCAAATCAGAAGGTATTCACGAAAACAAAAAATAAAGCCAACATTATTCACTACGTTGCGTTTGCCTGGCAAAGTGCCCAGCTAATGATCACTTATCTAGAGTGGTGAAGTGAGCTAGAAATAGGTTTCCCAGAATCCACTGCATTGCTAAATGAAGCACATGGGCTAGCAAAATGGTGTGCTGTGATATGGCCATCTGATTACCTTATCAGAGCAGCCAAGTGGCCACCTGTAAAGTGCTGGCTGTTTAGCTAACAGCACTTTGCGGACTTGGATGAAGGTTTTACACATGATGTGGGGCCGCTGTGCCAGACACCACATTGACATCTGTAGCATAGTGTATTTCAATAGTTAGGTTAACTTGGTGGGCGGACGGCTGGTTGGCACGAGAGAGAGAAGAACGAGAGATGGAACGTGGGAGAACGAGGACAGCGAGATGCGGGTTTCGAAGTCCAACGCCTGCATTCACTAGTCGGTGGGGCCTGATGCGAATACTTGTTTATGGGAGATAATAAATACTAATCTCCAATCATATCGTGCTTGTGTTTCATACTTACCTTTACACTACAAGTGGCGACGAGGATTCAGGCTCCACCGCGCCCCGCCCTGAAGAACCGCGGTGCCGCGACGGATACGATATCCCAGTGGCCGCTCCGCTTTTCCCTCTGAGCGTTGCAGCGGCCACATTGATCAACCGATAGTGCCGGGGAGGAACGACTGCATCCACAGAGGCCGTTCCGCCTTTCCTGGCGTTGCAGCGCCAGAACAAGTAAGTCCCCGCCCTTTTCCGGATACATAGAGCCAATAAATCTCTAATAACATTACGGACAGCTAAAACTACCATATTATATAAAGTAAAAGGACACTGAAATCGGGACATACCGTATTACATAGAGTAATTGAGCAGTGAAATCAGCACATACAAGTTTAAAGCCCTACAGGGAGAGTGAAAGTGATACAAAGGGTAATTGAAGGCTATACAAGCTCTCAAACAAACAAAAAAAAAAAAAATTGAAAACTCAACAACTCAATTGAACCTATCAATTTTCAAACGCACAGGCAGACATAAGGAGTATTACAGTGCATCCTCAAATTTAATACCAATGCAATTGAACTACATGTTCCATAAACGATAAATCTACACACGCTCAATCCACCATGGCATTCAGTAGTGTTCCACCCCCCATGTTTTTCCTATCAGAAGTAGGAGAACCATCAATTCCATGGAAGAGGTGGATTAAATCTTTTGAACACTATGCAGGGGTGGTGTGTGGACAGAATTGCAGCGTGGAAAAAAGAAAGTCACTCCTGTTGCACTGTTTGGGACCAGCTGGACAAGAAAAATTTGAAGACTTGCCTGAATTATCACCGGAAGATAGTGCAGATCTAAATGAATATGAGTGCTCAGTAAAGAAGATGAGTAGACATTATGAAAAGAAATTGAGCACCATCCTTGAACGTTATAAGTTTGGGAAAAGAGTCCAAGAAGAAGGCGAAAGTGTCGAGCAATATGTAACTATATTAAGAAAATTGGCTAGGACGTGCAAATTCAATGCTCAATTAGAAGAGAGAATACGTGATCAGTTTATGCTGGAATGCAGAAGCAGCAAGGTGAGAGAAAAGTTGTGGGCTGAAGATGACCCTCCCCTTGATACAGTTATAAGAATAGCCAAAGAAGTTGAACACACTGAGAAATGTGTTCGAGAACTAGAGAACAGAGTACAATCTATTGAAGTCAAAAATGACACACCAAGGAATAATATTGGTATGAACACTAACAAGAATAATGGATCATTAGCCCAAGTGATGGAAGTAACCGGTGGGAAGAACAAGTGGGACAGAAATCGTAAACCTTCGTGGAATGAAAACAAAAGGAATAAAGGAAATTCCAGCATACACACGAGAAGGAGAAGTCCTCCCTCACGTAGGCAGAGGAACAGTCCAAGAAGGAAAAATACTGGGAAATGTTTTAGATGTGATAGCACAGATCATTGGGCGGACAATCCTGAGTGCCCAGCACTGAAAATCATATGTGGAAAATGCAAGGGCAAGGGGCATTATGCTAGGTGTTGCAGAGCACAGAGTAACTCCATGAATTGGATCGGAGATGATAATGACAGCAATGGAGAAGATGACGAGTGCGTATTTACCATAATGGATGAAGAGCATGAGGAAGAATTAGAAAGCCCCAAAGCTATGGTGCGTGTCGATGGAGTAAACATGCACATGATGATTGACTCTGGTGCCAAATATACCTTAATTCCGCAATGTATGTGGGATAAAAGAAGACATGAATACTTACATGAGTCAGACATAAGACCTAGAGCTTATGGCGGAATAAGAATCGACGTTATCGGATGGTTTTGGGGTGAGCTACTGTTTAAAGACAGGAAGGCAAATGGAAAAATTTATATCACAAAGTCAGGCAGAATCCCTTTACTAAGCTGGACTCATCAAAGTAAACTCAAAGTCAAGTTAGATGCCAGTGCAGATGAATCTGTAATGAACATTGAAAATGGGAAGCTAGGAAAACACACAAAAATGAATAATACAAAAACTAACGAAGAAGCATTTAAATGTGTTTTCAGGAATGAGATTGGATGTTTGAAGGGTTACTCGCATAAGATCAAGATGAAACCTAACTGTGTTCCAGTAGCTCAGAGACTTCGCAACATTCCTTTATCCATGAGAGACGAAGTAAAAAAAGAAATAAAGAGTCTAGAAGACCAAGGTATCATAGAAAGTATCGATGCCAGTGAATGGGTGTCTCCATTGGTTGTCCTAAGGAAGAAGTCAGGGAAATTGAGAATATGTGTAGACATGCGGGAACTAAATAAGTGTGTTATTCCTGACAGACACCCACTTCCCAACATTCATGAAATAGTTTCCACCATTGGGCCATCGAAACATTTCTCCACTCTTGACTTAACATCTGCGTATCATCAAGTAAAATTACATAGAGAATCCAGGTGCATGACAGCATTTATCACACCAGATGGTCTATATCAATATAAGAGGTTGCCTTTTGGGCTTATATCAGCGGCATCTGTCTTCCAGAAAATTATGCATAGTCTGTTTGCAGAAGACCAAGGTGTCATATGTTTCCAGGACGACATACTAATACATGCTATTGATCAGATAACACACGATGAGAGATTACAATATGTATGCAAGAAACTGTATGAAGCTGGAATGACATTAAGCAAAGAGAAATGCAGAATTAATTGTAGTGAGATTGAATATTTAGGGCACAATATATCAGCTGAAGGAGTGAGACCGAAGAAACAACTATTGGATGCCATTGAGAACATGCCAAGACCCAAATCTAAGGAAGAAGTGCGTACTTTCATTGGCATGGCCGAATACTATTCGAAATTCATGCGAGATTTCGCTATGCATACAATTCCACTCCGAGAACTTTTGAAGAAGAAATCATTTGTATGGGACACGGAATGTGAAGAAGAGTTCGAATGGATAAAACATGAGTTGAATAAGGCACCATCACTAAAAAATTTCAGGAGTGGAGAGAAAACAATCATCGCAACGGATGCCAGCAATGTAGGCCTTGGTGCAGTGGTCACACAAATGATCAATGGCAAAGAAAGACTAATAGCTTTTGCATCTAGGCTGTTAAAAGGTGCAGAAAAAACATATGCAGCTATTGAGAAAGAGACATTAGCTATCAAATGGGCTGCAGGAAAATTTCGAAATTTTATTTGGGGTGCAGAAGTGGAATTCCACACGGACCACAAACCACTGGTTCATGTCATAATGAATAAAGGCTTGGAAAATGTTTCGAGCCGCATAAAAAGATGGGTCATACTCCTGCAAGAATACAACTGTGTAGTTAAATATGTGCCAGGTACAGATAATCGTGCTGCTGACTGTCTTTCGAGACTCACCAATGTTTCGGAGATAAATAGTGATGACGATATGAACCCAGAAGTTGTACTTAATATTGAAGAATTATCCATATCGGAGAAGGAATGGGAAGATGCGGAGAAATCAGACATGAAATTTGAGAAATTGAGAGAAATACTACTGAGTGGTAAATCGTTGATCAAAACCAAATATGAAGAAAGTGGACTGATCGAGTTTTGGAAGGTAGCGAATGAACTCAAGGTGGAGAATAATAGAATTCTGAGAGGTGACAGAATCGTTCCACCTGCAAGTCTACGCCAAAGGATCATTACGCTGGGCCACGAAGGTCACCAGGGTATTGTGAAGACAAAAAGGAGAATACGTGATGAATTCTGGTGGCCAGGATATGATCTACAAATTGAAAGGAATATACGTGATTGTATCCTTTGCAAAGAGAGTGATAGAGGGTGTGTGAATGAGAAATATCCCATGGTAGTTACAGATATTCCGAGTAATGTGTGGACTGATCTAGGTATGGATATATTAGGTCCAATTTACAGTGAGGGAGAACAACAATATTGCCTGGTAGTCATTGATCTACTGACTAGATGGGTAGAAGTTATGATCAAACCATGCATGACTGCAAAGATGGTTGTTGAATTTTTGACAGAGATCTGTGGAAGGGAAGGTTTACCAAAGAGCATACTAACAGATAATGGTGTCCAGTTTCGTTCGAAAGAGATGAGAAAATTTTGTGATGAGAATTCCATTGTGCATAAAAGAAGTGCAATATATCACCCTCAGACCAATGGAATAGTCGAGCGTTTTAACAGGGTATTAAAAGATGCAGTAAGATGGGCATGGGCGAATAGTGTGAGATGGGAAGAAGCGGTCAAACAAAAGATTAATGCTCATCGTTTCACAACACACTGCACCACAGGTTTATCACCATTTGAAATGAGTAGAGGTCGGAAGGCCAACACTAAGTTGACGCCTTCCTGGATGAAAAGGATGACTGTTATAAAGAAAGATTTTGGAGATGCGTGTGAGAACATCAGAAGTATGCAATTGAAGAATAAAAAAATTCATGATAGAATTGTAGGAAAAATAAAAAAAAGTCACCATTGGTGGTAGGAGGTTTGGTGAGGATCAAGCTTCCTCCTGTTTTGAGAAATGGCCCGTGCAAATGGTCAAAACCTGTCGGCATAGTCGAAGTGTTTAAGCATGCAGTGAGAGTTCAGGATGGTAGAATCTGGAATATGGAGAGGGTATGTACATGGGATATACCCAAAGCGAATGTGAAGAAACGTGGTAGTGATGAGAGAGACAGTGATGATGATAGCTCCAGTGATGTAGAAAATTGTGATAGGAGTGTAGAGAATAAGAAGAGCATGCAAAGTGTTTCCTTGCCAAAGGCTAAAACAGATATACCACGAAAGTCAAGCAGAGGAAGAATCATTCATGAACCCCGTGGATTAACAGACTTTGCGTGGGGTCATTGAGCCAATGGAAGACTATATATATATATATATATTTTGAACTGTCTTAATGTAATTTCAGTTTAACATTATTTGTAGCATTAGATAGATTAAGAAGGGGAGATGTGTAGCATAGTGTATTTCAATAGTTAGGTTAACTTGGTGGGCGGACGGCTGGTTGGCACGAGAGAGAGAAGAACGAGAGATGGAACGTGGGAGAACGAGGACAGCGAGATGCGGGTTTCGAAGTCCAACGCCTGCATTCACTAGTCGGTGGGGCCTGATGCGAATACTTGTTTATGGGAGATAATAAATACTAATCTCCAATCATATCGTGCTTGTGTTTCATACTTACCTTTACACTACAACATCGATACACCTAATTCCTAAACCCAGGACTGTGCGACTGTCCCATCACCAGTCATTGGTATCAGCCGCTCAATTCGAATATAGTCTACCAAGACTACCAGTGCATTAGCTCGAGTGTGATTGAGCACCCTGACCACACGTTGCCATGTTCTTCTATGTCAGCTTTCTGGATCCTGGGGCACTGGACATGCCGGAGCACACCAACACCAAGCAGAAGCAGCTTGTATTACCTTGTCCAGAACCTCAAGATGATAGGAAGTGCAGGCAAGCCAAGGCAAGTGCAAATGTTCACATTGATATATGATATGATGAGTCATTTATAACATGCCTGTACACAAGTGTTTCTAAGCGCGACAAGACAAGGGAGTGGAGACAAAGGAAGGACAGAACAAATGATTTTACTAGGCCTTGTATCATTCAGATCGTGCAAGGGGAAGGGAGAGGAGAAGTGCCATGGAGATGGACGGGGGGTAAGGTGCAATGGGCAAATATCTAAGTAAGTGCAGCCTGGTGGCCAGCTCAGGGTATGTGCAAGAGGCAGGGGACTGTAAGATTGCAGATACAGTCCCTAAGTGCATGGTAAGCCTAGAGGCAGTGTGCAGGGGGCTACTGGTCGTGCAGGAGCCTGGTGCCCATTAAGGTACAGCAGGTGCCTGGCAACCAGTTAGCGCTGCAGCCAAGTACATAAGCAGGGGAGAGAGAGAGAAAGCAGAAGCGAAAAGGAAGGTCTGGAGTTGCTTCTGTAAAGCTCAGGAGGTCCTGCTCAAGTTTGAGAGAGGCAGAGAGGCTGTTACAGAGGGAGGCCCCAGCCGAAGAGAGCAATCTATCCCCCACTCTCTGCCTGGAGAAGCAGTAATTTGGTAATATGGGCCTAAAAACACTAATATTAACAGTACCTATGGGGATCCATTCTTGTATGAAATGTATATCATATTACATTGATATTGTAACCATATTTGTCTTAGTGTACTAAGGAATAATGCTATATGAGGCCATTTCCTGTTTTGTCAACGTTGAAAGGTTGTGTGCCATCACTTGGGGGTGGGGTCAAATAACATAACTTCCTGTGATCTTATCAGAGGTCAAGGGCCGTGTGATGGGACTTCCGCTACTCTTGGCATTTTGGTGAAATGACGTCCCTCCTGGGAGCATTAGGAAATGATGCGATATCCAGGAACTTCTGACTCTTGCGCTCCCTGCGGCTCGTACCTTCAGTCTTGCTGGGTGCAGGAGGGGGAACGCTTTGCTACACTGGCTGGAGGTTGAGACTCCTCGGACTGGGCCCTCGCTTCATACTGCTACAAGACTGGACTAGGAACCAGAAGTGTCTCTTTATTACACCATGCGAGCAAGCCATCTCCTCTAAGTGGGGTTTAGAAAATGAGAGCAAATGGGTCCAAATAGTGTATTTCCAGCGCGTCTGTCCCTATATGGGGATTGGCAAATAGTTACACATAACATACATTGACATAAAAGCGAGGGATACGATACTGGGAGATTTATAAATAATTGTTTTCTTTAAGGGATGTTAGGAGAGTGAAAGCTCTAATGAAGGCGTTGTACTGACTGGGAGAGAGGTAAGAGGTGCAGAAAACCAGGGCGCCCAATGGCGGAGGGGCGCACTGGGATATATCCTGTGTTCTCTGAAGATCAGTCCTCCTCTGCATTGCTATGAGGAAAGAGAGGATTTCAGGACCAATGCAGCTGCATGCATCCAGTACCAGCTTCTTTAAAAGTTAAGGGGTAAGAGGCAGACACTGAGGCTAATAACATAAGTCTCGCTTTGGCCCCTGCTCTTGACCCTGGCCAGTGGGATTCCTTCTTGCCTAAAGGGCCGCTCTGATTGACACCTGAAGTTTGTCTTCTCACTGCCAGGCTGCCAGCAAGCTGATTTTCGGGGACAGTTTCAGATTGTCTTTTAATCTCTGTGTCCCTGAAAGTATATGTTGCTTATCAGCAAGAAACTAGGATCCCTTTGGGACAGGAGTCAGAGGGGTTCAAATCTGGGATTGCCCATGAAAACCATCGACAAACGGTAGTCTTGCGCATAAGCCATGGAACACTGTGCCTGTGGAACAATGGCTTCCATTTATGCCCAATGCTTGAGGTGTTTCTATTTAGAGTGTTCCTTCTTCACACAGGAAACAAGTCAGTGGAACTGTGAATGAAAGGAACCTTTGTTTGGGGGTTTTAGTGTTGCTTCGAATAGTGTCCCAATGCATCACAATCCATTAATCTACAGCAAGATACACAGATTCCAGATCCAGGCACACAAAAAGAATCCAGGGAGAAAGGAGAGGAGGCAGCAGATCCCATCCAAAACAGTGCAGAGACCAGACCTTACCTAGCTGACCCCATCTAGGAGAGCGCAGTGACCAGACCTTGGCCTAGCTGTCCAGAATCCCATCCAGGAGAGCGCAGTGATCAGACCCCTTGGCCTAGCTGTCCAGAGTGACCAGATCCCTTGGCCTAGTTGTCCAGAGTGACCAGAGACCTCGCTGGCTTTCCAGAATCCCAAACTCAAGTTTACATTGTAAGTAGCAAATCACCCACGTCCCAAACTGCATATCCCGCTCTTTTGACTCTTGCATCCCATTGAAAATCTCATTTAAAGTGCCAAATTGCCAGCATAATCCATTCACCTTTCCATAGATTAATCTGTATTAGCCTGTGTAAGTTAGTGTATTCCTTTTATAAGTCCTTCAGTTGTCTGTATAAGTCTGTAGTATCATTTTGAAGTAAATCAATGAATTCCCCTATAAAGAGATTGACAGTGTGAGTTGGTTGAAATTCGAAATTAACCACCTCAAGCCAAGTGCCTTTCTTTAATAATTATAGCCATTAAAGTATAGCCTCAACAGAATTAGTCTTTGTGTAACAAAAACCCAAATTGGCCCGTGTACTGTGTGCGCTCCCATGAATTGCTAATTTGCCTATGTCCCATAGAAAAACCCAAACCGTAGTCCCATTGAGAACCATCCCTTTCTGTCAAAATCCTATCCGTTATATGCCTTTGTCCTTCTCCTTGAAATCGATTTCCGACAGCTAAGCCCTTTTCTTGGCTCCTTTCATCACACATCCCGTGTGAAAACGAAATTCCCAATTGCTGTGTGTGTTTTCTTTTGCATCTGTCTTCTTTCCCAAAAGCAAATTTCTTACCTTGTGTTCATGTTGCCTTGGTGCCCAGTTTAGTAGTCTGTAAGCTTCCTTATCTCTCAAGTGTAGCAACACAAATTTCTTTTCTAGCTGTCCCACTGCGGTTGTAAGCTGCTGTGCGAGTAACAAGTGAAATCCGATTATGCCGTTTTGCTCTTAAATCTGGTTTGCATTTTCTTTTCTGGCATCCCATCTTGGGGTGGTGGGCTGAATTCTAAATTCGATTTTCCCTCTTTATCCTGACTCCTTGCCACTGCCTTCCATCCATAAAGAATTAAGTTAGCAGATGTTTGGGGGTGAGTGTTGCAGGAGGAGTGCTTAACCTTAATTACATCACATACTGTAAAATCATTTTTCCTGTTTTGCCCTTTAAGATTGATGTGCATTGTGGGGATTTTGAACTAACTGTGTTGTAGGAATCTTTGCATCTGTATTGCCACAACATTGGTGGCTGCTGTCCAATTGTTTGATTTTGCTTTTATTTTCATTGAACCATAAAATTCATAAATATCATATTGATACACAGCGGCCTGGTTCCTCCTCCACTGTGACATGGGCCGTGTGTGAAGGTTGGGTGCGAGACGGGTTCGGTGCCTACACAAATAAAAGAACCGTCGTTGATTAAAGATAGAAAGCGTTTTTATTGTGCACCACATTTATTGTCAGGGGAAAGAGTCCCTGGCTGGAGTGTGCCGTATTATAAAACCGTTACAGAATGCAGATCCATGGAGCTTTTGATATTTTAATTAGGATGCTCGTGGCTGGAGTAAGGTGTGCCTTCCCCCCTTTTGGAATGCTTTGATATACCCAGGGCTGTCACAGTCCATGTGAATATGACAGGGGAAGACAGCACCTATAGGCTGTGTCATCCCAGAGTACAGATGACTATGAGTTTGGTGCAGGAAGCAGATGAAATGGGTGCAGAGTGACCACACTCATTTCTCAGAGGTTGGTCTCCATTCATTTTCATTTATCAAAAAATCAAAAACTTTAGGCTGTTTGCTGGAGGTGAATGTTATTAAAAGAAACCATGCCTTGGTTTGGAAGCCAGCACCGTCTCTTCATTTTAATGAGTGCATTTTCTATATGGGATCTACAGATGATGGCCTGTTATGAAATCCTATAACATTTTGCAAAGCAGTACAAAGGGCCTTGGGGAGTTTATGTATTCCTAAATTCGGGATAAATGAGGGTGTGATTAGGAACCAGGTGCACAAACACAAATATGATAGTGCTCTTTCAGTAAAAAAGCAGGATTTAAAAAAAGCATTTATGCAGTTTAGGAAGGCTTCACAGGATTATGGGGCTAAGGTGAAATCCTTAAAAAACGCTTTTTGCTGTATATTGCAATGCTCTCTATTGTGCAGAAAAACAATTCTTTTTTCTGGAGGTTGATTAAGGAACCCTTAGATCAATGCACTCGTCAATGCCACCCACTGAGTCCGCATGCTGGGAGGATCACTTTTTGTCTTTGTCTGGTAAAACTGTGGGTGCAGAAGGGGTGCCTGTTTATGATACCCCCTGGATATATTTATGAGAGATTAGGGACCTAATACAAAACAGCAAGGCCATGAATTCTCCAGGCCCAGATGGCTTGGCAAACATGACCCTAAAGTCAAAATCGAATCTATGGGCTGCAATCGTATTTGTTTCATTTCAGGAGATCTTGAGGTCAAATAGGCTACCACCTTCGAGGGAGAGAGCACTTATTGTAGTTATCTACAAGAAGGGAGGGAGGTCGGGTCCGTGTAACTATCGACCTGTCCTCCTTCTAGATGCATCGAGTAAGATTTGTTGGGCTATTGTTTTGAAAAGGCTCTATGTGTGGGCCGATAAAAAGGGTAGCCTAGATACATTTCAGTCTGGCTTTCGTTTGAGACTGAGCACTACTCATAACTGCTTTGTTATACATGTATTACAGACTCAGGCAAAACAGCAAAAAGAGGTACTGTATTGTGCATTCCTAGATATTTCCCAGGCATTTGACAAGGTAAATTGGGGTCGTCTGTGTGACGAGCTGGGCGGGAGGGGGTGGCCCCCTGGCTTCGTGAACATACTGACGGCCTTGCATTTGCAGACTAAGGTGAGGGTACGTATGGATCAAAAGGCGAACTTTACCAGGTGGATAAAAAGTAGTTGTGGTTTACGTCAGGGAGGCGTTTTGGTGCCTTTTTTATTTAACCAGTATACTAATGATTTTGGAAAAAATGTTAAACAAATAAGAAACTGCGCCAAAATTGGGAAAGCTGCCAATTAACTATCTAGCACACACCGACAATATAGTTTAATTTGATTTAACCCCTGTTGGCCTTCAAAGAGCTTTGACAGCTACCAACGAGTATTTTACTGCCATAGATCTACAATTAAATGTGAGCAAGTCTAAAGTTTTGATGATGAATTATGGTAAAAAAGGAAACTAAATGATAATTGGTTTAGAGCACAGAAGCGTTTGGAAGTTGTCCAGATATTTAAATAAGATCAGTGCAAATAGAACAAAGCACATAGACTCAGACCAAATATTAAAGAAAGTAAGAAAGAGTATGTCTTAGATAGCAGCGACTGATAGGAAATTTGTTAGGTTTTCGGCAGCCGCAATGATGAAGTGTTATCATCAAAAATCGGTTCCAAGATTATTATATGTGGCCGAAACTGCTTTAGTGGCGAATTATTGGGGAAGAGTAGAGTCATTGTTATGGAAAAGGCTGCTTCTTCTTACAAAGGGAACACCAATGCCAGTTATTAGGCACGAGATGGGACTGCTGTCTATTCAGGCTCGTGCGGACTGGAAGAGGATGCAACTTTTTTTCCTCCCCAGCACCTAGATGCCTTCTAGCCATAGTTTGCGCTTTATAAATCCTATAAATAAATAACTAAACAACTGTTGAAATCACTTCTACAACCTCCTGAAAATTGTGTCTTGTCTGAGTTACGTTGTGAAATGCTGAGTAATTCATGTACAGTCTTGACAGAATGGTTACAGGTGTCTACAAAAGATTTGACTGAATGTGATGTTGATCTTCAGAAGCTTATGGAACCTTTGGATAACATCAAGAAAACTGTTTTTGGAGTAGAATGGATCAAGAACCGAGCGCAGGCAATGGAATACCATCTGTCCCATTGCTTACAATATGAAGTGAGAGCGTATAATGAATTGCCCTATTATCTGAAATCGCGTACTTCTAGGAGCTATAGGATGAAAATGGAACGGTTTAAACTGAACTTACTAGCCTGTAGGGAACTCGAGGGTGTAAGACAAGGTATTCCGCAATCTCTGCCCCTTTGTAGATATTGCTCCTGTTACGTAGAAACGCTTCGCCATCTGGTGTCGGATTGTACCATTTTGACCGAGTTTCGTTATAATTTTTTGGGGCGTTTTGTCTCAGATGAAGGTGTATTTAATACTGATTGGTTTTGGGCAAGGATTTGAAATAGCTGTGAGCCCTCTTTGGATATAGCGGTCTTATCATTTTTAGATTTCGATTGTGGAAAATGAAATGTTTTTATCGAGGTTTTAAATTCTAATTTGTTTATTACTGATATGAAATTAAATGATCTGCAATGTAATGTAATGGATTTGTATATTTTGGATGTGTGTGTGTTTCTCTTTTGTAAAGGTTATTTTTGTTTAACCATAAACTAATAAATACTTTTTTTTAAAACAGTGTGCAAAAGAGATAGGCCGGCGCAACCACATGCCCCGACTCTGAGCTTGTTGAGACTTTCACAAGATAAGGTGCTTGGCTGTCTCCAATGAGCTAGTTCCACCAACTATGCAATATCTGGGCTCTGTGGTCGCTGTCTAAGTCCATCCTGCTAAACATGATCGGCAGCGTTTTGGTCAGGATCAATTTTAGCCACATATCAGAAATAAGGATCCTATTATGTGGATAATCGCGCAGATAACGAGGGGCGGCGACTGATTTAGTGAGATGTAACAGGTACTCACCACGATGAGATTTGGTCGCTAGGTTGTCCCTCCACAGCATAGCAAACAGGGTTCATGTTTTGCTTAAATCTTGAGTAAGGGCAGCCAAGGGAATCATAGGCAGGATGGGCACACCACTTACGCCTTTTGCTCGCTAATGACTTAAGACAGACTTTCCAGTTACGGGTGAGGTAGCTACAGATGAGAGAATGTGCAGCAAAGAAGGGTCTGAGCAGTTAATTCATCTCCAGTATAACTGGCAGGTCTTTAACCAAAGAACGCCACCAATACTAGTAAACCCACATCCCGAATAGATATACTCTATCGGGCTGAAGCATAGGCAATTGATGATGGCCTTGAGGCACAGCCCCACAATATTCCTGAGTTTGGGCAAATCTTTCCTGCCCCATATTTCTTGCGGTCCATAGAGCAGATGGAGCTGATTTTTGACATTATATACCTGTGCTCTAGTGGTGATAGAATAGCCACAATGGTCGCAAATACAGCGAAGAGCAGCGCCCAGAAACCGCCGTACCGTGATCTCAGTGTGTTCCAAGTGGGGCACCCAAGTCAACTTACTATCAATAGTAACCCCAAGATATTCGTAGGTGCCAACAATGTCCAGAAGACTTGACTCCAAAGCCCAGTAGTAGCAGTGCTTTTTACTAGACTTAGAAAGGCAAAAGGTCATGACCTTTGTTTTGTTGGTATTGATTGTCAGTCCGTTGTTATTGGTATAATTAGCTAAGCAATCAAGCTGAGTCGTCAGCATAGCCGAGTGCTTCTCTAGCCTGGGTGGGAATATTTCCTTACCACAGAGGCCTTACCTATATAATGTGACCAACTGCCATATTATATAAGTATCGGAATTGCTCATGGCAAATAGTTATCTATACCTGTGTTGTCAGTTTCCGCAGGTATCGCAGGGTAGTAACTTTCAACAGAATTGCCGGTCAATGGCTTTTTGGTAGGGTACTGTAGAAAGCAGTGATCTGCTGCGACTCATT
Organism: Ambystoma mexicanum; assembly: GCF_040938575.1. Lineage (NCBI taxonomy): Eukaryota > Metazoa > Chordata > Amphibia > Caudata > Ambystomatidae > Ambystoma > Ambystoma mexicanum. The sequence goes on along the minus strand of NC_090926.1, from coordinate 1,077,011,059 downwards.
CTGCTCCCTTCACTATACTACCCCTCCCCCCCCACTCCTTGAGGTGTCTTAAGGCGGGGGCTGGAGACCTCGAGGCTACAATCTTGGAATGCCCTTTTAAATGTCACTCTTGACCTGTGTCTCATGCTTCACTGTTCACTATTTGAAAAGACAAACCTATTGCCTTTTGCAATGTTCCCTGAGCCTTCAGCGAGGCCCCTCTCGGCTTTCACTAGATGCTCTGCCAAGTGTCTGCTGACAGGGTCTGTCACTTTTCTCACCACTGTTTGGCAGACTCTCGATGAGCAGTGTGTGACCCCTGTTTGACCTCTCACTTATCCTCAGCTCAGGTTCTTCTTCTACTTAACCATATATTTTAATCTTAAGTATTTTAATCAAATGTATTGCTTGCCTTGTGTAGTATTTATAATCATATGCAACATTGTTTGCCTGGCACAGGTAATATAAATCAGTGGCAACACGCTCGTCTTGGAAGCAAGAGGACGCATAGCAGCACAAGTTCGAGTCCTGGGTCCGTGCTTAGAAACCTCTTCTAGAGCAGCGCTTTATAAATAACAAAAAATGATTATAATTGTTGAGAAAATAACTGTACGTGTGTTGTTTACATTGAGAAGTGTTGTTTTTGTTCACTGTCATTTTGATTTTGCGTAAATGTTTTTAAACGGCAATATTTTCTGAAGTATAGTTCAAATAGATCAACAAAACATATATGAGCCGTTACCTTACCCTGAAAGAATCAGAGAGGTAGTTACAGTAAAGTAAACGGAGGAACTGTTACAGGGACAGATACAGAAGAGTGTTATGTACACTGACATACAGAGAGGACAGGTACACAGGAGTGTTATGTACACTGACATACATAGAGGACTGACGCAGTTACAGTACAGTGGCCTAGACAAAGGAGTGGTAAAGTACACTGACAGAAACAAAGGCGTGGTTACATTGCATTGCCACACATAGAGAGTAGTTACAGTACAGGGTCATACACAGAGGAGTGCATACAGTACACTGACAGATACAGAGGGACAGTTGCAGACCACTCACATGCAGAGGAGCAGATACAGCAGGCTGACCGATACAGAGGCGTGACTACAGCACACCAATGACAGAAACAGGTGGCTGGTTACACAGGCGCTCAATAAATAATCTAATAATAATACACTAATACTACTATTTGTGTTTATTTTGTATGTGTACCAGAAGTGCTGTACATAGGACGAAAGATATAGCGAAGGCGTCCGTGAGGAGGGTGCCATTACAGATGTACTCTGGTTATATTGGTGAGGTCATGCTGTGTTATGAAGGGGTAAAGTATTGATACATATAAAGGAGAAATTGAATATATGGCATACGTTATATTTGGGCATTGAGCCAATCAGGGGCGTTGCTAGGGGGGGGCTAAGGGGGCTATAGTCCCTGATCTTTTGGTTGTAGCCCCGGGTAGAATCTCAGGAGCTACAGCCAAAAGGCTGGCTAGCCCCCAGTCCCAACAGTTCCGACATCAGCGTAGCCCCGGGTCTTTTCCAGACCTAGCAACTCCCCTGGAGCCAATATTTATACATTGGTGAGGAGGGCATCCAGGCGATTGGAGATGCCCTTTCAATGGCTAGAAGGCACACCTTAGCCTGGACTTGAATAGCTCCACAAATTGGATTACTTTGGTGGCAGGGCAGAGAACATTCCATGTATTAGGGCAAATAAAGAAAAGGAGAGGAAGCGGGAGTTGGGGTGGGGTTTGGGGTCAGTTAGCTTGAGAAGAGGGGAAGAGCAGGGATCTCTAGAGAGAGAGAGGTGGTCAGAAAGATAGGGAGGGGATTTGAATACAAGGAGTAAATATCTGAAGAGGGAACATGTCTGCATAGAAAGACGTCCGACGTGGTGACTGAGGAATTCGACCATCTGCAGCTTGGGGGTGCGCACGCATGGGCTTTTTTTTAAATTTGAAATTAAATTGAATGATGGTAGATCAACCTCTCGAAAATGTGTGGGGCTAATTTGCACACATTTGCCTATGCTCACCACACGATATACACACAGACCTGTGTACTCTAGGTGGACACAGCCTACAGGTGCCTCCCCCCTGCCATATTTAGTTGGGAAATGATGCCCAAGAGTACATCAAGGCATCTGAGAAGGGGGAAGGCAACATCTGCCACTTGCCATAGCCAGCCTAATTAACTAACACTGGCTCCATGGATCCGCCCTATCCTTTTGTTGGCACCGCTGGTGGCAGCTTCGCATACTAATCCGAGTTAATTCAAACAGGCCCATGAGGACCAGGTCGCAGGGCTAACAAAAGAGACAGGTAACCCCAACATCTTTTGTATGAATGTGTGTCAACCCGAAGCCAGCTCCCGCCTCTTAGTATCAAGGGCAGTGACCTGTCATGTCTGCGACAGCTATTTATAGTTGTCATCCCTGCAGGGAAACCCCATTCAGAAGGTACGAGTATGAGATTTGTTGGCGACCAAAAGTCTGATCTTGCCGCAGCTTCAAGGGAGACCTGTCGCTTTAATCAGGAACCATAGAGCTCAATTAACCAGAGACATTTTGATCCACAACAGACAGGAAGATGGGTGGGACTTTGTATTACATTTTTTCACCACTTTACCTTTTCTGTTGCAAAGCACTCTGGTTATGACCTCACGCATACAGGAGATTGTTGGTGGGGACCCAGGATTGGTTCATTAAGGTAGGCTTAGCCTACACCAATCACTCTGGCCCATTTGGCTTTAAAAGAGGGCTAAGCCATTTTTGGGCAGATCATCTAAAGACTTCACAAGGAGTAACAAGAAGAACTCATTTGGACCCTGGCTGAAAGAGCAGTCTGCCTTACAGCTTCCCCCAGTGAAGGAAGACCAGGATTTCCAAAGAGGGAAGCAAGATCCCTCCCCTAAACATCTCCCAGGGAACAGAGGGAGATACTGAATCTAGAGGACCCTCCAGCAGCTCCGGAAACCCAGCCAGCTCGCAGCGTGCCCTGCTAGGCTCTGCAAACAAGCTTCCTAGGTGGGAGAGCTTTGGCCCATCCGCCTTAAAGGACGACACAAGCCCAGTGAAGAAGCTGGGAGGCGTGCATCGACAAGCATCAACCAGCATCTGCCTTAAAGGTAATTTTAGAGCAAGTCGAGCCACTCGAACTGCAACCGACTGCACAGCTGACTGTTGTCACGCTGCAGTCGTCGTCCCAGACGCCTCGACCAGTGCTTCAGACCCTCCAACAAGCACTGAGACAATTCCTGAGCCCAAGCAGCCATGTAGGCCAGCCTGCAACTGTCCGTCAAGCCTAGCTTGCTGAACTGCCCGCCGCGGAGACCCGCAGCTGTCTCCCGTCTTGAATTCTGTCGCTGGAGGTGCAAAGCGCCCTGATACCGACTCTACACTATCGAGCACCAAGAACTTCTACAAGCACAAGGAACATTGTGGTTCTGTCCCCCTCGTCTTTCTCCGAAGGCACCTAGTGACATTTTACGACCCATTGTTCCCTTTGTGTTGAAACCAAATATCCTTGAACTATTGCATTTAATTACTTTACCGACTATCCTCCTGTCAGTATCCAGAGTGCATCCCTTTTCCTTCTTGAAACTGTCTGTCCTCTGCATTCCTTTACAGGGTGGGTTGCATTTTGTAGTGTGCTAGAACTGTCTGTTGTGATAAAAATTAAGTAGATATTTGTATACAACCTTGACTGGCCAGTTCCTTTTATTATTGGGTAATAATTGTATTTTTGCTGTGTTGCAACTAACCAACGATCCACAAACCTGCGGAGATAAGCCTGCTGTTCCGTCCACGTTACCAAAATTGGACAAGGAGGTTTATAATTTGCTTATGTTTACAATCTGTTTGAATCACTACTGGTCTACAAGAGGTGTGGGCCTGATTGATGTTTAGAAACCGATATTCATCCCTGGACCATGGATGCCCAGAAGTTGATTCGTCACAGTGACGGTACATCGTGGTGGGAGAGGATCTAGGTAGGTTGTAGAGGGTGCATGTGGCAAAGGTAAGCACTTTTGTGGGTGGAGCAAAAGGGTATAAGGTAAAACCCAAGAACAAACTAGAGCAGTAATCTAATTGCTGAAGACCAGGGTGTAGATTAGAGTGTTTATAGTATGGGGGGTGAGGTGCGGACAGATTGTTTCAATATTTAGTAAGTTATTCCTGGTCCCATTGGCAGTGATGGAGTGATTGAGCTTAGATTTGCTATCAAAGAGGACCCCAAGGTTGCAAGACTTGGGTGTGGCAGTGAGTAGGCTGAGAGTAGAGGATATAAGGGATGGGCGAGTTCGGATGGCATTAGAGTCCAGTAGCAATATAGCTTCTGTCTTGGAGTGATCGATGGCAATGAAGCAGCTGCCGATGCTTTGTGAAATGACACCTGTGAAGGAGGGAAAGGGGAAGAAGACCTGTGGGTCATCCACAAAAGGGGGTAGTGGAAGCCAAATAAAGTAATACGTTGACTCAGGGAGGTGGTGTGCTGGCGAAGTAGGCCTAAAACTGAAACTTGAGAGACACCCAGTGGAAGGCGGGTGAAAGAGGATGTGCCAGTTGTGAGAAACCTGAAGGTGTCTCCCTAACTAGTCCCGTGGGATCCGTCATACAGGTGGCCAGGACACGGACATCACTATTGGATCCAGTTAATGCTGGTGGACCAGTGAGGGAGGTGCACATGGATAGGGGGTCCTCAGGGAGTGGAAGTGGGACACTGATGGGTGAGACACAGTATCCCCCTACTTCTAACACATTTTCCCCATCCTGCCACGTAGGATACTCAGACACTCTACCCCCCTTTTCCAACACGAACAATTTTGCACATCATGAAAGACAACGGACTAACACCAGAACTGTTTACCTGACATGTCCCAACACAAGGTAAAGTCAGGCAATTCACCAGAATCACACAGACTTGACGGCCCTTTCCCTACCCAACAGGGATAATAGGTGGAGCACGAGAGCACACGATGAGCAAGGCAGACCACACCACGACACAGCTATCCAAGTACGGCAGTTCAAGAGGAGGAGAAAGGTGTCGAGAACCGAAAGGGTGACAAGTAGAGAAGCAACCTTGCCCTTTCCGACTCAGACCCGCGAAGCCTCCCTGAAAGGAATCGTAAGACCATGAACAATAGCCAGCGTGTGTTGCAGTAGATGCCAACGGTACACAGAGCATGCCTACACTGATAATCAGAACAGGGAGAGACGCTTGCTACTATGGTACCATCCTTGACTCCAGAGATAAGAAAAGCCAAGCCGTTCATCACAGCCAATGAGTCGAAGGGAGAGCCAAAAAGAAACTGAACTGTGTTAAACGAAAGTCACAGAGGGCAAATTAAGGAAAGTTCAAATAACTGTTAACATTAAGGGAAAACCAGCTGTAGTGGGGTGCGGCACCATTTGGGTGCTCATTTGAGAGACTCTGGTTAATCCCACGTTTGTTGAAACTACCGATACAAGAAGGCCCTAGGACAGCCTGAAGGAAAAGGTCAAAGTGGTCATACAGGGGTCTAGCAAACCCCCCTGTACAGTCGAAAGTCTTTGGCCTGCACGTAATTGAAAAGCTAAGGGAGGTGAAACCCGCATAGTAAGAAAAGAGAAAGAACTGTATGATTGGCAAGAGTTGGCAAGAGTGAACCCGACGGAGGGATGCCAATGGAAAGGGCCGAAGGCTGAAGTCCTAATGAACAGTATATTGACAGGAGTGCACCCGACAGAGGGATGTCCACAGTGAACTGTTTAAAAAGACATTAAGGCTTGTGAATGCTACAGGTGAAATTGTTTTCAGTAAAAGCTGTAGTGAACCTGACGGAGGGAGGCTGATATTCGAGAGAGGTCTGAGCCCGGAAGAGGGGGACCCAGGGGTGAAACGTCATCATCCAACGTTCATTTGGAAAGGAACTTTTTGTTAGTTATTTTTGGATACATCAGTTCCTCAGAGGCAAGAGACATTTTGTAGAAAAGAGACTTAACCACCAAAGATCCTGATAGCTGAAAATAGAACTGTCGTCTCGTGCTGGGAACATCTCGAGAGTGTGCTGTGCTCAGGAGTCCTGCCTTGTCCCGTGCTCAAAACGTGGGGAAGGGAGACTCCAGGCAACTACATCCTGACATCATTTGTGAACACTCCTTTCTTTCTTGTGAATCTTATCCCACACTCTTTTTGTATTTAATTGTAAGGATTGGCAATATTTCTTTTTTAAATGTAGGCCCTTTTATTTGACAAGACGCCACTAGAACTGCCTTATTATTATTTGATGGTCGTAGCTTACTCCCATCTTAGACTTAGGCTCAGATTAGGCGTTTTCCCAACCTGCATATACAGTTTAATAAACACCCTTGAACTGTGATCACTTGTGTCTGTCTTTACTGTTTCCACCATGAGTTCCTTACACAGTGTTCCAGAGGATGGAGAAAGAGCTACCAGCGACTTGGGAGTCAGAGCTGCTGTTCACTGATAGACACAGTGGAGAACTTGCAATACCTTGATATAAACATAGATGAGCATTTAGAGTTCAATAAAAGAAACTGGAGCCGTTACAGAGCAAAGATAGAATCAGCAGTGCGAACCGTGCATTGACGCAAACAGCGGAATACTTGGGGTAGGCAATATAGTGCACACCTGAGAGAAACAAAGAAGAAAATCTAGTAAATGGATAGAAAAGAAAACAATTGCAACACACTGATATAAACTGAGGCGCAGTACACTCATAGGAATAGAAATGGAGGAGTGGGCGCAATAAGTAATAGAGGTGTGTATGTAATACACGGATAGGAAGAGAGAAGCAGTTACAGAACACTCAGAAATAGAGGAACTGGTGCAGTACTCTGTTAGAAACAGAGGTGTGTTACAGTACACTGATAGCAACAGGAATGGATACGGCACAACTGATAGAAATAAAGGAGTATCCGCAATATGCAGAGAGCAGCACGAGTGGGTGCAGTAGACTGATAGTGACAGCAGTGCTTACATTACTCTGATAATAATAGAGGAGCAGGAACAGGGCATTTATAGAAGCAGCAACAGGTACAGTACACGATTATAAGCAGAGGTGGGGTAGAATACACGGATAGAAACAGCAGTAGAAACAGCGGAGCAGGTACAGTACACTGATAGAAGCAGCAACAGATACAGTACACGATTAGAAACAGAGGTGGGGTAGAATACACTTCTAGAAACCGCAGTAGAAACAGAGGAGAAGGTACAGTACACTGAAAGAAGCAGCAACAGATACAGTACACGATTAGAGGCAGAGGTGGGGTAGAATACACTCCTAGAAACCGCAGTAGAAACAGAGGAGAAGGTACAGTACACTGAAAGAAGCAGCAACAGATACAGTACACGATTAGAAGCAGAGGTGGGGTAGAATACACGGATAGAAACAGCAGTAGAAACAGAGGGGCAGGTACAGTACACTGATAGAAGCACGAACAGATACAGTACACGATTAGAAGCAGAGGTGGGGCAGAATACACTTCTAGAAACAGCAGTAGAAACAGAGGAGAAGGTACAGTACACTGATAGAAGCAGCAACAGTTACAGTAAACAATTAGAAGCAGCGGTGGGGCAGAATACACTTCTAGAAACAGCAGTAGAAACAGACGAGCAAGTACAGTTCACTGATAGAAGCAGCAACAGTTACAGTACACGATTAGAAGCAGAGGTGGGGTAGAATACACGGATAGAAACAGCAGTAGAAACAGAGGGGCAGGTACAGTACACTGATAGAAGCAGCAACAGATACAGTACACGATTAGAAGCAGAGGTGGGGTAGAATACACTTCTAGAAACAGCAGTAGAAACAGAGGAGAAGGTACAGTACACTGAAAGAAGCAGCAAGAGATACAGTACACAATTAGAAGCAGAGGTGGGGTAGAATACACAGATAGAAACAGCAGTAGAAACAGAGGGGCAGGTACAGTACACTGATAGAAGCACGAACAGATACAGTACACGATTAGAAGCAGAGGTGGGACAGAATACACTTCTAGAAACAGCAGTAGAAACAGAGGAGAAGGTACAGTACACTGATAGAAGCAGCAACAGTTACAGTAAACAATTAGAAGCAGAGGTGGGGTAGAATACACTTCTAGAAACAGCAGTAGAAACAGACGAGCAAGTACAGTTCACTGATAGAAGCAGCAACAGTTACAGTACACGATTAGAGGCAGAGGTGGGGTAGAATACACTTCTAGAAACAGCAGTAGAAACAGACGAGCAAGTACAGTTCACTGATAGAAGCAGCAACAGTTACAGTACACGATTAGAGGCAGAGGTGGGGTAGAATACACTTCTAGAAACAGCAGTAGAAACAGACGAGCAAGTACAGTTCACTGATAGAAGCAGCAACAGTTACAGTACACGATTAGAGGCAGAGGTGGGGTAGAATACACTTCTAGAAACAGCAGTAGAAACAGACGAGCAAGTACAGTTCACTGATAGAAGCAGCAACAGTTACAGTACACGATTAGAGGCAGAGGTGGGGTAGAATACACTTCTAGAAACAGCAGTAGAAACAGACGAGCAAGTACAGTTCACTGATAGAAGCAGCAACAGTTACAGTACACGATTAGAGGCAGAGGTGGGGTAGAATACACTTCTAGAAACAGCAGTAGAAACAGACGAGCAAGTACAGTTCACTGATAGAAGCAGCAACAGTTACAGTACACGATTAGAGGCAGAGGAGTGAGTAGAGTCCACTGCTAGAAGCAGCATCAGAAGGGCATGTCCAGTGCACTGATAGAAACAACAATAATAAGTACAGCAATAGAAACAGAGGTGTGTTACAGTACACTGATAGCAACAGGAATGGATACGGCACAACTGATAGAAATAAAGGAGTATCCGCAATATGCAGAGAGCAGCACGAGTGGGTGCAGTAGACTGATAGCAACAGCAGTGCTTACATTACTCTGATAATAGTAAAGGAGCAGGAACAGTACACTGATAAAGGCAGAAGCACGTTTATTTTCAATAAGGACCACCAGGGCTGCCAAATCCTTCTGTTTCCCCATACAAAATGACTGATCCAGAATAACAATTCTTTGTGATTGAAGTCTTGCCATGCCCATCCAGTTGGCTATTTCTTAGCAAATATGGAATGAACGGCCACCCAATCTGCTCATTTCCTGGCAGGTATTGCTCTTGCAGTCTGCTCATTTCCTGGCAGGTAATGGAGTCTGCTCATTTCCTGGCAGGTATTGCTCTTGCAGTCTGCTCATTTCCTGGCAGGTAATGGAGTCTGCTCATTTCCTGGCAGGTAATGCTCTTGCAGTCTGCTCATTTCCTGGCAGGTAATGCTCTTGCAGTCTGCTCATTTCCTGGCAGGTAATGGAGTCTGCTCATTTCCTGACAGAAAATACTCACCAAGTCTGTTCATTTCCTGTCAAATACTGTTCACCCAGTCTACTCATTTCCTGACAGCCAGAGTCCACAGGTTTCACAGCCAAGGTCATTGCCATCTCCTAAAATGTCTGGAAGTTGTGTCAATAGGTGCACTTAGTTGCCATTAGCTCTATTTTGAAACTGAGAAAGGATTTTAGATCAATTTGCCTCCTGCCCATCTTCAACTAAGGACTTTTAGCAAGAGTGCATTTCATTGAAGTGTTGTTGTTTCACCAGCATCAATCAGTATAGATGGACACAGAGCCTGGGGTAATTTAAGACAGCGCCCCTCACCCTTGTAGGAAACCGTTCCATGCTTGAGTTGGGACAGTTCAGTACACAAATAGTCTCATTTTGATGGGGATTTACAATTCCATAGATCTATAAAAACAGGCAGAGAAAAGCTCTCTGCGTGTTTTCACTGATTGGTGTCGTTTTGGTGAGGTTTCTGCTAACGGCGTGTGACGTAAAGCGCAAAATACGCTTCTTGCGTTTCACCACTCCATAAAGGGAAACCGGTAGCTTCTTTGCACACATCTGATTTTGATGCAGTGGCGAGCCAGGAATCCTTAGCGATTACTTTCTGCTTCTTACACGTGTAAATCAATACAAATTCATTGTAATGACTGTGGTCGCCATAACTGATCACTAAGATGCGCTCATGGCAGTGATCTAGGAGTATTTTCCAGCTGCGGCAGAAGAAAGCACCGGAACCTGCAAAGTGTGGGCAGCAGATGTGGAAGCGAATGCGGATGCAGTCCACTCATCCAGACTGAGCAGCAAGCTTAAAATGAGCTGGAAAGTCAGAAGTCAAGTCCCACTCCTGACATATATATTTATACTAGCCTAAGTACCCGGCTTCGCCTGGGATGTCCATTCTCAGATTTCTTTTCATAGTCCACTGAAAAAGATGAACAAATATTGTTGTTTGCCACAAAGGTAAAAAAGCAATACATGTTAATGTAACTAATTAATTGAACACCAAATTTTCATTTATCTCTGATTTAAATTCTCACTGGTGCAGTCGCAGAGTGGAAGCAGACGTTGGCAGACCATACTCTTGGAGAGTCTGTCTTTCTGCTCTATGAAAGAGGCGGTTCCAGTTACCTCTGAAAACCTCTAGGTGGCCGCGGAGCGGGCCGCGGAGTGCAGTCGCAGAGTGGAAGCAGACGTTGGCAGACCATACTCTTGGAGAGTCTGTCTTTCTGCTCTATGAAAGAGGCGGTTCCAGTTACCTCTGAAAACCTCTAGGTGGCCGCGGAGCGGGCCGCGGAGTGCAGTCGCAGAGTGGAAGCAGACATTGGCAGACCATACTCTTGGAGAGTCTGTCTTTCTGCTCTATGAAAGAGGCGGTTCCAGTTACCTCTGAAAACCTCTAGGTGGCCGCGGAGCGGGCCGCGGAGTGCAGTCGCAGAGTGGAAGCAGACATTGGCAGACCATACTCTTGGAGAGTCTGTCTTTCTGCTCTATGAAAGAGGCGGTTCCAGTTACCTCTGAAAACCTCTAGGTGGCCGCGGAGCGGGCCGCGGAGTGCAGTCGCAGAGTGGAAGCAGACATTGGCAGACCATACTCTTGGAGAGTCTGTCTTTCTGCTCTATGAAAGAGGCGGTTCCAGTTACCTCTGAAAACCTCTAGGTGGCCGCGGAGTGCAGTCGCAGAGTGGAAGCAGACATTGGCAGACTGTGGCAGGCCAGGTGGGCCCAGTCTAGACATTAGTCTTGACTCCAACCCGACACCAACCCGGCAAAGTCTACTTGACCTACCAGACCTACCAGTCCAAGGTAACACTGGCGACTAGTAAGGGTAGGGGGGACCCTCTCAATTTTGAGCAGGAGGAACTGGCCCTGAAACGAGATTCAAAGTTATCATCATCCATAACCCTACCTCTAGCCAAACTAGGTTTAGCTCAAGAGCCCGATGCGCAGGAGATGAAGAAGTTGCTTTTACCACCACCTAGCAATGCTTCACCATAACCACCAACAATCCTAGACAATTTACCAACATCACCTCCCTCAAGGCGGCTTGGGAACTTTGTAAACGCGGACACAATGGCTACATCAGCCTTATCTACATCTTTGCTGATGTTGTAAGTCAGTGTAGACCAAGAACAGGAGTCCTTAGAGGAGCGAAGGGGGCCTGTACAGCTCGAAGATAAGGACAAAAGTTCCTCTTCCTCTTCCTCCCTCCACTTTTTCAGCCCCCTTCAACAACACCATGTGAACTCATTGCAAAATAGCCCCGCAGCGAACACCATCTTAGTGCCAAAACCACCTCAGTGCACCAATCCAAAACAAAGCTTCACCCACCTGAAGACGCGGGCTGCTAAACTCTTGGCCACCAGGGCCGTGGCTGTTGGGGACGCGGTCTCGGAGGATGCCGTCGGGCCCGGCGGCTCGCCAATGGTGGCTCCTAGTGGTCTGCCGTGCCCGCGGAGAACGAGTTTGGATGTGCGGGTGCAGGTCCATCGAGAGGAGCCGGCGCTTGTGGTCGAGGACACGCTCTGGGCTCCCCAGGCCTCTGTGGTAGCAGGCGGGGTGGTTGGGAGGGGGACTCAGGAGCGGACAGAGGTGGGCATTGGACCGTGGCTGGACTCGGCTTTGGGGGGCATTGATCTCAGGCGGGCCTCGCGATGCGGACCTGCCTCCTGTGCTGGAGGCTGACGCTGGCTCAGCTGGCGTTCTGCGAAGGGAGGCGTCTCTGCTTCTCCTCTGGCCACGCCCACTATCAGCGTCGTAGTGATGCCGTCGGAGCCGAGTGGGAGGGGGGAGAGCTTGGGACCTGCACTCTCCTTGCCCACGCCAGCCCAGGCACTGGACCCCGTGAGCTCGCAGCTGCAATCGAGGGATGTTCACACTGAAAGCCTTTCAGAGGAAACAAAAGAACTACATTTTCCTCTGCATATTGAACTTGAAAAAATCCCCTTTGCCAAGTCACAGGAAAGTAACTCAAACACTACAGCAAATAAAGAAATGACTGAGACGCAAGTGCTTCCCATCTCACAATCTGTAACATCATCTCAGGAATACACCTCAGCTCAGTGCGCACCTAAAGAAGGACCGCAACCATTGAAGAAGAGACCGATAATTTTCGCCAAAGGGAGTCGATACATGGTGAGCAGGCTAACCAGACCTGCCGCAGGTAGAAGCAAACCTCCAAATGCCAACAAAAAAAAAAATGGGCCCCAAACTTGGGTTGCAACACTCAGTTAAGGCTGATTTGGTAGAATTTTTTTTCAAGAAACGTGGCAATCAACAAGACGTCACCTTGGTGGAAATATCAGACGGGGAGCTGTTGGAGAACGCTATTTTGACGGAGAATAACAATCAAACCGTCGATGACGCAAATAAGAAAACTCCGGTCTCTAAAACCATCAATGTTCATGCCGAGCCATCCAACTCCCCTCTCAGGTGGCATTTCAGGAATCCGCCAGCCATAGCTGGAAAAACAGCTCCAAACCCCAGCACAATGCTTCAGAACACATCACCTAAGACCTTGCCACAGAAAAAGGATGTACTACTCGAGGTGACTTCTGGATCGGATCAATCTCGAGCTGAGGGGTCCCGTGAAACCAGCCATGACTGGACCAGGCCTGATATAACCGCGAAGATGGTTAATAGAGCTCAAAAATGCAACGAACTCGAAAGCGCCCAAGAAAATGATATGTCTATAGATATAAGAAACATATCTGTGGCCACCCAAGCAGACAGTTTAAGATCACCAGAGACATCCTCAAAATCTAGAAGTAGGACAGAGTCGACTCCAATTCATTCGCAAGACCTCCCTTGTACCACATCTATTCCAACAAGACGTCTAAGCGAACTTCATCACTCAGTCCCTATGGATTCCCCACAGAAAAAGCCTGACCTGATGTCCCTAATGGCAACAATAACCATTGCCCTTACGCCATTTTGTAAACTATATGAGTCACTGAATGACACACTGAGAGACCAAATGTCTATGATGGCATCCATGAACTTGAAAATGACCAACTTGGAAGGTTTCATAATGGTGGGGGAAGGTAACAGGCTGACAGCAAATAACTCTCCGAGACAGTCTATACAACTGGACTTGGCCCAGGCAAACACGAAAATGATGCAACAGATGGAAATGCTGAGGTCCTCTATTCCTATGTGTTTGAAAGGAGCTCTAGGCAACGCAAAGGACTTGTCCGAAAAGGCTGCACAAGCCGGCATTCCTAGTGACACTTTGCCACAAGAAGACGAGGACACAGCGAGGGAGACGGCAGCACAAGTCTGCATTCCAAGAGATACCTCGTCACAAGATGACGCGGACCCAATGGGGGAGATTATCGCCATAATTGAGGCGGACGAGGAAAAACAGTCCCTTGAGATGAAAGATCTGGACACAGATCCAAAGAACCCAACTCCAACAAACCCTTTTTCGTGCCCAGCTAAGGAACGGAAGGAAAAACAAAAAGAACAAAAAAAAAAAAAGGAGAGGAATCCCTTTCGAACTTCACTTTTGGCATTTTCAATCAGGCAAAAGTGTGCTCCGACAAAGCCTCTACTGTCGGCCCGCAGAAAGAGACAACAAGTTCCTCAAAGATCTCAACTAAAGCAGGAAGGTATCCTGGGAGACAGGAAAAAACCAAAGTCTATGAGAAAAAAAAACTACCAATTCAAAAGTAGAAAGAATCCGTCAAACACGTCTTCCTAAAAATTAAGGAAGGGGGATCCATTAAACCAACAGCGTCTTTGACTGTAAGACAACGATGTCTGAGCGAAAACTTAGACTGGAGCACTTACACCATTGAAGAGTCAGACCTGGAATCTAACACAGGTTCGTCCTTAAAAAGGAAATCAGAACTTTTAGATTCGATAAAAAACCAGCAAGAGCCTCTGAAAAAGATTCAAATTCATGACTCAAGCAATGACTTAAGGAGTGTTAACACTCTACCAACAACGACAGACATCCCAGACCAAGGGACCTATCAACAATTCCACTAGTGGACGGGACAAAAGGTCTAATTCTGGGGGTGAGGTCTGTATTTCTCGCACACACAGTGACGCTGAAAGATCTGGCCCCTTAAACAAAAAAATCACCAGTGGATGTATATTTGAATTAAAAAGAAGGAGGAAACAGACGACGATCTCATCATGAACAGGACTTCAATTCTCAAGATCTTCAGCAAAATCCCAGGGTTGAGACAAATCCGAAATGCGGACCTGTGGATGGTGGAACCCTGTGGTTCCAGGAGGAAGGACTGCTTGCCGCTACACATTTCATCCAAAGTAATCAGACTTCTATTAGTACACGAGGAAAAGAGTCTATGGGTTCTGGGTTATGCTCTGACAGAACTCAAACCAACTCACAGGAAATCCAGGTATGAAACAAGTATGGGATCACAAAAATTAAAAGACCAATTCATCCCTATCAAAGAAAAGAAGGAAGTTCATGAAGGTGCAAAAGGGAAAAAGAAATGATAGACACTATGAGATCAGAGATTCGAGCGACAGTGAATTAGAAACACCTAGGCTACCAGGAGGAAAAACATTTACCAACTGTCGACATGACAAGATGAACACACGACAGGCAGATCATGAGTCCGTCACTTCATTTCAAGATACAAAAAAAGATGAAACTCGGAGACCTAAAGGACCTCGCCCAGAGAACGAAAGAAAACTCCCAACAGTTCCCAGACACACCAGGGACCCGGAAATGAGGTCTACAAGATCCCCAAAAAATTGGACATGGGCAAAAAAAGGTTTCCCCGGATTGTAGAAACTAGCCATTATTTGAGAGAACAGACAAATTGGACCAGCATGAAGTACGGGGTCTCTCGTCTACGCATGCAAGACGCAGAACAGTTCTCAAAATGGGATGTTGGAATACAAGAGGGTTTTACCATCTTCTAGCGCAAAGCGATGTGAACCTGGGATCATTCGACCTCCTATCCTTGCAGGAAACCTGGATGACCGAGAAACCGGAACTAGACGGATACGAAGTGGTTTTTACTGAAGCAAAAAAAGGCCTAAGGGGTCGGCCGTCAGCGGGCCTTCTAATGGCTATACGTTCAGGAAGCAGCCTTGAGGTCCACAAGGTTATACATTCATTGCATTTGAAACAAGCAGTCATCTTGAACTGGTCCCGCCCCAAGGACATCCGGGGAGAAACGCCATTGAGAAACTCCTCGTAATCAACGCATATTGGAATCCGGCACTGGTCACAAATGAAGACTTCCTGAACGAGATTGTGGAAATATGGGATACATCGGCGTCAGTCCACCAGTGGAAACATGCCATCCTAAACGGTGATTTTAACGCTATCTGCGCAGGAGTGGGAATCTGTAGCAACATAGGACAGTCGGACGGCCCCAGCATGACTAGAGGTAATCTACTAGAATCCTTTATGGCAGACAGAGATATGCACAATTTGCACTGGCTGAGAGGGAAAAACAACATAGAAGTTCCCACATGGCAAAGAGACAGACAGCAGAAGATCATAGATCATAGCTATGTATCGAAAGATCTCCTGATGCTCATGAAAACCTCGTTAGTAACGGTAACAGAGCACAGTGACCATAATATGCTGTCTGCCACCTGACGGGCGCAGCAGGACCCGAAACTACACGCACCTTTGGAACTGGAAGTAGGTTGCGGTTGGTCACGACTGAAACTCTCGGAGGGCGCGATCCGGGAAATAGCAACGAAATACAGGCGCACCGAGGTGAGAAGCTCCAGGAAACATACCATGGAAAGGCTGGACTATGCTCCCCTCCTCACAAGATACTTAAAACCTAATAAGAAGTTCAGACGCCAACCCTTCAATCCTATTCACCAACATGATCAAGAAGTGGTAAAAAGGCGTAGTATAATTCGACAACTGAAAAGAGTTTCCAAAAAAGCACCTTCGGAAGAAAACGTAAAGAAATGGAAATATGCAAACAAAGAGTACAGAAATTGGCTGCTCCAACATCACCACACCCTGTATCAAAAGGATGCAGAAAAAATGCCAGGCGTTCTACAAGGAAAAAAATCTAAAGACTTCTGGAACCTAATCAAAGGAACTGTAAAGAGCTCAGACAACAAAATTCAAAACCACATAGCGGAAAATCAATGGTCTATGCACTTTTCCAACCTATACTCCCGTCCAACATCAGGAAGAGACTTATTTCCCATTCAATCACCAAAAATGAACAAAGATACGAGCAACTGGAACATCTGCTCCGACGAAGCAACCATCCTGAACATGATCAAGAAGCTCAACAACTCACGGGCACCCGGACCAGATGGGCTGAGCAATTTAGAGCTGAAAAAACACCCTGAACTATGGGCCAGGATGATAAACAAGATCTTTGAAAACTGCAACATCAATCGCGCGATACCGCATTCATGGATTAAAGCCATAGTAGTGCCGATCTTTAAGCGGGGGGCACCGGACGATCCCAATCATTATCAGCCCATCGCTCTCCTCGATGTAACCGGCAAGGTCTTCGCTTCTCTAGTGCTAGAGAGCTTCCAAGAGTGGCTGGGAAAAGTGCAGTACATAGACAAATTCCAAACAGGTTTCACCAAGAACGCAGGAACAGCAGTGAACATCCTGACAATTAACACTCTTAAGTCAAAGGCGTTCCAAAGCGGCACAACTGTCTACATGGCCTTCATCGACCTGGTCCAAACTTTTCACCAGGTCGATAGGGAACGTCTATGGAATAAACTTCAGACCAGACATTGTCCTGCATCTGTCTTGGAACCAATTCAAGCATTGCATGAAGAGACCTCCATGAGGATTCGTCTAAGCTGTGATGGCGTGTTATCTGATGAAATAAGGACATACAGAGGCGTCAAACAGGGATGCTCCCTGGCTCCCGCCCGCTACAACGCTTACATAGCTGACTATGAGGAATCTGAAGGAGAAGTCAGATGTTTCCCACCAACATTGGGCGGGGAAAAAACCTTGAGACTCTTATATGCGGATGATATTATACTCCTAGACCTTACACCAATAGGGCTGCAACGCCAACTGGAGCACCTGGTCGCTTACCTTGAGAACAATAATCTGTCTAACCATCAAAGAGAAGCAGCGAAAAGCAAAGACTAAAATCATGGTGATGGGGAAAGTCAGGAAAAACACAAAAAAATTAATCTGGAAGCTAGACGACCAAGTGTTGGAGGAGGTTACAGCATTTAAATATCTGGGAGTAATGCTGTCTAACCATCAAAGAGAAGCAGCGATGCAACAATTCCTCTGGGAAAAGCTGAGGTCCCTGACAGCCCAAGCAACAGCAATGGACCGCAAGTATGGACGTTTTTCGCACGTTCCAGTTTTGAATTTTTACAAGGTGAAGGTGGTGCCATCCCTAATTTATGGCGTAGACGCAATGCCGTGTTTGCCGGACGGAATCTGGTTGTCGTTGGAGAGCCATTTCTGAAGATCAATTCTAGGCCTGTCAAAGTCAACACCAATGGCTTTAATCAGGCGTGAACTTTGTCTACCATTGCTTGCAAGTACAAAAACAAGATCTTCGCTACTCCTTTTCAGAAAACTGCTGTGTACTTCGAAGCCTAAAGCTCTGGAGCTGATAAAGAAGGACCTCGATTCAGATTCCTATAAAATGCTAAATAAATGGAAGGAGGAAAACCTTCGACTTCTCCAAGACCTGGACTGTTCGGAAGACCTCTTGGTACACAATCCTAACAAAGTCACAAAGAAGCTCTATGAAAATGCCTGGATTTCCACGTTGGAAACGGCTAGCAGATACCGCCTGACCTCTGCCATTGCGACTCCAGAAATGAAAATTCAAGAGGTAAGAGGCTACTTAAAGAAATGTTCAGATAAACAAGCAAGCAGACAGTTCCTAAGATTCCGACTCAACCAGGTGAGAACAAAGGAAATACAGGTCTTGAGAAATCAATCTGATTCTGCAACCTGCAGATTCTGCTTAACAAAAGACACTGTGGAAACCAGCCGCCATCTCCTGTTGGAATGTAGCTCTCTAAAAGAGGTCAGGTCAAAACATCTTGCAAGAGCTCTAACAAACTATTCTACCTTAGATGATAAACTTTGGGCATTGCTTTCAAGTGGGGAGAACGCCAGCTGTGTGATTGGGGTCACTCAGTTTTTCAGACATTTAGATTTGAACAATGAAGATACATCAAGAGTGATGGACAATTTTTAATTCGATTCAACGGGCTATACCTGATGAAATGGAGGGATACTTTGTCTTGAGCATAGACTTTAAATATGCTCTTTGTAAAAATTGTCATACAATTAAATCAAATAAAAAAAAAACAATTCTCACATGAATATCATATTTGTATGCTTACTCTTACTTTTTTGCAGTGTTGTTAGCAGTGGTGGCCATTTTTGCTGCTAAACACACACTGCAAATAATCAGAGTAAGCATACAAATATGATATTGATGTGAGAATTTAAATCGGAGGTAAATACAAATTTGGTGTTCAATTAATTAGTGAAATTAACACGTATTGAGTTTATTGCAAAACAATTCAATGAAAAGAAAGACACACTAACTCTCTTAAAAAAAGAATGTGAAAACAAAAAAAACACAAGACCAGTTTAGCACGGACATCGCAATGATGAGCACTTTCTACAAATGACCTGCAGATGGCACGCGGAACACCACAAAACATAATGCCAAAAAAACAAATTATTAATTATCTCGGGAGCGGGATGATCAATCGAGCTAGAAATAGTTGCATTAATTCAGCAATGAAATAAAGATTATTCCATGCAAAATTCATGACGCCAGACCTCACCGTTCATGAGTTACGTCCCCAAGATCAACGCCATATACAAACCCACAAACAAACACAACTTTGTTTCATATATATTATATATATATATATACACACACACACTTTTCAATTGAAAGTGGGGTGGGGTGTGTGCATATATATATATATTCACACACCACACTTTCAATTGAAAAGTGTACATCCTCATAGGAATGCAGCGGGTGACTCCTGGTAGGAGAGAAAGAAGCTCCTCCTAATATCGACCAAACACAAGGCTATAAACAGAAGCCTAAAATTACAAAATGTGTACATTTGCTCAGGTTTGTGGATGAGTACAATTTGATCAAGATAACATGTGGATAAGATAACTTGTGGAACATTATTACCTGCACAACAAAATGTGTAGTATATTTTATAGAGTGTCCTTGTGGTCTGAAATACATTGGCTCAACAATAGGACCTCTTATAACGAGAATCCTGCAGCATTAAGAATGTGGATCTAATTATTCTCTTGCACAGCACTTTTAAGAAACTCATAATAGCGATTTTTCCCTGATGTCTTTTGGAGCACATGTTAAAGAAAATGTATGCAAAGGGAATAGAGAATAGGAATAGAGAAAGACAATTACGTCAATTGGAGTCCAAACTTAAAATACAATTTAATACAATGTGCCAAATGGACATAACAGCGATGAGCAGCTTCACATATTTTTGAACTGATTGATCCTTGCTGTTCCATCACCTTTTAATGTCTCTTTTCTCCTGCTTTATTTCAGCGTGTCTTTTGCAAACAAAGAGGTATACCTAATACTTGTTGGATGGCCCACTAGGGCAGAATAAGGGATGCAGCTAATTCTTTTACAAATGTGCACTATTAATGAACGCTTGTTAGTCCACTTGGGTGGAATTGGTATTGCTAATAGCCCACTGAGGCAGAATTTGAAATGTTGTGAACCTATTTTAGGCTTCACGTGTGTATGTTTGAATCTGTGCTGCTGTACTTTTCTAATGCTGCACTTTACACATCTTCAGATTTTTTCCAAATGGGTATTATTAATAAATTGCAAGCACACTAGGTTGGAATTGATAGCATATTTCAAATCTTTGCTGCTTGCCATCTGGGGCAGGATGTGAAATATTGTGAACCTATATTTCAGGTCTCATGAGTATTTGTTGGAATCTGTGCTGCTGCATCTTTCTATTCTTGCATTTTATAGCTTGTGAATATGTCACAAATTTGTACCTGATGTGATTTGTGATTGTAATGTTTTTCACACTTGCACTTGAGCTCATTATTGCTTTAAAAATATTTTTGGAAATATTCAAGTGCCCTTTGAACCAAATGCTAAACTGATGTGTGGCGATAAACTACATGTACTAACCTTAAAAACATATGACAAAATATTGCTGTTCCATTTAAAGATGGCGCTTCGATTTGAGGTGTAGAAATAGTGCTGCTATCGTGTTCGTCATTAGACTAAGAGTCAGGTGATTTGTAATGGAGGCTTTGCATTTTGTTTTAAATTTCGAGCTCTGCACTTTGGTAATTGTTTGTAACTTGTAATGCCTGACAAATTCCTTGAGAGGACGGAACGTGTGGCGTTTTTCAAACCAGTCTTCACAGGTTTATTTATTCAGCATATGGCTGTGTGTCCAGCTGACTTTTGCTTTGATTGAATACAATCAGATAAAGCACTAGAGCACTGTACAGAACGAGTGCCCGGGTCTTTTTTCGTGCTTGGGCTAATAACGAGTTATGTTGTTTTCAGCTTCTGTTTATGGGCTCATGTTTGGTGAATATATATATGTTAATCCACAGAAAACTGACACCTGGGGGTGTCTGGGTCACACTAACAACACGGCAGCTAAACACAGACAAAATGAGTCTGTTGTAAAATTGCTTTATTTAGACAAATGTCCTCACAAGAAAGAGACCAGACACAGAGACCAGACACGCTACGCGTTTCTGCCTCTCTAGGCACTTGATCACACTGAAAAAATATATATATGTGGAATGTGTGACTTGGCTCAAATGAACTTTCCTACTTTCGCACTAATCCCATGGGCATCAAGATATATATGTATATATATATATATATATATGACAAAAAGAGGAGAGGGCCGCACTCCAGTTCCCTGCACAACCTTCTCAGCCACTGGTGTTCTCCTCCTACCCGTTTCTGTGCTATACACATCGTCAGGGAGGCAGTCTTAACTTGCAGCTCACAGCAAGTGCAGGTGATGACAATCAATGATGATTCTGCTGCAAGGGCTTCTGGTAGATGTAGTCATCAGGTTAGCAAGGAACAAGCTCACACCCAAACCCACAGTGGAGAAAGAGGGGGGGTAGCCTACAGTGAGGCACTCCAAAGCAGGGCATGTATCACCCCGGTGCAGCACCCTATCAGGTCTTGAAGATTCCACCCTTCAAAAATCCTGGAAATATGACAAAAAGAGGAGAGGGGCGCACTCCAGTTCCCTGCACAACCTTCTCAGCCACTGGTGTTCTCGTCCTACTGGTTTCTGTGCTGTACACATCATCAGGGAGGCAGTCTTAACTTGCAGCTCACAGCAAGTGCAGGTGATGACAATCAATGATAATTCTGCTGCAAGGGCTTCTGGTAGATGTAGTCATCAGGTTAGCAAGGAACAAGCTCACACCCAATCCCACAGTGGAGAAAGGGGGGGGAGTAGCCTACAGTGAGGCACTCCAAAGCAGGGTATGTATCACCCCGGTGCAGCACCCTATCAGGTCTTGAAGATTCCACCCGTCAAAAATCCTGGAAATATGACAAAAAGAGGAGAGGGGCGTGTAAAGACTGGAGGGGGGTGTCTGTACTTCCGCTCTCTATATGGTAGAGGAGAGGCACAGAGGACCCAAGCCAAGATTCTCTATTATTGGTAACGTAGTCGAGCAGTCAAGGCCTAGCTTCTCAGGAGGTGATGCAGGCTGGTTCTTAAGTACAGTGTAGTCCCCGAACCCTCACAAAGGAATGTCCACACACTGTATTACTGAAAACACAGTCTTTATATAATTAATATTCAAAGGTATGTACACGATCACAATAATGCACTTTGTACTCAGAAATCAACAATGATAAATATATACAATTCTAAAGTGGTACCACCAATGTTATCAAATCTCATTAAAGTGCATCAACTGTACCGTTAAAATGTCACACAGATCAATAACGAGGAAACCAGCAATAGAGATAGGAAGGAAAGCAAGATGGTTGAAACAATAGGCAGAGTACTGGCCTCTACCCTTAAGCACAGTTCTGTGTGGAGATCCCCCACCTAGGCAACCTGTAAAATAAAGATATATAGCACAAGCCCAGTCCATATATTGTTCAATAGCCTTATTTCCTCCTATTAAGGTTTTACCCCCCAATGTACCTGGTGGAGTAGAGTTCTTCGAAGACGCGTCGAAGGATCTTCCTTGAGTGAATCCCTTTAAAGCAGGAGCCACGGATCGTCGAGAGGCGTTGAAGATGGTGAACTTGTCGTCAACGTCAGCGATGTGAAGTTCAAGGGTGCCGAGACCACAACGTCGATCCAGGCTGTGCTCATCAGCGACGTCCTGCGAGGATGAGGTGTGCGGGGCACCTCGGCGATGGATTGTTCAGGACCACAAAGAGTTTCAGAAGAACTGTGGCCCAACACGGGTGTCGAGTCGTCGAAGTCTTTGTGGCCTTCAGGTGCCGGGAAACCCACCGGCGGATTCTCCTCGGCACGTTGGTCGTCCTCGACTTTCTCCGGCGGGACAAAGCGGTCGACGATGCGGACAAGGGAGTCCTTGGATTCAAATATTCTTAGGCAAAGGAGCGGGCAGCTCCGGTGGTCGGCGGCACGGCGTCAAGTGGTCCCCATGGCTGGGCAACACAACTTCGACGGGCCACCAGCGGTTCACAAACCTGCGAACCCTGGTCGACGGCACTAGACTTCGACAGCGGCGAAGTCCGGGTGCTTTGCTTCGTTCTCCTCAGCGGTCCCATCTTGGGTCGGCAGCCTTTCAAGGGTCTGACTTCTATGGAGCTTCGGCGAAGGTTAGCGGTGCTCGATGGTCCATCGGAGCACGGGAAGAGGGCGCCTTACCAGGTCCTCTCTCGGATCAGTCCTTGACGAGTTCGGCAGCTTTCAGATCAGGTCGAAGCAAATGCAACAGCAAGTCTTCGTCTTCCAGCTGGGCGTCGAGGATCAGCAGTTCCAGTTACTCGTCAAGTGTAGACACAGCTTCTGAACGCTTCTGAACAATTTCCAGTGGTGAGAGGTCCCCAGATATACTATCTTGTCTCTCATCCACACTGCTGGGTCACTCTCAGCAGCCAATCATACAGAAGGGCATTCATGCAGTCAGTCAGCCAATCAGGCACACAGTGCATTCAGGCCATCCTCCTCCCTCTCAGACACTCACAACAAGGAATGTGGATTGGGACAAGTACCCAGCCATTCAACAATACACACTGCATTCAGGCCAGTTTCGGGCAGGGCTGTCACAATCTTTGTCTCTCATACCAGAAACCAGACAACCACAACAAGAAGTGCATATTGGTCACACACTCCATTCACCCAGGTCCCACCCACAGGGTGTACCCACAACATACAGTCACTGGGAAGGCTCCAGTAAGTCTGGACTGGACTTCACAACAACACCATATATGGAACTTCCACCCAACAGCCAGTCAGGGGGAAGGGACAGAGTCAGGGCTTCCCAGGACTTTGGGAAAACAAGGTAACAGGTAATAGAAAGCAAGAGGCCACAGGGGCCATCTTGTTTTCCATCAGGAATCAACTGATTCCAATGGCAGGGCCGGGGTATCCCAAAATGGAGGATACTCAGGGCACTTGTCAAATTCAGCATGGAGCTGCCACCAGCCCATACCCTGCTCTGCGGGCCACCCACAGGTGCCCGAAAACATACACTAGGGGCACAGGGTTGTACCCCCACCCATGGGTGCCGTAAGGGTATCCTACGGGTCTGTTACCAAACCAAAAGAGAGAGAGCTGCACCGCCAGGAGTCCCACCTGAACTCCTGCGTGGAAAATATGACAGAACACATGATAAAAAGGCAGTAAAGGACAAGGATACGGAGGCCCTCTCCCTCTGATGCATTTCCAGCATCACAGTCGCTCCCCCCAGACTGAGGTGGAGGGTGCCTAATCTCCCACGGGATAGACACCCTCATCCAGACGGTCAACATACCTTCTGGTAAGGCCATCTGCATTATCGTGGCTCTTCCCTGGTCTGTGCTCTATGGTGAAGTCTAGCCCTTGCAGGCTAATGGACCACCTGAGCAGTTTCGGGTTTTCACCCTTCATCTGCATAAGCCACTTCAGGGGATTATGATCTGTTTGGACCTTGAAGGTAGACCCCGTAAGGTAGGGCCTAAAACGCCTAAGGCTCCAAACTATACTGAAACTTTCCTTCTCAACAGTAGCCCACCTAAGTTCTCTACCCTTGAGTTGTCTACTGATGAAGATGATAGGATGTTCCCTCCCTTTGTCATCTAACTGGGACAAGACAGCTCCAATTCCGGTGTCGCAGGCATCCGTCTGGACGATAAAGGATTGGCTGTAGTCAGGCGCACACAACACAGGTGCCCTTCACAGACTTTCTTTCAAGCCATCAAAGCCCCTCTGACAGTCTTCCGTCCAATTACCTTCCTAGGTTGTTTGTGGGAAGTCAGAGCTGTCAGTGGTGCAGCTATGGTTCCATAGTCCGCCATGAAATTGCGATAATACCCAGTGAGCCCCAAAAAGGCTCTCACCTGGGTTTGAGTAGTGGGAGTCTCCCAGTCCTGTACATCCTGTACCTTACTGGGGAGAGGTTGGATTTGACCCCCTCCTAACTCATGACCAAGATAGGGGACATTCCCCTGAGCTATCTGGCACTTGGTGGCCTTGATAGTGAGGTTAGCCCTTTTCAAGGCCTGCAACACATTACCCAGATGTGTCAAATGCTCTTCCCAAGTGGAACTGTAGACGGCAATGCCGTCTAAATAAGCCACACAAAAGGCTTCCAGCCCACTGAGAGCATGATTGACCAATCTCTGGAAGGTGGCTGGGGCATTCTTCAACCCAAAAGGCATGATCCTAAACTGGTAGAGTCCCTCTGGTGTTGAGAACGCCGTCTTTTCCTTGGCATGGTCCATCAGAGTTATTTGCCAATAGCCTGAGGTGAGGTCAAAGGTGCTCACAAATTTGGCAGCACCTATGGTGTCCACGAGCTCATCAGCCCTGGGCAATGGGTGCGCGTCAGTTTTGGTAACGGCATTGACTCCTCGGTAGTCCACAAAGAACCTCCAATCCTTGGTACCTGCCTGGGAACTTGCCTTGGGGACAAGGACCACAGGACTGGACCAGGGACTGGTTGAGGGTTCAATAACACCCATATCCAACATCTTGGCGACCTCAGCCTGGATGTGGTTCTTAACAGTGTCTGACATACGGTAGCTCCTGCTTTTGACAGGCACGCTGTCACCAGTGTCAATCTCGTGCTTACACCACGGGGTAAGGCCTGTCGTCAGTGAAAACAGAGAGGCATACTGCTGGAGCAAAGTCCTGCAGGCCCTCTGCTGCTCTGTTGTCAAATTTGGAGAGAGATGCACTCCCTCCACTGAGCCATCCTGAGGGTTGCTATACAGCAAATCAGGAAGGGGCTCACTCTCATCCTCTTCTTGCTCTGAAGCTAGCAAGAGACATGAGACTTCTGCTCGCCTGTGGAAAGGCTTGAGCCGATTAACATGGAATACCTGAGGGGCGTCCCCTGGGATTCCCATGTCAACCAGATAATTGACCTCGCCCATCTTGGAAATTATCCTGAAGGGTCCAGTCCATTTATCTGCCAATGCCCGAGGCTTGGTAGGCTCCATCACGAGGACCTCCTGTCCCGGAGTCCAATCCACTGGCGATGCTTTAAGGTCATGCCAGTTTTTGTTCAATTCCTGGCTGGCCTTGAGATTCGCTGTTGCCTGACCCATCATCTGTGTCATCCTCCGTCTGAGGCCTAACACATAGTCCCCCACTTGCTTGGAATGACCTGGAGGGGTGGCTTCCAAACCTTCTCTGATCAAGGCAAGGAGCCCCCTCATGGGATGTCCAAAGAGTAACTCAAAGGGGCTGAAACCAACACACTCTTGAGGTACCTCTTTGTAAGCAAACAGCAGGCATGGCAGGAGGAGATCCCATTTCCTCCTTAGGGGCTCTTCCAAAGCACCTATCATGCCCCTGAGAGTTTTATTAAATCTCTCAACCAGAACATTGGTCTGGAGATGGTAAGAGGTGGAGAACTTGTAGGTTACTCCGCACTCTTTCCACATGGTCCTCATGTAACTAGACATGAAGTTGGATCCTCTGTCAGAGACAACCTCCTTAGGGAATCCAACACGGGTGAAAATGCCCATGAGAGCCCTGGCAACCACCTTGGCAGTTACAGTCCGAAGGGGTATAGCCTCAGGGTACCTGGTGGCTTGATCTACCAAAACCAGAATGAACCGATGTCCACCTGAAGTGGGAGGGTCCAGGGGACCGACAATGTCGATGCCCACCCACTCAAATGGTGTGCCAACCACCGGCAATGGCTGCAGTGGGGCAATGACACTGCCTCCAGTCTTGCCAGACAACTGACAAGTTGGGCAGGTCCTGCAGTGGGACTCCACTTCTACTCCCATCCGAGGCCAGTAGAAATGGGCAGAGAGCCTCTGCTTAGTTTTCTTGGTACCAAGATGACCAGCTAAGGGCACCTCATGCGCCAACTGCAGTAGGAAGGGCCTGTAAACCTGGGGTACCACCAACCTCTTGAGGGCACCAGGTTCAGGCTTAGTGGGCTCACAAACAAGGAGCTCACCCTCCCAATAAATCCGGAATGCCCTAGGCACTTCTCCTCGTGCCTGGGACAGAGCCTGTTTCCTCAGACCCTCGAGAGAGTGGCACTCTCTCTGTCCTTTACAGAAGTCTACCCGGGAGGGTCCCCCTTCAGCTAACAAGCATTGAAGATCGGGATAATCCTCCGGGTTAAGAACCTCTCCCACAAGAGAGTCTTCTGGCTCTTCTCCCACAGGAGTTGAGACAGGGTTTACCACTGGACCCAGCCCGTCCGGAGCATGGATCCCAATGGGTGCTGTAGGAACAGCAGGAAGAGAAGGAACTCCCTCCACAGAGGTGGCCTTCTTGTTCTTCCTTCGTCTTGCCTTAGGCCGCGCCTTTGACTCGGGTACCTGACTCACAGCCAGACCCGGGGTCACCTGTGACCTAGGGACCGCAGAAGCAGCCATGGGAAGACCATCCGAGATCAATCCCAACTCTACTAGATCATTACCTAACAGAATGTTAACAGGGACATTGTCCTGAACCAGGACAGGAAGCTTTGCCGTCTTGTCTCCAATTACGAGTGTGACTAAGGCTACAGGCGATAATTTGGGAGGCCCACCAGCTAACCTGGTGGTTCTCAGAGGAGCACCTACATAGGCCCTCATTAGGACCTTGGCGGAGGACCATGGCGCTATTTGCACCATGGTCCATGGCGCTAAGCTGCCAACTCCGCCATGGGGGTTGGCGGACTTACTGCCCCATTCCGAGGTTGGCGGGGCGGTAAGTCCCCAATCCCCATTTACCCTTCCCCATTCCCATTTCTGGCCCCATAGGGCATAATGGGATTGGGGAAGGCGTTAATTACGCCACCGTAAATTACGGTGGCGTAATTAACAACAAGGTCCCTTAACGCCATGGATTTTAACGCCTGCTAAAAGCAGGCGTTAAAATCACCATGGCGCTAAGGGAACTCGTAGTCAGGCGGTAAGGTGCGCCATGGTTTACGCCGGCGTAAACCCCTTTCCGCCAGGGTCCTAATGAGGCCCATAGTCCTCTGGCTTGAGCAGGGTCCTGTCCACCACTGTCATGCTTGCCCCAGTGTCTCTCAAACCAGCAGAAGGCTGGCCATTCAGGAGGACACTTCTCAAAAATTCAAAAATCTACGGGTGTTCTGTGGGATAGTCGCCAGTACTTCCGCGTACTGGTCCCAGGCCCCAAGGGACACTAAGGAAATCTCTACAGGAGCACCAAATGTGATCCCTGTAGAGGAGGGGAGGACAGTGCCTCCACCTCAGACATGGGGTAAGGGTAGGTCAGGCTGACAGCCTGTACTCCAAGTGCCTTACCTTTACACTTGGAGTCACCCCTCTTGTGATCCAGAGCCCCACAATCCCAACAAGCGCCGGGAGTGCGGGGTACGGTACTGGAACCACTGCGAGCCTGCTTAGCAGCAGGTGGACCACTACTCTTATTGCCACCCACAGATGACTTATCCCTGCTAGATTTTTGGGTCTTAGAAGAGGAGGGTTTATGTTTACCCGACTGTGACTGCTTTTGGGACTCCTCAGCTTTCTGAGAGGCCCCCTTTTCTTTGTACTTGTCCTTCCCACTGGAGTCCTTAGGGGGCACCTGGTGGGAGACCCACTTGTCATCCAGCCTAGCCAGCCTAAAGGGATCCAAAATGTTCTGGTCAGCAACGTACTGACGCAGCTCCGGTGAACAGGCTTCAGAAAAATGCTCAAAAAACAACAGGTGGGACAATTCAACAAAAGTTTTCACCTTGTAACCATCAATCCACCCCATAATGTTCATGTGTGCAGCACTCACCCAGTCAACCCAAGACACATTCTCTCTTTTCTTAAAATGCCTGAACCTTTTAAGGTATTGGGTAGGTGTCTTGCAAACTTGGCAATCAAAGCAGACCTCATACACTCATACTGACCCCTTTCTTCCACACTCAGCTTCAGAATACAGTCATACCCAGTCTGAGGCACTCTGCTTAACAAACACTTAGCCCAATCTCTTTTGTCAACATCATGAATTGCACAAGCCATTTCAAATGCTTCAATCCATTGGTGGATATCAGAACCCTCCACAAACACACCAACCAAATCTTTCATAAATTTAGTTGCGGGGGACCTGACACTCTCACTGGGTTTCGCTGAAGTCTCCACTCTAGCTTTCTCTAGCTGGATTCTCTGACATTCAGTGTCCTGGTTCTTGAGTTCAAGGTCCTTATTTTTGAGTTCAAGATCCCTATTCTTGAGCTCCACTTGTTGAGCCAACTCCTCCTTCTTAAACTCAGCATCTATTTCCAGCTTGCGATATGCAAAGGCCAATTTCATCCTTAATAACTGAAGCTCCAAGGAATTGCTGGGGTTCGGAACAGAGGCAGCAGGAATGGTGGCATTCCCAGAAACAGATTCAGTAGAACCCCCAGGGGCAGAGTCCTCATTGGTTGCATTCCCCCCCTCATCAAGAGTTTCACCATCGGTCTGGTAGTCCACCAGGGCAGCTATCAGCTCAGCCCTAGACTTATCCACAAAGTCTAACTCCCTGGCTTCGCAAGCACTCTGGAGAGCCTCTAAGCTCATCCTAGTCAATTTACCATTTGCAATAGATTCCATTGCTTGTAATGCAGTTATTTTGTACACAACTAAACCTTCATTTAATAAAGTGCAGATATTTTGTAAGTGGCACGGCTATACACTGATTCTTAAAACCATAAGCGTCCCACCGCTGCCACCAGTGTAAAGAGTGGAGGGGGGTGCCTGTACTTCCGCTCTCTATATGATAGAGGAGAGGCACAGAGGACCCCAGCCAAGATTCTCTATTATTGGTAACGTAGTTGAGCAATCAAGGCCTAGCTTCTCAGGAGGTGATGCAGGCTATTTCTTAAGTACAGTGTAGTCCCCGAACCCCCACAAAGGAATGTCCACACACTGTATTACTGAAAACACAGTCTTTATATAATTAATATTCAAAGGTATGTACACGATCACAATAACGCACTTTGTACTCGGAAATCAACAATGATGAATATATACAATTCTAAAGTGGTACCACCAATGTTATCAAATCTCATTAAAGTGCATCAACTGTACGGTTAAAATGTCACACAGATCAATAACGAGGAAACCAGCAATGGAGATAGGAAGGAAAGCAAGATGGTTGAAACAATAGGCAGAGTACTGGCCTCTACCCTTAAGCACAGTTCTGTGTGGAGATCCCCCTACCTGGGCAACCTGTAAAATAAAGATATATATCACAAGCCCAGTCCATATTATTTCCTCCTATTAAGGTTTTACCCCCCCGATGTACCTGGTGGAGTAGAGTTCTTCGAAGACGCGTCGAAGGATCCCTCTTGAGTGACTCCCTTTAAAGCAGGAGCCACGGATCGTCGAGAGGCGTCGAAGATGGTGAACTTGTCGTTGATGGCGGCGATGAGAAGTTCAAGGGTGCCGAGACCACAACGTCGATCCAGGCGGTGCTCGTCAGCGACGTCCTGCGAGAATGAGGTGTGCGGGGCACCTCGGCGATGGATTGTTCAGGACCGCAAAGAGTTTCAGAAGAACTGTGGCCCAACACAGGCGTCGAGTCGTCGCAGTCTTTGTGGCCTTCTGGTGCCGGGAAACCCACCGGCGGATTCTCCTCGGCGCGTTGGTCGTCCTCGACTTTCTCCGGCGGGACAAAGCGGTCAACGTTGCGGACAAGGGAGTCCTTGGATTCAAATGTTCTTAGGCAAAGGAGCGGGCGGCTCCGGTGTCGGCGGCACAGCGTCAAGTGGTCCCCACGGCTGGGCAACACAACTTCGACGGGCCTCCAGCGATTACACAAACCTGCGAACCCTGGTCGACAGCACTAGACGTCGACAGCGGCGAAGTCCGGGTGCTTTGCTTCATTCTCCTCAGCGGTCCCGTCTCGGGTCGGTAGCCTTTCGAGGGTCTGACTTCCAGGGAGCTTCGGCGAAGGTTAGCGGTGCTTGATGGTCCCTCGGAGCACGGGAAGAGGGCGCCTTACCAGGTCCTCTCTTGGATCAGTCCTTGACGAGTTCGGCAGCTTTCAGATCAGGTCGAAGCAAATGCAACAGCAAGTCTTCGTCTTCCAGCTGGGCATTGAGGATCAGCAGTTCCAGTTACTCTTCAAGTGTAGACACAGCTTCTGAACGCTTCTGAACAATTTCCAGTGGTGAGAGGTCCCCAGATATACTATCTTGTCTCTCATCCACACTGCTGGGTCACTCTCAGCAGCCAATCATACAGAAGGGCATTCATGCAGTCAGTCAGCCAATCAGGCACACAGTGCATTCAGGCCATCCTCCTCCCTCTCAGACACTCACAACAAGGAATGTGGATTGGGACAAGTACCCAGCCTTTCAATACTACACACTGCATTCAGGCCAGTTTCGGGCAGGGCTGTCTCAGTCTTTGTCTCTCATACCAGAAACCAGACAGCCACAACAAGAAGTGCATATTGGTCACACAATCCATTCACCCATGTCCCACCTACAGGGCGTACCCACAACATACAGTCACTGGGAAGGCTGCAGTCAGTCTGGACTGGACTTCACAACAACACCATATATGGAACTTCCACCCAACAGCCAGTCTGGGGGGAAGGACAGAGTCAGGGCTTCCCAGGACTTTGGGAAAACAAGGTAACAGGTAATAGAAAGCAAGAGGCCAGAGGGCCATCTTGTTTTCCATCGGGAATCAACTGATTCCAATGGCAGGGCTGGGGTATCCCAAAATGGAGGATACTCAGCGCACCTGTCAAATTCAGCATGGAGCTGCCACCAGCCCATACCCTGCTCTGCGGGCCACCCACAGGTGCACAAAAACATACACTAGGGGCACAGGGTTGTACCCCCACCCATGGGTGCCATAAGGGTATCCCACGGGTCTGTTCACCAAACCAAAAGAGAGAGAGCTGCACCGCCAGGAGTCCCACCTGAACTCCTGCGCGGAAAATATGACAGAACACACGATAAAAAGGCAGTAAAGGACAAGGATGCGGAGGCCCTGTCCCTCTGATGCATTTCCAGCATCACAGGGTGCACTCCAGTTCTCTGAACAACCTTCTCAGCCACTGGTGTTCTCCTCCTACCGGTTTCTGTGCTCTACACATCGTCAGGGAGGCCTCACTGTAGGCTATTCCCCCCTTTCTCCACTGTGGGATTGGGTGTGAGCTTGTTCCTTGCTAACCTGATGACTACATCTACCAGAAGCCCTTGCAGCAGAATCATCATTGATTGTCATCACCTGCACTTGCTGTGAGCTGCAAGTAAAGACTGCCTCCCTGACGATGTGTAGAGCACAGAAACTGGTAGGAGGAGAACACCAGTGGCTGAGAAGGTTGTGCAGAGAACTGGAGTGCGCCCCTCTCCTCTTTTTGTCATATTTCCAGGATTTTTGAAGGGTGGAATCTTCAAGACCTGATAGGGTGCTGCACCGGGTTGATACAGGCCCTGCTTTGGAGTGCCTCACTGTAGGCTACTCCCCCCCTTTCTCCACTGTGGTATTGGGTGTGAGCTTGTTCCTTGCTAACCTGATGACTACATCTACCAGAAGCCCTTCAGCAGAATCATCATGGATTGTCATCACCTGCACTTGCTGTGAGCTGCAAGTTAAGACTGCCTCCCTGACGATGTGTAGAGCACAGAAACTGGTAGGAGGAGAACACAAGTGGCTAAGAAGGTTGTGCAGGGAACTGGAGTGCGCCCCTCTCCTCTTTTTGTCATATTTCCAGGATTTTTGAAGGGTGGAATCTTCAAGACATGATAGGGTGCTGCACCGGGGTGATACATGCCCTGCTTTGGAGTGCCTCACTGTAGGCTACTCCCCCCCTTTCTCCACTGTGGGATTGGGTGTGAGCTTGTTCCTTGCTAACCTGATGACTACATCTACCAGAAGCCCTTGCAGCAGAATCATCATTGATTGTCATCACCTGCACTTGCTGTGAGCTGCAAGTAAAAACTGCCTCCCTGACGATGTGTATAGCACAGAAACGGGTAGGAGGAGAACACCAGTGGCTGAGAAGGTTGTGCAGGGAACTAATATATATATATATATATATATATATATATATATATATATATATATATATATATATATATTACATGGCCTGCAGTAGCGGCTATGTAGTTATGGTTAAGTTGCTAAACCCATAGGAAGAGCACTTTTTGGGCGTTTTATAACTTCGCTCTCCCTGGACAAATCCTCACCAAACTTTGCAAAAAAAGTATATGGCCCACTCTGAGGTTTGGTCCAGGAGGGGAAAAGTTATAGGGGGTCCCATAATTTTTTTTTTCCCATAGACTGAATGGAGAAAAAATGTTGGTCACGTCTACAGCCCAAACCGCTGGACGGATTTTCACCAAATGTACGGTAGGGGCGGCGGCTTGATCCCGTAATTTGGTGAAAATTCATCCACTATTGTTTTATGACAAAAAAGTGGGTCTCAAAAAATGTGTGATATCTATGTCCGCTCCGCGGACACACTTGCCTGTTTGCTCCGCGGACAGGACAACGATTGGATAATCGGCATGCGTCATGTCCGCAGACACGTGACGTGTTCGCTGATTGGTTGGGGTAAAGCGTGAGGTGCGTCACATTGTTTCGATGCGCCCGCCATATTGGATCCGCGGACAGCGCAGCGTGGAAGTGAGCATAAATCCAATTTTGGGGGGGCGTGGCTAGGACGGCCATGTAAAGGGACATGCTCCGGATGAGCTCCTTCGATCATGTATTGATCCTGGGGATAAAGTGCGCGCACGGATGCCTGCCAGCGCTGTGAATTAACATTTGTGACTATGAAGGTGGGGGCCGTACTCGCGGAACTTTTGGTGCACATGGGATGCACGGACACAAAGTTATACCCATTTGTATAACTGCGGGCCCCGACTCGAAAAATGGAAACAAAATGGCCGCGGGAACAAAGGCATCATCGAGGGTCATGGGCGCTCTGCAGCGATAGCTGACGGAAGGATCAGACGGTACCAGTAATGGATTTCAGGATCCTGTTTTAAGCAATAGACCCGAAGGGGCTGTGGTGTGGAGAAGTGGAGGAGAGATGGCAGACTGCGAGCCGAGAGACAAGATCGAGACAGCAAGCTGCCCGAAGAGGCGTGCGCCCGGAGCCCGAATGCGCATAGATGGTAACTGACAAGACCCGCCGCGAAGTCGCAGCTGATGCTGGGCCACAGTGAAGCCAGACTGAACTTGGAAGGCGCCCCCGGAGAAAGGTGGAGACCAGGGTCACAACACCGAGAGTGCGCAAGTAGGTGGGTGGCCTGGTGCCACGCAGACCTTTGTGCACGGGGAGGTGCAGCTGGCTTATGCCCGGACAATACGGCAGGATGTCTAATAAAGTTGTCAGACCCAGGACCAAACAGCCCACGATAGAGGCCTACACCAAGATGCCCCCAGGTGCGGTGGGAGGCAAAGGCAAGGAGACCCCCACGACAGAGGCGGAGGCACCGGGCACGATCCAGGAAGTGCTAGCAGCAATTGCAGACTTGAAAGTGGCCTGGGAGACTAAACTGGGCCAGGCAATGGACGAACTGCAGGTGGGCCTGGACCTCAAGATCGGTGCCGTCCAAGAGGAAGTGAACCTGCTGAGACTGGACGTGCGGACGATCGCGGAGCGCACCGGGAACTTGGAGAAGGAGATGGCCCCGAATAATGTGGCATGCGCCACACATGGATCGGAGCTACATGCCCTCATGCAGCGGGTGGGCAACCTGGAGGACAGAGCGGAGGAGGCGGAAGGGCGGGCCAGACGTAACAACATACGAATTGTCGGTTTGCCGGAAGGAATGGAGGGGCCCAACCCAACAGAATATGTGGAAACCATGCTCCAGCAAGAGATAACTGGTGGGGCGCTGACCCAGGGGTTTGCGGTTGAAAGGGCGCACAGGGCCATAACAAGAAGACCGCCCCTGGGAACCCCCCCGCGACCGCTGATCGCAAAAATTCTGAACTATCGAGACCGGGAGAAGATACTTGAATTTTTTCGGAAGGGAGGAACGATCGAAAGGGGGTTGGCAAAAATCACGGCATGTCCGGACTATACGCTGCACGTACAGCGAAGCAGGATGAACTTTGGGTCAGTGAAAAGAAGATTAAAAGAAGCAGGCCATCGTTATATGTTGCTTTACCCAGCCAAGTTTAAAGTGTTCTACAAGAACAAATCCCTGTTCTTTGAGACGCTGAAGGATGCAATGGAATGGCTGGATATGCAAGGCCGCCCTCAGGAACCGGATATCCAGATGGGGGCTGCAGGACATTGGGGCTTGAATATAGAGTTCAATTAAGCTTGTGGGGAGTGCACGGCAAGATAAGCTGGCGGGATCGGCTGGGCGCAATAACCCTAAACAGATAAGTGGGAGCACCTAGGAGGCATCCCTTGAACCCATTAGTAGTATACCTAGTTAGGTCACTGTTAGATCGGTGACACCCTGCGGGGTCCTCGTCCTCGGACGCCAGATAGGACCAGACGCGGGTGGGTCTGAGATCCAGGGATGGAGCTGGGCATTTGTTGGGGTAGGGTGGGGGGAGGGGTTGGGTTGTGTGCATTGGGGTGGAGTTGGGGTACAGGGGGGGAGGGGAATTGTTGAGGCTGGGAAGGGTAAGAGTCGGTAAACGGGCCATCACGGGAAGCATCGGAGGGAGGAGTGGACTGGGACCACACCGATTAGATGGCATCGGGTAATCTTAGAGTGGTGACCTGGAATGTGCGGGGCCTAAACAGTTACTTAAAACGCGAAACAAAGTGATGCTGTATCTAAAAAGGATGCATATTGATATAGCCTTCCTACAAGAGACCCACCTCACTAAGGAGAAGCTGGAGGTGGTCAGGAGAAAATGGAGGGGTAGTGTTATGGGGGCCACGTAATTGACATATGCAAGAGGCGTGGTCACATGGGTGGCACCGCATGTGCCGTTCCAAGTGCTCAGTTCAACAATAGACCCAGAGGGCAGAATGGTGGTGGTAACGGGACTCCTGGAGAACAGAGAGGTGCACATCATCAATTTGTACGCCCCTAACTATGATACGGCGGCTTACTTTAGGTCCCTATACAGTAAGATTAGCCCCCTGGCGGGTAGCGCGATAGTGTGTATTGTACCCTGAATCCTAGAATAGACAGGTCAGATGACAAATCAGGGAAGCCAGCGCCAGTGGCTAAAGCGCTGGGGACAATGTTGGAAGACCTAGGCCTAGTGGATGTCTGGAGGAAGCTGCATCCATTGGATAGACAATACTCGCACTACGCAGAACCACATGACTTGCACACAAGGCTAGACTAGGTGTTTGCAGCGTCCGAGATATTGGGAGAAATGATGGGAGCGGAATATAAGGCTCGGGTATTATCCGATCACTCGCCTCTGGTCGTAGAGTGGCGATATCAACCCCCCAGGGCGCGCATCCCGACATGGACACTCAGTACTGAGGTTTTACAAGACGCAGGGTTTCGAGAGGACCTGAGGGAGGCCATCGAGGAATATTTTGAAACTAACACAGGCAGTGTACGCTCTGTGGGTACAGTATGGGAGGCGTTTAAAGTGGTGGTGCGGGGGGTCGCTATATCGAAATCTAAAGGGCTCCAAGGGGGCATTGAACGGGAACTTCAGGAATCAGAAAGAGAGCTGGAGGGTCTCATGCAAAATGAGGAGACAACCCGGGAGAACAATGTCAAGATAAAAGGCTTACAGTTAACCTGCAGTGGACTCTGGGATAGATTATGCAAATTAAATTACAAGAAATATACAGAGAGACTACATGCAGGGGGAGTGGTTATTTGGTAGGTGTTTGCTTCTATGGGTGTGTTATGCTGCGGTGGTTGTGGCCAGGGCCTAGAGACTTGGGTGCATGGCAGAAGGCCGTATGGCCATGCACCCAAGACTCTAGGCCCTGTTCAAAACCACTGCAGCATAACATACCCATGCAACCAAACATTTTGACTGTGGTATGTGAGCTGCTTAGGGGATATGTTTTCAAAAATGTGTGTACTGATTGGCAGTAGTGTAATAGTGTTTAGAGGATAGTGAGATGATGTGTGTTAGTTTGTTGGATTGTGTTCAGGATGTTGTTATTGAAGACTCTAGGCATTTTGGGTTGTATTTATTGGTGAGGTGTTCGTTTGCATGGCTGTGTTATGTTGCAGTGTTTGTGAGTCTAATTATTATATACTTACTGTTTCCTTTGTTGAGGCTGTATGTAGAGTTTTGGCCAGGACATGCAGTCACGATTGTAGGGGTTGGCAACAAGCACTGCAGTATAAGATACCCATGGAAGCAAACATTTTGGATTGTGGTCTATGGTCAGGTGTTTGCTTGAATGGGTGTGTTATGCTGTGGAGTTTGTGAGTCCAATCATTATATACTTACTGTTTGACTTTTTGTGGTTGTATGCAGTTTTTTCCATGACATGGGTAATTGGAGCAGACATTCTTTTTTAATCTCTGTGATAACAGAAAATATCATATGTTAGTGTAGGTAGTTCATAATGAGTTATTGAATTGCATAGTAGACATTTCTGTATTTTGTCGACCCTCATAGTTTTTTTTTTTTTAAATATATTTTTATTTTATATAAACCAAACAACAATACAACAGAACATAAATAAACACATTTAACAACAAAAGCACTGCAATCCCCATCCCTCCCCCCAATGAGCCTGTATGGTGTCCGCCATCGGTATCCGCTGCGAGCGGAGGGGCATCATCGCTCTCAGATTCAATTTGAGCCGACCCTGTTCCAAACAGCTCGGCTATCATCAATTTCCATGCCGCGAGGGAGCACATTTCCTCCTCCTCCCCTGCAATACTGGTATCCCACCACACCGCCGTCTCGGCCTCCGCCCATTTTTGGAGATCCCTCCACCAGACCTCCACTCGTGGCTTATGACACTCCTTCCATCCCATGGCAATCCTACGTTTAGCAAGCACATAAGCCAAATCTTTCAATTTCTCAACATGTCTGAGTTTACGCGCTCTGGGATATCCCCCCAGTAAGCAGGCCCAGGCTGAATCCACTTTGAGCGTGATACCCTTTCCTGACAGCTTCTGCGCCACTTCGCCCCAGTAGCCTGCAATTACTGGGCACGCCCAGAACATGTGTATCATGTCTGCATTCTCCTCGTCACACTTGGGGCACGCCTGGCGTCCAGTGTCCCGAATGTTGGATATTCTCAAGGGGGTCATGTATGCCCTGTGCATTATATAAAGCTGTATTTGCTTAAACCTGGCATTCCTCGATACTTTTTTATGATACCCCAAGGCACGCTCCCACAACCCATCTGCCATCGGGGCCCCCAACTCTGTTTCCCATTCCAGTCTCAAGTGCACTAAATCAATCCCAACCTTTGTCATCAACATCTCGTACAACCTAGAGACCTCATGCCCGCCCTCCGATGTGTCGTATAGTATCTCCACCGTGGCGTCCGGTTCATCGGCCAAGGTAGATTCAGGCCACCTACTCCGGATCTCCTGCACTATCCTGTGATATGTTACATATTGACCCCTGTGCAATCCCGACACTGCCTCTAGTTCTTCGAACTCCATGATGGTCCCATCCTGCCAAATATCTCCCATGGTGACCAACCCCACTGACTCCCAGTATGTCCGGATGATTGCTCTGAGCTGCCCGTCTCCTTTCGCCAGTGCGACCAGTGGTAACTGCGGCACACACGGCAAAGGGTTACCCATCATCCGGCAGGCCCGTCGCCACATGTTCCGTCCCAAAGTTAGCATTCTAGGACGTTCCCTCATGCATGCATTAGTCACCCAGATCACCTCCCGCAGATAAAAAGGGGAACAGTCCCTCCCAAACAGCCTGTGTTCAGGGGTCTCGTCGTCAGAGAGCCACCTGGACACATATTGCAGCTGCGCTGCCACATAATAGGCCTCAAAGTTCGGCAGTTTAACTCCGCCCTTCTCGTAGAAGTTCTGCAGCTTCCACAGTGCGACTCTGTTACGCGTGCCGTGCCACAGGAATTCCCTGCAAACACTATGTAGCCTCACAAAAAACCTCTTAGGTATCATATAAGGGATGTTGTTAAAATAGTGCAAAAGCCTGGGCAGTACCACCATTTTAAGCATAGCTCCCCGGCCCATCATCGCTAATGGCAATCTTTCCCAGAACCTCATGCATTTCTCGATCTTCCCCACGGCAAGTTCAGTGTTGTGCTTGTGTTCTTCCTCAGTCGTGTGATACACGTCTATTCCCAGGTATCGGAAAGAGCTCGTCGCCCACGGGATCTGCAACACTGGCAACCTCTCCACCGGAGTCCCCACATAGCCACCCAGCGGAAATAGAGTGGATTTCTGGGGGTTTACTGCTATACCGGACAACCAGGCATACCTCCCCATCACCTCTAAGACATACTGCAAATTTTCTTCTGGATATCTCAGGTATAGCAGCATATCATCTGCATACAGGGATATAAGGTGACACTCTCCTCCTACATCGATGCCGACCGGGTCATATTGCTGCCGGAGGTAAATTGCTAAGGGTTCAAGGGCCAGGATGTACAACATTGGGGACCAGGGACACCCCTGCCTAGTGCCTCTGCCCAACTGCCATCTCTCTGACACCACTGCACCCGTGCGGACCCTAGCCAGTGGTGCACTGTATAGCATCTCGGCCCACCTAATGTAACCTGGTCCCATCCCATACCGACCCAGAGCCGCCAGCAGCCACGGCCACCGAACAGAGTCGAACGCTTTAACCGCGTCCAGTGCCACTATCGCCATTTCGCCGTCGTCACTACGTCCCCATTCGACCACCCTGTGGAGGCGTCTGTGGTTGTGAGTAATGTTCCTGTTTGGGACATAGCCCTCTGGTCAGGGTGGATCAACTTGCCGATCACTCTCCGCATTCTAGTAGCCAGGACAGCTGTCAGGATCTTGCTGTCCTGGTTCAGCATCGACAAGGGCCTGTAGGAGCCACAATCGTGTCCCGGTTTATTTGGCTTGGGGAGCGGTATTATAATCGCCTCCCTGAGTGACTCCGGCAGCCGTCCCACCTCGTACGCTTCGTTGAGCATTTCCAGCATGGGCGGGAGCACTTCCTCTGCATATACTTTATAAAATTCACTGGGGAACCCATCCGCCACTGGGGCTTTGCTGGTGGGTAACTGCCTCACAATCTCCTTCAACTCTTCCAGGGTGATCGGAGCATCCAGCTCCTCTCGCTCCTCGTCACTGACCCTGGGCAGGCCTACGTCTTCCAGCACTTCGTCTATCTCCTCCTGGCTGCCCCCCTCACAATCTTCGTATAAGACCTTATAGTATTCCACGAATGCCCTGTTTACGCCTTCTTGGGTATCCGCCTCCTCACCCTTTTCATTGATTACCAATCTGATCGGGGATCGTGGGGTCTCGCTCTTGTACAGCCAAGCTAGAAGTCGGCCCGTTTTGTCTCCCCCCGCATGCAGTCTCTCAATATACTTCCTATAGTTCAGATTACAGAGCCTGTCCCAATGTTCCGCACACTTCTGTTGCAATTTGGAGACCGCCTCCGTATCTATCCCACCACCTTCCAGCTCCTCCTCCAGCTCAGTCTCAGCTCTATGCAGATCCGCTAGGACTCCCCCCATCAATCCCTTGGACTTCGCAATGGCGATCCCCCGCATTACGACCTTAAAGGCCTCCCATAAGGTGCCAGCCGACTTAACGCTATCTGTGTTCACCTCAAAATAAGCAGTTATCTCCTCCCTCATATCCTCTCTGAAGGCAGGGTCCTTGAGCGCCTCCGCCCTGAGGCGCCATGTTGGTATACGCGCTCGTGGGGGGTAAAGCTGCCATCGCATGACCAGGGGCGAGTGGTCAGAGAGGACTCTCGCCCTGTAGTCTATATGGTCGCACTCCGCGACTATGTCCGGCGTGGCGAAGAAGTAATCAAGCCTCGTGTGCAGTTGATGCGGGGCCGAATAATGCGAGTATTGCCTCCTGCCCGGGTGTTTCGCTCTCCACACATCTACCAGGCCAAGATCCGCCAGCAGCGTCTGCAATACCCTGGCCGCCGGGCTGGGCTTAGCCATCTTGTCATCCGACCTATCCTCCCTGGGATTCAATACACAATTGAAATCGCCGCCCCAAATCACTGTACCCCCCATCCCGACACTGAGCTTGGTGCACAGCGTCCTAAAGTATGTCGCCGTGTCCTGGTTAGGCGCATATGTGTTTACAATGCACACTACTTTGTTCTCTACCAGCCCCCTCACCATAACCAACCTCCCATCCACCTCCACAACCTCCTCAATTAGCTTAAATGGGACATGTGGCGCCACCCACACCAGCACTCCTCTGGCATAGGCGGAGTACGTTGATCCCACCACTGTCCCCTTCCACTTCCTCCCTACCAGCTCCAGTTTCTCTCGCTTTAGATGCGTCTCCTGTAACAGGGCTACGTCTATCTTTTGCCTCTTAAGATACAACATAACTTTATTTCGCTTCAGATAACTGTTAAGCCCTCTAACGTTCCACGTTAATATCCTAAGGTCCCCCATGGTCTATCAGTAGTTTCCTCCCCCCATCCGAGGCAATCCCTCCCCACTATGCAGACACCCAATCCCGATTTCACTCCCAGGCTCATACAAAAACTAAAACACCCCAAACCCCTAACCCAAACAACTGCCCAGCTCCATCCCTGGATCTCAGGCATCCCTGTGTTCGGTCCTCTCTGGGAAACCCAAGTAGAGAACCCGACAGGGTGTCACCCCACTAACAGTGACTAAACTAAACACAAAAAAGGGGGTGTAAAGAGCGGCCTTTGGAGGCTACTCTCCCTCGCAGCCATGTCCGTGCTCACGGACCACGTTTCATAACCACTGACGCGCACATGTTCTCCAGCGAGTTCAATGACTATATTCAAGTCCCAATGTTCGTAACCCGACCGGGCCCACAGCGTTACTTATCTCGTCTTTTTTTCGCCAGCCGTCTGAACATCTGGCTCCTGAGGGCAGTTTTGCGCATCCAGCCACTCCATGGCATCCTCCGGAGTGTCAAAGAACAGCAGCTTGCTCTTAAAGAAAACCTTCAGTTTGGCCGGATAGAGCAACATGTATTTATACCCCGCTTCCCGCAATCTCCTCTTTACCGATCCAAAGTTCATACGACTGCGCTGTACCTGCAGGGTATAATCGGGATAGGCAGTTATGTTCGCCGCTCCTCGTTGTATTGTGCCTCCCTTGCGGAAGTGTTCGAGGATCCTTTCCCGGTCCCGGTAATTAAGGATCTTGGCGATCACCGGCCTGGGCGGGTTTCCCGGCGGTGGCTTCCTAGTTAAGGCCCTGTGCGCTCTCTCCACCGCAAAACCCTGCGACAGGGTGCCTCCTGTGATCTCCTGCAGTAGCATGTTCTCGATAAATTCCGTGGGATTATGGCCCTCAGCTCCCTCCGGCAGGCCCACGATGCGGATGTTGTTCCTCCGGGCGCGTCCTTCCGCCTCCTCCGCCCTACTCTCTAAATTGCCCACTCGTTGCACCAGGGCATGGAGTTCACGCTTTTGCACGGCGCAGTCCGCCGCGGTAGGGCCCATTTCTTTTTCCAAAGTCTCTGTGCGCTCTGCCAAAGCACGCACGTCCTGCCTTAGGAGGTTCACGTCTTCCTGCACCGCCCCAACCTGGAGTTCCATTGCGGTCTTCAGTTCAGCCACAGCGAGCTGGAGCTTAGTCTCCCAGGTCGCTTTCAGGTCCGCGATCGCAGCGAGGACCTCCTGGTTCGCACCCCCGGCGGCCATTTCCTTGGCCTGAGTTTTATCTTTGCTTCTGGCTCCGTCTGGGCCGGGCGGCGTCTTAGCGTATTCGTCGAGCGTGGGCTATTTGTTCTTCGCTCTTAGGGGCTTATTAGACATGTCTCCCGTCCTTCTGTCCCTGCTCGGATCTGGGGCAGGGTGTCACAGTGCGCTCTTCGGGTGTCCCCTCGCTATCGCCACATCTCCGACACGAAGTTCCTTTGTCCTCCGGCTCCCCCGGCCATCTTGTCTACTGCATTTGTCTTTCGCTGGCCCAAGATAGGCCAGGTCGCGTCTCACCCTTTGAAGCACACTTTAGGCCATGAAGAGTCAGGGGCACAGTTTCAGGTCACACCGCACGCTCCCCTGCTATCCGCACGTCCGGTTACCTTCGGCCAGGCCCTGCTCTCTTTCCAGGTCCACGCCGTCGGCCTCGCGGGCCCGGGTGTCCTTAATGACCACGATGCACCCGAGTCATGCTCCTTCACTACCACCACGCTCCAGTGCGATCGTCAGGCGCCCAGATCAGTCACTCCTTTGTTCCTTCGTTGAGCGGCGGCGGCCATTTTCTCGTTCATCGCACTCTCTCCTCCAAGTCTTCTCTTAGCTTCTTGTTGCGCTTTCACGGTGCGGGCCCGTATCAAAATGTGTCCACACGTGCACCCGAGATTCATGTACGCAGCCATCTCAGTCTCAGCCAAATTACATCGGTCCTTGCACGGTTTTTGGTCGGATAATGTACGGATCTGCGGGAGCCCCCGTACAGACACGTCCTTTCACATGGCTTCCTAGCCACGCCCCTCTCGACCCTCATAGTTAGTACTTTAGAAGTACTATAGTTCAAACCAGTGTACTGTACAGTTTGCTTAGTTCCTGTGTTTGTTTATTAAATCATTGGGTCTGTGGGAACAGAATCCATGCTGGATTTAAAAAAAAACTTTCTATGTTCTGGTACAATATATTTCTTTCATTGTTTTCAGTAGGAGGAATTGAATAGGTGTATGGTTTTTGATTTGTAAGTGGTGGTAGTATTGTTGCAATTAGATAGCAGTTGGTGTATTCTATTTGTTTATTTCATTTTCCATTTTAGTGGTATTCATCTGTTGGCTTGTTGCAGATTATTGAGGCAGTTAGATACATGTTGGCATATTCTAACTGTATAGTTCTTGTTTAATTTTAGTGGTATTCATTTATCTGTTTGCTTGTTGCAGAATCTTGGGGCAGTTAGATACCTGTTGGCGTATTCTAACTGTTCATAGTTTTGAAGTTAAAGTTTTGTTAATGTTCATACACAGATTAGTTATAAAATGTTGGTTTTAAGAATATTAAGTAAGCGTTCACAAGATTTGCTGGTAATCTCTGCTTTAGAGTAAGGGTACTATCATTACATTCGATCCATCCACTATTCTTTTTTATATATGCAGTGTAGTGACCTGCATTGGTTGTGGCTCCTGTGTGGTAGATTATACCTATTGTTATGAAGGTTTTCTTGCCAAGTGATACTTGACCATGTGTGAATCCAGTCAGCTTGCAGTTGTTTTTGGTACTATCTGCATTGTAACATAAAAGCATTACTATTACATATTTACTATGTGTCTGTATTGGTAAGGTGGAACGATTATCGGAATTACAGATAGTA
The DNA here is from genome assembly GCF_040938575.1 of Ambystoma mexicanum. Classification (NCBI taxonomy): domain Eukaryota; kingdom Metazoa; phylum Chordata; class Amphibia; order Caudata; family Ambystomatidae; genus Ambystoma; species Ambystoma mexicanum. Next base: position 1,076,966,776 of record NC_090926.1, on the reverse strand, counting down.
AATAATCTGCTATGGTTTGCATTTTGTACAAGTTGCTGAAATGGAATGGATTCACAGTTAGGTATGGATGCATATACGAAGCGTTCATTAGGAACTTCTTCTTGTGCTACATGGCTGCAAAGAGTGCATGTATGTTTCCACATGTATGAAATCTGGAAGATTTCATTTATAGGTATGTTTTTGTTTTCTAGTACTTGTAGTAAGTACATTAGAAATTCTTGTGGATCTTCTTGTGTGTTTATAGTGAATTTGACCATTCCAGCACAGTAGTCCAATTCCTGCCTTATTCCAGTATTCCAGAAACACTGTAAGTATTGTCAGGATTGTTGGTTGCATTTCTGTGAAGGACTAACATTTGCAAACACAATTGGTCTGTCCCGTGTAAGTAAATGTTGTCAATAATTTGTGGCAATTGGAATGTAATATTGATTTCTCCATTTGTGTAGCAATTTACACAAGTTGTATTTGAAAATTTGAATGGACCTGACAGTTCTGTGTCCAAGTCATTTGTTCGGAGTGTGCGTTGTTTTTTTAAAGAGGTAATTGAGTTAGTTTGAGCAGTAGATTTGTCTTTGGTTGTGGTCCTTTATGAATGAATGATTAGCTTCTTTTACTTTCTTTGGGAGAATTGCTGTGAGATCCTGCATAGTTTGAGTCTGAAGTAGTTTTCTTTTACAACGTTTTGCTTTTTGCGGAACAGGATAGGTTTTTATATGGGGGGATGTAGAGTGACCGCAGTCTATTGTATTCTGGAATGCAAGGAATATCAACATTTATTTTACTTGCATCAAAGTTGATTAGAAATAGTCTGTAAAGTTGCACTAATAAAAACCTATGAAATCCAATGAAAGACCTTTGTTAAAGGGACGTTATGGTTAAATTGCACTGATAAAAACCTATGTAATTCACTGAAAAAACTTTGTTAAAGGGACGTTATGGTTAAGTTGGACTAATAAAAACCTAGGAAATTCAATGAAAAAACTTTGTTAAAGGGACGTTATGGTTAAATTGCAATAATAAAAACCTATGAAATTCAATGAAAAGCCTTTGTTAAAGGGACGTTATGGTTGCAAGTAAAACCGGAAACCCCCAGAAATTCGCCAGTTATGGTAAGCTAAGCAACCATAACTCGTGCCACCACTGTGCACTGCTAAGACTAACACCCAGTACATCAAAGATGACATCACAAATGTCATTGATGACATCACTGATGACATCACATGTGAAATAAATTTTGATAAAATGTCCCTGCAAGGAGTTGTGTTTATATTGTTGGTAACAAGATGTCAGGGGTGATCGGGAGACCGATCATGAACTACTTAATCTATTAAAGAATGTACTCCTCTAAAATCATCATTGTATTGGAGTGTTGTTGTTAATACAGAAACCTAATCATATATAAACGTAGGCAATGACTGCAGCATACACCATAGAAGTACGCTATTTATAATCTTGTAATTTTGGATAGTACAATATTAAATTCTACCTTATCAGAGTTTTGAGTAATGTAAACATGTAATAACTAGCTAACAATTCAAGAATTACAACAATTGTACTGGTACAAACAATACATATTAAGAACCCCAATGCATATAAATCAGAGGCACATACAGGGAAACTAAAGTAAGAAAGAAACAGTATCATCAGAAAATGTTAATGACATTAAAGTTTATCTTCATATATACAAATGAATTCTGTGTTTGCAGCCTGCTCATTTCCCCATGTATGTGCACCATGAGCTGAGACCAAACCCTAAGGAAAGTACTTAAAGAACATATGACAAGGTTAACGTCTAGATATATAGCACCTTTTTCAATTTTAATATTCTGTCAGTGAACAAAACCACCTGGCCTATATATGTCAGTGAACAAAAACAAGTGGCCCAGATATGTGATGTCATTAGTGATGTCATCAATGACATTTGTGATGTCATCTTTGAGGTCCTAGGTGTTAGTCAGCAGTGCACAGTGGTGGCGCGAGTTATGGTTGCTTAGCTTACCATAACTGGCGAATTTCTAGGGGGTTTCAGTTTTACTTGTATATATATATTCAGTGAAAACACTTTGTAAAAGGGACTTTATGGTTAAGTTGCACTAATAAAAACCTATCAAATTCAGTGAACAATTTTTTTAAAGGGATGTTATGGTTACAAATAAAATCGCCCCCCCCCCGGAAATTTAGTTTCCCATTCCGATACCCCATTCCTTTCATAAATACATTTATGTTTTATACTATAAATGTGTTGTTTATTGATGTGTGATACATTTTTTTTTTGAAGCCCAATTGGTAGTTCGTGGACACCTAGAGTGTTCGAGGTGTCCACACTCAAAATGGAGGTGCCCTCTGGACATCGCGCGGTGTCCGCATACGTCCGGTTTTACATGACACACTTTTAATTAGTCCACGGAAAGCACACCTGTTCATACGACCTACGATTCCTGCCTGATGGGTGTCCGCAGACAGCCGTAATGAACGTGGACGTCACCGGATGTCATCATGTGACCGCACCTGCGTGCCGTGACGGCCTGACCATGAACGGTGTTCCTGCTCTGCGGACAGTTTAAAACAGAATTTCTGGCCAATCTGCAGTGTTTCAAGTTGAAAGTGTACCCTTCCAGAGCTCCTGGACCATATCTTAGTTGATATGGCAGTCCATGGACAGCTCCTGTGAAGGTACCCATCCATTACTTTTCCTAATTTTCAATCTGGCTATCCAGGAGAGAGCATCTGGGGTGACACCTGCTTTGCAGACCACCTTTACTGGACCAATGGCTTCACTCTCTAGGGGAGAGCAGTTTCAGGGTGCTTTCGAGGCCACGGTCAAGGAGCACAAGAAACACTGCCCAACATCTTACTCTGTGCACCTGCCCCTTCGTCTCTGTGGTTGGTGCCCCTTCCATCCCTTCCCACCCCACCTAACCTTGCCTCTCCTGGAAAAAAACACAAAAATCCCCAAAAAATACAAAACCTCAAAAACACAAAAAAACTGTTCTTTTAGGAGCCACTTTTCACAGTTAAAAAATAGAAGTGAGAAAAAAAGTCACATGCCCCTTTGCAGCCTAAATAGTCTGCGGACAGCGTGGTAATCTACGGACATCTGGAAAAATTCCAAGCGTGGGGTGGGGAAATGGAAATCATTTAAATTATTTTTCACACAAAAATGGTGGCTTTTAAAGAACCATTTTGTATTTCTTTTGGGAATATTTTGTTTTATATAGTAAACCAACAAAGATTCTACACAACGTAATTCTTTTTTGTAACTTTCATTTTCATTTAATGCAACTTCTAATGAATAGTTAAAACCATACTTTAAGTGTTCACAAAAACTGCTTCAATGCATTTTGAACTTTTCCAGAAAAATCTGATTTCCCACATCAGATAAATGGACTCCATCCCTCCGTAAAATGTTGACAAATTCAAATTTATGTTCTCAATATGAAAAGATGGCATGCCAACATCTCGCAAAAAAGCACAGACAGCTTTATTCACATTGCGTCTTGCTTTTTCCCTTTGCTGACAAAATAAATTTGAACGCATCTACATTTGTCTGTGAGCAATGCGAGAAAACATCATTTTTGAATTTGGCAACATTTCCGTCAACTTTCCAAAGGTATCCTTCATTGCAAACTGCAATACAATGCCAGTAACATACCCCAAACTGTTCCCCCCACAATCAACAACAATGATGTCCAGATGTTTTAAGTGAACCATATTCTTACAAAATGGGTGTAAGTCAGCTTACTGTATTCCTCGCAATCCATACCATGACACTTCAATTTCATGGAATCCAAGATTTTCAGCCAATCCACAGTGCTCAGAATAGACCTTCAGCCAATGGATCCAATAGTCCCCCAAAATCCATACACTCTGCCTCCTCAAAGACATAGCCATCTTCAGTGCTCTCACCAAACAAAACTCCTGCCACCCTCGCTTCTAGTACACCACACCAAAGAAACCTGATTGGCTGATCTCCAATGTCCTGCGCACATCCACGACTGTCTGCGGTCTCTGCAGTCCCCTTTCCATGCCAGGCACCCTCAAAATAGCTGGATGTGGCACCTGACATCTGGGGTGGGGATATTTACACTTAATTTAAACAATGTATTGTACAACGGTTACTATTAAAAGACGTTTTGTTTTTTTCTGTTTTTAATTTATTCTGCTTTTCTGATTTGTATTTCCTTGAACAGCTTACAAATGCTCTATACATCTTTCACAGTGCATTTTGAATATTTACAAGAAACATCTGATTCCCAAAATCAGTAAAATGCACTCCATCACTCAGAAAATTGTACCATCCAACTTGATGTTTTCATTTTCAAAAAATGCCATGCCTACACCATTCAAAAAGGCACATACACCTTTATTTCCATGGACCCTACCTGCTTCTAGTTGTGCACAAAACACATTTGGGCATCTCCATACTTCCCTTTGATGTATTTGTGAAAAAATTATCTTTTCACATGGAAATAGTTTCACTAAGTTCGAAACATATCCTTTAATGCAACCTGCAAAGATAGTGGAGTAACATAGTTCAAACTATTTCCTCCACAGTGTACAACAATAATATCTGGGCATTGAAAGTGAGCCATAGTCTTACAAAATGATGGTAAGCTCAACCAGTGTAGCACAGACACAGTATACAACCAAACCTTCACTCCCTCCAATCCAATACTACGAGAGATGCCACACAGCTCAGTTTACCTTTTCTAATTATTCATCCAACAATCTCCCAACATCCATACAGTGAGCTTTTTCCTAGCAATAGCCGCATCCATCTTCCCTACACACAACAATCAAAACACCTGCTACCCTCTCTTCCTGTAAACCACAACCAGAACACCTCATTGGCTAATCCCCACAGTCCTCTTTCCATGCCAGGCATCCTTGAAAGACCAGAATGTGACACGTGTCATCCGCGGACTATCCTGGTGTACGCAGGCACCGTAGCACAGGGGCAGCCCTTCTACCCTTTCCACTATCATGTTTGTAACATTTCATAATTAGCTGCTTTCAAACAGTCACACATCCATCCACCAATCACATCCACAAACTCTGCACCTAACCCTGTCATCTCAGTTCAACACTTGAGATGTACACCTGAACTCTGAGAGTACATATCTCCTGTTAATCACAGCCATCGCCATCGAAAACTACTGTGAAACTCTCCAACAATTCAATTTCCAGATTCAACATCTGCATCTAGGAATACAAAGTACAGGTACGCTATATTTTTAAAGTATTTTCTGCAACTCTTTTATAAATATATATATATATATATATATATATATATATATATATATATATATATATATATATATATATATTTCGAAAAACCGTCATACAAAGAACAGAGAGCAGAATGCACTCCTGGCCTGGGAGCAGCTGGGGATCAGGTATCCTTTGAGAAAAAAGAGGTCCTCACTGCAAATCCAGGTCAGACGAAATATCTTTATTGGTTATTGGTAAATGTGCCTTAGAGAGATAGATAGATCGAGAGAGAGAGAGAGAGGGAGAGAGAGAGAGAGTGAGAGTTCCTGCTACTTACCGTGTAATAAGCTTCTCAATAAGCATATTCTCTTTTTTAACCACTCCAGCAAAACCCATGCATTTCAGCATTCAGCAACTGCTCACAATGCTTTTTAGGAGCAATTTGATAAAAGTTCAACAATTCATATGTGCATTTATAGCAGCACTGTATGTAACTTTTCTCTAACAGAAAGAAAAATCAGATGCAAAACCTTTGTAGAAAATGTTTACGTGGCACTAGGTGTGTGCAAGTTTAATATGTTGCCAGTAAATGCATACCTTCCAATGTGACCCATTCCAATCTGTAGGTGATTATCAAGTCTTCATTTTCTTCTTTGCATTCTGTGACTTGTAATTCCACTTCTCCCATTATACAACTCAGACTACAAGTCCCACAATGCAAAGAAAAAAACAGGACTGGAAAGGAATATTCGAAAGTGTGACATTTATATGAAAAATATAAAATGCTGTGCGTTTAAAAATGTTTCTTTTTACACTCAGCATTTTCCATTTTCGATTGCATAAACATGTCACACTTTCCAACCTCACTCATTACATCCCTTACACTGCCACCACTGTCCACCTGCTCACACATATGTGTATAGCGCCAAAGTATCTATATACAACACTTTACCTTACAGTCTTCTTTTCCTCTTCTTTTCCAACCTCTACTATAAGACACCAAACACTGCTGCTGCAACAACAATCTGCCATTGCATTACCACAAGGCTGCACTTTCCCTACTCCTAAAAACACTGCAACACATTATAAAATACATTGGACCACAAACACAGCACTTCTTTCATTAAAATCAGCAGCACTAAAGTAACCTACACATGCAACTATTTGTTAATCCGATTTCTGCCCTCTTATTTCTAATACCCAAACGCCACTACTCATACTCCATTTGTTCTAACAACATACTTAACATACTTTAGTACACCATCCATAACACAACTTTATCAACTCTTTTTCTGAACAACTCCTCCTACCTTCATAAGCAACAACCTCTCTTACTAAAAGTACTTGGCCATTACCACATATACTTACTAACTTTCCTTTACAATTACAGGAAAGAAGAACATTCCTGAAGACAGCCACCAAAAAAGAACACTCTTCACATCCTACAAACTGAGTACATTAATATAGTATTCATCTTTCTATATTGTAACAATGTAGTGTCACTATATATTAGCCTAGAGTATTATTTTCAAATCAACAACATTTATTTCACTCTTACTCATATTGTAACATGCACACTCTTTCTATTCTCATCTCAACACCACCGGTAAAACACCCACTGTTTTCCACAAAACATCACAATGTCCCTACTTATTCATTCGCACCCACCCCTCTCTTACTAACCCAAACCCATCACACCTGTACACACTCTTACTCTTACAACCTTCCCAACCACAACTTCCATCCCACTACACAATCCCACAACAAGCTATTAATCTCTATAATCACACCCAGACACCCATGCACAATACATCCACATACATTCCACAACTTTCAAACCAAAACTTTCTTTTTTCCAACAGACAGAACACAATGCCTACTAAAAAGCAACTCTGTAGAAAAGAAAGAAAAACAGAGCAGATGAAAAAAAGCAAGCCAAATACTCATCCACCTCTAAGACAACTTATAGAAAACATTAAAACAAAATAGCTAGTAACCTCACTCAAAAAAGCAAAACCAGCAATGACTAAAAAAGTTGATGCTCCTCTTGAAAAAAGATGTACAAAGAAAAGCAAACCAACTAATGAACCTAACACTATCGAGGTAATTCATGGAATTATTGTGCGGCAAAATCTCTAGTGCACACGTGAGAAACGCAGCACACGCGTGCACCCGTTTACCAATTCCTGGTGAGCCTGGTTCTGCATGAATATGGCACGGAGGTCCCCACGGACCACCTCACGGAGTTCTGCCAGGGAGGCCTCATGTGACAGATGGACCTCCTCCCAGCTTGCATGAAGTTAAGCCGAGAGGGTGCCTTCCATCTGCTCCATCATCAGTTCTGCCCGTGTCTCCTGGCCCATAATGAGAGCAGCCAGAGTAGTTCTGAGGGAGGTGTTATCTTCCCTCAGGGCTTCCCTGTGGGCCTGTGCCTCAGCAACAATAGCTGAGCGCAGAGCCACCAGTTCAGCTCAGCGGGCCCTGTTGGACGCCGCCGTGCCCAGCCTGAGTGAGCGGCACATAGACTGCATTGCCTGTAGCTGGAGCTCCACCTGCCCATCAGGGGGGATGATGGAATCAGCCACACGTTCCACGCCTTGAGCCAACATCTCAATTGCTCACCCCTGTTGCTGTGCAATGGCATACATGGCATTCTCCCACACAGTGTTACCCGGTGGCGCACGGCCACCGTGTTGCTGGGCACCACTCCTGTTGGGCCCAAGGAGACGTGATCCTTTCAGTGCCGGCACAGCCTGTGGCTGCAGGACAGCATTCCTCCTTCAATCTACTGGCCCAGGAACAGGAGCAACTGGTATGGAGTGCGACTTTGCACCCGTAAACACCACATGCCGACATTCCAACACTGACTGGCCCCTTGAGGGGTCTTCCCCCACTGCAGGTTTGGCAGACAGAACAGAATCCATTGCAGAATCACCCACCGTCGACGGCATGGATTCATGAGCATCCGATTCAACATCAGAGTCAGAGAGATCCTCAGAGGCGTAACCAGAGGCAGGCCTGGTCAGGATGGCCTGGAGCACCGAGGGATGTTCGTGGCCTACCACCCCACGACCACCACTGGTGGATAGTTGGTGACCTAAACCCTCCACCCTGTCTGCCATCGCCTGCCATCTCCTCCTCCACTGCTTCCGGTGCATCATCACCTGTAAAAAAAAAGACACATGAGCACACATGTCAGCAGAACATACCACACACATAGACAACACAATATTGAGGGCCAACCCATGAGGCAGCCATGTCACACACAACACAAAATCTGGCATGCATGCAGTGGCAATGAAATGGAAGGCGACCCGAAAGCAGACATGGATGCGTATGAAATGCGAAATGCACACATGTACTGCATGTTGCATATCAACTGCATCACACACAACCTTCTGGCATGCATATATCTTAGTCGAAGTTTACAGATGTCAACAAAGAGATGGCACGTAGCATAGCCATGGCACAATTCCCAAATAGCCACAGCAGTAAGTCAAATAGAAATGTCCATGACACATGTAAAATGCATGTCAACATGCACTACAAGAACATATATATCAATAAAAGTACATGTGTCACAGGATGCAACACAGCAAGTGCTTTGAAATACAGTGAAGGGAGGCACATAGATACATACATGCCAGGTCACTTTGACAACACACAAGTGAATAGGCATGTTGAAGGGTGAAACATGGCTCAGTCAGAAGTGCGTGGGTGCAGTGCAGCACATGCGTACGTCCTCAACTATCAACAGACCCAAAAATGTAATGATGTCAATCTTGTGACATGACGCCACTGTAAGGGCAAGTGCAGTCATCATGTGCAAAGTGTTGGCACTGGGTTGCAAGGAGGCACTGCAGCCCACCCCCCCCCCACTCCCCTGGGGGAATGGCAGGGAGCCAGTGCATGGCTCTGAATGGCTGACCACAGTACTGTGAAGTTGCAGACAGTGTTTGAAGGTGTCAATTGCATCATCTGAGACAACTGAGACTACAGCAGATGAGAGGGGACAGAAAGCAGGACACATGAGGAACCATCACAAGAACATCTATGCAGGTAGACGCCACAACACCAGTTGCCTGGAGGCAAGGTGGCTGTAACAGAGGGAAGCAGACAAGGACACCATAAATATGTGCATGATGATGAAGTGACCCTGAGTGAGCATGATATGGATGACCAAATACCACGAGACGGATAAAATACTGGAGATGTGGTACAATGAGTAGCCAGCCACAGACCCATAGGGGCTTGCAGGGAATGCAATGGTCCATGAATGAACACTCATGTGCACTCTGAGGCTGTGCCATCTGCACGGTCCAAGTGAGACACCCTGCATCAAGGACAAAGGATGTACCCCACAGTACAGGTATGGCAGGGTTGCACAAGGAAGTGTGCATGTACACAGGAAAGGGGAACAGGCCATTGCAGTAGTCCAATACGGAAACCGCCAGTACCATGGAGACAGTGAGCTGCAGGGTGGAGGAGAGTAGCTTGCAGAGTGACCTCACATAGCCGTCAGTCATGTGACAACATAGGCTGAGTGTTGGGTGGAACTACACCACAGGCTATATGCAAACATGTCAGTGAGCTTGTACACGGACAGGAGAGGCCACCAAGTGACTTGCATGTAAGTAGGGTGCATGTGTGGTGATGAGGACTGCCCCTGTGTGCAGATCATGGCCTGCATGCAGACCGCATAACAACAAGCACACATCAGTAAAGCATTGCATGTGTCACACATGGCAATCATTAATACATAGCCTGAACTGGCAGTCAATCACAACACATCACACAAGCAAAACACACATGGGCTGGACACACGCATCAAGACTCAACCGACGTTGCGTCATAATCCGGCGTCTCTCCCACTCCCTGGTGGCCTCCCAACCATGGCACAGATGGTATATTGCCAATGAGAGGTGCACACAACAATTGCCCTGGGCAATTGGGGTGAAGGGGGCAGGGTAAGTGATGTTAGATGCACCCCTGTGGTCCTGCAAGGCTGTCTGTGACCCCTGGTGAGAAAAGACGGGTCACGCAATGCTCAGGCACCCCAGAAAATGATAATAAACATGCACGCATCCCCCGGTAGCCCACCTGCATGGAATAAACCTCCCGCAATACACCGTGGCACCCAGGGACACAATAAATACGTATGCGTGGAACACGCAGAGTACTCTGACATCGAAAATGGGTGCGCGACACACAGGGGCAACCAAAGTGGAAAAAATATGCGTGCACGACTCACTGTCTGCCTTGCATGGAAAAGAAAATCACACGCACGCGTAGGCAACTCCCTCGCCAAAACAAGAAGTACGAACATTAAGCGCTGTGAAGAAATTGCGTGTGAACCCACAAGAAGAAGAAACACACGCGGTCGGTCTCCACGAAAAGCACGTACAGCGAACTGCTTACCCGCGTGGCCTGTGCACGTCACGTCACTTATGCGCTTAGGCACTAAGGGTCTTTCCTCGAATTACACGCTCATGTGCTGTTTTTTCATGTGCGGACTCACTCTGCACCAAGCTGGCCACGCCACAACACACGGATGACCATGCTCCTGCCCAGAAGGCCCTTTACCTGCCCCTCAAAGCCCTGAGCAGCCTCCTATAAGCCATCTGCTGCAGCCAGCCTGCCTGCTGCCAACGTGTCCTGTTATTTGGTGCCTGCACAGAAGCCATTGCAAGGGATCCTGTTCCTGAGACCATCTCTGCTGACCCAGAAGGCTCCCGACTGGTGTACCATCGCTCCACAGCCCAGCCCCAGGACCCAGTTGCCCACCCACACCTGCCTTGGGGGTTGCCATGTCGGACCAAACACCATCCGGGGCCAGTGGCAACCCCCCGGCAGACAGGCAGAGGGCTGTCAGCCTCACTGCGAATGAAGTTGGCATCCTGGTGGAGCAAGTCCTGGGGCATTATGATGCCCTCTTCTCGACAACTTCGCGACTCGACAAGGAAGGACGGAGGAGGATCTGGTCGGACATCATGGATGCCATCAACGTGGAGGGGGTGGCATCCCGCGACTACCAACGCATCCGGAAGCGCTCGGAGGACTTCAGCTCCAGGACCCACACCAAGGCCCGGCGCCTCGTTCAGGCTGGTGGAGAAGTGGGGCGCTGGGACCAGTTGACCAACATGCAGATATGAGTCCTGGAGAGCACACGCCCAGTGCTTCACGTCCAGGTCCTCGAGTTGCAGACCCGTCTGGAGTCGAGTGGTAAGTGTCGATGTGTTCATGTGCAGCGTAGTGCATGTTGAGGTGTGGCAGGAGTGGGCACCTCGGCCGTATGTCTGGCATGCCCCATGTATGGATGTCTGTGTGCAGGGACATGATGGTGCTGCATGTGAGTGCAGTCAAGCGTGATCCACATCAATGGTGTCTGTGTTGCAATGCATGATGTGCACCAGCATGTGATGACACACACATGTTTGCATGCCTGTGTCTGTACTGGGCCATGTCTGGGGCGTGAGACATGGATGCTTATTTCACCTTCATGGACGTGCACAGTGTACATGAGCGTGTGTGTGAGCGGTGGGTGTGTAACTGGGAAATACCATGGTTGCATGACACATGGCCATCTCGATGCCTGATTGACTGATGCAGCACAGTTGCCAATGTGTGCTTTGTGACAAGAGGTAGACATGGGCAGATGCATGACTGTCCGCTGGTGTGTGCATCTGATGTGCATGTCCCATGATGCATGTAAGGTCCAGCCCCCCTTCTGATGTTCACACAGTGCCTTGGACATGGTGCAAGTGTCTGTTGCATGTGCCATGCTTGTTTGTGGATGTGTGTTGCTTGCACTGACCCATTTGTTGTGGAGGGTAATGATGGGAATGACGTTTGACAGTGACACTCATGTGCAATTGCTTTGTGTCCAGCAGACTATTGTTCAGTACCCTGATGCTTGTGTTCAATCTCTCCCTATCTACAGCGTCGATTGAGGAAGAGGGCGGACACGGCGCTGTGGAGCTAAGCGGCGGGTATGCCTCCACCAGGCAGAGACACAGGGCCCAGTCATCCTCCCACCATTTGTCATCTTCCGGGAGTGAGGGGACTGGTGCCGCGTCCGTGGCCGCAGCTGCTGAGGGGAGGCCCAAGAGGCCAAGGCTGGAAGTGGGCTCCTTGGCAGTGGAAGGTGCAGGTGAGCCCCCACAGGGGCAGGACAAGGCGGAAGACAGTGTGGAGGCATCCAGGTTGGTGGTGGGTGAGGAGGTGGAGGAGGCCGCATTAGACCCACACATTGGGCCTGGTGGGGGTGATTCCACAGGTGCAAATGGTGCAGTCCAGGGGCAGGGGCAGGAGGCAGCACAGGTCGCCGCGGAGCTGCCTGTGCGTAATCCTGTCCCTGATTCTGCAACTGCATCACTCTGCACGGGCAGGGATGCCTCATTCCGGGCCTGTCCGCGGGTAAAGGAAGCGTCCACGCCAACTGACCTTCCTCTACCTGCGGACAAGGCAATCCGTGACAGGGTTGAGCCCGTCCTAGTCTGTGTCACGATGCGCACATACGTGATTCGTGATGATGTGCGTGCTTCCTGTCAGGACCACGTACGTCATCACGAACAGCTGTGTACCATCCTGAACTGGCTAGGACGGCTCATTGTCGCAGGGTTCCTACATGTGCTGGCCGCTCCTGCGACCCTCTCCTCCTCTGCACCCACTATGCGCCAGTCATCCTCCATGCCCTCTTCCGGCCCAAATGCCACCAGGGCACCATGTGGACCTGCCTCATCCACCACGGCCAGACTGGTGGAGATCCCATCCCTGCCACAGTTGGGAGTCGGAGGTTCAGCAGAGGTGGTCACCCAAGCAACAGGATCCCTGGCAATGGAGGATGTGCGGGCAAATTCCAGCAGGGCACGTCCACGACGGTCCCGGGGTCGTCAGCATCCCGGAGGCAGTCGTGGTGGCACAGGCAGATGACATCAAGGCAGCAGCAGCGGGCTCGACATAGGAGGCATCCGGACTCAGGGCCTACAACATCACGGGGCAGGCATCGGCCGAAGGGCAGGAAGACCTTGGACAAAGTGTGTCTTCCATGTGGCAGCGGATGGGCCAGAAAATGAATGCAGAGCGGCGGCGGGCAGAGAGGGCACGGCTCGCCATGGTCAGGGCGGAGAACTCCATGGGCGGTCATTAAGGCAGGCAGAGTTTCTCGAGGAGACACGCAGGGAGTTGGTGGAGAGCATGTCGGCGTCCCTGCGAGCCCTCGAGGACAGAGCTGAGTCCCACCTCTGGGCCATAGACTCGGAGTCGATGATGCCCTGGCCAAGACTCTTGGTAAGAACGGTGAACTGTAGGACTAGCCCGTCGCCATTGTATATAGTTATTTAGGCTTAGGTTTCCTTTGGTTTTTATTTAATTTGTTTTGGGATCATGGACCCTCAAAATTTCATTTTAAGTTGTTCTGGTACTGTGGATTGTTTTCTTCTATTTTTTTAGACCCATGAAGGAATGGTTTTCTTTGATTTTCCCTTTGGAGTTTGATTCAAGGGGGTGAGCAAGGAGATTTCCACGCAATTAGGCTGGCGCGAGCGTGGTATGTGTATTCCGGGATACGCGAATGCGCTTTTCACACGATTTGGCTGGCGTGAGCGGGTTACGCGTATTCAAGGGGGTGCATGAGGAGATTTCCACACTATTAGTCTGGCGCAAGCAGGGTACGTTTATTCTGGGGTACGCAAGAGCGCTTTACACGCAATTTGGCTGGCGCGAGCGGGGTACGTGCATTCTGGGGTACGTGAGTTTGCTTTACACGCAATTTGGCTGGCGCGAGTGGGGTAAGTTTATTCCGGGGTACACGAGTGCACATTTCACTAGATTTGGCTGTGGGGTGGCCCCTCCCATGCCCCGCGGCCAGCCCACATCACAGGGGAACCCCCAGCCCCCCGTTCATGCCCCGCAGTCAGCCCGTCACCCCTGTCCATGCCCCGCAGGCAGACCACACTACAGGGGACCACCCAACACCCCTGACCATGGCCCGCAGGCAGCCCACACCACAGGTGATAAACCAACACCCCTGACCATGCCCCGCAGGCAGCCTACACCACAGGGGACCAACCAACACCCCTGTCCATGCCCTGCAGGCAGCCCATCACCCCTGACCATGCCCCACAGGCAGTCGACACCACAGGGGATCAACCAATACCCCTGTCCATTCCCTGCAGGCAGCCCATCACCCCTGGCTATGCCCCATAGGCAGCCCACACCACAGGGGACCTACCAACACCCCTGACCATGCCCCGCAGGCAGCCCATTACCCCTGACCATGCCCTGCAGGCAGCCCACACCACAGGGGACCAACCAACACCCCTGACCATGCCCCAAAGGCAGACCACGCCACAGGGGACACCCCATCACCCCTGACCATGCCCCAGAGGCAGCCCACACCACAGGGGAACAACCAACACCCCTGTCCATGCCCCGCAGGCAGCCCACACCACAGGGGACCAACCAACACCCCTGACCATGCCCCGCAGGCAGCCCATCACCCCTGGCCATGCCCCACAGGCAGCCCACACCCCAGGGGACCAACCAACACCCCTGACCATGCCACGCAGGCAGCTCTTTAACCCTGGCAATGCCCCGCAGGCAGCCCACACCACAGTGGGGACCCCCCAACACCTGCCACCACACTCACAGCCCTTTTCCACGCGATTTGGCTGGCGCTAGCGGTGTACGCGTAATCAAGGCGGTGCAAGAGGAGATTTTCACGTGATTTGGCTGGCGCGAGTGGGGTACACGTATTCGCAGGGTTATGGTAGGCCTTTTCACTCAATTTGGATGGCGCGCGCAGGGTTCGTGTATACAAGGCTGTGCGCGAGGAGATTTTCACATGTTTTGGCTGGCACGAGTGGGGTACCCGTATTCATGGGGGTGCGTGAGTACATTTTCAAGCGTTTTGGATTCCAGAAATGGGGTACACGCAGTTTTTCACACAATTACGATGTAGGGGAGGCTGTATGCTGGTCCAGAGTTAGCGTGCCCCTTTGCGTCTTATTGGGGATTTCTATGGCTTTTTCAGGCGCAAGGGGCGTTCTTGGGGGGCGTAACTGGCGCTGCTGGATGTTCGCTGCGCCATGGCTGAAAATGGCTAGGGTAATGCATGAATACGGGGTGCACCTAAATGCTGTTTTGCGCTGCACCCGATGGATGCCTGGTGCATCCTCCCTCTCTGCGCTAGGCCGCGGGTGCGCTACTTCTGCACTGAATTCTATGAATTGGCCCGTATATGCACCAGTGTTAACATAACCACTATAAAGCAATCTAAAAAATTCATTTTACAAATAAAAATCCACCGTAGAGTTCTTCACAATATTATACAAAAGCTGAAAAGTCATGATCTACCCTAAAACCTACTGCATGAGATTAATCCTTGAAGCTCTACTTGACAGCGCATTGAGAACATTGTTTATATTGATTTTAAACAGAATGAAACCACTAACTAAATTAATTAATACATTACAAAAAGTACTTCTAAACATGTGCAATGTCAATATAGATACCCTTTCAAACTTCTGTGAAGGTGAATGGATTCGCACAAGCAGCACAGAAACATAGTTCCATGAACAGGCTTATAAACAAGAACACACACAAAAATTGCCATAAACAGTGATGGCAGAGGGTATGAAATGGTAGGAGACACCATTTTGGCAAAAGAAACCCTTATAGAAAAACATCCCCAACAAACTTTCAACCAAATGTTCCTTTCGCCCAAGGCAAACCGTCCAGTGTACAAATGGACATGCAGCTCAATGTGTAACATAAGGCAGCAATCCTTCAAATCTTTACGACAATTCCTCAATCACTATGTCAAACAAAAAGACAAAAGTAGAATGAAAACTTTACAAACCATGGACTCCTGTCCCGTGCACAGCCACACTGGTCTGCAGGAACATTCATTAGCCTGCATTCGGGAACTGCTTGCAAAAGCACCTTCCACCACATCAAAATGCTAGCAACACACCATTCCACTATACAGAATATTGTGCATAGACTATACTATGCAAAAAGTCCTTCTCTAGAACTACAAAATTTAAATAAAAACCTCTTACATGGAACAGCCATAGAACTCCTTCAAAAAATAGAGCACATCAAAAGTAAGTACTTTGAAACTGAAGTTGACTTAGACAATTCAGTAACTTCAGAAAACATTACTGAAAACCTCACACACACCAACCTACCAACAAACACATACAAAATAGAAATAATTAAGTTTCAAAACACATCTGCTGAAATACCAGACCACTATGTGTCAGTTGTCAGAGAACCTTTTATAAAAAGAGCATAAAAACAGTAGATAAGGCCTACAAAATAGAGGACAATGAAGAATCCCAATGGTCCCAATTAGCTTTATATCTAACAGCAGAAAATAAATACAAATAACTTACCCCTCAATATTTTGCACGTACTGCAACACAAAGCTTGACAATAACTAAATATCATCACATGCTACCACAGAAAATTTCCAAAGGCTCTCCAACAATTTGTATGAGAGCATTGAAATCCAAACAGCACACCCATTTCAAGCTATAATATGCCTTCAGCCAAAAACAGCCAAATTACCTCCACCTGAGTTGCTGAAGTGCATCCGTGGCATAGTAGTATATTTGCCATTAAATCATGAAGAAAATGTAGAAAATCTAGGAGTACAACGACCAATAGATCAATCAATGTACTAGTTAATGGTGTACCAACAAAAAACAAACAAATTTTGCAACACTAGTTGACTTGAACAAAGTTAGATAAGCCCTACAATATCTAAAAGAAAACATTGAATACTACAAAGATCTAAACATAGGAAGAAAACTTAAAAAGAAACAACTCAAATAATTCAAGATTCACCAGCAACTGGCCATTTTGAATGTGTTTTTCCTGTTACTACAGACAACATTTTAGACCAGTATACAATTCACCCACTACACTCCAAAGACACCATTGAAGATATATTAGAAACATATCAAATTCATCAAGCCAAAGGATCCCCAATGAGCATATGGGAAACAAAGTGTAGAAGAATGTTCTTTTTCTTTACTCGTTCCTACAGGTCCTCACAAATTAGTGCATCAGAATATCGCTCTTTACGAATATATTCTGAAGGCCCCAGATTCAGACAAATGTGGAATACATTTTCCACCTCCTGTTCGAAAGTGTACTAGCAACTCTATGTCATGGAGTAGCACACACAAAAACAGGCTCTAATTCTTTAAACATCTCCACTACCCAACTACTTCAAAAATGAAAGACAAAGATGAAGATTTGCAGTAAAGTATCACAAATCTATTGGCAAACATGCGTGGTACAAAAGAATACTGGTTCTGACGTCACGCTGATGTACGTTGTATTCTAAGGAACCTAGGCCCACCCACATGTTTGGTTACTTTAAGATGTGCAGAGTATGCATGGAATGAATTGCACAACTTCCAACGCTCTGGAAACCAGAATAAAGATGGAATAGATATAAAAACACCAGGAGAACTTTGTTCTCTAGACCCTGTCAATGGCCCTCATTACGACCCTGGCGGAGAGGGGTTTACGCCGGCGTAACCCATGGCGTACCTTTCCGCCCGACTACGAGTTCCCGTAGCGCCATGGTGAATTTCACGCCTGCTTTTTGCAGGCGGAAAAATCCATGGCGCTACGGGACTTGTCGTTAATTACGCCACCGTAATTTACGGTGGCGTAATTAACGCCTTCCCCACTCCCATTATACCCTATGGGGCAAAAATGGGAATGGGGAAGGGTAAATGGGGATTGGGGACTTACCGCCCCGCCAACCTCGGAATGGGGCGGTAAGTCCGCCAACCCCCATGGCGGAATTGGCAGCTTTGCGCCATGGACCATGGTGCAAATTGCACCATGGTACTCCGCCAGGGTCGTAATGAGGCCCAATGTATCAAGGTACTTTCACCATTGCTTCATTGCCATGCTGCACTTCATTTGCAATACAACTACCCCTCTGATCAGAGAAGTGCAGCACTTCTTTTGGAGAAAAGAATATCAATCCAGAGGAGCACCTCACATCCACATGCTTTTGTGGATAAAAGCTATTCCTAAATGTGGCCATGACATTAACGCCACTGTTTTACAGTTTATTGCAAAACACATAACCTGCGACATCCCTTCAGAAAGCACAGATAGTGACCTACATAAACAAATCTAACGCTTCCAAAAACATAAGTGTGGCAAATACTGCTGATATAGATATAAAAACAATGGTAAATACTATACCAAATGTCGCTTTGGTTTCCCTAGACCAGTTTGCAAAAAAGGACAAGTAAATAGCGTTATGTTTTTTTAATGTTTTTTTCTTCATATGGGTTGAGCAACGTAACCATAACTACACGGCCGCTACCGCAGGCCGTGTAATATATATGTTTGTCTCGGGTTGATTAATCTGTGTATAAAGTAATACTGCCCTCTAAGACAATGATCATTTCTGAGAAAAAAGGCTTGCATTTGGGCTAATTTGTATACCTTGCTGACGTGGCTCAGAACTCAAGGTGAACTTCCAGCAATGGCTACTAGTTGGCATTGGGGAGTGTGTGACTTGGCTCAAATGGACTACCTTACACACATATTTGTATATTTATCCAAGGAAACAACTTTAGTTGCAGGAACATTAAGGTGAGAACTTAATGCAACAAAACCCCTGAAATTCAGCTAAAGCCACCTTCACTTGATGCCCCCTGTTGCACATGTGATCACATTTCTCTCTACAACATGCAATAACTCCTCAACAAAACATAAACAACACCCCTCCTTTGGCTATCTCACACTCAACCAACATGTGATGCCAGAATAGGAAAATCAAGTGCTTATCCATAACCTGTGAATAAATACACATACAACCAGTAGGAAAAGCTAAAAGTAGATGAGCTCAAATCACTGTTCTAGTTGAATAGGAGTGGTTATAGTAAAGTAAGGCAATTACCTGAAGGTCCATGCTACGTACGGTCTTTGCAGCATACGGCTGAAAATCCTCAAGGGTTTAAACTAAACAGAAGAATGCTAATTAACCTAGAACAGTCACACCACTCCCACACTTTATGGAATCCTGCCTCCTTCCAGAATAACCTGGATTGTCCAAGTAAATCCTGGAATGCCACAAAATGGGATATTCCAATGTAAAATCTATCCTCGATATACACTAAAATGCAGTGTCCTTTGAGCATATATTTACGTGTCATATCATCTAAGAGTGTCACGATGCCCGCTCCCGTCGAGCCGGCTCAGGCCCTGCATCCCCGAAAGCGGACATCAAGTCCCCGGGGAAGGTCCCAGCAACCCCTTATAGGGGCCCTTTGGACAGCGTCCTGGCGCCTATGGCGCCAGGCTCATAGAAAACGTCAGTCCTGGCGCTATAGGCGCCAGGCTCATTATGAAAGTGTTTGGGTGCACTTACCTGATGCATACCATGCTGCAGAACCCCGGCCTCCTTGAGGCCTGAAAGGAACTACTTTACCTGTGGGACTCATTTACCACCCGGGCGTGGTCGGGGAAGGATACATACCTGATTGGAGGAAGGACACATTCTAGGAACTTCTTCCAAGGCTATTTAAACCACACCCGATCAGCCACACGTGCTTCGCGTTGTTCTGCATCTAGCAGCTGGACGCTCACCGTGTCTGCTCCTGCATCTTGACTTCTGCCACACCTGCCAGCATCCTGAATCACCTGCAAAGGAAGGGAACAAGAGAACAGAAGAAGGAAACGGCCTCACCTGCTAAATCTGCATCCCAGAGACATTTCGCCGACAATCCTGAAAAGGAAGACATTTATTTTTAAAAGCACATCGCATCGATCGCTGCAGCTCCGCATTCTACTCACCTTTACAGGCGCCTCCATGTTCAGCAGCGACCATCCGGATTCGCAGTCGCGCCCCCGCGCCTAGGGAGAAAAAGACAAGAACAAAGGTGAGAGAAAGAAGGGAAAAGGGAAGCTAAAACTCCATGTCAAGACTTACCTGTTGGGTCATTCCCTTTTCATTTCGGGTCTGCGCCGCATCCAGGCATTTTCGGACCCCGGCCCCTAAGGGGAAAAAGACATCAGCGTTAATGAGTGAATGAAAAGACATTACCAAAACACTCATTAAAGACTTACCTGATTTCCACAAGGATTTCACCGCTCACCTCGGGTCGGTGCCTGTTCCCCGGCATTCCGTACCCCGGCCCCTATGGGGAAAAAGACACTAGCATTAGAACATTAATGCATGGACACAAGGGGAACCACTTATAGAAAAACTTACCTGGAAGCCAAGCAAGTTTGGTTCTCACCCATCCGAAAATCCAGTGACGTAGCTGGATACCAATGCGCCCCTGCATCAGAAGCAGGATGGAGAGCTCGTCCTTCCAGACCCTAAGGTGTGACGCTACGGGGAAGCACAGAAGGGTTTTGAGGAGGGTGAGAGGGGTAAGTGGGAGGCCGATTGCATTACCCCGCAGACAGTTAACCCCCTATTCTCATCTACAGAAGGATACTTCTGCGAGTCAGACAAGCCAGATCTGGGGCCCGGTCCAGTCCGTCTTCCGAACCCTGCGCATCACCTTAGACGAGGTCACAGCAGCGCGAACCAGGCCAGCGCCCCTGTGGGAGTCAGGTGAGTGTTACAGAACGCGAAGCCTTCCTACAAATTCCCACCCAGGCGCTATGGAAACTTCTGAGACTGATCAGTTGGCCCAATTACTGGGGGAATTACGGGCCGAAGTACATGCCGCTCGTCAAGAGACTAATGCCCTCAAGAGGGAATTAATAATATCAAAGGAAAGAACTGATGACCTGGCCAGACAGCTTTTGCAAGGTCAAGCTGGACAAACTCCTCTACCCTGTTCCGGAGGGAACCCCACTCCTGTGGTTCCCAGTAACCCTGTGCAGATTAATCTACCTGGAAACATGCCGCTGGCCCCACCTGAATGCTTTGCTGGGGACCCCAAACGATTCGCCGTATTCATGAATCAGTGTCGTTTGCACTTCCTATGCAGACCTGGGGCCTTCCCTAATGATCAGACCAAAGTAGCCTTTGTATTGTCATGTCTCAGCGGCTGCGCTGCCGATTGGTCAGTTCCACTGGTTACTCAAGATGACCCGATTCTCCGTGATTTTCAAGGATTTCAAGCAAGCATGGAAAGGTTATTTGCTCGACACTCTCAGGGGCAGGCTCTGGATGACGAACTTCTATCCCTACGACAGGGCAATCAGGACCTCCTATCCTATGTTGCAACCTTTAATAGACTAATTGTGGAAAAGGGGTCGGCCAGAGGATAAAAGAGTCACGTTATTTTATCGAGGTCTACGCGGAAAACTTAAAGATGTCTTGGCCCAAGTTGTAAATCCGCCAGAAGAATGCACAGAATATATAGACTTAGTGGTCCAATTGGATCACAGACTTCAAAACAGAAAAACAGATCGGTCCAGGTTTGAGACCCGGGTGTTGGTCAAGACCCACGCTAACCCCAAGGGAGTTGATGTCTCTGAACTTCTAGAGGGGTTAAAGAACCCTTAACTCAAAAGGAACGTGAAAGGAGGCGGCAGTTAAAATTATGTCTTTATTGTGGGAACTCTGGACACTTTCTATGAGATTGCCCGGCAAAACCGCCCCAAAAAGGGGTAGGAGCCGCTGATAAAAACCATGAAGACTCTGTTTCGGGAAACGACTCAGCCCGACAAGCGTAGGGGTCCGCTTGCCGAGCTTGAAAACTAACTCTCAGACCTCGCATTTCATTGTGCCAATGGTTCTCGTAGATCCAGAAAAGCCTAAGCGGTTGCATGCAATAAAGGCATACATCGATAGTGGGGCTATTGGAAACTATGTGGATCGTGAATTGGCCTCTAGGATCAACCTCCCTCTCCGTCCTAAAACCAGCAAAGATGTCATCACCACAGTCGATGGAACTGAAATTGCCTCTGGACCGGTAACACATTCCACTACTGGGGTGACTCTTATTGGCCCAGACGGCCATCGGGAGGCAGTTGTGTTTGATGTAATCAAGGCTCCACAGTTTCAGGTTATTCTTGGAATTCCTTGGTTAGAGACACATAATCCTCGAATTGATTAGCGAGCTAAGAGAATAACCTTCCCGGATTGTGCACAAACATGCTACCCAGAAAACCTGAAGATTAATCTAGCATCTGTAACCTCTGCCTCCATGCAATTACCTCCGGAATACCAGGACTTTCAGGACGTCTTCCAAAAGGAACAGGCCAACACGTTACCTCCTCACCGATCGTACGATTGCCAAATCGATCTGGTGCCAGGTGCACAACCCCCTTGTAGCAGGATTTATGCCCTTACCGAACCTGAGAACCTGCATTTGAGACAATATTTGGATCAATACCTCGCCAATGGTTTTATTCGCCCGTCAAAGTCCCCGGCATCCTCGGCTTTGTTCTTCGTGCCTAAAAAAGAAGGCGACCTTAGAACTTGTATCGATTACCGCGCATTGAACCAGATAACGGTTAAAAACCGCTATCCTCTGCCTCTGATTCCTGAACTCCTTGACCAGGTGAAGGACGCTTGCATATACACCAAGTTAGATCTCCGGGGGGCATATCATCTGGTGCGAGTAAAAGAAGGCAACGAATGGAAAACAGCCTTCCGTACAAAATATGGATTATTCGAATACCAGGTAATGCCTTTCGGGTTGTGCAATGCGCCTGCTGCCTTCCAATTCTTCATGAATGATGTCCTTCGGGAACTCATCAATGTTTGTGTTGTCGTCTATATCGATGACATTCTAGTGTACTCCTCTTCGGAATCTGATCACAGAAAACATGTTAGGGCAGTTCTGGAAATACTGCGCCAACACAAACTATTTGCTAAACTGGAGAAATGTGTTTTCCATACCACAGAAGTTGAGTTTCTCGGTTTCATCCTGACACCCAAAGGAGTCAGAATGGACTCAAGAAAAGTGGATGCCATCCTCAAATGGCCATCACCTAGCTCTGTAAAAGGGGTTCAAAGCATGCTCGGCTTTGCCAATTTCTATCGCAGGTTTATCCCGGAATTTTCACGCATAGTACAACCCATTACTGCACTCTTGAGGAAAAATAAACGTTTTGAATGGTCTGAAGAAGCCGAGCAGGCCTTCCAGGATTTAAAAGCTAAGTTCACCTCCGCACCTATATTGAAACACCCACGTCCAGTTCTCCCGTATGTCGTAGAAACTGACGCATCCAGCCTAGCCATGGGAGTAGTTCTGTCTCAAAGAGATCCTGAAACCAACCAACTGCATCCCGTAGCATTTTGGTCCAGAAAATTCTCGGCACCAGAGATTAATTACGCAATCACTGACAAAGAACTGTTAGCCATAAAGGCCGCTTTTAAAGCCTGGCGGCATTACCTGCTTGGCGCTCGACATACCATCACGGTGATCATGATCACCGGAATTTACAGTATTTGAAAACCGCCAAGGCTCAGTCATCACGGCAGCTCCGATGGGCTTTGTTTTTCGCTGAATTTGATTTCGTGATTACCTATCGACCTGGCTGCAAGAACGGCAAAGCAGACGCCTTATCCCGAATTGGAATGGGAGAATCTGATACAAACTCAGAACCAGTACCCATAATTCCCGAACAGAGAATTCTAGGCATGACTTCGTTACAGACGCTTGAAGACATTCAAGTCAGAGTGAAACAACTCCTGGACCCTACAGTCCTACAGGATTGGATACAAAAGGGATCAGACTTTACCATAGATAATGGTTTACCTTATTACCAAGGACGCTTATTCCTGCCGCACAAGGATTTACACGAACTAGTTATTTCAGGTTATCATGATACATTAATAGGGGGACACCCCGGTATTGCCAAGACAATGGAAAAGGTGAAAAGACAATTCTGGTGGCCCTCTTGGCGAAAAGATGTTAAATCTTTTGTGATGTCCTGTGGTGTTTGCGCCCAAAATAAAGGTGAAAAGAAAAGACCAGCCGGTCTCCTTCAACCTCTAGACATACCGCCAGCACCCTGGCACACCTTATCAATGGATTTTATTACGGACTTGCCTCCTTGTTCGGTATACAATACCATTCTGGTAATTGTGGATTTGTTTTCCAAAATGGCCCACTTCATTCCTTTGAAAGGTTTACCTTTAGCTTCTGTCCTAGCCAAAGAATTCCTCGAAAATATTGTTCGGCTACATGGATTCCCATCTATACTAATCTCTGACCGGGGAAGCCAATTCATTTCCCACTTCTGGCGCAAATGTTGTCAAATGGCACAAATCGACGTAAGATTATCGACCAGTCACCACCCTCAGGCCGATGGTCAGACCGAGAGGACAAATCAGACCCTTGAGCAGTACTTACGGTGTATGTTACAGCAATCTGAAAGCAACTGGAAAGACATTCTTTGGATAGCCGAATACGCATATAATAATTCGGTACACTCTGGAACTGGCCACAGTCCTTTTTATACTTTGTTTGGACATCACCCTCGAACCTCAAACCTCGACTCACCTCAGAACCTCGGAGTGCCCGCAGTAGAACATCTGCATTCTACCATTACCCGAGCCTTCAAAGAGGCAACCACGCATTTACAACAAGCCAAGAGAAAATACAAGGAGAATGCTGACCTACATCGGAGTGAAGCTCCTCCGTATCAGATTGGGGATCAAGTGTGGTTAGCTACCAGACATTTACCGCTCAAAGGGCCTCGAACTTTTAACCCAAAATATCTGGGACCTTATTCTATTACGGCAATAATTAACCCAGTAGCAGTTAAACTTGATTTACCAGCTAATATGCGAATTCACCTTGTTTTTCATGTGTCACTTCTGAAACCAGTGGTCCCCGGAACCCGACTACTCAAACCTCCAGAACCTATTCAAATAGATGGGGAACCCGAATTCGAAGTGAAGGACATTTTAGATTCAAAAATGTTTAGGTCAAAGCTTTTCTACCTAATTGATTGGAAGGGGTACGGACCTCAGGAGAGGTCGTGGGAACCCAGTGACCATGTGCATGCACCTCGATTAGTCAGGAAATTCCACCGACTCTTCCCAAACAAACCAAAATCCCCGGAGGGAACAACCTTGGGAGGGGCCTTGGGGGCCTTGGGGGGGAGTGCTGTCACGATGCCTGCTCCCGGGGAGCCGGCTCAGGCCCTGCGTCCCCGAAAGCGGACATCAAGTCCCCGGGGAAGGTCCCAGCAACCCCTTTCTATGGCGCCAGGCTCATAGAAAACGTCAGTCCTGGCGCTATAGGCGCCAGGCTCATTATGAAAGTGTTTGGGTGCACTTACCTGATGCAGACCATGCTGCAGAACCCCGGCCTCCTTGAGGCCTGAAAGGAACTACTTTACCTGTGGGACTCATTTACCACCCGGGCGTGGTCGGGGAAGGATACATACCTGATTGGAGGAAGGACAATTTCTAGGAACTTCTTCCAAGGCTATTTAAACCACACCCGATCAGCCACACGTGCTTCGCGTTGTTCTGCATCTAGCAGCTGGACGCTCACCGTGTCTGCTCCTGCACCTTGACTTCTGCCACACCTGCCAGCATCCTGAATCACCTGCAAAGGAAGGGAACAAGAGAACAGAAGAAGGAAAAGGCCTCACCTTCTAAATCTGCATCCCAGAGACATTTCGCCGACAATCCTGAAAAGGAAGACATTTATTTTTAAAAGCACATCGCATCGATCGCTGCAGCGCCGCATTCTACTCACCTTTACAGGGCGCCTCCATGTTCAGCAGCGACCATCCGGATTCGCAGTCGCGCCCCCGCGCCTAGGGAGAAAAAGACAAGAACAAAGGTGTGAGAAAGAAGGGAAAAGGGAAGCTAAAACTCCATGTCAAGACTTACCTGTTGGGTCATTCCCTTTTCATTTCGGGTCCGCGCCGCATCCAGGCATTTTCGGACCCCGGCCCCTAAGGGGAAAAGACATCAGCGTTAATGAGTGAATGAAAAGACATTACCAAAACACTCATTAAAGACTTACCTGATTTCCACAAGGATTTCACCGCTCACCTCGGGTCGGTGCCTGTCCCCCGGCATTCCGTACCCCGGCCCCTATGGGGAAAAAGACACTAGCATTAGAACATTAATGCATGGACACAAGGGGAACCACTTATAGAAAAACTTACCTGGAAGCCAAGCAAGTTTGGTTCTCACCCATCCGAAAATCCAGTGACGTAACTGGATACCAACGCGCCCCTGCATCAGAAGCAGGATGGAGAGCTCGTCCTTCCAGACCCTAAGGTGAGACGCTACAGGGAAGCACAGAAGGGTTTTGAGGAGGGTGAGAGGGGTAAGTGGGAGGCCGATTGCATTACCCCGCAGACAGTTAACCCCCTATTCTCATCTACAGAAGGATACGTCTGCGAGTCAGACAAGCCAGATCTGGGGCCCGGTCCAGTCTGTCTTCCGAACCCTGCGCATCACCTTAGACGAGGTCACAGCAGCGCAAACCAGGCCAGCGCCCCCGTGGGAGTCAGGTGAGCGTTACAAAGAGTCCATGTCATGCATGAAGACTCTAACCCTGAAAAGACCTCCAAATCAGGTTAAACTCCAGCAATTACTCCATTGAAACACATGCATTCATACAGTCCATGACGTTGCATGGTATATACATATGTACCTACACCAGGGGCTGTGCCAAATTCCTTTGCTGGGTCATGCCCTGAGTGCTGGGACTGTCGCTCCTTACTATGGCAAACAGGGGCAGCCTGGTACACCTTCCTCTTTACTCCACGAAGTGCAGGGGCAACCATAGTCTTGTACCCCTGACATTGTTTTGGTGCCCTGGGTGGTGGGACACATCTCCTTTGGGGGGCAGTGGACTTCCCTCTTCTCCCGGTTATGCTCCTTCGGACCACCCTATTCTCCTTGTTCACAGCTCCTGGATTGCACCCCCCGCAGGAGTAACACTTCTCCCTTCTCCTTACTTGACAGGGATGCTCAACTACATCCTATCCTTGTCGCCAGTGTTGTAATGATGGATCCTGAAGGCAGCAGCAGATTTCCTAAGTTCATTTATGAAGCATCTCAGGTAATCAGGTGACATCAGATGTACGTTCATTAAGGATAGGAGCTAAAGATAGGGAGATGTAGCAGGGAATAGAGCCCACTGGCTCCCGCCACCTAGGCTACATCATTCTAACTGCCTGGGAGGAATATTCAGTCAATCACTAACATTTCACATATACAACAAATATTCTATCCTGACATCGCACAAACTTAAGAACCTCTCAAGACATCAGGTCACACAGACAGGAGAAAAGGAATGATACTACAAACCTAATTTCCTTACAGAAGCAGACTAGACATGCATGCACACCGAAGCAAGGAGTACACACCCAAAGGAAAGGCACACTACAGTTCCGGGTCATGTGGAAGCAGGAAGCTGAGACGCTGGGAGCTGCAGAAGAGGAGAGTCCGGTGAAGTGCGGCAAAGGAGCAGAGCTGGCGAGAAGCAGAAGATGCAGGAAGAAGATAGCTGTGTTGGGAAGCTACCCCTTTCCAATCTGCTCGAGGTATTTGTTCCCCTGCGGCAAGCGGCCGACCCAGAAGTGTCTCAGAGAAGACTTCATTCACTGTGTTACTTGAAGAGCCCTTAGAGCGACCAGTGAGTTCCCAACCCGATGTAGGAATGAATTAACTTTAAAGTGGGAGCGAAATACAAAGTAACAATAACCGTGTGTGAGCGAGAGCATGCTCAGGAAGTGAACTGAATATTTAAAGCTACAGAAACAAAGGGGAAGGTATACAAACTAACAAAGGGATGACGTGCGAATGAAAGCACTTTCGTGAAATTCCCTGATCAGCATACTGAACATTTAAAGTCATATGAACAGAAATAAATGTATGCAAAGCAACAGAGTAAGGAAAAACACGTTGTCGAAGCACTCCAAGCTTTGGGAAATATACTGCAACACAGAGTGAATGAATTGGAGGAAAGCAACTCAAGTGAATTGAAGCAAACCCATGAAAGGTGGGGAACAGGGCACCTGGTTGCGTGACCTGTAATGGGTGGACTGGGTAGTCTGATAAGAGCGCCCAGACCTGCGAGCACCAACCAGTGTATAAACATTGGTAAAAGTTGAAAGCAAGTGCTAAGTGAAGTGCTATTGAACTTGGGGAAGGGAACACTGAGAACCAGTGGAATATTGCAAATCAAAGCACTCCAGTGTGTTTTGAACTTGGGGAAGGGAACCCTGAGAACATTGTGAAAAATTGTGCTCAAAGGTGTTTTGGAATCGGGGAAGGGAGCCCCGAGATTAGGTGGAACATTGTGGATAATGTCGATTTGAAACTGGGAAAGGAAGACCCAAGACTTGGTGAAACATTGAAATGAACAGTTGGTGGAACTATGCTGAACCTTTGTGAAAACAGCTGGAAGAAGCTGAGAAGAAGTTGAACACTGTTTAGTTGGTTGAGAATATCACTGCACTAAGTTTAGATATAGATGTGAGGGCAAGTGTAGGTTTTGACAGACAGACTTTTGATTTGGATTTACAGACAATGATTTTCCTTAGTTGCATCAGTTGAGGGAAAACCCATTATAGATATAGGGCAAGTTAGGTGTTACTCCATTCTGACATTGAATAAAAAGTCTTGTAGAAACTTGACAGCTATTGTCTGTGCCATCTCTTGATACCATGTCTGCCTCAAAGCAGTGAGATTACATTATTCGCCAAGGATCACACACTTTGTTTAAGCAGCCCTTGTTTTAGAGCCGCTGTATTGGTGACTGTTGTGATACATTACACAACCCCAACTAACTGCTTTTAAGCAGCACGGAAAAAAGGGAAAAAAATGGCTGGCTGTAAGAATAAGATATGCCCAGGTACTTTTGCCCCCTTAGAGAAACTCAAAAGCTGACACCCACGTATATACTAGGAGTCTACCTCGACTCGAATCTCACCATGGACAGGCATGTTAATGCCATAGCCTCCTCATCGGCATACTACTCCAAACTCATCTGCGCAGCAAGACCCTTCCTATCCTCACAAAATGGCCTCACTATTGCTAGGGCCATCATAGGATCCAGGTTGGACTACTGCAACGCACTCCTTGGTGGGACCTCCGGAAAAAACATCGCTAAACTCCAGCTTGCCCAGAACAACGCCCTCAGGGCCGCTACGGGTTTTTCCAGGAAAGACCACATTTCTGACCTCAGGAGGCAGGTCCACTGGCTGCCCATTAGGCAGAGGATCATCTTTAAAATCCTCTCCCTCACCCATAAATGCCTCCATGACCTTGCTCCCCCCTACCTTGCCCAGAGAATTTCACGACCCACCTCGGCCAGGCCCACCAGATCTGCCTACACCAACCTTATTTCTACCCCCAAGACTTGTAGAGTACGTGCGGGCGGTTCGAGCTTCTCAGCCCTAGCAGCCTCACATTGGAACGCCCTACCTTCGCTCCTCAGGGGGATTGACTCTCACCTAGCCTTCCGCAAAGCCTTAAAAACTAGGCTGTTTGTCTAAACCTACCTGCCTTTATATCTACAGGCATACGAACGTCATTTGTAACTATGCTCCGCTCCTCTCTCTGTAACTAAGTACCTTATGTTTCCTATGTTTACATAATCTTGCTGCTTACGCCTTCATGTAATAGCGCCTCGATGTCTATGGGCTGCAGTGCGCTCTACAAATGTAAAAAAATAATAAATAAATAAAAATAAATAAATATACGTAGAGTTAGCTAAATGTTTGTCTGGGTATGGTAAGCCAAACGGTTCATAGTACCCAAACCCACAAAATATACAAACTAAAAAAAATACATTCTATTTATTTTTTTCGACATTTTTTTTCGACATTTTTGTTTTCAACTTTTTTGCAGTCGACATTATGACTGCACACCAAGCCAAACAGTTAGATAGACCTGCATGGATTCCCACTCTGGGTTCTTTGTTGTTTTGTTCATCCCCAAGCGTGTGGGAAGAGAGAGACATGGATAGAGCGGTCGCTGCGGGAGGCGCTGCAATAGCTGTAGATGCAGTCATCTCTGGCTGCTGTTGTGAAATCTCCTGACCATATACCTAGATTTCAAATTCATCTGACTGATATACCCAAGGGCTCCAGACCAGAGAATGTAATGAAATGGTTAATGCCAAGCTAAGAAATCGAAACCTGAAATTGTACCTGAAGATGGTCACTAGGAACGAAATGCATTGGAAGTTAATTTCACAGGCTTTTTCTGCCTTCTTTTTGGAATAAAACATTTACAAATATCTGAATTATTTTGAATTGCAGAATCATTTTTCTACATCAAAAGAGGAGACTAGAATACAATAGACCAGAACAACAAAGAACGCAGAATGGGAATCCACGCAGGTCCTTCCAACTGTTTGGGTTACCATACCAGACAAACATTTAGCTAATTCTACGTATTACTTCACTGTGGAAGCTGAGTATCATCTGGCAACAGGACCAAATAATTCACAATACGACATAAAAAAAACACTTGAATAATTCACATTTAAACAAGCTGTGCCTGTTCAACCCCATCTGGCAACCCATGAACATACGCACAGTAAGTGAACATATATCTTAAAGTGAAATATACAAATATAGTTCAATTGACCTTCCACTTAGAAGAAAGTGCACAAGACAAAATAGCACTGGACTTTAAAAAAAAGTAATGAACACCCGAAATAAATGTTCCAATAACTATACTGGCAAAGTATAAAAGGTGGAGAGTAAGAAAGTTGGGCACAGCTATATTGTTGCAATGATTGGAATCTTCTTATCTCAGTTAAAGTGACTCGTTTTCATTCATAGGAGCTGGCTGGTTCAAAAGATCCATGGACACTCGGATCCAAACGAATACCAAAACAAAAAGCAGCGTGGGAACCACACAGTTAGCCAGCTGCTCTCAAATCGTACTCCAGAAGGAGTTTCTCAAAAGTTTACAAATAATTTCTCGAATTCAATGATCTTCTTGAATGATTCTCGAAAAAATTATTATTTTAATTTGCAGGTGAATATTAAAAAATGATACTGAGGTTCTTAGTGGTGCCAAATCAAGCAATTTAATGTTCAGCAATGGAAGAGGTGACTTGTCGCCTCATATATGGTAGAGCTCTAAAGCCAATGCATTTCCGAGACTGAACTCCTTCATCAGGGCGGAGCCCTACACATTGTTAAATAAATCTAGTGTAAGTACATGTAAATAGGTAAACAAATGTCATGAACATAAGAGTAACATAAAATGATACATACCAAAATCACACATGGTTAGAACAAGAGAAAAAGAAACAAACAAAGATGTCCTGTTAGTGATTAAAGAGTATAACTGAAGGCATTTGTAAATACAAATGTAGGAAATAAAGGTACCTAGGTAGTTGAACTAAAGGATTCAGTGTCAATTGGTATTGACCATGGGGCAAGCAGCATACAATTAAGACAAAAGATGTCCATAGGTGGTGAGCTGATTGCCATAGAAATGCTTGCTATGTACCTCAGTCAAAAATAGAGTAGTTCCTTTCAAAAAGCAAAAAAAGTATTTCTGAGACTCAGAAGATCAAAAATGCTATTTCAAGTGCTCACCTCTCTGCAGAGGTTTGCATGGAGGGAATTGTTATAGTCTGCTTCTGGGTTCAGTCTCCTCCTGGGTGGTTCTACCAGCCTCGTCTGCCTCGTCAAGCTCCATCAGTTCTGCGAACAGCTCTGCTTCTGTGTGCCTGCCCCCAGAAGTTAGCCTTTGATAACATTACAGCGTTGTTTACTTAAGCTGGCTCCTCCCACTTTAGCAAGTTGCTAAATTATCTCTTATTCAAGGCCTTAGCAAAATGCTAAATTGTAGCAAGTTGCCGAATTATCACTAAACCTCATCAGGTTTCATAGTTCATTGTAAGGTCTATAGTCCATTACTCTCTTTAGGATGTTGTTATTGTTCATGAGAACATTTAGAACTATTTATTAAAATAAAACGGGACGATTGTAACACTTCCCAGACCATTGGGAGTGCAGTCTAGAAGTATTGTTGCTGCTATGTGCCAGTGTGTTCCCAAACAATGAATATTCCTGGCCTCTTACACGGGGTGTTCCCACGCATCCTTTTAGGGAATACAGATGAACAGTATCTTTTACTTGACGCACAGTACCCAGCAATGAAATTATTCACACAACAGAGGTGACCTTGCTGACATGAGAAGGTTCAAGATTCCATGAAATGTCCATGACATAAGGTCTTTGGCCCATGCCGATATTCCATAGAAAGTATTTTTGATGATGCTCATCAGAGTATAGGAGGATGCTGAAATGGCCCATCGCTGTGCTTGTTTTGATAAGTTCATTTGAGTCAGTTGTTCTGGCCATGTGATGGTAGTCCAATCTGGAACCCCTGTAGAGAGTGTGTCCAGGAGGTCTGTGATCTTCAGAAGTTCAACAATTGCGTGCTGTTCATGCTGTAAAGTTTCCAAGTCTTCCACATCTCCCAGCTTGGAGATTCCCTGCTGCAATGCAATGGAGTTGTCATCAGCAGTAAGACAGCTCTTCTCTATGGAATGTTCTGCCAATCTTTAGATTTCCAGGATGGTTTCTTCTTCTCTCTTTTGGTCCTAGCCTTTTCTAGTTCACCTATCCTGTCTAGGATTGCTGACCAATTACCTGACTTTCCCCATGTGTTTATCTCACTAATTACCTCATTTAAAAGTGCTTATTTTGCCATTAATTGACATGCTTTGCCTATGGAAATGGCATAGGATTGTGAAATGTTTTTGAAACAAAAGCTGCATAGCTGAGTCCCATGGGCGTGATGCGCATTATACAAATGTAATCATAATAATACACCTTTGTGACTTTTATTACATTCATTAGCGCCAGGATTCCAGCCTACTTGAATGCCTTCGGCATTTGTAATATGTTCATGTCTGTTTTCCTGCATCGCTTTGTTAAGCTGCTGCTATGACCTCCAAAATGTACCCTCTTTGTCTTTCCAATCTGGATACATGGGTAGATAGTATGAACTGCACATAACTGCAAAATGAGTGGAGATGAGGAAGTACATTACATGTGGACTTCTGCATGCTAAATCTAAAGTGTTTGTTCCATGTACTTTCAAAGATTCACCCCACCTATGTCATTTATTTCTTTATTTCTTTATTTATTTGCATTTGTATAGCGCACCTGCAGCCCAGAGGTATCGTGGCACTTGTTACATGAGGTGTATAAACATTTTGCATTTAGTAAGGTTACATGTGACCGTGAGGTCTCTTAGTTGCGGGTACATAAGTAAGCAGTAATAGATACACAAAGTTTAGTCAGACATAGGAAAGCAATTGAGTGGTATTAGATGAAGAGTTTTGTTTTGATTGCTTTGCGGAAGGCTTGGTGAGACTCAATCATTCTTAAATTAGGTGGAAGGGCATTCCATTGTGTGGCGGCTATCGTGGGAAAGCTGGATCCGCCTGCAGTGGCCTTTTTAGTTTTAGGGACAAGGATAAGGTTAGAGTACCCCTCTCTGAGAAGTCTAGTGGCGGTGTGTTTGACAATTCTCTGGACAAGGTATGGAGGAGCAGCATCATAGAGGCATTTGTGTGCCAGGGAGATTGTTTTGAAAATAATTCCCTGTTTGACAGGGAGCCAGTGGACCTGTCATGTTTAGAGGGACTGATTATTTCCAGGTTTTCCCCTGCATTGTAGCATAGAATGTTTTTATCATACACCACTGAATGTGTGGACCACACAAACTGGCCATTTGCAGGTGGTAAGGGCAATATATAGTGGTTCAGCTCTACAACTTCTCCCTTCAACTGGAGTTCTTGTACGTATGGGAATTCTGTCTTAAATTCTGATGTTGAGTTCAATAATGGAACAGGACAGTGCCTGGCTATTTCACAGGCCTTTGTTTGTAAAACAGAAAGGTGTAACAATATTTTATAAAACATACACGATCTGCATATGTCATCTAATTTTTCTAGATCATCTTCAGGACCAAACAGTGCTCCTTGAGCAAAGGCTTCTATCTTAGCCCTAAACATGTTACATGTTCCTATAGGTGTTTGAGACATGCATCTTACGTGACACTATCCTAGATTCATCCATCATTGATAGTGTATGTACCTGAAGTTGCATACTAGGCCCACTGTAGCTTTTATAGTACATTCCATTGCAGGTTTTTCCATCGAGGGAGAATTAGTCAAATTATTTCCCCTGCATTTTACCCCAAATGTATGTGGAGGTAGGCTAGCGTAATAATGAAGGTAGGGTGGATTGAGGGGGGCTGCAGGGGGTCTCCCCACATACATTTGCGATAATATGTCCTACTTAAAAAAGGATGCAATTACATAGAACCGGTTTTATACTGGCATTTCCAGAATTGCTTCAACTCTAGTGGCTATACACTCATTTGTGTTGAGACTCCACTTTCATCAGCACCCTGCACTTGCCTCTTGTGTATTGGATATAGTAAGGCTAAAGTCAATAGGACAAAAAAGTGAGAAGATGTATGCACAGAAAAGTGTAGAACAGGATTACTATGCCAACAAACATGTTACAGTTCTTGGTGCACTTTGGACAGTCAAAACTCTTCCATCTTCACAATGGACCTTGTGCTTGGCTTTACTTCTAGCCTTGTTTCTGGCTCTTCTGTTCCCGGTGAAAAATAAATACTCTCATAGGATGAGGAGGTTTCAGGATTGATTGTTAACATCATGTGTTCATCTACTCTTTCCTGCTTGTCAGTTTGTTCAGAATAGAGAGTCTCCTCCCTCGGGAACAGGGGTGTAACCATCTGAAGCTGGCTTAAGGTGGTCTATTGACACTTGACACATACCTTTCTTAGGAGGCAGGGCTGGAAAGAGGGCTGTTCTTAGGCCAATAAGTTCCAGTACCCTCGGAGGAGATCTGTAGCATGGTCCAAGTGCTTCTTTGTCATGTATCTTCTCCAGGATATAGTCCCCAGACTTCAAAGTGTTCTGTGACTTGACTTTATCTTGGTGCTGTGGTGCTTCATCACCTTGGATGGAGTCTATCAGGAGATTTTTGAGGATTAGATGTTCTGGCCTTGGAGAGAACTACATGGATTGTATAAGTCAGGCAAATACATCGGAGCGTCAAATAGCAACTCGTAATGCGTTTTACCCTGACAGTGGGAAAGGCGAGGTAAGAAGTTTATGCTACGCTGCACTAAAGGTACATGATTTACCCAATTAACTCCAGAAGAGAGAATGCATTTGGTCAAGGATTGCTTTATTATCCCATTGGGTCTCTCAACAACTCCATTGGTCTGGGACGGAGGTGGTGTGAGAAGTGCAGATTGCAACCCCAGTTTGACAGGGCCTCTATTAAGGCTTTGCCAGAAAAAGCCATCCCACTGTCAGCTTGGAGTAATTTCAGTGATGTTATAGCTACTAATGACAGCAATTCCTTAATGACCTCCTTACAGTCCGCTTTCTTCTGGAGAATAGCCAGGTAAGTCTTCTGCACAAGTCTACCACGACCAGCAAATATGTACACTTGTTTACGGGTGTCAGGGGACCTATATGGTCCATATACATGCATTCAAATGGCACTTTCACCCTTACTAGTGTATTCTCTGGTGGTTTTCGGGAATTGTCCACTGTTGTTTGTAAACATATGGAGCAATTCGCTATGTACTGTCATACTTCTTTACTAAACCCTGCCCACCAATATCTGTCCTGCAAAGGTTGTGTAGTAGCCGACACCACCAAAGTGGGTTGCACGTGCTGCAGAGATTAGTTTCAATCTATCCTGCTTGTTTGGTAGTACCCTATCAATAGGGCCTCCCTTTGACCTAGGCATAGTGACTATTATTAATGCATTCTTTTTTACAGTGTAGGCATATGTGGTGGGGAACCCATGTGGGTTAGGACTATCTGCATCCAAACTTTCTTTTATGTCCTCACCTATGTATGCAGCAGAGCGTGCTAATGCTGCCACTACCATTTATACAGACGGCTGTGCTGCAGACTGATTGGCAAGCGCATTGCCTGCACTGTGCACAGAATTATTTCAATGTGCTTTTGTATGCATAACCCAGATGAGAGGGCTAGCCTTCTTGATGTCCCATACTTCTTGCCAATGTTGTTTTGACAATATTTCTTTGCCTTTGGAATCGCTGAATAAGTTGGCTTACCACCATTGAACGTCAAAATCATAACCTCTTACTACATATTCTGAATCAGACACAATTAAAGTGGGTTTATGTGGATCAACTTGTCGCAGTGCAAGCAGGAGGTCTTGTAACTCACCAACCTGAGCTAATGGATCCCCTAAATGTTTTGTTTGGGTATTGTGATGATTCACCTACTCTTGTCACTTCTCCCTGGAGGGGAACCCCTTTCCATGAAGCTAGGGAGGTGAGAACGCTACCCAATGGTCCCTCTAGGGGTGGTAACATGCGGATGGACCTCATGGAGAGTGATTCATCTCTTGGGGACAAGGACATTGGTTTGGAGAAAGGCCCCCACTAAACCCCAACCCAACAGGGTAATGATAACAGCAAATCCCTTTGTGGTTAAAGTCTTTCGTCCTGTGAGTGAACTCCCTCACCCTCTCATCCTTGAGGTCTTGAAACCTGTAAGATCTATGGAGGGTTAGGCTAAATATGCAATTGTATGCTATTGTGATCCCCTCCATCCTCTTATGTAGTAACTGATGCTAACCCTCTTTTCAACAATCTAGGTAGATGACTCACACCAACCACTCCTCTGTTAAATCGAGAAGATACCAGGATGAAGGGTTATATGTTATTTTACTGAAAACATTTTATGCAAGGCATTTTTTACCAAAACAAATTTACCAAAAACATGCTACATTATTTTATTATTTGGGGGGGCTCACCCCTCCAACCCCCTAATTTCTCCATGTTTTAACCCACTCTCCCCATATGTTTTAAGCCCTTACCCCCCTTATATGTCTATATTTTTTAAAGAAATCTGTTTTTTTTCTGTGAATTAGTTTCGGTAAAAAATGCCTTGATGAAAACGTTTTCGATAAAATCACTGGATACCGGACGAAGAAGATCACCAGAGACACAAAGATTTCATACTCTTCAAGTACTGGTAAAAGTTGGCCCTGAGGAGACGGGAAGATTGTACCATTAGCAAAGACAAAGGACTTTTGCAGTCTGCATTGGAGGAACTGGATACAATGTATAAAAAGGAACACAGGGCTATCAGATGTGTCAACTCCGACAGCAGAGCCAAACACAGCCATAAGAAGAAGCACTGCAGTGGAAGGCACAACGGTATCCAGTCCTGTTGGGGAAAGCAGTCAGTGTCTGAATTCTCCAGAGCGGGAGATTCAAACGCAGGCTGGTGACTGGAGAGAAGCAGAGAGCAGGAAGATGATGCCAAAGAAGTTCTCTGCCCACCGAGTGGAAGCAGACCGAATCCTTTAGCCAGGAAGACTCTGCAAAGCTGCAAGTCCAGAGGAGAAAAGCCCATGGAACCGGAGAAGTGTGCGCTAGTCCCAGGAAGTCCCGGTAATGTACCAGAACCCCCGAAGAGGTAAGGGGAGGTACACGAGAACCGGAGGGGACCCAGGGGTTGATACAGAGGCTAAGGAGGCTTTTCATCTGCCCAATGATAGGGAAGACGTTAATGGGGATAAGGAGAGAACAGTCTAGGACACTGAAGAGAATTACCTCGGAATAAGAACAAATCTTCCTCGTCACAGTGGAGAGAGAAAACCCACTGACATCCACAGAAGGGTCTGGGTCCCCAACAAAGAGAAAGCAAGCATCAGTGAAAATATTCCTCTGTGCCGTGTTAACAAGGAAACCACTGGCCACCAGAGAAGGGTCTCGGACCCCAACAGTGAGAAAGAGAGCATCAGAGGAAATGGTCCTCGACACAGTGGTAACGAGTTAACCACTGGTCACCAGAGAAGGGTCTGGGACCCTGACAGTGAGAAAGAACTGTGCCAAGCAATACCAGGAGAAGGGCGTCAATCTTCCGGATACCGAACAAATAGCAGTGACAAAGACACCAGGGGAAGGGAGTCATTCCCCCTAGTTTTATTGGAAACTGGATAGATCTACACCAGGACAAGGGAGCCATTCTATTGGGTGTGAAATTGCATAAACAGTGGCTGAAACCGTAAGCTAGGGGAAGGGAGTCATCTCCCCTGGCATTTCTGTTGTGAAAGAAAATTCTTTGGTTGTTGTAAGAGAACATTCTTTTGGACACTGTTCAAGAAGCAGGAGAAGGGAGTCATTCTCCTGAAGAAGTAACTTTTCTGTTAGTTTATTCTTTAGTTGTAGAGTGTCAGAGTAGGATTTTGACACAGGACGATGGAGCTTTAATTTGACAAACATTCTGTCAGACCCTTTAGTATTAGTTTCGAGGCAGGGAAACCCCTCTTAGAGATAGGGACAGTTAGGTTTTCAATATGATAAGTTCAAAGTCTACAACCAAAAACATGCCACCTTTGTGCTAGCTTCCTTCTTTGACACCCTTACATTATCCTATGGTACAAACTCACTTTTATGGTTGAAATGCCCTTTTACAGCAGAACAGGCAGCAGAATATTTAGGGCTTCCATCACAGTATATTATATTTGCAAACATCCAAAGTGGAACGTCTGGTACTGTGGAATCTGTTTCTGCTTTTACATTTGTAACAGTTCTGGTGTTGCGCTCACCTGGTCTCTGCAGGGACGTTGGGACACGGTTGCAGCCCTCCCTGACTGAGGTCACCCTTGTCTGGCTTCTCCCTCTGCGATTATGCTGTGGACTGCGACTTATGGTGGTGGTGCTCCTGCTTGGACGTAAGGGGGCGTGAGTATGCCAGCCTGCGACCCTTACCCCCCTCCAAACTCTTCCTCCCCAACTGTGGTTTTCGTCAGAATGCGCTGTTCCTGAGAGGCTCAACTGATGATTGTTAATGACGAGCTCTCCGTCCTGCTGCTTCTGACAGGGGCGCTTAAATGTCGGGGTCCGAGTTCCTTCACTGGTCCCTCGCATGTGGTAGCCCAGTCCAGCTGCGACTAGTCCACATCACTTTAGGTGAGTGTTGTTCTGTTTCTCTCTCTTTGTCTCTTCTCACCTGTCAGCTTTCAGCCTGCTTTAGTACTGTTTGTATTGTTCGTTCCAGTATTGTTGCTTGCTCCGTAAGTAATGTCTCTGTTTTGTTTTCTCCCCGTATAGGCGATGATGTGGACCCTGCTGCAGCTGCGAAGCACGGGGCGGAATCCAGAGGGAACGAAGATAGCTCTACGATGGTCCAGCAACAGGTAAGTGGTCCTTAGGGATGCGCGCCAGAATTGACTGAGGTGTGACCCTAAATGGAATGTTGAATAATGTTCTAACCTTGTCTTCCGTTTCTTCCACAGGAATTGGCTTCGTTAACGAAGAGCGCGATGTGCGGTGGTATTGAGATCAGGATCGCGGAGTTCCAGAGAATGAATCTGCGAATGGTAGGATGGACGCCGGTCTCCAAGCGGTACCCACCCAGGTAAGGTGCTGGATCCAAGAGGTAAATCTGTCAACTCAGGCGGCGGTGAGCGTTACGTTGCACGCAAGTGCAAATTAACGCGAAGCGCTGGCCTAGGGGATGGAACAGTTTATATAGCTGAGTTCCTGAGGCCACGCCCACTAGTCCTGGCTTGCCTGCCACACCCTGCCACTCCTAGAATTCTGCACATGCAGCTCAGCCCTGGGAGTCACGCTCAGAGTCTGTACGTGGAACTGCTTCTGAAGTAAAAGCACATGGAAAGTCTTGTACAATAAAGTGCTCTGGTGCTGTAATGTAGCATTCCCATTTATATTCTTACATGAGCCGGGTCCCCTATGTTGATACATCCCAAAGGGGTGAGAATGGGTTATATGACCCATTGCCCCCATCACCTGATGATGTGGTGTCTGTGTCCTAGGGCAGGTGACCATGACATCTGGTTTGTTATAATAGTATATATTGGGTACTGTCTGCGGCGAGGCCCATTGTACCCATCTGGAGTGGAGTGCCTTCACATTTGCAATACTAGAGCTTGTAGCTGCTTCTAACTGAACTAACGGTGTGCTTATGGGCATAATTTTGTTTGAAGCTAGTGTGTGTTATTTCTGCACTATTATTTGAACTGCAGCAACAATCTTCTCATTTGGAGCAAATTTCTGCTCTGGGATTACGATATGATATGATGTGGCATTTATAATGCACCTGTACATAAGTGTTTCTAGGTGCGACAAGACAAGGAGGGCAACAAAGTGAGGCCTTGTGTCATTCAGATTGCGGAAGTGCGGGATAGAGGGAAGGGGAGAAGTGCCAGGGGGGAGAGGAAGTGGCAGTGCAATTAACTCACAAGTGCAGCCAGCGGGTGGCTCATAAGTGAAGAGAGAAGGGACTGTGGGGTTGCAGATACAGACCATTAAGTGCTGGGGAGCCTGGTGGCAGTGCAAGGGCAACAGGACATGCAGGAGCCTGGGCCCGAGTTCAGAAGGTGACCAGGTGGCCAGTGTGTGGTGCAGTCAGGTGCATCAGCAGGGGAGTGGAAGTGAGAAACCGGAAGCAAAAAGGAAGGACTTGAGTTGCTTCCGGAACCATAGGTGGTTCTGCTGAAGTTTGAGAGAGGTAGGGAGGATGTTCCACCACCAAGTCTCTGCTCAGAGAACCGCCTGACCCTCAGAGAGTTGAAAGTGGATGAGCAGAGAGCTCGAGAAGGAAGATGTTTTGGAAGAGAAAGTTGGAGGTAGAGTTGTCTCAGGCCCCAGAAAGCCTTGTGGATGATGCAGAGGGTATAGACATGTGAATGGTACGCTATGGGGTTTGTCCTTACATGGTTACATACTACATATGTAAAAGCAATCGGACCAGGAAACATTGGGGGTCAGTCCATGTTATGTGGTATCCCACCGGTAATTTTGTCGGGTTACCACCAAATGGTCTCACTGTTTTCGCCGCCTGATATCCCGGAATTACTGGGATATTACAAGCAGTGGAAATAATGGTAATTCCCTATTCCATTAAGTCCCATAGGACTCTATGTGGGGGAATTGCTGGTATTTCCAGCACAGGTAATATCGGTGCCGGTAATACCAGCTGTTTAATGCCAGTGGGGACCCGAGTTACCTCCAGCTCTTGGCTGGAGGTAAGTCATGCACAGAAAAAGTGCTAGTAAATGTTATTACTGAAATGGGTCATATAGTGGTTTCACTAATGCTGCATATTCTGCGATGGATGAACATTCAGAATTCAAAAGGCCAAGTATGGTCTGTAACTGCTTACGTACGTGGGTTCTGCAAGTGCGCACATTTCTCTAGGAATTGAGACACAAGATAATGAAAACCCCAGAAATTTGATTTCTCTATGGGCTATTTTTGATTTCTTAAAATTGAAAATATAGCATTTATCTGCTAGTGTCCGTATGATCAAATCCACCTTCTCTAAGTGTTCATTGAAATCATCATCTCTGCAGTATATTTCATCCACATATGTTCGGCATGTCTGTCTGCCTTCTAAGAGGGATTGCATTCTACTGGACAATAGCCCTGCACTATTTTTATACCCCTGTGGAAGCTTTGAGAAGATAAACTGATTCCCCCTGAATAGTATTGCTGTGTACTTATAGCGCCTCGATCCAAAGGTTGTGCAAAAAATCAATTTCCCAAGTCTAGCACAGTCTTATATTTATATCCATGTATGTTGCTCAGAAAGCCTGAGCTATGTATGTGTGGCGTTTAGAACCCTAAAGTCAACTACTAGTCAATATGAACCATCTAGTTTGGACACTGGAAGTAATGCTGTGTTGTGTGAGCGTGCCTGTTATATAAGAACCTCTTGGTCTAGTAACTGATCCGTTATTACCTTTTAATGTGGTATAGCCTGTGCTTTGATAGGATATTGTCTGTGAGGCTTTGGTGCTGCAAACACTGGCATGCTATGTGGAGGGCAATACATGTCATTTCCTACATGATTCTTGAATAATTGTGCTGCACCTAAAACAGCCCATGTGGCTGCATAAGCGTTTACTATGTTTTCTTTAACTTGTTCTGAAAAAGATGGTTTAATTGCTTCTTCCCCCCCTAGGGCTTTCCCCAACATATAACCTGTGTTAGTCGTGTTCTGCTAAAAGGCCATCTTGTGTTATGTGCAATGTAAACCAAAATAGTGCCTCTATTTCCTTTGGGTGTTCCTCTCCAAGTTGTATTGTAACCATGTACACTTTTTTATACTCAACCACTTCTCCTGTAGGAGTAATAACCTTTACTTTTTGATTAGTAAGAATGTGATGTTCTTGCGTCTTTCCTTGAATATGGAGACTGGTGTGTCAGAATCAAACTGTACTACTAGCCAATCACTTGGTTGTTTAAATAGGGATTGGGGTTTTGCTAGGTCTGGATCATACACTAGGGCTTCTAAATCATGAGAATACTTTTTTGGGTGTTTTTAAGTTCAGGCTTTATTGGTATCATTTCAGATGTGTACATGGTGCAGACAATCTCCAACTGGAGGCGCGCGCTAGTGTTTCGCCCATGCCTGGGCTTTCTCAAGGCACAATGATAGTCATTACAGTTAAGTCTGTATTTAGACAAGTGTTATTTAGTATTAATAGTGTCATTGTTGCTAAGCATACAATACATAGACAGTTAAGTATGCATTCAGACACTGTTAATTAGTATGAAATGTGTCCCTGGTGACAGCATTTATTACTGTGTTTTTTTATTTTCATGTGTATTGTATCGTTTCTTAATCTACATACATGTCTGTCATATTCAGAATCATACAGTCTGATTTTAGCACATAATTCTAAACATTCAGCGAGTGACAAATAATGGATCAGAATTGTGAAAAGGTGGAAGAAAGGTGGGAAGGAAGGAAAGTGAAATCAAATGGATTATGTTAGTCCCTCTTTTAGGCATATTAAATTAGATTGCATCTATTATAAGTTAAGGTTACCCCCAGAGTGCCTCTTACCTAAATGTGGTAATGCGTTATGTTTTTCTATTCAATAGTGTTCAATCTGGGTTATTTCTCGTGAGCTGGTTCGGGAATTGATTTAGAGCTGTTCAAGCCAATGTGCCGAAAAGTTCAGACGTGTGGTTTTTCAAATAGTATATATTCAATCATTCATAGTGAGCTTGGTGCATCCCCATTGTCAGTAGTCTATTAGTGTGATATTTAACTTATGAGTCAGATAATTTAAGTGGTGGATGGGGGCTTTCCATATTAGTGTGCCTTCATTTCATTTACTACATGGTCACGTGGTGAGTAGCTGGCAAAAGGCTAACATGCAGATACGATACGGTAAGGCTTGTCAGTTCAGATTGATCACTAATATATGGGCCCAGTGGAGAGTATCCTGGTCTCTCAATTAAATTCATGATATGTACATATACGTGACAGAGAAAGGCTGGCTAAAATGCGTGCCCGTGTTTCTCGGTAGCATTGGCTGGGGTGGTTTGATAATACCAGTATTGACCTATTCTGGGCTGTGTTTGCGATTAAACTGTCAGCAGATTACCGCTTGATGTGATATGGTGATAATTATAGCCAGCTAGAGCTTTTGTGTCCATGCAGACCTGA
Organism: Ambystoma mexicanum; assembly: GCF_040938575.1. Taxonomy (NCBI): domain Eukaryota; kingdom Metazoa; phylum Chordata; class Amphibia; order Caudata; family Ambystomatidae; genus Ambystoma; species Ambystoma mexicanum. The sequence continues at coordinate 1,076,923,130 of NC_090926.1, read as the reverse complement.
GTGATAAAAAAATATAGTGAAAATGGTATAAATTCATTATCTGAGAATAATTCAGGTTGTGTCAGATTAGTGCTGCAATTGAAGGAGTCCCTATTAAATGCAGGTATAGCCACCTATACACCGAAACCAAGCTGTCATAGTGTTCCATGGGTGATTTACAACTTGTTGGCATTATAATTGCTAAAGGCCTCTGCCTCTGCTGAGGAGTGACTTGAAGGTAGGCTGCCTCAAGCTGGCTCAACTTAGTGGAATAGCATTTAAGGGTTTCCTCCTGCCTAGTGGGGCAAGTGCCCAGTAAGGCTTTGAGGGTCTGGAATGGAAGTGTTCCTTCCTCCCCTACTATTACTGGTCTAGGTGCTGCTGACATAGCTCCCAGAGCTCTGTACTCTACAGCTTGAGCACGGACTGTACCAAAGTGTCTCCTCAGGAGTTCATAGTGTTCCCTGGTATAGGGGTCATTTGCCCCCCTATTTGGGTGGAACCTAAGATACGTTCTAAGGTTAAACCTTTCATAGCAAAAGGGCCATGTCTAGCCCTGGTAGTCGGATATGTCAAGCCCTCTTGAAACCATTTCGTGTGGTCTACCTGCTGCAATGCTAACTTAGGATACCTATGGGGTGTACACCGTATCTGGTCTAGATCCTTTCTGTAGGGTGTCACACCCATCCCCTTGCATGACACCATGTGTCTTCATATATGTAAATAGGGTTTCCCTGGCAATCCTCCAGGCACAGCCACTGCCACTGTAAAGTTGGTGATAACATCTCTTTCATTTAACCACCTGGTTCTTGCTCGCAGAAATCTACAGGTATAGGGACATCAACATGCCGGTTAGCCATTCTAGTACCTCTGAGCTAGATAGCTGTTAAGAGTACTTGCCTAAAAAGGTACCCTGCTCTTCACTAGAGCATGTTTTAAGATCTTTATATTTATTCTTTGTATTGCCAGGCCTGTAGCAACCCCCTTAGCCCCTCTTCAGTATCTAAGTAGGGAGAATATTTTAGGGCGTAGGATTAAGCCGTCTGCCCCATCTGGGGTGTTACATGACGTGATTCTTATCACCTCTAACTCACAGAGCCTTTCCTCCACCACCCGGGAAGTGTGCTAGATCCCCCCAATCTCCCAGTAGGGGCTGTGGTAGAAATAGAGGTAGCGATAAGTATATATCTGTCACTGTGCATTCAGGAGAGTAGGCAACAACCCCCTGCAGTGGGTGGCTACCCTTACTCATCCACACAGGACAGACTTTACTAATTTCACATAAATTGTATTGATGGTCCACTGCTCAAACCTTTTACTAACCCTCTTTGCATTAAAACATGCACCATATACATTTTATGTCGCCTTCACAGCACATGGCGCACATTGCTACGCTCAACGCCACTCTCCATAGCTGGCCACCAGCGCCTTTCTTGAAGTCTTCTTTTAAAGAGTGCAATGTCAAGGCGACTGTTGGGTAGTAACAAGATGAGGGTGTGGCATAGGGTTCATGAAAGAATGCGTTTTCCTGCTCTTACAGTAGGCCATACTCATCTGGTAATTTTAGGCAGAACCTTCCAAAATGTTTTGGGAACTGTCTCTGGATTATTCTCAGTCTGTCACCTGTCTCTAATTTTGAAAGATCAGACACTAGGTCATCCAGCCACTGGCATTTCACTGATTTTTTTCCTCAGGGTGCAGGAAAGTGTCACCTAAAGTACAAAAGGAAAGACACCTGTGTTTCTCCTAGGCCATGTTGGTGGGCATGGGAAACGGCAGTCAAGACACATATAAAATATTAGGTTTCAAGCATAATTCCTGCAGCTTCTCTGAAAGTTTAGCCAACCTGAAGGGCACCTTCGCCATGCCACTAGGCGTTAAAATGTGGAGAAGGGGGTTATGTCCCATCGCTCAGGCACTAGCATGCATCTCTTAGCCTATGTCTTTTTTCCAGGCCAATGAGGGAATGGGATGTGATGGCTATGGCATTCTCCATGGCACTCTCTCGTTGTATCTCGAAGGACCCCATCCCATACGCAGTGGGAGCAACTGGAATTACCTTGAGCATTTGTTGTTGCAACGTTGGCAAGCAAGGGTCATTGATTTTACTCTCGATAGGTTCAAATTACAGATCATCTATCACATGCTTTCCCATGTGATGGCAGCGCCTTTCTTAAACAGGGTACAGCATGGAGGCTCCGTTTGGCACAGCCGTTCTTGCTATTCAGTAATCCCCATGAATGGATATAGTTGATGCTTGCACATGGCTATGTCATGGTTATGTTCCATGTCTTTGAAAAGAGCATTGCTGACTTTTAGACACACAGCAGATATGTTACATCCAACATTTTCGTATAGTTGCTGTTGAAGAGGTAGCTATCTGTGCAAAGGTTGGCTATGCTCCCGAGGTCTACGCATCATTGCAGCCTTGCTAGTGAAGACCACTTGAGTAGGCCACGCCCTGCTGTCTACTGGTTTGCTGATCCTTTTGGACACGAGATTCTGTGGTAGGTCTTTATGGTCAGACCAATCCATGAAATGTCCTGAACGAACTTTGTGGTTGGCTGAGATCAGATCAGGGCATGTTATCTTTCCAGGTGCCACCATCGTCGCGGAGCAAAGATGATTGCGATCGAAGGAGGGGAGATTGAACGTAGCGGACTGGCTCAGTGGCACATGGATTGGGGGACATGTTTGGCTTGAATCCTGATGATGGTATATTCTGAGTCGAATCAGTCTGCATCTGCTCTCTGTCGACTAGGATAAAGCATTAAGGTGTTTTTAATCCTAGTATTGAGGAAGGTATCTGTGATCATTAGGACCAGGCGGGATATTTTGTCATTCATGTTGACTAAGATAAAGCATTAAGGTGTTTTTAATCCTAGTATTGAGGAAGGTATCTGTGATCATTAGGACCAGGCGGGATATTTTGTCATTCATGTTGACTAAGATAAAGCATTAAGGTGTTTTTAATCCTAGTATTGAGGAAGGTATCTGTGATCATTAGGACCAGGTGGGATATTTTGTCATTCATGTTGACTAGGATAAAGCATTAAGGTGTTTTTAATCCTAGTATTGAGGAAGGTATCTGTGATCATTAGGACCAGGTGGGATATTTTGTCATTCATGTTGACTAGGATAAAGCATTAAGGTGTTTTTAATCCTAGTATTGAGGAAGGTATCTGTGATCATTAGGACCAGGCGGGATATTTTGTCATTCATGTTGACTAAGATAAAGCATTAAGGTGTTTTTAATCCTAGTATTGAGGAAGGTATCTGTGATCATTAGGACCAGGCGGGATATTTTGTCATTCATGTTGACTAAGATAAAGCATTAAGGTGTTTTTAATCCTAGTATTGAGGAAGGTATCTGTGATCATTAGGACCAGGTGGGATATTTTGTCATTCATGTTGACTAGGATAAAGCATTAAGGTGTTTTTAATCCTAGTATTGAGGAAGGTATCTGTGATCATTAGGACCAGGTGGGATATTTTGTCATTCATGTTGTTAGAGAGACTTTCGTTGCACATATATCGAGGGCCCATATATGTGACACTACTTAGCTTAATATGGTTTTTACTTAATGGGTTTGTGACTCTCCAAGTGGTTAACTGGCAGGAGCAGTCAAGGCAACAATTGTGAATGAGTGAACTGGTTTAAAGATACAGCAAATGCATTTATTCTTCCCACATTAAGGGACGGTCCTCACACTAGCCTGATTCATGGAATTATTTGCGTGACAAACGCAGATTTGCGCGCATTTCTGCCCAAAAATCCTCATACTTCAAACAGGGATTTTCAGGCAGAAAGATGTGTACGCACTGGATGGGATGCCGCAGCACATTTCATCATTTGCCCATAACAAATGATGTGCCGTTTTCACAATGAACATCTGAATTTGCACATCAATAATAAGCATATGCAGATGCCTCTTTCCATCCCCTTTGCGCATGTGCACAAATAATGGGTCATTTCTACGCATTTCAAAGCACAGCCCGAATTCACAAACGGGATTGGCTTTGAAACGTGCAGAAATCCACGCAGTCCCCTGCGCCAGCGAGGAACGGGGACACAGGAAATTACAATGAATGACAGGGGCATTCCTGGTCCTGGCGGAGCCGCTGCTGTTCCACTTGCATTTCTGGCCCTCAAACAGGAGTGGACATAGGTGCTGGGTGCATGCAATGACACTAATGGATGCAAGTGGGCTGGCTAGCGCATCATTTGCTTTGCAGCACAGTCCCCTGGAAACACGCAGGTCCTCTGTGAGAATAAAGCGGGCCTTGAAGTTTCAAAAATGAGCATCTAAAGAAGCATTTGTTCTGTGCCCACCTTTTTTAGAATTGGCGCCATAGTCTTTAGGTAATAAAGTGGTACATAGTCCATAATTACAAAATATATCTACAAAATTGCGGGAGCCCCTCTACTGAGAACAAACATGGTTAAAATAACCTGTTCTATGGGAGGTTTGCCACTCGGGAGGGTCACAGCCATGTTTTAGCTCAAAGTACCTTTCACAGGGGAAAAATATCCGTTTGCATATCAGTCTTGTCCCACCCAACTGAGCAGTCCAGTACCAACAGCAACCCAGACACATGCTTCCCTTAGTAAAGTAGAGAGGCACAGCTTCACCTCACTGATGAAACCCGACAACCTACCTTGGAGAAATGCAACCCAGCTATTGGCCCTGGTAACTAGCTGTGGAAGAGAACCAATTGAGGGGAAGTGGAGGACCAAAAAGGGCAAAGGAAACAGGAAGAGGCGGGTTGTTCGGGTAAGGTCAAGGGAAGAGAAGGAGGACCAAAAAAAAACAGGTGGCGGAAGCATGGTGCAGGGGAGCATGGAGAAGCACTACTGAAGGATTGTGGACGGTGAGGTATTGGTTGGAGGAAAAAGGTGATACTTGGGTGTGAGCGTGCGTTCAACGAGTGTGAGTTAGGCTAATACAGAGAGATGGTGTGAATTAGAGTGACTCAGAAGGTGAGTGAGAATGTGAGAGGAGTGTTATAGAGAAGGTTGGGTGCACTGAAGTGGAGAGAGGAGAGAATAATAGAGGGGAGAGTACAGGTAGTGTAGAGGGGAGAGTGTTATAGAGGGGAGGAGAGTAGGAGGAGCATAGAGAGGAAAGGAGAGGAAAGATAGAACAGCAGCGTGAGGAGTACACAGGTGTGAAAGAAAAGGACCAAGTGGAACATGAGTGCCTGGAAAGGAGATATTCTTGAAATACATGTATTGTGAGACCTAGGTTAGGATTTCACATAGAATGTTGCAAGAGGGAGACAGAGCGAAAGGCTTTTTCCGTAGGCCCTCATGGCCAGTCAGTGGTTAGACAGCAGGGTTTGCCAATCTGTAGTCACAATCCTGGGGTTGAGGGATTCTTGGACTAGGGAGGGAACTGCACGCCATAGACGAGACATAGGGGGATGGCCCTTAGTGAGACCCTTTTTAATATATTTTTAAAACCTTAGCTGGCTTCGAGAGCTGGTGTGTTCTTGAGGCCATCTGTGACATTAGGTAGCAGATGGAATTGCTGTCCCCAAACATACTTTCGTAAGTATGCTACCGCCCATGTGTTGTACATTTCTCTTTCTCATACAGAGTAGTCTCTTTCTGATTGTCTTGGAAATAAAGGTAATGATATTTTCATTTCCTTTCCTTCTCTGGGTCACGGTGATGCCGCTATTCCATATACACTGGCATCAACCATAATAAACGTGTCCAATTTGGGGTCAAACTGTTAGAGACATGGTGCATTCACGATGCACGACATCACTTCCGCAAAGTCATTGGGCCTCGTTACGAATTTGATGGTAATTCGGCAGTACATCTGCAGTATAACCACCAAATGCCTTTACTATTATCGCCACTTGGTCCTGTGGATTTGGTGGTATGGCGGTGCAATTCCCCATTTTTGGAGTCCGCAGGACTCCATAGGGATTTTTGGCAGATTTACCACTGGCGGAATTACCTTGAGGTAAATCCTCTGATTTTTGGAGGTAAAGTGGAGGATTTACCTCCATCAACAAGCTGGAGGTGAAATTGCCCCTTTTCCTAAAAAGATTTCGAGGGATTTACTACACAGTAATTCCGCCTGCAGTAAAGGCTCCAAAACCCATAAATTGGTGGTGCATGAAAAACTGTGGTAATTCTGTTGTCACCCAAAAAAGTGGAAGTAACAGAATTACCCCCACCTTTTTCCCACACCGCCAAACTTATAATGAGGCCCATCATCTTCTCTTTGCCCCTGGCTGAACTCAGAGCTTTTTCACAGAAGATGGCTCATTGATTTGATGTTCGGAGACATTTCACACAAACTTGCTGTACTACACTGAAATCCCCATAACTATTTCATAACCATAACTATTTCAGTTCCTCATTGGACTTGGGTTCTGGAGCATTGTTGACTGACCAAAGTAGGTCTAACTTGAGCATAACTCCTGGAGATGGAATAGCCAAAGTATTCTACAGTGTCCGTCATGAATTCACATTTGCCCTCCTCCTGGTGGAAGCCTGTACTCTGCAACCTTGTTTTCAATGCTTCGTTGTGCTCACATATATTCTTCCTCATATATCAGCTGTTGTCCTTGAAATAGGAATACATTTCTGACATCATGTGGCAAAAAGAGACCACCATTCCCTAGAACACAGAAGCAGCTGAGAGACCAAACAGTATGGAAGTGTTTCTGTGGTCTCCTAATAGGGGTAATGTAGGCCATCAGAGGCTTGAACTCTTCATGTAACTTGATTACACAAACAGCAGCACTGCTCACCATACAGATCAACAAGTGAGCAAAGGGTAGCAGTCAGAAGTTCTTTCCCTCTTGAGACTGCAGAGGTCTACACACAGTCACAGTTTGCCTACATTATCTTTCTTTATTAGAATCACTGGGCTTAGCCATTCTGTGTCTTATACATCTACTGATCTATGGTCCCTACTTTCTCCAGATCACCTTAACAAGTATTTGAGAGTTTAGCTGGCTGCCACTGGTGCTCATCTGACCTTATGTTTGATGGACGCAGACCCAGTAAGCAGCAGTGCGTATTTTGTGGAAACATTTCTTTACACAACCTACACCTTTCTTGAAAACACCACTGTGTGCCAATCCACTATGTCTTTATACGTTTCTGTGCCCAAGCATGATCTGTTCTATACTGAAGGGGCCCAGCGTCATCTTCAGATTTGTTCTAGGATGACCAGGTGATGTTTTTCCAAGATGACTTTCCCTGATGTTTAGGGTTCTTTAAATTACATAGCGCAATGCTTGTAGCCAGGAGTTTTGCATGAGCACTGCCAAATACCCTGGGTGTAAAATGTACTTTCTTCATTGTACGCTTTTCTGACATTGCATGGTTTTGAACATGTCCAAGGGAATCACAGAGAGGTCTGAGCCAGCATCTGCCATCAACAGGACCTTATTCCCATCAGTTTTCACTATGCAATGTAGTCTGACCCCATACTATTTTTACCGTCAATCATTAATTCCCCCTCACAAATGGCTTCTCTGTCGCTCCCTTTGTCAATTTCTTCTTCTAGCCTCGTTACCTTGTGACGATTTTGTTGTTATATGATATGATATGGCATTTATAATGCGCCTATACACAAGTGTTTCAAGTGTTGGCACACCTGGCCAAATTAATCCACTATGCCACTGGCTATACACTCTGTATCGACACTTTCGATTGATGTCAATGTGGGATGCACTGTCTTAGTGAAAACAGGACTTTCTGCGGCAACTCTTCACTCTAGTGCCTTGAGTTTTGTTACCTTTATCACGTTTTGTCTGATAACCAATCTCATAATCGGTCTGTGCTGATTTATTCTGCCAGCATGACAACCCGTTTAATTCTTGCGCAATGTTGTCTCTTCAACTGACTGGGAAATACTTAGTATTGCATCAGTCTTCTATTTCTAAAGATAAAATGTCTGCTGCTTTGCGGGGCCTCATCACGAGTTGGGTGTTTGGGTATAATTAGCGCTGAGCAGTATTAGTGTTAATGTCCGGAGTAATAGCACAGAAACCGCTGTATGACAAGTCAGCAGACAGGCGTACACGTCGCTGGCATTACTGCTAATACCGCTTGGCCCAAATAATGCCAGGAAACGGGCTACCGCCCGATACCCCATTGCAATTAGCGCAAGAGTTGCCGGCAGGCAACATTTTGCACAATTAGCACACAGTAATAGAGCGTGCAGGATACGTGTCACCACAGGAACGTAAACACAGCAGCGGCCATTTTGGAAATAACAGTCCATAAAAAAATCAGAGCCCCTGGCAGCTGAACACCCAGAATGTCACAGGAGCATGCAAAGGGGAAGTCAGCCCAGGATTGGCTCTGCAAGCTGAAATTTACAGAGTAAGAGCTCAACGTCCTTGTGGAGGAGGTGATAGGGCACTATGATGGGCTGTATGGGGCATACCAGAAAAAGACAACCTCAAAGTGCCACAACCACATCTGGGGCACCATCAGACAGATGGTGTCTGCAGTCAGCCGTACCCCCAGAGATGGGGAAGAAAGCAGGAATCGGTTTAATGACCTGCGGGTCTGGCGCATCCTAGCCCAGCACCAGACAGACTGCATGGCAACCGGAGGAGGATCACCACCACCACTGGAGCTCATGCCATGGGAGGAGCGCTGCAGCAGCATCATCGACATGGCAGGGATAGAGGGAGTCAGAGGAGGGAAGGCAGGCGCTGGCACCCTGGATGCCAAAGGCGAGTCAACCCCCATACCAAATGTAATGTCAAAAGCCCATCACACCATCTGCCAGTGTGAATATCCATAAGCCGGGCATTATGACTGGGTGCAGTGTGTAGGAGCCACCACAGGCACCCACAGCGGCACCCATGTGACCCTGAGCTGTGGGAGGGCAGCCAAGGGACACATCCAAGCGTCATCCAACACACAGCCATGGCGGGGGCACAGCAGTGCACAATTGCCAGTTGGGTGTGTGAATCAGATGCATGCCAGACAAGAAATGCCTAGGCCAACAATGTACCCCTGCCATGCATCCACCGGGAAGCCAGATTCCCAAGTGTGTCCCTCCTCCTGCACCAGGCCCCATATATACCAACCCACTGCAAAATACAAGCAGACCAGGCCTGTGCACGAGTCCAACCGCCCGGTGCAACACCCCCTGGAAGTACTGCTATTCATGCCAAAACACGTGAGCAAATGTGCCTTAATGCCACCCCCTAGATCCCCTACAGGCACGCACCAGAGCCCTGCGACTGGGCCGACAGGGCACACCAAGGCGGAAGGCCCATCCCACCGCTCCACAGTGCAGCAGTGCCACGCCACCACCAAGGGCCCAACCCTCTAGGGCAACACCACCGCCAATGGGCCAACCATCCAGGGCCATGCCACAACTAAGGGCCCAAACCTACAGGGCCACGCCACCACCAAGGGCACAACCCTCCAGGGCCAACCCACCAGGGCCGACCTGGAGGAGGCAGTTGAAGCAGCCCCAATCACAACCACCCAGGAGGAGGGAGGGCCAAGCTGCGAAGACTAACAGGCTGATGCGGCCCGACACCTGAAGACATGCAGGAGTCGGAAATGAGCACCCCACCAGAGAGCCATGACTGTGTAGAGGCGAACAGCCCAAGGCTAGAGGGCTGGGAACGCTGCCATTGCGCCTGCTCACCAGTGGCTGACGTGGACCCCCCTTCGTATGCCTCATCATCAGGCAGCCCCAACAGGCTGGACAGCCCCCCCAGGCATTGCAGCCCCACCCCAACATCTCCTACTGGTACCGTGGTTGTCGTGATGGCACGACTGGATGTAATAAAGGCACGTCAGCTAAGAATTGAGGGCTTTGCCAGAAGACACAATAAGCACGTGAAATCCATCAGCCATGCTATCAGGAGTGCAACAAAGAACATGGCTAGGGACAATGCCCGCACGAGAATAGTGGTGCAGGCAGGCACAGCATCCCTCACGGGTTTGGGCAGTGGGTAAGGGAACTATGCGAGGGGCTCTCCGCATTTGCTGAACAAATGGGGGTGACCAATAACCTCCTCCGGCAGAAAATTCAACTGCCTGCCTCCATCCCATCTACCTCCACCAGCCCCACTGAGGAGTCCCAACAGGGAACCTCACGGCGGAGGTCACAGCACCGGCCGCTACAGCGCTCTCCTGAATCCGGTGCACGTGGAACGCAGCCACGTACCCATTGAATGGACTGTGCACTGTCAGCCTGAGGGGCCATCACATGGACGCATGGTTGGGTGGGGGAGGGAGGACTGTGTGCTGGATAGTTGGTGGTGGGTGGGGGTATGGGGGACTGCATGCTGGTGAATTGGTGGTGGTTGGGGGACGGGGGCTGTGTGCTGGGGAGTGGGTGGGGATTAGGGGGGTCTGATTGCTGGGGTAATGTTAGTGGGTGGGCGAGGGGGGACTGCATGTTGGTGATGGGTAGGGAGAGGGGACTGTGTGCTGGGGTGGGGTAGGGGTTACAACCATATACATTAAAGCCTGTTCAAAAATGAAAAAAATGCAGGAACATTCATGATTGTGTACTAGTGAGCTTTATTCATGTGCGGTTGTGTATTGGGTCTGGCGGCCGTGCTAAACGAAATTATCTATCACTGCCTGTCGGGCCAGCCTCCCCTGCCTCACCCCATCCCTGGGTGTATCAGCACTGGCACCGGCCACATGCTCATCTTCATCATCATCATCATCCCCTGAGGTTGCCAGTCTGCGTAAGGGGTAAGGCAATATTGTACAGCATTACACATGTCAAGACAATTTTCCCAACTTTGTCCGGGGCATACATGAAGGCACCTCCAGTGAATTCCAGGACCCTAAATCATGCCTTTAAAAGTCCCAAAGTACGTTTGATACAGATGTGTGTCTGGCCGTGGGCATGGTTGTATGCGTGGTCATGTGGTGTTCGTGGCTCACGCACAGGGGTCATCAGCCATGTGAGCTGCAAGTATCCTGAGTCACCTGCGTCGGAGGGAATGACAACATCAGACATTTGTACCATGCATGGGTCTGCAGAATCAGAAAATTTGGCGATTATGCACCGTGGGCATTCCTGTGAGCAACAGGGCCATGCAATGGGAATGTATGATGGATGTGTACATCCTTCCAATTTCATGCCATGCATTATTTCTCCTGTACATGCACCCTGTGTTGTTGAGGTGGCAGTCCTGTGGCGGCTGACGGGTGAATGAAAATGGGATGACTGATGTGACACAGGTGGACACAGCACTACAGGTAAGGGGGTGTATGATAAATAGGCATGAACTCACATTGAATTGTAATAGGGTGTACTAATACTCCCTACATTGTTTGGGCAAGGGACACCAGGAACGTTGTGCCACAGGTTCCACCTGCACCACTCCATGAATAGGTTTGGGCCAGTGGTGCAAGTAATACCACAGGATGGGGCTACTGTTATGACCTGCTGATCAGGGGAAGTGGGAATTTGTCTTTTGATGTGCCTGTATCACTGGATGCTAATTAATGTTCATTACATCAACAATTTCGTTTTACAGTTGATACATGCTTTTATGCGCATATGGGATACTCTCTCTGGGGAATTGATTTACATATTTACTTCTCAGCACTCATTTGACTAAGTACCTTAGGGAATATGGAGTGGGGTGCTCTCTCTTTGGATTACTATCTAGAGTCCTGGGTGGACTCGCTGTTGGGTGATGGGGTGTGGATCTGCACAGTACAATCAAGGTGCATTGTGGTTATTGTTGCCTGATGTGTTGTGTTTGTAAGGGTGTATGTCCATCACCAAAGATGGGTCCAGATGTGGTTGCCATGCGCATGCGCCCTTGGATGTCCCCTGTAAATGGTTCAGGTGCTGCACAGGTGCTGCCAGTGCCTCCTCTTGACATGCAATGCTTCCTGTGGCTACCCCCAGCCCCCCTTTTTGACTTGTGCTTAAACATGAATTTGTGGCAGTTTGTACTGTGAGAAACCAGAAGGTGTCCCACCTGCTAGTCCCCGGCGATCTGTCATCTAGGTGGCCAGGAGATGTGGGGGTTGACCATTGCGGGAGGATCACCTGGATGAGGGGTCTTCAGGGAGTGGGACAACAGATGGCGAGACGCTGCATCCCTCCCCCTGTAACACTGTTACCCCATCCTACCAGGTAGGATACGTGGGAACTTTACCCCCTCTTTCCCTTCACAAACACTTCCACACGGACAGCCCGCTCAGGGAGAAAACAGACTCACACCCGAGCAGTGTACCTGACATGGCCCGCTACTATGGTCAGGCAAAGTCAGGCAATTACTGACAATCACTCACACCCGAATTCCACTAAACTTCCCCACACGGACAAAAGACGGAGCACGAGAGCACACTTTGAGCGTTGCAAGGACACTTTGAGTGAGGCAAAGCACGCAAAGGAACAGTAGTTTTGAGTCCACACCTGAACGATGGGAGAAAGATGGCAAACCAAGAAGGGTTCGCAAGGAGGGAAATACTGTTGACCTTTTCGGCAAGAAACCATTACTTTCAAGAAACCTTCGAGTCAGAAAGCGTAAGGCGAGGAAACAAAACTGAAGAATCCTCCATTGTGTGTTGGAGATACCCGAGGCCCTCCCGCATAACCGACCAAGGCGGGGAGGAGCAGCAGCAGCCGGGGTATTGTCCAGAGAGATCAACACAGCTGGTGAGTTAGGGAGACCGATGCAAGACCGGTATGTTTTGAAGTCAAGGTTGCAAGCGGCAACCTTGTATAACGAGCACTGGAATGAACATTGTTAAATGCGTGTGATGAAAGAAACGAGTAAAGCTAAACAGCTGATGAATGTTTGAACTTCATAAGGAAAGATATGATACCATTGACAGAGTGGTCCGGCACCCTTAATGCGCTCAATCGAGTCTCTGTAAGATATCCCACCAAGAAGTGGTAGAAAGGAAAGAGGATTGATCAGAACATTGTGTAAAGTGAATCAAAGTGGTTCTGCAATGGTTTAAGCAAAACCCATCGCACATTTGAAAGTCTTCGATTTTGATATCAAGAGGAAACCGTTGAAAGTGAGATTACATGGTCCGAGCCCGAATGAGGGAGACCACATTTGAATATTGTACAGAAGGGATCTGAGCCTGAACGAGGGAGATCCATGGTCTGAACCTGAACGAGTGAGACCAAGTGTAACCATTGTTGTAAAAAGGGGTCCAAGCCTGAAGGAGGGAGACCCATGATGAACACGAAGTGAGAACTTGTACATGTGAAGATCCTGATAAGAGTGGAAGTTTGATATGTGTTTGTTATGACAGGCCCTCTGCAGTAAGATACTGTTATTGGAAAAGAGGCTTTGGCAGAAGGCCCTGATACCTATGCTTTGAACTGTATCCTCATGGCAGAGAAGCCCGAGTGTGTGCAAAGCTCGAACGTGCCACCTTGCCCCGTGCTGAAAACGTGGGGAAGGAACGCCAACTGCTCAACCGTCCTGACATATTATTTTTTTAACACTTTTCTTTTTGCATACACAATTGTACCATCCCCTTTTGCATTTAAAAGTAAGGATTGTCAAAAGGTTTATCAGTATAGGCCTTGTTATTTTGACAGAGACTCGTCTAGGACTGCTTTATTATTATTTGATGTTCGTAGCTTGCTCCCATCCTTAGATTTAGGTTTGATAGGTGTTCAACCAACCCATTGAAATTCAATAAACACCCTTGAGCTGTGATCACTTGTGTTTGTCTTCACTGTTTGATACCATGCCTTCCTTACAGTGCTCACCCACTATCTAGGTTGGTTGTCCTCTCCATGTATCCCAGCAGTGTGCTTAGGACCATAGAGTTGTGGGAGGATCCAGGGTAGCGGGCACAGCAGTAGCTGATGATTAGGTCAGGCCCACAAGTCATCTGCACATTCATAGAGTGGTAGTGCTTGCAGATCCTAAAGACTGCCACATGGGCCTGGGGTGCAACCAATACTACATGGGTTCACCCGATGGCTGCAGTGACGTTGGGTGGTGGCATAGAAGTGTGCCTTGAGGTCATTCACCTGGGCCTGGGTGGTGGGCAGTGCGAGGTGCAGGTTGACATGGCGCAGCAGGGCATCTAGCACCTGGCCCAGAACTGCACTGAATGTTGACTGGGCCATGCCATGTTTCTTGGCCACAGAGTGCTGGAAAGTGCCAGTCCCCAGGAACTGCTACCAGCTTGACCAGTGGGGGCAAGGCTGTGCAGATGGCATTCCTGCTCCCAATATCATCTTCTATGTGGCCAGCGGATCAGTGATTGTCGCCCTATCCAGCCAGTACTCGGTTACCAGCTGGGTGTCACTGGGGGCCCAGGGTGATAGCCTGACCCTGGGGATGGGTGCACGCCTTGCTGGGGCTGGCCTCCTCCTCCTACCCATCCTCATTCCCCAGCCCCCCTGTGCTCCCTGTGCTCTGCCCCGGTTGTACAGCATCTATAGCTGCAGGCATAGCATGTGAAAATGCATGTCAAAGCTCCCAGCAGAGAATGGCAGCATGGTGTTGGAAAGTGTGTTTGGGGCATGGGTGGGTGTTACGCTCACCTGGTATCCATGGGGGTGCCACACGATACTGGATGGAGGTCTAAGCGCTATCCCGGACCCCTCTCTGCTTGGTTATGTGCCAGACGTTGGGTAGCGCCTATAACAGGAGAATGGAGGGTTAAAATACTGGTTCTGTGATGGGTGGACTCCCACCTCCCTCTGGTCCAAATCCCCTCCCTTGGGATTATTGCTCACCTTAGGTTTTTGTGCGTTGAACTCTCCATCCTGCGTATCTGTGCAAGGACGCGTGGTTGGTGCGGGCGTCCCATGGACTTAGTTGCTTCACTGGTCCGTGTGCCCTTATGTCGGCTCCAGACCGGCTGTGACTCCGACTCTGCTTGCTGTCTTCCAGGTGAGTTATAATGTCTTTTCTGTCTTTATTCTGTCTCTTTCTTTCCCTCCGTTTTCTCTGTCTTCTCAGCGTCTTGCTCCACGACGCTGTTCCCTAACAATGTCTCTTTTTGTTTTCACAGGGATGGTTGCGATCTCGGAGTTGCTGCAACAATGGCGAAGACCACAGTGAGTTATTGATGCGCGGAGCGCTGCGCTGTTTATTGGTAACCTGTGTTCTCTTCTCTTCTTTGTACAGGTTGCAGTGATGTTCAGGAGTGATGAGCGATCGAAGCGCTGCTTGTACAGGTAAGTGCTTGTTAATGCTGACCTTGTTCCTTCTCCCTTGCAGGTTGTGGCGAAACCCGGAGATGGGCGAGGTAAGAGAAGCGCAGGGTGCTGACAGGACTCGCTGCTTGCCCAGGTAAGAATTGTTATTAATGCTGTCCTTGTTTCTTTACGTTTGCAGGTTGCGGTGAACTCTAGAGATGGGCGAGGTAAGCGAAGCGCAGGATGGATTCCAGACTGGTTACTTCACAGGTAAGTGTTCTTGCTTGCTAATGCTGTTCTTGTTCTTCCAGGTTATTAATGGAATCCGGATATAGGGCTTCAGGATTGGGCTGCCAGAGAAGCAGATGAGCAGGAGCTGGACACGGTGAGCGTTACGCTGCAGGAGTGCAGAATAACACGAAGCGTGTTCTGCTGTTTGGGTTGTGGTTTAAATAGCCGAGGTAAAGTAGTTCCAGGCCAGGTAGTTCCAGACCCAGCCACACCCAAAACACTAGACCGCATGGCTTTTTTCTAAAGAACTGAGCTGTGTAATAGGCCTCCATGTTGGATTAAGGTCCAAAACTGTTATTGCTTTATTCCTGATAATGAGCCTGCAGCTGACTCCATGTATGTTTCTGATAGAGATTTAAGGCCCTTGGGGCCACTGTGAAGGGCTTTAGCCCCACTGCTGCCAGGGAGCTGTTATACCTGAGGGGGTCAGGGGCATGGATTGTGACAGTGGGTCTTATGTCGGTCTGTGGTGTTCATTGTATGCACCTGTGGCTCTATTACTGACACCTGGGTTCATTTACCTTCAGCCGGAGGATGGCAGCAATTCCAGCTGTATTATCGCCGGTTTTCAGGCACTAATACTGCTGGACATGGAGTTGTGATCGGTCTGTGATAGCTGTGATAAACCAGAAGGTGTATCTCCTGCTAGTCCCCGGGGGAATCTCTCTCAGGTGACCGGGGCAGGGCCATCGCCTTTGGATCCAGACCCTGGGGTTGGACCAGTGCGGGAGGATCACCTGGGTCAGGGGTCTTCGGGGAGTTGGAGTAGGTCACCTGATGACGAGACACAGTATCCCCCACACTGTAACACTTTTACCCATTCCTACCCAGTAGGATATTTTGGAACTTTACCCCTCACCCCCTTTGCCTTCACGAACACTTTCACACGGACAGCCCACTCTGGGAGAAAACAGACTCAGACCTGAGCACTGTACCTGACATGTCCCACTACTATGGTCAGGCAAGGTCAGGCAATTACTGGTAACCACTCACACCTGACTTCCATTAAGCTTCCCCACACGTATAAAAGGCAGAGCACGAGAGCCCACTCTGAGCGAGGCAAAGCAGATGAAGGAACAGCATTTTCCAGACAGCAGATGAATGAGGGAAGGAAGACAGCAAACCAAGAAGGGTGCGCACAGAGGGAGATCCTTGACCTTTCCCGCAAGAAACTGTTACTTTCCAGAATCCTTCTGATTAAAAAGTGTAAGGCCAAGAAATCAGACTGATGAACCCTGCATGGTGTGTCGGAGATATCCAGGATCCTCCTGCATGGCTGACCAAGTCGGGGAGGAGCAGCAGCATCGGTGGTACCATCCTTGGTTCCAGGATCAGAGCAGCGCCAGAGAGATCAGCACAGCCGGTGAGTTGGGAAGACAGATGCAAGATCTTTCTGTGTTGAAGTCAAGGTTGCAAGCGGCAACATTGTATAAAGAGCGCAAGAAGAATGGAGATTGGTAACACATGTGATGAAAGACGCAACAAAAGCTTAATTGCTGATGGATGTTTGAATTTAAACAAAGTGTCACGATCGCCCCTTTTTGGAAGCGCTGGAACAGGTGTACACTGCATCTTCCGTTGTCTGGTGTTGTTGCACTCGTGGCACACCACAGCGAAGTGCAACCCACCATTGTGTTTGCCGCTTCCCGCAGTGACTGGTCTCTGCTGCGGCACTGGTGGTCTTTCTAGCTGTTTCTCCGCCCGAAGTTTGTCTGCGGCAGGGATGCCGCCATCACACCGGGTAAGGAGAGGAGGGAAGGGGGCCTGCCGTCACTTGCGCAGGCACTGCCGGTTGTATGGGGTGGGCTCCCTCTGGGTGGGCTTAGGGCTCCCTTCCCTGACAGGGCACAATTTTAAGTTTACATCATACTTTTTAAAGCAATATCCTATTATCGATTAAGACTATTGAATGTGGAGCTGGTGTATTGCCCTCCAAATATGTCGTGTACCTGCGTGTTTTAGACACTAAAATGACTCAAATACTCCCAATTAAACACGAGAATCAGATACCCAGTTATCTGACCCTTGTTGCCACCTGCACTAGTTTGTTGGTGTGTTGAGGCCAGATGTGGCAACAGCACATGCAGTAAAGAGGAGCGCTACCATTACTTTATCTAATCTGAAGAGGGTTTAGAAGATTCAATAATAATCTTTTCGTTCATGTTACTTACTGAGCACAATGAAAATGTGTGTTAGTACAAAAAGCCAATGTTTCCAAATTTAAAATGTATTTTTTACTTCCTTAAAAATACAGAAGTCACCAATGAAAACTGTCATTTTAGTCTCTGAAAAATCCTTTCACTCACCTTCCAAAACCAGGGAGTAAAATATTCCTACGCCACATCTTAAGAAGATCCCTGTTCTTTGCTCTTCCTGCAGCGTCCTTGAACATCCACATTCCAGTAGGTGGGATTCTGAGGACTTCTATTATGTGTCCAAGTCTTTCGCCACTAGGGATAGCTGCGCAGAACCTGTTAACTGACCTGCTGGTTGGTAGATGGTGCAAACATGTCTTCTGTATAATATGTACAGGATTTGTGAAGCCCAAACCTAGCTTGGAAGCAATTGAGCACTGTATATAGAAGATTTTCCAAGAGTATTACAGATGGGAGTGCAAGGGTAGCAGAGGAGCTGGGATGAGAAAAGCCGGGGAGGGTGTCTGCTAAGAGAGGGGAGAATTGGGGTTGAGTTGAGCATCAGTGATTAGCAAGATGTTCTTTGAAGAGTAGGGTCTTCAGGTCCTTCCTGAAGTGTATGATGGGGAGGGGGGAGTCTTATCTGGGTTGGTACCTTGTTCCAGACACAAGCTTTGAAGCAGGAAAATACACCTTTCCTGTTTTCCCCCCTTTTATATTTCTTTGCTTGCAGCCTGGCAATGTGGTGGCTTTTGTTGGCTTCCCCATGTCCCGCACTTGCTTCCCCTGACGAAACACGTTTCCAGAGGAGTTCAGCTTGGCTGCTGAACTTGCCTCTTTCCCTGTCTGCCCCCTCTACCCTGCAGTGGGCATCACTTGATCTAATTTCCTACTAGGCCTAGCTCTGAGTTTGCACCCAGGGTCAGGCATCCCAGGCTAGGAGGAGTGAAGTGCTGCTTCAGCTGAACCTGCATGACTATAGGGTTGCTGGCGTGGGGCATCACCAGCCATATATTCATCAGCATTGACTTGCCATTACTATGCCTTTACCTTTAAATGATCTGTGTCCTGTGCTTCATGTTTCATCCCTTGTCTAATGGTGCGCCCTGTGGGTTTTGGCGCGATATAAATAAATCCTGACGCCGACTAATGGTATGAATATGGAAAGAATGTGGCTTAGACACACTAAATAAAAGAACAAGTTAGCAATCATGAATG
This sequence comes from Ambystoma mexicanum, assembly GCF_040938575.1. Classification (NCBI taxonomy): domain Eukaryota; kingdom Metazoa; phylum Chordata; class Amphibia; order Caudata; family Ambystomatidae; genus Ambystoma; species Ambystoma mexicanum. The sequence continues at coordinate 1,076,904,403 of NC_090926.1, read as the reverse complement.
TGATTCTCCTTTACAATTCCAATTCTCTTTCCTTAAAAAATCTGACTACCTATGAATGCCCTGGATGAAGTAGTGAAATCGCACTACTGCTAGGACTCTGTTTAATTCAACCCCTCGACCCATACGGACCAGATAGCGGGAAATGAAAGGCTAACATTAAAGTTCAATCACTAAAACAAAAGTCACTGACTAGACCACAACATGAGTGGGGGAAGCACTACAGGAAAAAGGCCCAGAAACGAAAACAAAGCTTTTTCAGAGACAACAACAGGAGACTTATCTCGCGGATTAGCAGCAAATTAAGATGGATCGGCCTTGCTACCCCTACTAGTCAAGAGACCATTGGTGGTGTTGATGTATTAAAATGTGTAATCTTCTGATTTAACCATCAAAATAGTCATAATGAAGACATTAACGGAAGATTAGGCCTGCTTTCCACAGCTATAAGTCATGTGATGAAATAATGCCCCACCATTCACTAAGAATCTCTCTGAGCTCCTGCAGCTAGTTTGCCTAAGGCAAGGTATTCAGTGTAAAGCCTCTGCACATAGGCCCTCCCCCCCAGGCTTGCCTTCTACCCCAGGGACCTAACTTTCCATCGTTTACTCGCCCACTTAGCTATATACCACCACTTGTTTCATTACGTTACCTCAGCACTCCTCTTTCAGTCAATTTCACTCTGCCTGTATTACGTGCACACGGTCCTCTCACGCCTCACTTCCCAGGCCAATTATAATAATGTACAATGATAAGAGGTCAGAGGTGAGACTTAGCATCTCAGCCCCTTCTTAGTTTAGGCTAGCCTAACCTTCTGCCTGGTATACTAGTGACACTCTAATGGTTCTCTCAGAATCTGAATCTTCTTCAATCTCCTCACATGGGTCTTCAGAGGATTTCTCGGGCGATTCACCTTTTTTCTTCCGGCACCTGGACTTGCGCTTCTTCTCTTTCTTTTTGTAGAGATAGGGCCGAGCTCCTCCAGAGGCCACTTTGCCTAAATGGGCAACAAGCCAGGCAGTGGGGACTCCGAGGAGTCAACCCCTGACCAGGGAAAAAGCCTTTCGGTGGATAAAAACCCTGGAGTTCTTAATCAGAATGTCCTCAAACGTGGATGTTCATAGGAGGATGACGGTGGAACTGATGTAAGGAGACCACCACACAAGTAAGCACTAAATTGTCAGCACCAATGGAATACAGCAATAGCAGGCTGTCTAGACAATTCTGTAAACAGGAGTAAACAGTTGAGTCTGCATCCGTTTAAGGGACCTTAAGTTCCAGAGACCGGCATCCACTTCCCAAAATGTCAGAGTCCTTGGTAACCTTGGGCTTGGCACAGTCTTTAGTGTATTAGACTTGTGTCACTGAAGAAAGCTTCTCTGAGTAGTTTCAACATCATATCTTCTTCATCACACCTCACAGAGGCGTTCATGTTTTGCCCGTGCTGTTTGGTCTTGCGTCTTAAACAACTGTATTTCAGAGAATAATGTAGAAAGTGCTGAGAGATGTATTAAACACTGCAATGTTTTAGGATGATACGTTAGTATATGGAAACATGGTGGAGTAGCACAACTGCGTGCTGACAAAGGTAATTGATTTACTGAATGCTTCTGGATTTGCAATAAAAAGAAGCAAGTGCAAGCTGGGACTACAGGTGGTTGAATACTTAAACCACACGTTGTTAGCCCCAGGGGTGCGCCCTTCCACCAGTTTGGCTGATGCGTGCGTCAGTTGATAAGGATCAATTTTTGCTCTTTTCTTGGCCTTGCTGAATATTACCAAAAGTTTAAAAAAGTTTTTGCCATGAAATCTCCCCCCATTCAGTTCTCTGCTCAAGATGGGTGTAAGCTTTTAGTGGTCAGATGAATGCAACAATGTTCTAAGGTATCAAAGAGGACATTGCAACCTTAGGTTGGTGCGTTCCTGGCCACTGTACCATGCTCAGTCAACGCCAGTGGGTTGGGCCTGATGCCATGCTCTCCCAAGTTGGTCCGCTGAAGAAAACCACAGTTGCATTTGCCTCTAGATCCCATAAGAGAGCGGAGGCCAAATCATTATGTGATTAAGAGAGAAGCAATAGCAGTCTCATGGGCCTTTTATTTTATAGGTTTAGTGTTCAGTCAGGTCACAAGCCTCTAGTGCAATTCCTCTCCAGCAAGGGCTGGCAGAATGATTCTACCTGTGTCTACAGAAGGTTGCTTGGGTCTAAAATGCCTTTACGTTTCTGTAGTTTATCTTCCTGATGTAAAAAACGCAACAGCAGATTGCTTGTTGTGCCTTCCCATTAGGAAGAAATTGCCTAAACTGATAAATGCGTGATTGTGGCTAGTGTTGGGTTGCCGACCATTTCAGAAGAAACCTGAGATCAGTTTGGAGCTTGAAGACAAATATGTGAGAAACCAAAGGGTGTCTCACCTGCTAGTCCCCAGGAATCTCTCTCTCGGCACGGCCATCACCTTCAGATCCAGACCCTGGGGGTGGACCAGCATGGGACCTGGGTGAGGGGCCTTTGGGAAGGGAGGACGAGGCAACCGATGGTGAGACGTGGTATTCACCTTTTCCCGTACCCCTGACCCATTCTACCTTTTAGGATCCTCCACTGTCCCAACCCCCCCTTTTCTACACAAACACTGGGCCGAGGAAGAGGGTGACTGAGAGTAAAGAGGCTAATCCTTACATATTACATTGGACATGTCCCGCTAATCAGGTCAGGCAAGGTCAGACACTTGACTTTAATCACATACATCTGATTAGCTCTCCCTGCATGTATAAGAGGCGGAACATAGAGACACACTCTGAGCAAGATGGAAAACGAAAAGGAGCAGGACATCCGGGGCAAAGGCAAACCTACTGGAGCAGAGCAACCGACAGAGGGATGTGAGAAACCAGAAGGTGTCTCACCCGCTAGTCCCCGTGGGGGGCCATCGCCTTTGGATCCAGATCCTAGGGGTGGACCAGTGCCGGAGGATCACCTGGGCGAGGGTTGTTCCAGGAGTGTGACACCTGATGGCGAGACACGGTATCCCTCACTTCCCTGCAACACTTTTACCCCATCCTACCCAGTAGGATATATGGAAACTCTACCCCATGCCTTTTCCTGCACAAACACTTTCACACGGACAGCCCGCTCTGGGAGAAAACAAACTCACACCTGAGCTGTTTACCTGACATGACCCACTACTATGGTCAGGCAATTAATGGTAATAATTCACACCTGACTTCCTTTAAACTTCCACACACGGATAAAAGGCAGAGCACGAGAGTACACTCTGAGGGAGGCAAAGCACACGAAGGAACAGCAGTTTCGAGATGGCAGCTGAACGAGGGAAGAAAGACGGAAAACCACAAAGGAAGAAGATAACCGTGACCTTTCAGGTAGAAAGACTGTACTTTATAGATACCTTTTGGATTTCAGAGAAAAAGGCCAAGAAACCACACTGAAGGATCCTGTATTGTGTGTTGGAGATACCAGGGGCCCTCCTGCACGGCTGGACGAGTAGGAGAGAGGCAGCAGCTGCTGTGATACCGTCCTTGGCTCCAAGATTAAAGAAAGCTCAAGACAGTCAGTGAGTTGGGGAAACCGATGCAAGACTGGTCTGTGTTGAAGTCAAGGTTGCAAGCGGTAACATTGTATGCAAAGAGCAAGGATGAAGATTCCTGAACATGTGTGATGAAAGACGCAAGGACATCCTAACGGCTGATGGATGTTTGCACTGTAGCAAAGAAGATACAATATTCATTACAGAGTCGTCCGGCACCGCTAATGTGCCCAATCAAAGGTCTCTGTTAGATATGCAGCCAAAAAGTGGTAGAAACTAAAGTAAAAGATAAAGAATTGGTGTGAATCAAAGTGGTCCTGCGACGGTTTAAACAAAACCATTGCACAATCGAAAGTTTCGGTTTTTGATCCAAAGGGGTCTGAGCCCGAAGAAGGGGGATCCATGGTCTGAGACCAAACGAGGGAGACCAATTGCCAACCTGTGAATGTTAAAAAACTGTAAGAAAGAAACTTTGGTGCTTGTTTGGTACGTCGGGCCCTTTGCAATAAGAGACTGTCATTGGGAGAGAGTCTTTGGCAGAAGGCGCTGATACCTATGCGTTGAACTGTTTCCTCATAGCCAAGAAGCCAGAGTGTGTGTGAAGCTCAAACGTGCCACCTTGTTTTGTGCTGAAAACGTGGGAAATTTGTTCTTATGGATTTCTGAACTCTGACCTGGTGGGCAGAGGTTCAGAAGGCCAGCCTAGTTTCTTGGAACAAGCCAGACCAATCAAGGTAGCATTGGCAGCGGTCAAGACAAGGTCTTAGGAGGAGTGAGGGTGACTGAAAGCCTACAATGAGCACACACAGTAAAGGACACTACAAATCATTACCAGTCAGGTGTACATATATTAAAATACATGTACATTTATTCAAGGCCTTTGAAATCAAACACAAAGTAATTATCAACAGTAATACTTCAAACCAATACAACACTACTACAACACATACATACAATATCAAGTGGCCTAAAAGGTAAGTGCACAGAATGGGTCCACAACCTAAAAGGAAAGAGAGCAAGCAGTGCAAATAGACTTTAGGCAGTTCTTCACCAACCAATTCCTAACTGAGAGGCAGTCCAGTTCCTACGAAGAGTGGAGCCTAGTGCTCAAAAGTCCTTTCAAATGCTGGTGCACACGATAGTGCAGAAGGGTGGAAACGGGGTATCTTGCAGGGACTGTAGCAGCTCAGGAAGGTGGGTGAGGTGATGAAGAATAAGTTCCTCCTATTCGTGGAGGGTCTCCCCAAGAGGGCAGAACAGGTTCCAGGAGTTGGGAATGGGACGGTAGAACAGGCTACCTGTGGAAAGGTGAGTGGCCCTCAGAGGACACTCGTGCGTAAAAATTGATGGATGCGCTAGGGGCCACCAGTAAGGGTTGCAAGTTCTCACCGACCCCTGGTGCACTCCAGACCAAACTTCGGCAGTCGAGTCCACTTCGGTTGCAGGTTCAAATTCGGCAATTGTGCGGCTCTGCAGCTTTCAGAAGCTGAGTTACAGCGATGATTCCGTGGTAGGACAGTGGCGATTTCTCTGCTTCTGGTGAAGGGATCAGGCCAGTTTCACTGCAGCAGGATTCAGGGCACAGCAGCAAGGCACCTGCGAAGTTCGTCACCACGGCTGGGTGACACGGTGACCACGTGTATTCCGGTTCGGGTGCTCTCTGTTTATTCTAGACCTGAGAATGCCAAGTGTATGTAAATTCAGTGTGAGAGTGCCGTGAACCCAGAGTTTACGATCTACCAAGTTTCAAGTGTCAACTCAAAACGGCGGCGGTTTCAGAGCTAAGGTCCTGCGCAAGCTGGTCAGTTCACTGGTTGGCCCAGGAACACGTCTGAAAGGCTTACTTGCAGGTTAAGATGAAGGTGCCAAGAATAGTTGATTCCACTATTACAATGGGTCGAAGAGCCTTTGCAGACCTTCCGATTCACTCAGATGCAGAGTGGTCCAGTGGGACAACAGCAGGCTCAGGGTGCCAAACCTTCCAGCGGGTCACAAGTGGTTCCTCGACTCGGCTTCTTAGTTTCAGGATACTTGGATCCTATCCTAGGTTCAGTGAGAACTCTAAGAGATCGACCTGGTATGGGTGTTTGGAGCCTTCTCTTCTCCAGAATCTCCATTGCGCCAAAACAAAGAGGACCCAATGGGAGATCTAATCACATACAGGCACACTAGATGTGGACCAATCACAGACCATGGTGGTCCCAGTCATTCCCAGCACACCTGATTCTCTGGCACCCAGGATGTGTATTGGAATTAGACAGTCCAGCCCACATCCTGGAAGCACACACACAAGGCATGCAGAAGCCTGCGAAAGCTTGGCGTTTCGTGGGAGAATGCATGACCAAATAAGGACTGACCCGGGCAAAGGCACAATATGGCCAAAGTATAGGACAAAGAACCTTGTGGCATTGCCATTTTGGAGCAATGCCATCTTCCTGTGTCAACCGCGGTAAACACGGTTTGCATGGCAAGAAAGGGTTAAAAATATGCGAAAAGATGAGTTGCCACCAGCCCTGTCCAGGGCACATTTGCACTTCTCCTAAAAATTCCTTTGAGGGAGTCTAAGGCCTTTGGCAAGGAAAGGAAGACCCAAGTGTACTGTAAGGTACATTATGCACCTGTAACATGTTGCAGAAAAGTTGCAACATTGGAAAGGACTAAGGGAAACAAAGTCTCTCAGAAGTGACTGTATGTAAGGGCATCTCAGCTTCCCCATAATAAAGTGAGTGAAAGCCCAAGGGAGTGCAGCTGAAGGCTGTGCTCCTCTGGTAAAAGAGAGACTATGGTGTTTAAACAGCAGCTAAAATTTGGGGGGGGGTACACAACTGGAGGGGAAATTACACATAAATGGGGAACTTTCCTAACAGAAGGGAAGCCAACTGCTGAACTAGCCTGACATATGATTACTTGAACACTTTTCTTTTGCCTACATTGTTGTCCTACACATTTTGTATTTAGAAGTAGGGATTGGCAATAGGTTTATTAGTGTAGGCCCTTTTATTTTGACAGAGACACCGCTAGGACTGCGTTATTATTATTTGATGGTGGTAGCTTGCTCCCATCCTTAGATTTAGGATTAGATAGGCGTTCAATCTATCCATTGAAGTTCAATAAACACGTGTGTCTGTCTTCACTGTTTGATACCATGCCTTCCTTACAGGGACTACAGCAAAGGGTAGAGAAACCCAGGAGATCCCTGCAGGAGGTCATTGCCACCGAAGAGCCATGAAAGATACGCAGAGAAGGCCAAATCCCAGACAAGAAGACTGCATTGTGTTTCAAGGGTGCCAGCTACCCTCCCGGGTGAACGACAGAGTTGGACAGGCGAGGCCAAGCCTATGTTACTAACCTTAACTCATAAATTAAGACCACAAAGACAAAGGAATGCACACAGCCTGTGAGTTGGTGAGCGACATGAAGGCTGGTGTGTTAAGAAATATCGAAGTTGCACCAGTATTGTTACGAAGTAGCTTCTGTAGGCTTCTTAGGTTATTTAGCAGTTCTTTATTACTAAGTTACATAAGCTCTTTAGCATATAGAAAGCTACATAGAGATAATAGAGACCATTGGGTCCCATCACCCAGGCTCAACTGACCAGGTTGGAACTCAGTAGCGAGGCTCATATCTAAACATTCCAAGAGCTCTCACAGCATTCCATGCCAGCTCATAGTAATGCATCAAGTACATTACAACCCATCTTCTCCCTTTACGATGACAAACAAGCATGCACGAAGTGCATCACAACACATCTCCCTTTCCGATGACAAACCAAACATGCACCAAGTGCATCACTACACGTCTCCTCCCTATCCGATGGCGAACCCAATATGGGATGTCCAACACACATATACACCTCCTTGAATGACACCACCATGAAAGCAACACCCATAAACGGGTAAACTTGCAAATGGGAATTCACTCCGGAGAGCATATCAAGCATCTTTTAGAGATGATGCAACTCTACAGTAAACTCTGTGCGACAACACCGACCACCATGGTGACAGTCACCCACAAACAATTGGAGTTGCTACCTCCCCACACTTTGTGGCACTCACCCACACACACTTGGAGTCGCTACCTCTCTACACTTTGTGGCACTCACCCACAACACTTGGAGTCACTACCTCCCTACACTTTGTGGCACTCACCCACATAACACTCTGAGGCGCTACCCCCTACACTTCGTGGCACTCACCTAAAAACATTCAGCAGCGCTACCTGCCTACACTTTGTGGCACTCACCCACACACTCGGAGCGCTACCTCCCTACACCTTCTTGGCACTCACCCTAAAACACAGGGAGGCGCTACTTCCCTACACCGTTGTGGCACTCACCCACAAAGATTGGGAAACGCTACCTCCGTAACACCATTCAGGTAATCAGGATGTGTACTCAGGATGTATTACACATTCATAACTAACCATCATAAGTGCACTTGGGCAACTTCTATCCTGTCCTGCAAATCCTCAAACAAGTTAGCGCTAGCTCATTCATCCCACTTATACAACATTCCTCGACATCGACATTTGCATGACAATAAAATCCACTAAGTGTCCATAAATGTCCTTGCTGAAAATCCTCAAAAAGTGACACTATACATTTTAACACACTAACCATGGCACAGCAACTCTCCCATACTACCTCTTGCACACACTTACTTCATGCGCTTTCTTTCCTCGGCTCTTAAAGTGATACAACACCACTATGCATACCGACAATACGCAATTGTCAGTAATATTACTACATTAAAGGATACATTAATTTCCAGGGACCCGGAAACTTCCTCCTTCAAGCATCATACAAGGGAGCATCACAACTTGATTGTCCCACTGTTCATGCGTAGAACTGTGCTGTCCGAAGTAACGTTTCTCCTCCCAAATTCAATCCTGCTCGGACTGTTCACCTGAAAAAATGGGTACGTCCACCACAAAACGTTGGATTACGCCTTCCGTACGGACACTTCCTTTCGCTCCTCCCTTTCCACCTGGAATTCGACACATTAGGCACCTCTTCCGGATGCCAGATCCACTTCCCCCGCTGGGAGGGAAATCTTCATTTTGCCACTTCGCGCCGGCAAACATTTGCGGAACGCCCTCATATGCTGTAGATCTGGACATTACTGCATCCCATACCACATTTTCTAGGGTTCCTTCGTCTAGCATTTACTTCAATGCTCTTCATACGCACTGCGAGCGTAGTGCTTTCATATGCACATCCCACAATAAACTATCCGTTTCGAACGATACTACGTTCGTCCGTCATACTTTGCATCACAGATATCCCTTTGACGTCAACATCAATGGATTGAACATCACGTCATCACTTTCAAATCGGACCCGGATCGACACCGAGCTCCCATAGAGCAACCGCTAGTCCTTAGGCTTTAGGCTCTGTCAGGCTGATCCCGGCGCACCGTAAGCATCCAATCACTAAGAAAGGTCCTTTACATTACTGTGGTACCCAGCTGTAATTGGGATTTGTCTCTCACCACATTGCAATCCCTCGGACCTTCCCTTCTGGACACTGCTCTGGATCCAAACATCAGGTCCCTTTAATGGACACGTTGTTTGAGCTCTCCTACTGTCATACACGTTGACTTAGGGACCATGTTTTCATAATGGGGCTTTACTGCTTTCCCCCAATTGCTGCTTCTTTAAACTGGAGCATTCTTACTAGGGCTTCACAGCTTTCCCCTACTCTTACTTCTCCAGACCCACTTTCTTCAACCTTATGGGTTGTGCGCTTTGCCTTTGGGGTTTTTACGATCTTCTGGGGGTTTAACTTCTTCACTTCTCCCCCATTTCTCCACTTCGTATCCCGCTGCGCTCTGGGCCGCTGGGTGATGGGACTTACTTCTGGGTGCTTGGGGGCAGTGGTCTCTCTCCTTCTGCTGCTACCCCTCCACAGCTTTCTTCTTCTTTGCTTCATTTCTAAGTAATCCCCATCGCCAATGTTGCGAGGTAGCTTCTGTAGGTTATTTAGTAGTTCTTTATTACTAAGTTACATAAGCTCTTAAGCATATAGAAAGCTACATAGAGATAATAGAGACCAATGTGTCCCATCACCCAGGCTCAACTGACCAGGTTGTAACTCATTAGCTAGGCTCATATCTAAACATTCCAAGAGCTCTCACAGCATTCCATGCCAGCTCATAGTAATGCATCAAGTACATTACAACACATCTCCTCCCTTTCTGATGACAAACCAAGCATGCATCAAGTGCATCACAACAAATATTTTACAATTGCAGGCTGCACACGTATGGGTGAGACACGAAGGAAGGCAGACCTGTGGTAAACTTGAAATTACTGATAACTGTGAAGCACGTGATACAGAGTAGCAGAGTAGCCGGCTCCAAAGTAAGTCTCTGTAAAAGGTGAAATATTTTGTTATAAAGCAACAAAGTGAATGAACTCTAAAAATGCGTAATGGTCAAGTTTAACCCCGGCAAAAGGGGAAGTGAAAGGGTGAATGTTGAGCTTTTGTGCTTATGATACTAAACTACCCAGACCAAGAGACGCTGGGGTAAAATAACACAAAGGCTGAGCTGAAGGGAAAGTCGAAGTGGTCCTGCGGATGTCTATAGTAAAAGCCTTGCACATTCGAAAGTCTTCGACATCAGGAAAATGTCTGAGCCTGACTGAGGGAGACCGTAAGAGTGATAGGTTAGGGCAAGGGAACCCCTGAAGAATGTGAATTAAGCTTGGGGAAGGGAACCCCTGCAAGTGCTGTGATTGAAAGGTCTGAGCCCGACTGAGGGAGACCTAGGTGAACATTCTGCTTTGAGAGGTCCGAGCCCGGCCGAGGGAGACCTGCGATATCTTTTGTTTAACTGTGAAAGAACTTTTGAAAGCTGGAATAAGTGACTTTAACGTGGAAGGCCAAGTGGATCTCAATCCACGTTTTGAACTGCATTTGTTTGTGAGAACCTGAGCCAGAGTGTGTCCTCCTGTGTACAGGGGCCACCTTACTCTGTGTTGTCCAATGTGGGAATGAGAGCTGACTCAGCCACATTGATTCTTTATGTTTTAACACTGACATTTCTTTGCATACATATTCCTCTCGACACACTTTTTGTATGAGAGCTAGGGCAGGCATTAGGTTTTGTTAGCATATGCTATTTTGATTTGACAGAGACTGACTAGGAGTTTTTCCAAACCCTGAAAACGTAATAAAGGTTTTGAAATTGTGTCAGTGTCATACTTGTGATACCATGCCTCACTTACAGTACCCTCTGGTGCATTAGGGAGCGGCCAGTGAGTGGGTGGCCGGGGAAATCCATTTCAGAGAGATTGTTGTCTCCTGTACAAGGTGAACTGTCTGTTATTGATGGCAAATAAAAGAGGTGCAGCTAAATCAGTCAATTAGAGGCATTACATGAAACCATCCTACATTTAGACCACAAGCCCTTTGGGTCACAACCACACTAAGAGGCGCTTTGCTAGACATTCTGGTGGCCAGGTATAAATGCCATCACCACCTGCCATGACTATTCCATTAGTGATAAGGGAACAATATATGGGCAGCCTTCTCTACGGCCTGTTACAGTTCCTTAAGAGACCTCTGTCAAAGTAGCTGTTGACGTCATGGGGTCCAAAGGATAGGTTGGAACACCAAATTCATCCTTGTTCTAGTAGGCTATCATTCGAAAAGGGTCGGTGGGGAAAGTCATCATCATGGTGGTGATTAAGGCTTCAGAAAATGTCTTATTCGGAACAGGTTTTCCCAAAGAGATTGTCACAGGCAATGGTGTGCAGTTCATTTTGGAGACCTCTCTGGTTTTAATTAAGGAAGCGACCACTAAGCATGCCAGAAGGACCTATCGCCCAGGTGCCAATGGTCTGGTTGGGAGAGCGCTTCATTTACTCAGGGTGGTATTCAATTGGCGTTTAAGGCTGAGGTGTCATGGAGAGAGGCGCTGAGGCAAATGGTCTGGGCATACTGCAGCATCAAATATTCTGTTACTAAAGCGTCATTGTTTGTTTCCCACAAGGAGTTTGAAAGACATGGCATTATGCAAGCAGTCTAAACTGCTCAAAGATCCTAAAATCAGCAAATTGACAGGGATCACAAGAAAGAACAAAAATGTGAGGTTGGTGACTGGGTGTTGGTGCAGAATCCCAGACTTCTTCACAAATGTGAGGAGCAGAAATGTCTTGGTCCCAATAGGACCAAGACACTGTCAATAGGATATATTCTATGAAAGGTGGTGTGATCATCTTGGAATGTTGCAAAGTCTGGTCCACCAGACGCCTAGCCACGTGTACAGCGGAGGGATCTCCCTTTCAGGATCAGGAACGGGTCTAGGGGATGTAAGCACATGGCGCCAGAATCACAGCCGAAGACCTTGTTGGAATGGATTTCTGAACTCTGCTCTGGTGAACAGATGTTCAGGAGGCCACCCTTGTTAGTGAAAAAGGGAACACTTCTGTGAAGTTACCCAGAACAATTTAAGGTTGTTAGGAGAGCAGCCAAGTCTCAGGAGTAGTGGGGGGTGGTCCAGTGTCTTGGATGAGCACACACAGTAGGATGACAAGAATTACCCTTAGACAATATTATATAAAAAATACATAATTTATTAGGCCCAGAACAAACATGTGAATAATGGAAAACCCAGCATTAATACTATTTAAACACACACTATGTAAAATATATACAGTCACTTTTCGGTCAATGCACTAAAGTGCAGATTCCTGCCAAAAACTGTGAGGAGGGAAAGCAAACTTTATCACAATGGCCAACCCCAGAAATGGATATCCCTAACTTAACAAGTCCAGCCCTATGAACATTGGAGCCTTGCGCTCAATGTTATGTTTGTGCGTAAAAACGCTTGGTGATACGTAAAGCAATAAAGTACAAACTTCAAAGTGGAGGAAAAGTTAGAAGAGGACACTGGAGTGTGGAGAATTCAGATTCAAGATTCAGGGGAGGATCTGCTACGGAGTACAAAGCTATTCCCAAATTTCAGACGGCTATAGGAATTGGAGGCCACTCAAGCTAAAGCGAGGACCACCAGGGATCCTTTGTGCGTAAAAAGGGTTTGGATGAACTAGAGGCTACCGGTAAGTGGTATGATTACTCACCACCCTTAGCTCACTCCGTGGTGAAACATGGCAGGTTTGAAGAAGGTCACCTGGACTACGAAATCCCCTCCTTGGTTACACTTAAAAGTGCACAGGTGCTGCAGGTCGGGATCTCTCGTCACAAATGCCTGATGCAGCAGGTCTCGGGGCACTTGAAGAAAGGCAGGGAAGTCGCCAGCAGCGACTGTCACTGTCGCACAGTAACGCAGGGGCACCGAAGTCTCACGGACTGACGCACGCTTCTCTCTCGTGGCCCAAAGCAGTAGGGATGATGAGATTTGTCAAGAAGAGGCTCTGTAGTGCAAACTAGGGTTCCCCCAAAGCTTGAGCCAAAATCCGATAAGACAACGCTCTAGCACAGGTGCCAAGGTACAAGCTGGTCAGCCCACTGGAGGACCCAGGGACACTTCCCAGAAGGCTCGTTTGCAGGGCACCAAGGAGGCGTTGAGTGTGATTGGTCCCACCACTCGAAGGGGTTGAAGCACCATTGCAGGTCTTCGGAGATCGAGCGCAAAGCAGGGCTCTGCCTGGACAAGAGCAGGCTCAGGGTTCCAAATGTTCTTTGCACGGTTCTGGAATCTGCTTAGCTTCTCTGGATGCTTGGTTCTGTGTATAGGTCGGTTGGGCCTATGGGTGATTTGCGGGTCTGCACTCAGGCACCCTCCTCATATCCCAAAGTCCAGTGAATGTTCGCACCCAACTGGCCAATGAGGAGATCTGCCCCACTCATGCATGCCAGCAGTGCTCCAATCAGGGACCTCTTTGGATCTCATGCTCTTGTGCACACCAGACAGTCCCAGCCCAGTTCCTGTGTGCCCACACGCGTGACATGCATTAGCCCACGAAAAGCGCTGGCTTTCGCAGGTCAATGCATGCCAAAATAAGGACTTGTCGGGTCACAAAGTTCAGGAGGAAAGGCAACGGACAAAATGGCGAAAGGAGAAGACAAAATACCTCATGGCACGGACAATATGGACAATGGCCAAATACCTCATGGCACGGCCACTATGGACACTAGCCACAGTCATGAGCCAAACACGGTAGGCGCGGTATGGCTCGGTAAAGGAATGTACAAATACTTGAAAAAGCTTCTGCTGCCACCAGTCTACTCCTCAGCACCTTGTCCAGTTACCAAAACATCCTTAAGGGATGTCTAGAGCCCAAGAACACAAGGACAGTGATGTACTTTGCAGACTGAAATACAGTTGCCAAAAGTGGCTAAATCATAAGATTAAGAGAAACAAAGTTTCTCATTACTGACTGCCTGAAGGACAAGTCAGTTTCCCCATAACGATAAGCGAAAGACCAATGGAGTGCAGCTGAAGGCTGTGCTTCACTGGCAGAAAGTCAGGACAGGAGGCTGAAACAAAAGCAAAAAGTTGGGGGGACCACAAATAAAGAGGTAAAATAGCAATAAGTGACACTTTACCTAAAAGTCCTCCAGGAGGAACCAGAATTGGTGAGAAGACAGTGCCAGTGCTTGTTGCTGCCCAGGGCCCGGGCAATAACGACACAGCAGCAAAGTACTCGGCAAGGAGTAGCACCAGAACCACAAACTCAATGTGGTGGTTGGAGAATAAGATATGTAAATAATGCACAAAGTTTCTGGTGTAAGACAGCTGTTACAGTTGGGTTGAGGCTGAACGTCTGCAATCCGTGTGTCGAGGGGGATGCTGTGAGCTTTATCCGCAATGTTCTAGTTAGAATGTTGGGGGGCCCGAAATATTATGGGATGCCAAATAAAGCTGTCCTGACAACTTGCCTGCCTGCATACTTGCATTACTCCTGCCACAGTTTTTCAGAGCTGGGCTGCTGAACTTTATGAACAGCTTTAGTAATCTGCCTGGCTGCTGATTTTCCAGAGACCTACTTTGCCTGGCTTGGACTGGGTTTGACGGTGCCAGCCCTGGCACCTGCTCCGGATCTCCTGTGCGGTGCAGGGACTGGGCAATGGGAGCTCTGGACCACGCAGGGTGTGGCAGGGACTCCGGACCTTCTCTTTGCCATGTACACGGGTGAGGAATCCTCATTTTAGATGCAAAACATAAATATGAATAAGAAATAATAAAATATAAAATTAAAGCTACTTACTGAATATATGGAATTTTTGTGCACTTGGGGTGTTACATGCAAACTTGTGGAAGGGGCATGTCCCCGTTCTGTGGGTTGCCGCTCAAGCCTGCAAGGGTGGGGTCCCTAATTAGGGGTCTGCTGGCAGATGGGCCATGGGTTTCACCTGATCCACGCGGCCTTACCTATAATTGTTGGCAGGTGCTCTGTGGCTCTTGTGGTGGCTTGGGAGAGCTGATATTTCTTGACATGTGCTCTGCCGTGCTGGTGCTCTGCATGGCCCAGGTCCTCCTGACTCCCTATTCGTATTCTGCTGGTGCCCGGCTGAGGCCTTACTGGTGTTCTACTGGTGCTGGTCAGTTGGGCTATGCTGCCATGTGTCAGAGTAAGCATATTGCCAAAAGGAAGTATCTGTCTTTGGGAGAAGACTCAGCTAGTTCACTCTCGTCCATGAGGCATGTCGCCCAGAAACCCAAGAAGGTATCTAAGGAGTGGTTGTTCTCCATTTGTAGGGTGGCCTTGCAGAAGGAGACGCTTCTGTAGGTAAGGTCCCAGGAATTCTGGGAGGAGCTGTCTCCTTCATTCCCCTCTGGTTACGTAGAGGAGTCCAAGGTGAAACATCTGGATGCAGTGTTAGTTCAGGTAATCAACAGAAAAAAATTGACCTTGGCAATGAGGGTGGAAGGTTAATACTAACATACACTGTTCATACACAAAATCAATTTATTATAAAGCATGACAAAACCAAAACTGTTTGTCATAAAAAACACATTTAGTCTCTTTACATTTAACATCATCAAGTTCATTCCATCATGCATAAACATACATATTCACACGCATCTAATGTCAAACCTCTTCTACATATATGGGTACTCTCTAATCTGAGACCCTCTCACATAAACATGAAAAAGTATTTGAATTCGTAACAACCATCCAAAGCTGATGGTATGCACATCTTGTTAAATCCCACAAAAGGCTTATTAACAGTCTACATATGTTTCGGTCGGTATCAGTGGCTTTCCAATAAGCCTGACAGTTAGTCCGACCTTCTTTAGGACAAGGGAGGAGCGTAGCTGTCGCCTCGCCCTTATAACAGAATCTGATGGAAGATGTCTTCAAAAACCGTAACTCTCCAAGCAGTATTCATGGAGGACAGTGAGAACTATGGAATGAATCTCTAAAAAGGCTCCCAGGGCAGGTTTCCAAAAGGGGAGAAACCATATGGTGTAGGCTAAGAAGGGCCACCACGAGAGGTGGACACTTAGCTGTGTTGATAGCCTACACCATAGTTCTCACTGTCCTCCATGAATAGCCAGAAGAAGAGAAGAGATTGATGCGTTTGGCCAGACTCAGCACATTAAGATTGAGAGTCTGCAGATGATGGTTTTCTTGTTCAGAGCCTCTGACTTTCTGGCATCCTTGGACTTTCAGGATGCTTAATTGCAGGTGTCTATTCAGAGGTCCCATATGAAATATCTGAGGTTTCTGATCCGTGGAGACATTTCCAGTTCATTGCTCTTTCATTTGACCTCAAGACTGCTCCCAGGGTGTTTACGAAGTTGAAGGGTCTGGTGGTGGTGCATTTTCATGCCAGGGGGTACAGATTATTCCGTCCCTGAATGATTGGTTTATCAAAGTATCCACCAGGGACTTCTTGGTGGAGCATGTGGACATCATGTGCAGAGTGATGCAGGAGCTGAGGGTTCTGCTAAACCTGGCGAAGTCTCACTTACAGCTGTCCCAGGACATTCAGTAGATTGGTGCTTGGCTTTGGATGGCACAAGGGCTGGTGTTACTCCAGTTGGATTAGGACGTCTGCCTCCAGAATCTCTTTGGTGGGGGTCTTGCTGTCCCATAATTTGGGTGACTGCCAGGGACACGCTTAGGCTGCAGGGGCATACGGCCGCCTACGTGTTGGTGGTTCAATGGGCAAGACTGCACATGCGCCTGTTGGTGGCTCACTGGAACTGATGCTGGCAGGTGGACTTCAGGCCTACGAGAACAGGATTGCCATTACTCTGGAGCCGGTGGTGCATCTTCTGTGGTGGTTAAAAAGGGACAAACTTCTGGGTACTAGAGGACATCCCCTCAAAGCCAAGCCGCAAACTCTGTGTCATTATGATGATGGCGGCAGCTCTAGTTCTGGCGCGCGAGTAGAAGGCAAAGGACCGTCCACAGGAGCACGAGTGGGTAGCGAAAATTTGGTCATCCATAGCTATGGAATGGCTTACCTACTCGATACAAGGTAAACATAGCAGATTCTGCACAGACTGGTCAAGTTTACTGAGATACTTACGAGAGGGGGCTCTCGTCACGCATGGTCTATGAGCCTTCTGGGGATCACAGAACCTCTGGGGGAAGGTGATCCTTGAAAGACTTACAGCAGTGATTTAACCCGCAGGAAGACTCAGAGGAGAATGTCAATACCACACCACAACCACCCCGAGGAGTAGTGCATGAGCAAGGATAGTACCCGGATCAGGGAAGGGAAGGAGGGAGGGAAATCCCTCATGATGGAATGTTCAGAATGCAAATAAATACTTGTTGGAAAAAAAAGGGCTAACTTCTGATAAGATTTCCACTGCTAAGAACCACCAATGCCAGTGGCTTTGGATGGGGGAGACTTTGGGGGAATGCAGAGCCGATGTGAGTTGGACTGCTTACAGGCCGCGCAATCCTCCAATTGGAGGAAGTGTGTTGCAATTTTAAATGCTCTTCGAGGGTTCTCTCAGTACATCTAGTGGTCGGCAGTCCACAACACGCCAGCAATGGCCTATCTAAATTGCCCAGGAGGGACGTGGTACCATCAATTGGAGTCGCTGGATTTAAGCTGGGCTGAAGGGCGGAGAGAAACCTGCTGTCTCTACGGGCGATTCACATCAGGGAGTGGACAACACCCAGGCCAACATTTCAGCAGAGTGTCTCCTTCCTCTGGTTGGGTGTTGCGCTGCAAGCTCTTCCTCATGATTTGCAGGAAATGTGCTTTGCGGGTGCTGGATTTTTTGGGCTTTCCCAAAGATGCTTAGCTTCCCCTGTTCTGCTCCAGAATCTGTGGTCCAGGGGCTTGAGGAGCGGATGTCTTGATTGTGTCCTAGCTGGCGGGGCTAATCTATGCCTTTCACCCTCTACCTCTGCTTCCTACATTGCTGGTCGGGCTGAGAAGCGCCTGGTATCTGCCATTACTGGGCTTAGCAGTGGCATCGGGGTGGTTCTTGTGTTTTACCCTGTGCCCTCTCAGGAAGGTTTATTTTGAAAACTTCTGTCTCCTGCTTTGACAGGTTTGGAAATTGAGATGCAAGGGTTGCGTAGCCAGAGCTGACCCCACAATTGGAGCTGGTTATACAACAATCCAGAAGGCCTTATATGCTGGCAACTTGTGTTAGACATTGGAGGGATAGACATTGGAGGAACCTAAGCACAGTGGTGTGTCAAAAAATCAGTGTAGGCTGTGGATTTTTCATGCCAATGATTCTGCAATTCTTTCAAGGTTGGGATATGGGCCTTGCTGTATCCGCTTTACTGGCTCAGTGGGCCACTATTCTGGCTTTTTGGGCACCTTGGGTTCTGAATATTGCCAGTGAGCTGCTGGTGGCTCGGTTGCTGAGATGTTTCTTACTTTCCAGGCCTATGGTGTATGCAGGGGTTCCACCTTTGGATCTTCTTCTGGTGTTGTGAGCTTTGCAGGACTTGCCTTTTGCACCAGTGGAGTCAATAGACTTTTAGAGCCAGCAAACACCGCCAGTAGGCATTAGCCAGCCCCTGCAATATAAGGCCCTGTATAGTAGGCCCCTGTCTGTGCCCACACTGTGTATCCCTCATTGATCCAGCATCTCTGGCATTGCGCGGGCAGGAGCCCTACCTTCCATCATGCTGCAGGAGCAGCACGACATCACAGCATCCTCCTGGTAAGTCTCGAGGGTGGCGTGCGCTCACTCTGCAGACTTGAAAAGCATTTTTCACATCGCCTCACTTGCAATCTGAATCCTGTGTCTGACACTGTACTTGGATCAATGTCCTTGGAAGGACATGCTGCAATCTAGGATCACTGATGACGAGCAGCCTGGATTGGATGACCCACCACGTCCTGCGAAGCATCGCACACCTGCACCTATTTCAAAATGGGCGCTCGCATTTCGGCTTAATATCATACACTAATACACCACAATACACAACCAATAAGTTACTGAACAAGTTCAGCTCCCCTGAAGTGGGAGCAAAATGGCACTTCAGTTACTTTAAAAAGGGGTAAAAAGACAAGGTTATAAGAAATGCAGCCCAAATACATTCACAGCTGGGGTAAAGGGTTTCAGTTAACTAAAACCAGCAATTCAATTTTATAGGCCTGGGCCAAAGTCAATGGTTCAGAGTTTTGTATAGGATAGCATAGTTCTTGTAGATAATGGTTAAGTCTTTGCCACGGTTCTTAGAACAATTTGGCTATGCAAAAAGTTAGACAAATGTTTAGGGAAGGACCAAAGAGGGGAAAGTTTCACAAACTTTCTCTGTGGTCGAAAAGATTTCCGGACCGCGTTTGCACAGTACCTTTAAAGTGAAGAAGAGCTGTAGCTGAGGCAGTTGTTCCTGGCAGTTCAAGTAGACCTTGCTGTTCCTGTGCTTCAGTCGTGGGGACAAGAAGGAGGACGTCGGGAGGTTCCTGCACTGCCCAGGGAAGAGGCCACAAGCTTGGATAAATGTTGGTTTAAGGTGTGAGTGCCTTAAAGACCACAAACTGGTATCCTTCCCATTGGCTATCTGGCTTTCCACAGCACTCTGTAGAAAATTCGACCAGGAGGGGACGGTTTTCAGGCGGCTTGTGAGTTGGTTGGTCCCACCAAACTCAAGGGAAGAAGTTAACCTTGAAGGGCTTCTCTGTCGATGGAGTTTCCGGCAATTTGGACCTGCAGCATGGCTTCACCGGTCATCCAGGAGTTGCAACAGTCCTCTTCCTTCAGCTCGTCTTCGGTTCTTTCGTTCCAGTGGTCAACTCTGCTTTCCAAGTCCCAGAGACCTGCTTTTAAACAGTTTTCCCCCATTCATTCCAGCCTGGCTGTCACTCACACAGCAGGGTGGCTGTTCTTGCTGGACAGCCAGCCAGCCAATCACGCCAGAGTGCATTCAGGTCTCCTAGGAGACTAAGCACAGGGAGTTTCGGGCACCTCCCTCACATCCTGTCCACCCCACTTCAGCACTGAAACCCGCCAAAGGCCAACGAACAAAGGGACCAAACCTGGTTTGCCGGGCAGAGTTAAACACAAGAAGGACCTTTCCTAAAAGAAAGGGCGAAAAAAGTAGACCGGAGCCTGTTTTTACAGATAGGTCTTGGGCGCCATCTTGAAAAACATGGCTGTCCTGATATTTTTCTACCGTTGTTCGCGGTCGGGTAAAATCATGGTAGTTTGATCTAAACCACTGCCACCAGCCATTTAAAGTAACGTTTGACTGTTACATGAGTGTTTTGACCCAGGGGATGCTAGGCAACCCCTCCAGCACTCTATAGGAAGAAAGTGTGTGCTGGGTCAGTAAATATAAAGAGACTAGTAAAGTCAATTTAACTTTACATGCTCTGGTAGACGGTAGTCAGTCCCAGAGAAAGTGTTTAAACCTTGGGGAGTCTGAAAGACACCCCTGTGCCACTGCACTGAAGGTGCTGTGTGACACAAAGAAACACCATAACCAAAGAACACAAAAGTAAAACACACATCAAAATACATGGAAGAGTGGGAAAAAAAGGCTCACACCCGTCCCAGGTAGAAAAATCAAATCCTAGAAATCCAGCAAAGTTGCTGGGGGTCTCAAAAGGTAAGGGAAATTAGCACATTTTGAGAATTCTCCCTAACACAGAGGAGAAACAAAGCCTCGTGGACAAGGAAGTAGGAGATTTTCTAAAGGAAATGGCGATAAGGCCAGCGCAACAATGTCTTACTGGTGAAACAGAAGCATAAGGTCAGGCCGGTGATAATCTCAGTCAATTTAATGCCTTTCTCGTGTACTGACACTGCAAGATGGAGGAAATCCATCTCTTCAGGGACATTTTGCAGAAAGGGCACTGGATGCCTATCTAGCAGTACCTGTAACGCTCACCTGGTATCCACTGGGATGTCACTCAGCCTGTTCTGACCTCTTACGACCTCAAACCCTTCCCTGGAGGCTATTCGACTGGGGACTGGGCTTGAAACACAGGATTGGTAGAGTTTAACTCCTTATTGTCTCTGTGTGCTTGAACCACTTCTTCCCCGGGGTCGAACCCTTCCCTTTGATCCACAGCTCACCTTGTTTTCATGGATAGTGTGCTCTCTGTCCTGCTTTCAGCGCAGGGGCGCGTTGATTGATGCGGGCTCGTTGCTGCCTAGTTACTTCACTGGCAAGAGTCCGACAGGTAAGTATAATGAGTCTTTTGAACAGTTCTCTAACTTCGTTCCTTTCCTTCCTTAGATGATGGCCGGCGTCCGGGAATGGCGGCGTGCCACTGAGATGAGTAGCGCTGAATGTGAGTGAGAGCGCGATGCGCGATAAACCCCTTTCGTATTTGCATTGAACTGCGTTCTTTTTCTGTGTCTTTTAGGTACCGCAACGTTTTCAGCATGGATGCCGGTTATGAAGAACAAATGCGGTGGGTAAGCGCGGTATGCGGCACCTCTAGAAGTTTCCACGCTAACCTGGAGTGTCTTTTCCCTCTTGCAGATGGATGAGAAGTTCCGGAGAAAGAGTTCCCCCAGAGCGGCTGGGATTCAGGTAAGCGTTTGAAGCTCGTACAGTATTTAAAAATAAGCGAAGATTTGCAGATTGCTTACTAATGCCTTTTTTCTGTTCTTTTCCCTTTTCCTTAGGAAGAGGCGTGCCAGGATGGGAATGACACCGCCGAAGATGCCGGCAGAACAGAAGGAGCGATGAATGATGGGCAGAAGCGCCGCAAGGTAAGGCTGTTCCTAACAGTGTTCTTGTTCTTGCAGGAGCTGAGTGCAGAAGAAAGATGCAGGCCTACTGGAGACCGATCCGAACACGGTGAGTGTCATGCTGCAGGTGCAGAAAACGCAAAGCATGTTTCTCAGCCTGGGTGTGGCTTAAATAGTCTCTGGGTATCCCAGGTATCTCTGGGCTGAACCACACCCAAAAGACTAGACCACACATGCAGTTCTGGGAACGTCTGATTCCAAGTGAGTCTTTGGAGGGATGGAGAGGCCCTTGAGGGCCATATAGGTGACCGTGGCCTGGCTCCAGCCTGACATCTTGGAGGGCTGGGGACATGAGGGGCAGGAATCATGACAGCACCCATTCCTGAGATGCACCAGCAATTTTTAGAATTCCTCTGGTGATGGCAAAGGTGGGAGTTTATGTGTCTCCCTTTTTGGACTAACTTCAGCACTGTGGTGCTTCACAAAGCTACTCAAGAGTGAGACTGATTTTATACATCGAGGATATTTGTCTCATGGTGCAGGATCTGATGTGGCTGCCAGAGCAAATGGTCCCAATGACGGGCTAGAGAAGCTGGGGTTTCTCATCAATTGGGAGAAATCCGATACCAGGCCACAGCAGGTAATGGAGTTCCTGCGGTTTATCACAGACTCAAAGCTGGGGCACTGTCTCTGCCCCTGTAGAAAATGAACGACCCTTTGAAACATCACAGTATTGACTTTCCATTAAAGACTAAACTTTACTTGACAGTGTTATGTTTGCTCAATCACCTCTTCTGTTAAAAAGTTATTTTAACTAACTGATCAATTTTCCATCAATCATATGTCATAACAAGTTGCATTTGTCAGTAATTTTACAGTCACTTATCTAAGAAGGAATCTGCTGAACCTCCAAGGGAACCTGACAGCAGGTCGGTCACTAAACAGGCAGACAACACAGGGCGGATCCCTGCCGGATTAGGAGGCGGTTCATTGCATGTTTTATTGTTCGTTATACCCTGTTCGAGATGGAGTCATTCATTAGGAAGCTACAGCGAGACAGTGAAAGAAAGAGGAATTGGGGATGAGGAATTGTGAGGTGATAGGACCACAACGTTGTGATTCATGCACTAGGACAAGTGTCATGCCTGAGGGCAATAGAGTTTCAAACTGCAAAGACTACATTGTCACAGAAAATGTTTTTTTTTTCTATGATTTTTGTGTAATGTTTTTTTTCTTTTTTAAGATTGCTGCTTGAGTTTTAATAAAGAAAATTACGCATAGTACGGGCCTCTGTGTCTTTAATAGAATCATGACTTTCTTGAAAGTAAGTATGGAAAATCTGGACTCTACCACAGTACTAACTGCCTCAGAGTTTAACATCAGACAGCATTTCTGGCTAGTCCCTTTTTTCTGGCAATGTATTCCATATCGTGTTATCGAGTGCCCCCTACATTTCTCTGTCAACAGAGCTGCCAAGTCTCCCTAAAATCATGGGAGTCTCTAGCAAAAGGAGACAGACACCTGCACTCTCGTATTTGAGCAGGATTTTCTTTCTACATCTGCAAAGATCTTCAGCTGTGCCTCAGACAGTCCCTTTTGTTTGTGGCAACACTGGGTTGAAGTAAGTAACACACTGCTGAACACAGCACTCAACAGCACATGCTGGTCTGACTGGGCTAAGCTGTGTCCTGTACACCTCGACTGCTGAATTTCTAGCTGATCTCAGCGGCAACTTTGGATAAAGAGGGATAAATGGGATAGATAAGATGATCATTTGTGTAATTTCAGCACAGGTGGTGTGAGAGAGGCTACACAGCCCATGCGATGGTCTGAAATGCATATTCTGGCACACAAACATGACTGTAGTGTCTGACAGGACATATCCTTGCTTTGCTTCTAAATTTGATTCAAAACCACATCCTGCAGTCTCATATGAAGCAAATAGCACCATGACTACCTCCAATCTCAGAATGAGGCCCAATGTATCATATGTTTGGCCTTCTATAGGCTGTTGATTTCTTGGAGTCATAGATGTGTGTGATGTGTTGCATTTTGATAAGGCGTTCATTTTGTGAGGCCCATTGCTTCCGAGTCACATTTTACATGTTACTGTATGGGATCCCAGCAGTGGATCAAAGAATAGAAGAAAAGCATGACAGGGTTTAGTTTAAAACAATATTTCCAGAGACACATTGGCTAGATGGAGCCTGGGGTCCCCTGGTATATTAAACAGGCCAGACATTTCAGGAGCTACATAAGGAAAGAAGGAAGGCCCTTCACCCTGGAATAGGGGGTGCAGAGAGTGGGGGCTCCCAAAGCATTGATACTAACAGAAATGTGCAGATCTTCCTATCATGATCGTGATGGACCCAAAACCCCTACTGCCAATTTTCCAAGGGTCATTTCTTCGCACACCACTCCCATTAGAGCTCTTGATTGCAACTGTCAGATTACATGGTCACTGTCCATTGCGATGCAGTGGCTGGCAACCCCATGGACTACCTACTGGGTTATCCAGGTCTTCGGGCATCGACATCGAAGGAAGTGGAAGTTGAGGTGAAAGCTCTGGTTAGCATGGTCAGATCGATGACTCCTCTAAAATATATGTCACTTTGATTGTCCTGCTGCTATTTGAATTCGTTTTCAGCTCTGTGCACATCTTGATTGTCCTGCTGCTTTTTAAATGTGTTTTCAGCTGTGTGCCCAACTTGATTGTCCTGCTCCTGTTTACATTTGTTTTTAGCTTTATGCATAACCTGCTTTTCATGAGAATGTGTTAACAAGTCCACCTTTCTGTACTCTGTCTAGTGTGCCACCGGTTCCCTCACCCTTCCTCAGTCCCATTGTCCCTCTGTGCTGTTATTCCCCTCAGCCCTACACCCGCTACCTCCCCTTCCTCTGCGTGTTCACTGTTTTTCTGTGCATATTACCTCCCTCAGCTCCCATTGTTTTTCTCCCATTCTTGTTCCTTGTCTCCCCCCCTCTACCTACTGCTCTCGCTGTGCCACTGTGGCCTCAGCCTGGTTAAGTGTACCTCACTCTCTGCAGTTTGCTATGGCGCTATCTATCTCTCCTATCTTCTCAAACTGCTTCTCTATCTCTTATCCTTCACCCCTTACTTAGTCTGTCAGGAAGAACCTCAAGAAGGACATACTGAGCTCTAACCCAGGCCTTCCAATTGCAGGAACCTACGTCATTGCCTCTGCCAGAAAGATTTCGCACAGACATACTCTATGTCGTTCCCTCACCCGTCCTATAGACTTTCCATATGATTGCTCTTCTCTCTCCTTTCTCTTCTTCGCCCATCAATGGTGGCACCCGTTGGTAGATCTTTTTTGCCCTCTCCACCTCCAGGGTAATAATCAATGTCTACTGCAATGGTACCATCATGGTCCAGGGTCCTCAACCCAACCTTCTACTCTTTGATAGGCTCCTCTCCTGCTTTATCAACCTCCCTCGGTCTTCTGCACCAGCTCCTTCAGCTGCCCTGGCTCCCAGGCCAGCTGTGCCCACCTTGGCTCCCTTGTCACCTCCTAACCAACCTTCTACCCTCACCATGGCTTTCTTGCAACCACCCTACACATTGACAACCCTGTCTGCCTTCTCCTCTTGGATGAACAGTCACCCACTAACACTGTATCTGGGGCTCCCTTGCCCCCTGTGGTGCCTCCCGCACTGGCTCCCTCCTCACCCATTTTGGTCCCGACTCCCTTACCGGCCTTGGCTCCTCTGCCCCCCTCTACCTCTGTCCATCAGGCACTATCGTCACTTAGGGGGGCCCACTGCCCCCTGATCCACCCGTAAGTCTTTCACTGATTGCAATCTGCTCCACATTGCCATGGTAAGCACTTGCACAGCTGTCAAACACTCCTCTGACATCTGCAACTTCCTTGAACTCATGGATTGTGATGTTCTTGCCATCACTCAAACCTGGTTCAAGGATTGTTCTGTCACAAGTTTTGACACACTTCTCCCAGAAGGCTACACAATACTCTCTCTTCCTAGACCAAACAGACCAGGTGGGGGAGTAGCATTGATCTTCCCTGAGTGTATCCCTGTGTCTGCCATTCCCACTCAGGCCTACTCATCCTTTGAGTGACTGGTATGCAGGCTCTGCCTCTCTCCTAGCTCTAAGGAGCAACTGATCCTGAGGGAGTAAGAAAGGGATGATCAAACACCATGAGAATGAAGTAAATACTGGAGGTGGAGTTGAAGGAATTTCTGGCCCAGGACCCATAGGGACTTGCTAAGAATGCACAGGGTTCAGGAATGAACACTCATAGCCACTGTGAGCCTGTGCCATCATCACAGTCCTAGGGAGATACCTTGCGCCAAGCCTAAAGGACTTTTTACACAGTCCAGCACTGGCAGAGCTTCAGAGGGAAGAGTGTAGAATCACATAAATCCTGATAAAGCCTGTTGCAGTAGTCCACCATAGGAATTACCAGTCCTCTGGAGACAGTGAGCTGCTGGGGGAAGGTGAGGAAAGGAAGAATGCCTCTGAGGAGGAGCAACTTGCAGGGTGACCTCACAGCGACGTCAGTCATGTGACGATTGAAGGCAACTGTTAAATGGAAGATCATCACAAGCTATCCACGACCACAGGTTGGAGCAAGAATAGGGCCAAGAGAGGCTGGACAGAGAGTGTCATGGAAGGAGGTATCAGTCCAACATCACATGGGTCACACATGGCAGTCATGACAATGTAGCCTGAACTGACAGACAATCATAACACATCACCCAAGCAACAAACACATGGCCTGTACACACATGCATCACCACTCACCCGACATTCCCTCATACATTGACAGGTCTCCCACGCCTTGGATCTGCTCCACTGCAATGATATCACTAGCAATCTCCTCATGTCCAGTGAGTTCATCGTCCTCTGGTGGTGACCCACTGCCAGTCACCAGAGTAGAGGCAAACTTTGCAGCCAGCTTGTCTTTTGCTCGGTGTCGGAGGTCTTTCCATCGCTTCACAACATCACCAGCTGTGCACCTATCATAGCCCAAGGCGCTAATACGGCCCGCGAGGCACTGCCAGTGGGTCATACGCTGAGAAGGTGTATGTGTGCTCCCTGCCTGCACCAGCATGTCACGGCCGTGTTCCAACACGTAGTTCATGAGCATGTCCAGTTCCTCATCACAGAAACTCCTCTTTCTCGATGTGTGGGACTCCTGTGCTGTGTCTGGGGTCTTAGCCTGTACCGCTGGAGCATGCTTCTGCTTCTTGTGAGGTGGTGCAGACCCTGAGTGGCTTGTGCCGCTCTGGTCAGTAGGGGCTGGAGTACAGGTGGACTGGCCTATGGAATCAGCCACCAATGTAACTACACAAGGTCAGCTTGCAGGTATCAGTAGCTGGGTGCTGTTACCAGGACTCTGCGCCACACGTGTCTTGGCCTTAGTGACAAGGGACTTAGCCCCTGAGTCACACTGGGCCGGGACCAATCCAGTCCTGGCTGGGAGACCCTGAGCCAGGGTGCCGTTTGCAACAGCTGCCCCTGCAGCTTCCAGACCCTGGCTAGTGTGAACAGCAGATGACACTGCTGCTCCAGATGCCTGGGTTCCGGTGCCTGGAACTTGCACCGCACGTGTCTTGGCCTTCGGGACATGGAAATTGACCATTGAGTCACCATGTCCCTGTGCCGGGACCACTACAGTCTGGGCTGGCTGATCCTGAGCCTGAGTAGTGGTAGCCGCAGCTGCCCCTGCAGCTTCCACACCCTAGCTGCTCTGGACAGCAGATGGCACTGCTTGTCCGGGACCACGGTTCTGGCTATGTCAGCAGCTGCTGCATCTCCCTGCCCCGATTGGGTGTGGGGCATAGTTCTCCCTGCATGGGCCTGGACACCATGCCCACGTGGACCACCTCGGCCACCCTGGCCATGTCGCCCACCTTGGCCTCGCTTCCCACTTGTTGCCATCCCAGTCATGACACTGATGGACTAGCGCAATGGGAGGTGTAGCCAACAATTGTCTTGGGCAATTGGAGTGAGTGGGCAGGGTACGTGATGGAAAACATACCACTGTGCTCCAGAAAGGCGCTATGTGAACCCTGGTGAAAAAATAAGGGGTCGCGCAACGCTCAGGCACCCCAAAAACAAAAATCAATGTGTATGCGACCCCTCAATAGCCCACGTGTGAGTAAAAAACATCATGCAGTACGATGTGTCACTCAGCAACACAAACAATGCGTATGCAAGGAACACGTAGGCTACTATGACCTTGAAAATGGGGTACGCGACACAAAGGGGCAACCACAGTGGGAAAAATGCATGCATGACTCACCGTCTGTCTCGTAGAATGAAAAAATCACATGCGTGTGTGCGTGTAGGCAACTCCCCTCCCAAAACAAGAAGTACGCACTGCCACAGTAGTGAACTATGTGAGTGTGAACCCACAAATATATGAATTTCACGCCTCCGTCCCCACAAAAAGCACATACAGTGCACTGTTGTCCTATGCAGACCTTTAACCCGATACTGAACAGCAACGCCCAATGTCCAGCGAGTGTCACGTAACTTACGCGCTTAGGGCCTTTCCTCTGATTACACGCTAACACGCTGTTTCCGCACATGTGGAGTCACTTTGTTTCCAGCCGGCCACGCAAAAGAACACAATAAACCCACGCTCCTGCCTACAAGGCCATTTACCTGCCTCCAACTGCCCGAGCTGCCTCAGACGAGCCATCTGCAGCTGCCAGCCAACTCTGTGTGCCTGCTGCCCACATGCCCTGCATTTTGGTGCCTGCTCATTAGCCATTGCCAGTGATCCTGTTGTTGTGACCACCTCTGCTGATTCTGAAGACTCCCGACTGCCATACCACCGCTCCTCAGCCCAGCCCCAGGACCACCTTGCCCACCCACACCTGCCTCGGGTGTTGCCATGTCTGACACCATACCATCTGAGGCAAGTGGCAACCCCCTGGCAGAGAGGCAGAGGGTTGTCAGCTTCTCACCCAGGGAATTTGGCATCCTGGTGGAGCAAGTCCTGGGGCATCATGATGCCCTCTTCCACAGCCCATCGCAAGTCGGCAATGAAGGATGGAAGAAGATCTGGGGGGACATCGTGAGTGCCATCAACGCGAAGGGGGATGCACCCCGCGACTACCATAATGTGTACAAGCTCTGGCAAGACTTCAAGTCCAGGGCCCACAACAAGGCCCGGTTCCTCATCAAGGCTGGTGATGATCGAGCGAGGTGCCAGGGCCGGTTGACCACCGATGAGATGATGGTCCTGGAGCGCTTCTACCCAGCGCTGTACCCCCAGGTCTTGGAGTTGGTGCTCCGTATGGAGTCGACTGGCAAGTGTTAATTTGTTCTTGTCCACCATAGTTCATGTGAATGTTGACGTGTGGCTGGAGTGTGCACCTTGGCCTTATGTCTGGCATGCCTCCTGTACAGAAGTCTGTGTGCATGTCCCTGACAGTGCTGCATGTGAGTCCATTCAAGCGTGTCCCACATCGATGGTGTCTGTGTTGCAATGCGTGAAGCGCACCGGCATATAATGACGGGCACATGTTCGCATACCTGTGTCTGGTCTGGCACATGCGAGAGGTGCGACACATGGGTGCTTATGTCACCATCATGGACATGTATGGTTTACATGTGTGTGAGTCTGAGTAGTGAGTGTGTGACTGCCCAACACTCTGCACGTATGTTACTTGAGTTCTTGATTTTTGATTGCCTCCCGCTGCCAATTTGCCCTCGAGTGCACTGTGACGTGATAGCTCCATGGCCTGCCTCATTACTGTCAGGTGATGTGTGTGTGAATGAGATGTGTATGTCCCATGATGTGTGTGAATGTTAGGCAGAATCCTGTGCAGTTCCCTTATGGAGCACTACAGAAGATTAAGACTACAGGTATATGCAATAAATCCCCTTTGGTATCAGTCTGTACCACAAAGATTTAGTTGGTAGCTGTGGCTAAGCAGTCAGACTTATCTCAAGAGGGAGATGAGCAGTATTCAGGGTTTACACATTAGGACTACAATACTATCGAACAAGGAAACACTGACCAAAACGTTGTATCAAAAAGAATATATATATATTTATTTTACACACTCTGATGTTCACACACAAATCACTATTATAAAAGCAAGTTAAATCAGTCAAGAAAAGTATACACAA
Organism: Ambystoma mexicanum; assembly: GCF_040938575.1. NCBI lineage: Eukaryota > Metazoa > Chordata > Amphibia > Caudata > Ambystomatidae > Ambystoma > Ambystoma mexicanum. Next base: position 1,076,874,689 of record NC_090926.1, on the reverse strand, counting down.
CTCCCAATTTAAATTGTAGACAAGTTTGAGCAAGAGTGAAAACTGAGCAAAACGGCACAGTGAAAACCAAGCAGAAATGGCACTCTATCAATTTCCCAAAAGGGAGGTAAAGGCCAAGTTATGCAGGAATATACTCTGAAACACATCAGCAACACTTCCCAAGAAGATTGTGAACAAGTTAGAAAGGCAGTATTTAGCATGTATAATACTGAGGTGAAAACCGAGCAAAATGGCACTTCACAAGTTTAAAAAGAGGGAAGGAAAAGGTAGTTATAAGAGTTAGGTGCACCAACACATTTCTAGGTGAGAAGCAATCTAGAGAAGGCAGTTGTAACAGATTTAGCCAACGTCAATAGGCATGTGCCAGAGTCAGCAGTACAGGTCAAAGGGCCCAGGAGCAAAATGTTCTTGTAGCTCCAGTCAAGTCTTTGTTAAACGATTCTAAAAGGCGGTTGCAGAAGGTGAAGACAATGTTAGATGATAGGGACGGCCAACCCAGTAGGTAGGTAAAGGGTTTTAAACACCTTTAGCAGTACCCAACGAAAAAAGAGGCCTGGCGGAACATGGACCTTAAAAGTAGAAGAGGCTCCTGCAGTGGCAGTAGTTCCTGCAGTTCGGGTGATCCAGCTGAGGAAGAGAGGCTCTCGTCGTGGAGGAGGGTTTGAGTTACTGCACTGCCCAGGGATGAAACCAGCCGCGGTGCTGCCAAATGAAATAAAAGGTACGCTCCTCAAAATCGCGGTCCGGGTGGACGGGTGCCTGGCTATTCGGTCACCTAGTGCTTGGCACTGGCGATTCAACCAAGGCAGGTCCTGGAATGCGATTGGCGAACTGGTTGGCCCTACCAGCTCAAGGGAAGAAGACTCTTGCAGGTGAAGATCTTCTCGAGTCGTTGGAGAAAAGTGGTGTGGATCTGCAGCAGGGCTTCACCGGTGGTTCAGTCGTTGCAGATGTCTTTGGCTTCTCTCCTCTTCGGCTTTTTAGTTCCAGTGGCGACGTCTTGTCCTCCAGTCCTCAGGACCCTGCTTTTATGCAGCAAGACCCCCATTCATACAGCCTAGCTGTCACTCACACAGTGGGGTGGCTCTCCTGGCGGGAGAACCCCCCAGCCTATCAGGGCGGAGTGCGAGTTGGGTTGCGTAGGCAACCCTGTCCAGGGTGCCTATTCCCCCTCCCACACATCCTGTCTACCCCAGACTCAGTGGTGCCGAAAGGAGGGCTTCTGTGCAGAGGCCCGTCATAAGGGCGAACAAAGGATCCCCGACCTGGGTTAGGACTTCAGAGAAAGACACGAGAAAGAAATTAAATCAAAGGTCTCGCAATAAAAACCTACCGGAGTAAAGTTAATATTAAAATAAACCGGTGGTATGTTGGAGGCTGTCAGTAAAAATGGTAGCCTCGAACAATGGGAAAATCCCATAGGAAAATATTTGCGGTCGAATATTTTCGGTAGTAACCACTGCCACCAGCTAGAAACATTTGAGAGAGGGACTGTACGGTACCCCTTCGAAAAAGAACACTAGGGAAAAACTATTAACCCTTCCCAGTACCTCCATAGTAAGATGGGTTGTACTGGTTTTGTTCATAAGATTTGACTAGTAAAGTCAATGGGGACTTTACATGCCCTGGGAGACAGTAGTCAGTCCCAGAATATGGAGTCTATGTTTGGGGGTCGCTACGACAACCCTGTGGTACGGCACGGAGGGTGCTGTGTACCACACATGAAAAAGATGATTCCCATGAGGGTGACAAAAGCCCCATAGACCATAAGCACACAAGATAGCCTAAAACACACACTAGCAATCTGCCTAAGAGTGTGAAAAAAGGGTCTCACTCTTAGCAGGAGAAAAAATAAACCCCTCAAATCCAGCAAAGCTGCTGGGGGACTCTATAGATAAGGGAAATTAGCCATAGAAGAGAATTCTCCCTAACAGTGATCTGAATACACAATTATGATCTTGTTTCAGTGCCTTGTCCATGGATATGAATGTGTGTTGTGAATGACAGACATGTTTGAGAATGTGTGTGAATGGCACTTCCCTGTGTGTATTGGAGGGTGATGATGGTTGTGACCTTTGACAGTGCCACTGATGTACATTTGCATTGTGACAATCACACATACCCACATATGTTCAGTAGCCTGATGTTTGTGTTCTATGTTTCCCTATCCACAGCGACGATGGAAGAAGAGGGCGGAGAAGGCGCTGTGGAGCACCACAGCAGGGATGCCTCCACCAGGCACAGACGCAGGGCCCAGTCCTCCTCCCAGGTACTGTTATCTTCTGGGAGCGAGGAGACTGGTGCCGTGTCCGCGACAATGGCCGCATCTGCTGAGGGGTGGCCCAAGAGGGTTAAGTTGATTGTGGGCACCTCGGCAGTGGGAGGGACAGGTGAGCCCACACAGGGGTAATCCGATGCGGAGGACAGTGGAGAGTCATCCAGGTTGGTGGTGGTGGTGGTGGAGGAGGAGGAGGCCACATCAGCCCAGCACATGGGGCCCGGCAGGGGTGATAAAATAGGTGTGACTGGTGCAGTCCAGGATCAGGGGCCGGAAGCAGCGCAGGCCACAGTGGAGGGGCCTGTGACTGATCTTGTCCCTGGAACTGCGAATGCACCAGTATGCAGCTGCGGGCATGCCTCAGGCCGGGCCCATCCGCATGTGGGGGATGTATCCACACAAATGGATCTTCCACTACCTGCGGGTGAAGCAATTTGTGACAGGGTGGAACCGTTGCTAGCCAGTATTGCGAGGCGTACAGCCAGTTTTCGTGATGATGTGCAGGCTTCCATTCGGGGGCTTGCACATCATCAAGATGAGGTCTGTTGCCTCATTAACTGGCTAGCTCAGTTCCTGATCACAAATCTGGTATGTGTGCTGGCCACTTCTGTGACCCCCCTCCTCCTTTTCCTCTGTGCGTCAGTCGTCCTCCCTGCTGTCTTCCGCCCCAGATACCACCAGGGCCACCTGTGTTCCTGTCCCAACCCCGGCAGCCCGTCTGGTGGAGATCACATCCCTGCCACAGTTGGGAGTCGAAGGAGGATCAGCAGAGGTTATCACTGCAGTGACAGGAGCTATGGCAATGGAGGAAGTACATGCCCCAAGCAGCAGGCACATGCTCGACGGCCCCGGGTTTTGTCATCATCCCGGAGGCTGTCCTTGTGGCACAGGCACCAGGCATTTTCGCAGCAGCAGGCTCATGGTAGGATGCAACAGGACTCGGGGCTTCCATCATCAGAGGGGCAGGTATGGGCCATCGGGCAGGAGGCAAATGTGGACCTTACGACAAGGATGTCTTCCGTGTTGGAACGTTTGGGCCAGCAAATCGGGGCAGAGCGGCAGCGGGCACAGGAGGCGCACCTCACCATGGCCTGGGCAGAGAATTCACTGCGTCGGGCAGAGAGGCAGGCGGAGGTCCTCGAGGAGACCAACAGGGAGTTCGAGAGGAGCATGGAGGAGTCCTTGCAAGCCCTCGAGGGGGAAGCCGAGGCATGCCTACTGGAAGTGGACACAGTGTTCGATGATGCCCTGGCAGAGACTATGAGAGAGCATGGTGAGGAGATGGACTAGCCCGCTGCCTTTGTATACAGTTCTTTAGGAGTAGGTTTCATTCGTTTTTTCTTTTTATTTGGAGTTCCTGGACTTTGCTCCGCATCTTGTATATAGTTATTTTTGTATTGCATTTTTAGGATTTTTCTACATGTTTTGGACCATGGACCCTGGATCTTTGTAAATATTTGGAATTTAATTTGAACAGTGTTTTAACCATGAAGGAATGGTTTTCACATGATATGTGATTTCATTTGCACTTACGTTAATGGACAAGGACCACATTTTTGACTCTTTCATTTTTTACATGTTAAATGTTAAAGGTATTTGTACCGCGCACCGTCACCAACGGAATTGGTCCCCAGGCGCTCTGGCGGATCTGTAAACGATAAGGTGGGATGGGTTAGTAAGGTGAAGAGGGAGTAGGATAGTGCGAGGTGTGGTGTTCTGTTGGCGGCTTCAACTCGGTATACTCCGGGTGCTGAACTTTGGTGCGGGTATTGGATCGGTGTCAGTCCGCGTGTGCTGTTGCTCAGGCTTATGTGTTGTTGCAGTGTTGTGAAGTGCGCGCGGCTTGTTGTGCGAGAGGTGGTTGTGTGAGTTTTTTGAGTGAGATAAGTATGCAGATTTTGAGCTTGTATTGGTTAGTGGGTTGCCTGACCTTTAGCATGCTAACATTCACAGTTTTGTCCAAGTGTGGCACCTGTCGGCCCTCACAATCCCATCCAGATGCGGCGCAGGCCAATGTCCAGAACTTCATCCAGGTGCGGGCATGCCAACACTTGCAGGCCTATCTAGATGCGGCGCAGGATAGTGCCCAGAAATCTGTCTAGGTTAGGGCATGCCAACATTCACAACTGTATCCAGATGCCACGCAGGCTGGTGTTCACAATTCTAAGTTTGGCACATGCTAACATTCAAGTTTCATCTAGGTGCGGGCATGCTATCCTTCAATCAATCCTATCTAGATGCGACGCAGGCCAATGTCCACAATTCTAGGTGTGGCCTATGCTAGACTTCAGGTTTCGCATAGGTGCGTGCATGCTAACATTCAAAGTCCTGTCTAGATGCGACGGAGACTAATATTCACAAATCTATCTAAATGTGGGCATGTTGACATTCAGGTTTCACCTAAGTGCGGGCATGCTAACATTCAAGGTCCTATCTAGACGCGATGCAATCCAATATTCACAATTCTATCTAAGTGTGGACATGCTAATATTCACAATTCTATCTAAGTGCGGGCATGCTAACATTCAAAGTCCCATCTAGAAGCGACGCAGGCCAATGTGTTATGTTATGTTATTTTGCATTTATATAGCGCCTTATATACCATTGGTATGGTCTGAAGGCGCTGGTAGGTTGAATGCCCTTTGGGAACAGAAGTTCAGATCAGTAGCGAGAGTAGAGAGAGTCAAAGGTGCGTGTGAGCACCGGGTATGTGTGCAGCTGGTGCGGTATTCATGTAATAGCTGCTTCTTAGCGGTAGGTGTGGTGGTTGAGAGATCAGGAGTATGTGTTCGTTCTGGCAGGATTTATCCAGACCGAATGTGGCTGCGTTAGGCCTGAGGAGAACGTCTGACTGGGGGGGTGTAACCAGCAGTGTTTACTTAGAATGAGGGGAGTGTGCAGCGGATGTTGGTATGAGAACAGTTATACCGAATGGTGTCATAGTATCTCTGTGTTCTAGTTGAGTGGTGGTGTAAAGGAGAGAGTAAGCGTGGGGTGTGATATGATGGGTTATATGCTCTTTCAAACGTTCTCTGCATTCCAAACCATACTATATACCTCACGCAAATCTATGCACTCCAGTCAGTTCCATGCACTCCTATCAACTCCATGCATCGCAGTCTGCTCCACACACTCCGGTCCGCTCGACGCACTCATGCACTCCCATCCACGCTGCGCGCTCCAGTCCGCTCCGCGCACTCCTGTCCGCCCCACGCATGCACTTCTGTCTGCCCCACGCATGCACTCCTGTCTGCCCCATGCATGCACTCCTGTCAGCCCCATGCATGGACTCCTGTCAGCCACATGCTCTCCTGTCTGCCACACACATTCAATGCGCTCTATTTACTTTGCTCCGTTTCGTGTATTCTAAGTTGTTTTTAAGCACTTCATCCACTTATTTCCCCCGTACCATTCCATGTATTCTAAGTTGTTTTATGCACTCCGTTCACATATTTCGCCCGTAACATCTTCATACTTCATCCTTTCCATCCACCTATTTCACACGTTTCATCCACGTACGTCACCCGTTTCATCCACATACGGTACTCGATCCATCCACCTACAGCACTCGATCCATCCACCTACGGCACCCGATGCATCCACCTATGGCACCCGTTCTATCTGCATATGTCAGCCGTTCCATCCACGACAGGTACCCGTTTCATCCACGTCCAGCACCCGTTCGATCTATATATGTGGTGAATTCCATTCACATATATCATTTGTTCTATCCATATAGACTACTTCACATCCTCGTTCCGTCCGCTCTACGCATTCAGCAGCACTACGTACTCATCCATTCTATGCACTCATCAGTACTGCATGCAATCTGTTTTCATTTGTTCTACGTACACATCCTCTCTAGGCACTTGTTCGCTCTAGGCACTTGTTCGTTCTACGCACTCGCTCCCTCTAGGCATTTGTCTGCTTTATGCCCTCACACGCACTATGCATTCACCTGTTTTACGCACTCATCCCCTCTACGCACTCATCCCTCTATGCACTCATCTGCTCCCCGCACTCATCCGCTCCCTGCTCTCATCCGCTCCCTGCACTCATCCGCTTTATGCACTCATCCTTTCCACGCATTTAACAGCAATATGCACCCATCAGCCTTATAAAGTCGTTCACTAATACGCAGTAATCCTGTTCTATATATTCATCTGCTCTCTACACTCATCCCCTCTATACCCTCGTCTGCTCTATACCCTCATCCGCTCTATACACACTCATCCGCTCTATACACACTCATCCGCTCTAGACACACACATCTGCTCTATACACACACATCTGATCTATAACCTCATCCGCTCTATAACCTCATCCGCTCTATGCAGTCATCCGCTCTATGCAGTCATCCACTCTATGCAGTCATTTGCTCTATACATTCGCCAGGTCTGCCCATTCATCCGCTCCAAAGATCCACACACTCTCTGTACTTCCGTACTCATCCGCTATCCACACTCCTGCGTTCCACATACTCATCCGATCTACATACTCAACTGTTCTACACACTCATCAGGTTTATGCTCATCCGTTCTGCAGATTCATCTGTTCTATGCACTCCTGTGTTCTACTTGCTTCTCTGTTATTTACGCACTCATCCGCTCTACACGCTCGTCTGCTCTACACACCAAACCGCACTACACACTCATCCGCTCAACATGTTCATCCATTCTATACACTCGTCCGATCTATATACTCATTCGATTTACATACTCATTCGAACTATATAGTCATCTTTTCTTCCACTCAGGCGTTCTTCCACTCAGCACATTCATCTGTTCCACACGCTTCATCCATTCTAACTATTTCATCCACGCCATTCACTTTGTTCACTCCTCATGCATTATGTCTATTTCAGGAGTTTAAATTTCTTTACTGTTTCCGTATGATTTATTCTTATTAACCACTTCCCTACTTTGATCTACTTTAATTGTTTATTCTGTTTGTCCTTCTAGTTTATATTAGGGGTTATTAGCTGTCAATTTCTCGCACCAGGTAGTTTGTTGGATTGGTGTCATTGAGATGCTGTTAGTCTGTTTGGGTTAGTTTGGTACGGGTTGGTTTTAGGGGAAGAGCCAGGTTTTCAGCAATTTGCGGAAAGACGTTAAATCCTCACATAGGCGGATGTGGGGTGGGAGTGAGTTCCACAGCGTGGGGGCCAAGGCTGAGAATGATGATCCGCCTAACCTGACTGAGTTTGTCTTAGGTATGACTAGGAGGCCGGCTGAGCTTGATCTTAGGGTGCGTGGTGTATGATAGGGTTTTAGCTTGTCTTGCAGATATTGAGGTGCTGATTTATGCAGTGCGCAATGGGAGATGCATAAGGTTTTGAAAGTCACCCTGCGGGTTACTGGAAGCCAGTGCAGTGTCTTAAGGGCTGGGGAGATGTGGTCTCTTGGGCCGAGTGCAAGTAGCATTTTGGCTGCCGCGTTTTGTGCCCTTTGGAGTTTATTCAGTTGGTACGCGTGGACTCCGAGGTATAGGGGGTTTGCGTAGTCCAATCTTGATATAACGATTGATTGGACCGCAGAGAGTATGTTGGGAAAGGAGAGATATGGAAAGATGCGCCTAAGGGTTTTAAGGTGGTTGCGGCAGGACTTTGAGACGTTGTTCACTCGGTACTAGAGTGTTAGGTCAGAGTCAAGGGTGCATCCAAGATTTCTCACTGAGTTGGAGGGGGTCGGTGAGTTGCCCATGGCGGATGGCCAGGGTAGTGGGTGCAGAAAAAGTTTGGAGTTGCCACATACCATGATTTCCGTTTTCGAGGAGTTTAACAAGAGGTGGCTTTGGGTCATCCAGAGTTCTATGTCAAGGAGGCAGGAGGCCAGGTCAGGTCGGGAGTTGGGTTTTGAGTTCAGGAGTTTTCGAATTAATTGAGTGTCGTCGGCGTAGTTGTAACACAGGATGTTGTGTGAACGGATTATTGGTGGGAGGGTGATCAAGTAGAGATTGAACAGGGGGGCGGATAGGCATGCTCCTTGTGGGACTCCCGTGCAAACAGGTCGGGCTTGGGAGGTATAGGTGGAGAGGATCGTTATTTGATACCTATCTTTGAGGAATGAAGCTATCCATTTAATAGTGGTTCCACAAATTCCTAGGGAGTGGAGGCGGTTTAGGAGGATTGAGTGATTGATTGTGTCAAAGGCGGCGGATAGGTCAAGAAGGATTAATGGACGTATCCCGCGGAGTCTGCCGTCATTTTAAGGTCATCCCAAATTGAGGTTAGGGTGGTTTCAGTTCCGTGACGGGCTCTGAAACCTGACTGTGCGGAGTCTAGGAGATTGTTGGCTTCGACAAAGGCATTTATTTGGGAGTAGGCGGTTCGGTCAATGAGTTTGGCAAGGAACCTGGTGTTTGAGATGGGGCGGTAGATTTTGGGCTCATGAGGGTCGAGGGAAGGTTTTTTAATTAGAGGTTTGACACAAACCGTTTTGAATGCATCGGGAAAGATACCAGAGGAAAGGGATGCATTTATGATGGCTCTTGCGTATTCTCCTGCGCAGGTGGAAGCGAAAATTTCTTTGAGGGTTGTGGCTGGGCAAGGGTCCAGCGGAGAGCCAGATGGTTTGCGGGCAGATAGAAGTTTGAGAAATTGCTCTGGTGATATTGGACTAAAGGATTCGAACGTTGGTTGCGTAGTGGTCACAGCTGGTGGGCTGGCCGGTATGGGGGAGCATTGCCTGATGGATGTAAGAGAGCCAGTTTGGTGGCTAGAGTATTTGTTCTTTCGAGCGCTGTGGTGTAAAAGTGGCGGGAGAGTGAGTCGCACAGAGATTGTGAGGGGGTCGGGATAGTCGTGGTGCAAGCCGGATTGGTGAATTCGGAGATGACTTTGTGGAGTTCTTTGCTTGGGTTTTTGCAGTTTAGGATTCAGGAGTTGTAGTGGGCTTTTTTTGCTTTCCGGATTTCGGCCTTGTACTGATAAGGGTGACGGGCCAGGGTGGCCCAGCTCTCCTGGGTTTTGTCTTTCTGCCATTTGCGTTCGAGGTATTTATATAGCTGTTTAGTAGTCTTCAACTCAGGAGTGAACCATCTGGGGAAGAGGCCACGGCGGTTTGATGGTTTGCAAGGGGGTGTGAGCCGCATCAGAGATGCGTTGGGCCATGAGTCAAAGGCATCAGGAGTTCGTTGTTTAATGAGTTGTCAGGTAGGTGGTGGAAACTGGAGGAGTGCGTCGGCTATGTCCAGGACGATTATTCGTTTTTTCCAGCATTTGCGTATATTCAGAGGTTCAGATTCAAGTACAGGAAGGGGGTCAAGTGAGCGGATGGCGAAAGAGACAATGAAGTCATTGAACCAGATGATGGGGGTGGGGGGGGTTAAGTGAATCCGGGTGTTGGAGCTAAAGATGGCATCAAGAGTGTGTCCTTTATAGTGGGTCGGCCATTTATGTGGGGTTGGAGGTTGATTGCGTCTAAACCGTCAACCAGAGAGTGTGTCATAGGGTTGGTGGGGATGTCGAGCCATATGTTGAAGTCTCCAAGAAGGGTGAGGTTGGGATGGTTTAGTGGAAGGGTGACAATAGAGTCGCAGAGGTTGTTTGCGAATTGTCTATCGTAGCCAGGGGGCCTGTAGATTATTAGGAAGCTGTGCAAGAGCGATGGGGAGAGGGATAGTTTAACGAGGAGAGATTCGCAGGAAGGAATGGAAGGTTGGTTGTCTATGATTGAGGCGTGGAAGAGAGACTTGAAGACGAATGCTACTCCCCCTCCTCTAGAGGGACGGTCCAGTGGGATGAGGGAGTAGTCACAGGGGAAGGCTTCATTAGCGATTGGGGCGAAGTCGTCAGAGAACCAAGTTTCAGTGATGAAAACCAGGTCTGGTTTGTCAGAGGCGAGGAGGTCAAAGATGCAGTGTCTGTTTTTTGCTACGGATCGGGCATTAAATAGGATGCAGTTCACATCAGCAGGCGAGGTTGGTCTTGGAGCTGGAGCGGAAGGGGGTGGTGGCGGAGAGTGTGGAAGCTGGAGCGGGAGAGGGGTAGGGTGGGTGATGATCGATGGGAATAGTGGGCAAGCAGAAAAATTGGCAGGCCATGGGCGGGGTTGGGTGGCTGCGTGTGTTAGGATGATCGGATTTGGCTCTGGGGATTTGAAGGTGGGGTGTGGGCGGTTAGGAGTTTCAGTTGCAGTTGATGAGAAATCGAGGGAGAGGGGTTTCAGGAACGGTGAGGCCATGGGGGAAGGAGGTGATTGGGGGAATGAGGTGGTGGGTCGAGACAGGGAAGGCGAAGAGTGCTGAGAGATTGAGGGGGACAAGGTACGTTTCCTCTTTAGTTTCTTTGTTGCGATTGGAGTGTGAAAGAGGGTAGGGTGGTCAGAGGGGGAGAGAGATGCGGTTTCGGTTCTTGCTAGGGCTAGGCATGCAGTTTTTAGGGAGTGGAAAGGGTGTGGTCGGGGGGGAGGTGGCAGGGGTTTGTGGGCAAGGCGGGGGGTGGATGAATGCAGGGCGGGTGTGCCCGGTATGTTAGTGAGAGGAGCGGGTATGGTTAACGTGGGCTGGTCGGTGGTGGGGTTTGGGGGAGGAGTGGTCTTAGGGTGGTTGGCTCGCCATCGTGCCCCTCTGGCTTGGTGTTTGGAGAGGGGAATGGTAGGGAATGCGGTGGGATGGGATGATTTCAGAAGGGGGGAACGGGAGGGAAGGCAGATCGGGAAGTGGGGACGTTCCACGGTGGTCGTTTCCAACAAACTCTGGTGGAGTGGGTGCATTCATGCTTGGTACAAGCTGTTAGGTGTAGTTTTAAGTGCAACTTACAGTTTATTGGATTTTATAAGTTCGGCTATATCACTGGCTGACAGTAATTTTGATTTCAGGGTTCCATGAAGCCGGGTGATATTATTCACTTATTCTAGGTTTTAGTGTACTATTTGTACTAGCTTGCAGATATTAGGCTGTTTTGAAGTGCAGCTAGACCTTAGGATATGCTAATTCAACTTTCACAGAGAGGCTATTGGGCGCACTTCTAAATTCAACTTCTAAATGCTGTTCTAAATTCAACTTTCACATAGAGTCTATTGAGCACACTTCTAAATTCAACTTTTCACAGAGAGGCTATTGGTGGCACTTTTAGCTTCAACCTTCACAGAGAGGCTATTGGGCACACTTCTAAGTTCAACTTTCGCAGAGGGGCTATTGGGGACACTTCTAAATTCACAGAGAGGTTATTGGGCACACTTCTAGATTCAGCTATTAAATTCACTTCTAAATTCAACTTCACCTAGCAGCTATTGGGCACACTTCTAAAATCAGCTTTCATAGAGAGGCAATTGGGCGCACTTCTAAATACAACTTTACATGAGCGGCTATTGGGCCCGCTTCTAAATTCAACTTTCACAGAGGGGCCATTGGGGGACACTTCTAAATTCACAGAGAGGCTATTGGGCACACTTCTAAATTCAACTTTTCACGGAGGGGCTATTGGGCACACTTCTAAATTCAACTTTTCACAGAGGGGCTATTGGGCACACTTCTAAATTCAACTTTTCACAGAGGGGCTATTGGGCACACTTCTAAAATTCAACTTTCACAGAGAGTCTATTGGGCACACTTCTAAATTCAACTTTCAATGAGCGGCTATTGGGCACACTTCTAAATTCAGCTTTCACAGAGAGTCTATTGGGCACACTTCTAAATTCAACTTTCACCGAGAGTCTAACGGGTACACTTTTAAATTCGACTTCTAAATGCACTTCTAAATTCAACTTTCACAGAGGGGCTATTGGGCACACTTCTAGATTCAACCTTTCACTGAGGGGCTATTGGGCACACTTCTAAATACAACTTTCACAGAGAGGCACTTCTAAATTCACAGAGAGGTTATTGGGCGCACTTCTAGATTCAGCTATTAAATGCACTTCTAAATTCAACTTCACCTAGCAGCTATTGGGCACACTTCTAAAATCAGCTTTCATAGAGAGGCAATTGTGCGCACTTCTAAATACAACTTTCACAGAGAGGCTATTGGGCACACTTCTAAATTCAACTTTCACCGAGAGTCTATCGAGTACACTTTTAAATCTGACTTCTAAATGCACTTCTAAATTGAACTTTCACAGAGGGGCTATTGGGAACACTTCTAAAATCAACTTTCACAGAGGGGCTATTGGGCACACTTCTAAAATTCAACTTTCTCAGAGGGGCTATTGGGCACACTTCTAAATTCACAGAGGGGCAATTGGGCACACTTCAAAATTCAACTTTTCACAGAGGGGCTATTGGGCACACTTCTAAATTCACAGAGGGGCTATTGGGCACACTTCAAAATTCAACTTTTCACAGAGGGGCTATTGGGCACACTTCTAAAATCAACTTTTCACAGAGGGGTTATTGGGCACCCTTCTAAATTCAACTTTCACAGAGGGGCTATTGGGCACACTTCTAAATTCAACTTTCACCGATAGTCTATCGAGTACACTTTTAAATTCGACTTCTAAATGCACTTCTAAATTGAACTTTCACAGAGGGGCTATTGGGCACACTTCTAAAATCAACTTTCACAGAGGGGCTATTGGGGACACTTCTAAAATTCAACTTTCACAGAGGGGTTATTGGGCACACTTCAAAATTTGACTTTTCACAGAGGGGCTATTGGGCACACTTCTAAATTCACAGAGGGGCTATTGGGCTCACTTCTAAATTCAACTTTCACAGAGGGGCTATTGGGCACACTTCTAAAATCAACTTTTCACAGAGGGGTTATTGGGCACACTTCTAAATTCAACTTTCACAGAGGGGCTATTGGGGACACTTCTAAATTCAACTTTCACAGAGGGGCTATTGGGAACACTTCTAAAATCAACTTTTCACAGAGGGGTTATTGGGCACACTTCAAAATTCGACTTTTCACAGAGGGGCTATTGGGCACACTTCTAAATTCACAGAGGGGCTATTGGGCTCACTTCTAAATTCAACTTTCACAGAGGGGCTATTGGGCACACTTCTAAAATCAACTTTTCACAGAGGGGTTATTGGGCACACTTCTAAATTCAACTTTCACAGAGGGGCTATTGGGGACACTTCTAAAATCAACTTTTCACAGTGGGGCTATTGGGCACACTTCTAAATTCACAGAGGGGCCATTGGGCACACTTCTAAATTTCAATTTTCACAGAGGGGCTATTGGGCACACTTCTAAAATCAACTTTTCACAGTGGGGCTATTGGGCACACTTCTAAATTCACAGAGGGGCCATTGGGCACACTTCTAAATTTCAATTTTCACAGAGGGGCTATTGGGCACACTTCTAAATTCACAGAGGGGCTATTGGGCACACTTCTAAATTCAATTTTCCACAGTGGGGTAATTGGGCACACTTCTAAATTAAGCTTTTCACAAAGGGGCTATTTGGCACACTTCTAAATTCAACTTTTCACGGAGGGGCTATTGGGCACACTTCAAAATTCAACTTTCACAGAGGGGCAATTGGGCACACCTCTAAATTCAACTTTTCACAGAGGGGCTATTGGGCACACTTCTAAATTCAACTTTCACAGAGGTGCTATTGGGCACACTTCTAAAATCAACTTTCATAGAGAGGCAATTGGTCGCACTTCTAAATACAGCTTTCCATGAGCGGCTATTGGGCGCACTTCTAAATACAACTTTCACAGAGAGGCTATTGGGCGCAATTTTAAATTCAACTTTCAATGAGCGGCTATTGGGCACACTTCTAAATTCAACTTTTCACAGAGGGGTTATTGGGCACACTTCTAAATTCAACTTTCACAGAGGGGCTATTGGGGACACTTCTAAAATCAACTTTTCACAGTGGGGCTATTGGGCACACTTCTAAATTCACAGAGGGGCCATTGGGCACACTTCTAAATTTCAACTTTCACAGAGGGGCTATTGGGCACACTTCTAAATTCACAGAGGGGCTATTGGGCACACTTCTAAATTCAGTTTTTCACAGTGGGGTAATTGGGCACACTTCTAAATTAAGCTTTTCACAAAGGGGCTATTGGGCACACTTCTAAATTCAACTTTTCACGAGGGGCTATTAGGCACACTTCAAAATTCAACTTTTCACAGAGGGGAAATTGGGCACACTTCTAAATTCAACTTTTCACAGAGGGGCTATTGGGCACACCTCTAAATTCAACTTTCACAGAGGTGCTATTGGGCACACTTCTAAATTCAACTTTCACAGAGGGGCTATTGGGCACACTTCTAAAATCAGCTTTCATAGAGAGGCAATTGGTCGCACTTCTAAATACAGCTTTCCATGAGCGGCTATTGGGCGCACTTCTAAATACAACTTTCACAGAGAGGCTATTGGGCGCAATTTTAAATTCAACTTTCAATGAGCGGCTATTGGGCACACTTCTAAATTCAACTTTCACCGAGAGTCTATCGGGTACACTTTTAAATTCGACTTCTAAATGCACTTCTAAATTCAACTTTCACAGAGGGGCTATTGGGCACACTTCTAAAATCAACTTTCACAGAGGGGCTATTGGGCACACTTCTAAATTCAACTTTTCACAGAGGGGCTATTGGGCACACTTCTAAATTCAACTTTCACAGAGGGGCTATTGGGCACACTTCTAAATACAGCTTTCCATGAGCGGCTATTGGGCGCACTTCTAAATACAACTTTCACAGAGAGGCTATTGGGTGCAATTTTAAATTCAACTTTCAATGAGCGGCTATTGGGCACACTTCTAAATTCAACTTTTCACAGAGGGGCTATTGGGCACACTTCTAAATTCAACTTTTCACAGAGGGGCTATTGGGCACACTTCTAAATTCAACTTTTCACAGAGGGGCAATTGGGCACACTTCTAAATTCAACTTTTCACAGAGGGGCTATTGGGCACACTTCAAGATTCAACTTTTCACAGAGGGGCAATTGGGCACACTTCTAAATTCAACTTTTCACAGAGGGGCTATTGGGCACACTTCTAAATTCAACTTTCACAGAGGTGCTGTTGGGCACACTTCTAAATTCAACTTTCACAGAGGGGCTATTGGGCACACTTCTAAAATCAGCTTTCATAGAGAGGCAATTGGGCGCACTTCTAAATACAACTTTCACAGAGAGGCTATTGGGCACACTTCTAAATTCAACTTTCACAGAGGGGCTATTGGGCACACTTCTAAAATCAGCTTTCATAGAGAGGCAATTGGGCGCACTTCTAAATACAACTTTCACAGAGAGGCTATTGGGCACACTTCTAAATTCAACTTTCACAGAGGGGCTATTGGGCACACTTCTAAAATCAGCTTTCATAGAGAGGCAATTGGGCGCACTTCTAAATACAGCTTTCCATGAGCGGCTATTGGGCGCACTTCTAAATACAACTTTCACAGAGAGGCTATTGGGTGCAATTTTAAATTCAACTTTCAATGAGCGGCTATTGGGCACACTTCTAAATTCAACTTTTCACAGAGGGGTAATTGGGCACACTTCTAAATTCAACTTTTCTCAGAGGGGCTATTGGACACACTTCTAAATTCAACTTTTCACAGAGGGCCAATTGGGCACACTTCTAAATTCAACTTTTCACAGAGGGGCAATTGGGCACACTTCTAAATTCAACTTTTCACAGAGGGGCTATTGGGCACACGTCTAAATTCAACTTTCACAGAGGGGCTATTGGGCACACTTCTAAATTCAACTTTCACAGAGGGGCTATTGGGAACACTTCTAAATTCAAGTTTTCACAGAGGGGTAATTGGACACACTTCTCAATTCAACTTTTCACAGAGGGGCTATTGGGCACACTTCTAAATTCAACTTTTCACGGAGGGGCTATTGGGCACACTTCAAAATGCAACTTTTCACAGAGGGGCAATTGGGCACACTTCTAAATTCAACTTTTCACAGAGGGGCAATTGGGCACACTTCTAAACTCAACTTTTCACAGAAGGGCTATTGGGCACACTTCTAAATTCAACTTTCACAGAGGGGCTATTGGGCACACTTCTAAATTCAACTTTTCAAGGAGGGGCTATTGGGCACACTTCTAAATTCAACTTTTCACGGAGGGGCTATTGGGCACACTACTAAATTCAACTTTCACATGTATAGGACAGAGTTTTCAAAGGCAAATATATTACAGATATAACAAATTTAGAGTGGTGATGCTTTGTTAGATGAGTGGTAGGGTAATATGGCATGAAGTAATTGCTTCTGGCCCCGCCCTTTCCCCACTTACTTATTGTTGGCTTCTTGTTCCTGGTGCTGCCTCTGTAGTAGCCGTCCTTTGCCTCTGGTCCTTGGCCGATGGGCTGCCAGGTAGATAATATCCACAAGCCCGAGCGAGTGAAGGGCGAGTGTTTTCCTGCATTCACTGTTTGGCGTTTGTTGCAGCTGATTGTACTTGGTGCCGGAGCATTGTACAAGTCCTGCCCATTCCGGGAAGCACGGAGCTATAAGCCGCGACCAGGCGCCCTTGCGGCGTTAAGCCCGAGCGAGTGAAGGGCAAGTGTTTTCCTGCAATCACTGTTTGGCTGTTTGCTGCTTTGTTGCCGGGCCGGGGGCGCTCCCCAGGCGCAACATTGCGGTCGAGTGACAAAGCGATCTGACAAGCAAGTCTCATTCCGTTCTCATGACTCGCGCTGCTGAAGGTCCCCAGACACGAAGGAAGACGCTTCACCACCGCAAAATGATGAACCCGTGGACCGCTTTGAAAGCCACCTCAGACGGGGGCGGTAAGGTAAGCAAGAGTTCTCCGTGGCCTGCATCTTTACCCTCTGCCTTACCCCTTCCGGTATCAGCAGTCACTTTAGTGATAAACACAGACCTGCAAAAGACTTCTTCCAATGCATCTGATGACTGTGTCATTATTACTGCTAACACGCAAAGCAGGTTACATAATTCCACGGATTCTGACATTCCCGAATGTAGGGATACTGAGATTTGCGAACACGCTTCGCACTTTGTTGAACACCATCATAACAAAGACATTCATGCTTCCTATCCAAGTCAGCAACTGCCACTGATTGGCGAAGTCAGCACAACACATGAGGTCCTCACAGCCCAGAAAAGCGGAACTGTGACACTGGCCTCCCCACAAATTTCATCTACATCTGCAAAGCAGTCGGCAGTTTCAAAATGGTCCGGACAAAATGTAATGGCGACCATGATTAATGACTTTGGAGATTCGCCTGACAGCTTCTATTCACCGTTGTCTGCTATTGACGTCACCGACGCCAAGCTAATTAGTGTCTCCAATCTTCCATATGTTGACCTGCAAACTGCCAGCTATTCTGCCAGCCATTCTGATATGGATCTGGCGGACGGTGCTCCCTTAAAAAAAATACACTTATTGAAAATGAGAAACAGTCGGCACAGACATCAAATAATAATACTGCTGTATTATTAACATTACTATGCCAGTCCGCTTGTCAAACATCACTTAATGTGACTCGACCTACAAACTCAAAGCCACAGACTATGTCAGGCAAAAATAATTTCCCTAACACTAATAAGAACATAGCAGTGAGCGGGCGCAACGCACAAGCTGATGTAACGTCTAAAGACGTCCAATAACTAAATAATAGGAATTTTTTTTTTTTTTTTTTTTTAAATCTATTTTTATTTTATATATAAAAAATATAAACCAAACAACAATACAACTGAACATAAATAAACACATTTAACAACAAAAAGCACTGCAATCCCCATCCCTCCCCCCTATGAGCCTGTATGGTGTTTGCCATCGGTATCCGCTGTGAACGGGGGGGCGTCATCGCTCTCAGATTCAGTTGGAGCCGACCCCGTTCCGAACAGTTCAGCTATCAACAATTTCCATGCCGCGAGGGAGCACATTTCCTCCTCCTCCCCTGCAATACTGGTATCCCGCCACACAGCCGTCTCGGCCTCCGCCCATTTCTGGAGATCCCTCCACCAGACCTCCATTCGTGGCTTATGACACTCCTTCCATCCCATGGCAATCCTACGTTTAGCAAGCACATAAGCCAAATCTTTCAATTTCTCGACATGTCTAAGTTTACGCGCTCTGGGATATCCCCCCAATAAGCAGGCCCAGGCCGAATCCACTTTGAGCGTGACACCCTTTCCTGCCAGCTTCTGCGCCACTTCACCCCAATAGCCTGCAATTACTGGGCACGCCCAGAACATGTGTATCATGTCTGCATTCTCCTCGTCACACTTGGGGCACGCCTGCCGTCCAACATCCCGAAATTTGGATATTCTCAGGGGGGTCATGTATGCCCTGTGCGTTATGTAAAGCTGTATTTGCTTAAACCTGGCGTTTCTCGATACTCTTTTATGGTACCCCAGGGCTCGCTCCCACAACCCGTCTGCCATCGGGGCCCCCATCTCCGTTTCCCATTCCAGTCTCAAGTGCACTAAATCGCTCCCAACCTTCGTCATCAACATCTCGTACAACCTAGAGACCTCATGCCCGCCCTCCGATGTGTCATATAGTATCTCCACCGTGGCGTCCGGTTCATCGGCCAGGGTAGTTTCGGGCCACCTATTCCGGATCTCCTGCACTATCCTGTGATATGTCATATATTGACCCCTGTGCAATCCCGACCCTGCCTCTAATTCTTCAAACTCCAAAATGGTCCCATCCTGCCAAATATCTCCCATGGTGACCAACCCCACTGACTCCCAGTATATCCGGATGATTACTCTGAGCTGTCCATCTCCCTTCGCCAGTGCAACCAATGGGAACTGCGACACACACGGCAAAGGGTTACCCATCATCCGGCAGGCCCGTTTCCACATGTTCCATCCCAAAGCTAGCATTCTAGGCCGCTCCTTCATGCATGCATTAGTCACCCAGATCACCTCTCGCAGATAAAACGGGGAGCAATCCCTCCCAAACAGCCTGTGTTCAGGGGTCTCGTCGTCAGAGAGCCACCTGGACACATATTGTAGCTGCGCTGCCACATAATAGGCCTCAAAGTTCGGCAGTTTGACTCCGCCCTTCTCGTAGAAGTTCTGCAGCTTCCACAGTGCAACTCTGTTGCGCGTGCCGTGCCACAGGAATTCTCTGCAAACACTATGTAGCCTCACAAAAAACTTCCCAGGAATCATGTAGGGGATGTTGTTAAAATAATGCAGAAGCCTGGGCAGTACCACCATTTTAAGCATAGCTCCCCGACCCATCATCGCCAGTGGCAATCTTTCCCAGAACCTCATGCATTTCTCGATCTTCCCCACAGCAAGTTCAGTGTTATGCTTGTGCTCTTCCACAGTCGTGTGATACACGTCAATTCCCAAGTATCTAAAGGATCTCGTCGCCCACGGGATCTGCAACACTGGCAACCTGTCTACCGGAGTCCCCACATAGCCCCCTAGCGGAAATAGAATGGATTTCTGGGGGTTTACCGCTATACCGGACAACCAGGCATACCTCCCCATCACCTCTAAGACAAACTGCAAATTTTCTTCTGGGTATCTTAGGTATAGCAGCATATCATCTGCATACAGGGATATAAGGTGACACTCTCCTCTTACATCGATGCCGACCAGGTCATATTGCTGCCGGAGGTAAATCGCTAAGGGTTCTAGGGCCAGGATGTACAACATTGGGGACCAGGGGCACCCCTGCCTAGTGCCTCTGCACAACTGCCATCTCTCTGACACCACTGCACCCGTGCGGACCCTGGCTAGTGGTGCACTGTATAACATCTCGGCCCACCTAACGTAACCTGGTCCCATCCCGTACCATCTCAGAGCCGCCAGCAACCAAGGCCACCGAACAGAGTCGAACGCTTTAACCGCGTCCAATGCCACTATTGCCATTTCGCCGTCATCACTACAACCCCACTCGACCACCCTGTGGAGGCGTCTGTGGTTGTGAGTAATGTTCCTATTAGGGACATAGCCCGTCTGGTCAGGGTGGATCAACTTGCTGATCACTCTACGCATTCTAGTAGCCAGGACAGCTGTCAGGATCTTGCTATCTTGGTTCAGCATCGACAGGGGCCTGTAGGAGCCACAATCATGTCCCGGTTTATTTGGCTTGGGGAGCGGTATTATAATCGCCTCCCTAAGTGACTCCGGCAACCGTCCCATCTCGTACGCTTCGTTGAGCATTTCCAGCATGGGCGGGAGCACTTCCTCCGCATACACTTTATAAAATTCACTGGGGAACCCATCTGCCCCTGGGGCCTTGCTAGTGGGCAACTGTCTCACAATCTCCTTCAGCTCTTCCAGGGTGATCGGAGCATCCAGCTCCTCTCGCTCCTCATCGCTGACCTTAGGCAAGCCTATATCTTCCAGCACTTCGTCTATTTCCTCCTGGCTGCCCCCTTCGCAGTCTTCGTATAAGACCTTATAGTATTCCACGAATGCCCTGTTCACGCCTTCTTGGGTGTCTACCTCCTCCCCCCTTTCATTGGTTACCAATCTGATCGGGGATCGTGGGGTCTCACTCTTGTACAGCCAAGCTAAGAGTCGGCCCGTTTTATCTCCCCCCGCATGCACTCTCTCGATATACTTTCTATAGTTCAAATTACAGAGCCTATCCCAATGTTCCGCACACTCCTGTTGCAATTTGGAGACCGCCTCCGCATCTGTCCCACCACCTTTCAACTCCTCTTCCAGCTCAGTCTCAGCTCTATGCAGATCAGCCAGGACTCCCCCCATCAATCCCTTAGACTTCGCAATGGCGATCCCCCGCATTACGACCTTAAAGGCCTCCCATAAGGTGCCAGCCGACTTAACGCTCCCTTTATTCACCTCAAAATAAGCAGATATCTCCTCCCTCATATCCTCTCTGAAGGCAGGGTCCTTGAGCGCCTCCGCCCTGAGGCGCCATGTTGGTATACGCGCTCGTGGGGAATACAGCTGCCATCGCATGACCAGGGGCGAGTGGTCAGAGAGGACTCTCGCCCTGTAGTCTATATGTTCGCACTCCGCGACTATGTCTGGCGTAGCGAAAAAGTAATCAAGCCTCGTGTGCAGTAGATGCGGAGCCGAATAGTGTGAGTATTGCCTCACGCCCGGGTGTTTCGCTCTCCACACATCTACCAAGCCAAAATCCGCCAGCAGCGTCTGCAATACCTTAGCCACCGGGCTGGGCTTAGCCATCTTGTCATCCGACCTATCCACCCTGGGATTCAACACGCAATTAAAGTCGCCACCCCATATCACCTTTCCCCCCATCCCGACACTGAGCTTGGTGCACAGCGTCCTAAAAAATGTCGCCGTTTCCTGGTTAGGCGCGTATGTGTTTACAATGCACACTACTTTGTTCTCTACCAGCCCCCTCACCATAACCAACCTCCCATCCTCCTCTACAACCTCCTCAATTAGCTTAAATGGGACGTGTGGCGCCACCCACACCAGCACTCCTCTGGCATAGGCGGAGTACGTTGATCCTACCACTGTTCCTTTCCACTTCCTCCCTACCAGCTCCAGTTTCTCTCGCTTTAGATGTGTCTCCTGTAGCAGGGCTACGTCTATCTTCTGCCTCTTAAGATACAACATGACTTTATTTCGCTTAAGATAACTGTTAAGCCCTCTAACGTTCCACGTTAATATCCTGAGGTCTCCCATGGCCTATCAGTAGTTTCCTCCCCCCGTCCGAGGCAATCCCTCCCCACTTTGCGAACACCCAATCCCGGTTTCACCCCCAGGCTCATACAAAAACTAAAACACCCCCCCAAACCCCTACCCCAAACAACTGCCCAGCTCCATCCCTGGATCTCAGGCATCCCTGTGTTCGGTCCTCCTTGGAAAACCCAAATAGAGAACCCGACAGGGTGTCACCCCACTAACAGTGACTAAACTAAACACAAAAAAGGGGGTGTAAAGAGCGGCTTCAGGAGGCTCCTCTACTTCGCAACCATGTCCGTGCTTACGGACCACGTTTCATAACCATTGACGCGCGCATGTTCTCCAGCGAGTTCAATGACTATATTCAAGTCTCAATGTTCGTGACCCGACCGGGCCTACAGCGTTACTTATCTCGTCTTTTATTTTCCAACGGCCGTCTGAACATCTGACTCCTGAGGGCAGTTTTGTGCATCCAACCACTCCATAGCATCCTCCGGGGTGACAAAGAACAGCAGCTTGCCCTGAAAGAAAACCTTCAGTTTGGCCGGATAGAGCAACATGTATTTAAGCCCCGCTTCCCGCAATCTCCTCTTCACCGATCCAAAGTTCATACGACTGCGCTGTACCTGCAGGGTGTAATCGGGATAGGCAGTTATATTCGCCGCTCCTCGTTGTATTGTGCCTCCCTTGCGGAAGTGTTCAAGGATCCTTTCTCGGTCCCGGTAATTAAGGATCTTGGCTATCACTGGCCTGGGCGGGTTTCCCGGCGGCGGCTTCCTAGTTAAGGCCCTGTGCGCTCTCTCAACCGCAAAACCCTGCGACAGAGTGCCTCCCGTGATCTCCTGCAGTAACATGTTTTCGATAAATTCCGTTGGATTATGGCCCTCAGTTCCCTCCGGTAGGCCCACGATACGAATGTTGTTCCTCCGGGCGCGTCCTTCTGCCTCCTCCGCCCTACTCTCCAAATTGCCCACGCGTTGCACCAGGGCATGGAGTTCACGCTTATGCACAGCGCAGTCCGCCGCGGTAGGGCCCATTTCTTTCTCTAAAGTCTCCGTGCGCTCAGCCAGAGTACGCACGTCCTGCCTTAGGAGGTTCACGTCCTCCTGTACTGCCCCAACCTTGAGTTCCATTGCGGTCTTCAGTTCAGCCACAGCGAGCTGGAGCTTGGTCTCCCAGGTCGCTTTCAGGTCTGCGATTGCAGCGAGGACTTCATGGTTCGCACCCCCGGCGGCCATTTCCTTGGCTTGCGTTTTATCTTTGCTTTTGGCTCCGTCTGGGCCGGGAGGCGTCTTAGCGTATTCGTCGAGCGTGGGCTGTTTGGTCTTCGTTCTCAGGGGCTTGTTTGACATGTCTCCCGTCCTACTATCCCTGCTCGGATCCAGGGCAGGGTGTCACAGTGCGCTCTTCGGGTGCCCCATCATTATCGCCACATCTCTGACACAAAGTTCCTTTGTCCTCCGGCTCCCCCGGCCATCTGGCTAAGCCAGGTCGCGTCTCGCCCTTTGAAGCGCACTTTAGGCCATGAAGGGCCCGGGGCTCAGTTCCAGGTCACACCGCACACTCCGGTTACAAAGTATCTTCGGCCAGGCCCTGCTCCCTTCCCAGGTCCGCGCCGTCGGCCTCGCAGGACTGGGTGTCTTTAATGACCACGATGCACCCGAGTCATGCACCTTCCCCACCACCACGCTCCAGTGCAACCGTCAGGCGCCCAGATCAATCACTCCTTTGTTCCTTCGTTAGGCGGCGGCGGCCATTTTCTCGTTCATCGCACTCTCGCCTCCAGATCTTCTTTTAGCTTCTTGTTGCGCTCTCACAGTGCAGGCCCGTATCGAAACGTGTCCACACGTTCACCTGAGATTCATGTACGCAGTCATATCAGTCTCAGCCAAATTACATCGGTCCTTGCACGGTTTTCCGTCGGATAATGTACGGATCTTCGGGAGCCCCTGTACAGACACGTCCTTTCACATGGCTTCCTAGCCACGCCCCCCAATAATAGGAATTTATCATCAGCACCTACTAACAATGCTGTTGCAAGCTCAATTCGTGATGTTGGTGAGAAGCAAAAACCTGACAAGGCAATGGAAAGCGCAAACGACAGTGCTTATGCATGCCAAGCCCTAGATGACTCAGGCAAAGACGGATTGCCAACACCAGGCACGGCTTTAGCGAATGCCGATGTCCGAACTTTAGACCAGGGTTCTTCTTACTCACCTCCCAGAAATGCTAGCATGGATCTAAGCTCCATGGCAAGAGCCTGACGTCTTCAACAAATAATTGAACTGAAATTAAATTTAAGTCATTCCGCAGTCGACGGGCCTGCTCTTCCATCAATAAACGTGAGCACACCATGTCCAAAAAATCATAGTATCTCCACCGTGGACCATGAATCTAAAGTACAAAAGTTTTCACTCCAAGACGATCAGTTGGAGACTGAACATCTGCAACCACCATTGAATGGAAATGACCTATCAATGCAAAATGAGCAACATCTGAGTCTATCTGCTGAAACCTTAACTCAACTCTACAATAATGTTGTAGCTGCCTCCTCAATTGTCCTAATACCATTCACCAAACTATACGAATCTTTGAACGGGACAATTAGTGACCAAGGAGTAATGCTCTCAAACCTTACAAACAAAAAGGAAAAACTTGAACTGTTCTCTGGGTTCTTACAGAAACAAATAGAACACCAGTCAGATTTGTCTGTTCGTTGGCAAGAACGCCTAAGTGATTTAGCGGCTCGACATCACTGCCAAAACGACAACTTAATAGAAAGTCTGCTAGAGGCTGTGCGATGGATGCGCCTCCAGTCCAGAGATGTGGGAAAGAAAACTCAGATGTGTGATCCTTCTCCGATGCACAACAACTTGCCAAAATCGTTGTTGCCACAAAGTAAAAATAAGAGCGCAAAGGACTAGGGGAATTGCTTGGTAATAAACCCAGCAATAGACCAATGCATAAGGCCCCACGTCACTTCAACGCATGACATTCAACCTCCGATAACGGTTGTGGACGACTTCATGCCTCAAGATATATCTCAAACTCTTGATCACAACAACATTGTTGTGGTGAGTAAAGCAACAAACACTTTTCAAACACTTGAGGACAACACAAATGCAACTGGAAACCTGCAATGTGATGCTGGTGAGCAACTGCCACCACCCAAGGCACATATGGCTCCAGCCTCGATCAATAACTTGGAGAATTTGGCATCATGAGCGCCTCCCAAAAACTCAAAATGTTCATTTGATATTTTCAATGGTTCCGCGAAAACAATTTTGACGGCAGAAAAACTTGCTAATTCAACCAGAATAGAAATTAAAGCCCCTTCTCCGGACAACAAAAAGACTCAACTTAAACGCAAACATCCAAATGTAAAAAAATTCATAACGAATCTCACTACGCCAATAAAATCTGGCTTGTTCGATCGTTCATCAAGAACTAACAAGCAGCCTGTTAGGGCCGTGTTAGACAAAGAATTTGATAAAGGAAACGATCTGCAAACTAACAAACAGTCAGTAAAACGCCACCGCCTCGAATCAGATGAAACAAGCAATAGCAGTCTTGCTTCCTCCTCAGAAATAGATCTACGTGACCTGTCAACATACTCAGCAGACGCCGATGACCAAGACGCGCCAACAAATAATGGCCGTCCGACTGTGAGCTTGGGCATCCAGTGGATTTCATCTGCCGAAAATCGGCAACAATCAAAGATACTATCCGGGACTCAATCAACTAGACATACCCTCTCAAAAGAAAAGGTAACATCAACCTTGAGAGCACCGTCAATACTTGCTTCAAAGTTAAATCCAAAATTGACGTCCAATCAGAGGTACTCAAAAACCCAATATTCATCTAGGGTACATCTTACCAAAAATCGAACAACCAATACTCGGCTATGGAAATTACGCCTTCAAAATATTCAAACAGACGAAAATGAGGTCAACCTAAACAGAGCCAATGTTATGAAATTGTTTGCTTGCGTT
The DNA here is from genome assembly GCF_040938575.1 of Ambystoma mexicanum. Classification (NCBI taxonomy): domain Eukaryota; kingdom Metazoa; phylum Chordata; class Amphibia; order Caudata; family Ambystomatidae; genus Ambystoma; species Ambystoma mexicanum. The sequence goes on along the minus strand of NC_090926.1, from coordinate 1,076,848,930 downwards.
CCAGCTCTGCGGACAATATCTTCGGCTGATATAAAGATCGTCGAATATCCAACTGAGTTAACTTCGGATCAAGTATTATTACATATTGGTTCCTCGGCAGTGAAAAACTTGTTATTGCAAGCAATAGAAGATCTATTCATATTTGGTTTCGATCTAACTCTGGAACCTGAGCATGAACTTCAACAAGAATCCTAGGGGCCAGATTCCTGCGGAAATGCGAAAGGCTTGGACAAACAACGAACTACACTGCGGAAATCATTGGCTTACCCTCCGGCAAAATATGAGAGCCGGACCCAGAAATCACTCCTCAAAACTCAGTCAGGAATGTTTCCCGCCAATGATAAACATCAATAACAATGATTGAAGACGATCAACTCAGCCCAAACTGTGCTATCTTGGAATACACAAGGCCTCGTCCATCTGTTTAACAACTTCGAGGTGCCAATGGAAAACCTCTTTGCTGTATGCCTACAGGAAACTTGGCTACGTGAGCCACCAACCTGTGATGGTTTCAGTACATTCCTAAATCCTGCAGGGAAAAATCCCACTGGTCACCCATTTTCTGGTTTAGTTACCCTACTGAAGATCTATAATTGGATGACGCCGCTGGAATCGTTAAACCCAAATCCTTTTGTTCAGGGCACTCTAGTCCAAATAAAATCTACAACGAATTCGGAGAATCAACATCTACTACTAATAAATGGATACTGGAATCCCGCTATGATTTCCTCAAACAATTTCATCAGTGCCGTAACAACCTTAATCGATGACACATCATTGAAATATCACAATATATCTATAATGATATGTGGGGATCTAAATTGTAGTTGGTACAACTACAAAAATGTAACAAAGACAAACACGCTGAAGCCTCCAGATGCTGTAATTAAAAGAGGTCAATTATGGAATGACGCACTAGCAATAAGGAACTGCACAATGGTCAACGGGAAAACCAAAGGAGATGACCCTTGTAATCCAACTTGGCGAGGTCCACACAGCCGAAACACATTGGACTACATTTGGGTTTCTCAAAATCTGTTTGAACGAGTGGCATCCTTAAATGTAATCCCAATGACCAACAGCGATCACGTCCTCCGCTACCTAGTCTGGGAGTCTGATTGGAGAGTATCCCCCAATAAATATGATGCACAACTTACATAAAATGCGGCAGGAAATTGCTTGAGGATCAACAGGTCTCACATCGGAAAACTCTGTATTAACCTAAACAAGGGGAACTAGGTGAACTATGTCCCCCTGTTACTAGACCTCAAGCAGAAAATGGCAGATTCCCGAGTACTTGGCCACTCAAACAAACACTTGTTCAGCAATGTCATCGTACATGCTAAATGGGAACTAAGAAAAGACTTGCGTCAGATAAAGAAAACGAAGATACCATCTGATAGCATGGCAACCAAAGTGAAAGCAAGACGTCAAGCCTATCGACATTGGCTAAAAGCGCACTTAGTGACGATAGAGCAAAACCGTGCTGAATTGATGTTAAAACTGCTCATCACAAAAAAAAAAGCGTGATATCTGGGCCATCTTAAACAATGGAAACACAAAAGCTGTGCCAATAATCGTTAATTCAATTGACGGTACAAAATGGACAAAGTACTTTAGAAATAGTTACAAAAAACCTATGAAAGACACCCTAGTTCAAGCAAGTGAGTCAGCATCAGCTTGGGACATAATACCACGAAGCGACGAAATTGAATTCGTAATACAAAATTTAAAAAATTCGAGAGCAGCTGGCCCGGACTGAATTTCAAACATCATGCTGAAGGAAAATAAAGACCACTGGGCTAAGCTCATCGAATCCCTGTTTGGAAGAGTGTCAAAAAGCAAGTGCATTCCAGACTCATGGTCAAAAGCTATTGTGGTTCCCATTTACAAGAAGGGTGATAGAAATGAGCCGGCGAATTATCGTCCCATCGCCCTCCTTGATACAATCGGGAAAATCTTTGGCTCGTTTCTTCGAAAGAGACTTGCCACTTGGGCCTCCGTGTCAGGGAAATGCGACATTCGACAAACAGGCTTTACCGAGTGTGTTGGAGTCGATGCAAACTTGCTACTATTAAATGTCCTAAAATTGGAAGCTCTTCGTGCAAAGAGGAAAATCTTCTTTGCTTTCATAGACTTGAGGCAAGCCTTTGATACAATAAATCGCCAGAAATTGTGGTCAAAGTTACAAAAGTGGGATTGTCCATCATCGATCTTGGAGCCACTTAAAGCTCTTCATTCTAACAGCACGTCCAGATAAGGTTTAATCGACAAGGCGAGTTAAGCCTGCCGATAACTACATACAAAGGCATCAAGCAAGGCTGCCCATTAGCCGCTGAACTATTCAAACTTTTCATAGCTGACCTGCCTGAATGGCTAGACCCAGTGCCGTGTTTCCCGCCCAAGATCAATAACACCCCAATCAGATGCCTCATCTATGCAGATGATATAGTGTTAACTGATTACACGCAGATTGGCCTACAGCATCTCTTGACACGATTGAACAAATACATGGATACTAATGAGTTGTTGATAAACACCGAAAAAACAAAGATTATGAGTATTGGTCACACGCTCAGCAGGTCTGATAAAAAATTCAAATGGCATATTGCAAACGACAATCTGAGTATCGTAAAATCTATAAGATACTTGGGTGTGGTATTGAATGACTCCATCTGCGAAACTCCGTGGACGAAAGACTTGATCAACAGAACAATTAAACTTGACCTACAAGGAGCTAAGATTAATCATGACTATGGGAAATTCACCATCGCGCCAATAATGACATTCTATCTCCAGAAGTTTATCCCGACAATTGTATTCGGTGCCAAAGCTGGATGGAACCTGGACCATCGTCTTTGGAACAGATTGGAAGGCATCTTCTGGAGACGCGTGCTGAGGCTTCCTCATTACATTTCTGTATCTGCACTGAGATATGAACTTGCAATCAATTCACTTTACATGGAAATCTCTCACGACCTTAAGGAAAATGTACCTCAGTTCAAAAATACCGGCATATAAAATATTTAAGATTGAAAGCGTTGAGACGCAATCCAAATTAATTCTAACCTGGAAGCAAAAACTGGAGCCTATTATGGAAGCCGCAAACATAAGTAGACCCGAGTTAATCAACCGTCCCCAACACGCTAAAAAACTTTTTTTAAAATGGGATTGGATTCAAAACATCGAAAAACGCCTACACTCAAAACTGCGCTTCCACTAGGCCCAGGAGCAATCAAACTTCACAACCCACCGAAATACTTATTAGACGGCTCCATCACAGAAATAAGTTCCTAAAATTCAGGCTGAATGCCCTAAACAATCGGGAAATGCTCTGGATAAGACGGAACAAAGATATCACAGATGACAAATGCAGATTTTGTGGAACCAGTGAAACCGAGTCCTTAAAACACTTGATAATTGCCTGTACAGGTACATCTAGCCAGCGGACTCTGCATCTGAACAGCTTTAAACCCCAGACCAATGACATGAATGAATGGTGGGCATATGTCAGTGCCGGTCGAAACATCAAACTATCATGCAGGATAATTGACTATCTTGACATGATTCTTTGTGACAAAAGCCCTTTGCCCGACGAATGCCACTTGTGTAAATCCTTCAGTTTAATTGATAATTGATTAGGAACCTTAAGACTTACTAAAACTTTCCATCATCATTGACGGTAAACACGGATTCAGGGGTTGGAAATGTCCTTGTGATGAGGATGTATAAATGTAACAAAAGTTTGATATTGATTTATTAAACTGAAGTTTTACAATAAAAAAATAAAAAATATCCACAATTCCATCTAAGTGTGGCCATGCTAATATTCACAATTCTATCTAAGTGCGCCTGCCGGTATGGATATGGTCCGTCCGGTACGTACGAGTCGGTGTGTCACTTCAGGGCTTTTGTCTGGGTCTAAGTATGTGATCAGTCTCAGGAGCCTTCCTTTTGTGGCTATTTTCCATGATATCCTATGCTCTGTCGAGTGGTTGGTTCTTTGATTTGAGTGTTTGTCCAATTTGAGAGTGGCCGAGGTTGGAGTTATTTTCATTGTTGTTTTAATGTCTAGGCATTTGAGTGCATCTCTGTTGTGGTTATGCTGTGAAGAGCCATGATTTGAGGAGTTTCCTGAATGCTAGGTGGTTTGTTGTGTTCCGTATATTCTTAGGTAGGTCATTCCAGGTTTTCGGTGGCTGGTGAGAGAAAGAGGATCCTCCAAGTTTTTTTCTGTTGTAGGGTTTTGGTTCCAGGTGTATGTCGGTGCTTGATCTTAGTGTTCTTGTCGGTTGATGTAGGCGTAGTTTGTCGCTTAGGAATTCTGCACCTTGTTTGTGTATTGCTCTGTGCGTGATGCACATGGACTTGAACTTTATTTGCTGTTTTAGTGGTAGCCAGTGTAGTATTTTTAGCACGGGTGTGATGTGTTCTCTACTGGGTAGCTTGAGGAGGAGTCTGGCTGCTGCATTTTGTATGCATTGCAGTTTTTTTAGAAGTCGTTCGGGCATGCCCACATATGGGCTATTGGCATAGTCTACTCTGGACATGATCAGAGCGATGATGGTAAGTGTTTTGTTGGCAAACGACAGGAACAGTAGGATCCTTTTTGCTGCTTGCAGGAGGAAGAAGCATTTCTTGATTACTGAGTTTACTTGTGGCTCTAGAGTGAGGTTGTTATCCATCAGGACCCCTAGGTTTTTTACAGTTGATGATGGTTCTGGTGTGGTGCCGAGCTCTCTTGGCCAGGGGATGTAGTTGATGTCTCCTCCCTTTTTTGAAACAATCATTATCTCTGTTTTGCCTGGGTTGATTTTGAGATGGTTGAGGTTCATCCAGTTGAATATGTCACAAAGGCAAATCTCTAGTGTGTTGTTTTCTTCTCGGATGTCTTGTATGTTGAAGATTATTTTAACATCGTCGGCGTAGTTGTAGCATGCGAGGCCGTGTTTTTTGATGAGTTTGATTAATAGGTACATGTAGATGTTGAATAGAAGCGGCGTGAAGGATGATCCTTGTGGTACTCCGCACATGGAGTCTCTGGGTTTGGATTTAAAAGGTTTCATCCATACTGTTACTGTTCTGTTTGTTAGGAAGGATTTGATCCATAGTATGGTGTGGATGACAGTGTCGAAAGCTGCAGACAGATTAAGGAGAATCAGGGCGGTACTGTTGTCCGAGTCTGCGTTTGTTTTTAGGTCGTCCCATATTGAGAGAAGAGCTGATTCTGTTCCTCTCATAGGTCTGAAACCAACTTGTGCCTGGTCTAGTAGGCAATGCTCTTCTATGAATTCTTGGGTTATTTGATAGACGTACGTTTCTAGCAGTTTGGCTATGTAGGGTATGTTGGAGATGGGTCTGTAGTTGGATAAGTCCTCTACTTTTCCTGTTGTGTCATTGAGTAGCGGCTTGATGTAAGCTGATTTGAAGACCTGTGGTACTTTACCTGTTGAGATTGAGAGGTTGAGGAGGTTCCTGTGGTATTCCATGGGGGTTCCTTGTTTGAGAATTGTTTTGTATATGCCCGGGGGGCAAGGGTCTTCAGGAGAGCCTGATTTGTTGCTTTGGTTTACCAGTTTGACGAAAGCCTCAACTGATATTTCTGGGAAGTTTTGTAGCTTGTTTGCGTGTTCCTCGTCGGTGTCGGTGGGGTTTGAGCTGTGATCGCTTGGTCTGTTTTGTATGGTGTGTTGGATGGAGGTTATTTTGTTTTTGAAGTGGTCTCCGAGATCCTCGCAAAGTTTCATAGATGGAATTGGCGTGTTGTTGCAACACGGTGGGTTTTTTATTTTGTTTATGATTTTGAATAGTTCTTTTTGAGGGTTTTGTGCTCTGAAGATTCGGTTGTCGTAATGTTTCCTCTTTGCTTTTTGTATTTCCTTTTTATATGAGCGGGTCTGTTGTAGGAATTCCAATTTGTTTGCAGTGGTGTTGTTGGTCCTCCATTCAGATTCTAGTTTTCGTTTTTTTCTTTTCATGGCGTTGAGTACTGGGTGAACCATTTTGCTGTAGTTTTCTTACGTGATGGGGTGAAGGGCTTTTCTTTGGCAATGTCGTCTAGGGTTGTTGCGATCCAGGTATGAAGTAGGGCAACTTTTTTGTCTAGGTCTGCTTCTTCCATGGTTGATGCTTGTGGTTTGCCGAGTTCTAGGAGCTCGGTTAGGTTGGAGTTTTTTATGGTTCTCCAATTTCTTTTCGTCATGATGGGTCGTTTTTCTTGTTGCTTTTTTGTTGGAGTGGTCGTTGTGATTATGAATGGAATGATGAGGTGGTCGCTCCAAAGTATCTGAATTGGGGGTGCCGTGGTGATGAGATCCTTGTTGGCGAAGATTTCATCAAGTGTGTGCCCTGCTGAGTGGGTTGCTCCTTTGACTAGTTGTTGTAGATTCATGGCTGCTAGTTAGGCGGTTAAGGATTTTAGTGTGGTTGTGGTTTCTTCGTCGAACCAGATGTTGAAATCTCTGAGGATGATCAGATGATTGTACTTGATGGCTAGGATGGTGATTGCTTCCGTGAAAGCGTCGATGAAAGTCGCATCGTAGGTTGGTGGTCTGTATATCAGTATGAATTTCAGGTTAGTTTTGGGGCTTACTGAAAGTCATAGTATAAAGGATTCGCATTTATCGATGTTTAGTGGATCTTCCATTTTGATGGCCAGTTGTTCCTTGTGGATGATCGCTAGTCCCTCCCCTCTTTTGGATTTTCTGTTTGTTTAGATGCATTTGAAGTCTTCAGGCAGGCAGTTGTTGAGGGTGATCTTGTAGTTGTCGTCTAGCCATGTTTCGGTTACAAATAGGATGTATATGCCTCCTTCTGACAGGAGGTTGTATATTTCAGTCGAGTGTTTGGACATTGACCTTGCGTTTATTAGGTTACAGTGGATTCTCTGGGTGAGATTTTGTTTTGAGGTTATTTGTTGTTCAAGTTTGTAATTGTCTGCTCGTGGTGTTTCCGCATTGATGTCGGTAGGATGAAGAACGGCGACGGCTGCTTCTTCATTGAAGCGGTCCAATAAGTTGATAACAGGGCTGATTAGTCTTTTTGTTTCTGCTGTGATGCTGCTCGGTTGAAGATCAGCGGTGGTTTCTTCATTGAGTCCGATTGTTGGGTTGGAGGCAGGGTTGGACTGGCCCTTTCGGTCTTTCGGCCTGTGACCGAACAACTTTGGGGTCCCCTGGGGCCGGTTTTCCGGCAGCCACCTCTGGGCCGTTTTTTAAAAAAAAATTACAATGTAATTTATTGGCAGGCCTAGTGTGTGTGTGTGCACGCGGCAGCGCCATGGAGCAACAGCTTGCGAGTCGCGAGTACTGTGGTTCACAGCAGGCCACCGGCTGGAAAGTCAGATGGGAGAGTGGGGGGGGACGGGTTGGCTGGGCCGCCTGCGCCGCCTGGGCTGGGCAGCAGGGCAGGGCAGGGAGCCAGGAGGGAGGCGCCGCCGGCTGCACTGTCTGCAGTCTACTCTGCACACAATCATCATATCAAGGTAACATTAGATTTTGTTACGTTACCTTGCTTTGATGATTGCATCTGCATCATGCATGCATCATAATTTATGATGCATGCAGATGCTGGGCATAGCATAATTAAATTCATCACGGTCATTGGGCCACGGCCGGCCGCCGTGCTGGCCGCCCCGGCCGCCACTGCAGGGGCCGGTGCCGTGCCGCCTTTGATCTATGGGAGGGAGGCAGGCTGATGCAATTGCAAACAACACTAAAGCAATTGTAACACCTGCCTCCCTCCGAGTCCTGACCGGGCTGACCCTGTGGGGGGCAGGGCAGCCTGCCTGCAGGGCTGAGAGCTGGGGCCGGCACTGCCAGAACAGACACATTTCACACTAGTTGCTTCAACTTTGCAGGCAGTGACAACACATTGCACTTCTTTGCAAAGTTGAATCAACTTCAGTTGTGCCTGGGTGCTGAGGCCCTGGGCCGCCAGCATCGCAGAACAAACAAGCCAATGAAAATTCGGCTGGGCCCGCCCAATAGACTGTGCCGGCCGCCAATTGACAGTATGCTGCTATTTCTTTGCTAATTGCCCTGGCCCTGGGCCTCTGACCCACCCTGGCCCTGGGCTTGGCATGATTTATTTGGGCACAACGCAGTCACACTGACACAGCACTCGCCGGGCAGAGACTGAGAGAGAGCCACCAGTGCCACCAGGCACCAGCTGAGCTGAGCCCCAGTGCAACCCAAGCACACCAGTGGACCTCACCAACTTGGAGGCTGCCAGCCCAGTGCCACTAGTGCCCAGTGCCCACACACACAGCCACAGGAGGTCCGGACCACCACCACCAGGCAGCAGGCGAGGCAGCCAGCAGACAGTGCCCAGTGCCACCCAGGCCACAGACAGCACAGCAGCCAGCCAGCCAACAGCCAGCCAGTATGCCACTGAGGTAAGGACTCGTACTATTCTCGTAGGGGTTTGGCAAATGCAGGATGAGGCAGGGTCCACAGGGGGTCAAAGAACCCATTTGCGGCGAGTGACTGTGAATACCGTTTGTAAGCAAACAATAGAAATGCCTCTGTCGAGCCCGAGCGCTTCTATTTTCAGCAGGTCAAAACTGCCGGGGTTATTTCCTGGCCCCGGCCCTCACAGCAATAGCCTTTCCATGTGTGCACTTGCACGCTCTGAATTTTTTTTTAATGTATGTAATGTGTTTATATAGAGCACAAAAATGTGCTGGGCCTCCTGCGACAGGGTCAGTGGGTGACACTCAGATCCGACTGCATGGCACAGTGAAACCTGTGTTTTGAATTAATGTGCACATTTGCAGCAAGTGCATACAGAAAGATGGTGAGTTTTGATGATGCAATATTGGATGGGTGGAGCGCGGGGATCTCGTTGCCCCCTAAATTTTGCAGCAAAAAACAGCAAAAGAAGCACTGTAAAAATGGTTTGGTAAAAACACAGAAGAGACGCAACAAAAAAGTGAGTCTAGACTCTTTATACTTTCCCGTGCCCTCTCTGGATGCAGCTCACAGCCTCAGCACTAGTCACTTGAGGCGCTGAGTTTGCTACTGCGCTCCGGGAGGATCCTGGGGGCTCCCTTTGAACACGTCCTATGCAGGAGTTCACTGCAGCAAGCCTTTTTCCTCACAGGCTTCAGGAACTGTTGCAACATGAGCCATTTCTTAGTTTTGGCTATTAGATGGTGCTTAAGTCAGTGTCACTTATAAACCCAAAATGTCACATGAGAGTACAGCTATGAGGGAGATGGCATGTGAGAAGGCGTTTAGTTATTTACCCACCCATTGACTGCCCGGTGCCATGCTAACACTATAGCCGTTCACACCTGCCACCTGCCCCTCCCCAGGGCATCCATTTGAGCTTGCTCTTTCAAGCAGTAACATAAAACTCTAGTCCACACAAGTGCTATTGCTAAGCAGTCGTCTGAAAGTTATTGGCTTAATTTCAGTTTTAAATGTGCTCCTGATGGCAAAAAACTCTTAACCAGTTATGTCTTCAGCCACTTCATTTGCAAGTAATGTGTGTCCTCTCATCCATTCCATGCACTGAATTACTGTTAAAAACAAACATTGGCACATTCAACAGTTTGGACTTGTGTACAGATGGGCCTTAGCTGTGTCCTGCTGTCGCATGCCCAGGTATTTGCACCATTTAACCTGCAGTCCGGACCTCCAATTCCTGGTGAGCTGCAGGGGTACCCAGTGGCACCACCAGCTAGCTCAGTAAGTTTTCGCGGATGCGGCGGGGTTAGTTCTGATGGTGGACGTTCCTGAACTCCTGATGGTAGGTCGCTTTTGCCAAGTGTGTTGTGTCGCAGCCCAATGTGCACTTTTTTTTAGTCCGGACCGCTCTGGTGATTCGGGTTCCCCCCATGGATGTCACCCCCCCCTTTCACGTGGCATGCATGGTCTTAGCCAACACTGACAGAAACCCAAAACCCATCTTTTTAACTAATGCCCTATCCCTCTGGCTCATTCCATCTTTATCTGAGCCATATAGCACCTAGATGCCCATGGGCTTTGTGCGCTTGCAAAAATTGTCACATAAATAAATAAATAAATAACCAAGCGATAGATGGGAGTACTTTTGCTATGATCTCAGATCAGAGCCCAAGTAAGGAGTGAGTAGCTTCTGTAGTACCAATTCTTTTTTTTTAAATGTTGTCTTGTGTTTGTAGTTCTCTAGTCCAGGTACTTTCAAAATAGCAAATGCAAACTCAGTGGGTTACAAGGGCCTCTAAACACTAGATTGGGGCCCTGCTGGTTTGCATAGATTACGTTTTATACTGTATATACACTGTCCCTTGTCCTTGGTCTATGTGCCTCATTTTACATGTGCCCCAAGATCACCCGGCTCACTTTATTCATCCGGCCATTGCATCTTGAAAAGGCACTATGCAAAGCCCCTCCCCCACCTGCACTGTATCCTTTCATGTCTCGTTGGAAATGACATCCCTGGGTTTAATAAATGATATCCACACACACCACGCTGGTAAAAACATGAGATGACTTGGCAATGCATTCTGGGTCGGACTGGGACAAGAAATAGGCCTGGTCACCCAAAACAAAAGTGGCCCACCCCTCGCCTCACGACCCTTGAGCTCTGATGACATCACCAGAAGTGATGTCATTTGACCCCTCCCCAAAGTGACATCCCGGGAAGCGATGAAACACAACCTTTCACCCCTTGACAAAACAGAAAGTGGCATCAAATAACATTGTTTCAAGTACCGTAAATTACTGTGAATCCAAGCAGACGTCCAAGGCCAAATGATAATATGTTATTGTATATGACTTACGCTTAAGCTCTTTTTTATAGAACAAATATGCATACAATATCACCCAACCTGTGTTGGTACTCATTTATCGACCTAAGAAGGATGAAAAGCTTTTTGAAAAAGAAAAACAAAAAATTGAAAAAAAAAGACATCTTTCTTTTCCCAATTTTTTTTCTTCCAAAGTGGCCCAGGCTTGGCCAGAAACCAGCCCCCACTCCCCAGGGACGATTTTGGCCCGGCCACAGGCTGAAAGGCCGAGGGGCCAATCCGACCCTGAATGCATTTTATGAACTGAGATTGACTAAACATTGGTGAAGAAAAAAATCCATTGTTACGTTTGGTTGCAAGTTCCTGTGAAACAGTGATAGAGGGTGTGTGTCTGTCCACTAGGTCCGCGTAAACGTGGCTTCTGTAGAGAAGATGTCACTTGTGTGTCTTGTGTATTGCCTTTTCCTGTTAGTTGATGTAATGTAATCGGGAAAGTTTGCCTCCCCCACCCTCCACTTCAACTTCCCACCCACCGTTTGCACCTAACCAATTCAATGACCACAAAACACACACGGAGGAGCAACAGCGTCCAGTAAAAGCCATTTGCAAGTTGCAACCGATGGGCAGGACGCCATGATGTGTTGGTTTAAATTACTTTAGACTGCCTGGGTGACTGGGGCGATTGTAGATTGGGAAGCATTTGACCCAGGCCTAGTAAAACATGAACAGGCAGTTGCCTGCCTCGTGTCAGAAGTGCATTTGCCACAGTCCAGTTAACATCCTTATCTCTGGACGGGGGCAACTGGTAAACTAACACAAACGGGCCCAAAGTTTCTAAAATAGAACGAAAGTCGCCCCCCTTCTGTGGCCATTGCCATTTTGTTTGTTGGAAGTGTCCCCCCAGCACAGGTAAACACGGTGGCTTCTACCTGTACCTGGCACATGGGGAGGGGAGCTATGCAAATGGCCGTGGTACGCAAGTGCATAAACGCTCACCCAGCAGATGTTCTGTTGGGCACAGCGCTCTGTTGCCTTTCGTACGGTCTCCAGGCGCTCTGGCAGGTTTGGAATTAGGGGTGCTTGAGGTTAGACCATACCCACTCACACTCTCCATGAGCTTTCTTTTTTCTTTTCTTCTCATTTCAGCCACAACATTGTGGCCTTTAATTGTGATCAGGTCCTTCTAGGTAGGCTGCACTGTCTGATAACAGTGTGCCAACGGTTGTTACCTAAGGTCACTCGCTGGGCCATTACGAGATTGTACAGCGCACCTGGAATGCCATTATCAGTTAATTACCACCTGGGGAGTTGCAGAATACCATTAGCAGGCAAGTAATGCGGGATGTATCAGTCAGTATAAGCCCACATCCATTCCTGTTTCCTGTGCCTCTCCTGCAGTCTTCCATGTGTTTTGTTTTGGCTGGTGCCGTGGACACCGAATTCGCCCATCACAGTCCCTGCCCCCACACCACCTCTACCAGTCCCTCACACCCCTGCAGATCATTCCCTCAGACACATACGCTCACTTACCTGCCACAGGTGTCTCTCTCTTCGCGCTACATCTTGGCCGCAGCTTCATGATTTAGAAATAGTAAAAAGACTGCCGCCCTATTCCTAACAACGGCTTTATTCGTTCATAGATTTTTTAGACGATAATTGGCCATGTGCGAAATGCACAAAGCTGATTCCGTGGCATAACACAGAACAGGCTTCCTATTATGATAATGATGTGTTATTTATATAGCGCCTTAATCCAAAGTGCTTTACAGAGCACATATTTACATACAATATCACCCAACCTGGGAGCAGCCTCGGACTGGCCTGTAGGACAATAGGTCCAGGGCCAACCAAAAACACAAAATGCTGGTGTCGGCCTGTTTTTTGCCCAAAGTGGGACCCTTATTGGCCCATGTGGGCCAGTTTGATGAGTTAATTCACACTGCGACTAGTAGTTTTGACCAGTGTTGCTGAATAAATATTCTTTAAAATGTACAATTTGCATGTCACTTTATCAAAAAGTTCCCCCTTGGTACTATTCAAACAGTATCACAAAAGGAATGAAAAGCCATTTGCAACTGCGGGCCACTTTTTCTTTGGTGCCTGAGACAATTGCCTGGCCCAGTCTGACCCCGAATGATAGCTAGCCTTTGTTGCTGACTGTGTGCAGTTCGGAAGCACCCCACAGTGTCTTTGTCGAGGGCATAGGGGCATTGGTATCCCGAAAGGGGCCAGGGATAGGCAGTGATGTGTACGTTGGCTGTATAGTCGTTGTCTGGAGGGAGGGGTCTGACGTTACTCTGTGAGATGCAGTAGTTGTTCTTCGAAGAGTGTGATTGGACGTGAAGTGTTGGGGCACACAATTAAAATAGGGTGCCAAGGGCAAAAACCAGTGGCACAACCATTACACCAGGGCAACGAATTCATACAAGCCCACATCAGTAGCCCACAGTTTGGGATCCATCCGGATTCCTTCTGCCGCTACAGCCCTCTCTGTCTTGCCCGGCCGACACAGCACCAAACTTTCTGCTACTGCAGGAAATGTGGAACACAGGGAAGGCGTCTTTTGGTGCAGTACCTCATGCTTTATTTATTATTTTTTGTATTTATTTTGCATTTTTAAAGCGCTCACAACTGGCAATTAATTCAAATCCCTACCCAGATCCTTAGTGCATGTGTACTCTTGGTGCAAATAATGCTGTGCCTCCAAGCGGAAGCAGATAAGCGTGCGTCATGCGCAGTGCAAGCAGAAGGTAAACTCAGAACTGATGAAATGCTGACCCTTCCAGCTGGGATGGAGTGGGGGAGCTGGGACACGTTGGTATTTGACAAAGGTTTGGCAGAGGGCGTGCCAAACAGAACTTAACTGGTCTGCTGTTTAATCTCAGTTACCAGTTTAATGGTATCCACTACGTAATAATTGCTCATTTTACTATAGCTGATAGGATAGCTCAGTGGGTTGAGTGCTCGCTGCTGTGATGTGTGTGCGTGATCTGCAGGTTGCAGCTTCAAATCCCCAGCAAGGCCATCTCAGCCTTTCATCCTTCTGAGGTCGATAAATGAGTACCAACACGGGTTGGGTGATATTATATGCATATTTGTTCTATAAAAAAGATCTTAAGTGTAAGTGCTATACAATAACATATTATCATTTGGCCTTGGATGTCTGCTTGCATTCACAGTAATTTGACAAAATGGATATATACACACAGATATTAATGATACATATGGTGATCCATTCTTGCATGCAAAGTTATGTTATTTTATGAGTTGTATTGTAATGTAACAGACACATGAACCCTCCATAAGTAGCATTTTCTGTAGAGTCGTGAATTGACGCGATTCACAGGTGATGGTTTGAGGGCCACTATTTTTGATGCGAGGGGTGGGCCACTTTTTTGAGGCGAGGGGCGGGCCACTTTTTTGAGGCGAGGGATGGGCCACTTTTTTTGGGGTGTCCGGGCCTGTTTCTTGTCCCAGTCCGACCCTGAGGTAGCATTGCTGGTTGTCGGTGCTTCGCCGTATTGTGCGGGATGTAGTGGAAATCGATGTTACTCCTCAGTTCTTGTGATGTAAGGGATAATGGGGTTGGGGCCCTCCCACTCTCTTGTTGGGTGCTCCCATCTTTTTTCTGCGTGTTTCAGGAAATTCTTTGCATGTTTCGAGGTTTCCATGTTGGGGTGTCGGTGTACCGGGGTTGTTGCAAGGTAAGGTATGAGGTATAAGGATTTTTCTCTTGTAGATGTTGTTCCGGTTTTGGCTTTTTTAGGCGTGTTTTCTTCCAATTGGGCTGCTTCTTGTGGGTTCTGTCGGTGTTGTGTGTTCGTGTCTCTTGTTGCACGATCTTGTTCTCTTTCTCGGCGTCCTTTTCTGGGTCGGGCCATTTTCCAGTTTAAGTGCAGGCGTAGAAAGGTGGTTGGTCCTCTATGCTGTGTTGTGCAGTCGCAGTGACCTCAGTTTTTCCTTCTCTGGATACGCTGGGGTGTTCTCTGGCTCAGTGTTGCTTTCCTGTCGGTGGGTATGGTGTGTTTCCTAAGGGTGCACTGTCGGGGGGGGGGGGGTTTAGGGTTTTAACCGTCTGCTGGAATGGGGCTTAATTGAGTTAGGTTGTGGTGGGTTTCCGGGATTGATAGAGTACTGAACTAAGTGCAGTTAGATTATTTGAGAGACCTGTATAGAAAGCAATTTGGAGACAGAACCCCTGCTAGACTTAAGAGACCTGTACAGTGGTAGAGAGGCCTAACCATGCAGTCTACACATCAAACAACGCGGTTTCGAGACAGAATCCCTGCTAAATTTGAGAGACCTGTATAGTGGGAGAGAGGCCTATCAGTGCGATCTAAACATCATACAAAGCAATTTGGAGACAGGGCCCCTGCTAAATTTGAGAGACCTGTATAGTGGGAGAGAGGCCTATCAGTGCAATCCAAACATCATACAATGCAATTTGGAGACAAAGCCCCTGCTAAATTTGCGAGACCTGTATAGTGGGAGAGAGGCCTATCAGTGCAATCTAAACATCATACAATGCAATTTGGAGACAGAAACCCTGCTAAATTTGAGAGACCTGTATAGTGGGAGAGAGGCCTATCAGTGCAATCTAAACATCATACAATGCAATTTGGAGACAGAAGCCCTGCTAAATTTGAGAGAACTGTATAGTGGGAGAGAGGCCTATCAGTGCAATCTAAACATCATACAATGCAATTTGGAGACAGCACCACTGCTAAATTTGAGAGGCCTAACCATGCAATCTAAACATCATACAATGCAATTTGGAGACAGAGCCCCTGCTAAATTTGAGAGACCTGTATAGTGGGAGAGAGGCCTATCAGTGCAATCTAAACATCATACAATGCAATTTGGAGACAGAACCCCTGCTAAATTTGAGAGACCTGTATAGTGGGAGAGAGGCCTATCAGTGCAATCTAAACATCGTACAATGCGATTTGGAGACAGGGACCCTGCTAAATTTGAGAGACCTGTATAGTGGGAGAGAGGCCTATCAGTGCAATCTAAACATCATACAATGCAATTTGGAGACAGAACCCCTGCTAAATTTGAGAGACCTGTATAGTGGGAGAGAGGCCTATCAGTGCAATCTAAACATCGTACAATGCGATTTGGAGACAGGGACCCTGCTAAATTTGAGAGATCCATATAGTGGGAGAGAGGCCTATCAGTGCAATCTAAACATCATACAGTGCAATTTGGAGGCAGAACCTCTGCTAAGTTTGAGAGACCTGTATCGTGGGAGAGAGGCCTATCAGTGCAATCTAAACATCATACAATGCAATTTGGAGACAGAACCCCTACTAAGTTTGAGAGACCTGCACAGTGGGAGAGAGGCCTATCAGTGCGATCTAAACATCATACAATGCAATTTGGAGACAGAACTCTGCTAAGCTTGAGAGACCTGTATAGTGGGAGAGAGGCCTATCAGTGCAATCTAAACATCATACAATGCAATTTGGAGACAGAACCCCTACTAAGTTTGAGAGACCTGCACAGTGGGAGAGAGGCCTATCAGTGCGATCTAAACATCATACAATGCAATTTGGAGACAGAACTCTGCTAAGTTTGAGAGACCTGTATAGTGGGAGAGAGGCCTATCAGCGCAATCTAAACATCATAGAATGCAATTTGGAGACAGAGCCCCTGCTAACTTTGAGAGACCCGTATAGTGGGAGAGAGGCCTATCAGTGCAATCTAAACATCATACAATGCAATTTGGAGACAGAACCTCTGCTAAATGTGAGAGGCCTAACCATGCATTCTAAACATTATACCATGCAGTTTGGAGACAGAACACCTGCTAAATTTGAGAGACCTGTATAGTGGGAGAGAAGCCTATCAGTGCAATCTAAACATCATACAATGCAATTTGGAGACAGAACCCCTGCTAAATTTGAGAGACCTGTAGAGTGGGAGAGAGGCCTATCAGTGCAATCATCTTCTTTACTTTGGGTTTGATAAGTGGCTTGGAATCTGGGTTAGAGTAGTTGCCACTCCTACCTTACTGGTCCTTGTAGATGATGGTTGACGGCCGGCCACTGCTTCCCCTGCAGACACCGGCTGACACTTCTTGGAGCCGCCTCTGTTGGAGCTGCCCTTGGCCTGAGGGCACTTAGCCGCAGGGCTGCACTGGCAGGAGGGCTGCCCTGGGAGAGTCGGTTATGACCTAGATGGGGTACCAATCAGGGAGCGCGGCGGGCTGAAAGGCGGTATTAGGAGAGTGAAACACAGATGGGAGGCGAACTGGGGAGCGGGGCTGTTTGAGGCTGCACACGGGCCTGGGGGGCTTCTGGGCTGGTGGGAGAGATCAAATTAGAGGCCTAGATGGTCAAAACTCACCGCCATGCTTCCTGACAAAAGTACTCACTGTCCAATCAGATGCAGGGTGGGCGGGTGGGGAGGCGGGAGGAGTGGGGATGCGGAAGAGGGTGTGGGGAGGGAGGGGAAGCAGCAACCAGGTCTGGAGGGGGCTCAGGGTCAACAAAAAGGGATCAAAGGCCTGTGAGGCCTACAGAAGGTCGACAGAACACGATGCACTCAACGGGCTTCCAGCAGGGCTTACACAATTATATGGGAAGAAACACCAAAAAGCGAGGGGCTAGATGGGGAGGCCTCACCTGTGCGCAGCCGGGAGCAAAAGTGGCACGCAGAGTCGGCTCGCAGTGGGACTAGGTCCCAGCTGGAGTGTGGATGTCGGGAGGCCAATCAGGGGCTACGTGTGGGACGGAGGCGGGGGGAAACAAGGAAGGGACTTGGGCACGAAGGAAAGAGACGGAGCGCTTTATTACACAAGTATATAGGAAGAAACACCAAAAAGCGAGGGGCTAGATGGGGGGCCTCACCTGTGCGCAGCCGGGAGCAAAAGTGGCACGCAGGGGCGGCTCGCAGCGGGACTAGGTCCCAGCTGGAGTGTGGATGTCGAACAGCCAATCAGGGGCTATGGGTGGGACGGAGGCGGGGGGAAACAAGGAAGGGACTCGGGCACAAAGGAAAGCACCGGAGCACTTTATTACACAAGTAAATAGGAAGAACACCAAAAGTGAGGGGCTAGATGGGGGGCCTCACCTGTGCGCAGCCGGGAGAAAAAGTGGAGCGCAGAGGTGGTTCGCAGCGGGACTAGGTCCCAGCTGGAGTGTGGATGTCGGGCAGCCAATCAGGGGCTATGGGTGAGACGGAGACGGGGTAAACGAGGAAGGGACTCGAGCACGAAGGAAAGCGCTGGAGTGCTTTATTACACAAGTAAATGGGAAGAACACCAAAAGCGAGGGGCTAGGTGGGGGGCCTCACCTGTGCGCAGCCAGGAGCAAAAGTGGCGTGCAGAGGCGGCTCGCAGCGGGACTAGTTCCCAGCTGGAGTGTGGATGTCGGGCAGCCAATCAGGGGCTATGGGTGGGACGGAGGCGGGGGGAAACAAGGAAGGGACTCGGGCACGAAGGAAAGCGCCGGAGCGCTTTGTTACACAAGTAAATGGGAAGAACACCAAAAGCTAGGGGCTAGATGGGGGGGCCTCACCTGTGCGCAGCCGGGAGCAAAAGTGGCGTGCAGAGGCGGCTCGCAGCGGGACTAGTTCCCAGCTGGAGTGTGGATGTCAGGCAGCCAATCAGGGGCTATGGGTGGGACGGAGGCGGGGGGAAACAAGGAAGGGACTCGGGCACGAAGGAAAGCGCTGGAGTGCTTTATTACACAAGTAAATGGGAAGAACACCAAAAAGCGAGGGGCTAGATGCGGGGTCTCACCTGTGCGCAGCCGGGAGCAAAATCGGCGCGCAGAGGTGGCTCGCAACAGGACTAGGTCCCAGCTTGGAGTGTGTGTGACAATGAGGCAAAACAGGGGGTTAAAGGGAAAGAAAATGTTGGTCTTTATTCAGATTTAACCAAATAATGATGGTTAGCAAAATTAAATTCTTTTCCCAGAGTCCTTCTGGGTGTTCTTTTTGTGGAGCAAATGTTTTCCTCTGTTTTCTTGTAGGGTACGCTATAAGGACCTCTGACAATCTTCTTCCACTTAGGCAGGTAAGAATGGGCCAATCAGGGTCTACTTCCTGTCTTGGAGCATAAATACCCCCATAAGCCCCGCCCCCTTTTCCTTGTGAGCCACCCTCCGTGTTCTTCCCTGACCCTGTTCTCCTGGATGTCCTGCTGCCGCCCAGGTAAGTGTCTGCTGTTTTGGTTGCCCCCATGTTAGGGCTGTGTATCCCCTGTAATAGAACTCCCCCTGTGTGCCTATGTCTTTGCTGAAGCGGAACGCCTTCCTCCAGTCCGCTGGTTCCGTGGGACACGCGGTTGGCGTCCTGCTCGCGGTTGCAATACACGCGGACCGCGTCTCCATGCGGAGACTGGGCTTCTTCCATCCGGCGGCCGGTTGTAGCCAGTTCCTCATCGCGGCTACAGTTTCCTTCCTCCCTCCCACTGGCCGCCAGTGCCGCTCTGACAAGGCGAGTCTTCCCCGGCTGGACTCGGCGCTCTGCTTCTCGCTCCGAGAACTTGGGGGCTTCGTTCCAGCAGGGACGGCTACCCTTCCTTCTTGCCGTCAGTGCCGCTCTGGCGAGGCAGGACCTTCCCGGCTGGACACTGCACTCTGTCTCTCGGTCCGTCAAGTCTGGGTTTTCATCCTCGCGGGGACGTTTCGGTAACCTCATCTCTGCGGGCTGACCCATGGTCGGCTGTTCGGGGTTCTTATCGTTATTCCATGCATTCCCAAGCACTGGTGTTATGCTCTCCCACTCATTTAGTTCCTCTGTACTGGGTAGGTTGGGTTTGCCTGTGTGTTCCCACCACTCGCCTACCATACAGGTCGCGTTTGATTCTTTCCCCAGCCCGCAGGTCTCCCTTCCATATTCCTGGGTTGTGTGGACCCCCATGTCTGGGTCATTACAGTGTAGATGTCGGGCAGCCAATCAGGGGCAATGGGTGGGACGGAGGCGGGAGGAAACAAGGAAGGGACTTGGGCATGAAGGAAAGCGCTGGAGCGCTTTATTACACACGTAAACGGGAAGAACACCAAAAGCGAGGGGCTAGATGGGGGGCCTCACCTGTGCGCAGCCGGGAGCAAAGTCACATTGATTTTGGTTTTCACTTTCTTTTGGTTTTTGATTTGGTTCATGCATGTTTAATTTGATGTTTTTACTGTGTGTGACTTAGATACATATTTTTTAATATACATTTTTTTAACAATGAAATCGAAGTGGTGTCTGGTCTCAAGGGTTTAGTGCATGTTTCACTCCTCCATGACTCATTTGCATGTCCCTGCTGTTCACCAATGTTGTTCATGTGTGTGCACACATGCATGCACATATGATGTTAGGATTAACATGACATGGGGCATGTATTAGGGAGCATGACCAATGGATGGGTGTTGAGGTGCACCAGGGGGGCGCAGCGTGTGGTGGCCTTTTAGTTGGCATGTGCTGCGTGATTGTGTCTTGGTCCAATGTGTTTCGAGGTAGGGGACGGGGACATGTGGCGGGGCCTGCCTGTAGGTTGCCGTCACTGGTGGGGTTTGGGGACATGAGGTGGGGCCTGCCTGCAGGTTGCCGTCACAGGTGGGGACATGAGGCGGGGCCTGCCTGCAGGGTATGGTCACGGGTGATGGGGTGACCATGTGGTGTGGGCTGCCTGCGGGTATGTTCACAGGTGATGGGGGGGTCCCATGTGGCGTGGGCTGTCTGCGGGATATGGTCACGGGTGATGGGGTGGCCATGTGGTGTGGGCTGCCTGCGGGGTATGTTCATGGGTGATGGTGGGGGTCCCATGTGGTGTGGGCTGCCTGCGGGGTATGTTCACTGGTGATGGGGGGCCATCTGGTGTGGGCTGCCTGCGGGGTATGGTCCACTGCTGGGGTCTGGCTGTCCCGTGAGGAGGTGTCTGCTTCCAGGGGAGTTGTGCGTGCATCGTGGTGCATACACGGGCCTTGCCATGTGATTTGGCTGGTGCGAGCGGGGTACGTGATTTCGCTAGGGCGTGGATGGGGTACACGCAGGCCTTCCCATGCGATTTGGCTGGTGCGAGCGGGGTACGCGATTTCACTGGGGTGCGAACGGGGTACACGTGGGCTTTCCCACGTGATTTGGCTGGTGCGAGCATGGTACGCGATTTTGCTGGGGTGCGGACGGTGTACGCGCAGGCCTTCCCACGCGATTTGGCTGGTGCGAGCAGGGTATGCTCTGATTTTTCACACGACTACGATGGAGGGGATGGTGGGGCCTGTGTGCTGGGCCATGGATGGCTTGGGGCCTTGCGCCGTATTGGGCATTTCACTGGCTTTCTCCTGCGCATGGGGGCATGTTGGGGGCGTTACTGGTGCTGCTTGGTGTTCATTGCGCCACGGCTACTGATGCCTTGGAAAACCCAAGAGTACGCGTGCAGCGCAAATGCTGGTTTGCGCCACAGCTGGGGCACGCGTGGCACACGCTCCTTCTCGGTGCGTGGCACTTGCTCTGCTTCTGCGCTGGATTCTATGAATTGGGCCCTAAATCGGAAGATTTATCAACATTTGTAAAGTATGTTTTCATGATCGTGCATATACTCTGATGTATAAGTTATAAATATTATCAGTAAGATATGGTTGTACTGTATTTATCACAGTTCGTACAGTCAAGTGTGAAACGTATGAATTAATGTACAAACACACTTTAATATTGCGTCCATACTGTTTTGGAAAACATGTACACAATACATGTTTGACATTTAAAGCATTACACAGTAATAGGTTTTGGATTTAACTGTTTTTTAAATGTAGTATTATGCAAGAAAAGCACAAGATGCAAATACTTTCAGTAAATTGTTTCTATCCTACAAACTTTCAGGATTGCAAATGCAGTTTATTTTAAGATGTAACTGAAAATAAAAAAGAGAGCATCATTGAACCATGTGACAGTTTACATTACAAATAGAATTTGACCACCAATGGCGTGAGACGTAGTGCCCAATGCAACCTCGATGGATCTCAACAGAAGAGAATTGGGCTTACTCTCACTGGAAGCGACGGTGGTCCAAAACGCAATGCAACTGTTTAGGAATACCCTAATTTCAGACAGCCCTCCTATATACAAGACCATAGCTGCGGAAATAACAAACCGTCATTTAACCATCTTAAACAAATGGACGGACAGGCTCAAAGAAAAGCTCACCGACATTGCATGTACAGAAGAGGATCTAAAGATGAACCCAGTAAGAGTGAAATCTAAACTCGAGGCACAAGACTGGATAGAGACTCTGGCCAAAGCGCAAGCAAACAAGCTGACTAAAGATCTGCCACCTAACTTCAACAGATTGAAGGAACCCATCCCATACTGCACCAAATTCCCTAATCAACATCTAAGGAAACTATATATGAGAGCACGTTTCAATCTCCTCCTGACGCGTGAAATTCTGGCGATTAGGACGCAATCGAATGTCAGAGCCTGTCGTCTCTGTATTGAACCAACCAACTCAGAAACAATAAAACATCTTCTGCTCCAATGCCCTGAGTTAAGAAATGTAAGAGCCACATACCTGTTCAAAAGAGCCTCATTGAACCATGCAACAGTTCACATTAGAGATAGAATTTGACCACTGCACGGCGTGAGACATAGTGGCGCAGTGCGTCATGGAGCTAAGCCCGAAAGCGTGAGTTCGAACCCTCCATGGAGACTCGCAATATTATTTTTAAAGAACGATTATAATTGGCTCTTCCTATTTTTATTTTTAAAAAGGAGGATTATAATTTGAAAAACGAAGAGACAGATTTACCGTGACACATTAAACCTTTTTTGGGGCATGGCAAGTGACATCTACTAGTGGCATGTGTCACTTGTAGTGGTGACATGCAGTGGCACGTGTCACTGGCATATGACACATGCCGTATCCGGCTCCTACCCTTACTGTTGCCACGCGAGTCCGTTGCGAATAGAGAGAGATACCGTGACCAGAAAACCAACACGTACGTTGTGCGTAAAATCACGTGACTCTGAAAATGCGTTGCTACTAGCAACATCCTACGACCTTTCTGAGTCTAATGTGAACTTTTATTTCCCATTCATTTAAATGAGCAAGAACGATAGAGTTCAGCATGAGAATTCTGCAGTTTCTTTATTGTAAATGAAGTATGCAGTCTCTGCGGAATATTAGTGAGGTTAGAGGTGCTTTGTTATTTTTCCTGAAGGCACTTATATGTCCTTCGTGCACCGTACGCGTTGTCAGCCGTATCTCCGAGTCTCCAAAAGTTACAGAGGGAATAAGGTAAGATCAGTTACGAGTATTTTTTAATAGGAGTCAGTGATTTTCGCGGGTTAGGGGTTGGTATTACTCTGTGTTGGGAAGAGATTCATTTTCATATCTTGCAGAAAGGAGAGCCTCTCTATCAAACGTAGGGTAGGTTTAGGAGGTAGTAGGCTCATTCCACGGGAGGCCGTTCGAACAGTGAATCTTATTTAATCTCTGCCTAGATTTTGCGATTACTTTTAGGGTTGTTGACTGGGGAGGCAATGACAGTTGTTCTGTAATATTTGGTATCCCATACCCATCCGGTATCCCCTGTCCTCGTAGATCGCAGACCAAAGTAGGAGAGTTCCGAGCCTCGATATTGTCCAGTTAGGGGAGTATCCAGCATTGCAAGGTGGGGTGGGGGGACAGCCACGTTGAAACTCCTGCTGCTTTCCCCTCAACCACAGTGCACGCAATTCCAGGTTGTCTCATTCGCGCCCACCCCTCCCCCAATCTATTTTTTGGTAACATTACTAGTGGCATCTCGCATTTTAACACAACAAAAAAAAACGGCAGAATCATTACAAATGCAGGGAACTCGTGTTATGTTCACGGATATAACAACTCGTCTATTAGTTCTCTGTCAAGGCGCTCTGGGGCAAAATACATGCACATCAACTAATTTGCATATGGATTGCACCAACAGACATTACTTCACAGAAAGCACATCGCAAGGAGCATCATCAGTCTTTGATACTTGGAGGCACCATGTGACTTAAGAATAAGCTGTCATAAGTAAGCCAAGTGGCAAATAATTTTGTGGTGCAAAATACCTAAATTGCACTGTTATGTGGAGCAAGTCAGGCTTTTAAAAAAAAAAAAATAATAGCATCATATATTAACACATAAGCTTTGAAGTGAATCACTTACAGAGCTGCAGATGCGACACAGTCTGATGTCATGATCTGCCCAAGATCACACACTTTGGTTAATAGTGAAACCGGGATGTGGACAGTTTAAGCAACTGAGCACATCTTCACAGTTTTAGTTTATTTAGATATTTATTAATGTTTCCCTTTGCATTTCATGTGCTTAAATAATAATTTATATCAATGCTTTGGAAGCAAAGCACATTGCATAACAAACTTCCCTTTCATTATTAACTTTACACTATACATCATTATAGAAATATGTTGAGCAATAAGAGGATGGATTTGGTTTTATTCTCCCCATCCCCCATCCTGCATGCAAAGTTACAACAACATCATGCAGATTAATGTGAGCCTAACAAATCCCCCTTGGGTAAAGCCATACTCATTATTTCATAAAGCCTGCAACCATCTCACACCTGATCACTCCCTCTCATGCACATTTCTAAAGTGGCAAAAGTCCCTGCTAATAGTCCACCCTCCCTCCCATCAGTGCCTAATGGTTCACATTGAAATGCTGTGTTGACACAGAGCACCTTGTGAGCCCCTCTGCTGCTGCCTGGAGTTCCTTGGGACATTGTCCTGGCAGAGGTTTCGGAAAAAGTAAGATGTTTTGCTGCCAGGACAATTACTGTGCTGAGCAGGAATTCATAGCTCTCAACTCACCCGCTTTTGGCGGGTGTCACCCGCCTTACAAAGGGCTGACTCACCCGCCAGGCCTCCTGCACGCCCATTCATTCCAATGGGCGTCTCACCCGCCAGAAACAAAATCGGGTGATTTCACCCGCCTTTGCAAGACAAATGGTTGAGAGCTATGGGAATTATTCAGCACACATTGTCCTGCCAGGGGGACACCTTTCCCGTTGGGCACCCTCATTGAGGTGCCGAACAGGAGAGGTGTCCTACTGACGAAAGTCCCGGTCAGGCTCTCAAAAGAGCTAGTGGGGTGGCAACGTGCCCCCCATCCCCCAACCCCTGGCTCGGTATGCCACTGTTACTTGATCAGTCAGCTGAACTGCATTGAGTTAAATTAAACTTAGTTGGTTATATGGCTATTTGTAGCTTAAAAAATCACAGTAGCCAACACTTGGTGGGTTATATGGTTATTAGTAGCTGTATAAATCACAGCTGCCAACAGTGATGGAAATGGGTACACAAACTATGCTTGGAAATTGAAAGAATACTACCTCCTTAGGGAAATTGACCAGATAGATGGGTTCACTGTAGAGGGCGTTGTGTAGCGGTGCAGTCATCATGGCAGGAACGTAAAACACATACAAATAATATTTCATTTTACAGGGTTGACATGAAACGCAGATAAATCACACAATAAACGAGACTGACAATATATATATATATTACACATATAGCATAGTGGGAGTATTTTTGGTGTTTCCCTTTTAAGAACATGTATTGCCCCTCTAAGGATGTCAAGAGAGGATTAGAGTCAAAGTCTACCCTTGTTCTAGGCCTTTGACTCTAATCCTCTCTTGACAATCCTCTTTATAGGATCTAGAGTCAGGCCCCCTCACAAAAAAGAGGGTCTCGTCCCATTTTTCTCACACCCTCTAAGGATGTGTCATGACAGCCTCATACCTGACTGGAAGAAGGAGCTTCCGCACGCACGTGCAATACCACAGTGGTAGACTAAATGTAATGGCACTCTGTCTCTGTGTCTCATTGTGTAGGGCCTGCAGGCCTACCCCATGTGATCACAGGCCTGCGGCCCTGCTAGTCTGGGTGCCCCAGACCAGCATGTGTAACAAGTTGCCTCCAGGCCACTGGCCCTCTGTGTGATCGCAGAGCAGCTGCTTGTCCGAGAGCCCACGGCAGCTGCGGTCTTGTTGTGTGACCACGACGATCAGGGTGATCCCTGCCACATTAATTGTATGTTGGTGCCCCGAGCACCCGTTGGGCTGGCCCAAAATCACAGTGCACAGAAATTATTATGTACTCCCCTCCCCAATTCAAGGGATATTTCAAGCAGAGCGTTGTTAAATGTTACCCCTCAAAAACAAGGGGATACCAAATATTAAAACCCTATATTGGCCATTATATTTGGTATCCCCTTCAAAAAAAGGATGGGATGGCTTCCAGAAGCAGCTGTCACAGTGAAGGATTATGATGTACTCCCCTCCCCAATGCAAGGGATAGTTGAAGCAGTGCTTTGTTAAATGTTACCCCTTAACATCAAGGGGATCCCAAATATTACAACCCTATATTAGCCATTATATTTGGTATCCCCTTCAAAAAAAGAATGGGATGGCTTCCAGAAGCTGTCACAGTGTAGGCGTATGATGTACTCCCCTCCCCAATGCAAGGGATAGTTGAAGCAGTGCTTTGTTAAATGTTACCCCTTAACATCAAGGGGATACCAAATATTACAACCCTATATTAGCCATTATATTTGGTATCCCCTTCAAAAAAAGAATGGGATGGCTTCCAGAAGCTGTCACAGTGTAGGCTTATGATGTACTCCCCTCCCCAATGCAAGGGATAGTTGAAGCAGTGCTTTGTTAAATGCTACCCCTTAACATCAAGGGGATACCAATTATTACAACCCTATATTAGCCATTATATTTGGTATCCCCTTCAAAAAAAGGATGAGATGGCTTCCAGAAGCTGTCACAGTGTAGGCTTATGATGTACTCCCCTCCCCAATGCAAGGGATAGTTGAAGCAGTGCGATGTTAAATGTTACACCTCAACATCAAGGGGATACCAAATATTACAACACTATATTGGCTGTAATATTTGGTATCCCCTTCAAAAAAAGGATGAGATGGCTTCCAGAAGCAGTCACAGTGTAGGCTTATGATGTACTCCCTTCCCCAATGCAAGGGATAGTTCAAGCAGTGCGTTGTTAAATGTTACCCCTCAACATCAAGGGGATACCAAATATTACAACCCTATATTAGCCATTATATTTGGTATCCCCTTAAAAAAAAAGGATGAGATTGCTTCCAGAAGTCATTGCCTCCATTTGGCAGTGCTTCCATCTCCTGTTGTGGGAGCTCAGGTGGTGCTCTCTTTGGTTGTGTACGACTCCTGTCGATCTCTTGCCTCCGATTTGGCCTCCAGTCACCCTCTATGTTTCTTTCCGCTCAGCTCCACGCTTCTCTGGGATCTGTGAAATGCACTGTCGTATCTTTGTGGTATATTTTCAGTTGCGCTCGGAACAGAAGTCTGTATTTTATGTTAAAAGCTTGAAGGCGTTTCTTGAGTGGGTCGAAGGACTGCTTCGCTTTCTGAACCTCCCTGGTGAAGTATGGGAAAAAGGCGATTCTGGAGCCATTAAATGTTATGGAGCCCTTAGTTCTGGCCATCTGCAGTATGGCATCCCGATCCCTATAGTTCAGGAGCTTTGCTATTACCGTGCGTGGGGGAGCTCTGGGTATTTGTCTGCCCGTTGGTAAGCGCTGAGTACGTTCAACTGAGAAGAATTTTGATAGGGTCTTGGGAGCATATAGATCCGCAAGCCATTGCTCTAGGAATAGCTCCAGCTCTCGGGCCTTCATACTTTTCGGGCAAATCTTCCACTCGTTCTTTCAGTGCCTTGAGGCGTGCCAACGCTCCAGTCATTTGGTGATTTACAATCCTCAGACTGTCCCCTGTTTCCGAAATGCGGCCCTCTGCTTCCCCGGTACGAGCCGTGAATTTTTGCAGGTCACCTCA
The DNA here is from genome assembly GCF_040938575.1 of Ambystoma mexicanum. Lineage (NCBI taxonomy): Eukaryota > Metazoa > Chordata > Amphibia > Caudata > Ambystomatidae > Ambystoma > Ambystoma mexicanum. The sequence continues at coordinate 1,076,821,399 of NC_090926.1, read as the reverse complement.
GTACTTATGCCATCCATCTTTTTTTCTATGGAAGTCCTTGAGTTGGCGATGGCATTCATGAAATCTTTAAGGGATATATTGTACTGGGTACTTCGGTCCCAGTGCATCACCAGAGTTGCCCTGCTCCTGCGGGGGAACTTGGGTAGCGATTGTGTACTGCTCCATTTTTCTCTGCGTTGTCGCATTCTTTGCCCTGTCTTTCCCGATGGTGGTCAAGCCAGTGTTGATTTGCAGTTGCTCCCTTCCCTCTCAGCTGATGTTTGTGCAGCTGTTTAGGTCAGTGGGGTGCTCGCTTCGGGCGCAACGATTCGGCAAGGCACCATCCAGTTGTTGCTGTTGGTTCAGGATCTTGTGGATACTGGTCAAGTGGCTCACCAGAGACACTTGTTCCGCCTTCGCAGGTGCACTGTCCAGCGTTTATTACCAAATGGTGCTGTCCATGACCACCCGGCTGCGGTACTCCATAAAAAGGCAGAGCCACAAGCCTTGGCTTCTATCTCGCTATGGAGGTGCAGTTGTAATCTCTAACACCTTCCCTCCTTTTGGTTTCTCTTACGGTTTATGTGCACTGTCCACTTCGTGGTTTCTTCCCAGAAGTCTGCTGTGTTATCATCTATGGCCTCTCCCTCCTTTGTTTTGTTGGCCTGAGGATTGGCTTGGTCGGCACCCTATCTTTTGGGAAGGTGGTGTTTCTATTAGTCTCAGTTCAGACATGTGTCTTAGACTTGTACAGTGCAGGATTAGGGGCCCTGTTTCCACTTCGCGCCACGGACAAGCAGGCCAGTACTCCAGTTTTCTCCTTTCCTGGGAGACGTGCTTGTTTCAGTTGTCCTCAGTAGTAGTTTTTGATCGGGGCCGGTGATATCAGAATGTTGTTTTGCTCTCTCAAATCCCTGCAGCTTCTGAAGTGCGTGCTGCCACTCAGGTCGGCGCACCGGTTGTGTACAAGCTCGCCTCCCATCAGGTGGTCGCTTTTGATAACGGTCTGGGCTCACAAGCGATTTCAAGTGTGTAAACCATGTTTATTGCTGCGTGTTATGGCGACTAGCTGATGTATTCACAGGATATTAGTCTTATTGGGTTCACCTTGGACACTCAGCGCTCAGCCACATCACTACTTTATTGGGAGCTCGGAGCGTTGTAGATTCAGTGCGCAGTTCTCCTTCACCTTATGACAGCCATGCCCTCAGCGTAGGCAGCTTACCTTCCGTTCTCGGTTGTTTTGTGGAACGTGTGTTGCAATCCACGTGTCGCGTTCCACTTTCAGGGTCCCACTGTGAGCGATTGGGGTCCAGGGATAATCCTGCTGCATATTCTCGTTGGTAGGCTGTTTAGCTTCGTCCCACCGTCTCTGGGTAGGAGACGTGTTGGATTTGGTTGTCCCCGCTCACTCCTTGTCGCAGGCGCTGCTCGCTTTGCTGTCGGCCTAGCTCTCCTGCAACCAGAGCACCTTCAGACAGCCTTCCTCGGTTCGCCTGCTAGCTCGGGTTGCGTCGTTCCCAGGGGCCCACAGCATCTTCTCGCAGCCTCAGGTGGGACCGCCCCATCGACCGCTGGGGCAGCAGGAACTTGGAGATCCCATCAGAGGGGGCGGACCCATAGCACGGCTCACCTTGTCGCTGCAGTGATCAGGATCGTAACGTCGGCTGGTCCTCTCTGCCGTCCTCAAGCAGGGTTGCTCCACCTCGTATCGGAGCAGGGGATGCCAGTGCCTGCCTGTTTTCATGGGCGTGCTCGCCACCTACTCGCAGTGTGGTTTGGGGTCGGGATCAGTGTTAGTCTTCCTGATTTCGGCCTCAGCGCTGTGATGGTAGTTGCTGTTGCGGGGCGCTTGGTACAGTGGAGCCTTTAACGTAATGCACACCTTCCTCTTAGTTCGCAGTCCCGGCGGCCATCTTGTCTGGCAGACGCGGTCAGCTGCTTCTGGATTCCACAGCGTGCATCTCCGGAACCACAAGTCGGTTCAGGTCCATAGTGCAGCGACCCGTTGCAGAAGGGTTCCGCCGCTTTTGGAAGCTGTTTTCGTGAGTTTAACAACATGAATTGTCAGGATAAAGGCAGGATCTAGCTGGCGGACTGGGAGCAGCAAGGAATCACGTCCGCTTGCTGGCCACCCTCCCCCCAACCTTGGTGATTTATTGAAGGTAAGGTTACCCGGTATATCGGGTGCTTTGCGTCCGTTTACCGTGCGCAGCCCCCATTCGATGAGCCATAAACACATTTGGAGACCCTTTGCACACACCCGTCCATATTTCATTGTGTGCAAGGGGATGTTCAGTGACCAGTCCTCCAGCGGATCTAACAGATCCTTTGGCAGACCTACACCCATTTTGAGGTTAAAATCTCCTCCCCATGTGCATTGCTCATTAGGATTCCTCCTGTTTAGAAATAACTCATCAATAAACGCCTTGACTTTGGCTAACTTGTCTGCCTCAGCCTTGTAGAGGTTCAAAATGATTAACGGGTCCACCCTAGAGATTAAAATACGTAGCACCTGTGGGTAGTCCATGTTAGTCGCCACTACCCTAAACCTACAGGTTAGGGAGGCTTTAATCAAAATGGCCAGACCTCCATAACAACTAACTCTCTAGCATGTTTTTCGCTGAGATCCCCTACGATGTGTAGCCATCTAACAGTGTGGTCTCCAAGGCCTAGGTCTCTTGCAGGAGAATGACATTCTGTTTTTTTTATTTTATTTATTTTTTTGGTTTTATGAAACAGAGAACCTTCGGAGCAAACATGAAAGGGACTTGTGTCCCTATAAACCTTACACACAAAAAAATAGATAATTCGCTGGCGTATACACCCTCCGATCCCTCCCCCCCCACACCCTTTCAAGGCACAGTCTCTGATCTCTGCGTTCACTTATACTGTTCAATCTGTTGTCGGCAGACCCGACCGGGCACTAGATCGTCGGCAATGGGCCGATTCCTCTGAATTAAAGTCTGTGTTTTCAAAGTTAACTATTCGGTGGGGCCGAGTCACTGTTCTCCGGGAATCTCAACCTGTACTTTCCATGTTACTAAAACCACTAAAGAACCCGAGCCATTCAGTCTGTATCAGAATGCTGGATCCCTGTATAGCTTCTGTGATCTTTTCCAGAATATAAATATCCCTGACCACTGCCACCCATTCCTTCTTCATGGGGAGGCAGGTCCTTTTCCAAGTTCTAGCTCAACAGGCTCTGGCCGCTAAAAGTAAACAATGTGACAGGTGTGGAAGCTTGTCCAACCGCTCATCCCTTCTTTCAAGTCCGAATAATACTAAGATTGGGTCTAGTGGGTGGGATCCTCCGTCCGCCTCTTTGATCCAGCTCAACACTTCTGTCCAATATGTGCGCACTTTGTGACATATCCACCACATATGCCAATAATTGGCTTTTTCCCCGCATCCGTGCCAGCTACGGAAATCGCAGCTGGAAACATCTTGGAGAGTACTTCCGGGTCACATTACCACCTGTGAAGCAGTTTTATGGCGTGCATCTTATATTGACACGAAATTGAGGTCTTAAATGCCCTACTACAGAGTCGCACCCATAAACCGTCCCGAATTTCACAGCCCAAGTCCCTCTCCCATCTCGTTCTTAGACCCCTGATTGCTCCTTCACGGCGGGACAAAAGCGCTGTATACAGGAGGGAGATGAGACCTTTCATATCTACATGCGTGTCCAAGACCTTCTCTACTGGGGTGAGTGGCCTCTGTATATGCTGCTTCCATTTCCCTACCATGAATACCCCCTTCAATCTTAGATAGAGGAGTGGGGACAGCCTGCCAATGCCCAATGCGTCCTCCAGTTCCTGGATGCTTATGAATGTATTTTCTTTCACCAACTGACCCACCCTGAAAAGCCCCGCTTCAAACCAGGACTGATAATGTTCGTGGCCAGGGATCGCGTCCCTCAACGGTGGGGACCAAATGTGCCCACATTCACCTTGAATCCTGAAAAATGCCCGAACTTCTCTATCATCCGCAAGGCGGCTGGGACAGATTGGGCTGGCTGCCTCACGTGGAGCATTATATCATCTGCATAGAGACCGAGTTTAAAGGTTCTGTCTCCCACTCCTGTACCCATCACATCAGGGGACCCCCTCAGATATTCGGCCAAGATCTCCATGGTCATTGCAAACAGTAGGGGCGAGAGGGCGCAGCCCTGTCGGGTCCCTCGCTGAAGATTAAATCTACGTGATAGCCACCCATTTACCATAACTCTGGCTGACGGTTCTGCGTACAGAGCCTTGATCGCTCGTCGGACACCCTCACCGAAACCACATTTCTCTAGTACCCCATGTAGAAACTCCCAGTTGAATCGCTCAAAGGCCTTTTCGGCATCTATGGCCACCAAGACTGGGTTGCCCCCCTGGGTGCTGCCTCCCTCATGAGATGTAGAGTCTTCCTGGGGGTGTCTGCTCCCTGCCTCCCCTGTATGAAGCCCACCTGATCAGAATGGATGAGCCTCGGAAGGAGGCCCTCTTGTCTTGATGCAATTGTTCTGGTGAACAACTTTGCATCCACGTTCAGGAGGGAGATTGGTCTATTAAGATCGTCAGTCTGCAGGGTCTTTTCCTTCTTTGGGGATGACCGTGATTAATGCTTTCCCAAACGTCGGAGGGGCCCTCCCTGTGGACATAATATTTGTGAACAGATCCGCCAGGAATCCCGCCAGTTGGCCTGCAAATGCCTTATAGAAGCCTGCCGTGAACCCGTCCTCTCCCGGGGCCTTCCCCAGCTTCAAACCTGATATTGCCCGGAGGACTTCCTCATCTGTTATTGAGGCCTCTAGGGTGGAGACTTCTCCAGGTCTAAGGGTCGGGAGGGTTACTCCCTGCAAATAGGATTCTAATGTTTCCCCTCCTATAACTCCTTCCTTCTCGTACAATATCTCATAGAAACTGGGGAATTCTCCCGCTTTTGCCTCTGGGTCCGATCTTTCCCCCTCTTTCCCATTCTTGATCTTTGCCACCCATCTATCTCGCCGCTGGGCGCGGAGCTTCGCCACCAGCCTGGCACCCGCCTTATCCCTTTTTTGTTATATTTCTGTCTCAGGTGTTGGAGGCCTGCTACAATTTTACCCATCTCCATTTCTCTAAGTTCCTGTCTTTTAGTACTGGTGATCCCCAGGTCTCTCTCCTTCTCTTCCTCTTCCTTCCCCTCGACTCTTTCCAATAGGCGTATCTCAGATCTTAGTTTTCGGGCCAAGAGCATTCTAGTTCTCTTCTTGGCCGCCCCTTCACTAATCAATCTACCCCGCCATGTAGCTTTAGCCGCCTCCCATACTGTCTCCAAGTGAACCTCCCCAGTGTTGTTTAACTCAAAGTACTCTTTAATGGCTGTAAACATCATCTCCTCCCTATTTATTTATTTATTTCTATTCTACTTACCTTGTACTGCACTTTTCCCTTCCCCCTACCCCTGCACTTGCGCGGTCTGAATAACACCTGGCCTAGTAGGATCGTTGTCTGTCCTCCCCCTGATCCCCCCCCCCTCCCTACCTCGTCGCGCCTTGAAACACTTGTGTATAGGCGCGTTACAAATGCCTTATCCTATCCTATCATATCTCTCTAAAAACTGCATCCATCAATAGGAGGTCGTTGCACCTCCACAATGATTCCCTCGGTTTTAAACCCGATATAATAATGTCGGCCCAAACCAGATCTTGATATGACAAGCTAAGCCGGTGATGGTTACAAGCATCAGTTCTGCTCATATGCTGGTGCTCCAGAAGTATATAATCAATCCTGGTTCTGGAGCCATGGACTGCGGAGTAAAATGTATTGCCTTTCATAATTGGGTGAGTCTCCCTCCAAAGATCTACCAACCTGTGGTTCCACATTAAGTCCAAGAACCCTCTGTATGGCTCTCCGCCTCCCTACTACCTGTGGGGATCGGCTTCCCACTATGGACCAATCCCCGGTCCGCCCACATGGTAAAATCGCCTCCCAAGAGGAGCAGCACCTCTGCCCTATCCAGTACCTCCTTGATGAATTACATCTGACCCATATTTGGGCCATAAATGGCTGCTATGGTAATTCTGGAGTTTTCCAGGTTTCCCGAGACCACCACCGCTCTCCCATCTGCTCTGCCCCAAACTGACGACTCGGTGAGCTTAAGGTTTCTGCGGAGTAGGATCCCAACACCTCCCTTTTTGGTGGGGCCCGATGCCCAGAATATCTGGCCCACATGTGAACTTGGAATGCGCCTTTCTTCCCCTTTCACTGTTTTAGTTTCTTGTACTAGTAGTACACCCAGACCTGCATTCTTCATTTCCCTCCCCAGGAGTGAGTGCTTTGTTGGTGAGTTAAGGCCCTTTACATTAGGCAATCCTAGCCTTAAAGTTTCGACCCAGCCCCTTTTCTAATTGTCTGTCATCGAATGACATTTTTGGATTAACACCTCTTCCGGCAATATGGAAGCCGCTCAGTTCAATTCTTGAGTCCGATCTATGTTGTGCCTGACCCCATACATTCCCAACCCTTTCCCTCCCCTCAACCCCCCTCCCATCCTTGTCTGCGACGCTTGCCAGTTGGCAAGCCACTCGGGGAAGAGATCAGTCTGTCCCTCGCTGTCCTTCTTATCTTCTCCCCACCCCCGGCTGGGGTCCTTTAACTTTTCCTGACTCCTGCATCTCTGATGCAGCCCCGATCTTTTAATCCTCCTCTAGATCATGCATCGGGGTGTTGTTTTTTTGTAATTTTCTCTTGCCCTTCATCTTCTTCTTTTTGGCCCAGGGGCCCTGTGGTTCTCGTCTATGCTCCTGGGCCGTCAGGGTCCCTTCATAAAGCCTCCTTCCCCCAGTGACTCGATAATCCACTCCATCCCATTCAAATGCTAGGTCAAATGGGTAGGACCATGTATATCGTATATCCTGTTAGTTAGCCATTGTGTGAGGGGACGGCATTCCCTTCTGCAGATAAGTGTGAGGGCGGAGGGATCTTGATAAATCCTGATTTTGTCCCCCTCAAAGGAGAAGCTCCCCAGTCTCTTCGCCTTTTCTAGTACCTCCATCTTTTCTCTGTAGCGGAGGAAACGCTTCACGATGGATCCCGGGCCTTTCCCTCCGAATCCACCACCCCTATGAGCTCTTTCCAGCTGGACTTCCTTGCCCACCTCCTGTTTTTAAGGTCGTCCATCGTCAAAAGCATGTCCTCTTCTCTCATTTATTCTCCATACCTTCCATTTTCACTTCAAGAGTGTCAACTCTCCCTTTAAGATCCACTATCGAGGCCTGTGTATCTGTCCTTATGGCCTTGACGTCCTGCAGAATGTCTTTAAGATCATCCCTGGTAAGTGGGGGGGGGGACTTCCTGTGGCCATATTGCAGTGCGTGTTGCCAGGCCCAGCTCCTAGTGTTGCTTGAGGCCTACGGAAACGCTGGAGAGATAGGATTGCGTGGGTAAGTGCTTGTTGCTCCGGGGCGCCTATCAATGATTGCTCCAGGTTTCCAGTCCCCTGGGCTCCAATAGTTTTGTGCAGACTTCCAGGCTTCCCTGTCTGTACCCCTGGGACCTCGTTCCAGACTCCTTTGTTTTGTATGTCTTGAGCCCAGATCTGGTTTTGCCCTGGAGGGGCCCCACTGCAAGCCCAGAGTTCTTTAGAGGTTCCTCAGATGAGGTCTGGGGCCCAGTTTCTGGCAGGGCATCCCGTGTTGAGCCTTCAGCTTCTGGCCTTAGGCTCCCTCTGTGTTCTCTGTCTCTCCATGGCGTGGGTGGGCATGATTGCATGGCTCGGAGCTCCACCGAGGACTGGGATGGCGGGGCACCTGCTGCCTGCTTATTTTCTGCGCCTGCTTCCGTCTCCAGAGGGGTTCCCGGCCTCTGCTCTGGAACGGGTCGGGGTCCCGTTTGTTGGCACCCCGCGGTTCATTGTGGAAGCCCCCGAGGGCCGCTGTTTTATCCCCCTGCATGCCCCAGAGTCCACAAGCCGCCCTCCCCTCCAATGTTGGGGCCCGTGCACGCCAAAAAAGAGGGTCTGGGAGAGTTCTCGGGGCCCGCTCCAGCCTGCGTGTCTCGGAGCGTTTATATATGCCAGGTGTGGGGGGTGAGCCTGGCTCGTGATTTGGCTTCCTCTGGGCCTCCTCACCCTGTCCCCCCTGCGACCTCCTCACCTCTTCTTCTGGATCCTTCCGAGGCGAGGCAGCATTGGGCCGTGTGCTGCAAGGCCCCCGTGTGCTTTGAGGCCCCCCGGCCACCGCCCGTCGTCTGTCTCCCTACTCCGCGACAAGCTGGTTCCAAGTCCTCTCTCTGCACCACAGCTCCGAGGGGTCCCCCGGGAAGGCCTCAATTTCTCGCAGTTCCAACACAGCAGTAGATTCCCGTTTGTTTTTGAAAAATCTACACGGATGATAATTTTAGCATCCATGCTGTGACACACAGGTAATATATTGACTGTTGTATGGAAAATTAGTTTAAAACTGCAGAATTGAAAAAGTATATGATTATAGTCTGACACATATTATTATTATTTAGGTAGAATGTAGGCTGACTAGGCACTATGGTGGATAGACACGACGACACGCAGTGTACTACAGAGTTTAGAAACGCACAAGCCTTGACAACAATATACAGGTAGGAATAATGAAACTTACCTTAATAACACTATAGCGATCTTTTGATTTAACCGTCCACTAACACACATATCACTATCATTTACAGGACATCTTTTTCTCTCCCTGGCTGTTCAACCAGTATCTGGCACTTCTTGCCCACCGCATCGCCGCTCTCTGCCCCAACTTTCAGTGCTATGCGGATGATACCCAGCTCATTTTCAGGCTACCCTCGGCCTCCTCTTCTCCTTCCCTCATCTCTGACTGTCTTTCTGCTATCCAGGAATGGTGTGCCACAAATGACCTCTGCCTTAATGCCAGTAAGACTGAGATTCTACTCATCGGCACACCCACTCCCGCCTTCCCTGCAGCTCTCTGGCCGGCCTCTCTTGGCCCTCTTCCTGCTCCTACCTGCAAGGCAAAAAACCTCGGGGTCATCTTCGACTCCACACTCTCCTTCTCTCCTCACATCTCTGCCGTCTCTAAGAAGTCACACTACCAGCTACACCTCCTCCGAGGCATCCTTCCTTTCCTCTCCTTCCCCCAGAAGCTCACTGTCTCTAGAGCCCTGGTTCTCTCGAAGCTGGACTACTATAACAGCCTCTATCTAAATCTTCTTGCCTCTACTCTCCGCCCTTTGCAACTCATCCAGAACAGGACTGCGAGACTTGTCCTTGGCCTCAAGCCCAGGGACCATATCCCTCCAGGACTGCAATCGCTTCACTGGCTCCCAGTGGCTGCGAGGATCAAGTTCAAAACCCTCTGCATTGTCCACAAGGCCTTCTGGGGCCTTGGGCCAAAATACCTTCAACTCATCAAATATCTTCCTTCTCGAGCTCTTCGCTCATCCGCCTCCAACTCCCTCAGGGTCAGCCGCTTCTCCAAGAAACGAGTTGGGGGTAGATCTCTCTCCGCAGCAGGGGCCTCCCTCTGGAACAGCCTTCCTGCCTCCCTGAAACTTGAGGAGGACCATCTCCGGTTCCGGAAGCACCTCAAAACCTTCCTCTTTGCCTCCCCCCTCTCCCCTGCTGAAATTACTGAAACTACACTGAATCCGCAACTGGGCCACTCACCAATCTCGGTCCTTGGCCCAGCCACACTCCCATGCACTGCCTCCCTGGCAACCCCTGCACTGTGGGACTGTTCTCTGCATCCCTACAGCCCCCCTTCCGAGCACTTGTCTGCATTTACCTTGCACTTGCCACCAGCTGGCCTTTAGTATTTATCTTGTTATTCTACTAACCCTGTATTGCACTTTCCCCTCTCCCTTTCACCCTTGCACTTTTCCCTTCCCCTCTACCCTTGCACTTGCGCAATCTGAATGACACCTGGCCTAGTAGGATCATTGTCTGTCTCACCTTGTCCCCCCCCCGCCTCGTCGTGCCTTGAAACACTTGTGTATAGGCGCGTTACAAATGCCATATCATATCATATCATAACACCAGAGAACTGTCTCATAAGATGACGTTTCCATAATTCCATATCAAAATGGGCATTTGAAGTCTTAAAGTCAAGAGAAAAGAAAAATACTGTTGTTTTGTGTTTGAAACAGAAATTGGATTTATTTGTTTAAATATACATTCAAAGTATTTTTGAATTACTAGTATCATTAGGAAACACTGTGTTTAAAGAAATAGTTATTGCTCCTGAAGAAGACAGGTACACTCTCGAAACGTGTAGAGCTCAACATTGAGAATGTTTAGTATTTTTTTGTATCTTTGAGTGAATTGAACTCTGACTTTCGTTGATACTAAGTGCTAAAAATATTAAGTTGATAAATACTTTTCAGATAACATTGTTTGTTTTCTATTCAAGTAATGCAAAACTAAACGTGTTACGAATTTAGTTGTTCTAAAATCAAAACATTTGTAAAAATTGTGACACCTGTCTAAAATATGTTCAACATACCATGCTGCAAGGTTCATGGGCATATATGTAAGGAGTAGAGGGATATCTGCAACAGGCTTCCCTAGAAAAACAGTCAACCTTGGATTTTAACTGAAGCTCTCCTCATTTCATAATGCAGGTCCACAAGGCTCCTCCCTCATGAGGAGCTCACCAGGTCATTTTCTGTTCTGACCTGTGTTGGGTTTTTAAAGACTCTTGGCGGGACATCGTAGCACGGTTTTTAGTTATGTGTCCTGGGCATAGTAATATGATGATAGACTTCATGACAACACAAACGTGTTCTTACAGGCCTCTGAGGAGTCTTGAGAATGAGCTAAATGCAGCTGAAAATCATAGAACAGGGAATCCACCAACTTTTAATAAGAGTGGCAAGCACCAATAAGGGGAGTTTTGGTAGCGTAGCAAATGTAGCTTAGGCTTGGCATGCTGGATTCAGTGAGTTCCAGCCTCTAGTTGGCAGAACCCATATTCTCAGGAACAAATAGTATTAATCTTTTATGGTTTAAAAACGAAAACAACTGTTCCTATTTATATTTAAATAAATAAAATGTATGCACGGGCCATTTCCTTAGTCTTTTATACCTTGTCCCATAATGTTAGGCTCGGAGAGGAGGCGGCTGCAGCCCGCAATGGTTCAAAAGCAGCCGACATAGTCCTTCATCCTTCCAAGATCACAAGATCGTGTGCTGCAAGTGGGTTGTGGTAGTGCGACAAATCAACTTCCGGGCCACCAGTGTTCAGGGATGAATATCGGTTTCTAAACCATCAATCAACCCCACACCTCTAGTACACCAGAAGGGATCCGAACAGATTGGAATACAAGCGAACTATAAGACCTCCTTGTACAATTTAAGTAACGTGGAAGGAACTGAAGGCTTATCTCTGCAAGGTTGTGTATCGTTGGTTAGTTGCAACACAGCGAAAATACAATTATTATCCAATGATAAACTGTCCAGTCAAGGTTGTATAAAAATATCTACTTTATTATTACTACAACAGACATTTCTAGCACATTACAAATACGAGCACCCTGTAAAGGAACACAGAGGACGGATAGTTTCACAAAGGAAAGAGGTGTACTCTGGATACCGACAGGAAGGTAGTAGGTAAAGTAATTAGTCTTACAGTTCAAGGTTATTTGGGTCAAGCACCATGGGGCAAAGGGTCGTAACTGTCTCTAGGGGCCTTTGGAGAAGGACCAGGGGCAGAAACACAATGTACGTGGTGCTGAAGAAGTTCTTGGTGCCCGACTGCGTCGAGGCAGTTCCAGGATGCTTCGCAGCCCTTGAGACCGAGTTAGTTGCAGGAGACAGCTGCGGGTAACGGGCAACAAGCAATTCGTCAAGCAAGGCTGGACGGATGTCTGCAGACTTTCCTGCGCGGCAGCTCAGGGCCAAGAATCGTTGTCTCTGTGCTGATTGGCGAATCTGGAATGCTGGTCGAGGTGTGTTGAACGGCTCTGGTGAATGCAGCGTGACAACAGTCAGCAGTGCAACCAGATGCAGTACGAGGACTCCACTGTTGGGAAAATGTCCTTAAAAGATGGATGATGCTTGAGTGACGACACTCCTTGCTTTTTTCAGAGGGCTTGTGTCCTTTCAAGTTGGACATCCCAAAGCTCAGGAGAGTGTTTGCAGGCAACGGCCTTGTCCTTAGTTCAGATACTCTCCCGCACTTCCCACCTAGGAAGCTTGCTGGCAGAACCTAGCAGGGCACGCTGTGTGCTGGCTGGCTACCGGTTCTGGAACTGCTGGACAGTTCCTCTGAGTCTGGTATCTCCCTCTGTTCCCTGGGAGATTTTTAGGGGAGGGATCTTGCTTCCCTCTTGGAACTCCTGGACTTCCTTCACTGGCAGAAGTTGTGAGGTAGACTTACCTTCAGCCCGGTGTACAAGAGGGGGAGTGACCTCTGACCAGCCCATAGAGAGCTCGCCCTCAAGTACTTTAAGACGAGATAGCTGCACCTCGAGGTGGATGGGGTGTGGGATTCTCGTACTCCAACACCAATCAATAAGGACAACTCAAATGGTTTGGCAAAGGGGAGCCCATTTAATGACAAGTACAAGAAACGGGGAAACATGGAGATCAACAATGATGCAATGGTCCGTCTCGCTTCAACTCCCAGCTATCTTCATTCAAACAACAACAGTTATAGTAAAAATGTGTCATCATTGACGTGTAACACTCAAAAGTTTGTCATGCAATTCTATTGGTTGGAAAAGGTAACTTAAGTATAGGTGCTATATCTGTATATGTGAACGGAGTGTGAGGATTGGATAACTCTTATCGGGTGGGAGCCTACGCCCTTCCCTCTACCCTATCTATGCAAACATCACTAAAAGTACGACGTCTCATTGGTTCTACTATCCATAGGACCTAAGATTATTTGGCCCACTGTGATTGGGCTGGCTACAACCCTAAGCATATATCTCCACTTTAATTAGCAGCATGCAGAATGGTCACCCTGCCTCCCTTCCATCAATCAGTACTTAAGGGCTATGAGTCAATTAGTTGGCTGAGGCTGGCCTCGAAACTGTAGCTTCTTGTCAGGAAAAGTTATGGTATCTCCTGCTTTTTGGGTGACATCAGCCTTTGGTACCTCTTCACTCTTGGATGGTCACGTGTTAGCACACTGTGAATCAGCTTCGTTTTCCTTCTATTTGTGCATTTAATTCTCGTTTTCGGCAGTCACCTTCCTGGGTCCCCTTATCTCGACCTTCACGGGGCAGGCTGCTCTGCTCTGCCCTTTCGATCCTCCGAAGTTACTGTTCGCCTCCCTCTCTTGGTTTGACCTCGAATTCCCAGGAACAGCCTGCTCCTTGCTGAGTTTTGATTCAATGTGCTTCGTTGAGGTAGATATATAGTTGGCGCTTGCCGCTCTATTCTTCTACTAAGCATAGCAAGCCACACCGTTTTCTTAGCTTCTTGCGTTACAAGCCTATGTACAGGCGTTCGTTGGTTGAATACTTTCATCCTGCTTTACAGTTACGTCCGGGTACTTGTGACGTCATTATTCATCTTCCATTAAGGCCTTTTGAGTTTGTTCCGGGATAATGTTTAAACAATCTTCATTTCTTATCATTTGCTGGTATGGTTGTCACAGTGGAAACCCTACTGCCCATGGTTCTCTGGTTATTGGGGCTTCAATAGGTATTGCTCTTCTGATTGGCACTGGACAGGGCCCTAGTGCGGCTATCTGCTGGTTTATTTGCTCATCATACATCGCATATCTCGGTGTGAATGTTCCTGGTACTTCAAAAAGGGTGACTGGCGTGCAGGTCATATTTGAGACCTCCTCTACACCGAGTCCAAATTGATCCTTCTTACTCCTTTCAAAGTCTTCAGATGATCTCTAAGTGAGGGGTTCAGCCCTCTTTTAAAGCCAAATGGGCCCCAGTTATTGGTGCAGGCTAAGCCCACCTTCATGAACCAATCCTGGGTCCCCACCATCAATTTTCGGTTATGCGTGAGGTCAGGCTCAGTGTGCTCGGCAACAGGACAGACAAGGGGGTGACCACATATACCTAAGTCCCACCCATCTCCCTGTCAGTTGTAGATCAAAGTGTCTCCTTGGTTAACTGAGCCCTCTGTGACTCTTGATTAAAGCGCCGTGTTCCCTTCCTGTCTTCTCAAACCACATTCTTCTCCAGTCTGAAAGGGGTCTGCTCTGCAGGGACGCCTGCGTTAACTGCTGGACCCAGACTGGCCATTCACTATCTTTCATACAGAGACATGGGAACTAGCTTCAAGTTGACACATTGCATACCAAAGGGGTGTCAGTCCCGCCTTCCTGTTGTCTCTTCGGCAACCAAGCCCACTCAGCAGGCTTGCCTCAATTACCTCGTTAGTATGCACTGCCACCAGCCGGAGGACAAAAGTGCAGATCGATAGAGCCTTTGATATTTAAATTAGGCTGCCCATGCTGGAGGAAGGTGTGCCTTCCCCCATCCTTGAGATGCTTTTATGTACCCGGGGCTGTCACATTCCAGCTGAATACGACAGGGGAAGACGGCACCTGTAAACTGTGTCTTCGTGGAGTACATGTGAATGTGCGTTTTATGCCGGAAGCAGATGGACTGTGTGCGGAATGGCCTCACACAGTCCTCGGAGGTTGATCTCCCATCATTCATTTTCATTTATCCAAATGCCCAGGCAAGCGCACACTCCACATACTGATGCTCGAATTCCTCACAGGTAGCACCAGTTGTTTCAGCACTGGGAATCCGTGACTAACTTATTGTTGCGAACTGCTCGGTGCTCGTCAGATGGGGCCTATTTGTCCAGTGCTGCAGATCACTGAGGTGGAGCCAAACTGTTGTCAGAAGATATCGCTCCCTTGTTGTAGTGGATGAATCTCATTGATTGTTACGACAGTAGCAAATTTGTTTATGATGGACCAGACCTCACCAATTCAGCTTCTTCGAGACCAGGCATTCCATCTGAGGTGCTGTTTTTCAGAAAATGTGGTAAAGCATGCTTCCAGTTCCTATGCAGTCGTGCTCTAGCGTAGTTTGTTGTGCCTTACAACCCGAGTAAAACGTTAATGCGATTTCTACTGAGGCTAGTACACATCTAGGAGAGTTTCTGGTTTTGTGCAGAACGGGACAGAATGCCCACTTTAGGGGTGGAACAAAGCATGCATTGGATCGAGTTTTCTTGGGCTGCTATGACACAGTAAAAAATAGGGTGACAGTTTAACCAGCGCACTTATTATTATGAATCATTATGATTTCTGCCCATCTCTTGTTGGGTTTACAGGAGGTCTTCTATCGCTGACTTATGGCACCTCCGCATGCTTCCTTGGATCACGCTAATTTAGGTATTGTAGCATGGCAGACCGCACCTATGGCAGAATGGTAGAGGATCTCGAGTAGAAGCTGGTCGTACAAATATTTTGGAGTGTTCCTGTACTCCAAGCAGTTACATAGATAATCGACAACTGAAAATATGTATTTGTCCCCCCCCCCCATTCCCCTGGGAGTAAAGTCTTACTAGTGTTCATTCATAAGGATGGTTTGGTTTGGCCTCTCTGCTGGGTGTGGAACTCTCAAGAAATGTCAGACTGGTCCCTGATCTCATACTTTTATAACTGGAAACCCTACAACAATGTAGAGCCTTACTCATTTCAGGAGCTGATTATAGACTGTGGAACTGCTGAATGTAAGGAGGATTGGTGGGCAAAAGGAATGGAAGGGACCCCGCTGCAAGGAGGTGGAGGCCGCAGAGGCCACAGAGAGACCATGGAAGAAAGTGGTGTGTGCAGGGACCGATAACGGCAAACTTGTGGAAATAGACCAGGAAGGGGTGCAGAAGATCAACGGAAAGTGGAGTGAGGCAGTGGTGGGCCCCCGTCTAACCGAGAGAGCGTGGAGAGTGGCAAGGATGCCCTTGGGAGGTCGGACTGTGTGATAGTGAAGGGGTGTTAGGGCACAGGTGTGTGCTGGGTCGGAGAGAGAAAATCTCCCAGTACCAGTACCACAAGCGTGTAGGAGGAGATCTGGAGAAGGAGGTCGGCAGGCCCCACCCCAGCTCTGCAGAGATAGCGACCATTAAGAGCGATATCCAAATGATCCTGGAGGAGATCCACGGGATGAGAACTGATACCGGCACCAAAGTTGCGGACCTGTTGCAAAAGTGGTCACACTGGAGGAAAGGCTGGACGGGGTAGAGACGAATCAGGCCTCCACAGGGGTTCTTGAAGCACAGATCGAGGTTGGGTTTCGGGACATTGAGAGGAGAAAGATGGAGTTGGGCCTCAAAGTGGATGACATTGAAAAACGAGAGAGGCAAAACAATCTCTGGGTTTTTGGCCTCAAGTCCCTGGCTGGACTTGAAAAGAAAATCATAGGGATGATCTTGTGGTCGAAGGAGGGAATACATGTGACCCTGGATAGAGTGCACCAGGCGGGAGGAGGGAGCAGAGGACACAGCTCTGTGCTGGCAAAGCTACACTACTATCGTTAGACAGCAGACATCCTTGAGAATGCCGGTGCATGGGAACTATTGAATACGAGGACTCCAGAGTGGCACTATTTCCAGACTTCTAGGCCCAGACTCTCCTGAGACATAAAATGTCAAGCCCTCTCACAAGGTGTCTACAGGAGAAAGGAGTTCGATATAGGTGGGTATACCCCTTTGCACCAATATTTGAGTGGGAGGGCGAAAAATGTCACCTGGTGTCGGAGGAGGATATTCTGGAGGCCACGGAAGGACTTGTGGCATCCCGAAGGAACAGTGCCAGATTCGAAGGAGAGGAAGGGATACAGGAGAGGGATTTGTGGTCCACAGATGGAGCAAGGTTGCCGGAGAATGCAAGGTGCCAGGAAGTTTCGGAAGCTGACCACCCCCTCTGCCGGAAGGGAAGTGGCACAGACCAGTTTGTTTTCAGTTAAATTGCCCTGAGGGGGTGATGGTGCCCAGGATGGAGACTACCTGAAGGGGGACTGGTGTACAGAGCAAATCTGTTTGTTATGATGGACTTGGGATACCCAAAGTTGGGGGGGGGACATGGAGGGCATGTTGGGGCGGTCCGCTCATACACGGGTGTAGAGGGGGTGTATTAGTGGGGATATGTGACCGGACTGGAGTTGGGGGGGGGGGGGGGGCGAGGGTTTGTTCTCTTGTTAATGTTCAGGGGCGATTGTTGGGTTGTATGGGGGGTAGGCCAGGGGGGGAATCCATGGGGACTGCAGGGGCGTGTGAGGTAGGTGAGGGGGGCTGGAGATTATTAGGGATGGGAAGGGGCCCGTGATCACTGTGGTTCGGCTGTAGGCTCGACTTTGGAAACTCAGAACGGAGTTGAGTAATAGTTGGGACGTGGTCATGGGCACGGTTGTGGGGGTACCTGGGCTTTGGGAGATTGTGGCAGGGGCCGCATTCCTGGTGGTTCAACAGGCATGACCAACATGTTTGGGTGCACGTTCTGATGCCTCAGTTGGGGACTGGAGAGTGCATTTGGGGTGTGTAAAGAAATCATGGTAACAACAGTAAAGTCAGACACAAGTGATCACAGTTCAAGGGTGTTTATTAAACTGTAAATACTATGATCAGCCCTATTTCCTTCCCAATATAGCCCCAGAGACTCCCTCGAGAAACAAAAAGAACATCACAGCCAACAACTTGCTCCCACTATTGCAACCCGTCCTGGCGTCTTCCCATGGACAACACCGCTGACCCCACCATAATGGCTAGTCCCTACAACGACACTAGCGTGTCTGCCATTAACAAAATAGCTCAGCTGGTGCTACGCAAAGCGAAACAGCTTACCCACCTCAGTGCCTGGTTCACCCCTGAGTTAAAAGATCTAAAAATAACTAAAAGGAAATGCAGAATAATTCTGGAAAAAACACCCACATGTACTAACAAAATTCTCTTTGACACTGCCTCCAGGGATTACAAACAAAGTACTTCTCACCAAAGGAAAACCTTACGACGACAGAATAGCCAAAGCCAGCTCTAACACCAAGGAACTTTTCCTAATCCTCTAGAAACCCCTATCCCACCACCAGAAAGCTGCAACAAAGACGCGGACTGGTACGAGAACATTCAAAATGCCCTCCAAAACAAAATCAGCTGCCTCCAGTCTACAATTGTAGCCAAACAGAACAGCCTAGACAGACTACACAAACCCCCATCTCCCTCTGCCACCGCCACCCTCCCTAAGGACTTCCCCAATTTGAATTCACTGAGGTCTCCATTCCAGAATTCCTGAACATCATCCGTAGCCTAAAACCTTCAAGATGCCAAGGCGACCCATGCCCACCCACAGTCATCAAAGACTGTGCACCCTAACTCGCTCCATTCATCACCAATCTTATCAGTGCCTCATTTAAAAGCAACTGCGTCCCATCTGACCTAAAAAAAAAAAAAGCGTGGGAACTACCCTTACTAAAAAATTTAAAAAAAATCCTGTGTGGCCCCCACCTTGTATAATATATTCACAAAGCCACTTTTTGACCGCCTCAATGACTTGGGTGTCATCTACACTAACTAGGCAGATGACACCCAGGTCCTCCTACCCATCTCAGGAGACCACGACATCGACACGGCCACCCTCAATGCCATATACCAATCTTTCCAAGACTGGATGGCGCAACTCCGGCTATGTTTAAATGACGATAAGACTGAGCTGCTTATCATCGGCTCCCAACACAAAATCGCGAAACTTAATCACCTCTTCAAGTCTTTCATCATAGATGGACACACCATTGAGGTAAAACGCTTGGCTTCCACCTAGACTCCTCACTCAATCTCAACAAACAAGTAAATGCCACCACCACAGACACCGCATACACATGCAGACTCCTTAACGATTGCAGAAAATTACTCTCACCAGACAGCTGTCTGACTCTAGCCAGAGCCTTAGTCCTTATGCGCCTCGACTACTGCAAAGTACTGTATGCCGGGACGAAGATGCAGAATTATCCTGAAGTTACAGGTCAGATAAAATAATCCCCTCAGGGCTGCGCTCAACATCCCCAGATCTGCACATATTTCAGTCACTAGACACCAACATCACTGGCTCCCAGTACAGGAACGCATAATGTTCATTTCACTCACCCTCACACACAAATGTCTCCACCAGTTGTCACCAGCCTACCTGTCCAACAGCATCACACTGACACAACGTTCTAGACCCACCTGAGCAACCTATCAGCACTGTCTAGCCACTCCCAGATTCAAGCTCCAAAACGCAGGCGCAGCAGCTTCCCCACGTTCGCCAGCAAACTCTGGAACTCACTGCCTCTCCCACTAGGAGCTTAAGACTCTTTCTGGATCTTCAGGAAACAACTCAAAACGCAACTCTTCACCCAAAGCTTAAGCAACCAAGCACCCCCTCTCACCTAGCTCGACACCTCCTGCTCCTAGCTGTACTCGAAAACTTTGTATGTTATTATGTTCACGCCATCTTTTTTGTAAATGCCATTATCTTAACTGTCTCTGTCCTGTAGTTGCTTTGTAACAACTGTAATCTCTACACTCTGTAAGAAATCTAAACCTAAATCTAAGATGGGAGCAAGCGTCAACCATCAAAAGAAAAATAAGGCAGTCCTTTTGGCGTTGTGTCAAAATAAAAGGACCTATACTAAGAAAAACCTATTGCCAATTCCTTACAAATAATTATAGAAAGAATGTGGGATAGGGTTTCAATAAAGAAAAGAAATGTTCCAAATAATAAGTCAGAATGTGATTGCCAGGGGTCTCCCTTCCCCATGTTTTCAACACGCGACAAGGTGGGACCTTGGAGCAAACACAAAGTTCTGCTTCATGCATACCTTGGGTGATGGCTTTACCCCCGGGTGCCCCTCTTCCGGGCGCTGACCTTCACCAACTGGGATTCAACAAATTGATTAAACAGTTCCTTTTCAATGCACTTTGGGTGACACCCTTCCACCCCGAATCTCCCTCTGCCGGGCTCAGACCCCAGAAGACAAAGGGGACACATCCCTTCCCCTTGTCTTGCAATGCTTCTTGCTTTCACAAATATAAATGTCTTTTTAAACAGGTTTTCGGCCTTTGCCCCTGGTTGTCAGCTTCCCTCTGCTGGGTTCACTCTCGTCGACTTTACCAACAATTCCTCATGGGACTTTTAGTCTCCGCCACTTTTCATTAGCATCCTTCGTCCGGGTTCACTCTTGCTAATTTCCACGAAACACAGTTCATTGGGCTTTACCCTTGGTTGTCGGCTTCCCGCTGCCGGGTTCACTCTCACCAACTTTTACCAAACAGTTCACTAGGGGACTATATACTTCGTCCCTTCTTGTTAGCATCCCTCCGCCGGGTTCATCTCGCCAATTTTCACCATATGGGATTCACTTCCCCTTCTTCACAATGATCTGCCGGTCAAAGACTTTCGACTGTACAAAGGATTTTACAAGACCCCAGTATGGCCACTGTGACCTCTGTTTGCCTCTTCCCAAGGCCTTCTGTTTATGGTAGTCTCTTCCTTCGGGTAATTGCCCAGAGTTTTCTGTGTGAGCACCCACGTGGTTCCGGGCGCCTCTGTTGCAGGCTTTCCCCACTTTCTCAAAAGTTCCTTCAAGCTTCCCAAAGTTCAAATTGCGATTTGCCACTTTTCGTTTAACACAGCCCGGTTTCTTATCGACTCACCGGCTGTGATGAACCGCTTGGCTTTCGTCGCCTTTGAGTCAAGGATGGTACCACAGAGACCAGCGGAGGAGGGTCTAGTATACCATCGACATCTGCTGCACCACACACTGACCTTTGTTCGCAGCCTTATGTTTCCGTCTGCGGGGGTTTCACAGGCCTTGATAGGAAAGGGAAAGGTTACTTCTCCCCTTGTCGCCCTCTCGGTATTGGCCATTTATCGCCTCCTCTTGAACTGCTGTTCTGAGTTAGCTCTCACGTTGTGCGGTCTGCTTTGCTCCTCCTTTGCTCTTGTGCTCCACCTTATATCCCTGTGGGGAAGGGAAATGGTGCCAGGTGTGTGTGATTCTGGTCAATTGCCTGACTTTGCCTGACCCTGGTATTGGGACATGTCAGGTAAACGGTTCTGGTGTTAGTCCATTGTCTTTCATGTTGTGCGAAAGTTTTCCTGTGGAAAAAGTGGGGGGAGGGCAGTGTTTTGGAGTATCCTACGTGGTAGGATGGGGGAAAGGTGTCGAAAGAAGGGGGGATACTGCATCTCGCCCGTCGGTGTCCCACTCCCCAAGGATCCCCCCCCCCCATCCAGGTGTCCTTTACTAGTCCACCCCCAGGAAATGGATCCAATAGCGATGGCCATGTCTTGACAACCTCGATGACAGATCACCGGGGACCAGCCAGGGAGACACTGTCCGGTTTCTCACAGGGGAGGGGAGGAGGGTGGAGGGGAGGTATCATGCAGTGGGTCTTAGGGAGGGCATTGAGGGGGCATCTCTTGAGTTATGTAAAGGGCATCCGTCGAGTGGTAATGAAGGGCTATGGTTGAGGTGCGTATAGCCACGTTATAGATGAAAGGATTACATTCCCAAAACAAGAGATCACTCACAAGCAATATGTTTCGTATGCAGCGCTTGGCAATCCTCTTTTTGCAAGAGACTCAGGGTAGAGTCTGCTATACGGGGGAAGGAAATTGATAGGAATTTTTGGGCTTCACACAGGGATGGCAAGAAGGAAGTGGTGGGTATCGTACTGGGGACCACTTTCAAGATGCCGGAGATACAGACCGAGAGGGGTTTTGGAGGCCGGTTTCTGGGGATAAAGGGATTCTACAGGGAAACGCGAGTTAGCCTGGCTACCTTTATATGCTCCGAATGTGGGGTAGTTGGGGTTTTTCAATCTGGTGGCTGATCTGGTACTAGATTGGTGGTCGGCTAAGGGCAGAGGTCCAAAGGTGACTGGACCGGAGAAAATTGCCTTTAGGACCCTCCTGCAGGACCATTATTGGGCTGATGTATGTCGGGGACTCTTCCCGGGTCCGGAGGGGGGGGGTTACACGTTTTTTCAACCCCAATACCAGACCTATACCAGGATAGCCTTGTTGCTGGTTCCGCTTGACTGACAGATAGGCTGAGGTGGGGGCACCTACGATTGAGGCAATTACCTGGTCAGATCACGAGTTGGCGGTGGTGGAGTGGAAGATAAGGAGCTCCAGGCGGCAATCCCGCTGGAGGTGTAATGACACCCTGCTGAGGGACAGGGTCTTCCAGGACTTTCTTTGTAAGGAGGTGCAGACGTATTTCAAAGTTAACGACAACGGGGAGACGGGTATGAAAATGCTCTGGGAGGACGCCAAGGCCACGTTCCGGGGTCTCCTCATAGCTCAGGGTTTGCTAAAGAAAAGAGAGAGAGGGCTGATTGGGGCCAGGCTTCGGGGGGAATTGAAAGTGTTATAGTCGCAACTCCTCCGTAGGGGGGCCGATAGAAGAACACTCTTGGGTGAGATGAGGGATAAGAGGCAGGAACGCCATCCAGTGGTGATGGGGAAGGTGGTAAAGAAGATGTGGTTCACAAGGCAAAGGTACTATGAAAGGGGGGACAAGATGGGAACACTTTTGGCAAACAGGGTGAGCGGGTTTAGGGTGGAAAGGAGAAAAGGGGGAATACAGGGCTTGGATGTGAGTATGGGGAATACAGGGGAAGAAATGTCTTCTCGGTTCACGAAGTACTACCAAAAGCTCTATACCAGACCGGTGAAAGCACCGGGGGATGTGTTGCGGGGTTATCTCGCAGACTGACAGCTTCCCAAGCTGACGCTTGCAGAGAGGGAGGTCTTGGAGAGGAAGGTGACTCGGGAAGAGGTGTTGCGGGCAATCCAGAGATTAAGGGCTGGGAAGACTCCAGGGGGAGGACAGGTTCACATTGGACAAACCGTACCAATTTTCGATTTTAATCGTTACGTCACTGTCGAAGCTGTTTAACCCGGTTGTGGGGAAGGGCATGATTCCATTTATGTTCCTTTGTGGGTTGATAACTGTCATCCTGAAGCCGGGGAAGGATTTGACCAATTGTGCCTCGTACAGACCGATATCTCTGCTGAATGTCGATGCTAAAATCTTTGCGTCTCGTTTGGAGTTCTGCCTCCCACGACTTATTCATCCAGACCAGGCGGGTTTCGTGATGCACAGGCAGGGGGCTGACAATAGGCGCAAGATGCTTCATGCATGCTGAGGTGGTAAAGAAGGGAGGGGGGGCTCTGCTCCTGCCCCTGGATGCAGAGAAGGCCTTTGATCGGGTAAGTTGGTCCTTCATGGGGGAGGTCGTCGCGACCATGGTAATAGGCCCGAGATCGACGGGGTGGATGGCAGCCCTATATTCCAGTCCTACGGCTAGGGTGGTGGTCAATGGGAGTGTGTCGTAGGCCTTTCCGCTACAGCGTGGTACGCAACAGGGTTGCGCACTCTCCCCATTGCTTTACACCCTGGTCATGGAGCCCTGGGTGGTGGCAGTTCGGGAGGACGAAAATAAAGGGGGTCCAGATAGGGGCAATGGAGTGTAAGATCATTCTCTTTTTAGACAATGCCCTGCTTTATATTACAGAGCCGGAGTGATCAGTTCCCCCCTGTGTTGGAAAGCTTGGTGCAATATGGGAAGCTGTCCGGCTTCAAAGTTAACTTGGAGACATTGGTGGCCTTCAGGGTAGAGGGGCTGTCAGAGGCAGCAGTGGGTTACATTGAAAGGTTGCCATTTCGTGTTCAGGAGGACTCCTTTCGGTACCTGGCTATTCAGGTGACGCGCAACTATTGTGATTTCTTCCCCCAAGAATTTCCTGCGGTCATGGGCAGCCTTGAGAAATGACATGTAGAGGTGGCCGAGATTAGGGCACTCCTGGTTGATGCCCTTAATTTCATCAAGATGGTGGTGCTGCCCAAATGTCTGTTTTTATTCCAGATGCTCCCGGTGATGATCCCACCATCCTTTTTTGCTGAGGTGAAGATGGCTACGCAAACATTTCTTTGGGGGTCAGGGGGGCAAAGCATAGGGTGGACTGCAGGACCTTTGTCTTACCAAAAGATAAGGGGGTGGGGGGCTGGATTCCCCGACCTTGAGACCTACAATAAAGCAGGTCATGGTGGACAATTTCAATCCGCTCTCCGACAAACAGTGGGTGTCAATGGATAATGCAATACTGGCCCCGGTTTCACACGGGAGAATGACTGTGAGTGCCCAGATCCGTGTCCCACTAAGGGTTTTGCTCCACCCAGTTTTGGAAGTTTTGTGGGTTACATGGAAGGAAGGAGGAACGGAGAACAGATGGCTCTCCTCGTGGCCATCACCCTTGAACTACATCTGGGCCCCACCTTTGAGGGATGGGATAGGGGAGCCACTAGCATTCCAACTCTGGTACGAGGAGGGGCTCAGTAGAGCTGGACAAATGTGAGAAGGAGGTACCTTTCTCCCGTTGAGGAGGTTCTGAACATGGGTAAACTGTCACCTTTCCGATACCTGCAGCTGAAAGGGGTCCTGACAGACACCCGGTGCGGTGAGAACCTGCGGAGGGAATTGACAGACCAAGCGTTGAAGTTGATACATAGATGGCATTAGCCGCCGGCTAGGATAGCGAAGATGTGTAAGGGATATGACCCACGCTGTTGGGTGTGCCAACAGGTGAGGGGTGACTTTATACACATGTGGTGGGGTTGCCCCAGAGTGCAGTCATACTGGAGGGAGGTTCTATCATGGATCAAGGGGGTTGATGGGATCCACAGGGAGCTCTCACTGTGGCTTCTTCTTTTTTTGGGTATGGTTCGAGGAGGTTGAATGGGGCCATATGCTGCAGATTATGTTGGTCTCTGCAAGATGTTGTTTGGCCCCACTGTGGAAGAACCTGTGTATGCCAGTGGAGAAGCAGTGGGTGGCAGAGAACAGGGTGATCTATGATCTGGAATACCTCCAAGCATGTACTGGACGAGTTCCGGTCTAACATTGAAGGCCTATAGCTCCCTTTTTTTGAGAACTATGGACACTGAGGGTGGGGTAGGACGGTGAGGATTTAGTGGTGAAATGGCCGGGAAGGCAATGGGCTTGGTTTTTGAAGAAGAGATTTAATGATGATTTGTAACACAATTTTCGAAATGGCAATAAAGTTCAATTTAGAGAAAAAAAAAAGGTAGTTCTAGCCCTATTTACTATCGCACATACTCAAATGAAAGATCAACTCTTTCAACCTTATTCTCAGTGCTGTTTGAAGAAACGTAAAGTCTGGAAGGCCCTATAATCATTTGCTAACATAATGTAAAAGTAATGAACACAAGTGCAAGGTAGTTCAGGAGGGTAGCAAATCCAAAAGGGGGGTGCTTCACTGTTCAGAACTGGGGATTAGATTCTGGAACTGTGAGATGATAGTCCGATTTAAATCGGGTAAGCTGTTCATTTTCTGTGTTCTGTGTCGGTTTCTTTAATGGTTCCCGTGGGTAACAAAGGATCAGAAGTATTGACTGTTTGGAGATGCACAAAAGTTAAAACACAGGGGAGACTTCTTTGGCCGAGGGGCCAAGAAATGGGAGAGAGCTCTTCTAAAATTGCACACTAATAGCATCTGGGGGTGTGCTGGAGAGGTTGTTCACGCAATATCTTATTCCTTCCAATTGAGATATTTGCTGTAGGTCATGAGAGCCCTCATGACCTGTAGGGTCGACCGGTTTCAATGGCTAATGATAATGGAGCCATCTTCTTCAGGACCGTTGTTCAAAGCAAGGAGTCAATCCCAAGGTTTCAGAAGTCTGAAACAAGGACAATTGCTGTAATGTGGGGATACAGA
This sequence comes from Ambystoma mexicanum, assembly GCF_040938575.1. Lineage (NCBI taxonomy): Eukaryota > Metazoa > Chordata > Amphibia > Caudata > Ambystomatidae > Ambystoma > Ambystoma mexicanum. The sequence continues at coordinate 1,076,795,751 of NC_090926.1, read as the reverse complement.
AGGGATGGGGGGAGAGAAACAAAAAAAGAGAGCATGAAGGAAGGGGAGGGGGGAATTATTGGAACAATCTATCATTGAAAAAGTCTTACTGGCTGGACAGCTTGCCCAAATGAGTAAGAGGAACCCGTGTGATTCAAACCAATATCAATTGGAGGTGCAAGGTAACAGGATGATTGGGGTGCCTGGTCACCGGTGTGAAAAACAGTGTCTCATCATGGCGGGCGGGAGGTGTGGGCAAGGAAAAAGGGGGTGAGGGATGTAGAGGCTAGGGCGTGAGATTAAACGAAAGCTGCATATAGAAGAGGTGCCTTTATGCAGACTGGGCTGGTGCTGTCTGATCAGTCACTCTGGAAGACAAGGAGTAAGGTGCTATCAGCAAGGGTTAATTGAAAGACTGGAATCAAACCGGCTGTACTGGAGTACAGGGGCGGCAAGGACAGTACCTGGTATACGTCTGCGTGTAGGCGTCTGCTCGTGGCACTGCTGCAGCTCGGAATGAGCTCGGTGTTGAAACGAGGCCAACCGCCTCTAAAAACGAAAGGGAACGCGCTCTACACTCGCGTCACGTGACGTGCGCGGGCGTCGTGACCGCGTAGCGTAGAGCGGTGTAGGCCCGCGCGGGGAAAGTGGGCTCTATCGCTCGTAAAAAGTGCCGAAGAGCGCGTGTGCTCGGTGCTGTACAGGGAAAGAGCTGGAGGGAGAGCCCAAAAGTGCTGGGTATGTTGAATGATCGCGTACAGCTGAGTCGGGGGGACAGGTGGGGGGGGGGGGGAGAGAGAAGAGGGCAAAGGGTAAGACGGCAGGCCCAAATAGGCCGGAAAAAACCTGGACAATGTATTGTCAGAATGGCAGGCAAGCCCTAAGGGGAGGATCAAAAAATGTGTGGAACAGAAACGCACAAGCGGGCCCTCAATTACAGGGCAAGATATGCTGGGCAGAGCATGTGCTAGCTGGCAATCTATGGTAGCACTGCTAGGTCATGCCACTGGATGTTTTCATTAAGCCCTTTAGAGCATGTGTTAAGTTTAAAAATCCACTGTTGTTCTCTTCTGAAGAGTATATTGTTGTAGTTTCCCCCTCTTGCAGGGGGTGTGACCCTTTCTATGATGGTCCATTTGAATGAGTCTGCTGTGTGTCCTTCAGCTGTAAAATGTTGGACTAGGGGGGCAGTGAGTTTGTTGGTACGTATGCATGACCTATGTTCCACCATGCGAATCCGAACTGCCCTGGCAGTCATGCCAATGTATCTGAGGGCACAGGGGCATGTGATCATATAAATCACTCCTTTGGAATTGCAGTTTGTCAATGTCATTTGCCTCCAAGGTGTATGCCATCCTATGTCAATCTCTGTCGTGCATGATGTCTGAGGGCACATGGAGCAATTACCACAAGGTGCGTGTCCTCTGGCTGGTGCTGTACCCCAAAGGGTACGTTGACTGGGTCCTGTGGGTAAAGTAGTATGTGTTAGTGTTTTGACTACTTTATCTCGCAGGTTTGTCCGTCTTTTGAGGGCAAAACGGGGTGTGGGGATGGTAGTATCTCCTGTGTTCAAGATCGGCCATAGCTTCTTGACTTCTTGCTTGATCTTGTTAAGGAGGGGCGAATAACTAAACACTGCTGTAATCCCTGTGGTGTTGGCTGGTTTCAAGTGTTGTTGGAGGGTTACAGATCTCGGGATGTTTCTGGCTCTTTTATAAGTGTCTCTGATGATACTTTGTGGATATCCTCTTGCTGCCAATTGTTCCCTAAGGAGGCTAGACTGTATGGTGTATGTAGGGGTCTGGGTGCACAGCCTGCGATATCTTAAGAATTGTCCAAAAGGCAGGTTGTCTCTGAGTGCTCTAGGGTGGTAACTGGAGTAGCATAACAGAGAATTTCTGTCAGTAGATTTTTTGTACACACTTGAGACTAAACCCCCATTATTGGCTGAGATTGCGAGATCCAAAAAATGTATGGATTGCTTGTCTTTTTCCAATGTGAACTGAAGGTGTGGGTTCAATGAGTTCAGCCAGGCATGGAAAGACACCAGCTCCAATTCTGTCCCTTTGAAAATTATGAAAATGTCGTCTATGTATCTCCGCCATATGCCGAGATTGACGACAAAAGGGTTGGTGGCTGAGTAGATGTGATCTTGTTCAAAGAGATTGACGTATAAGTTTGCTAGGCTGGGGGCAAAGGTAGCTCCCATCGCAGTGCCGGATGTCTGTTGGTAAAAGGTATTTTGAAACAGAAAATAGTTGTTGGTTAATGCAATCTCTGCCAATTGGTGGATGAAGGTGGGCGGCACACCATGTAATTCGATGCCAGAATGTAATAACCTGCTTAGCATGTTCAAAGTCTCTTGTTGAGGGATCCGAGTGTACAGAGACTCGATGTCAATAGTGACTAGCCACTCTTGTTGTGGATCATACTGCAAAGAGTCTACTAAGTTTAGCATATGGGTGGAGTCTTTTATGTAGCTTGTCATTTTCGGAATCTGGTCCCTTATAAAAAAGTCATCAAATTGAGAGAGTGGTTCAAGGATAGAGCCAATGCCTGACACAATGGGGCGTCCGGGTGGTGGCACAATGCCCTTGTGGATTTTGGGTAAGGCATACATAGCCGGAATGCGAGGGTGAGGTGGAGAGAGGAAAGCAGCTTCACGGGTGCTGATGTAACCTTCGGCCTCTGCTTCATAGATGATAGGAGCTATTATTGCCTGAAGGGAAGGTGTGGGGTCCATGCAGAGTTTTTTGTAGCTGATGTTATCACTCAGGAGGACGTTGACCATGTTGACATAGTTGGTGGTGTCCATGATGACAATGGCTCCCCCTTTGTCAGCCGGCTTAATGGTGATATCTGGATTGCCAGCTAAATCAGAAAGGGCTGTCAGTTGGGGTTTGGTACAGTTGTTGTTGATGAATGGAATGGTCCGCTCGAACTCTGCTATTTTCTTAAGCAGTGCTTGTTCGAAAGTAATTGATTCTGGGGTGTTGGTACAGTATGGAGGGAAGAATTGAGAAGGTGGGCGTAGGCCCGTAGCGTCGGTGTCTGCAATGGTCTCGTTATTGAAGTACTGTTTAAGCCTTATTTTTCGCATCAATTGTGTGCATTCAACACGCGTTTGAAAAGGGTCATACCGTGCTGTAGGGATGAAGGAAAGACCCTTCTGTAGAATTTCTTGTTCTGCTCTGGTCAGTACATGCGTGGACTGGTTAACTATCAATGAGGGAGCAGCGCTGGTATGTTGCCTTGTCCTCTGCTGCGGGTAACTATCGTGGGCGGCGGGTGGTTCTGCCATCGTGCCCGGTGCTGGCCTCCTCCTCGTGGGCCTAAAAAAGGAACCGCAGGGGGGGTGCCCTGATTGTGACCACCGAATTGTACCCGCCTCTTGTCCCAGTGCTGCTTGCCCGAGCTATTGCTAGAGTTGCTGCTCGAGCTGTTGTAAGACCGGTTAGCGTTACTTCGTTGGAGGGTTTGGAAACGTAGTTGTGCAGCGACTCGTCTGGATTGTTTAGCCTCTTCTGAAAAATATTCTTCCCCTACGTAAGGGTACACTTTCACATGTGTGAATGCTGTGAGATCTTTTTTCAGTTTAGTGATCTTTCGGCTAAGGTTATTTTCCTTAAAATCTTTCAGTGTAGTATCCAGTAGACTTAGTTTGGCTGTATAGAGGTCTGTGGCTATTTTGGTTTTCAAAAGGGCACTTTTCTCATTCAGTTCGCGTACTAGTTTATCTGTGATTGTTTTAGCGGTGTTAATGATGAGTACCAACCAGTCACGTGTACATTTATTGGCAATAAAGGACCAATCTTTTCTAAACTGTAAATTATCCAAAAAGATCCGTGGTTCGATACGAATAATCAGACCATTTGGGGCTGCATGTGCCCTTAGATATTCGGTCATCAGTGCTCCATGCAGTTCCGTGCGAATGATTTTCTTTCTCAAGGCTTCAATCTCATTCCATTCATCGTTATTGCTGATGTTCTGTGGAGTAAGGTCAATACCTAATAATGAGGGATTAGCAAGGATCCCATCGACCAGTTCTTCCGCAAAGGCAAGGAAATGTCCATCGGCCATTGGGCAGAGGGAAGGGCGGAAAGGTACCGGAGAAAATGGCGGGGAAGGAGAGGTGCTGATGAGAACACTGAGACACACCGTAGTGTTGAGTAGCAGCTAGAAAGAGGGAGGGTGACCTTCCTCTTATTAATTTTGAGTTAATCAAACCCAGCAACTTGGGCAGTTGCGCGAAGAGAGTGTAATAACAAACAGGGTATGTTGTTGGGATAAACAACCAAGGGAGAGCACGGACAAGCCGTTGGATTCCTTTTAACCGTTAAATATAGATCAAGGATGGTAGCACAAAAACAACGGTTTTGTAGGGAATAATATTATTTTTAATACTTGAAAAAAATCTTGAAGCAAAAAAATTGGAGGTGGGTCACCTCTAGTTCACAAGTGCAAGGTAGTTCAGGAGGGTAGCAAATCCAAAAGGGGGGTGCTTCACTGTTCAGAACTGGGGATTAGATTCTGGAACTGTGAGATGATAGTCCGATTTAAATCGGGTAAGCTGTTCATTTTCTGTGTTCTGTGTCGGTTTCTTTAATGGTTCCCGTGGGTAACAAAGGATCAGAAGGATTGACTGTTTGGAGATGCACAAAAGTTAAAACACAGGGGAGACTTCTTTGGCCGAGGGGCCAAGAAATGGGAGAGAGCTCTTCTAAAATTGCACACTCATAGCATCTGGGGGTGTGCTGGAGAGGTTGTTCACGCAATATCTTATTCCTTCCAATTGAGATATTTGCTGTAGGTCATGAGAGCCCTCATGACCTGTAGGGTCGACCGGTTTCAATGGCTAATGATAATGGAGCCATCTTCTTCAGGACCGTTGTTCAAAGCAAGGAGTCAATCCCAAGGTTTCAGAAGTCTGAAACAAGGACAATTGCTGTAATGTGGGGATTCAGAAGGGATGGGGGGGAGAGAAACAAAAAAAGAGAGCATGAAGGAAGGGGAGGGGGGAATTATTGGAACAATCTATCATTGAAAAAGTCTTACTGGCTGGACAGCTTGCCCAAATGAGTAAGAGGAACCCGTGTGATTCAAACCAATATCAATTGGAGGTGCAAGGTAACAGGATGATTGGGGTGCCTGGTCACCGGTGTGAAAAACAGTGTCTCATCATGGCGGGCGGGAGGTGTGGGCAAGGAAAAAGGGGGTGAGGGATGTAGAGGCTAGGGCGTGAGATTAAACGAAAGCTGCATATAGAAGAGGTACCTTTATGCAGACTGGGCTGGTGCTGTCTGATCAGTCACTCTGGAAGACGTCTGCGATTAGCTCAGTGCCCGAACGTAGGGCCCATCGGCTGATCAGGGTTTATGAGTCATCACCGGGAAGTTCCGGTCATAGTCTAGAAGTGAGGCCCATATGTCCGCAAACCGGTTTAAGAGGCCTGCCTTGGCTGCCGTCACTTTTTCTGCAACTAAGATGTCCCAAAGTTTGATCCACCAAAGAATCAAAGAAGGGCCCTCGATAGTCTTCCAGGTACGGCCAATTGTGATTTTCCCCACCATTAGAAGTTGTGTAACAAGTTTGGCCATTCTACCCGATCTTGGGTAAGCCCCCGCTGCCGCATCCCCTAGTAAAATAGTTTACGGGTCCCTGGGGATCTCACTACATGAGTGATGTCTTCTATAGTAGAGATGCATTGGGCCCAGAAAGATTGTACGGTGGGTCAAGACCACCACATATGGAAATATGATCCGGGCTGTCCACACTTGGGCCAGCAGTGGGGCGGTCAAGGGAATGGTTAAAGTGATGCAGGCGGGTTGGAGGGTAATACCATTGCAGAAGCAGTCTATTAGTGCATTCCCGGTTAGTAATGCAGAAGGAGGAGGAGTGGGTTCTAGACCATATGTCCATCCACGTTTGGTCTTCCAGAGGGTGACCCAGGTCCACCTCCCATTGTACCATATAGGTGGATCTGGTGGTAAGTGCATCCTCCTTTAACAGCTTGTAAAGAGTGGAGGTTTTCCCCCCTTAGCGGGAGTTCCTTCAGGGTAAGTTCAAGCGGGTTGGGAGTACGTGTAGCAGCTTGTCGAATTTGGGGATGAGAACACCTTGACACGTTTTTTGAAGGTGGAGTAAGAGTGTTCATTTGTGATTTTTGAGTTCCAGAGGGTGGGTGCTGTGACACAGAATCTAACGCCTTATACTCTTTTTGTTCTTGTATCGAGGGGTGAGCAATGAGATACTGGTGCTGGATCTTGGTGAGCGCACTAGGTGTTTCTGGCCGATGCTATTAAGGTAGAGGGGGAGCCTCTTTGTAGATGCAACGGTGCACAATAGCTAGAGTTTTGTAGGTAATGCAAACTTTGATTTGGTAGCCAGTGAGTCTCTCGCCTAGTGGCTGAAATGTGACTTAGTCCTTAGTCATTAAAGCAGGTATTGTGGGTGGCCATCCAATTTTGTATAGTACTGAACACCCTGTTTATGGTGGCAGTCGCAGCTGTTGTTGCCTGAGATCGGGATGATGATTTGAGTGTCATCAGCAAAGTTGGTATATGTGATGTCCAGGGAATCCCGGAGATCGAATAGTGTAGGTGTTGTAGAGGGTAGGTGACGGGCAAGAGCCTTGAAGGACACTTAGGGGAACTGAAATGGGATCAGCAGATGCACCACAGATAAACACTCTTGTGGAGCGTTCACTGAGAGAGGATTTGATCCAGGTCGTGGCCTAAGGGGAGAGGTGGACATGCAGGTTGAGGTGTTAACGGAGGGTATCCTGGTCAGCAAGGTTTAATGCTGCAGACTGACAGATTTAATAGGACATGGATGGCTAGGTTACCTGAATCATAGATATTATACATTTGGATTTTCAGGTGAAGAAGGGCTGTTTCGGTACTGTATTTTGGGTGGATGCCAGATTGTCTGATACCTAGCAGGTGGTGCTGTTCTAGAAATGATTGAACTTGGGAGTATGCCAGACGGTCCAGAAAGGGACCATGGTAATGGGTCAATAGTTAGTGGGGATGGTAGAGTCGAGAGGAGGGGTGTGATCCAGGCTGATATAATGCTGGTTGGGACCTCATTGGACAGGAAGGATGTATTGACAAAGTCTGTGATAATGGGTGTCAAAGTGGGGGCGCAAAGCTTGACTATGTGTGCTGTACAGGTGTTTCCCTTACAGTTAGAAGGCTTCAAGGATAGGATGGTTGCCAGCATCTTCTCTTGAGTGACTTGGGAGTATGTGAATGGGAGGAATGCGGGGGGAGGGACCGCTAGAAAGTACTCTGGTTCCGTGAGCGTGGGGGCTTTGGCGGTGAGTATGGTTTGTTGTGTCCTAATTCTGGCCCATATGGAGTCCCTTTTTTATCAGAGAGGGCATATTGTATGGTAGACCAACATGCTTTGTCATTGTGGTTCAGCGAGCTCACTGGGATAGGGTTTTCTAGCTCCCTCAGGATGGAGAGGAGCTCTTTAATGTTGGAGCCAGTGTTGGAAATTCTGGCATCGAAGGACCTTGCTTTGTGTGGGGCTACTGCTTTCTTGTAAATATTGGTAGTGTTGGCGAGTGATCTGCAGTTAATTGGGGTGGTGTGTTGTCTGGTAAGGTGTTTGAGGGCTCTTATGTTTCTGTGTAGGGTAACCGGTTCCTCTGCAAACCAAATATTGATAGGTTTCTGCAATTTGGGTATTTTAGCTTCGATCAGAGAATGATGATCCATAGTGTGGAGGAGGCTCTGATGGTAAAGATTGTCTAGGGCTATAGCATTCTTGTTGGTGAGCGTTGGGAGCATATTGAACACTGCCTGAAGTTTAGGCTTGAGAATCTCATGTGTCAGTTTTACAGGTATTTCGGAAAAGTAGTGGGCTCAAAGGGCGCAAGAGTGTTGTAAGAGGTGTCTATAAGGGCCTGGTCTGACCAGGGTACTGTACTGATGGAGGCAATGCCAATAGTAGCATTAGTGGTTAGAATCCAGTCAAGGATGCACCCTTTTTGCGTGGGTGGGGGAAGATATCAATTGAGAGAATGTCACCTAGTGCTTGCGTGAGTGCAGTAGCTTTGAGGTCGGTTATGTCCTTGAATCCGAGGTTGAAGTTGCACAGGATCATTAATTTAGTTGTCGGTTTAATGAATGGGTAGTCAGGAGGAGCTTGTCTAGATCAGGGCAGCTGGCGAAATTGGTGTGCCGTACAAGAGAATCACATTGTAGGTGGACTGAGGATTAGTGGTGAGCTTGAATAGCAGCGTTTCGTCACCGGGGTGGGAGGCAAGGTGATGGGTCTGATCTGCAGGGACATTTTTGCAACGAGAGCAACATCACCTCCTGGGGCATTAAGGTGGGCAGCCCTGTAGATGGTATTGTTGGGGGGATGGCTAGGGAGAGCAGTGGGCCTGAGGGACTGTGGAGCCAGGATTCAAGGTGGTGGTCTAGTAGGATGTTGTGGACCCCAATAGTGTGCGCTCCCAATTAATGTACATTGAGTAGGGCACAATGTAAAGCTGCTGCCTGCATATCTGACGGCAGAGGACAGTGGAGGTAAGGTTGTGATCCAGCTCTCTGGAGGATGGGGGTGGGAGGGGAGTAGTACGGGTGCTGAGTATAGCAAATCTGGATGCGCCCCATGAGGGGAGTGAGAGACAAGGTGGCTGAGGAGCCAGGTGTAGGGTTCTGGTGCTAGGATTATGGAGATGGACGGAAACGTACACATGGGTGTGTGGGGCCCTTCGTGTTCAGTAGAGGAAGTGGGTTAGGCCAGAGGCTGGAGGATAGGGCGTCCGCTTTGCCAGGAGCATTAGTGGAGCATGGCATCTTGGTTGAGCCTGTGGTTTTGGGATTGTTGAATGCAGAACAAGGCCCTTTGCTAAGCCTTTTAGGTGCAGAGCAAGTTCCTTTGGGCGAGTAGGAGCTGGCCATGAACATTGAAGCCATTCTGCATGGTATAGGACAACAGTCGTACTGACTGAAGAACCGGCCCTGCAGGGTAGGGGGAATGCCCAGTAGGCGGGCAGGTCTTAACTGTAACGCTGGGGCTACACGGTGGTCGACCAGGCCCCTTGAGAGAGAGTTTGCTTGGTATAGTACCCGATCTGCATAGTGTGGGTGTTCGGGAGAGGGTAGGTAAGAAAGGTTTGGGCATGTCAGTGGAGGTGGGAGAAGGGTGGTGGGAATGTAGCGTACCAAGACTCATATGGTTGACGCCTGGAGACAGGGAGTGAGACGTGGCATGGCAGTGCGCCTACAGGAGCCCAATGAGGTAGAGGCAGTGGTAGGAACAGGGTGGTGGGGTGGTAGATCAGGGTGGTTAGTGAGGGCGCAAGGCAGGGTGCTGCTGATCACAGAGCACTCCCTATAAGAGAGTCTAGGAGGAACTAGGATTGAGAGTCGCCCCTGGGAAGGCTGACCTTGCGGCAGGTGGATGTCTGGTGATGCCAGGTGTGTGTGAGTGAGGCATCGCCAAGAGACTGCCATGGAGGCGTGTTGGCAAATCTCATGTCAGTGGTGTAGGGTTCCTCCCTCTCTGGGAGAACCCGATGGTCCGAAACCATTCCCACTGCGTGCGGGAAAGACGCAGAAACGGAGAAGGTCTCAAAAACGTATTCTCCTTCTCTCAAACTCAGACTGACTTCCCTTTCCCCTACTTCCTATCCCGCCCCTGCTCCCTTGACCCCACCCCCCTAACTACAATACCCGACATGACATCCCCCCCAAATTAAACATTTGCAAGATGCACTTTAGTCCATCTCTTCAATAAGCCATTTAGGTCTGGTTCGGGCTTTCTGGGGCCTCAGGCAACTCCCGGCCGATGATCGAGGTGTGGGCTCAACCTCGAAATCACTCTGCCCATTGGCGTCTGACTCTTCGCCATTGCCATGGTTTGTTTCATCTGATGAGTAGTTGTCTCTTAATTCCTGAGAGTATCTTCTCTCTGGCATGGTCTGTTTCATTCTCTTTCAATGTTATTTGTCGTTGGCCTCCTACTGCAGTGATCATCGATCCTTGTTGCGCAGTTATGATGAGCAGATCCTCATGGTTTGGAGCCAGGTGTTTACTGGACTATGGTTGTTTTACCACTACTGTCTTCCCCCACTTCCAGTGACGATTCCTTCGTCTTCCGTTTTCCGTCTGCATATTTTTTCATCTTCCTTTTTGCCTGTTCGCCTGTCCTTCGCATGTCCTCAGCACCTGTGTGGTGGCAGTCCTCGGTCTGGTGCTAGGGGTAGCCGCATGCAGGTGTTCTTCCCAACTATCACTTTTGCAGGGCATTTCCCTGTGGATGTATGTGGAGTGTTCCTGTAGTCCCTTAGCAGTTTTTGAAGAACCTGCTCATATGGTTGACCCGTGAGATGCGCAATCGGAAGTGCATGTTTTAGGTTGGCTATGAAGCGTTCTATCATTCCATTCACTTGGGGTCATAATGGAGTAATTTTGTGATGATGAAATCCCATGTACTCACTGAGTGTCTTGAAATCCTGGCCCGTAAACGGGGGCCCATTGTCCGTCTTGATTTGCAGCGGGATTTCATATGCTGTGAAGATCCTGTCTAACACAGGGACAACGTGACGAGCCGATGTGGACGCTACTAGTTGTGCCTCGGGAAACCAGGAATACTCCATAATCGTGAGCATGTATGTCCCACCCTCAATAGGTCCTAAGAAGTCAGCCTCTACCACTTCTCAGACCCCTCTTGGAAGTTCTGACATGTTCAAAGGCTCAGGGTGCCAGTTGAGGGTTATCGAGCAACACGTTCTGGACACTCCTGTAGTAGTTCCTCTACCGTGCTGTCAAGGCCAAGGAACTACACCTTTTGTCTCTGCATCCTCTTGATGGAGACAATCCCTCTATATCCCTCGTGGTCTATGTCCAAAACCTTCATTTGCAGCTGTGCAGGTATAACCAGTTTGTGTCCTTTGAGCAGTAAGATCTCTCCTGACAGGTCTAGTTCCTCCATTGCCTGTAGCATACCTTCCACGTCTTTCCACACTTCCTCCACTTCCAGGAGTCCCCTTTCCTTTGCCCTCCTCCATTGTCCTGACCACAAACCTTCGATTGCTATCTGACATGCTGGGTCGGCATCTACCGCTTCAGTGAACATGGTGTGATCAATTCCTTGAGGATTGGTCTGCTGAATTAGGTGTATTATATACCTGACTGCCACCAACATCTCCAGCATGTCTCCTGCTCCTGGATGTCTCAACAGGAAATCTGCAGGGTTTTCATCTTTTTTAGGCCTGTGTACAATTTCATTGTGTAGTCCTGTCACCTCAGACCCCACCTGGCAATGCGTGGTGGCATCTTGGACTCTGGATTCCGACATAAGAACAGCAGGGCCTGATGATCTGTGATGATTTTGAAAGGTTTTGAAATAAATGAGTGTTTGCAGGCCCAGACGACTGGCAGGCTCTCCTCTGCCGGGAAGTAAGCCTGCTCTGTCTTTGTTAGGCTCCTGTTAGCGTAGAACACGCCAATGTGCCGCTGTGTCAAGTTGTCCTTGTTCTTTTGAGCCAGAATTGCCCCTAGCCCAACCAGGCTTGCATCCACTATCGGTTCTGTGGTCTGGCTGCATCAAAATATGACATGTTCTGCTTGCGCGATGCGATTTCTGATGTTTTCGAATGCTTGTTGACACTCGGCAGACCACATGAATGCTGCGTTTTGCTTGGTGAGGGCACATAGTGGCTCACTGATGGTGGCAACATTTTTCATGTATCGCATGCAGTAGCTCGCGAGTCCTAAAAAGGATCGGAGCTCAGAGACATTTAAAGGAGGTGGGGGTATTATTGAGAGTAGTTACCTTCTCAGGGTCCGGAGTCATTCCAAGTTTGTCCCCAAAGAAGCAGAGTGTCCCCTTCCTGAATTCACATTTTTCTTTATTTAGTGTGAGATGAGTCACCTCAAGGGCTATACATACCCGGAAGAGGGTGGCATTGTGTCTCTCGACATCTGTTCTAAACACTAAGATGTCGTCGCTGTAGTTAATACAGTTTGGGATGTGTTTAATTATGTTATGGATTTCCGCTTGGAATATCTCAGCCGCTGATGACACACCAAAGCTTAACCTCTTGTATTCTTGTATCTGTAGAGCCCCAGGTGTGTTGTGAATGTTGTAGTGTTCCTGCTCTCTGGGCTTAGAACTAGTTGTTGATATCCCTTTTGCAAGTCAAGTTTTGAAAAGACTTTGGTCCCCAGAACAAGTGAATCATATCAGTGATGCGTGGTGCTAGATGTCTTTCTCTTTTGGTGGCCTGGTTTGGCCGCTGCATGTCAACACACAGCCGAAAGGCCTCTGAGCCTTTCTTCTGAACTAGTACAATAGGGGATACCTATGTGGTGGGACCCACTGCTGGCTCTATGATGTCCTGCTCAAGGAGGCGGTGGAGTTCCTCCTCTACTTGCCGCTGGATATTTATGGGGCTTCCTCTGTAATGCTTAGCTATGGGTTGAACACTCTTGTCGATGTGCAGCTTGATTTGATGATTTCTTGAGCTTAACTTCCCCATTCCCTTGAACAGCGCTGGATGTAGTTGGCTGATTTGGTCTACCGTGTCTATATACTTGTGAACCCTACGTTTGTACAGAACATGGATCAGGCCCATGTCTACAGCTGTTTTGAAACTTAAACTGCAACCACAGGACATTACCCATTTTTGATCCAAGTGTACATAAATATTGTATTGTTCATTATAGGTGAATTCTAACCTTGTAAATTATGTAAGTACACACCTGTACCATATTTTGTACTATATCTTGCATGTATCTATCCAGTACACTATGTATTTGTACATTTCCTCTGTAACCTAGAAGCTGAAAACATGAATGTTTCTTTCTGTTCTTCTACGCCCTGATACCCTTGGGTCTGGCGCTCATTACAAATAAATAAACAAACAAACACTCCGTGACGGTGGAGATTACATGGATGGGAATAGTTTTCTCCTGTGGTTTGTTCTTACATTTTCTTTCAAATTGTCCTATGCACTTCAGGGAAACCTTGGCTTCATACACTGGCTGGACGAAGTCTGGGCATTTTGGGCAATTTCTTGTAAATGTATTCTCTAATAAAGTTAACTGTGGTGCTGGTGTCTATGAGAAATTCCATCGGTTTTTCATTCTAGTTCATAAGTAGCGTGGCGCTGTGTTCAGTCGCCACCTTGTTCCCTAGCGCATATAAGTAGCCTTTCTATCTTTGGTCCCCTTCGGATGAACTCACTTCTATCTCTGATGGGGACTGTTCGACAAGATATCAGACATGTCGCCTCTTTCTGTCTGTTCCCTTATGGGTCTCTTGTCCTCTGACTCCCTGTTTCTTGCGCCTGCCATGGATCTGAACTTCCATCTGCGATGCCTTTGTCGCTGTGGTGCTGCTTTTCCCCCCTTGAGCGGCCTGTTGACCCCTTAGCCATTTCTCTCGCAAGGCGACATTCAGATTTAAAATGTTCCTCTTCACCACATGCCGAACATCTTTGCCCTATCGCCGGGCATATCCCTTCATGTGGGAATTTGTATCCACGTTAATAGCAGAATTGTTCATTGTGATCCCTTGGCTCCCTCTGTAATCTGTGAATCACCTCTGGATGGCTCGAAGTATTTTTGGGACTGTTGAAGCTCTCCACCTGGGAGTCCACCGCCAGCTCTGCTCGGGCCAACATCAGGATTTCATCCAGAGTCCTAGACTTTTGCAACAGCTTGCGTCGAAATGACTGCGATTCACATCCTGCAATAATCTGGCACCTCAACGCCTCAGTGTTGGAATAATTCCCAAGTTACAGTGTTTAATTTATTTCTTAACCTTTTGACAAACGCATCCATGGTCTTGCCTTTTAACTGTTTGGTACTATGGAACAGGTGCCTTTCGTAATCCACATTTGTATGTGGAGTGAAGGATGTAGCGAGCGCCTCTTTCAGTCCTTGAATGGTTTCAATGGATTCATTGGGCAGTTTGTCTATGATATCCCTTGTGGCTTGCCCTACCGTCAATTTCAGCAGGCATAGCTGTCGGGCATCCACCAGGTGAACTATGGCCCTGACATACAGATCAAAGTCTCTGATCCATCTTACCCATCATGGCCCCATGTTGCTGGTGTCAGATGCATCTAAGTTGGACAGCAAGTGATTCCTGCACTCGTTGGGAGCCTTGCACCTGCAGCATCATGTGAAGTGTGGCTGGAATATCAGGGTCCGACAGGATGCTATCACAGGATCAACCCTATCTCCACTGCACGAATCACCGGATCACTCTCCCAACGTGCACTGCCTCCTTATCTCCTGGACCTGCAGGTGCTAGATGGTTCCCTTGATGATTTACAGCACAGCCCTTCATGCTACAGACATGCCCCACGTTGCACTCCTGTGTATCAGCGGCCGCCATGACATGATTGGCACAAGCACAGCTGGAACTGAGGCCTGTTAGTGGCCGCCAAACTAGGCACAAGCACCGCTGCTGGGGGATTAGAACTACCTTGCTCCACTCACTGCCACGGCACCAGGACGAAAACTGACAAGTCCTGACGCTCGGGGACTCACTTGTGCTCTATTTTGTGTGGGCACACCAGCCTTTAGGCTACACGCTGTGTGTCTGATCTTTCCAGGCCAGCACCATCGCATGGGGCGGCACCTCCTCCTCGCCAATGTAGGGTTCCTCCCTCTCTGGGAGAACCTGTTGGGCCGACAACCTTCGCTCTGCGTGTGTGAAAGAAGATGCAGAGACGGAACGGGTCTCGGGCACGTCTGTATTCTCCTTCTCACAAACGCTGACTGACTTTCCTTACCCCTACGTCATATCTGACCCGGCTCCCTTGGCCCCGCCCCCCCTCCTGAACTACAATACCCAACATAAGTGGCAGGAGTGATATGAGTGGAGGAGGGATGCGGGTTATAATCGGAGGGTCAGTTGCCCATAGTGGAGTGTGGTTGCTACAATGGCCAGCGTGAACATACGCCATCACGCATGACATTGTGTTTGCCGCAGGGACATGCCGGCAATGGGGCGGTAGGAATAATTTTGGGGGTGGAGTATGGGGGGTTTGCAATTACATAATTAATGGGTGCACAGTTTGAACAATCGAACGTAAAGATCCTGCTAATTTTACCTACGTATGCTCTGTGCAGGCCTGAGGGCTTTGCCGGTTTGCCATAGACGGTCAGATTCACATGAAAGGATTGCTCCGACTTGAGTATCATAGACTTGGATGCAGTTGGAGAGATCAGGATAGCATGAGCTGTGGCAACGTCATCCACGGCAGGATAGGCCAAGACAGGCACTTGTAGCCTTCAAAGGTGGCTTACTATTCCAATCCGGCTGGGGGATGCATTCCCCATTTGATTTGCCTGCACCAATCAAAATCTGGATGCGTGGAGGCTGGTCTCGAAGCATGTAGGTCGCAGGGTAGGGCTGTTAGCATGGCTGCGGCCATTTTGGCAAGGCTTTCCGGTGCATCTAAAGCCAATAGACGTGCTGGGGGCCATAGCTGGGTAGACCATGTGGAGGTGCTCACCAGAGCATGATTCGATCTTGTGGGCCAAGATGGGCACTTCTAGCCTTAAAGGGGAAGTACGCTCAAAAATAGTACTGTCCCGATCATTCGGGCATGTATTTTTAAGCATACTGTAATCTATCTTAAAAATGTTTCCTTTGCATTGTACCTTACTTTTCCTCACTTTTATACATGCGAAAAGTTGTGGTGCCCAGCCATCTTGTTCTAATCTTATCCGTTGATGCATCACCCTAAGTTCAAGTGCCCTTGAGGAAAGAATACAGATCGCCTGCCCCTCAAACTGACATCACTAGTCCAAACGATATGCTCCACCTATTATCATGATGTTCGTGGCCAGCGTAGCCAAATGTGCCCTGTCATCAGTCGCGCAATAACGTTACTTAACGCAAAACCGGGAAGACAAGCACACGCATTCTCTCACAGCTCGTAACTTTTCTTTCTTATCCCAAATAGGAGAGCAACACTTTATTTTTAAGAAAAAAATCAATAGTCTGCAATGTAACAAGTGGTTTTATTTTGCAAATGATGCTCGTAAGAGAAGATTAAGTCCACAAAATGAACAATATGTTTTTGCAATACAAGTCATAGCTAGCGAACATTGCATGCTTTGAATGTTCTTTATAACTTCCTCATGATACGCCGGTTGCGATCAGGGATCTATCAATCCCTGTACTCCAATTCTTGTGTGTCCTTAAGTTACACCAGCAAAACTTTCTAATGACGCACATGGTGTTTCCGTTTGTGAGAAGATATGGATTCTTTGCACTTTCAAGCGCAACGCTTTTGCTTCCGCATGTTTTTACATCATTAACACTGACAGGTTGCTCCTTATTGGTACAGGCAAAGGTCAGATTGGTCCCTGCCAGTCGTCACACATAACGGTTATCAAATAAGCACCGTTGATGATTATCTGTCAATGTTGATTGAAGAATCTGTCCGACGATAGCTGGAAACGATGCACCTTATGTCATGCATTGTCTCTAAAACTTTCCCTCTGTAACCCGTAACACCTTCTCTACAATGTCATATACTGCTGTATACATCTGCTCCTGCAACAATGTTATAACCTGCACCGAAGGTATACCCTGTATAACCTGTATAACATGCACCAAGTGAATATCCTGTAACAGCGCCACAATGCCTCCGGGCCGCTGGGCGCTTTATAAATCCAAATAAATAAATAAATGAATATGTTTTAGTAGCCGTTCTGTAATCGAATATAACAAGTTACCATATAATTCAGAACCGTATGAAACCTAATCATAAACACAATCCACACAGAATGAACACAGACATGACAACATGGGGGAGTAGGTGAGACCAGTAAGCAATACGTCAAAAAAAGGTCAGACCTCTATTAACACCTCTTTAAACTATACAGAAATAACAATCATTACTACACATATAAACAAAGCTTGAGTTATGCACTCAGTTTTATATAATGCGCAGTATAAATATCATTCAACATAATGTACTGTCGAGTCTTTTGGTCAAATCGCACATTCACACGTCACTGAAAAAGTCATTATGCATACAGCACACATGCCGTTTTTAATCACACAAATATTATGTATAGTTGAGCTTATATAATTTCAGGAAGTTCCATTCTCTCGATGTCACAGTGAGTAACCGCTCCGAACAACAGATCGCAGAAATGGAAACAAAATGTTCGTATGTCTACTTTCAATATAGTAAATGTTATAATTTATTTGTGGGTATTCGACACATTGTGTCTTTCGAACAGTTTCTGATTTTCGCTCAAGGCCAAATAACAATGCCAGCCTGTTTTCAGTGATTGAAGCCAAAGACTGGTAGGTTTTGATTTTGGGAAAGAATGCTACAAAAAATAAGAAATGGACAAGACGCTGCTTCGGGCAAGTGGTTCAGAAAACCAAGGACAGTTACAACAAGCAACTATGTAAAATATGTCTGGCGACGGGAACGAAAGAACAATCCAAAAAATTATGTGTTGCTGTTTCCTCTGGGGATATATCATCTGTGCAAGAAAATTCAATCGAAACCCCACCTCTCCCTCACCCAGCACTGTTTCGTGGCACAAAGGATACCCTTACTCCTAGTGTGCTTTATAACTACCACCCATCGTTACTGTGGGGGTCATTACGACCCTGGTGTTAAGGGTGTAATGGCACCGTAAAAGGTGTCGGCGCCGTTAAACCCTTAACGGCTGATTACGAGGTCCCTTTGCGGGACCTTGGTGCTAAGTACGGTACCGCAATTTGCGGTACCGTACTTAGTGATTTCCCAGTCCCATTGAGCCCTATGGGGCGAAAATGGGAATGGGGAGGGCCATGGTTTAATGGGGAATTACCGCCCCGCCAACCTTGGAATGGGGTGGTAATTCCCCATTGAACCATGGCGGGCTAATAGCGCCATGGTTTAGCGCCAGTGTTGTATTGAGGGCCTATGTCACTGTTACACTCTTGAATCATTTGTCTGCTACTTACACTTCTGGCATATATTGCACGACTCTTACTATAATTCATGCAAGTCCGTTCATGCTCCCTCGTGCACCTGAAGCAGCACCATGTTGTTATGAACGGAACATTTCTACAGCGCACGGCCACCGGAAGGTATCATGGCGCTAGAGAGTCAAGGCATACATCCATAACCATAGCATCCCTGCAACTAAAACAGATACGTTTTAACAGCCTTTCTGAAGGCCAGATGGTTAGATAGACCTTTTATGGCAAAAGGGAGCTCATTCCATAGCTGAGCCATTGCTATGGAAAAGGCTCGACCCCCCAGTCTGCACGCAGCGGAAGGAAGGGACACAAAGCAGGTTGGCAGAAGATCGCAAATGGCGCTTAGGGCAGTATTGAGTAAAGTTTGTGTGTAGATATTGCGCGCCAAGGTCATGCAGTGCCCGATGGATGATGCATAAAGCCTTGAACCTAATGCGCTGGACCACCGGGAGCCAATGCAGGGCCAGCAACAACGCTGAGATATGGGCTCCATAGGGCGTATCTGTAGCAACACGCGCTGCTAGGTTTTGCAAGCGCTGATGTCGCAGGATCAGCCCCTTTCGCTGGGCCAGATAGAGGGAGTTGCAATAGTAAAGACGACTAAGCAACATAGCAGCCACCACTGGTGGAAGAAGGGTGGCAGGGATCATGGGAAGCACTTTTTTCAGTAGTGTAACTGAAAATGGCCAGCTTGGCAGACAGAGGCAACTTGGGCATCCATAGACAGGGACGCTGACAAGACAACGTCCAGGTTTTTCACCTTCAACGCCGGAGCAGGAAGGGGGCCAAGGGAGGAAGGCCAGAAGGAGGACACCCAAAGTGAGGAATCTGGGGGACAGCACACCACCAAAATCTCTGTCTTGTCTCTGTTTAAGCCAGTTGTGTTCCATCCACTCCCCCACGGCCACCAGGCACTTCCTGAAGGCACGACAACACCTCAGCCTGATCAAGATTTAAACGGATCAGGATCTGGGTGTTGTCGGTATAAGAGTAGCACCTGACGCTGATGGAGCGGATGAGACACACAAGTGCCTAGATGTATATATTAAAAAGAATCAGAGACCAGGTGGACCCCTGCGGCACCCCGCAGCTCAAATTGCAGGGGGTGTATAGAAAAGGGGGCATAGAGAGAGCCTGCGTACGATCTGCCAGGAACGAGGAGAACCAGGTCTGTACCTGCCCAGATATACCCATCTGGGCAAGACTCCACAACTGTGGAGTAACCATTACAGACACTGTTCCCCAGATCTGGACGGACCACTTTCTACTTCTATTTACAGTAGATACTAACTTAGCCACAGCCAAGCCCACACCTGCCCCTCCTATACCCACGAGGAACAAAAAGCTAATAACCACGGAAAAATTGTTGCTAATCATACTACCCCAACTAAACTCGCTCCCAGCTAACACGGAGCCTGATATGCTAGTTGATCAATTCAATGAAACTATGAACTCAGCCCTTGATCACATAGCACCGCTCAAATTACGGACTAGTATGGTTCACCCCCCCCACCTAAAAAATCTCAGGTTAACCAAAAGAAAACTAGAATCCAAATGGAGACTTACTCCTACAGTAGAAAACAAACTAAACCTTGCAAAGATATCATCCCAATACAAAAAAGATATCCTACTAGCCAAACAGGAAACATACAATACCAGAATATCCCAATCTAAATCAAGTGTCAGAGAACTGTTCAGTATCTTGAAAGCGCTGGAAACACCCATCATTCCCCAAGAAAACTGCACCAAGGACAAAAAATGGTGCTCAGACATTCAGTTTGCCCTTACCAACAAAGTAGTCAACCTACAAACTAAAATCGCCTTCAAAAAAGCATCTCTCACACCTCAGGACGCTCTAACCCCAGCACCCCTACTTAAATCTAAACAAATAACACGTTTCTGCTTCTCCAAGGTATCTACCATTGAAGTCGAAAAAGTGATCCTGGGACTTAAACCATCCAACTGTAAAGGTGACCAATGCCCTGCCCAATTAATTAAGGATGCTGCGAGAGAACTATCGCCATTCATAACTAAACTCATCAACTCATCCTTCACTACCGGCATTGTACCGAAAAATCTTAAAGAGTCGTGGGTCCTGCCACTCCTAAAGAAGCAAACCCTCGACCCTGCCATTCCCACCAATTTTAGGCCTATCACGACTGTGCCCTTCCTTCTAAAAATTTTAGACAAAGTGGCATACATGCAAATACAAAATTTCCTTGAATCCAACCACCTGCTCGGAACCTGCCAATCTGGATTCCGTCCCCAGCATGGAACAGAGACTGCCCTTATCGATCTCAAGGCCCAAATAGATCAATGTAGGGACAATGGCCAAGCAGCCTTACTCCTCTTGCTAGACCTCTCAGCAGCGTTCGATTTAGTCGACCATACAGTCTTATGCAGCCACCTAGACTCTGCTGCTCACTTCTCTAAAGAGGCCATACTATGGATCAAATACTTCCTGAATAACCGCACCTTGAGAGTCTTCTCTCCATCAGCCTCAGCTGACCCGATCCCTATAACGTGCGGTGTACCCCAGGGATCTTGTGTATCACCAACCCTCTATAACATATTCACAAAGCTGCTCTTTGACGAAATGGATCATCTGGGTATCGCCTACACCAACTATGCAGACGATACCCAGATCCTCCTTCCGCTTTCAGGAGATTACGTCGTGGATCTGGCTTTAGTGAATAAAATTTACAGCATCGTTCAGGCATGGATGGCCACACACGGCTTATGCCTGAACGACGACAAAACTGAGCTCATAATCCTAGGCACCCCGACATACATAACTAAACTTAACACTGACTATGCCAGCTTCATTATCTATGGGAACAATATCAAAGTAGCAAAGGAAGTCAAGACCCTAGGCTTTTACCTTGACACCACCTTAAACTTTGGCAAACAAGTCAACTCCCTAGCCTCTTCTACAGCATATACTTGCAAACTCATTAGAGCCAGCAAGCAATTCCTCTCTACAGGCAGCTGCATCACGCTTGCCAGAGCCGTTATACTGTCCAAATTGGACTACTGTAACGGTCTCTACATTGGGGCTAACAAACAGACTATCCATAAAAACCAGGTCCTACAGAATAATGCCCTGAGAGCCGCGCTTAAGATCAACAGGAAAGAGCATATCTCCTCTATAAGAAGAGAAAATAAATGGCTATCCACTCATGACAAAATCCAACTCAAAATTGTCTCCCTTACTCACAAGTGCCTCAATAACATGGCACCACCCTACCTCATGGACAGGCTACACTTAAGAACCTCACCTAGACCAACAAGAATGGTCAATGCGAATTGCCTCTATGTCCCTCGCTTTAAACGTGCCACTATTGGAGGACATAGCTTCACAGTCAAAGCAGCACAGCTTTGGAACTCCCTACCACATGACATAAGAGAACCCCAGCCCTTTGCGAAATTCAGGCAGAATTTGACCAAGTGGCTGAGAGCTAATGACATCTAACTAATCCGACCTGCTTGACCTGACTGTCCCTACTAGCGATCCACCTGCATGCCCCAGCTCTGATACCACGTTCTGTATTTTACACCATTGTATATTACTGTACTTATTCCACTGTATATCACCTCCACATTGTTAAATATTCCTGTACACTTATCACCTCTTGTCTGGACCTAGCTCCAGCCCTGCTCATTTTTGCTTATTGTATACTGCATTATGACCATGCACATGTACCTGTATATATTTTATTTATTGCAGAATGTACTATGATTATGTAGATGTACCTGTAACAAAGTTGAGCATATTCTTGTCTTGTGCGCCCTGATGCTCCAGGGCTTGGCGCGCCCTACAAATAATAAACTAAACTAAACTAAACTAAACAGGATAGCAGGATGGGGTGGTCGACGGTGTCGAACGCCGATGACAGATCTAACAAGATCGGGGCGTCCATCCCACCTGCATCCACCAGCCTAGGCATTTCGTCCTGTACAGAGACCAGGACACTTTATGTGCCCCTGCCTGGCCTACAGCCAGACTGGGCAGGGTCCAAAAGGAGATAACATTCAAGATACGTGGAAAGTAGAGGTGATATCAGGGACTCCAGGAGCTTAGTGAGGAAGGGAAGCAAAGAGAAAAATTAGACACGACGGAAGGGTCCAGTGATGGTTTTTTCAGGAGAGGGATAACCAAAGCAGTTTTGAGCTCTGGCGGAACCTGCTCTGTCTGGCAAAAATCATTATTGGCTGCTGTGATCTCCATCAAGAGGCCTGGGGCGATCTTCATAAAATCCAAAGGAACTGCATCCGAGGGAGCACAAGATTTGATCTTAAGGATGGCGGCAAGCACCATATCCTCAGAAATCATGGGGAAGGACGACCACCCCGTCAGTCCCATAAGGGTATTGGGTTCAAAGGGGTTGTTAACGCCAATAGAAGTATTCATCCCTGACGAAATGTTCGTCCTGATAGTCTCTATCTTGGTGATAAAATATTGTGACATGGTGGCGCACAATTCCTGAGTGGGCGAAACATAAGGAGCCAATTTTGCTGTAGAAGAGTGGGACTTTACTGCAGAGAATAGGGCTTTAGGTTGGCACAAGGAGGACTCGATTTTCCTCGCATTGCAGTTGCAATAGCTAACGAGTAGGCGGCAGAGCAGGCCTTTTACCGTATTCTAAGAATATGGTCATAATCCTTGCGCCATTTTCTCTCCGATTGCCTTAGTTTGAGCCGGGCGGCCTTCAAAAGTTGGTAAAACCAAGGATCGGAGGGCAGCCTGCGAGGTTGAATGAGGCGCAATGGGGCCACAACATCCGCTGCCTCATGCAGTGCATGTGAGAGAAGGGAGAGTGAGGCAATGGGCGCCGACTTGCACTTGGCAACTACCGACAAAACCATACCTTGAATAACTACCGACAAAACAATACCTTGAATATCGGCAGTGCACCGAGGGCACAGCCAAAGGTTGTCAGGAGCTATCTTGCGAGATCATACTAAATATGTCTCCTGTGTGTTCATTATCATGTCAAGTTGCCCCACGACGCATGAGGTGAACATTTGTACCGCGCATTCTGCAACAAAATTCTATTTCAAAGTACCACAAGCCGAAATGGGAATGCAGATTAGTGAAAAATAATTCAAAAACGGTAATAAATTACATTCATGCTCTGATTAGGCCTTGTGCAAATCAGCTATGCTAGTGCATGGGGGATGGACTGGGGAGCCTATTGGTGTACAAGTGCTGTAGGAGGTTGTTAAGATGGATTTCTAAACTCTGACCTGATGGGCAGACGTTTAGGAGGCCGCCCTCGGTTTAGTGAAACTGGGTAACTTTCTGGACAAGCCAGACCAATCTAGGTTGCTTGGCAGGTGGTCAAGACTAAGGGGGTCATTATGAGGTAGGAGGTAATCATGCTGCTATTAGCGGCATGGCTACCCCCTTACTGGGTACTGGGTCCGGGATCCTTGAATGAGGAATTACCGGGCCATTCCGACCTTGGAGGGCCCGGTAATTCCCCATTCCCATTGGAGCCCCCATAGGGCTCAATGGGAATGGGGAGCATGCAGCATGCTGGGCTGCTCGTGGGACCCGCTAAGGCCGCCTGGTAAAACCAGGCATCCTTAGCGGGTCCCGCGAGCAGAACTCGTAATGAGGCGGTAAGGGGTTGACGGCTCCAGCACCTTTACCGGCGCCGTTAACCCCTTACCGCCAGGGTCGGAATGACCCCCTAAGTCTCAGGAGGGGTGAGAGTAATCGGAAGCCCACAATGAGAACAAATAGCAACAAACCACAAATTACTCTTAGAAAATTGTATATGAAAGAGATCTATACATTTATTGTCGACCGGTCCAAAAGTAAACACTTACTACACACAATACTCTACTATACAGCATATATAAAATAAATTTCCTAATGCGACAAATGAGGAAACCATGGCCACAAGCAATAAAGAGAAGGTTTGGTTAACACACTAGGAACATTAGACAATTCTTCAGAGTCATTCCCTAACTTTCTACTCCAGCCTTAAGAAATGGGGAGCCTTGTGCTCAACAGTACAGTTGTGCGTAAAAGCGCACAATCGCGCAGGTGAAGCAAAAACTGGATCTTCTTGGAAAGGCTGTAGCAAGTCAGGAAGAGGCTTGAGGCGATGAAGAATTGGTTCCCACTATTCAAGTAGGATCTACCCTTGGCGGCAGAACAGTTTTCAAAAGGTGAAAATAGCTAGGGAGCGCAGGCTAACACAGCCAAGATCGAATACCTTTAGGGGATATTCGTGCGTAAAAGGGATTGTTGTGCCAGTGGGAAACCCCCAAGTGATGTAAGTACTCCCTGACCTTCGGCACAGTCTGGACCAAACTTTCCCAGTTTAGTCGAGGTCACTAATAGGTTCGAGCAGCATTGACTCGGAGGATGGGCCAGGGAGCATGTGGGAATTGTGAGGATCATACCAGCAGTAACTGCGGCAGTTGGGTCATTTCCGGTGAAGGGAAAGCTTCCTTCTAGGCCTCTAATAGATTTAAAGAAAAACATGCTCAATATATAGCACACATACAGAAGATACGATTTTCCAACTAAAAACTTAATATGACTAAAACATCCACTTAAAAACTTCTCCAAAACACACTGATTTGTTCTTTACACTTCTTTTCTTCATTCGATTCGAAACCGTGGCCTTCGCTTTGCCGACTACAACATCAAGCTGAAACGAGAGCGTTTTATATGGTTTTCAAATCAAGCAAATTTCTTTTCGACTCAAACAAACATATGTACATATCTACAAAACAGAACCAACTTGACTGACTTCAAAACATTACAACATTATACAAATGTATTCCCAATCCAGTGTGATGCTCAATTGTATTTCATATTAGGTTATGTATACCTCTGGTCCATGTGTCTCTTCAAATTTGACATCTTGAGTACATTCCGAGGAGAGAAGAATCATTAAAAAAAAAGTTCAATTTCAATCGAACTTAAATGTAAAATCTTTTATCGCACAGAGCACTTCCTCACAAAGTAGATTAAAATGATTGCGTACCTTATACTATAAGGTTTGTTGTTGCAACACAAATAGAACAGACATATGAACATACCCTCAAACTGTGTATGTGATTTGGTCATAATATAAAGTTCAGATTTCACCTGATAACCTTTCCGAGATGGCACATGGACTTGATCTGAGATCACCCTGCAAAACATAGTGATTATAATGTTGCCTTCAAAAGAAGTTTGCTTTGTAATGTTTCCTTTTGAATCTATTCTGCCTTAGGGAGGAAGTGTAATGTTAGAATCAAAATCAGAAAAGTTTGAAACTGTGCAAGGTTACATGCATTTCATTCTCAAAGTATTTCTTTGGTAAGATTTACTTTCATTGTAGCAAGGAAACTGTAAGTACGCATACCTCCTACTCTGGACCTGTTGCAAACGAGGAAGTGATTGTAGTCTAAGTTCCAGCGTCCCCCATAACATAGTACTTGTTTTAATACAGATGTAAAAGCAAAATTGAATTGAAAACTTGAGATGCAGACGATGGTACATACTGAGAGACACCCATGTATTCCACTTTGTGTAAATAACCAATACTAAACATAATAATTTGCAATATGTTTAAATTCAAAGCATAACACATGCATGTATTGTTCATACGCATATAAAGGAATAGTGCAATATAATTACTTGATAGGCGAATAAGGTTGATGTTGACCCCGGAAAAGTAATTGAAGAATCTTGCTCCTTCATTTTCAGTACATTGTCAGAAAAGAGTACAATGGAAAAGGTACATTATTATTAGAAATGTGGCCACATCCAACGCTCTAAAATAACAGTTTGTGCAAGTCGGTAGGGTTCACCATTGGGATACTAGACGGGTCTGTGTTTTCGTCACTGGTCTGTACTTCCATCAGTGACATTTCGAAAACATTAGGCATTAGGCGACTCAAATTTTAAAGGGCACTATCGAAGTTTTTACTAAGGGTCACATTTGACTGATTTATTAGAGTATCCTGAAAGCGGGGATAGAGAAAGTAGTCTAAGGTGGAACAATTTAAAATGTGGGTGATTCTGGTCACTAGGGGAAACTTGAGTAATACAACATTGATGGAAATAAACACAGAAAACTCTAAACCGTTCATGAAGTTACCTTTTCAATACACTATTTTAAATTAATCGAGAGATCATTGAGAAGACATATTTATACAGACCACTGTCCTACATACCAACAAACATATCAACTTCACCGTCCACTACTCACCTGAGCCACTGTGTGCCGAAATTGAGTCTGAATTTACAAAGAACTCTGGGTGGACGCTTTTTTGTGTACTTTGATTGTACATCGTCGGTAAAGTGTAGGCTGCAGACGCGGAATCGATTGACCCTCATGAATCCCAAGACAGCCTGGGCTCTACTTTCAACCTCGTCCACTGGAATCAATAAATTCCTATATAGAAAATCACAGGATGAGTGTTCAAACACCAACAAATTTCATACCCAGTGTGTTGGACCCGGTATAAACAAAGACTTGGGTGACTGTCCTTCTGAAACCTCCCCCCGTCCCCCCCTGACTCCTGTCCCGAAGGGGGGTGTCCATAATCCCAAAATAAGTAACCCTAAAATGCTGCTATTCAAGTGAATGTAGAGGGCACAAAACAAAATTCCCCATTTATTCCCTTGCACCCGCAATTTGTAATCCATCTGCTTATTAAATCGATATGCTTTGGGAATATAGGCTGGACTGTGCCCAGAGTTTTGACACGGCTCACAGAAGGGCAACTGAATACGATACATAAAGGCATTCTTGAAAAGTCTGTAAGATCTGTAGAAAAAATATAACTAATGATTACAAATAATAATTTATGAATGTGAATAAAGCAACTATTACACAGCTTTGTCTGTAAAAGTTGTTATAAATAAAGAAAACCTGTGTAACCTAGTTTAATTAACACAGCGATCACTTTTCCAGAACTAATTGTTGTATCACAAATTGTAACATATTACTGGTCCATTGAATGAACTTTCAAGCACCAAAAGAAAACATACTTTCAAACATGGACCATTCTGTTACAATGCACAGTGATGCAATGTGCAATTTACCGAGAACAAAATACATCAGACAATCAATGGTGACCTACCCTTACTTGGACGAACAAATGAGCCGATAGAGCAAGCCAGGGATCAAGTAGCCGTGGAACAGGTAGCTCAATGGCGATATACCATGTGTATAGCAGAGATGTTCTCCTGATAAATGTCAAGGTGTTTAAAAAGGCTTTGAAAAGTGGGTGTGTATGTGAATGTGTGATGTGTTCGTTGACACCCACTCAGCCTCTGACAATGTTTCACATCTGCCACACTCGCCTACCTCGCCCCCTTTGCGAGTGCACAGGCATAGCCCTGCTTGTACTGCCTATAGGGCAATGGTCCAGGGCTGAACCACAAACGCAAGATGCTAAAAACAATTTTTTATCAAGTGGCCCAATGTGGGCAATGTGGGCCAGTTGGATGAGTTACTTCAATATGCGGCTAGTAGTAGTGAACACTGTTGCTGAATGACGTGTATTACTTACCGTAATAGCATTTCTGATGATTGTATCTGCTTAGATTCACATGCTGTGCATATAGTCCGACATCCAGTGGTAACCGCAGAGTATTGCATCTTGTCTTTCGGGGACCGAAAGGGGACGTCGGCATAGGCGTGTCTGTAACACTATCCCTATCGTGAAGTGTGTAGTACCCAAAATCCCTCACGTGCCGAGGTTCCTCCGATTGTATTTTTTCTGTCATGAGGGAGCCCCAGGCTATAGTGAGTGAGTACATAAGAGAGAAGTAGTAAGAAGTCTATGTTGCTTCCACCCCGAGCGGGGAGGCAGGGAGGGCGCATGTGAATCTAAGCAGATACAATCATCAGAAATGCTTGTACGGTAAGTAATGCATGTCTTCTGATGCTTGTTAATCTGCTTAGAATCACATGCTGTACATAGACTAGCGAGCAGTACCCGGAGTTGGAGGTGGATTGTGAGAAGGTACAGTAGAGAAAAGATGTCTTAGTACTGCTTGTCCCACCTGAGAATCAGACCTAGAATGAGTGTCTAGGCAATAGTGTTTTGTAAAGGTGTGTACAGAACTCCAGGTTGCCGCTTTGCAAATGGACTCTAGGGGAACAGATCCAAGTTGTACATGGTGTTTGGCACCTTGAGCGTTCCCACCCATCCACTACAGAAGGGGGGATACTGGAGGGGGATGGATAGGGACGAGGTGAGCGCAAAAGGGCGCCAACTATTCTTTCATGACCCTCATAGACGATTGGCCGTGTTCTTGACTCACTGAAAAATTCAAACAACTATTCGTATATGCTCATTTGTATTTTATTTAGTTTGGTGATGTTGATGCCACAAACAAAGTACAAATTGTATACATGAGGTTGCGGCACAGTGTTTAAAAATCCCCTGTACTGTCCGCTATCATTGGGGAATTTGGCGCGATGGCTCGAACGACATAGGCGGGTATTACTCTTCGAACGCAAAATCCAAGCCTCCCATGAAGCCACCATGTAAATGAACGGTAGGCCACTAGCCTGTACCATCTGTGAAAGATAAACGAAGTATTTTATTGAATGAACCAGATAAGTGTACCACCTTACTTGAAAATGCATCCTAAATTCGATGGCATTGTTCCCCTTAGAAAAGTAACTTTCAGAAAAAGCCAGAGCGGTTTGGGCCACAGAGAAATATTGTGTTTTAGTCAAAAGTGGAAGCCACGTAAGTGATGAACACTCTGATTTGCAGTAAGTGAGAGAAATGTATTCAATTTACAGACTAAATTCATTCGTCAGTGATCGATCGAAGTTAGAACAATGTAGGAGAACAACATGAAATGTTAGTCGTCAAAATAACATCACATCTGGAGTATACTTACTCGTTACTTGGATTTCAAGAGTGAATTGTTGCACGAAGTTCATGCCTAAGCACCATAATAATCCTCAACACAGACTTTGTGAGGCAGGCTGCTCTGAAGTCATGCAGCTCGGTAATACATAGCGGTGGTGTGCCTTCTTCGGCTATGTAGGCCAAGCATCCAGAGTTTTCTTGGCAGCAGCAGCTCTCCACCTCGGTTGGTATGACCTCGCAACGATTGCAGGTACACCAGTTTGAAACGTCTTCCATGTGACTAGGCTCAGGTGATTCATCTTCCTAACTATCATCCGATTTCCCCATCGTTTCCGCTTCTTTCTCTTTCAATTAGTTCCTCTTTGGAATATTCTGGCTCGTACTGGGAGGGCTGTATTGTTGCCATTGTTCCTAAAAATTGACAAAATCCACAGTCAGACAAAATAAAAACGTTTTTGTTTCTAAGTAGCAACTGCTGGTAAAGAAGGAGAAGAAAATACATTGCAATGCAAAAAATACTGATAGAGCAAATAAATGCACAACCTATGACTTTTTGAAATTAAATAAGGTTTGGTGAAGACATTGGTACATAATATGACAAATATTTAAATAAAACGCAAGCACCGAGTTAAATCAGTTCTGCTAGTGTAAGTATCTGTTCGCGGGGCGTCGTACTAGGAAGATAGCTGAACAAAGCAGAAACGAGTCACAGGGGATCGAAACTAAATACACTGAGACAATTGAAAAAGCAACTGCAATGTTATCTGCTCAGAAAGGGTCTGTTTATTCTTGTTGAGGAAAGAGGCGTCCTGGCATTTCCATGGAGACACGTCAAGAGCTTGCGCACAGAGAAAGTTGACATGAGACGTGCATTGGCATTGTGCAAAGGGGCGTAAGCGTCTACTGATGTCAGCTTGAGGGGCGGGCTACCTGGATTCTTGCCGCAAGCGCACGGGTACTTAGAGCAGGGCATCAACGGATAAGATTAGCACAAGATGGCTGCGCCCAACGCATTATTTTTGCATGTGTAAAAGTGAGGAAAATTAGGGTATGATGCATAGGAACATTTTTTAAGATTGAATACAGTATGCGTAAAAATACATGCCAGAACGATTGGGACAATAACATTTTTGAGCAAACATCTGCTTTAAATTCGAAGTATATATGTGCCCCGCTGCTAACTACCAGAAGATCTTGAAACAGCTCCATAAGTAAATGCCGAAATGATGTGTCAGCGTGTTGAGCACTTGCTGGTGCGATCTGTGTGCGCTTTGTAGGTTCGAATCCTGGAAAGGCCAACTCATCTTTTCATCCTTCCGAGGTTGATAAATGAGTACCAACTTCGGTTGGGTGATATATGTAAATCTGCTCTCCGTAAATGGATTAGGCGCTATATAACTAACACATCATTATAATAAGTGAATGACCAAACTCGCACAGAGGCAAGAATGGAGGTGGTTCAGAATATGGCAATCCAAATAAAGTAGGGAACTAAGCAGACTGGACTGGTGGGTCTGTCCCCAACTGCAGTCCAATATCCCAGTGAACTAGTCAAAGCTATGTTTGCTTGCAATCCAGGGCAGCACAGTGTGCGACAAATCATTTTAACTTTAAAAAGATGACGCTGCACTAATTGGAAGCAGAGCTCGAGCATTTACTAAATGGTGTATACTGCATTCACTAGCAAGCAGCGCTTGTTAGAAATCTGCGCGTGTGTTACTGCTGAGATTTTGACATCTCAAAGGATTTTGCAACCTCATTGGACCCCCAGTCATCTCTGGATTCACGCCAGGTCAGCTTCATCCGGGATCTGGCATTTGTTGAACAGGAGTTCGCTCAGCTAGTACAAAACATTTCTCTCAATCCCTCCAGATAGCTCACCTTTCTCAACCAAGATGAGCTTAAGGTGCCACCCACGCGGGTCACCACTGTTTCCGTTGATATTAAATATCTATATTTGTTTCTCCTGATTGATTCTAATGGCCTTGACAGCCACTTCTATGCTGGCGATACCCAGCTTTACATCAGAGTGGGGGAGGCCAATGTCCAAAAGGAGTGGTTGAAGTACTGTCTAAGGCAGTGGTCTTCAAACTTTTTTGGCCAGGGCCCCCCTGAGCAAAATTTGGGCAAGTCGGGACCCCCCAGAAATGCCAAATGGACAGTATATATTGCGCGCCGTCACCTGCTCCCATCAAAGTCGCTGGGCTCCCTCATCCCACTCCTACCCAGTCGCTGGTCTCTCCCCACCCCATCACACACCCAGGGCTCTCCCCACTCTGCTCCCATCACTATCCCATGGTTCCCGCCCATTGTGCTCCCACCATAGTCCCTCGGTTCCCCCATCCCGTTCCCAACACAGTCTGAGGGCCAGTGGCGGCTGGTGAATCTTTTTTAAGTGGAGGGGCATTAAGGGGAGGTTCGGGGGGGTTTCCCCCTGTGAATTTTTTTTTAAATAATAGGTTAAAATGTTGCATTGTAGAGCATACTTTTAACAAAAAATGGGTAAATAGCCAAACAGTTTGCAATTGTAGCTGGGAGTCCAGGGGGCAGGCATTGATATTTTATTTCTATCGAGCTCAAGGGGAGCAGGCAAAGGAGGGGAACAGAGGAGAATAAAACAGCGATCTTACTAGGCCCAGTGACATTGAGAACGCGCAAGTGTGAGGGGAAAAGTGCATGGAAGGGGGGAGAAGTGGAAAGTGCGAAGCAGAGGAGAAACAGATAAATAACAATAAATAAATAATAAAGGCAACAAACAGTGGTAGTGCAGCCAGCAATTTGCAAGTGCTACGTTTAAGGCAGCAGACAGGGTAGGGCTGATAAGTGCAGGAAGAAAGATGGTTCTCCTCAAGTTTTAGAGTGGCAGGGCGCTGTTCCAGAGGGAGGCCCCAGCCGAAGACGGAGATCTACCCCCAGCTCGTTTCTTTGATAAACGACTGACCCTGAGGGAGTTGGAGGTAGAGGAGTGAAGAGCTCGAGAGGGGAGGTATTTGCGGAGGAATAGCTGAAGGTATTTTGGACCGAGGCCCCAGAAAGCCTTGTGGACAAGGCAGAGGGTTTTGAATGATAGATGTCCGGTAAAAAGATACCATCCCTGTCCCCTGGGCCCCACTGGTCCTAACACAATGAACATGATTATGTGTATATGCAAGGCGCTGCACATTCATACAGCAATCACTCTATCATTCACATGAGCATCCATCACCATACACTCACTCATAACGCATCCATACACATGTTTAAATAAAAACAATGAACATAAACGTACCTTCTGCATTGGCCTGTGTGTGGGTGCTGCTCCAGCTGCTCTGTCCGTATGTGCGAGGAGGCGCAGGAGCTCCCCCTCGGACATACAGACATGCAGTGCCCCAGCCAGCATTTCCAATGAGCTATGCAATGCTGGCGAAGCAAAACGCCCCAGCGCTTGCATGGCTCAGTGAGCATGTGCGGCTGGGGAACTAAACTGAACTGTCAAAGGGAAACAGTGTTTCCCTTTGACAGTTCAGCCAGCCCAGGAGCACTCCATTAGCTGGATAAAGCAGCTGAGGGAGTGCTCACTGTTTCACTGGGCTGGCTCCTTAGCTCCTCCATAATGGGTGAGGGGCCACTATGCAGTTAGTAATGTTGACCATTGTTGCTGAATATATCACAATTTACTTACATTTTAACACAAAGCACCCCTTTGGGTACTATTGAAACAGTGGGCTTCATAACTACTCTGGCAGTAGCTGTGCCGGTAAAACCGGCACGGCTGCCACTGGAGTTGCATCCGGGTCTGGCACCCGCGAATGGGCAATTACTAGGTCATGCCGAGTTAGGCGGACATAATTGCCCTTTCGAAGGTGCCGGTAGATCCCCATTCCCATTTGAGCCCCATATGGCTCAAATGGGAAGGGGGAGCTTGGATGCACCGTTAATAACGGTGCTGGTGCATCCGACGAGCTGAGGTCAGACCTGGCGGGGGCTGTCAAGCACCCACGAGCACAACTCTTACTATGGCGGAACGGTAGCAACGGTGCCGGTAGCTTACCAGCACCGTTGTTACTGGTCCGCCATAGTAGTAATGAGGCCCAGTCTGTGACTAAAGGAATGAATATCCATTTACAACTGTGGGCCACTTTTTCATTGTTGCCTGAGACAGTTTCATGCTTCAGCCCGCCCATGTGGGCCACCCCTGCCCATTTCTTCCAATCTAAAAAAAAAAAATAATAAATCTTTTTTCATGCTGAGCTCTCAGGGCCCCCCTGGGATGCACCCGCGGACCCCTAGGGGGTCGCTACCCACAGTTTGAATACCACTGGTCCTAAGGGAAGTGGGACAATGGACGATACCCAACTGGTTCCAATGGAATGATTGGAAAACTGAAGTCCTCTTTCTTTAGGTTGTCCTTAAGCACTTTTTGGTGCTCTAGGGAGTGTCCCCATTTCCAGTTTTTTCCCCACCTATAATCTGTATTGAGTGCAGTAAAAAATATGGGCTGCTGGCGGGGCCCAAAACTTTCCTTGTCTCCAGTACAGGTCGTAGTAAGTGCAGTTATTATTTTCAGCTCCATAAATAAAGGGATGCCCTCCAATATATTGCAATTGAGGTTAGGGCTTTGGTTGTTTGAGCTCTTGCTAACAGTGATTTGGATGATTGCAGTGGCCTCATAGAGGTAACTATATATTCCCGATTATAGGGCTTCATTGGCTCAATCAATTTTAAAATCTGATGCCTTATTTTAATATTCTGGCAGGTAGGGTGCCTATCTTATTAACTAGTACAATATGGAAATATCGGCCCACAGAGTGCAAGGACCCACATTCTGAAATAGGCTTCACCCAGTCTCTCTTTGGCAACACACTCATTTCACTTCTTTGCTGGGGTGCGTTAAACATAATTTTCTGTTAGGCCAATTAACTAGCAGTTCAATTATCTAATAGTGAACTTATTTTATTTTTTTTTTTTTTTTTTTTTTTTTTTTTATGGACCTTGAGACGTTTAGTTGTATGTGATAAATTGCTGGAAAAAACATTGAGGGTGACTTGATATGTTTTTTTAAAGGCACTAAACACCCTCCCCAACCAATTTTAAGACGGGTGCAATTATATAAAACTCCAATCCTAGAATATTTTAGGAAAGTGTTGGATAGTGCCTTTTAAATAAAATATCGAATCACCCTCGATGTTATTTCCAGTGATTATATCACAGGATACCTTTTAGTTTAGCTTTGCAGTAGCGCACCATTTACATTTAGTTCCAATGTTGAGAATTGTGCTCTGCTTGCTACAGCACTTGTCAATTCAAGACTGGATTATTGTTACAGCTTGCTGGCAGGTACCACAGTTCCCAACATTCAGGCCTGCAATTCAAGGCCTGTCTCGGTGTGCGCATATCTCAGATACCAGGAGAGCCTTGCATTGGCTACCGGTTAAGCACAGGATTACACATAAGATCCTGACCCTGGCCTTCAAATGCCTCTCCAAAATCTGCCTGGCTTATCTCACAGATCGTGTTAAGCCTCATGTCAACACAAGGAACGTTTGTTCCTCTATGGCGCTTACCTTCATTCAGCCTCGATCCAAACTGGCTCGCTTTGGAGGGACCTCTTATGATATACAGGCTCCCCCTACAATGGAATCTCCTTCCTTCTCCTATACACCTGGTTGTCAATTTGCCTTCCTTTAACAAGGCAATAAAAACCCATCTGTTTAATTTGAATCCGGACTAATCTGTGACTTGTACTATCTTTGCACTTTGACCACTTACTGATCCTCTTGCTCCTCTTTTTTTGGCGTTTGTCAAGTTATGTCCTAAGTGTGCGCTCGGAGGCCTACGGGCGTGTGGCGCTTTATAAAAAATTTAAATGAATAACAAAAATTTAAAATGAAGCCTAAAGCACACACAAAATGTGCCCCATTCTAGAAACTTTGACGGTGTTGCAGCCATTCGAATGTCGCTGGACTTGGGTAGAGTCTTACACCCAATGCACATATTCCAGAGCAATTGTCTCACAAAGCACGGATTGCATCAGTAGTGTTGGGCTGATAGATCAGGCATGATTATTTCTCCCTAAACTACACGGGCATATTTAGCGTTCCTCAGAAGATCAGAGGCATGTTTGACGCTTCAACACCACTCATTTCCTGGATTGGTGGTGAGGTGTTTACCTCAATATCACATAGCCTAGGTGTGAACAGTAAGAGAACCTTGAAATGATTTCAGTCTTAACTCCTGCATATGGCCTTAAAGATTTAAAGAAGAATCAGAAATAGGGCATTTGTAGAACTGTGT
Source organism: Ambystoma mexicanum (assembly GCF_040938575.1). Classification (NCBI taxonomy): domain Eukaryota; kingdom Metazoa; phylum Chordata; class Amphibia; order Caudata; family Ambystomatidae; genus Ambystoma; species Ambystoma mexicanum. Next base: position 1,076,760,675 of record NC_090926.1, on the reverse strand, counting down.
CTATTACAGATTATGCATTTTGTGTGCATCCCAAATGCAGAAACTGTAACTGAATAGTTGCCTGTGCTTTTCAGAATAGCACACAGACTTTTGTTGAGGCATTCCACCTCTGGTCCCATAGAGCGCTCCCATCATTGTCGCGATTAATTAGGTGCTCACAATCAACTCAGGAAGTTACCCCACCCCCTAAACAAGGTGGCGCGCACCGAAAGCGCTTATACATATTCAACTTTATTGAGGCCTCCAACCCGTCTCGCACCACCCCAACAAACACACTCTATAGCTCCAATGAGCTAGGAACCAGACCGGTGTACAGTAAGAATGTATATTCATTTATTTAAGGTTTGACAAAGACTAGCAACCAACCTCAACCACCAATGCTGTGGCACTACACGATATTGCAACTCCAAATTACTTTCCGTTATTAACACAACACAGGTAGAATTTTGAAATATACAGTCACAATTTACATCAGATTTACCCGCAAATTAACCAATATAAAACATTCACAATACAATGGAAAAATCGTTTTGCAACACACATTCAAAGGACAGACAGTGCTTTGGGATTCTTGCTTGGGAGGCAAGGGAATCCATGGGAAATTCTGTTTTGCAACACACGTACAATTCAGATGTAATGCTTGGTAATTTTGGTTTGGGATGCAAGGGAATAAATGGGGAATTTTGTTTTGCACCCTCTACATTCACTTGAATAGCAGCGTTTTAGCGTTACTTATTTTGGGATTATGGACACGCCCCTTCGGGACAGGAGTCAGGGGTGGCGGGAGGGGAGGAGGAGGTTTCAGAAGGACAGTCACCCAAGTCTTTGTTTATACCGGGTCCAACACATTGGGCATGAACGTTGTTGGTGTTTGAATTCTAACACTCATCCTGTGATTTTCTATATAGGAATTCATTGATTTAACTTCAATTCAATGCGCTAAGGATCTACATAGCTTTCCCCCTCCCCACAATTTTCTGGGAAGGATTAAGGCAGGCTGTTCCAAACACAATTCAATTTAAATGGATAGGGTGATTTTCTATAGTGGAATTAACTTGTATTGGATTTAATAAAATGTGCCAAGGGTCCCAGTACCACCCCCCTACCCGCTATGCGAGATTGAGATTAAGGCTGGCAGTTCCCCCCTCACACCTTTGATGGCATTTAGGATATCTCATGGGAGGCTGAGGACAGCACAGATCTGGTCAATTCTTATCACAAATTGGTTTGAGCAATTCCTGCATATTTGTTCGTTACTGTGTAACCATGAGCCCATTGGGCACCCGCCTGTAACTCAAGTCTGCTTATCATCTGTAATAGCGCCTGGATGCCTCATGGGCTGCAAGCGTGCTCGATAAATGCAAATAAATAAATAAAGGGCTTCAGTCAAGGATTTCCTCCTGCACCCAGACTCCTTCTAGCTCCTCTGATGGGGGTCCCAGTTGCCTTCTAGATTTCCCTGTCACTGTCTCCAATGCAAGGATTGAGGCCTCTCTGGTAGTTGTTCCTCGCAAGAGTCTGGCAGCAGACTTCCTCCAGGAATAAAGTGAAAAAGCCCTGTTCTGATACAAAATTGACCTCTTATAGGGCTGACGACACTTCTACATTATTATAATTCCCATGTTAAGGATTGGTGAGCACTTTCACTTCACTTCCCACCAAGACACCCAGTGGCTGCTAATAGGACCAGGAGTTGGAAGATTTGTATGATGTAGGGTGAGGGAGGAGAAAGATTTGTCATCTCAAAATGACAAATGGGTTTTACCTTTTTGGGTTCTGAAAATCTAACAACATGGCAGCTATGCTAATTTTTCAGTTAACTACATGAATCTATATTTTCTCATTCTACATTTTATGGTGAGGCAGAAAATATAATGTTCTTTTCGGCACGCCCTTCCTGGGCAGAGCCACCCTTTTTTGTGATTTGATGCTGTGCCAAAATTGATACAAAATGGGACACTTCCCAATTCAAACATTAAGTTCACGATCTAAAACTTCACCAATTTTCCAGTTCCTCAGACGTATGAAAATGCCAAAATCATAATTTTTATAATAACTTGAGTTATGTACATCACAAAAATGTTGTTTTTACATGGTCCCAACTGGCTTTCTGTCCTCTTTAAAATGAACCCAAGCTGGGCTCACTGGGACACACAATGCTCTTTTTATTTAGGAAAATGTGTTCAATGTTAAACATATGGCAAGGCATTATATGAGAGGTAATTTCATTTCTCCCTTTCCCCTCTAAGTTTCCTTGTCTCCTTAAACATGTGACCAGCCACCTGCTCTGGCCAATGTCTATTCTACCCTCTTCTTCTGATCTTCAAAGGGTCTTTCCTGAGAGCTAATGCACCATTTAAGGGGAACCTGCCCTTAAAGGTAATTTCTGTTGGACATGTTATCTGTATCACCATAGTTCAATCTCTTTTGCAACATTTATTGTATTTTTAACTGACGCTCCAAGCCTGTTTCCTTGATGAACCCAGCCCAACAGTTTTAGGGTCAAAGTTTCAGCTCAGAGAAAAACAGAAGTTGCAGTTCACAATTCTGAAAGGCTAGCATATTATATTTACCCAAGGTGTACATGTAACTTTCAATACTGCACCAGGGCTTGTTGTTCACAATATAATCTTTCTTTATATACTGTAGAAACAGAAATAAGTTCACTCTTTTTATTCTTCACATAAATAGGCCATAGTTACATAAGAAACCAGTGTTCATTTATGCAAAAATGAAATAGGCCTTTCCCTATAAATGTTGTCATTTTATGTGCTGAAATTAAGTCTCTTTATTCCTCATGAATGCAATTTGTCATTCGGCTTATTTCTTAAATGTAAGGCATCAGTCCTCCTAAGCTTCTAAATGCACAGTATTTCAAATGTATTTATTTCCTTCCATGTGCACTTCTGCGGCCTTAAATCTGTCACATGTGCCTTTACACGGTCAGCATGTGCAGCACGTCTCCTTTTGGAATCCATTGGACAATGTTGATAATATTACAATTCTGAGTCGCACTTTTCTTCATCTGAGTGTCTACATTCTAACAAAATGGAGGGAGACCCATTATCGCTCGTTCACTAGACCTTATGTCGAAACTGGCTTTTATATTTCAATGGAACTCCACACTTAGCCAGCCTCACTCTCACAAAGGGGCTTAGCATGGCCTCTCCATCTGTCGCTCTGTGGCTGTCTTTTTACCTCACATCATCTAGTGCATGAGCGTGACTACAAACTGGATATGGAATAGAGGTGACTGGTGCGTCCATACTGATGTCAGAGAGAAACGCTGATGGGAGTGAAGGATAAAAAAAGACATAGGATAGGCCCACTGGATGTTCTGCCATTCATAACGGTGCCCTAGTGAAGATGTTCAGTCTACCAAATGGCGTGTGTTTCAATGTGATAGTCTATTTTAGCAGTCCATATAATTTGAAGATAATACAAAAATAAGCTGACTGAATTCCAGTGCACGTGTGGCTTTGATACCTGCCTTGAAAATAATCCATTACTTAAATTTGAGGGGACATAGCAATTTCAAATCTAAGCTTACCCGTGTAGTCTTGTGCCATGCGTGATTGCAGTGCAGTCTTGTTCTTGGGGGGGCGGGGAGGGGAGGGGAGCAGGTGGGAGGGAGGTTTGCTCTAGTGCGGGATGACATGAGTCCTCGGCTGTGTTGAGGTACGGATGACTACCAAACAGTGTTGAATGTCTGGTCCAAGGCTTTGTTTTGTCAGTAATTTCGAACTCCTAGGGAATCCTAACTCCATCAAAGCTCTTGCATGGGGTTGCTTTTCTATTGGATTAAAAATACAGTCATTGGGGCCAACACATCACAGATGGTGAATGCTTGGCAGTTCCCTAAATATTAGTTACATTGGATCTTCTTTGCTTTTCTAGGCACACTGAAGAAATTGTGCAGCAGTGGTACGCTGGGCAGTAAGCATTCATAGCACTTGAAAGCCTATTTTAGCAGCCCGTGCACTTTGGCACTTTTAATGTTTTTTTAAAATAAGATGACTGAATTCCAGTACACATGGGATTTGATATCCCCTTTATTTAAGCTAAAGAAACTCTGCAAAATCCAAGGTCCTAGCATACCAGGGTAGGCCCATGCCATGTTTGAAAAGGATTGCAGTGCAGTCCTTTTCTTGCGGGGTTTTACTCTTGTCCAAAAGTCCTGGGCTGTTGCGAGTGCTGTAAATGTCTAATCGAAATTGTGCAATGTCCTGTCCAATGGTTTGTTTTGTCAGTACTAGTAATTTCGAATTACTCCTCAGGAATTTTACTCTATCAAAGCACTTTTAGGGGTTGCTTCCCTACTGGATTGAAAAGTCTTTTATTATGGCCATCCCATCCCAGAAGGTGAACTCTTGGTAGTTCCCTGAATTCTAATAACCTTTTATCATCTTGGCCCTCTTGGGTCACAGTGAATAAAATGTGTGGCAGTGGTACAGGCCCTATTTGAAGAGTTTCCAAATGACCTTGTGAGACTACTGGCACATTTCAGACATGCTTATGGCACTGTGCAGCAAGCGTTGCCGCTGTAGAAAGTGCGCCTAAATGATGGATTGAAGAGGAATCTGGGGCAGAAGGGATCCATCTGCTTTGTCTGTTTCAAGCATCTGGTTGCCCGAGTTTACCGTGATCTGAGTAGACCACCAAAAGTCAGAAAATGCTCACAATTTCATTGTCCTAGAAATGTACCGGGAATAGAATCATTATATTACAGTATTTATGAAAAGACATCTGCTCAAACCGTTTCATCATTATATGAATAACCTATTAGTTACATTATTGATCAATTAATCCATTAAGATGTAAATACTTAAAACGACGATGTTCCAATGTAAACTGTTTGTTCCTTACCAGGTTAGCCAGCCATAAAAAGTCACCCCTACCTTAATTCTACTCCTACAAACGGCACACTAGTTCTTACTTGCTAAGAGACAGACCATTATCACTGGCTAGTGGGGCGTGGAAATGGTGTGCCTTGCATTACACTGTACAGTCATTAGCTAGTGGCAGAGAATTCTGGGCAATGCTGCAGGACATCCCAAAAGCGAGGCGGGGTAACTGCTGTTACCATCAGCAGCCTGGGAGTGGGGCAGCCGCAACCTTATCTCAGCCTGCTCCTCTCCTCCCCCCAGCTCCAGAGACACGCAGTCTCTGAAGCACAAAGCCAAGGAAGGGTGAGGTGTGAACAGTCACCTCACCCCTCCTCCAAACACCAAGGTGCTAAGCACCATAGTGAAACCAACAGTCAGGCAGGGCCCAGGTTCAAAGACCTGCCCCCATCAGGGGGCCAGACAGTCGGCTATCCGGCCGGGGGCTGTGACCACAGCAGCCCCCACTACCTGCATAACAAAGACCCAGGGCCTCCCTGGGTCTTATAAATAAGAGCAGCATGCTCTGAGTAAACACAATCTGTTTGTGGACCCTGAACGGGGACCCAAACAAACAGGAGGTTCAGTGTTTATTCAGTGTCTTCCAACCTCTTTTGCTTCTTTGCCACAGAACCCTCCCACCCTACAAAAGAAGGGAGAAGAACAAAAAAGAAGTACAAGGCGCACTGTACGGTGCCCACAACAAGTCGTGGGACACAAGAAGGCGGGCACGGGCCAGAGGGGGTAACCTCAGGACCCGGTGCCCAAAAGTATGATACTATTATGATATGTGATTGTTTATTGCCATAACCATATCTGTACAATAAAACCCTATGGCCTTTTATTGCCAACACTTGACACAAGTTGCGAGCAAATTACTATGGGTGAGGGTTTGGGGGTCGGCCAATACTAATGCATGCATATGGGTTCAGCAGTTATGGTTTAGACAAAAGCCCCTAATTATAAGGCACCTCCTTAGCTAGGTATGATCTCACACACTAATTGTAAAACAATAACGTGGGCTACTCCACTACGCCAGCTGTTTCTAGACATCCTTTAATTTAAGACTGCTTCTCAGCAAGGGTCTTCGTAAATATCTAAACCCTCATGTTGGAATACAATTGGCAACGAAATAACACATGCCAAGGGGTTTTATATTTAGTCATGCCACCTGGGCAATATTTTTCATCCAGCCTAGGTTTTTTCCAACTACCCATTTGGGCCCTGGTTCGTTGTAACTTTGGTTTGGCAAGTATAAGCCATAAACGTTCCCACCTACTCCTGGGACATCTTGACACTTTCAAATAGGTTGTATCTTGGACTTAATATCACAACGTGCTTCTTTTTCCTTTAAGACCTGAAGGTTGGTTTGTGTCAAGATTCTTTCATGTATGGATTTTAACTTTAGTTTCATGCAGAGTGCATATATGGCCCTTATATTCAACTGTTCTAGATACCATATTTCCAAAGGGACCATGGCCTCACAAACGATACATAGATAATCATTTTCCGTCTGTCATCGGTCGTTTCACTAATAGCGTAGCTGATCCCACACAGTGCCTTGCTGCCCATAGATGACGCTTCTGCTCTACAAATGCTTGATTTTCCAGGTTTGGGTGTTTCCTTTCTTCCAGACAAATGCCTGAACCATAGGTGTTCACAGTTCTTTACTTTGATCTGATACACGGTTTACATTATGCACGTAAAAGTCACAACTACGTGCCATTGTGAGGGTGCAAAACGCATATTGATCTGCTTAATAGAACACCTTGATTTAATGGATTAGGGATTTTTCTCCCGCTAATCAAACCCACTGCCTCTTTCAGATCTACCAGCGCGCCTGGAAACCATGCAAATGACAGCAGTGTGCGGTATAAATCTCATTAAAATAACTTGACATAACATACAAAATCATTGTGCAAATGAGATCAGCTGAACTGTTGTCTACTGGGATTTTGTGCTAGTAATGGTATTCACAGCAATGAGCCATTTGAATACTTTCTAGAGCAGAACTCTTCAACCCATGGGTCTTCACACTACAGTTCCAATGATCCCTCGCCATTGACTAGACTAGCTTGAACCGAGGGATTTTCAGTCCAAAACATTTAGTGAGTCAAAGGTAGGAGACCATTGGTCTAAATGTCAGCATATACCCGCCGAGATTTTAGATTGGAGGATTCTTTTTGATGCAATTGACCAGGCAAGTTACATGGCATGACTCTGATATAGCATACGTATGGATTCTAAGCCATTATTTTAGTTTTTGACGATCCTGAGAGCGCTTAAAACTATTTTTTTTCCTCCAATATCTTGGCTAACTAAGAAATGGATTCGCGGTAGAAGCGGTCTCCTATCAATGAGAGCATAAACCATTACACTAAGCCTTTTAAATTATTGTCTCTAGATTTTGGAGCAGTCTGCTTAAAGGTCTCTGAGCTGTTCTGTTAGAGAGAATGCTTGGGTGCACATTTATGTAGGAAATATTCAGTAAGAAGATTGTGTGCGTACAGTTTACGTTGTTTTTATTTCTGTATGATGTGATGTGTGTGTGTGTACACTAGCAAAGCCCTATCACACTGGGCAAAGGTTAGTTGAAGGGAATCTCTGCAGGCTGGGTCTACAGCAGTCTTGTAACACACTCCCAGAAAGGTTTCTAGATGGGCTGCCAGTTTGCCTAGTAAGGAAAGCCACTGTTACCCTGAGGAATTGGGACTGACTGCCAGAGTAAATAAATGTGTAGATTCCAGGTACAGTTGAAGCAACATTTGGAAACCTGTTGACCTGCGACACAAAAGCACTTTTTCCATGTGGTGTAGTTCATATCGTTGCACTGTAGCCTCACTGGGCATTGCACCTAGTCCCTATAGGGTTTGTTTATTTAATATACTCGTAGCAGCTTTGTATATACACAACACAGTACACAATAACATAAAACAATGTCCTCAGCATAAAATAGAAACATAAAGCTGAAGAACCATAAAAACACAGGCAGCAGTGGAATAAGATAAAAACTTATCAAATGTCTTAAAGAATGAATAATATTAGACATGAAATCAATTGCATCAAAATTTCAACACATTTCCAATAAAATTTCACCAGATAAAATTCTGATTATGGTCATTACTCTCTGAGAATGTGGACCAAAAAAAGGTCATATCCGAACAGTCATAAGAACTATCATAAGATTTAATATAGCTTAACCTGATTGGCTGTAGGCTCTCACATTCAGTGATGAGGTGGACCAGGGTTGCAATAACAGTTGTACCACATAAGCAACACAATCTGTCGGATCGTGCTATGCCATCAAATGCACCTTTAGTAGCAAGTGCCTCAATAATATTAAACTTCAGTAACAACTACTGTCTCATTATTGCACTGTTGGGATACGCAACAATATAGGTTGGCTTAGACAAACGAGCAGTTCTATACTCGCTGAAGGGGCCACTGTTACTTTTTATGTAGAGGTTCATTAGATTTTTTTGATAACTGATTGTAGTCAAATCCTGTTTCAACCGATTTTTAAGCAGGTACACCTCCCATCATTGAACGATTTAGACGAACAGCATGCCACTTACAGTATAAAGAGGTGATTGCACCCATAGTCCCCATAGAGTTACAATTATCAAGCTCCAAAAATGCATGCAAGAAATTGATATAGTTGTACCATTGTGGAGCACATGCAAGTGTTCATAACAGATAACAACTCTTAAAATTAAATCATAAGTTATTCCATTAAGCTCAAAGTCTAGATACAAGTACTCAAAGGACAAGGCCTGAGACATGCGAAACAGTTGTTGAAGCAATTTTGCCTCGAAACATTTTAGAGTTGCTAAATAATGATGACCCCCAAACCTCAATTCCATAGTAAATAATTGGGAGAAACTTTGCAGTGTACAATAGGAGGATTGTCGGGATGGAAAATCCTCCTTGTCGCCCTATAAAGGAACTAATGACGCTTACAGCCTTCTTACATTTACATTTAGTTTTGGTTTCCATCCAGTGCCTGGACCATTTGAGGGTATTTTCAACATATAGCCCTAGGTATTGATATGAAGTCACACATTTGAGAAAAGAACCATTTAGCTTACATATGATACTCTTCTGCTGGGGATGCTTACGAGAAAATATCATCTTACTTTTCTCGATATTAACCGAAAGGCCATTTAGATCTGCATACTCCCCCAGAGCGGATATCAAACATGGAAGCCCTTTAGGGGTGTGATCCATTAAAAGAGGATCGTCAGCATAGGCAAGCCAGCTGGTCTGATGGGAACCAACTCTCACTGCACAGATGTGTAGGTTACTAAAAACATCTTGTAAATCAGCTAAGTATAGATTTAAAAGCGTCGCTTCAACAATACACCCTTGTTTCACGCCTCGATGGGCCGGCATAGAGTTTATAATTGACCCTCTGCATCAAGTCTTATCCTGACGGTAGTGTCGTTATGTAGCATCATAAGCATTTTTAAGAGGCCAGCGGATATTTTCCATAGGGCCAATTTTTGCCACAATCTATTCTGCAAAATGGATTCGAAAGCCACAGTGAAATCAATAAACGCGCGATAAACTGAACTCACTCGTCGTAATCAGGCGTATTCCACAGACACATGGATAATTAAGTTATGGGAGGTGGAAGTTTTCTTAATGAAACCCATCTGATTTGGAGGGAGAATGTCATTTTCAGCAATACATTGATTCAACTCTAAAAGTAGCACTTTTGAAAAGATCTTGGCCGGAATGTCCAACATGGCTAACATTCTGTAATTGGCCGGCACATTAAATGAACCTTTTTTGTAGACTGCTAGCTGTAGACTCTCAATTAAGATAGTAATATCAAGAATTGAGGCCTTACAGATGCATGTGGTAACAGAGGGGGACTGAGTTACCTTCGTTTGGAAGAATAGTGGCAAGAGTGGAGGCAAAAGGGGTAACCCAAACAGGTTTGGGCACACAGTTTATTGGTAAAGCACGATTATGATTACCTCTAATTACGCTCCACATAGCAGAACTATTTTTTTGTGTAGCAAGATGGGCAATTTCTTTCCATTTATCAACGTCATGTTGTAATTTGTACTCCTTTAAACCAATTGCAGTAATTTAGTTTGCCCAGTTTAACATGCAGATTTGTCTCACTTGAGGTGTAAACACACAGACGGGGATATAGAATAGCCAAAATTTCGGAACGCAGATGCTTCTTTGCTGCTGCAATCTTAGCGTCAAAGTTCATCCGCTTTGTAAAGATCTTATTAGAACGCTCACAAAGACTTTTATCATTCCTACGTTGGTTGGTAGTTTCCTTAATCTGAGCAATCAAGGTAGAAAAGGCTGTGATAATAGGGGAAACGGCATATGAACTAGGAGCATCGAATTGCGATATGAACGATGGTAAGATGCTGTCGGCATATTCCATCAAATGGAATTTCCCGTTGGGTTCACATATATATCACCATTTAAGTTGTGTGGTCTAGGTACTGGAGTAACATCAAGGTTTGTGAGAAGTACACATAGCAGTAGATGGTCGTTTTCATCGCGAGCTACAATAGCCATATCCTCAACATAAGACATACCTCGCTGATTCCCAAATATGTAATCAATAGTAGAAGCACCTTTTCCACATACGTGTGTATAGGCCATCTGTGCATTGCCTGTACAAAAACCATTAAGGCGTATGAAACCGTAGGCCTCAAAAAGTACTACCCAGGCTTTACCTAATCGCTTGGCAGGGACTGACAAGCGGGTGGACTTTGGTACATGAGTCTCATAATGGTGTGGTGGGGACAATTCAATGTATGCATTAAAGTCCCCTACTATCCATATCGATTGCACATGATGATAGACGTTTAGAATGTGTTTCACAGTTGACACATTAAGTGTAGCTACTCGATTGGGAGGGTCATAAAGAGCAGTGAGAATGATACTCTGCTGATAACACTGAAGTTTGACCACCTGCAATGTTGTGGTCGAGCCCTCAATCTCTGTAAGAGACCAAGGGTGTCGTACAGATATCAAGAGTCCACCTTTTGGACGACCAATAGGGCCTTTTAAGGCCCACCTCTGTAGGGTGGAGTGATCATCGAGTTCCATTAACTCAGTGAGTCAGGTCTCCTGGAGGGCAACGATGGAGAACAGATCTATGTTAGCCAGGAGACCATCTTCACTAAAAAGATGCGATGACCCACGCATATTCCAGGAGCATACTGTATTAGGGTCATTGAGACATTGTAGAAAAATGGGTTTTAAATATAGAAGGCAGCCACTTCCAGTAGCCATTGTTGGGGCCGGTGACGACACTAGAGGGCAGATGGGCTTGAGATCCACAGCATAGTGTTGTCAATTGGGGAGAGGAGCTGGTGGGCACACTAGCATCAGTGGTTGGATGATGGAAGGGAGCTCTACTCACTTTATTACTTCCAGTAGAAGTTACAGCTACACTAGGTCTCCATTTAGTTGGCGTCATCATAACGATTTTACACAGATAAAGCATCCTCATGGTTAAATACATAATCAAGCAGGGAGTCGGATTTAAACCAAATATTGGATATATTGGTTGCAATATGTTCGACTTTATCAACAATATAAGTATCGTCAGATTTGATCACTCTGAGAGGGGGTATGCGATTAAGGGACAGGAGATAGAGGTCCGTAGATACTGATTGTGGTTAAAGGGCTTTGTATAGCAGACCTACAGTATTATCTATCACTTGTGTGCTGGAGGCTTTCAGGAGTCACCATGGTGTTATTTCGAGGGCATGAAGCCCACATATCTGTCAGTTTAGCTTGGCCACCTACCAGCTCACGGAAGGGTCGAGGTGGTGCTAGAGGGCACTAGGCAGTGACACATCAGTTATACCAGGGAGAGGCGTGCGGGAGTAGGCGGTTCGACAGCTACCACCAAATCCCGCCGAGAGAAACACCATTCTTCAACATTGGAGCAGTAAAATTAGTTCTATCAGATTGTGTCGATACAATAGGAATTGGAAGCTCCGTAATCTCCGAAACAATGTTCTTACCATTCACACGGTGCTCTGAAATAACACAGGCATTCTTACATTTTCTGGATCCGTTTGCATACATAAAAGCCTGAGGGGTGGCTTTCTTTTTACGTTTCATAGTAGCTGTTATGATCGGAGGGCCCACTGTGGTGGAGTGCGGGCCCCTCCTGGATCTGGGCCCTGCGCGCAGGTGGATCGCGCAAGAACAGACACTGGAGACGTCCGCCTGTTCCGGCGCTCCGGTGCGAACTGCCCCCGGGCGCCGCCTTTATTAACTGGTGCGCATGCGCCGGCTCGCGGGCCGCGCATGCGCGTTACGTGTACCACGTACACAACATCCCTCCTTTTTCCCCTCAAACAACAAAACATTAAACATGGGGAGCCAACGTGGCTCAAAACATTTTATACTTAACAGACTTGATTGCTCAGGCTGCTGAGTCCATAATGAAGTCTTGGAACCTTTGTGGGGGGCGGCGCCCTTCCCTGCGGGGGTATCTGGGCGGGCTCCTTTCGAGGTTCTCTGGCCTTCCAGGATCTCCGGGCGGTTCAACGTTTTCCGGCGGCGCTTCTGCCGCCAGCCCTTGGCCGGGACCCCGTTCTTCTTCTGAGGTTATTGGTCCTATGCGTTTGAAGAAGGACACATTTCTGGTCACCGTCCCACGCGCGTTCGCCGCCGTGACCATGGATCCTTTGACGTGAGTTACTCCCATCGGTTGTGTTTCATAAGTCATTGAGAGTTTCCCCTCCGGCTTCCTGTTTCGGACAAGGACGGTGTCTCCTACTGCTCTCTCTTTCTCCGGCAGCTTCCGCCTCGTTGTCTCACTCTCGTTCCTCGCGGCCCTGTCTGCTGCCACCTGTGCGTCGTCGATCACCCCTGGGCATCGTTCACCCGCTTCCGGTATCAGCCCTCTGGGTATTCGCTTGAACAGTGCCTCGGCGGGCGCGATTCCGGTGGACTGATGTGGGGTGGACCGGTACTCACGGAGAAAGTCGATTAAGTTATGGCGCAGGTCTTCTCCCCCATTGACAGAGATGCGAAAAATTTTGTTAAGCGTCCGCATGAAACGCTCAACCTCTCCATTGGCCCTCGGCCACAGCGGGGTCACCTTGCGGTGCTTGATGCCTCGTTCTGCGCAGTATCTGGCAAAACGCTGCCCTTGGAACGGGGCTCCATTGTCTGAGCAGATCTCGAGTGGGAAGCCGTGGGTGGCGAAAATTTTGTCCATGGCCAGGATGGTGTGATCGCTGGCGGTGGATTCCACGAGTTCCACCTCCGGGTACCTCGACCACTGGTCTGTCACTACTAAGAAGTATAGGCCTCTACCGGTCGAGCCGAAGTCTGCGTGAACGGTCCCCCACGGCACGTCGCTCCGTTCCATGGCTCGAATGGGCGGGCTCTTTTCCGCCGGACTCGCGGCTTGGCAGGGGATGCAGGTCCTTACGCATTCGGTCACCCTGTGTTCCAGGTCGGGGAACCAGACCTTCAGCCTTAGGCGCGCCTTCATCTTAGCCATGCCTTGATGCCCTGTGTGGGCTAGCTGGAGGACTCTCGTGACCAGGGACCTGGGGATCACAATCTGGTCTCCCCGCAGTAGCAGGCCGTCCGTGGACACCGAGAGCTCGTGTCGAGCCTTCCACAGTAGTTGTAGGTCTCTCTGCACCTCTGTGTTTCTTCTGGATTTGTTCTGGAGGACGTCCCGCCATTCCCCCGTGGCTACCGCTCTTTTCACTCGCAGGAATGCCTCGTCAGAGTTCGAGTCATCCGCAATGTCCTCCCTCGACAGGGCCACTGGCAGGGCTGATTCAACGACAAGATGCACTGCGTCCCCAGCGTCAGACAGCTCCACGGGACTCTGGGCGTTTCTCGTGCCTGGGTGGCGGGACAGGTAGTCCGCGGGATTATGGGTGCCTGGGCGGTACACCAGCTTGACGCCGTATTCGATGAGTGACAGCATCCATCTTTCGATACGGGGAGGTGGCTTGGAAGATGTGCCAGACAGGATGGGAATCAGGGGTTTATGGTCTGTGACCACGACAACCGGTTTGCCGAGGATGTATATCCTGAAGTGTTTGCACCCCCATAGGATGGCGAGGGCCTCTCTCTCAATTTGTGAATAGCGCCTTTCCGTGTCGGTGAGGGCCTTGCTGGCGTACGCTATGGGTCTCATGGCCCCCAGTTTGTCGGCCTGCATGAGGACTGCCCCTAGTCCTACAGGGCTGGCGTCAACTACGATCTCTGATTCCCGGCTGGGGTGGAAATAGGCCATTGTCTCCTGCTCTGACAGGGCCTCTTTGATGGCATTGAAAGATCTTTGTTCAGTCGCTGTCCATTGCCACGGCACGTCATTTCTGGTAAGCGCCCTCAGTGGTTCTGATAGGGAGGCCAGGTCTTGGATGAATCGGCCGCAGTAATTGACCATCCCCAAGAAGCTCTGAACTTCTGCTGGAGATGTGGGTGGGGGTGCATCTCTTATGTCTTTTACCTTCCCAGGGTCTGGGGAAATGCCGCCTGCATGAAAAGTGAACCCGAAGAACTCCAGCCGGTCTTTAAGGAACTCGCACTTTTCTCGGTGCAGGGTTAGTCCTACCGCCTGGAGCCTCTCAAACGTGCGCTCTAGCCTTTTAAGGTGTTCGCTCTCTGACTTGGCGAAGACTAAAATGTCGTCGGACATGTTAATGACACCCTTCAGACCGGACAACGCTCCTCTTATGGCGTTCTGGAAGACCTCAGCCGCGGATGAGATCCCAAAGTTAAGCCTCTTGTACTGGTACAACCCCTCGTGCGTCGTGAACGTCGTAATGTACCTCGACTCGGGGTGCAGTTCCAGTTGATGGTAGCCGGATCTGAGGTCCAGTTTGGAGAAGACTTTGGTTCCTTGGAGTTCACCGACGATATCATCCAGGGTGGGTGTGAGGTGGCGCTCCCTTTTGATGGCGGCATTTGGGAGCCTCATGTCCACGCATATGCGCACGGCCCCTGGTTGTTTCGGCTTTGGGGCTACTACGATGGGCGAAACCCAAGGGGTGGGGCCTTCTACCCGTTCGATGATGTCTCGGTCAATCAGTTGTTGCAACTCCTCCTCCACTTGGGCCCTCAGGTGAAAGGGAATTCGGCGGTGTTTGAGGGCTGTCGGCCTTACAGACTTGTCGATGTGCAGGCGAATAGGGTCTGCGTTCAGTTTGCCGATGCCCTTGAAGAGACTCTCGAACTTGTGTAGCATGCTTTTCAGATCAGCGTGGTATACCCCAAATGTGAAATGGACAATATGGAGCGCTTCCGACGCTGCACAGCTCAGCAAGGAATGTGGGCTGACGTCGGTGACGAAGAATCTTGCTTTGATGGAGTTTTGCCCATGAGAGACTGGGGCAACAAACGCACCCTGGATGGGTAAGGGAGTGTCCCCACCGAATGTATATATCCTTGCTGTGGATGTCGACAGTTCTGGTGGGCCTGGCAGGGCTACATAATGTTTGGTGGCTAGCACGCAGACTGAAGCTCCGGTGTCAATAAGGATGGGGGTAGGAATGTCATTGATGTTGACAGTGCACGTGGGTTGGCGCCTAGTGCTGGGACCTTCCGCGATGCTGGAGATGAAGAAGACTTCTTCCTCCTCCTCTTCTTCTTCCGCGAGGTCTACGTCTTGCAGGCCCTGATCAATCGAGGAGATGCCTCTCACTCTGCGAGTACCACCTCGCCCCACTCTCTCTGGTCCTCTCGCTGCTGCAACCGGGGAAGCCGCACGGCACACTCTGGCAAAATGACCCGGTGTTCCGCACCGGGCGCATGTCTTCGACTTCGCCGGGCAGTCACCGCTGTGGGGGAGGTCATACCCACAGTTCGAGCACGATGGGGCGTTGCTTGGTGTGGACGTGGTGTCAGGCCTTTTCGGCGCCCATCTCGACCTACCCGCAGCCGACTGCCCTACTGCGAACGCCTCTTCGTTGTGTCCTGGTCGCGAGGCCACGTCCATTTTCGCGCCTCTGGCCTCTGCTAGCTCATGTGCTCTGCCCAGGTCTAGAATCTACTGGAGGGTCAGGCCAGGCTCCCTCAATACCTGCCTCCGAAGTTTTCCGGAGCTGCACCCCTGCAGTAGTTGGTTGCGGACCATTTCCTCCTCGTCGGCCCATCTGCAGGAGGTCGCCAGGTGTCTCAGGCGGGCGCAGAATTTGTCTAGGGGCTCATCGTCCAGTTGTCTCTCAGCGCCCATGACAAACCTGTCAAAGTCTATATTGGCCATGGGTAGGAAGTGGTCTTTGAGCGCCTGCTTGACCGCGTCATACGTGACCACGGGGATGACGAGGGAGTCGTAGATCTTGTGGACTTCTGCGCCTGCCGAATAGATCATGGTTGCAATCTTTTCGTCATCATCGTCTACCCCAGATGCCCTAAAGAACATGTCCAGTCTTTTGACCCACAATAGCCACTTCGGGCCTAGTTTGGATGGGGGGCCAGTGGCATCGAATTCCGGCATGGGGGCCAGGGAGCTGCGAGCTCTGCGGGGGATTGGGGCTGCGGCACCCTCATCGTCGGCACCTTCACCCATGTCAGTGCCCCTTACTCACAGTTGGCCGTCTCGGGAGAAGATGGCTTGTCTCGGCCTCGTGGTAGGGTTGGGTGTGAAATCCTCTTCTTTCTTCTCGGTTGCCACAGTCTTGCGCCTGCAGGACTGTGGGCGTTTCAAAAATTGTTCTTTGGTGACTCTTGACGCCGTTGGCGAGTGGCGCACGAGCACCCTGTCGGGCCGCAACCACTGTCGCCACGTGTGACGGGGAGCGGGTGGAAGAGAAAATGGCCGCCGGTGCTCCGTGGGTCCGTGACACGGTAGATTTCCGTCACTCCGTGGTTGTCGGGCACGGAAGTGGACCGTACCTCCTCGTCGCCAGTGTTATGATCGGAGGGCCCACTGTGGTGGAGTGCGGGCCCCTCCTGGATCTGGGCCCTGCGCGCAGGTGGATCGCGCAAGAACAGACACTGGAGACGTCCGCCTGTTCCGGCGCGAACTGTGCCCGGGCGCCGCCTTTATTAACTGGCGCGCATGCGCCGGCTCGCGGGCCGCGCATGCGCGTTACGTGTACCACGTACACAACAGTAGCCATTTTTGTAGTGGGACGGCGCTGTACACCAGCAAGAGCAACCGTTTTGAAAGGGAGCACGGATCATGGCAGCAGTAAACAACGCTGCGTTGCTAGGGACATGTTTAGACATATCCGTCACTTCTGAATCTATGTGTTTGAGCCTTGGGCCTTCACTGATTTCCTGCCGCGATTGATGCTCTTATGCGAGAGGAGAGACTGTGTGTCCAACTTATTCTCCAACATGTCGCATTTCTCAACCAGTGAGGTCAGGAGACATTCAAGAGCCAAGAACAGCTCGTTGGATGACATAGAAGAGTTACTTATGTCAGCGATATCAATTATGGCTATCTCTTGAGTGTGAGGATTATTCAAGTTCACAGCAGCCACAGCCGAAGACCCAGTAGAATCAATCGGTGGCACACATTCCAAGACTGGAGCCTCGATTAATAGAGGGTGGGTTCACCGACGCAGCAGAGAATATGGAAACTACACCAGAATAGGATGTAGAGATGCTGGTGTCTATTACAGCTGAGTCAGTATTTGCAGAAAAAAAATGCCCAGGCGCCTGATGTATGTAAAGGACACTGACTGATCGCACATCCAACAGCGAGAGGGAAAGCCTATGGGGGTTATAACCTGTCTGCTTGCTTCATGTTTGGGAACCTGTGCGTTTCATGGGAGCTATATACATGGGTGTGTGCCATCTTTTGTTCGTAATTGTAATGTTTGCTATTAGTTACCATTTTTCGATGATACATCTCAAGAGACTGCGCAAACCCAAATGGTTCCAATCCATATCTGACTATTGCTACTTTTTAAATCGGTGTCCCCTTTTTTCCTCCTGTGTTAGTTTTCCTTTTCTCTTGAGAATTCCCTCTTTGATCCCATATGTTTGAAAATATATATAATTGTTTTTCACTGTGCTGTAATTTTGCTTTGATGCACTGCGTCTACTAGTTGGTGTTGCTGGTCTTTGACCCGAGCGGGCATTGGGATCGATTTGATGGTGTCCATGTTTCTCTGTCCATCTCCTGCTTGGCATACTGCCCAGTGCTGGATCTCTGCCCTGGCAGGGGCAATGCCACGGCGAAGGTATTCCGGTATTCCGTAACGACCTGCTATTTCCAAGGTGAGCTGCTGTGTATTGACACCAGCGACCTTCTGCGGCACCAGACCGCTTGTTGGCAGCCCTGCTTCCTGCAGGATCCGATACGTTAGCAGTGGCCTGCCCTTACTCTCCCTCTCCCCCAGGGGCTGAGCACATGGCTGGCATCAGTTCAGGCGCTCAAAATACCCCACCGCTTCCAGAGTCCCTGGGATCTAGTCTCTGTCGCCAAATGAATTGGGTGGCGTGGCGGTCACATGTCTGTGTGTGGCGAGGCCCCTCTCTGGAGCCTCTGCGGCGGCAGGTCTGCAGCCACTGCAATTATGGGAACTATTTTACCACAAGCCCTCAGTGTGGCTCAATGGCCCTCGGGCGCAGGCATCACCTTTGCTGACGTTCTTAGCTGCTGGCCTAGGCTCGTGTTTGCCATTTGTGGGCCGTCATGTATGCGTCTCGTCTCTTGTGACTGCTGAAAGGGCCAAGCATGGCTAAGTTTAGCCTCTGTGCACTCGCAGGAGCCACTCCAAGCTGGCACTACTGATTGGCAGGGCATGGATCGGTCGGGTTTACTTGTTATGGAGGAGTCCAAGATGGGAGCATTTTCTGAGCTGAATTGATGTGGGGAATACGAAGCAAATGTATTTAGTATTGCAATAATCCCAAATAGAAAACACATTCGTCAGTTTATTATATTGGCGTTCACTCTTCATGCCCTTCCAAATAACTATTGCCCACAGTTAACTATCGATGGCAGTGTTATCAATCTAGATAAACGCCCATGTGTAATGTGATGACATTCTGTCTTCTTTGTCCTCCCGTGATGCAGTGCACTCCGAATAACACTGGTGGAGCTTACTCGGGAGGATAGCTCAGGGGCAACATGCTCGCCTTGGAAGCAGAGCAACACAGGTTCGATCCCCGGGTCCGCGCATTATAAATAACCTATCATCTTCTGCCATGTTGCACTAAAGGTTCCATTGGCCTGGAACCTTGGAATCCCGAGGTAGCGTTGATGTTGAGGCCCACCAGATGGCCTCTTGTGAGTCCTGTCCCCTGTGAAGAGCAATGGAGGAATGGAGGTTACGGTTCTCGAGCCTCTAACGTTTTCCACTCTCTGGTGAAAGGCATCCCGTAAGGAAACCAGTCTCTTTCTATTGGTGCTTGGGTGCCTATATGCGGTGAAACGGCTGCATCCAGGTAGATGTGGTCACTGGCCTTTTAAGGGCACACGCACGCGGTGGGCCGGGATTGGAATTCCCAACTTGTAGGTTAAATACATATTTAATGGTATTGGAAACTGGCATTTTACTCCAAATTCTGCTGTTTGGCCACCTCTTGGCCAGTGGTTCTGACAAAAAAAACATGCAATAAATGCATTTTTGATATTGTGTTTTGTGAGCGTGCTTATGTTGTGTGGTGCTCCACCAACCAACCATTTTGTGGTAAGTTCTGGATTTTATAACTATTTAGGGAGTGCTTGAACGAATGCTGTCTCGAACCCCGGCTACACTGTTACTGGGAACAGTATTCCGGCGAATCCATTGTCGGAAAACAGCAAAAGTTGGCTAAACATCTCTTCTATTGGCTGATCATGGTAAATACCCGAATACAAAGGCAAAAGAACGATACTCATTCAAGTCTTTGTTCGAGGTGCACAAGACCCGCCTTCCGATCCGGAAACAGGATAAAGCTGCTGCCTCGAGCGAGCTAACCCGCAGTGAAATCATTCTACATGAACTGTTGACATTACATCATACTTGGAAGGCATACATAACAGTGTGGTAAATATGCTGGGTAAAAATAAAACCAAAGTATCGATATATAATTTAAGAAACGGGAAACAGACTGGCTGCTGCCAAAAGGCAGCACTCCTCCACAGGCCCCCTCTCCCCCATCCCCATTACACAACCAGAAATTCCCATTGTGAATATACACAAACTAGCAGGGCAGACAGGCGCTAGGCGAAAAATAATGGTGTTTTTTCAACCTGCAGCAACTACAGCAGAAGAAATGAAGGCTATTAACAAGCCCATAATTCTGACAAACTGCTCTTCCCCAAAATCCGGTCGAGCTAATGAGGAAAGCGCCGATTTTGAGGGCATAGACAATCATTCCTTACTGGCCTCTGCTGTTTTCTTCAGGCGAGTATAGTTGCAGCAGCAGACATACCTATGATATCAAATGGGGCACCAATTAACGTCTGTATTAATATCCCACGTGCAGGGCCTACACTCCCCAGTAAAGACCCAAACAGATTATCAGCATCACCCAATCTTCTTGGATACGGAGGAGAATCACACTATACACCCTTGCGCGGAACTTCAGGCTTTCCTGGTAACCATATAGTTTGCCATGAAGATACTTCTATAACTGTGCGGCAAAAGTCAACACTAACGTGAATCTAGTTGCGTCTACAAATCAAAATTCCCATCCGTATAAAGAAGAGCCCTCTGATAATGTCATCATTCAAATAGACTGAATAACTGGGCCTGGTTTGTTGGACAAGACAGGTCCGGCCCATTCAAAGTGTACAGGAAGAGGACAAGAAGTGGTAGTGGAAGAGGAGTCTTCTGAATCCCCTGGAGTTTTTCTAACGAGAAGACAGAGGAGAGTGGCTGATTGCTAATAAAGCTCAATCGCGACTGTATCCGACTAAAGAGCCGAATACAACGCAAGCTGCGACCAAAACCACGAAGAAGCAGAGAAATAGGATGTCCAGGTAACTGAGAAGTCAGTCAAAAAATGCCAGTACCCTAACCAGTTGGTTACTCAATGGTGACAAAACCATGGATACTACTAATAATGGCAACGCATTGGACGTATCGGTGCAAAACATGGTGCCAGTGGGAAATGGCGCTGTGGGTTTCTGGTTTAGCTCCACCCCTCAAAGGTTAAAAACAGCGGCTCCTGTGTTTGCTAAGGCAAAAGTGGGTAGCTTGTAGGTGGTGGGGAATAAAATTAAGATAAACCTAGGACAGAAAACCAGGAGCAAGTGGAAAAATAGGTCTGCTTTTCTATCATTAATGAAGCAAATTCGACCATTGTGAGTGTTGATGATGGAGGCCTTTGATTTTGTTGAACCTTTAGAGTGTATCAAATACTACACTGATGCGGTGTAACACAGAGGAGACCGCACCTATGATACACAGTTGCTATGCCCAATTTCTAGAGATGGGACTGGAGTTGGACGTGTACCCGGAGACCCCCAACCCCGATGAAGGATTGAATGATGAACAAACTGATGTAATTGGTCAACTCTTAAGAAGCAATAAACCCAGCCAGGAAGTTGAGAGTACCAAACTGGACGAGATTCATAAGGTGCTGAAATGGCTGGCTGAATCACTCCCGACCGCCACCATTAATGCTCAATCAAGTTTTGATATTATGATTTGGAATACAAAAGGCTTTAAGCTTTTCTTGGGCATAAAAGAGTCGCTACAAACCTTGCTATGTCATAAGATGTTTATGCTACAGGAAAGTAGGCTTCCTGGCCAAACTGTATGTTGGTTACCATGTCTTCCAAAGTATGGCGAGGAAGGGAGGAATAGGTAGACCATACAGAGTATTGTTGTCAGCAGTCAAAAAATAATTAACAGCCCGTAGGATTGATACTTTGCAATGTCAGGATTATATATTCACAGTGGAGGTGAAGGGGATAGTGGCAGAGGATCTGAGGCGGATGCTAGTAACAAATGTATATTACCCTCCGTTAGCTGTAAGCACGGCCAATATATTTGAGGCATTGAATTCATTATTAGTGGGTTGGAGTTGAGAGGATAATGACAATATTGTAATTCTCGGGGGTGATTTTAATGCGCACTGTGGTTCCACTGAGATTATTGGGTATAATGTTAATGTGAAAGTATTAGCACAATGAGGCAAAAAATATCAACTATGCAGGGCAGAAACTGGAACAACTACCTAGAAGAATGGGAACTGTCCATGCTGAATGGGAGCAGCAGGGGTGATTGCCCTGGGCATTACACCTGGTCCTCTGGTAATGGTAAGGCCACCTCCGATTATTTTAATGTCAATGCACCCTGTCTACGACTAGTAGAAGGCATGGTTATAAAACATAATCAATTTAGTGACCATGCCACTGTTACCATGTCTCTTAATTTGAACCAGGGTACTAGGGTGACCCAACACATTGACGCATTACATTTGAATCACGCTGGTAATCGTATTTACTGGTCAGCTAAAAACATTGCAAGAGCCAGTAGACGTATAGTTGATTAAGGGCCTAATTTAAAATCGACAATGGAGACCATGAGCATGGATGAGATTGAGACATGGCTGCAACAACTTAGTTCTGCGATTGCAGTACATATATCCATCTATAGATGGGGCGTATGAGGACGGGGAGAATGGAGCATTTGATAGGGCCACAAGAGATGGGAAAAGACAGATGCAGGGTGAAATAAGAGGCACCATGAAAAGTGGTTGCGACCTTCATACTGCTATTCTACTCGTTAAAACATCAAGAACAAGCATAGGAATTGGGTTCGCTGGTTGCGGGTATCAACCAGATGTGCTGGTTGGCAAAGATTGTTAGTAGCCTCGAATTCCTAAGATTGTAGAAATATTTGGAATATCCTGGGTGAGGCCAAGGGAAACAAAAGTAAAACGATCTTTAATCCAGTGAACGAAGTGCAGTGGAAGGAGCACCTAGGCATGAAAGCTACTCCTGTGATTCTGGTTAATCCTCCCTTGAGTATGAATGTGAACTAATAAAATACCTATGAATATTGACCGCTCAGGTGTATTGTATAAGCAGTGGTCCAGATAAGGTTTGCAAGTGAGAGTATTTTACTCCCTATTTTTCAAATAGGGAGTAAAATGATTTTTAAGGAGTATATGATATGATATGGCATTTATAACGCGCCGATACACAAGTGTTTCAAGGCGCGACGAGGCAAGGGAGGGGGAACAAAGGAAGGACAGACAACGATCATACTAGGCCAGGTGTCATTCAGATCGCGCAAGTGCATGGGAAAGGGGGGAAACTGTGCTGGGTAGGGGGAAGGGACAGTGCAGTACATGGGAATAGAATAATAACAATAAGTAAAAGTAACGGCCAGCAGGTGACAAGTGCAAAGGTGAGTGCAGACATCAGGTGTCAAGTGCTGGTAGTGGGACTGTAGGGATACAAAAAACAGTCAACAAGTGCAGGGGTTGCTAGGCAGGCAGTGCAGGTGTGTGTGACTGGCGGGTGAGGGGCCTGGGCACGGGATCAGAGGGTGGCCAGGTAACCAGTACAGATTCAGTTTCAGCCAGGAGGTCAGCAGGGAGAGGAGGAGAAAAGGCAGAAGCAAAGGGAAAGGTTTTGAGTTTCTTCCGGAATCAGAGATGGTTCTCCTCAAGTTTAAGGGAGGCAGGGAGGCTGTTCTAGAGGGAAGCCCCAGCCGAAGAAAGAGATCTACCACCAACTCGTTGCTTGTAGAAGCGACTGACCCTGAGGGAGTTGGAGGCGGATGAGCGAAGAGCTTGAGAAGGAAGATATATAGAAAGAGAGAGTTGAAGGTATTGAGGCCCACAGCCCCAGAAGGCCTTGTGGACAACTTGATCCTCACAGCCACTGGGAGCCAGTGCAGAGATTTCAGTCCTGGAGAGATACGATCCCTGGGCTTGATGCCAAGGACAAGTCTCGCAGTCCTGTTCTGGATGAGTTGCAGAGGGCGGAGAGTAGAGGCAGGCAGATTTAGAAAGAGGCTTCTGCAATATCCAGCCTAGAGAGAACCAGAGCTCTGGAGACAGTGAGCTTCTGGGGGAAAGAGAGGAAAGGTAGAATACCTCTGAGGAGGTGCAGCTGGTAGTGGGACGACTTAGAGAAGTCGGAGATGTGAGGAGAGGAGAGTATGGAGTCGAAGATGACCCCAAGGTTTTTAGCCTCGCAGGTTGAAGCAGGAGGGGAGGGCCAAGAGAGACCGGCCAGAGAGCAACAGGGAAGGAGGGGGCGGGTGTGCCGATGAGGAGAATCTCAGTCTTACTGGGATTAGGGCAGAGGTCATTGGCGACACACCACTCCTGGATAGCAGACAGTCAGAGATGAGAGATGGAGAAGAGGTGGCTGAAGGTAGCCTGAAAATTAGCGGAGTGTCATCCGCATAGCACTGATAGCACTGAAAGTTGGGGCAGAGAGCGGCAATGCGGTGGGCAAGAAGTGCCAGGTATAGGTTGAAAAGCCAGGAAGAGAGGTTAGACCCCTGGGGGACACCACAGGTAGAGAAAAAGATAGCAGAGAGGAAGGGCCCAAGTTGGACCTGGGAGGGTCTGTCAGAGAGGAAAGAAAGTAAAGTAAAAATGTAAGTCCAATTCCCAATGAGAGTATTTTGTAAGCGAGTAAAAATATGTTTTAAAATGTTTTTGTAATAATTATTTCTTTGCACCTAGTTATTCATGCACATTATAAGATACATGTTTACTTCTTCCAGTCGGGCAGCTAAAATAGTTTCATCCTGTGGCACTACGTGCACTACTGGTCCAAACATATCCATGGAGCTGTGAGGGTGAAAGCAGGGGCACAAGATTCCACATGTCTATTTCTATTTTCATTGTGAGTATTTTTACTCCCTGTTTTAATTTTTTGGGCGTTTTTGCCAATTTCTATGGAGTAGAAGTGGCTGATACACCCCTTATCTGTAGAGCTGTGTATACGATTGGTAACCTAAAGGCATCCAAGTCACCAGCGGCCAATGGACTGTCTAATGTAGTGTTGAAATACGACCCAGAGAACTGGGCAACTATTTTAAAAATCCTTTTCGATAAAGTAGTGGAGGATCACATTGCCCTGTAGGATGGCAATCCTAATACCGTTATTTATAAAGGGTATCCGAGTAGAGCCAGGTAATTATAGACTTTTGTCTATGCTGGACACAACCGATAAAATGTTTGCATCCTTTCTATTAATTGAACTGCAGAAATGGGCCGATTCGAGAGAATTCTTGACAGTTTCCAGACAGGATTTCGACCCGGGTCATCGTCCTTACATAATTTGAGACTTATGGACTTATTATCAGAGAGTGCAAAAGTCAAAAATAATCCTGGTACCTATGCACCTTTTGTTGATCTTAAATCTGCATTTGATACTGTTAGTACAATCAAACGGTGGCAGAAACTAGGGAACCTCGGAAGCCCTGAATGTATATTGCATTATTTGAAACTCTCCCCTGAGGGCATCTCGGTTCAGGTCCAACTTTATGGGAGGGGGGCACTGACTAACCCTGTTCCTACTACAAGAAGGGTCAAACGGGCATGTGTCTCTCCCTCGCACTCTTTAATCTCTATCTGCCTGACCTCCCGCAATGTTTATTAAAAGTAGCCGGTTGCCCTCCTAAAATTGCAATCAGGCATTTGGCCTGCCTGGCGTACCCCGATGATCTTGTGATCCTGGATCACACCCTCTCGGGACTCATAAACTCAATCAGAGAATTATAGCGATACTCGGAGTCTAATGATCTCGTGATTAATTGGAACAAAACTCAGGCGATCTTGTTTTGTAACAGGAAAGTAAACAGATCCAGGTTACAAGTGGATGATAGTGAGTTGGCATACGTGGATAGCTACAGATGCTTGGGAGTGGAGTTGGAAAGGGGTTGTGGATACTCTGAATGCATTAATTGTAAAATTGGGAAGGCGTCCCAACTCGCTGCACTCATGATTCGATTTTCGGGAAAGATGGGTTGCTTCATGCTTGAAGGTTCAATCCGCCTATATGAGCAAGGCTTCTGCCTGGCGATCTTGTATGGGCAGGAATGTGTATCAATCCAAGACCGATCATGGTTGCAGATGCTGCAGGGGCGTTTTGGCAGAAAGTACCGAGTCTACTGACATGTGTCCCCATGGAGACACTACGACTCAAATTGGGTCTTCTCTCCATGGGAGCCTTGGTATTAGCACAAACAGGGATTATTTTATATAAAGGCCACGCCTGGACCTAAATGCCCCCTATTGCAAGTATTAGGAATGGAAATGAAGCAAAAGGGGGGAGAGGGGGCGAAGTATGTAAGGTCCGTTTTGGAGGTATTCTGTTTTATTGGTCCACTGACTGGAGTGCTGACTTCTATGAGTTAAAGAATCTTTCATACATAAGCTTGAGCATTGGGATTGGTGCAACCATGTTTCCTTTCTGGAAAGGATAGAAACCTCTGCTCATGCCTCACATATGCTATATAAGCCTCAGCCTTATTTGGTTTTGTACCCGTCCCTGAACCTACGTCAATTTTATTTTTATTTTTACGTATACAAAGTCTTACGGTATTGCCAGTAAAGGGACCTGCCCCGAAATTAGCTTCTGATTAAAGAACTTGCCGTATGTGCAAAAATGGGCATATAACTGCAACAGCAAGGCATGTGCTGAACGAATGCACATGGCTTGGTTCTCTTTACATTTGCCATCTGCGTGGGTTTGTACATAATCTAGAGACCATTAAGAGTTTGGACTTCTGGCAGTTCTGCATGAATAGCAAGAGTTGGAGTTGGCACTTAGCACTTTATAGAGTTTGGTTGGTAGCTATAAAAAACATGGAGACCTTATTTGAAATGAATTGTGAATTTGAGTACATATTATCAAGATGATTTTTTTAATGATGATTTTATTATGGTTTTATTTATCACAAATCTTAGTATGTTTGTATTTGAAGTTGATGTTTGAGACATTTTTGATGATGAATTGATAACTATTTTTAATTCAAATAAACGAAATATGTCTATTGGGAGATAGTGTATTAAAGACAATGGGCCTCATTCCGTGTGTGGCGGTCTGGAAATAAGGTTGCCGGTCGCACCGTACCCGGCACCCTTTTTGGACTGCCACACACCAATTCTGCCTTTTTGGGGTCTGGTGCCAGCAGGTCTGACCTGCCGGGCGCAATGGCCATGGTAAGCGTAGTTATCACGGAAGCACCGTTGCTGGTGTTTCAGTGTCATGGGGACTTACACTTTCCACCGCCTGATATCCCGGGCCGCTGGAACTTGTAATGTCCCAGTGACACCGGGATATCAGGCGGTGGAAGCGGTGTTACGAGTTTGCCAAACTCTTAATGAGGCCCAGTGTGTATTCAAAGGAGCACTGCAGAAAGGGGCCAACGTGTTATCCTGGCGTTCTGCGGGTTTGGCAGTAACAGTATGTAGAGAGATTCACTTTTGGTGTTAGTGTGTTCTACCATGTGTTGATGTATGCGTTAGTATGCTCGATTTGCCTTTGATGGACTGTGCACACAATCGGGCTATTACTGATAAGGGACAATGGGCCTTATTACGAGTCCGGTGGTTACCGAGCCAGAAAAACCGGCAGGTTACTGCCTGACCCGTGTTACCATTGCGCCTCCTTGATTCCCGGAATCACCGGGGCATTACGACCCCGGTCACCCGGGAATTCCGGAGGCGGAATTGTGCAAGTCCCCATGGAGCCCGAAAGGACTCCACGGGGATGGGGACAATGGAAACACTGGTTCCGTCTATGACAGAGCTGGTGTTTCCATGTCCGCCTGCAGGCGGGTGGTGTTAAACCCGCCAGGTCAGACCTGGGGGGAGTGACACCTCCCGGCTGCAGGACTCTTAATCAGCCGGTCCGGAAAGAACGGTGGCAGTAGTTTTACCACCAACCTTCTTTCCGGAACGGCAGGGTCGTAATGAGGCCCAATGTGTTTTTAGACTGTTGATGTTGGTTGCCTTAAGGTACTGTCACTAATTTAAGCAGGACATTCTAAGAGCTGACACTGATTGGTCAGTGTGGGATGGACACATGCTGGTACTCTCCTTTGGGTATTTGCCTGATTATGGGACCACAGTGGCATATGGTCCGTGGGGTGACTCTGATGCCTACCATACATGATTTGGCTGTTAAGGCTAAGTCCATTGACTTGAAATCCCAGCAACTTTCTATTTGTGTATATTGACAAAGGGACTTGGAAATGCACTCACCTACCACTCCCACAGTGTGGGAGTCAGGATTTCAAACCAGGATGCCTAACACCACAGCCAACAACATCTCCTCCCAAAATATAAAGCATGCTGACCTCTAGAGAAAACAGTACATTTGCCAATGTAATGTAAAAGTGATTTTCTAGTGCTCTTCTGCTGCCATTTTTGTTGCCCTCCCTGCATGTGGCTCTGTAAGAAAACATAGGTTTTATTGGTTGGCTAGCGAGAGAGGAAGATGCAAAGGTTGTGCTGTTGATGGGTGCCTGTCGTAAGCACCCAGGTCGAGTGTGCATTCTATGGGTTTGGCAAGGAGGACTTTTGCATTACGTTATCTAAAAGGGATTTCCCAAGTTGTGAAGGCTAGAGCACTTTGTGTAAGGTTATCCACTGAGGATGTGGGTAGGGTGGGACTTTTATTCAGGCGAGTAAGGGGAGCTTTGTCAAGGCTTGATGTGTGTGTGTGTGTGTCTGTCTTTGTCTGTGTCACTGGGCCGCCACTAGGGGTGAGGTAATGTGCTGCACCTGGCGAATTGTTTGAGATAGTTTGTTACCTTTTTTCCAGTAGAGTTGGTTAAATAATGTTTTGGTTGGGAGAGGTCTGATCAGGTACAACTGTTTTCTGGTAGTCTTTGTCATTGGGTTCCAGGTCATTTCTATAATTTAGGGTGACCTTCCATTGGATAAACACCCAGGCGAGTAGGTGTGTAGTTGGAGGTGGTAGTTGGAGGTGGCAGTGGCCTTTTCTTGGTGTTAACTGAATACCCATATTTTTAGAAGTTTTGTTTAAGCTTAGGTGGTGGTCTTCTGTACAGAGGTATCTGGGCTTACAGTTACACTACTTGAACGGAGATAGGGGACCTTTCATGCCATTTCCGGTGGTAATATCTTTATTTGTGTGTTGCTGCTGGATTTGTGTTTTCTCAATGGTACGAAGGGAAAGAACATCCTTGATCAATTCCTGGCCGCTGCTGCAATAAGGTCAATGAGCACTTCAGAGGTTTGTACTGGATCCTCTTTGTTTGGGAGCCAATGAAGTTTGCGGACTGCTGGGATTTCGTCTTCAGACCTTTTCAACCTAGGGAGTGAGCTAGCTGCCATGTTTATGAACCTTTGTAATATCTTTAGTAGATATTCTGGGTTTGAATGTAAAGACTTGGTAAAGTTAGATAACTGTGTAAAAGGCCAGTATGAGATGTCGTAAGGAGTACAGTAGAAAAAGCAACTCCTGACAATGGCTTCAACCTGTGGCTTTAAGTTCTAGTTGGGTTGAGGTTGTCTATATGAGTCACATCTGCAAGGCATTTGTTGAGCTCCAGTGTTTCCGTTCAACATCAGACTTGCCCCATAACTACTACAGTTCAGGAAAGAGCTTGAGACCTTCCTCTTCAATGAATGTCTCCTCGTTAACACCTAGGTCCACACACCATGCACTCCACACCCTACCTGAGACTCTGTGATCTGCTCACCACTGTCTCGCGACCATGCTGCTAATTGCCCACCCTTCCTCTGCTTTCCTCGCTGTGTGAAATAGAAGGTTGAATTTTATGCCCAGCTTTTAGACGACACAAACAAGTGCACATTTTTTCCCCTAATGAATGTCCAGTAGCAATTAGCTTTGATAGGGCAGAAATTTGTACAAGTTGGGCTCGAAGACAACGTGAGAGAGTGTGATCTATATATTCACGTTGGGGTTATCCATTGTACTGTGACACTGATTTCATATTGTATGATTTATTTTGTACATGTCTGTATTCAATAGTGGTTATTATTAATTAGTTATAGTGTTTTATGACTTTATTACATTGTGTGTGATAATTTACTGTAACATTTATATTTTTTTATATGCCTATAAATTGTGTCAAGTGAGTGGTCTAGTATTTGTTTTGGGGTCACTCCAGGTCTTTTTGAAGATATGATTTTGTGACACACACTAGATCACCTTCCTTTTTGTGTATTTATTATTTATTACCCACAAGGTAGGAAGGCATCGATCCCCCCGTCGTGGGGTTAGCCTATGTGAGATTAGTGCAGAATTTCTGAATTCATGAATGATTCTGAAGACTGGCTTTTGAATGCTTTGCACTGAGTCTGTATGATTTGAGAAGTGGACTTTTGTTGCTATGGTAGTTTCTGCTGGGCAGTATTGCAGTTTTTCTTGGAAGGTCAGTTTCTCTATTGCAAAGGTGCTTCTTTTCCAGGTTTTCTCACATTTCCAGTTTAATGTTTTAGTGAGATTCAGATTGGCAGTGAACTATTCGGTGCCTTGTTTCTTTTCTGTTGACTTGAGTGGCAAGATTGGTATGCTTTCCCTGGTAGTGGTAATTCAGATGTTGCTTTCATTGATTTGATTGTCTGGTATCTGGGTATGAGTTTTAGTTGTAATAAGGGTTTTGGATGTTTCGTTTTTCTAGGAGGCTGTCCAGTTGCATCTCTTTCCATGGGCTATTTGGTATTGGGTCGACCTAATAGTTTTGAGTGTGCTGGCACTTCAGTGAAGATGGTGAATATTACACCCATCCCATTGTCGTGGAGCGTGCAGGACCCTTGGCAAGTGCTCACGGCTGTTACAGGCCCAGTAGGCCCAGTGATAAGGGGGTGATAGGTATTCGCACCCCAGAGTTTTGTCTGGGGTGCAAATTGCTTAAATGTTCTTTTTTTGTGAGAGACTGAGCATGCGCAAGATGCGCGCAGTCAATCTCCTGTAAAGCAAAACAAGATGGCCACCATAGTAAATATAAAAGGGGACAAGACCCTTTTCTATTTCTATGGCGGCAGCAGACAGGAAGGAACAGACTTTGGATGGAGCCCTGCAGGGAATTCTGGAGGTGGTGCGTGAGGAGTGGTTTGTTTGAAGTGATTTTGGAGAGAGCGGGGGCGGGGTGGGTGTAGGTGGGGAGACAGTAGTGGTGGGGCCAAAGCACTGATAAAAGATGGTGTTAACTGGAGAAGGCAATTGGATGGCTGGTTGAACACGGGTGGGACCTGGCAGTTCTGGTCCGTGTTTCCAGCCACCTGATTGGTTGAAAGCCCTTTCCTGGGTTCACATGGGATGAAATGTGGCCTCCACAGGGTAATCGGATTGAGGAGCCCATAGTTCTCATTGCAGAAGATTACTTCCAAGGTGTGTATGGGTTTGTGAGTAGGATCTTTAATACATTGTGTGAGATGTAATTTAGAAAGATTTGTGGAGAGTGACTGTAGCTGCATTATCTTACTTTCTAATGGCAAGGGTTGGAATCTCCTAGGATGGGGAGGTATTGGTGGCCTACAGACAGATTAGGTAATTTATCAGCTAGGCAGCATTCTGTGAAAGAAGGATGGTGGTGTGGAAAGGAAGATGAGTGTGGATGTATGTGAGGCTGATTAGATTCACAGCCCCTCGTATGTCATCTCAGATTGGAGTTGTGACATTGATGCCTTCTCTGTGACAAGTGTGATTCCTCCTGATCTCCTAGATCTGTTGGCAAGCCTGAAGGGGATTATGTAGACTGAGGGGATGACTTTGTGTATTACTGCTTTGTGATCTTTGAAAAGCCAGGTCTCTGTGATAGAGTAGATCTATTTTGTCTTCTCAGAGAAGAACATTTATGTCAGGGGAGTTTTTGGTGACAGGGAGGGTGTTGGGGCATCTGGTACTAACCATATCTTTGTTATTATGTTATTTGTCTTTTATACTGCACACATCACCTCTGTAGGGTTCTTGAAGCACCCAGCCTTGTCTGTTTAGCAGCAAATTGTGATCCCACACAGTGTGGCATGTGCACTTGCGTTCTGTGGGATGAAATTTAACTGGACCAAGGAGAGAGGGATAGGGGGCACAATAGGAACATTCAGGGAGACAACAACGTAAAGACTTGGCTCAAAACGGGTAGATTAATGTACATATAAAGGTGAATAATAGTGATCCTTGGGATGAATGTGTAGTTTTCAGTGTTTTTAACAAAAGAAAATAAACGTAACCAGCAGAACATTCATGGAGGCTTATGCTAGTGTGGTGGTGTTATTACATTATTTGTTGTTGTGGATGCATGAGTGTTAGCTGTTTACCAGGCAATCCTAATTGGGTCACCTTCTGCTGTGGGATATGGGGGGGTTCTGGTAAAGGCGAGCCTGTTGACAGCGTGTCAGAGCCAGGAATTTGCTGTGTACAGAGTGAGTGCTTGGGACACAAAAAGTGTTTTACAAAAAGTGACTCTTCCACCCCAAGCCATTCCAGATTGGCCTCGGGTCGAGGAGGGAGAATAAGTGTTGGCCTTGCATGCAGTATATTGGTAATTAAGCCACTGGAATGCATTGTGATAAAATGAAATTTGAGGTAAAGTTGTATAATGATGCAGAACAGGCTATAAGGACAACCCTCTAGTGGGGTAACTGTCCATTCTAAATCCTGAATGCCTGGCCCCTTAACCACAGGCTTTGGGGCCTTCTACACTTGCTTGCTGTATTTAAGTGATGCCCAAACGAGTCGGAGAGCACACACTCTAGCGATTGTTCCCAAAGCCACAAACGGCCACATTTTATAGATTGGTAACCTGTGAGGCATTATAGACACTCTGAAACTAGGTTGACTTTTTTTGTCTGTGGCTCCACCAGGAGTAGGGCCCTAACCAGGACTTCCTGGAAGTATTTGAGGCCTTGTAGGAGTTTTACGGAAATAGTAATGGTGGTGCAGGAAGTTTGATTCCTTTTGGCCAAAGGTTGGGCGCTTCTGGGATTTAATCTGCAAAATCCAAGATTTTCTACCTGTGTTCGTTGCTGTATTTGGGGTAAGACACTAGTGGTAGAGAACGATATGGAGGAAGTTGAAGAAGAACAGAACGAGCATCGGATGAAGGGTAGAGGCTAGCTGCATCCAAGGCATGGGAAAGGGGAAATACCCTGATTCAAAGGTGCCTGACACCCAGCGGGTGGAGGTACAAGCGTGTGGTGCAATATCAAGGAGGGGTTGGATCAGTATAGAGGGATATACAGGAAGGGAGATCCTCCAGTTTTAGGAAATTGGACATACCCTGCCCCCCCTTCCCGGGCCGCACATCAACCGGCACTCCCCAATGTTGGCAGGATAAGCCACCGGGGTCCGAATTGCAGACTTCTGACACCGCCAGAACAGCTAGTGAGTCTCCCTGCATGGTTGTGCGTCCCTCGAGCGGACTGCTGGGCCGCTCCCGTGTTATAACGCACGCTGGGCAGCCCTTTCTATACTACCCAGACCTGTATCTGTGCAACCTCTGCCATTACCCGGCCCTTACATTGATGCTGCAGGCTGCCTACCATCGTGATGCTTGCGATTGCAGGCCATGCCCTCCCTGGTAGAGTGGCCTGGCTGGGGTCCGCCTCAACATGAATTGGGCATAGCTGTGGAGCCCTGCCGCTGATTGCCTGGGCTCCCTCCCGCCTAGTTACCATCTCACTGTAAATACACCAACATGGCTCCCCTGCTCCTACCAAGGGCACAACAGAATGATCAGCTAACCCAGTGCCTCAGAGGCGGCCCCCTTTGTGGCAACCTGCGCCACAGCTGCGAGCTGTGTGCTGGTGGGGACCCTGCTCCATTTCCTGTAATCCTGACCCACTGACTTAAACATTGGCCCTCCCTTAGCTGGACCCATCCAGACGTGACAATCCAAGGTGGGCACTGACCCAGCCGCGGCGTATGCTCCAAGTTGCTTTCAACATCCTAATGCCCTACTTGCTGCACTTCTGAGTGGGGTCCCGCTCTCGCCTCCGCCATTTTGGTGTTGCCCCCTGCACACAATTGCCCTCCTCCTCCCCTAGGCATGCCTGCAACACAAGTACATTTTTAATACCATTTCAACCGGTGTCTGTTGCATGAAAAGTCCACCTAATTTGGGCCGAGGCCCCATCACTTTAGCATTGTGAAACTCACACTTGCAGGCCTTAATAAATAATGAAACGGCCATCTGATATACGGCTTGCACAGCACTGGGCATCAAAATTCGCCTCTATTCAGTTCTGGGCCCCTGCAGGCCCCGTCCTAGCCGGAACCCGCAAAGCCCTTCTACCACCTACCTTAAACCTGCCTCCGTAGACTATCGTAGCACCTACATATCCCTTCCCCGTTGCTGAGGCTTGCTGCGGTTGTTATTGCACCCATATACAACAATACGGTGTGTAACATCTCACTACTTGCTACTGAAATCTGCGAGTTTAAATGCGGGTGCTCAAACCCAACCTCTTGCTACAGAGCGGCAGGCCCCACTTTGCTGCCCCCTCAGTCGCCACTACCTGCCTACCCCTAGGTACCACTCAGTGGGGCCCATACAGCACTGTCTACCGTACCACACACCAATCGCGGCAGCCGACACCATGACGAAAGGTGCCGGGGAAAAAACAGAGCTCCGTCAACATGTTTGTCAAGACAGCGCCTAAGAGCCCCGAGGATAACATCGACTTTGGCGCAACATTGAGCAGTACTCCTACGCATCATGAATCCAGCCAACTGCATCGCATGATGGAATACATGCGCAAGGGATTCACTTCCCTCCACGCTAAACTGGATGATATGAGCGGAACAATTAGTTCAATAAAATCACGCATGGATAGATCCGATGCACGTATCACAGAAGTGGAAAACCGAGTGGGTACTACGGAGGACGAGGTCAGCACATTGAGAGCAAATGTCGCCTCTCTATCGAAGCAAGTGCTGTCTATTGGTAAAAGGAACGACGATCTTGAATCTAGATCCCGGCGTAACAATTTACGAATTATAGGGGTACCTGAAGACAACATCACAAAGCCGATGGAGGAATTTGCGCCCTACTGTCATTACTCGACCATCCAAATTGTCTCCACACTTTACAATTGAGCGGGCCCACCGTACACTTCCCCAAGCCTAAGCCTGGAGCCCTACCCCACCAAATTATTGCTTGTGTGCTTAATTACCGGGACCGAGATGCCCTACTCCGAGTGGCTAGAGCCAAAGGGGAGCTGCGTTTGGGTTCCAACAAGATTCACTTGTATCCTGATTTCATGGCAAATATGCAACAAGAAGGATAGTCCTTCCTAGCGAACTAAAAGAGACTCTGAGACCTTAATGTGAAGTATTCTATCCTCTTCCCGGATAAACTGAGAATAGAACACTGCAATAAGGTTTACTTTTTCACCATGCCAGAAGAGGCTATGAGATTCATAGACGAGCAATTCCCAGGATAACCCCAATTAATTTGCTCTCTCCTGCTTTTCCTTTATATGCAGATCCTACTTACTGTAATTCTGTGGACTGCGCCTCATTGTGCAATGTCTTTCATCTTCCCTGTCTGTTAATACTTCTTAACCTGCATGGTGATGGAACAAACGGAAAATCACACCCAAAACTATGTGTATGCAATTTTGAGCTAAATTGATGCTGGGCTGCTGTCGGCCCACAGGCCCCCATGAAATGTTGCAAGTGTTGTTGGGTTGTACTAATGGGGGTGATCACTTCTCTTATTGGGAG
This sequence comes from Ambystoma mexicanum, assembly GCF_040938575.1. Taxonomy (NCBI): domain Eukaryota; kingdom Metazoa; phylum Chordata; class Amphibia; order Caudata; family Ambystomatidae; genus Ambystoma; species Ambystoma mexicanum. The sequence goes on along the minus strand of NC_090926.1, from coordinate 1,076,725,239 downwards.
AGGGGAGTGGAGCTTTGTTATTGTTAATTAAAATGTGCTTGATATATGAGGAAATGTTGACAACGGGCCGACGAGACCCGACTATTAGATTGTACCTAGGCCCGATGGCGGTTGACTCCATAAACCTTATGAGCTGGACTGTACGAGGGCTTGGTAGCCTGACAAAGATGCGCCGACTCCAGCTATATGCCGAATGGCATAGGGTGCGCATTTTATTCCTACAGGAAACTGATGCATTAACATCAAATAATGAGAGATTTGCCAAGAGCTGAGGCACACAGCGCTACTGCACCTCGTATTCTTCCCAAAGTAGGGTGAGTCATGACCATCATCCACAAATCACTGCAATTCACCCACATTAAGTCGCACCTTCACCTCTTGGGTCGGTACGTTCTGCTCCGTGGCATCCTCTATAGCCAAGAAGTCCTGTTGCTTAATGTGTACAGCCCAAATGTTGACGACCCTGATTTCTACACTGAACTAGCTGGTCTGATTACGCTTTATGCCTTAGTCTGTGTTGTTTGGTGGCGATTTCCATACCATAATGAACATCGACCTAGACCGATCTGGATCCAAACCCCGACATCTCACGAAGTCTGCTCTGGTTTTGCAGCGTGCCCTGGGTGAAATGGGGATAGTGGATGCCTGGAGGACACTTAACCATACACAGCGCAAATACTTCTTTTATTCCACCCTCCATGATTCACACTCTCGAATAGACCTGTGGTGGGTTCACATACATTAATTGGCTACCTTACTGTGACCTACATTTTACCCAGGATGTTTTTGGATCATTCCCTCATCACACTAAAGTTGTCACTGAGGGAGGCACTGGTAAGACACCGATAATTGCGCCTCAAGCCGCAATCACTGTTGGACCCCGTCTTCGCAGCTGATATAGGCAAACAGATCGAATACTTCAGTATAAACACAGGTTCTGAATACTTCAGTATAAACACAGGTTCTGTGGACAGTCTTGCAAACCTATGGGAGGATTTCATACGCGGTGTTGCTCTGGCAACGGAATCGGGCATACTCAAAACGATATGCAGGGATATCCACTCCAGCAAAAACCATGTATCCCACCTAGAGCAGATATATGCATCTAGACCAGACAGTGTGATATTGGGAGATAGTAAATACGAGCTGGACAAATTCCGAGAGCATGCAGATAGGGAACTGATGTTCCTCAACAACCCGGGTCTGGCTAGGAAGTACGGCGAAGGAGAACGCCCTCGGAAGTTACTGGTCAAACAAGCGCACAGCAGCCAACGGATCCCGTCAGTCCAAGACACGTCAGGCCGGGTAGTCTACTCTACACTTGAAGTGAACCAAGTATTTCACGCCTTCTACTCTGCGCTCTATTCCAACTCAGACACAACTATATTCCCTGAAATAGAGGCATTCCTAGATAGCCTTCCTCTGTCGATATTATCGGAGGATGCCAAAACAAACCTGGACCGCCCTATTACTCCTGATGAAATCTCCCGAGCCATAGATGCACTTCCACCTGACGGCTAACTGATGCAGTTCTATAAACACTTCAAATACTCCCTAGCCCCTAGGTTGGCCTCTATATGGTAAGAACCGTGTACCTTAGGGGCTTTTCCCCAAACGCTTCGGGAAGTGGTTATTACTGTTTTGCTTAAGCCAGATAAGCCTCCAGAACAATCCGGATCATACCGCCCCCCCCCTCACTTATAAACTCTGGTGTTAAAATCTTTGCGGTGCTGGCAATGCGCTTGGCTCCATATATGGAACACATCATCCACCCTGATCAATCCGGGTTAGTTTCTGGCCGCTCCACAGCACTAAACCTGAGACGCCTCTTTAATATGCTGGCACAAATCGACCCAAAGGCTCAAGCAGTAGCTGCAGCCCTAGATTTACGATAGGCCTTTGACTCGGTCTCATGGCAATTTGTGTGGGCGGTTCTAGAAAAATGCAATTTCGTGCCTGGATTTGTATCATGGGTTTGTCTACTATACACAATACCCACCCACCGCAAAAGTCAATATCAATGGTGTTCTCCCCCCTCCCCATCAATACAAAAAGCGTGACCGGGTAGGGCTACCCAATTTCTCCCCTATTATTCGCTATAGTATTGGAGCTGTTCGCAGACGCAACCCCTAGTAGACATGCACAGAGGGGGAATCTGTCTGATGAGCGAGCCTCCGATCATCTTGTTATGCGCTGATGGTGCCCTGCGCTTTATCCGCAACCCGGCTTGGCACTTGGCACCGATCATACAGGAAGTACTCTCCTCTGGTGTCCTGTCCAGGCTGCGAGTAAACTGTTCTAAACCAGAACTGTTCCCGCTTACGGTCCCCCCACCTGATCTTATGGGTTTGCTTGGTCTCCAATGGAGATCAAATACTTAGGGGTGACCGTAACACGTCACAACATCTCCCTCTATTCCCGTAACTGTGGGATATACCTACCCAAGCTCGAGGCCAAACTACAAGGCTGGGCCAGGCTTCCACTTGCAGTAGCGGGTCACGTGGCACTTCTTAAAATGATTATTCTTCCCAACCTACTATACCATTTCTCAAACATTCTGCTGTGGCTGGGGACAACATTTTTTGACACACTAAAGAAGGCGACTAACAACTTTGTGGCATGCTGGTGCAGTCCGTCTTAAGTGGGGTACTTATGCTCAGAGGGGCCTAGCTGCCCCAGATCTCATAAGATACTGGATTGCCGCACAGGCACATTATGCAGCCTACTGGTTCGATACAGACTCAAAGCACCCACACTTAAAGATCGAACGACTCTGTGATTTCTTGTGATGTCCACTTCCATCAAAACATGCAGACGCTGACACCTTAGGCCCTGTCCAGGTGACTGCAATTGCTTGGGGGAGGATATGGAAGTTGGTAGGCAACCCCCACCCATATCACAGGAATCCCCCTTTGTGGAACATCTTCTCATCATTCCCTAGCGTAAGCGGGATAGAATCGGGCCGGTGGGCCCTTTAAAATAACACTATTTGGTTTTTGTTTTCACAACTGCTCGAGCGCCAACTTTCTGAGTTCGCAGCTTTATTTTGAGAGTAAAGATTAACCTGTTTTAATTTCATTAAGTTTCAAGATTTGTAACGGCGCTTTAAGTATTTGTAGCCCTATGCTTTAATTAAAAACGCACTATTCATCAGAAATATAAAACGCCATACAGTTTTAAAAAAAAAAATGGGGCAATGCTGATCGCTGTGCAAACTACACACCCAGGAAAGCCAGGGTGGATTCGCAGACTGCCGTCCATGTTGCTTTTTTTATATTTGTCTGATGTCGTGATAAACATTTCTTAGTTTGCGTTTGTACACTTAAGACGATCTTGCACCTATCGCCGAGAAACCTAGCCTTTTTGCAGCGTGAGTTTGCAAAATGTCATGAAATACCACCAGTGGTATCAATACCTTGCAGTTCCGTAAGTAACTAATATCTCACCTGTTTAGGCACTATCTCTCCTCTTCATCTGGACAATCAGATGACTATGTCCTCTGACGCCTGCACACCTTGGACTGGTAACCCTCCATTCCCCACTTCTCCCCCTCAGAATATTATGCACGTTTCCTGTGTTCCTATTGAAGCTATGGCGGCGCTCAATACATGTATCTGAAAATGAAATGCAATTAACATACTGACACTTGTGCATTGAGCAGGTACCAGGCTAAAGTCTTCCAGAGATTAAACACAAGACACATCTCTATAAACTATTCATTTTTCTTACATTTTGCCAAACCACAGAAAGAAGTCTGTGATTATCTTAACTATGGCGCTAAGAGACTGAACACCTAGGTAGGGAAGTTCAGAGCATCCTTTAAGATGTGGCCTTTTAATTAATGCCACTTCTCCCCCTGGCAGTGTGCCTTCCATCTGCCCATTTTGGGACGATGGCTCGTTCACTCCTTAGCAAAAATAATTGCCTGTTTGATGTTCTTTTTCGTAGCACATCATGGGACAGAACTCCTAATGGGCAAGATGAGTGAGCAACCTCAACTTTACTGGCAATTAACGCGCCTATCACCGGAACTGATGATTTATCTGGGCTCAGGCCGCTTTTGCACTGATTGTGCGTTGGAGTGCAATGGCAGGTCTGGCACAGGTGGTAAATAGGGAAGTGACTGATTTGGGCAATGACTTGCACACAGATGGTGTCCTCGTCTTGAAACGGTTAAAACAACAGGAAATCAGCTGGGGAGACGCTCATTGGCTGTTCTTAGGCCTGTTCCTTGTAAATGCGTCGCTTTGAGGAGGGTGTTCTTTTTGTTGTTTTTTGTGTGCAGCCACTGGGAAAGAAGTCATTACATGTTTAAGCTAAAGCACTGCTTGCTGAAGTAACATCTTTCTAGGTGGCCAACAGAGAAACTGTTTAAAACGAATGAGGGCTGATCCGCTTTAATGCGCTTTGATCTGTAGAGCACAGTATAGACCCAGAATGACTTCGTCAGTTTCAAGCACGGCCCTGTAGAGTTGCAGACAGTGCAGTGGTGGTGCAGGCTACCCCGCTGGCTAGAAGCAAGGTGTCTGCCATGGAGTGGTGCATCTTTAAATCTCCTGTCCACCCATCTATCTTACACCAGCCCCTAAAGGAAGAACCATTGTCTGGAGCCCTAAGTGCGGAATCTGGTTGATCGTGGGCTATATGCGTAGACTACCCAATTGCGGGCTGAACAGTTTTGGAAACTTATGCTATTGCCCCACCAAAAGCAGATCCGCTCCGTCCTAGCACTGCAACCATTTGTTAAACCATTGAGCAATGTATCCCCAAAGGGAGCAGCTGTGGTCGAGAAACTATCTATCTCACTGAGGCGCTACTTAACTAAAAGGTAGGGAACAGGTATTGGACCTCATCACGAGTTGGGCGGTAGCCCTTAAATGCGGTGGTAACGCTATTACCGCCGCATTTAAGTGTCCGCCCAGTCACGAGTCTGGCAGCATTAAGCTGGGGGTAAATGCACCAACTTAATGCCCATTTTCGGACGCAGTTAGTGTGGCGCTATTAGCGTGTGCTAATTGCGCTGAAAATGTCCCATTGGGTCGAATGGACCCAATGGGGAATGGGGAATACCCATTACCGCCCAACCCTTGATCCGGCGCTATTAGCGCAGGCACGGTTGGCGGTAACGCTATTAGCCCAGCTGGTATCCCAGAGGTAATACCGCCGGGATACTGCCCAACTCGTGATGAGGCCCATTGTCTAAAAAGTAGACAAATGCAAGAGAGCAGTGGTATTCCAATCTTTTTATACTGATTCCCCCACGTGAGTAAACACATTGTTTCCGGGCCCTGCTCAAGCTTTAACTGTTTATATTTTCTACTAAAAGCAGTCCCTGAAATCCCTCGCCCCTCTCCCAGGACATCCTAGGGGAGGTGGGGTGTGGGGGGGGAAGGGGTGAAGAGAGCATGCGCAGAGTTGATCTTAGTACACTACTCTGCGCGAGCATATGTTGCAATAGAGCTGTTCACAAATACTCTATAAACAAACGGCTTCATCTTCCCCTTCAGAATTCGGTTCGTTTTCTGAACTGGTTGGAGTGGATAAAAACAGGGATCATACCATTTTCATTTGAATTCTGGGGTCGCTTCTGAATAACCGACACTCGTCATTTGAAAGTCAATCGATTTTTGGTGTAGATGCACTGTACTTCTTTCGCTTTTTATGTTCATATGTTTATGTATTGTATCTGTAGCCCTCGGTCTTATGTGAGACTTTGTAATTAAAAATGCTATTTAAAAAAAAAAAGTCACCGTTGCAGAATTCCTATCCCACATCCTTTGATTCGTGGTGCGGCCCAGAACTGCTGTTTCAATTCTCACACCCCTTCATGTAGTGTGCACAAGTCCAGGTCTTTCATATGTATTTCTCCATTCCACCTTTCCAGTCCCATATTGATGGGCATCATCTGAGAAAAATTGATATGGCTTGTGTCCAGTCTTTAGGCTTAAAAGCGGCATGGTCATGCTTATGCGCCATGCTGCTTCTTGGTCACATGGCGGGTAATCAATACATTTCTTTATCAAACAGACTGGCATGTGGTTTCATGATCTGAGGAAGGCATGCATGCATACATACATACACACACACATGCATAAACCCTTGAGCAATCCAGTTCTGGAAGTGGAAACTCTGCTTTCCTGAAGTAAACTTTTCTGCCATTCAACCCAAGAGATGAATCCCTCTTTAAACAGCTACCAAGCCATTCATCTGCCCAGCTGTACAGGTGAGTGGCCCCATAACCGTGGGTATGATAACCCATTGAAATCCAGTCTTACAACACTGTGGTATACCGCTGGCCCATCAAGATGGAAGGCTCTGTAACCATGCTGTGATCCCTGGAGGCATCCATTTGTAGACCTGCACAGCTCTGCAATCATGGAGCCACCAAGCCCTTGAGATTAATAGTTTCTTTTTTTTATCCCTTTGGCAAGCCTCTGGCCTTTCATCGCCTGGGTGGCAAAGCTTCTTAATCACTGCGGTACACCAGTGAGACATTTATTATTATCACTATTGTATTTATTGAGTGCGGACCTAGCTTTAAGAAGCAACCGAGCACTTTACAGAGGTATACAACAGTACAGATGCATAACACAGTGCTTTTCTGAGGTAACAGAAGATATACAGCGGTGAGTAGGATAGAGAGGGGGACAGAGGAGGGGTACAGCTGTACTGTTTGGTGGGGAGTAAAGGGATGGGTAGCATCTAGCGAGTCAGGTGGCGTGATTGGCGATGTGATGGCCTAGGTGTTGAAGAGGAGAGACTCGGGCATAGGCAGAGAAGGCTTGTTTTCTCTTCCTTTCCTTTTTGCAGGGGTGGATTTCAAGTCTGCATGTGTCCTGGCTTCTGGTGGTGCACTGTCCACCGGAGATGCTTAGTTTCTCTGCCAGGTAGCTGGGTGACTTGAGTACGACTGTCATATAGATGATGCAGCAAGACTTGAAGGTGATTTGTGCGTGCAGTGGGAGCCAGTGAAGGTTGATGAGGGACTCTTTGCAAGGGCACAAGGGAGGACGTCGCTAGGCCTTCAAGGAGTGCATTACCCCATTCAGGAGGTATAGGACCAGTGCTTGGACGGTGGATCTAAAGCTGTCCGGAGGGATGAAGAGCTTGACTTTCCGCAGAAGGGAGAGCTGATACCAAGCTGTCTGAGCTTTCCTACATATGTGTGTCTTGAAGGAGGGGTGTTTGTCGATGTGGAACACGAGGGACTTGGCGCAGGGGGTGAGCTCCGGTGTGAAGCCCTCAGAGTTCATGGTTGATAGCCAGTTCTGGGTGTTAGTTGTTGTTGGTGAGGAGTAGGAATTCGGTCTTGGAGGGGTTGAGCTTCAATTATGCACTAGACATCAAAGACTGGATCAGCAAGAGGCAGTTTTGAACTTATGGACGTCCTTGATGGAGACAGTCTAGATGCACATAGCTTTGTACCCCTTTCGTAAAATACTGTGCCATCTAACTGCATCAGCAATTGGCTTTATAGTCTTGTAAACCACTGAGCCATAGTTCCCTTAGTAGATTTATGCCATGTGAAAAAGCGCAAATGTCTACAGTCATAGAGGTAACCTGCTTGGTAAACCCTTTGCAACACCACAGTTATCCAGCGCAAGGCATAAACTGCTTTTCAATCCTGTGCTAAAAGCTGAGCCATCAAGTCCTAGAGGTAAATGCACCTGCAATACGTTTGTGAACCCCCAAGAAATCCAACCCTATGGGTTAAGTGTTTCTCTACTCATGTGTCAGACTATTGTCATCCAAACCAAGAGGCCAAAGGTTATGTAACCTTGTGGTAAGCATTTAGCCATTCATTCTGGAAGGCCGTTGGCTTTGTCATTTGGTTAAGTAAAACCAGCGGTTCCCCCTTTTACCTGACCCCACAAGCAAATGATCTTGGGTGGATGAATGTACGGACTGTTATGTCGTCAAGGTGTGGTTACAAACCCATATCTAAGTCCTGAGGTAAGGGGTGGCTCTTTTCATCAGCAATTGTCTTAAGACTGGGATTTTTCTGGTGATTTATTCAGTTTCAGTTTGAATGTGTGTATTTTGCCTTGTTCTTGCTGTTCTCTTTATCAACCCCAATAGACTGTGTAGTATTCTCTCTTTTTCAGAAAGTTGTGAGCAATGCAGCCGGAGGATGAACTCGCTCAGCTTCTGGCTTCCAAAGAGCAGGAATGGAAAGATCTGCAGGCTCGACGGGTCAGTCTCCTGGAAAGCTCTTTGAAGGACACAAAAAGCCAGCTGCAGGAGCAGGGCCAAAAGTTCAGCAGGCTGAAAGAAGATTTCACCTACAATCTGCACCTTCTAGAAGAGCGCGACCGGGAGCTAGAGCGTTACGATTCAATGTTCTCACGTCTGAAAGCAGTTGAAAATGCTAAACTGGCTGAAGTGAGCGAGCTCAAGATTCAAATCGAGAAGCTCCAACGAGCAGTTAATGAAGAATCCCGGCACCGAGAGGACCTAGAGCTTCAGTACCAGCGACGACTGAAGGAGCACCAGTTGGAGCTTGAGCGGATGCGAAGGTGGGTTCTTTTCCCCTATTCTTTAAGGCTCTCTTGACTCTGATTTTTAATAAGGATCTCCTGTTTCTGGCACCATCCCTTTCCCACCCCGTTTGTTGTTTATTCTTTTTACCCCTAATCCACCCCAAGCATTCACCACTGCTCACACCTCTTCCAGCAACCGTTCTCTGGTGACGAGGATGGGGCGGGGGGTCCATTGCACTACTACTACTATAACTAGTACTACCACTACTGCTGCTGCTGCTTAATCTGAGCTTCTTGATACTGTTTGATTAGAATGTTCTCTTGGAGCCAGCAGTCATGAGAAAAATCCCATTGCTCTGCTGCAGCAGGAGAGGGACAGTATCCATCCATGTATTCAACCCTTTTAAGGCCGCATGTTCGTGGGAGGTGATAACAGCTTTGTCTAAACTGGCGGCTGTGTGATAGCTACCTATACAACCTAGCCCAACAGCCAGAGCTGGATGTAGTTGATACACTGCTTCAAACACATCTTTTCCCAGATGATTATTCTGTTATAAAGAGCTATTCTGCAGCTCAGGCATGGAAATGCCAGGTATCTTGTACTAGGGGTTTCAGACTAAGCTAGCTTCAACATTCCAGATCCCCTTTCAGGCCATCGAGGTGAAAGAATGATCATTAAAACAAAAAAATGGCATGCCACATGTGTTTCAGCTAATGTGAATGTAGGAATATTAAAAATAACTGGTCTTTTGCTGCTCACACTGCAGACTATTGCTCCAAAGTACTTTCCACCGTTCTTCTGTGAGAGTACCTGCTCACTGGAACTGGAGTGTTTTTGATGCATTGAAAAATAAATGACATTTTGATTGCCCACACATGCGTGCACATGTCTGTTCCCTTCCAGGCTCCTCCGCAGCCACAGTCCACTAATCCTATTCTCTATGCCGTATGGGATGGAGTTCCCGGTGCAGTGCTACTAGCTCTCATCTACTTGTCTGCAATGGTGGGAAGACTTCTTCTCCAGGCTTCCACCTCGTCAACTTCACAAAGTCCTGGAGACAAAAAAGTGGCAGGAGGGAAGTGCTCCTTTTCCTGTGGATTCCTTTCTGTTAGCCTTCCCTACTGTAGGGGCTACCAGAGTCCCAGGTGGCCCTGAGGTTATTTACTCAAGGGCTTAATGTGGGTGTGAATACCTGACAGACACCCGAAGAGCCCTCTAGGAGGGCGAAGTCTAAATGGGTTAAGTCATCTGCCTCCTCCAAGGGGTTGCGCAAGACCAGTTTAACGGCAAGGCTGAGATTTTCTACAAATTGCCAAAGGCTTCGCAGTCCAGTCATGCTAAACGGCCTGACAAGATGGCAGATGGCACCAGGGGGATGAAATTGAGTCCACTTAAATTCAGACACCTTTGATGCAGGAAGCTGCTGCGTCTTTGTTTTCCTCGATGTGAGAGACAATTTCAAAAGAGCCACCGCCCCTTGCATATTGGTTTTGACCCTTTTGCTCCAATGGTGGAATGATCGGTGCCAACAAAAATGTTTCCCACCATGGTTGACCTTCCATCTGGATTCCTGGGAAGGAGGAGGTGGGAGACAAGTGTGGGTTTTGACCCCTCAAGCATCTTGTACTCGGCCGGCGCCTCCCTCTGGAACAGCCTCTCTGAAACTTGAGTAGAACCATTTCCACTTCTGGAAGCAGCTCAAGACTTTCCTCTTTGCTTCTGCCTTCCATCTTCTCCTTCCCTGCTGATCTCCTGTCGGATACTGCACTGGTTAACTGGCTACATTCTGAACCTTGGGCCCAGGTCCCTGCCTTCCCAGTTGCTCACTTGCTCTGCCTCCTGGCAACCCTGCACTTGGGGCTGTATCTGCCACCCTACAGTCCGCCTTCTTGCACTTATCTTACACTGATTGTCTGCACTTGACCTCTACACTGCCACCTGTTGGCCGCACTCTTTTTCTATGTCTTGATTCTATATCTTGCACTTCTCCTTCTCCCCTTCTCTTCTCTTCCCTTGGAATTTTTCCCCTTTCCTCTCCCCTGCACTTGCGCGATATCAATGTCACCTGGCCTAGTAAGATTGTTGTCTTGTCCTCCATTGTTCCCCTCCCTTGCCTCGTTGTGCCTTGAATCACTTGTGTATAGACACGCTATAAATAAAATATATCATTCATATGAAGGATGGGCTTCTCTGCATTTCACAGATCAGACACCAACAAGTTACCCAGGGTTGCTCCCCAACCCAACCCAACTGTGAAACGTCATTTTTGATGGGCCAGGAAGGCAGAGGATCCATGAATCCCAAACCTGAGATACAAGCAGTTCCTCCATCACTCAAGATCCAAAACAAAAAGGGGTGGGAAATGCAACTCCACCAATTGTGCCTGGGACCAGACCGACACTATGTAGAGCTGGGCCCTCCTTCTCATTGAACTTGGTATGAGGCGCCAATAACAAGTAGGAGGCAATGAGCTCCAGGAGCTGCTGAAATCACCAGGCTGTGGTCGCGAACAATTAGAAGGTCCTGGACAAACTCCCCTATGGGGAAAACCCTGGCCTGCTGAGTGTTCCAAATTAAACCAATAAAGGTCAGCCTGTGGGAAGGCATAAAAAAGGACTTCTGCTTTCACCAGCGAACCCAAGGCGGAAAAGCAGGCTGAGTAGAACCAGAAGCGATGACCCTGCTTCTCAGGGGCTGGAAGCCCGTACCAATGAGTCATTGAGGCAGATCCAGTATTCCTGACTGGGAGCAGATGATCACACCATCGGTGCTGGTGTGATAATCTTCAACCATCCCAGCGTTGAAGGAAGGCAGGTCCATGACGGTCTGATTGTTCTTTGGCACAGTGAATGGCCTAGAGAAATAACCTGTTCCCTTCTCATGAGATGCGGCCTCCTCCATGGCCTGGATGTCCATCAGCTTCTGAAACTTGGAAGCTAAAGAGAGTTTTCTGAGATGGAGCAATGTTGGAATGGTTGGGGAAGTAGGCAGAGTAAAAGTGGGGGTGGGGGAAATTTGCTGCACTGGTAACTGACAGGACCCACGAGTCAGAGGAAATGGCACCAAATGCTTCCAGATGGAATCAGATTCTCCCCACATCAGAGAAGAATGAGAAGGCGTACAAGCCAGTCATTGCTTGGGCTTCAGCTTTGAGGAAGGGAAGGAGAAATGCCCTTTGAAGAACCCATTGGGGGTGACGCAGAGCCATTTCTTCCTCTGAAGAGATGGAGAGCCTGCCTAGCCCACCTCTCTATAAACCCTTTCAATTAACCAAAAGAGAAAGATCTCCATGAGGAGTTAAGAATTCTTTGTGATGGCTTAGCTAAGACAGTCAGTGACTGAGCATTTGACTTTTTCTGAAGCTCATCAGTCAAAAAGAGGAGGAGGTCTGAATTCAACAAAAGGGACGACCATGATCTTGTCGAGGACATCCAAGACAATCTTAGTGACCTGCAAATAGGACTTCTTATATCAACTGATACGGCCCTCCCAGTGGCCGATGTGTTCACATGAGCAGCCGTGGACAGCAAAGGATCCTGAACGACCTGCTTTGCCTCCATCAGTCTGGAGTTAAGCACTTCATGAATTTGGCTCGTTCTCACCATAGCCTCTGGTTGGCAGCTGATAAAATAGCTCAGCTATTGGCCTGCTGGAGCTGCAAGGCATATTTCTGATACACCTTGTGCCCATAAGCATCAATGAGCTTATCCTGCTTAACCAAAACAGAAACTGCTGATGACATACCAGCGGAGGATCTGGATTGCAGGGAAGCCTCCCCCACCATGGAAGGGTAGGGCAGTGGATTGCACCTCATATCGATTCTCCTGTTGACCAGCACACCAGAATGGGAGCTCTTTTAAATGGGGACTGCAGATTTATCTTTTCACCAAGCGGACAGCATTCCCACCAACTCTCCCCTCTCTGCTTGAGGAATCGCCAGCATGGGGAGTTCAAGGAATTCCAATAATCCTGCCACCTACTCATGAAATTCTCTTGCCAAAAATGGACAGTCACCTTCCAGGTCATCACAGGCTGTCATCCATATCTGCTGGGGGCCGCGGATCAGTAGACAGTGAAGGCAGTGCAGGTAGTGGGGCTGTGGCTGGCAGAACTGCAAGTTGTAGACCAGTTGGGAGGGGAACAAGGGGGGGCTGCAGTGGAGCTGTCGGCCCAGAAGGCAAGGGTTGCTGCACTGGAGCTTTGGTAAATGGCCCCTGCCCAGATGGCACTGGTAAGGGTGTAGAAGTGAGAGTCTGTGATGGAGCCGAAGTCACAACACTCATGACAGGCATGGCAATTGAGGAGGCAGAAGGGGGTAAGTAAACTGCTGACTGTGACGGCAACATCTCCCAGATGAAGTCCTGAATGTAGCGTTGTATTGTCTGGGAGTACTGGAGACCCTGGATTTTCATAAAGAACCTGTCCTCGGAGGACTGCTGTGAATAGACTGACCGGTGGTGGGCTGCCAATGATCTCTGCCTGCCAAGGGAGGCAGAGATCATTGGCAGCCCACCACTCCTGGATTGCAGACAGACCATCAGGGATGAGAGAAGGAGAAGCGGCAGCAGAGTGGAGCCTGAAGGCGAGCTGGGTGTCATCCGCATAGCTCTGAAAATTGGAGCCGAGAGCAGGAATGCGTTGGGCGAGCGGTGCCAGGTGTTGCTTGAACAACCAGGGAGAAAGATTAGACTCCTGGGGAACACCACAGGTGGAAAGAGAGATCGAGGAGAGGAAGGACCCAAGTTGGACCTGGAAGGGTCGGTCAGAGAGGAAAGAAGGCAGCCAGGCCAGAGCTTGATCGGTGATACCCAGATTATCACGGAGTCGGCTGAGCAGGATGGCATGGTTGACCGTGTCGAAGGCAGAGAAGAGATCCAGTAGGATGAGGACAGAGGGGAGGTTAGAATCAAGGTTAGAGAGTAGGTCTTCACAGATGTTCAGGAGCGTAGTTTCCGTGGTTCTGGCTGCTCTGAAGCCAGACTGTTGGTCATGGAGGCAACCAACAGATTCAGTGTGAAGCTTAAACTGGGAGATGGCCAGCTTTTTCAGCAGTTTGCCCAGGAAAGGAGTGATGGCAATTGGCGATAATTTGCTGGGAGGGAGGCGTCGGCTGAGGGTTTCTTGAGAAGAGGGTGCACAAGAGTGTGCTTCAGGGGAGTGGTTACAGAAGTCAGCCAAGGCTGGAGCAAGGGTGTCAATGTGGTCCTTGATGGTTTTTGAAGAACAGGGCACTAACTCCAGGTCATCTTGTGTCAAAACGATGACCATGTTTTACCTGAAGAAGCAGGCTCTAACCAATTCCCCTCGGCTTGCTATGTACGTGGTATAGTTGTGGGAGTAGGCCATCAAGCACGATGTTCATGTTCAGGCCTTCCATCTGCTGAGGAAGGAGAACCTGGAGGCAAAGGCCGTAAGACTCCATGCTACAGTCCATGAGTGGGGACTCCACCCGAAGGTGGTACAGAAATTGTTTGCGAGGTTGGGTCCTCCTATGAGGGGAAAGCGAATACATCTACCATTGTAAAGTGCTCCCTCTTTGTATCTCAGCTTGACGGGCACTGTGGCTCCACGGCAGACTTATTTCCATCTCTTGGGATGGACTGGCGATCTATGCCTTTCGCTTCATTTCCCCTCGATAACAGAGCTGACCCCTTTACTATGTTTGACAAGGACTAGGGGGTGCTGCATATGGACACTTCATTTGTGCCTAAAGTAACATCAGACTTTCACATTAACCATGAGATTTCTAGGCCGGCATTTTTCAAAAATGAGTGCTCGTAGGGGGAAATGACTGCACAATGTGGACTCCTTTTAAGCCCTGAAAGTTTACCACTACCTGTGAATTTAGGTCCTCTGCTAGGCTCTTTGCATGTTATGGGGCATTTCTCAGTCATTTGGCACCCAAGGCCACTATAGCTCGATTGTGTTTCTTGCATCCAAGAGGGTAACAGTGTCATGTATAGTGCCATCCCAAGGGGCTGCATGCACTGACAATCCAGCCCAATGCTGCTTCTGTAGCATTACAGAGATGTGTGTAAAAATGTATCTGTGGACAGCACTGCTCGGAACAACCGATTCAAATCGACACAAGTGGGGTGATCAGTCTGATGACCTGAAGTTCCTCCTGTAACTTAACAGGATCATCTTGTATCTTCTTGTATCCTTGAGAATCTCTAAACCATATTAAACAAATCAGTAGCACTCCATGGGGCATGTACAGTAACTGGAGAGCACTCTGAACGGGAATGCACCAGTACTGATATTGGCTGTCGAGTTCGGTAACCCTTCAAATGTGCCTGTGGGCGGCACAAACAGTTTAGAATGCTGCATTCGTATCAGTTTAGAATTCTGCAATCGTATTTCAAGAGTAAACTGGCCATTCATAGGGTTGATTTGAGTAGACTGATGATAATTGGGCGGTTGAATGTAGTGTGGGCTAGCCAGTCGTTTATTGGGTATAACATTTAAAATGGCAGGGTTATAAGTGTCTAAAATTTCTTTGGGACTTTCCTTTTAATGGGGTCCTCCCCTTGGAGTACAGGATATAATCGTTTGTACCCGGATCTATGGTCCAGTGCCTGCAGATTAGAGCACTCTGTTTTTATGGATTGTACTTGATCCTAGACTGTCTTTCTGCCTGTCTCTTAGTAGCTTCTGTATACCAATCTAGATAACTGTCCCATTGATGTTGGTGTACTTTAGTGCCGTTCTTCTCTAATACCTTACGTAAATTAGTTAATCCTGTCGAAAGTACCTTCCTGAGAACATTTTTTAGCTGACTCACTCTGTGTATATTTGTGCCATTTTTCCAGGCACTTGAATGATTTTGGCGAGTAATGAGTAAACATAGTGTGTGCTGCGCTTCCTTTAGGAGGAAGTAACACTTGTCTAGACTGCCTCAACCCATTCTCTCATGTGTAAGACAAGGTATGACTTGTTACTGATCCAGGTCCATTCCTAACTCTGTCTATATCAGGGATGCTTTTGAGTCCCCTGCAGGCGAAGTACCTACAGCTCATTAGCATAAGCGCTCTGCCATGTCTGTGGTGGCTTGGGTATCGCCACCTGAGCTCTGTTCATCTCCCCCTGACCGCCTGTACAGAAATTTCAGCAACTCCAGCAGGTGTTGGTTAGATTAAGATGGCTTTTGGTTCACAGCCTATATCCTCCATTACACTTCCCGCAATGCTGAGCAGTGTTCAGCTTTTCAGAGACATGGATAGGTAAGGGTCAAAGACAAGACACATAATTAGTAGCAACAAAGCCTATTGCAGCTCCTGTACTAGAATAGAAAAGAGTGTGAGATATAAAGCGGGGTTGCAACTGAGTTGTTCATTTAAGGTTTCAAGTAACAGGCTACATGTTAAGACAAGACAATCATGGGGCTCTCATCCAAAATATTTTCTTCACACTCATACAGAACACATTCGACCTAGTCCCTGATTGGTATTACACTACTTTGACCATCACAGCTGTCTTATGTCCTCTCACATCAATAGGGAGTATAGATGCGCTGCTTTTAAACTGCGGTGGCCAACTGCTTGTACTTTTTCCTAATTCAGATAAGCGGTTCTATGGGCAGGGTACTTTCCTTCCTATATTCTCGAATAATCCCAACAGATCTCAGACTTTGGGTTTCAATTTCGGTTTTCAGATTTCAAAGACCAACATTTACCCCAAACCATTTCAGACAACACAATACATTAACACAGTTACCTGTGTTCACCAACCCATGTTTTCTCATTTGGCTTTCTTTGTGCCTGTTCTGCCCACCTCGAGTCTCTGGGCGCTCCAGCTAGCTCTTTCCTCTGATGAAATAGTCTGTCCTAGGCCTAGGGATCACCTGGAACTGCATCCGGCGGGCCTTGGACCTGGCCGCAGAGCAGCAGGAATCTGAGTCACAGCACCAAACGTGTGGTGGAAAAATGAACCTTCACGATTCCAGTGGATTCGTGAACAATTTATTAGTAAAAAGCAATACTGAAGCAGAACCAATGGCAGCACACGACTTCAGTGCAAGTGAACCCCGGCCATTCTCTGTGTACCGTTCTCTTATACCCAAAGGATTAAAATGCTTTTAAATGGAACGGGTGGTCCCAACAGGGCCAGGTCTCACCTTGAAAAAGTGTTGCTGGCAGAGAACAAAGCCTCATTACACAAGCCTATGATACCAGCTGCACTCTGTCATTTGTGATGATTCTATGAATGGCGTCGATCTCCCCGGGGGAGAACCCTCTCCTGTCAAGCTGGTGGGCAGTGAAACACAGGAGGGTCTAGCAGGGGAGGACATTTCCCTTGGGGATAATAACACCCATCCTAGCATCACACTCCCGTCTCCCATCACACACCCCATCTCACCTATAGACAACATATCCCCGACTTCACACATACTGTACTGTGACTTTAAGGTTGTCGCTGGTACTGGGACGAATATGAGCCGAGGAGGTCTGACGATATCATACTGGAAAACGTCAGATTCTGGGCCTCACTTTCAACCGGTGAGCCCTATGTAAGGAAGGCATGGTATCAAAGTAAGACGGACAAAAGTGATCACAGTTCAAGTGCGTTTATTAAATTGTAAAATGGGTGAGATAAACATCTAATCTAAACCTAAATCTAAGATGGGAGCAATCTCAACCATCAAATAATAATAATACACTCCTAGTGGAGTCTAGTCAAATAAAAAGGGCCTATACTATTAAAACGTATTGCCAATCCTTACCGCTATGCTATAAAATAGTGTGGGATAATGTTCACAAGAAAAGAAAGGAGTGTTCACAAAATGATAAATCGGGATTTTATGGCCAGGGTCTCCATTCCCCATGTTTTTACCACGGCCAACACTTCTCTGGCACAAGCTTACAGTTCCTTTTCTCTATATGAGGGTCTTCTGTGCCCAGGTCTCTTTTCATACAAAGTCTCATGCTTCAGAGGGCCTGATATGCAAAAACAACAAAACAAAAGTTCCTTCTGGTAATCTTCACGTTGGGTGATTACCCTTCACCCTTGGATCCCCCTGAGCCAGGCTCTGATCCTTCTCTCAATCGTCAGCCTCCCTCCAAAACACTTGCCAATTTAAACAGAGACTTCCGAAGGGCAATCTCATCTCTCTGAGTCACTCTGTGAATTTATGGCAAGTGCAGGCTTCAAAAAATCATAGTTTGCACAGTGTTCCCCTCAGACAGGCGCAAACGCCTGTTTCACAACTCCCTCAGTTGGGTTCACAATTCCATAATTGTCAAAAAAAATGTCAAGGACTTTCGATTGTACAAGGGGTTTGGCTTGACCCTTGTATGACCACCTTGACACCTCACGCCGACTTTCCTTATGACCTCTTGGTATTTGTAGTGTTAACAATACTTTAGTTCTACATTCTTTGTTTAGGAGATGAGCACCAGCTAGATACCTTCGAATGAGCACCCACGTGGTGCTGGACCACTCTATCTCTGATACCAAGTTCGTTCACAACAAAAGACCTCTGTCTATTCATCTTCTTAATTTTATGATATGATATGATCTGGCATGTATAACGTGCCTATACACTAGAACCTTGAGTCTCACACAGTACATTGCCCTATCGGGTTCTTCCGATTCACCGGCTCTGCTGGACTCATTGGCGTTTCCCTTGCCGCTGGAGTCAAGGACAGTACCACGATGGCAACCACGTCTCCCCGCCCTGGCTATCGGTGTGGATCTAGGTCACCTGGCCTAAGCCCCGCCCACCTGGTGCCTTCCTGGTTGCCGCTATTTCACCACTTAGCAAGCCCCGGCCACCTGGTGCCTTCCTGGTTGCCGCTCTTTTCCCTACTTAGTAAACCCTGCCCACCTGGTGCCTTCCTGGTTGCCGCTCTTTTCCCTACTTAAGGAGCCCTCCAGCCTCGTTTCCTTTGCAGCGGGGGAGCAGGTTTAAGCGGATCTAGGTCATCTGGCCTAAGCCCCTCCCACCTTCTTAGCCCTGCTTCTTCCTTCCTGCTCTTAACTCTTAGAGCAAGGGTGTCTCTAGCCCAGGCATCCAAAGAGAAGGGCAGTCAAAGAAAAGGGCAATTCCTGTTTGGACCTGTTCAGACCAGGAGGATCCAGGGTCCAACCCCCCTGATACGACATCAGGTAAGCATGCACCAACATGTGTTTAGACCCTCTGTCCCCACAGGCCATTCCCACCCTCTCTGGCCCCCCGTGTTGTTCCCTTGTGCCCCCTCCTTCCTGCACACAGTAGTCTGCCCTGATACATTCTGGTTTCTCCATCACCGTCTTGTGTCCAATGCTGGATTTTACTTTTATGGACTTCATTGATTCACGGTACGCCACCCTTTCTCAACTCTCATGCTGGACTTCCTTTGCATCTTGTACTCATGGTGGCCCTGAATCATGCTGTTCCCATCTTCATCTTGTATCCTAGCTTGCAACATTATGTGTTACTACAGACTTCTGCAATTGTATGCGCTCTCCCCTCTTGATTCTCCACTCTTTTTGATTGCTTACTGTTTGTTCTCTCCTCCCCTCTCCCTTTTCCTATCTCCTCCCCTTACTTTCTTCTATGCACTTACTCTATCAGAATTGTCCCTGGATCTAGTATGATAGCAACCTCGTCTGTAGCTCCCCCATCCCCTTACTGCCCCCCCCCCCTCCAGCACTATCTGAAACACTGTCTGGCATAGTACGATAGTCGCTTGTTTTGTTCCTCCCCTCCCTTACTGCACCCCTCTCCCTCACCTTTTGTTTTCCTCCGGCTCTACCAGAAATGCCGTCAGGCCTAGTACAGTAGTCGCCTGTCTGTTTCCATTTCCTTCCCACTCTCCCCCTCCCTTCCTTATCTATGTCTTAGCACTTGCACTATTGGAAATGGAAATGTCGCCAGGCCGATTATGATAGTTAATTTCACATCCTTACTGTTCATGGCCTGTAAGAATGTCGTTGTATTTTTCCCTTGTTCCCTCCTTTGCCTTGAAGCACTTTTGAAACACATTGTGTATAGGCGCTATATAAATAAACATATAATATCACATCAAGAAGGTTTTGATGAAGTGTTGCTGGATACACATTGTAATCTCACTGAAGAAACCGAGACTGATGAATGTGAGTCAGAACCACTCACTACAGTTCGACTTATAAGTCATTATAAGTGATCCTGCAATTAAAGAAACTAGAAACTAGAGTATGCATACTCCCACTCATAGATGCAAGCACACAGACACAGCTCACGTTCATGAAGAAGTTGCAGAAAATAACATCTGTTGGCACCCCAGAATAAAAATAGTTGTACCATGTTTTAAAATTAGCCATAGCTTAAAAAGACTTGTCAAAGAACTGGATGCTTAGAATAGGTGAGCTACATATAATAATGGCAATGCTTCTAGCTAGCGGTTCTTTTTTTGGATGATACAGGCATTGAGGCTTCCTTAAATGGACTTTGTGATGCAAATGTTGTGTCGAAGATTCCAACAGGGAAGTGCCTAAAGAGAGCAGTTGAAGCACACGCGTCATTAAGGCTTGCACTTTTTGAATGCATCATCAATTAATTTTACAAAGAGCATGTTGAAATCTAGGAAAGGGTGGAACCTGAGCTTAAGCAGTTACTCAAAAGTTTCCATGTGGCTGATTCCCAAGAAACAAAATCAGTCTGTTATTGCGTTGAGACAGTTCTGACAAATTCGAATGTGATGGCCAACATGGAAGCATTTATGGCTAAATAATCTCAAGAAAGCCAGCTCTCAGAATTTCTCTTCAGTACATTCATATGGTGGACACCATGCTTTTACTCATATCCATCCGAACTGTAAACTGGGATTTGCACCTTGCATCACAAAGAGTTTCGATTTGACAAACTATGCTAGTATGCTACTTGGCAGAAATGAAACGGCATGAAAGCAAACATCCGGACATGTGGAGTGAGTTTCAGAAAGGCAATTGGGTAGTAAGCAAGACAAAAGTACCCTGTTCAGATCCAGCTCTGGAACATCAAATCAAGGAAATTAAGTATGTGTTAGCGTGGTAAATATTACTCAAAAGAAACAGGCTTTAGCATGACTCTTTTTAGCCTCTGTTGAGCTGTCCAGTCCGTCAATAGAAGCAACAATTATTGTAGGACTCACAGATTATGAACGATCAAAACATTACCATCTAACATCATCCAAAGCAACACACCAAAAGGAAGATGTTCAACAGATCTACAACTGATCATGACAATAATGAATCCTGTAAATTATGATGAAAAAGAACTGAACATCTTGGCAAAGGCAGCTTTTGATGAAGAAATTTAGAAGGACTCATCAAGAATGACCGAAAAAGTTTGCCAAATGTACAATAGCTTTAAAGAAGACTGGATTGAATCACAGTTGTAGCCTCTGGGTACCGATGAAGAAAGAGAAGCTTCAGCTGTGTAAAAGTGCACTCAAAGGTAAGACAAAAGTATCAGACACCATAGTGCAGTTGAAGGCAGTTTGTTCCCTGTTCACACATTTGCTGATTACTTCACGCAATCAAACTGACATTGATCTACTGAACTGCTTGAGTTATTACAAATTCTCTGCAGCACCTCTTTCATTGTTGAACTTAGATAGTACAATGATTTTAGCTGCAAGCTGATCAAGATACTGGAAGAGGAACACCATACAGAGCTTTCTAGCAACATAAGAGGTCTCTTCATTTGTTACGGAGGACTAATTATCTGTATCAGAGCAAATATACTGAAGGCGAGGGTCCCCAGCTAGCACGATCCTCCCCACAATGAGAGACAATAATGGACTCTCCCAGGATGGGAATAAGGCCAAGACAAAGTGTGGGTGAGCGTAAATGGGAGTTTATCAATCAAAATAGGGCATGCAAAGGACTCTGCAAACTCCGAGAGCACTCTGCCTGACAATAGCAAAGACAGGCGTATATATTTACAAAAAACGTCATAAGAACCTACAACACTATAGGGGGCACAAGTTCGTGGGGATTGGGTGGCGACGACTAGCTATAGGTGCTGCCTGCTGCAAAGTGGTTTGCCGTGGCTGGAGGACGTCACTGGTTACTCTCGTGGGTTGGGCTGGGCCTGGCAGGTCCGCTGGGTTCATCCGGGCGGTGTTGTTGTGCCAACTGTGGCCAGTGTCAGAGATTAATGTCTTTCCTGACTTTCTGCCTTAGGGCCACGCACACCGCAGTCATTCAACCATTGCAATATTATCTTCTCTGGTAAATCTTCCAATAGGTTATTCTACAGGTTAATGCAACACAGGAGGAATGCACCTAGAGTGGGGTCTGTTGGCGATTCATCAATACATGGTTACCATCGTCCTGTTGACCGGGTATCGTAGGTCGTGGGGTTGGGTCTCGGGGCATGGGACAGGCGCTCCATGTCATCATGTCTTGTTAGGAACCATTATGGATGTGTTCCTGTAATGTTGCCATAATATTAGATGTCCTAATTTTACAAGGGGCCATTAATCTAAGGTGAGCCAGTGGGTCATGGAGCCTAAGAAAGGGCGCCTCTGGATCTGTGTTTTCAGGGCGGGGTTTACTGCTGGGTTGTAAATAGTTCAGGTGGCGGGCCGTGGCCTTGGGTGCTGCGGGGGAGGAGGGTGGAATCTACAAATCTTTGAAGTGGCTCCAGCCGAGTTGAGGGGGGTGGAGCAGCGCGGCACAGGCCTCTACTTTTTTGTCTGGCAGGCTTCACTGGGAGGAAGGGGGAATGGCCTTGCATGTGCTCACAAAGGTATTTTCCTCGTGTGTTGCCGACTTTAGGTGGAAGAAGCATAAACATTCAAATAATATACAATACTCATTGAGTCTTTCCAAAGCTCACGTATTAACATTGCTAGTGCCATCCATATGGCTAATTCGAGCACATCACTCGTACACCATGTTTTTAACAACTACAACATTTTGTTATATGCTTATACATGCGCGGTAAGTGAGGTAGTAGTAAGGTTGGTGGAGCACGCAGAAACAACCCGCCAATGAGACTGACGGCAGCGGCACATAGTGGGCCTGGACACACACATATGGTGCATTTGTCTTTCTTTGCACTCTAGCAGCATTAGTTTAGTTATGGCGCGGGACCGTGGGGTGCAATCTTTTCAACGAAACACATAACACGAAAACCCCCGGGAGCTTTTACTATTTGCGCATAACTGCGGGGTTGTGGGTGCTTCATTCCTAATGTCATATGAGCACACATTCTGCCATGTTTATACATTTTAAAGGTTTTTTAGTCTGAGAGGTTGTGGAGAGAAAGCTTTCATCACAAGTGGTCTTCTCATTAGTATTTGGGAACTTTGCTTTTGTCAGAGGACCATTTTACAGTTCTTTTTCCACCCAGGCCCTGCTGGCCGGGTCATGCTGGGAACAGCCCATCTGTGTGTGACGCCACCACAAATACTAAATCTGTGTAATTTCGGCACAAACCAGGTAATTTTCTTCCCTTGGTTTACCTAGACGAATCCCACTCGATAATCATTATTTACATTAGGCCTAATTAGAGCCATCTTCTCTCTTTACAGCTTCCACTAGAAACCCTAAATGAAATATTGAGTATGTACACGAGACAATCGTTCATCTTTCTTCTCAAGACACCTCAAACTTCGATAGGTAGGTGTAAACCTACAGTCTCTTCACCAACCCTATACAATAGGTTGCTTTTGATCACACACCCTCTTTTAAACACTTTTATATATCTTTTAGTGTTTAGACAAATAGTCAAATCTGTTCCTGCAAGTCTTTTGTTAACAACACTCCACAGTGTCCTGGAGACAGTTCGGAGCATCACACCTCTGTACCCTTTAGAGAACTTGATGCCTATCCGAACCAGAAACACCTATTTTGAGTGTTGACAGCAGAAATGTACTCTTAATGGTCGACAGTACACGAAATATCACCCATAGTGCTACTAAACTATTTATAGTTTTGTATGTTTTACGCCCAGTGATTGATAAAGACCTCTGTCTTTAGTATGCTACTTTAATGAGAATACATTTTGTTTTGCCAGTTTTTAGTTCTGTGTGATCAAATGGCTAGATTATAACTAATGTCTAGCTATCTGTAGGCTTTTTGCACCCCCTGTCCATCTAAGAGAGGGGTAGCCTTGACTCTTCACCTTTTTCCAGTGTTACTTATTTACCCTTGAGAGTTGGGCCCCCCGTAAACAAAAAAAGAGGGTCACAACCCAATATCTTTCTATTGTCATGCTACTACCCTCCACATTTTTTTACCTGATACCGATGTCCTTTCACTGTTTTTCCCATATGGCAGCATGTTTGTCACAGGAGTTGGAACTAATAGAAGATTTATAGATCTCAAATGTGTGTGCTCTTGCTTAGGGCCTACTCTAGTGCAGAAATGTCTAGGCCTTCATGCTCTTGTGGTATTACCAAGTGTTTTGTGAAGTAAGGAAAACTATCTTTCTGCAAAGTTTTCAAGGCTTAAAAAAAAGCAATCTTTGAAGCTTTGGGAAGGCTTGGATGTCTAGAAGAATTTAAGAAGGAAGATGAATGATTGGTAGAGCGATTTCATTTGTCAAGTTTACTCGCCAGGAACAAAGATTTAAGACATTGAAAAAAAAACAATCGAGTACAAGCACACCGGTTATGTTTGGAAATGTAATGAAAATTCTATCACTCAGGATTCAGTGGTGAACCCAATCTAATTTTTTGCAAGTAAAGGGTGCAGGGGAGAAAAAGCTGACTGGTATCACAAGTCAGAACGAACAATAGACCAGGATTAGAATACCCATTCTCTAATGGGTACTCCCATCCCCTGCGCACCTCTCAGTGCTGAGGAGGAACCCTCATTCAGAATTTAACAAGACTGAATTTCACAAAGATTTCTGACATTGGTTAACTGCTGTTGGTGGATGCTCACAAAAGGGATCCTCTTTAATACCATACATTTTACGGACACATTACCAGGTGATGGAGTGGCGACTCCTTGATCAACAACACCAGAATCTCCCAGAGCCATCACAATTCGGTTTGGACGAAGGCAAATAATCAATATTCGCCTATGTGTATGTTTCCATGTGCACCACAATCAGTCATACAGCTGGTGCGGTGTGCATGCATCAAGGGATGGAATGCTGTGCAGTGCAAATGCCAAGCTCGGACACTAAGATCCACAGAACTGTGTAAATGTGGTGGCGACGAAGAGCTCTATGATAAGGATTTTATAGATGATGAAAATGGAACTCTGGGACTTAGAAGATGACCTGCAAAACCTTAATTTCTCTGTTTTAATAAATAGTATATTTCAGCGAGAAAGTTGCACATTATTTCAAATGTTTAAATTCAGTGAGCATACAGTGGTCGGGTTGCGATGAAGTAGCAATAATTTACGAGGCTATATCCCGGACACGGTACTAGATATCCACTAATTCCTTATATGAACTTTTCTATTCATTCTTTACCAAAGATCTACTTAGTAAATGTTTCATAGAACCACCCTAAAATCAGTTATAGCTCAACAACTAAATTAGTATCCGTAACAGCGGCTCTCTTGGATTAATGACATTACACATGCCCTCTGGCACAAATTCAGGCAAAACACCTGGTAGTACATGATTGTATACTTCATTAGCAATGCATTCCTAGTAGACATACCTTTCCTTCATTCAAAATCCCACGGACCAGGTTATTGTAACAGATCCCCCTCAACTATTTGATGTGTTCATTCCAAGAGTCGGTGAAGAGGTTGTCTGTCTCAAGTATGGATCAATCCTACAACCCACTATTGACTCCACGTAGGATTCTCCCTTTCCCTGAAGGGCAGAGGTTTCAGTACAATTTGAGGGTATCGACCTATCCACTTCTTCCTTACCCGGGGGAAAAGGGTGAATGTGCTTGCCACGGCATGTTCTAGGGGCTAGAGTGATCAAAGGAGAAAAGTTCATTGATTGAGATTCATTTGCCTGGTTTTCATTTGCGCCCATTGGGTTTACTCCTGGCCGGCTCCATTACACATTTCAAGCTGACTGCATTCATGATCGTTGCTCATGTGACCCTAATGCTCCTTTCTCATGCTCTTACTTCTCCCATAGGGCCTGGGCTGGCCTCCCTCCCTGCCTGGAGTTTGGTCAAGGCGTTTACATCATGTTTTGGCTTAGCCGGTTTGGCAACGGCCGTTTCGTCGAGGCGCCTTTGGCCTAACTCCCATTCAGGCATATTCTGCTCACTACTGCCAACAGGGTGCAAGGGGCTGCCCATGCTAGGATAGCACTGCTATCGGTAAGATCCTGGCTCAGCGACCTATCCAAGCAGGGATATTACTGTTTGCTTAAATATCATGCCACCAGAGCACTAATAAATGCAGTGCTTTGATCGCCCGTATATTTAATCCAAACATGCGCTCAGTACATGGAACCTTACACTTAGCATGTGGCGTTTGGTTTAATATATACTGTCACCCAAAGCACTGTGTTTATTAATGCTTTAGGTGACATATTCATTCAAATGGTCATATCCCGGCGCAGACAGATAAGTCTCTGCGCGGGAATATTACTGTTTACAGTGCAATACCAGCATGGACCGCAACCTGCATGAATGGAAAGTGCGCTCAAGCCGCCTGCACCAAATTTGCAGCACCAGAATGTCCAGCTTCATGGTCAAGGGGTCGGGGAGGTTCTGTGTCCTCTAGTGTGGATTCGTTTTTCCCTTTAGAATGTTCATCATCCTTCCTAGCTTTGGCATGCCTCATGACATAAGGACTTCGACAAAGAAGAGGTACACGAGGTACACGGTTGTAGGACATCAGTTACTTATTGGTGATCTGAATTACTCCTAGTCCTAAACTTCCTTGTTCTAGTACTTGCATCAGTCTTGCCTTCGTCTGTAAGTTGGGATGGGTTTGGTCCCTCTTTTTGGAATATAGAAATGGAGGTTTATGGGGAATACTGAGTTTTTATACATTTTCTTAAAAATGAAGACCGAAGAGTTTTGAAAAAAAGGGTTCCTTGCAAATGGGTGGACACTGCATGACGTAAGTACTGGAACGAGGAAGGTATGATTAAGAGTAATGAAGATTACTGGTGAGTTATTGCCCATTCACGCTGCAATTTTCATTATTCATGCACACTTCACAGGTTACTTCTTTGGCCAAACTGCAACCCCCTGGTTTGCTCATTCACACTGAGCTGGCTGTGGTTTTCTCAGTAACACGGCACTGCTCACATTTTTCTTATCCGTGCTGTACTGCTCCTGTTTGTGGTTTGCTCTCCCACTCTGCACTTCTCGAGGTTGGTCCTTTTGCACTACTCAGTCCATGGCTTATCTTTTTTTTTTTCAGTTCCAAGGAGGCTGACATTGACCGCCACCTTGAAGAATATGAGAAGCTGAAACGCCAGCTGGAGAGGAAGATCCAGGAGGTGGAAGGAGAGTTGGCTTTGCAAAAACAGGTACATCAGTCCTATGAAATCCACATATAATGTATTGCATTGAAAACATCTGACCTACATATGTGGTTGATATATTATTGCTCTTGTTACTTTTCTGTCAGTGTGCCTAACTCTCTGTTGACTTATTTCGTTTGCTTTACCATTGCTTTCATGCCTGTGTCCTTAACCTGAATCTGTTATCACTGTGCAGCCCATAACTGCGCCGAAGAAAATCTTGACGCCAGTTATGGTACGGCTCAGTGATCAGATAGATCACTTTTGCTCACATACCCCGCAATACTCTAACCCCCACCCCAATTACCTGTACTGCGGCACACTTCTGTGTGCACCACCAACTGTCCTGTACCCTGTGCCGTCGGTTCCTCCCACTTACATGGGGCGCTGCAGACGCAGCTGGGTCCCGCAACCCGAGCTCCACGTGGGTGCAGTAATGGGAGTCGGCATTTTCTAAAATGCCAACAGTGCAGTATAAGCGCAGTCAGCTGTTTAGAGTCGCATTGATGGGCCACTTTGCTCCCCTTCTGCATGCTTTGCTCGGTTTTAAGTGGTGTGCTTTTCTGTACCCTCGCCTCCCCTTTTGCCATTGCTCCCTCTAGGTGCCATCACCCATTTCGTGCATTTGTGTGCTCACTGCCTCCTCCCTTTGTGTGCCCATGTACAAGTCTCTGTATGCTTTCTCCTTGTCTGGTTTGCTTCTCCTTTGCGTGCCTCCAAGAAGGCATATTTGAGAACCGGTGGTACATATTGCTTTTTAAAGTATGAGCATATGAGGCCAGTAACGTTTTTATCAACCTTATCAGATTTCAAAATAGTTTACCGGCATTTGGGGAGGTTCTCCAGAGAGGAGTTTGAAGGCAAATTTGTGCTAAAGTGTGTTTCTAAAAGGTGGTTGGGCTGATAACATTCAGCTGATTTGAGCCCCCATTTCATGCTGTCTCAATACTGTCTTCCACTATATGCAGCGTCATTCCCTGCCATCACCTACATTTTGCCTCATCCATTGAAGGCCCCAATATTTACTTACATAACGGACTGATCCCCGCACCCTGACTACTTTGTACTGACTACTCTGACACCACCCCACCCACCGTGTGGCCCCTTCACCCACTGTCCCCATTTACCCGCTCTGTACCCACCACGTTCAATTTTGATTCTTTCATACACACTATGCTCCGATATCTATTCTATGCCCACTTCATCCACTATGTGCATACCTCACAAATTCAGAGCTCACTTCACCTACTCACTGCCCACCATGCCCACTCGGCATTTGACCTTTTGTGTCCCATACCCCAGTGTATGTCTCATAACTCCCCTCTTACAGGTTTATACGACTTCTTGGTAAATTCCATGCAGCCCAGATAATCTGCTATTCCAGAGAGCTCCTAAAACAGCCACGAGTTGGTAATGAGGTGAGAATGACTACAACAATGCGCAAAATGGCTCAAGGACCTTTAATATTGGCTGGTGGTGCCGTTCTGGTCCAGTGCAGACTGCCATGCTATTTTTGCCAGTGGAGTAATATTGCTGAAAATGGTGGTGTGGGGGGGAGATGACATCTAAATGAAGGGGACTCTGCCAAATGAGTGGGACATAAAGGTGTGCCACAAAATTTGAAACACCCTTTCCCTCCTCTAAAATTACACCTCCCCCCTAAAATGTATGCCCATGATTTTTGCCTTTGGCACCCTGACATATAATGGTTGGGTGTGCTAATAGTTGGGGGATACTAATGTTTTATTAAATGCTTTGTCTTCCCATGCAAGTGTGCTTCGTCCATGAAGTGTTCATCAAAAGTAGGGGAAATAATATCGCCTCCATTAAAAATAGATCCGAGACGTGGCTTGGCAGGTGCGACAAAGTGGAAAATGGGAGATGCAGGTTAAGGCATCCAGTTGCATGAAAGGATCACTTGGCACAATCTCCTACAGGATTATCAATCTGGATTTCGACCATGATGCAGCACAGAGAGTTTGCTTTCACATCCTGGACCAAGAGGACCTCTGCTTACCCATCTGACTCAAGCTCTCTGCCACCTGCAATACCGTTCTCCATCTAGACCGCTGCAACATTCTCTCATTACAGGACTAAGCAAATTCATCCTCATCCCTTCCATCCTCAGAGGTGCTTCAAGCACTCATCTTGTTCAAGACTACCTCCTTCACCTACAAAGCAGTCACAACCAAAACATTATACCTGGCCTAGAAAGATACCTTGGCGCTGGACGAATAAGCAGGATCGACCAGCAAGGCTAAGACCAAAAACCTGAAAAGGCTAAAATAAAATGGTTTTCGAGCATGCAAGTGATTTGCTGTAGATCTTAACTGACATGGAATTTGATTCCATAGTTTTGCAGCAGCAATAGATAATGCTCTGCCACCGGTACTCATTAATCTAAAACGATCAACCTGAACCAAACACTTATCCTGAGACCGTGGACATCTACTATGAACATAATGCAGAAATTTAGATTGTAGATACTCTGCACCGTGCGCAAACATTTTTCGATGCACAATGGCGAGAGATTTAAAGGCGACCCATTTCTCAACAGTAAGCCAGTGAAGTTGGTAGAGGACCGGTGAAATATGGGAACCACAACCACAAGGAGTGCTAGTAGCCACCGTGGCTGCCAAGTTTAACTGAAGTGGCAGATGACATAGCATATATTTGGGCTGATTAAGGTATAGTGAATTGCACTAATCCATTCTGCTCAATAACAATGCTGCCACTACCAGAGATTGCAATACATCTGGGAGGAAAGGCAGAAATGTCCTCAGAACATTAAGATGAAAGTGACCAGAATGGCAGACAACACTGATCTGTGGCACCATAGTAAGAGAGGAAGCAATCCCAAGGTCCTCAACCACAGGAACAGGGAGGGGGCTGAGTGATGGGGGCCAAAATGCAGGGGACCACAGAGAAGCAGGAGAATAAGACCCAATCACCAGAATTTCCCTCTTGTCTCTGTTCAACTTCAGCCAGTTGTCGCCCATCCAGCACCCAACAGCCTCTACCCCTAACCTGAAAGAGATAACTGCGAACCCTCAGATTAAGCTGGGCAATACTCTGAGTGTCATGAGGATAGGAGTAGCAACGAAATCCGTGGCAGTGGGCGAGTCTGACAAGAGGCTGTATGTAGATATTAAACAGAATTGGAGACAAGGCAGACCCCTGAGGAACGAGTGAGATCTTCAGAGCAAGAAGAAAAAGGGGCAAGAGAAAGAATTGGGTTATGTCAGCCAGGAAAGATGAGAACCAGGTCAGAGAGACCTGCCTAAGAAAGGCAGGCCAATAAGGTGGGATGATTGACCGTGTCATAGGCGGCTGACGGATCTAACAAAATCAAGCCGCCCATTCCACCTTGGTTTGCCATCTGTGTCGGGTCGTCCACAGCAGACACAATGGCAGTCTCGGTACCACTGCAAGGCCAGAACCCATACTGATATGAATAAAAAAGAAAGGGTTTTCAAGAAGGGTGCTCGGGAGCAGAAAGATGAGACACCATGAATTTTATAAGATAAGACAGAAGAGAAATAGAATGAAAATTGGCTAGGATCATGGGGTCCAGAGAAGATTTTTTTCAACAGAGGTATTACCAGTGCCTATTTCAAAACCGCTGAAATTCGACCTTCAGCACTAGACGTGTTCACTGCCTGGTCAACCCAGGAAGCCAACTCTGGCGTAATCTCCTCAAGCACTTTGAGTGGAATTGGGTCCAACGGAGAGGCTGTTTTTAATTTGGTAGTTTTGAACAAGATATACTCATGTGAAAAAATGCAGGATTGAGACCAAAAGTGAGAAGAGGAAGGTACAGACTTCTCAGCCAGCACCCGACTGGTCCTAGGGTAATAACTAGGGATTATATGCTGAATATCTGAGATTTTCATGGATAAAAAACCCTGACAATGTGTCGCAAAGGATCTGAGAGGGGACAACCCTAGCTGACGAAGAGGAATTGGAGGTCATGGAGCGCACTAGGGAGAACCGCTCTTTAGATTTATTTAGGGCTTTTTCTACCTACATAGTATAGTAGCCACGCTTGGCTTTGCGAATAGCACCATAATAGTGTTTGGACATTTTGTTAAATTCTAGCTTAACATTAGGACAATACAGGGACTGTCACTTGCGTTCAGCCTGTCTGCATTAAAGACGCAGATCTTTCAGATTTGTGTTGAACCAGGGCTCCGATGGCCGTTGCTGTCCCCTCATGGCAGAGTGGCGCCAGACAGTCAGTTGCAGAAAAAGCTTGAACAATGCTCAATAATAGAAGAAGCAATACTAGCCTTTTCCACCAAATGCCATTTAGGCTTAGATACGAGTGGTGGGGTCGACACAACCGAAGCCACCTCAACGTTGCAACTCAAAGTAGCTGGAATCGATATACAGGATTCATGCTTTTCTCATGGGCCGCTTTATGTGGCTTGCTCCAGAGTTGGAAACAAAGACAATTTGTTCACACTAGCTCCTACAGGAAAGACTATCAATCTTGTCTACAAAGAAGCATTGGTTTATTTCATTAAATAAACTTCAAACTAGGACTGAAGTAGGAATTACTGTGTGAAGCATGGGTACACCTGCTAGTATTACATAAGAAGCAGAGACTACAAAATCATTAATGCTTCCATTTTAGTACAATGAGTTAGTGGAAGAGCAAGCAGAGTAAAATGAGAATTGAAAATCAGAGCTACTCCACCACCATGATGTGGGGCATTACAATCTAGCTGAATAATACTGTAGTGGGAGGGAAGAGCTTGTTTAAGCTTTGGGCCAGATGGCTCTCTGGGCCAAGTCTCTGTTACGCAAACAATATCAGGCGCATACTGAGTAAGAAAATCATTACATGGCATGGGCACCCAACGGTGTGCCTTTATAAGAAAACATTTAAAAACATAATGTATAGACTTACGAGTGGGTGAGTTTATAGGTTCATTATGAACCAAATCTTGAGGTAAAACAGTATCCAGTGTAGCAAGCTGAAGCAGCATGTCCCGGGTCAGCAAAGTATCAGCCTCAGAAAGATCTTCCTGCCAGGGCCCACCCTGTACCCGGACGAGCACAGACCGGCTGGACTTCAGCACAACTTCGAGGCGTGAGGCTTGTACCTGCTCTGCTCATCCGTTCCGCTTCCAGGTCGGCGGTCACATTTCTATACACATAGTATCCGCCTAGCCTAGCCCCTCCCACTGCTCTCAATGGAGAAAGAGAGGACAGACCGCACAGCGGGTCTTGTCAAGGGGGCAGGCAGAGCAAGCCATCTAATGGAAGCCAGGCACCTTCCAAACCACACATAGCGATATGAAAGGAACGAAGATGAATAGGTAGGTAAAACAAATGGGCACCTAAAAAAGATACTGAAATTAAGTAAATTAAGCAAATCGGCGTCCGGTCAGCTGCCAAAGTATTGCAGGAAGGAGAAAAAATGAGAAAACGTCACTTTTCCTGCTTGCACTTTGCTTTTCGAACAGGTTACGAACATAGGTAAGACTAGCCCCTCCAATCCCACGCTTCATCAAGGTCCTACAGACCCTGCACTTCAAGAACATCTCGCCAATCACTGATTGCATAATTGCACCACTCAACTCTACTTCGCTCAATCTGGAGCTTCTCTCTTGCCCCTGCTCCCCATATCCATTCCAGCTGCCTCTACTACTCTGCACCCTTATCTGTAGCCTTGGTGCTTCCCCTGTGGGTCCTTCCCCTGTGTACAGCATTCCAATGCTTCCCCAGCTAGATCTGAATCAATTCATGCATGCATGAAAATGAAAGATGCAGGCATGGAACGTAAGGTGCAGGAGGTGAAAGGGTGGTTTGGGTGAGAGGAGACACCTGATAGCTAGGAATGATATGATATGGCATTTATAACGCGCCTATACACAAATGTTTCAAGGCGCAACGAGGCAAGAGAGAGGGAAGACAGACAACAATCCTACTAGGCCAGGTGTCATTCAGATTGCGCAAGTGCAAGGGAAGGGTAAGGAGGAGAAGTGCGGGGCGGGGAAGGGGAAGAGGACAGTGCAGTACAGTACATGGGATAGGGAAATAAATAACAATAAGTAAAGTACGGCCAGCAAGTGGCAAGTGCAAGGATAAGTGCAGACATCAGGTGTCAAGTGCTGGTGGTGGGACTGTAGGGGTACAGAAAACAGTCCCAAGCGCGGGAGTTGCCATGGGGGCAGTGCAGGAGTAAGGCTGGCGGGGGAGGGGACCTGGGCCCGAGATCAGAGGGTGGCCAGGTAGCCAGTGCAGTTTCAGTGTCAGCCAGGAAGTCAGCAAGGGAGAGGAGGAGAAAAAGCAGAGGCAAAGAGAAAGGTTTTGAGGAGCTTCTGGAACCGAAGATGATTCTCCTTAAGTTTCAGGGAGGCAGGGAGGCTGTTCCAGAGGAAGGCCCCAGCCAAAGAGAGAGATCTACCACCAACTTGTTGCTTGGAGAAGCGACTGACCCTGAGGGAGTTTGAGGCAGATGAGCGAAGAGCTCGAGAAGGAAGGTATTTAGGAAGAGAGAGTTGAAGGTATTGAGGCCTCAAGCCCCAGAAAGCCATGTGGACGATGCAGAGTGTTTTGAACTTAATCCTCGCAGCAACTGGGAGCCAGTGCAGAGATTTCAGTCCTGGAGAGATACGATCCCTGGGCTTGAGGCCAAGGACAAGTCTTGCAGTCCTGTTCTGGATAAGTTGCAGAGGGCGGAGAGTAGAAGCAGGCAGAATTAGAAAAAAGGCTGTGCAATAGTCCAGGCTAGAGAGAACCAGAGCTCTGGAGACAGTGAGCTTCTGAGGGAAGGAGAGGAAAGGAAGAATACCTCTGAGGAGGTGTAGCTGGTAGTGTGACTTCTTAGAGACGTCAGAGATGGGGGGCGCTGTTGCGCCGAAGTAAGATGGCCGTCTAGCTGCAGAGCTCCGAGCTGGGAGAGCGTACGATCCCTTGAAAAGCACTCTTCTGCTCTGGTTATCCTCCCGTGTTTGGGCGGTGCTTCATCTTCAACGCATCCGCTGCACTACTGCGGATTTCTGGCCCCCGCGGCCCCTCCTGTGGACCGTACTGCTGCCCTCTACTCTGCCGGGGTCTTGTTGCGCCTGGCTGCCCGCCCGCGGCTCCACCGGCTGCGGCCCTCCCATCCACTTCAGGACGCGGCGCTGCGGGCCGCTGTGGGGGGAGGGGCGCCAGAGCCCTCCTCGTCGGCCGGGGCTGGCCGGCTCCCGCGCTCCATCCTCGGCCTCATCACTCCTCCTGTGGATCACACGCACCCTGCCTGGACCTGTGGCAGCCTTATGGTCCGGCTCCCGCGGCGCCCGTGACACCGTACGGCCTGGCTCCCTGTCGCGGGCCGCGGGGAGCGGACCCCTCACCGCGGACACCCGCTTCTCCGCTCCGCTTACCTGCGGCGCCCCCCCCCTCCGGCGTGGCGCGCCCTCTCTGATCCGCGACAAGGTAGGGGGGTTCGGGGGGGGTGCTTGGTGTTGCTCCCGTCTGCTGAGGGCCTGAGCTGCGACCGAGCCTACGGGCCACGCTTACCACGGTGCTGCCCCCTGCCCGCTCCTGTGTTCTCGGCCTGCACCGACCTTGGTCCCTGAGCCCCAGCGGACACTTATTTTGGGACACCACAGCTCTCTCCGTCCTCCATCTCACCTGCCCCCCCCTGCCCCCCCAACTCTGGATCTGATCCCCTTGCTGGGTGGCCCTCGTGTAATACCCCTCTCAGCGCTACTTTTGGCCCACAAACAATTGGCTCTCCTCACCAGCCGACCCACTACTAACCAACTCCGTTGGCTCTCCAGCACTCCCAGGCTTCTGCCGGCGGCCGCCAATAACTCCGGAGCACTCCTGGAGCAGGGGTCCTAACCCCCTACAATTACTGAGCTCCCTCTACACACCACTGGCAGCCTCACTTCTGATCTACCCCACTGGTCCTGGACCCGGCGGTCTCACCCGCTGTTCTCTGTTGGGGACCCCTGGTTCTCCCCCCAAACTCGTCAGCTGCTCTCCATACCTTCCCTCCTTCCCACCTGGCCGCCCTACGGGTCGCCTATTGGAAGGCCTCCAGCCACACCTGCACCTGATCCTGGACACCAGACGCGTCCTATCGCCATGACCAAAGGAGCCGGTTCTAACAAGAGGCAGGCCTCGCTAAATATGTTTGCTAAAACTCCCTCCAAGCCGCTAGCCGAAGAGGCACCAGTCATTGCAACGCCCTCTACCTCAGACGACTCGCAGAAAATGATGGAATACATGCGAGAGGGTTTTACCGCGCTCCACACTAAGCTGGACGATATGAACGGGACCATCTCTTCCATAAAGGCCCATATCGAAAAAACAGACAGCAGGGTCGCTGAGATCGAGACTAGGGTCAGCACCGCAGAGGACGACCTGGTCTCCCTTCGCACAGCTGTGACCACCCTGACCAACCTGGTCTCTATGGTCGAAAAGAAAAATGACGACCTTGAATCCCGCTCCAGGCGGAATAACCTACGCATTGTTGGCATTCCCGAGGACGATATCGGGGAGCCCATGGAGGACTACGTGGAACGCACCCTTTTCACCCTCCTGGATAGCCCCAACCTCTCGGCACAATTCGCAGTGGAGCGAGCTCACCGCTCTTTGGCCCCTAGACCCAGGCCTGGTGCCCCACCCCGCCCTATCATTGCCAGAATCATCAATTTCCGTGACCGCGATGCCCTGCTCTGGGCGGCCAGGGCCAAGGGCGAGCTTCATCTTGGGGCTGCAAGGATACACTTGTACCCGGATTACTCTGTGGCTGTGCAGCAGGAACGTAAGACCTTCCTTGCGGTGAAAAAGAGACTCTGGGACCTAGGGGTCAAGTACTCCATGCTCTTTCCCGCCAAACTGAGGATTGTACACCACGGCGCCCCCCCCCCCGCGATGGCCCCTATTCATCGTACTTTATAGTAGTTCATGTTGCTGATGTCGTTTCATCTCCTATCTGTCTCGGTGTATCTCGCACCCTGCTTCTGTCCCGCTGACTGTAATTACCATCTCTCAGGGGTCCCTTCCCGGAGTCACCCGACATTTCACTCCATTCACTTTGCTCGCTGTGACCGCGGGACCCATGTCCCTTCTAGCTAAATACACACCCAACTATGTGGTTACCGCGTCCTATCACACGGCGACATCCCAACCTCTGCTGGGCCCACTTTTTCACAGATCTGGACCCGAGGTAACCCGCATACACTCTAAATGCCCTGCCTAATCCTACTACGTAGCATAACTCTACTTACGCTCTCCCGGTCCGGCGCGCCATTGCCCGGCCGCAAGCAGACCCCCTGGCGCTGATGCCTAAAAGTTTACGTTTGTTGTGGTTGTGTTTGGGTCTCGTCCTTCCGATTGGGGGAGGGATGTGGGTGGGAGGTAATTTGGGAATGTTATGGTTTGTAAAACTCTTGACCACGGGCACCACGTGCAATCAATTCACACATATGGTCGGAGGACCGCATACTCCATGGGTACACAGCGTTCACCTTACTGGAATCCACTCTTATCTATTCCACCATCACCCCTTCAAGTATGGCTGATACAACTCTTATGAGTTGGAACGTCAGGGGTCTGGGCAACCATAAAAAGATGCGACAGATTCAGCTTCACGCCGAGCGCCACGGAGTGAAGATCCTGTGCCTGCAGGAAACTCACGCCCGCTCCGAACACTGTGAGCGGTTTGCCAAGCAATGGGGCCCCCAGAGGTATTATACTAATTACTCCACCCAGAGCCGGGGCACCCTCACCCTAATACATAAAAGCCTGAAGTTTACATGTCAGCACTCTCACATAGACCCACTCGGTAGGTTTGTGCTCATCACCGGTATATTGCAGCAACAGGAAATTGCCATTCTGAACATATATGGTCCCAACATCGACGACCCTGACTTCTACCTCCACCTGGCCACTCTGCTCGAGAGCTACCCTCTAATTCCCATTCTATGGGGCGGTGACTTCAACACGATACTAGATGTCAACCTGGATAGATCGGGTTCTCGCCCCCGCCAACTCTCTAGGGCAGCATATTCCATCCTTACCTCGCTCCATCGCTTGGCGTTGGTAGACGCCTGGCGCCTGATGTACCCCGATGACCGTACATACTCCTTCTACTCCTCAGTGCATGACTCCCACGCCAGGATAGATAGGTGGCTCGTCACAGATATACTCGTTAGATGCATCACCCACTTAGCCATACTCCCCAGGACGCTATCGGACCATTCACCTGTACTAATCTCTTTGAACTGGGGATTAGATCCCAATAAAACTAGACAGTGGAGGCTGAGCCCCCACTCGCTTCTTGACCAAGTTTTCGTGTCTGAGCTTGAGACCTCTATCGAGGAATATTTCGAGTTTAACTTACACGCGGTGCTATGGGAGGCCTTTAAAGCGCACACTAGAGGGGTTGCCATCTCCAAGTGCAGTGGCATACTTAGGGACATTCGGGCCGATATAGCTGTTTGCGAATCGGCCCTCTCCGTCTATGAATCCCAATACGCTGATGACCACTCCCCGGCCACACTTGCGCTCCTGGGCTCTGAGTTGGACAGGTTTCGTGGCCTTGCTGAGCGCAAGGTCAGGTTCCTAGATTCCCCCCAATCAGCGAGAAAATATGGCAAGGGTGAACGACCCGGCAGAATGCTGGCTAGACTATTGCGCCGCGAGTTCGGGGCCCCCCATATCCCGGCCATTTCCAGACCAGATGGCACACTTGCCACCTCCCCTCAGGACATCAATTCCGAGTTCCTCGCATTCTACACTTCCCTGTACTCGGAGGTAGACAGTTCCCAGGTCTCCGACATTAACTCCTTTTTAGAGAGTCTTCCTCTGTCAGTTTTGTCGGACAACACTAGCGCCTCCCTCGAGAGGCCTTTCACCTTAGAGGAAATTGTGGAGGCCATTGAGTCACTGGCATCCAGTAAAGCCCCCGGTCCCGATGGACTTCTATAAGCTATTCAAGACCCAATTGGCACCGCACCTACTAATGCTCTGGGAAGAATCGTGCGACAGGGGCATTCTCCCACCGTCCCTCCGGGAGGCATTGATTACAGTGCTCCTTAAACCAGGAAAAGACCCTACGCAGTGCGGCTCGTACCGTCCCCTCTCTCTGATTAATAGTGACATTAAGATATTTGCCAAGCTACTTGCTAACCGCTTAGCCCCATACATGTCCCACATTATCCATCCAGATCAGGCCGGCTTCGTCCCCGGCAGATCCACCTCCCTAAATCTGAGGAGACTTTTCAATGTGATCACTAGGATCGACCCTGC
Source organism: Ambystoma mexicanum (assembly GCF_040938575.1). Taxonomy (NCBI): domain Eukaryota; kingdom Metazoa; phylum Chordata; class Amphibia; order Caudata; family Ambystomatidae; genus Ambystoma; species Ambystoma mexicanum. Next base: position 1,076,687,141 of record NC_090926.1, on the reverse strand, counting down.
CACCCAGGCTGTGGCGGCTGCATTGGACATGCAAAAAGCTTTTGATTCAGTCTCATGGAGATACCTATGGTGTGTTCTAGAGAAATGTAACTTCGGTCCTAACTTTTGCACCTGGATAAAGCTCCTTTACACCGCCCTGTCCGCCAAAGTCCGCACAGAAGATAGGTGCTCCTCCCCCCTCCAGATTTTTAGAGGAACACGCCAGGGATGCCCCTTCTCCCCGCTTATCTTTGCAATTGCCATGGAGCCCTTTGCTGACATGATTAGACAGTTGCACTCGCACAGAGGGTTGCGCACATCTGGCCAGACCGACATAATCTCCCTCTACGCAGACGATACCCTCCTGTATGTCCGATCCCCTGTAGCCAACCTTCTGCCCATACTGGGATGTGGCCCGTTTCGGTGACATATCCGGTCTGAGGATTAACTGTTCTAAATCTGTATTGTTTCCGCTCACAGACTTCACACAGGCTCCCCCGAGCTTCGTGGGTTCAACTGGTGTCCCAATAGCTTCACCTACCTAGGTGTGGTGGTCTCCCGGCACACACCCCAGCTGCGCGATGACAACTTCCACACCTATCTAACTACCCTTCAGGCTAAGGCCACCAGCTGGACTAAACTCCCCCTCTCGCTTGCGGGCAGGATTGGTATACTCAAAATGATTGTATTACCCCAATTACTGTACCGATTTACTAATCTACCTCTTTGGCCAGGGGATAACTTTTTTCGAATGCTTCGCAGCATATGTAACCCCTTCCTGTGGCACTCCGGAGCTGTCCGCCTCAAATTCTCCACGCTATCCGCCCCTAAGGCGTTAGGTGGTTTCGGCGCTCCCGATTTTGTCAGATACTGGGTGGTGGCCCAGTCACAGTTTGCGGCATTTTGGTTCAACACTGTCGACCCCCCCCCCACATGTTCGCCTTGAGAAGCTGTCTGTCTGTGACCGGGCGATAGGTTCCCTGATCCTCCAACCGATCCTTCCTGATCCGAACTCTGCGAATCCAGTGACCAGCACATCCCTGGCCCTTTCCAAATTCTGGACCATGGTTGACACTCCCAGCCCGTTCCACAGGGACCTCCCACTGTGGAACTTCTTGCCCGGTGTCCCGCACGTTCCACTCTCAGTGGTCAACCGCTGGGCTACTGCAGGCTTCCTGACTCTGCGCGATGCCTTTGAGCAGGGGAATTTTATAGAATGGTCTGACCTTCCCCCCTCACTCAGGCACCGACCCTCGGTGTGGCTACAGTACTCGTCACTCCGTGGACACCTTAAAGCCAGATATTCCGACTTCCCCGCCTTGCCTCCCGATGAACCGATAGTAGAGGAGCTCTGCTCCTATCTTTCCTTCAAAGGCAAAGTGTCGAGGCTCTACACCTTACTTCAGTCCAGAGCGGCCCCCCACTTCACCGAGCTTCTTCGCAAATGGGAGAGGGATCTCGGCTCGGAGATCACTGATGAGAGGTGGGCTCGTATGTGCGCCCGCACTCACGAGGTTTCCTACAACACTAAATTTAAACTCATCCAATTCAAAATCCTGCACAGGTATCATTATACACTTATGAGACTTCATCGTATCTCCGATGCTAACCCCCCCTCCTGTCCCAGGTGTGGCGCAGACCAAGCGTCTTACATACACATGCTGTGGCTCTGCCCCCGGTTAGCCCAATTTTGGCTAGATATTTGCTCTACATTATCCGACATTCTGGAACACCCGATAACCCCTACCCCACTGCATTGTTTTTTCCATGATTTCCCTCAGTTGTCTCGTGACTCTAGGAAACTGGCAGGTCTCTGTATGCTGCTGGCAGTTCGCTGTATATTATTATGTTGGCTCCGCCCTAGAGCGCCTACCTATACACAATGGCTTGGTTCGGTCACATGGGCTCACGACACCGAGCAGTCCTGGAGTGCGATGCAGCGCTCCCGCTCCAGGCCGAGGGATGTCTGGCCGAAATTTCGAGACTATATTGCTGCCCTGGCCTCACCATCAACTTCCGCCACTGCCTCCCCAGGCGGTCCCCCATAGTGGATGTCATGTTAAATTGTATGTGTTAATAACCTGTATTCTCTGTTCTCCTAAAAGGTCACTTCTTTGATACAAATTGTATTGCCTAAAGAATTTTCATTGCGCGCTTTCTGCACTGGTGCCATGTGGCTCCCTCTGTTTTTTCTTTGTTGTGCTGTCAAGACAATAAAAAGAAGTTAAAAAAAAAAAAGAGACGTCAGAGATGTGAGGAGAGATGGAGAGTGTAGAGTCAAAAATGACCCTGAGGTTTTTAGCCTTGCAGGTGGGAACAGGAAGAGGGCCAAGAGAGGCCTTGTATCTGTAGATAGAGCCAACTTTCTGGGTACTCCCATTGGGTGTCTATGTCCTGCTGAGTGCTAGTTAGGACATAGTGAGCTTTCTGGGGGAGGCTACAACAGGTCATCTCATCCCAAGTTAAGAAATGTTATTGGCTTTATCAACCAGCAAAGTCCAGCAAACTCACAATTATGGCTAGGGCGACAGTGGTGTAAAAGGTCACTTTTTTGTGTGCACAAAACTGGTTGCTCTGATGGCGTGATCCCTCTCTTTAGTCATAAGAACCTCAGAAAGGATGGCTAACATTAAAATGGCAGATGTGTACCTTGCATGGAGTGTGAAGGCATAATGAAGCAAGACGAATGCAACAGATTCAGAGTTCAAAATGTAACACTTTATTAATGTCAGGAAGGAAAAGGGCCTAACTTGCCCTATGCTAAGGTGGAATTTCCCTACCTAAATGAAACTAAGGAAAGACTGAGTCAGAGTTCAACTCAAAAGTCTGTCTGTGTCCAAAACCTATACTAATCTATACAATGTGTAGGGATGTCAGCAACCGTGTTCAACATAAAGTTCTGAGCTTCTTCCAGCTTGCACGTTCATTTCAGCTCCCTTCCCCAAGTGTAAAACGGTTCCACAAAAAGTCTCAAAATTACCTTTCTTAGGTTCAAGGTGATACAAGGTAAATCTGTAGGGTTCCCTTCGCCAAGTTCAAAGTAACAAAGGGCAAACACAAAATAATCTTGTGCCTCTATCAACAAGCCAACAAATGTAGTTGCTCAGGTCTCAGGGTTCCCTCCCCGAAGACTTTAATTGCATCCTCGCAAGTGTCCTTTTCTTCATATGGCTCTCTGTCACACTTGCACTCCTTTTCCATATGGGCACCTTGGCTGTATAGGATTTAACTTCAAGGTCTCAGTTAATTTTGTTTTACTTTGCTTTCTGTGTATATTTATGCAGTTTGAAGCTTTTACTCAATTCTGTATTCAATACGCCTCTCTTTGGTTCAATTTTAAAGTGCCATTTAATTGAATCTTCAGTGTACCTTTGTTTAGCTCAATTCTTAAAGTTCCATTCAATTTGGAATTCAACAGCCAGTAGTTTAATTACAAAGCTTTTACTTTAAGTGAAATTCCCAGCACTCACTCTCAAACCTTCTTCCTAAGACACGCAACCACTCTGCTATAAAGTATTCTTCACGAATGGAAATGGTCCGGCATTCGCGCACTGCTTTTTCCTCTGCCATAAACTCACCGGTTGCTTTGTTAGCTTACCCAGCAATGCGGAACAGACTAACTTCTGCTTCGGCTGTCAGAGGTCCAACTCGCTACTGTCTCAGCTCCTTGAAACCGGGGAAAGAGCACTTCTGATAGAAGGGAAAGGGACAGCCTCTCACATGTGTGCTGCACATGGCGGCCTGACCCACAGCCGTTTCCTCCAGCCGCTCGCCTCTTCTCAAACAAGGTTCCCTGCTGACTGCACAAGCTTCCCTGCTGCTCCGCCCTATGTTGTTTTCTCCTCCTCATTTTATACACCTGCAACTCTTGACCAGGTTGCAGGTGTGCTTTCTCAATTAGGCTTGCCTGACCCCCTGCTCAGACAACAGGTAAGCATACACCAACATGTGTTTACACCCTCTGTCCCCACAGGCCATCCCGACTCCCCTGTGGTCCCCTCGTGATGTCCCCTTGTGACCCCCCCCATTCTCGCACACAGATGTTGCCTGTTTTGCTTGATTCTTCTGTCCTGCTTCCCCTACCCCCCTCCAGCCTACTTCTGCAGGAGACTCTCCTGATACATTCTGATTTCACCATCACCGTCTTGGGGCCAATGCTGGATTGGACTTTTATGGGCTTCATTGATTCACGGTGCGTCACCCTTTCTCAGCTCTCATGCTGGACTTCCTTTGCATCTTGTACTGATGAGGGCCCTGAATCATGCAGTTCCCATCTTCATCTTGTATCCCGGCTTGCAACAGTATGTGTTACTACTGACTTCTGCAATTGTATTAGCTCTCCCCTCTTGCTTCTCCACTCTTTTTGACTGCTTTCTCTCTGTTCTCTCCTCCCATCTCTTCTCCCTTTACCAATCTCCTCCCCTTACTTTCTTCTATGCACTTACTGTGTCCGAATTGTCCCTGGACCTACTATGATAGCAACCTCGTCTGTCTCCTCCCACCTCCCCTTACTGCCCACAACGCTCCTGCACTATCTGAAATGTTGTCAGGCGTAGTACGATAGTCGCTTGTTTTGTTCCTCCCCTCACTTTCTGCACCCCTCTCCCCTCACCTTTTGTTTTTTCCAGCTCTACCAGAAATGTCGTCAGGCCTAGTACGGTAGTCGCCTGTCTGTCTCCATTTCCTTCCCACTCTCCCCCTCCCTTCCTTATCTGTGTGTTAGCGCTTGTACTATCTGAAATGTTGTCAAGCTGAGTATGATAGTTAATTTCACATCCTTACTGTTCATGGCCTGTAAGAATGTCATTGTATTTTGCCTTGTTCCCTCCCTTGCCTTGAAGCGCTTTGAAACACGTTGTGTATAGGCGCTTTATAAATAAACTATCATATGATATCATGATTAGAGGCACATTCCTGACCTTCACAACTCTTTGCAGGTTTCTTCATCCAGGTGCTAAAGTGGTAAAATGGTATAGTGTTTATTACTCTCAGCTGCCGCTTCCCCGTTGCAGTACTGTCAAGTGTCACAAGAGGGGAAAGGAGTGGAGCTGACTTACAATAACCCATAAAAGTGGGGGAAAGGTTAGATTTGTTGTCGGTCGGGAAAGCAGGATACCGTGTCTCGCTGCCCCTCTCCCAATCCCCAAGGACTCTCCACCCAGGTGATCCTCCCTCGCTACTCCACAACCAGGGTCAGGATCCAAGTCCGAAGGCCTTTCCCTGGCCACCTGAGAAGATAATCCAGGGGGTTTAGGAGTGGGGATACCCTCAGGTTTCTCACAGGAGCCCGTCCTCCATTTCTTTAATAGGCAATGGAGTGGATGGCAACATGCAGCAATTGAGCTCAGTAGAAGGGCGGTAGGTAAGTACTCGTTCTGGGGTGAGTACTAATTGGCAGCGAGGGTGTATGCAGAAGCATAGAGCAGAAGTGCAGAGTGCAGTAGGGGGGCAAAGACGAGAGACCAAGCTGCTAACAATGGTGCTCTAAACACACAGGCAGTTACTGGTTACTAATGCCTGATATCTGAGCAACCTAATTGTCTGCCAGCCTGCGTCAGGAACAAGGAACAAGGCCGGCTGGAGATGTATCGTGGATTGTGAGGGGCTCATTTCAACATGATCTTTGAGGGAGCCCCTTGTCTAGAGTGGGAGAAACCGGCTCAAGCAGCTGTGGGTTGCATACATGATAACAGAGTTAATTAAATGCAGCCAAGGGGTCCGTAGTGTCTGCGCTAGCTATTGTGCTGTGCAGCAGGACCTTGGGATACCAGTGGCTTAAGCGCTGCGTCATGCACATTACAGGTGGAGGCCCACACAGAACTCACTGGTCTCCACTCCATTTACTGTGAAACCCAGGCTTCCTGCCCTGACACATCACTTCCCCCAAACAGCCCCCTTCCTAACACTGACTCTAACATAACGAGGCCGAAAGCACAACAGGACAAATAGCTGCAGATCATCTCTGAGCAGGCATGCATTGGGGAACTGAAAGACTAAGGGCCTCATTACACGGATGGCGGTAAGGATTTACCGGTACCGGTAAAATACTGGTGCCGGTAAATCCTTACCGCCTTACTACGAGGTCCCTTAGCGGTTTGGGGGATTTAACGCCTGCTTTTTGCAGGCGTTAAAAACCAACCCGCAAAGGGACCCAGGGAGCTAATTACGGTACCGCAATTTGCGGTACCGTAATTAGCGCCTTCCCCATTCCCACTGAGCCCTATGTGCCAAAAAAGGGAATGGGGAAGGGCAATGGTGGAAGGGGGAATTACCGCCCCGCCAACCTTGGAATGGGGCGGTAATTCCCCTTTCCGCCAAGGCGGTGCCAGTATTTTTACCGGCATGAACCGGTATTTTACCGGCATGAACCATGGCGCTAATAGCGCCATGGTTCTCCGCCATCTGTGTAATGAGGCTCTTAATGTCTACTGAAAAGCTATTAATCAGACTGTAAATGCAGCGTGTAACGGGTGCACTGTAAAGCGCACATTCAAAAACCCCGAAAGCTGCATGTTGCAATTTCATAGGACTGCCAACATGGGGGCAGCTGCTGGGTGCCCTTCTGAATCTCCGAACCCTTTGCAACTGAAATTCATGAAAGGCCCTGGCGCCGTCCCTGTTCAGGAACTTAAGCTTCTGTAACCGATTACGCTGGTTTCAGGTCACTGAAACCGACCACAATTTCTGTCTCTCTTCTCTCTCCTTCCCTCCCTCTCTCTCCTCTCTGTTCTCTCTCTCATCTCTCTTCTCTCTCTGCATCGGTTCTCACTCCGACCCCCTCTCTCTAGCTCCCTCCCTCTCCCTCTCATTAGCAATTACGGTGCTCCTTGCCTGCTACAATGCTATAGACTCTACTTTCAATAGTTTGCAGTTAGGCATTGTGCATGATGTGACAACCTTTTAAAAAGCAATAATCTTCGTTTAAGCCTCTATTGGTGCATTTCTCCGTGTTACATGATGCACGTCGCCTTTAACTACACTTTTTGCTGTTGCAAATAACGCCTTTACTCAATCCTCATTTTTGGTTCGAAGAAGAACACAGTTTTGTGATCATTGTATGGCCACTCTTAACTAAAAGCAATTCTCTTGCCCCCTCCTGCCGCCACTGCTGTAGCCAACCGGGGAATGTGCTGATTACTGTCCTCACAGAGCGGGCCTGGCAGATCCTAGTCTCCATAATCAGAATGGGCCCTTTTCGTGTGTTATATCGGGCAAACACAGCGCCCGGAAACAGGACGTCGACTATTGCGCAGCAAAGAGGTAGTGGTGTGTTATATCTTGCAGCCAATCGAACTTCACCGGAAGATTAAGAAAGGTCCGTTTTTCTATTGCTCACACCTTCTGAAAGACTCCAAATGACGTCATATAAATAAGGGAACTCGTTCTAATCCAGCACTTATAAATATAAACACATTAAAAACAAGGTGAATCAAGGGGCGCGCATTCGGTGTTCTGTCTTTGATCAAGGCCTGACTTTTAGGTATTGTAAACGCCAAGAAGCACACAAAGGTGTCTTCGCGCGTTTGGTGTTATGTCTTTGACCAGATTCAAGGCCTGCCTTTTAGGTATTGTAAACGCCAAGAAGCACACAAGGTGTCTTCGCGCGTTCGTTGTTATCTCTTTGATCCGATGCAAGGCCTGACTTTTAGGTATGGTAAACGCCAAGAAGCACACAAGGTGTCTTGTTAATCCGCATTGAATCATTCCCCGTACATTTAGAGCCATGCCAAGTCACATATTTATGCCAATATGAAATGGAAATGGCCAAGAAGGGTGTAATGCCAAGTGGGTGTATCTGTAAAGCGCCAGCTGCCTTGAAGTGAGATTAGCTCCAGGCTCTAGCAGGGGGTGGGGGGGCGGAATCCCTCCAGTGGTGGAAATGGAAAAAAAGTTGGTGGGGGATCCCACAAGGGCCGGCGTTGTGGTGGAGATTGGGGGGTTGTGGTGTCCAAGGAGGTGGGTAAGGGGAGGGGGCGGGGGGCAGAACGCCGCCAAAAGCACCCCAAAGCCCATGATGGGCAAACAAAGGAAAGGGGCGGGGTAAGCCCCTTTATAACGAGCAGGGTCCTACAGCAGGAAGCATCCAGCACCTGCAGTAGGACCCTGCCTACCCGCTGTGGAAGAAGGATTTAGTTGACGTCGCCGTGTGGATAGCCCAGCCGAGAAGGAGAGCGAGGACCCGGGACGACCACCGTGCTTCCTAAGCAGCCGGACTACAGAACTTTGGAAGCGGCCGTGCCTTAGCACGTCTCCAGTCTGCGGGGCTTCAGCGTCTCCGGCGGCCACGAAGAGCAGGACAGCTGGAGCGGAGGAAGGCGGGGCAGGAGCCCAGAAGCGAGGAAGCCAGCGCGGACAGACCCAGAAGCAGCTGAAGGAGGGGCTGGAGCCCAGGTGCGCCGCTGCACGGGACAGGAGAAGGCCCAGGAGGGACGCGGCCACGGCAACCTGAAGGGCGGAGGCAGCGTGGTCTCAAAAGAAGACAGCAGAGGGGCTGGAGCCTGGAAGCTGACACCGTCCGCCACAGGAAGCAGGAGCAGAGGCGGCGCGGAAGGGCTGGAGCTCGGGAGGGGGCATTAAAGGTACAGCACAGGTGAAAGGGGGCACAGCCAGGATTCGCAGCAAGGGCAGCAAGACCAGCTGCTCATCCTCAGACCCGGGCTGCTCAAGGGTGAAATCTGTGGTGAGGCAGCCTGTGGGGGGTTCAACCAGGGCACGGCCAGCTGGCAAAGAGCAGAACTCCGCCCCTGCGCTCGGGACGGGGAAAAACAACCTCGCAGCACACGTGGTGTGCAAAAGAACGCTGATTTAAGGGGAAGGATGGCGGGAGCCACGGAGCGTAATTAGTCCTTGGGCCTGGACTACACGCTTGGGCCTGGACTACAGCCACAAAGGCTGCTATCAGCAGGACAGCAGATTTTGAAAATTAAGCATAACCTTTTGTTGGAAAAGAGGGACCTTTCTCACAAACTACAATAGAATGGAGCTGGAGGCATTTTTGGAGATGGCGAGATAGGCGGCAGCAACGCACGGACCTGACTGGATGAGCTTCATGGTGGCTCAGGCTGGACAGAAAACACCAGGGCCCAGCCAGGAGAATAGCTCGCCACTCATGTTTCAGGACAGCGCCAGTGAGGGGACGCTGGTGGAGGTGGAAATACACTGTGTGGAAGAAGAGGAAGAGGAACAGGTCCAGGAAAAGAAAGGGGACAATGACAGCGAAGGCCAAGGCGAGCAAGGAGCAGACCAGTGCCACCAAGAAACCACGAGGAAAAGGGAGGACACAGGAGGATGCAGCCTTACCGGCTCCTACACCTGCTGAGGCTCCAGGGAACTGTGGATGCCCACCCAGCACTCCAGCAACCAGACCGGTGGATGTAGCTGTGGGAGGAACCACATCCCTTGAGATGGTCAGATGTATGTTCATGGAGTGCATGCAAGCTTGGGTCAAAAATGGGCAAGTGCCAAATGTATGTGCTAATGACAATATGTGGGGTGTTCTAGGAAATAGTAATGGTGCATTATTCCAACAAGGAATGACTCAGGGCTTAGGGGGGGCCTATGGAGGGAATGCATCAGGCCTGGTCCCCTGGGGGGTGGGGTGGAACTGGTCAACCGCCTCAAAGGGGTGGGATCCCGCCTGGGGGATTTTTGTCGGTCGGTTTGCCTAGCACAGGCCCAACTGGGGGGGGGGGGGGGTCAGTCAGCAGTCCCAGGGAGCTACGCCAGCAGGGACATTGAATGGTCAGCCATGGTGGGTACAAGGGCCTGGGGCTCTCAATGTCAGTGGGGAGGAGCAGCAGCCTGCACCAATGGTCCCACCGGGGGCACAGGCGGGCCAAGGTTGTTGGCAGGGGCCCGGGGCTCTCAATGTAGGGGGAGATAGCCAGGCGCAGCCAGCACCAGCAGGCCCAGGCAACTTTGGGGCAGGGGGAGCCTGGGGGCAGGTGACCCAATATGGAAGGACGATGCCAGGGTTTGCACCAATGAGGGCGGCGGTAAACTCTCTTGTGTGGCATATTCCATGGGTCACCAAGGAGAGGTTATGGACGAAGGAATTTGTGGACATCTTTGACTTACTGGGGATTGTACCGCTGGGTGGGGGGGGGAGGGGCTGAAAGAATTGTTAGAGAAAGAGAAAGAGAAAAGGGACAGGGAAAGTGCTAAGGTGGAGCACACTATTCACAACTGGCTCAAAGCTTTTCAAATGTACATGTCAGTGATGTTAGAAAAATAACCACAGGATGCCCTATCAATGGTGGTTTATGAGCAGTATATTCATGATCTATACCTGAAGTATAGGGGTGAAGGATGGTTGGATTATGATTGGGGCTTCAGACTAAAAATGCAGGTGTGGCCGCCAATGTCTTGGGATGAGGTTGATGTCAGGTGGGGTGGGAGAGGGGGGACATTGACAAGATGCTGCCCGCCAGGGAGCCTGAGGACAAACAGCAAAGGGAGAAGTCCTGGGCTTGGAGAGGCAGAGAGGGTAATGCGCAGCGAGGTAGGGGGTTCTTTTGCGGGCCCTCCTCCTGGGTGTATCGGGCAGCAACCCACCAGTGGGAGCGAGAAGATTGTTGGAGGTTTGCAGAAGGGGATTGCCCTTATGGTAAAACATGCAGATTCAGACACCCAAGGGGAGGGGGCTCTGGGGCTCGCAGCTCCTCGTCGGGGGATGCTAAACATAAAAGCAGCAGTAAACCCAAAGAGAGGGCAAAGAGAGAATGAGGTACCAACGAGGAGACACAATGTTGATAAACCTGTGAATGACAAGATTGTGATTAAAGGGAGCTTACCCACACCAGTTAAACTCCTTGTCATGACTCATTTTCTTAATACATATCACAACAAGGTTGATGCAAAGTTGTTGTGGCAAGGGTTCAGGTGGAGTTTTCAGATCCCAGGGGCAGGAGGCCAAGGGGTGAAGGAGGCGACAAACTTGCGGTCAGCCCTGGAGAGGCCGAAGGTGGTGGAACAGAAAGTGGAGAAAGAATTAAAGCTGGGTAGGGCCCCTTCTCTTCCCCTTCCATGGACAATTTGGTGGGGTCACCACTAGGGTTGGTGCCCAAAAAGGGAGAGGGCCAGTTCTGCCTGATCCACCACCTCTCCTTCCCAGAGGGGCAATCAGTGAATGACAGCATACCAGAGGAGTTGTGTAGGGTACAGTATGCCTCTGTGGAAGATGCTGTGCAAATGGTGAAAGCAGCAGGGAGGGGGGCCCTGCTGGGGAAATCAAACAAAGTCAGCTTTTAGATTATTGCCTATCCTCATGGACAGCCATCATTTGCTGGGGTTCAAAGTGGCCAAGAAATATTTTTATGGCAAATGTCTGCCAATGGGCTGTGCCATTTCATGCGCTCATTTTGAAGAATTCAGTACCTTCTTGGAATTCACCGTGAGAGGAAAAATGAAGGAGGGTGGAATATTGTATTCTCTTCATTGGTAAGAAAGGGACCGATAAGTGTGGGGCACTCATGGAGGTATTTCAAAGGTTGATGGGACACTTGAGGGTCCCGCTGGCGCTGGGGAAAACAGTGGGTCCAACCACCACTCTGACATTTTTGGGGATTGAAACTGATTCAGTAAAGGGCGAATGCAGGCTCCCGCAGGACAAAGTGGAAAAGCTAAAGATCATGATACAAGGCTTGATGGGGAAAAGCAAAGCAACCTTGAGGGAGCTGCAGTCACTGGTGGGTAACCTCAATTTTGCGGGGAGAGTAAGATCGTCGGGCAAAATGCTTGCCAGAAGTGTTGAACTAAAAACGGTAGGGCTGCAGCATGCCTCTCAACACGTCCCGTTGGGATTGGAGGTAAAAGAGGAGCTCCGGATGTGGGAAACATTTCTGTCTGAGTCAAATGGGGTTGCGATCTGGAGGGAGGACCGGGCAAGCAGCGAGAGGCTCAAGCTATTTACTGATTCATTAGGGTCCCTTGGTTTCGGGGCAATCCTGGGGGGTCCAGTGGTGTGGCAAAGCATGGCCAGTTGAGTGGTATAGGAAAGGAATCACAAAGAACATCACGCTTTTGGAACTGTTCCCCATTGTAGTAGCATTTAAGTTGTGGGAGGAACTCCTTGAGAACAAAAAAGTTTCCTTGTGGTCAGACAATTTGGCAGTGGTGCAGATTATTAATCTGGGGTCATCAAGCAATTTGAGAGTGCTGAAGTTGCTCAGGGAACTCACCAAATGCCTGCAAGCATTGGGCATCGAGGTACCGGCACAGCACATTCCCGGTATTAAAAATACGGCTGCTGATTCTCTGTCTCATTTACAGTGGGAGAAGTTCAGAGAAAGCTGCCCAGAAGCGAGGAAGGTAATGGCTCTGTTCAAGGAACAATGGTGGGGAATGATTGGGATGATCTGAGCTCTTTGATAGACCCTGCACTGGCACCAGGTACAACTAAGAGGTACAGGGCATGTTGGGAGCGTTTTACTACATTCCAAAGAGAGGTGCTGCTAGAGGGTCAGGGAGAGTCTACGGTACGGGCCTTTGTGGGCTGGTGCTAGAAGACGGGAAAAACCAGAGCATGGGTGACCTATCATTTGGTGGCCATAGCACATTATGCCAAGCTAAGGATGAAAAGGACCCCACCAAGGAGCATTACATCACACTGGCCATGAGAGGCTGGGCCAAGCAAGCGGTACTAAAGCCCGACGAGAGGCGGCCCATCGATATTATAAAACTGCATGGTTTGATCAAATGCCTTAACACAGTATGCAACGGTGAAGCAGAGAGGGTGCTATTTACAGCAGCCTTTACTCAGGGTAAGCGAGCCTCAGGGTCACTCAGGGGCACTCAGGGTCAGCGAGCTGGTGCCTGAGAACAAAGAGGGCAAAGGGAACGGGTTTTTACGTTTGATGGATGTGCAAGTGCGCAGCACTCATGTGGTCATTTGTGCAGAGGTCGAAGACCGACCAAAAGGGGAAGGGGGTGGCACTGACGCTTCAGGCCATTCAAATGAGCCGAGTGTGCCCGGTGGCGGCATTGTCCAACTTTCTCCAGCAACGGCAGCTGTTAGAGGCAGGGGCACCATTGCGTCTGCATAGGGACGGCTCCGCCTTGAGCCGCTTCCAGATCAAAAAAGTGATGGAGCTGGCTCTGGTGAAAATGGGGTTAACGGAGGGTCAGTTTGGGACCCACTTGTTCCGGATTGTGGCCACCACCTCTGCAGCAGCCGGGGGCTTTGGGGGCGGAGGACATCATGAAATTGGGGAGATGGTCTTCAGGGTGTTTCAAAAGGTATATCAGACGGACAAAATGTGATTTAACATGCCATTTCCTCTACTTCTCATTACCAGCATTGCAAAGGAGGAGGAAGCTCATCGTTTGGGTAGTGGGGCATTCGTTTAGTTCAAGGGCCAAGGCGAGCTGGACACCACAGCAGGAGGAGCTGACGGCCGACGAGCTCCGAATTCGGTGGCATGGTGTGCCAGGGATGAAATGGGCACAGCTACAGGGGCTGCTGAAAACATTGCTGGATAAGCAGCAAAGGCCAGATGTGCTGGTGATCCACTTGGGTGGGAACGACTTGACCAACTTCGGGCGGGGGGTCTTGTTGAGGGACATAATGCTCTCTTTGCAGGAGATATCAGCGCAGCTGGGTGAAACGGAGATCGTGTGGTCAGAGGTGATTCCCAGGGCGGAATGGAGGGGGGCCGAGAACCACGCAGCGGTCGAAAAAATGAGGAAAAAACTGAATAGTGCCATGGCAAAGTTCTGCAAGGGCAGAGGCTTCCAACAAATCAGACATGGCCTGATCAACTTTAAAACCCCGGAGTACTTTTTTAAAGATGGTGTGCATCTGTCAGCAATGGGGATGGAACACTTCTACTGGAACATATGCACTAAATTGTTGGAGCTGTAAAAGGAAACGGGAAAGAGGGGGAGCCACAGTGGGCGGTAACCCACCTAGTGGCGTGGCAGTGTTTGGGCAACCAAGCACAAAAGACAAACTCTGGATGAGCCAGAAGGAAGCCGGAAGGGTCTTCGCTCTTCTCGGACCAGCACCTCTTGGGAGCCTAACGGCAGGGGTGTCTGGTGGTAACAACAAAGGCTCAGCTTCCCCCAAAAAAGAAACAGTGCTCTCACCACCCACGGACACCTGCATGGGCAGGATAGGCTCGGGCACAAAGGGTTGGGAGAGTTGGGCCTACTATGGAAACTATATAAAGGTATAGGGGGAAGCAGGTGAGGTCGGACACGGAGCAAGCGCCACACTGGATTTCACAAAATGTGTACAATGATTCTTTTGTTGTGGAAATAAAACTGCGGCCAAGTTTACCATTTGAAACTACTGTCTCATGCCAATTCATTTCTGGTAAGAAAACGAGGTGCAGAGAAGGAATGAGCTAATGATGGCTAATTGGCTATGGGTGCAAATGGACAAATGCAGGGGTTACACACTTTTACTCCGTGCACAAACCTAAACAAATTACACAGGGTCACCGGAGTCAGCACACATTAAAACCTGGCCTCTGAAAAATGCAGCACACCACATAATATATAACGTATCTGTTGTGCTGCATTTTAGAGAGGTCGGATTTGAATGTGTGCTGGCTCTGTGGGTCTCTGTTTGTTCTTGGTTATACAAATAAGAATAACCAACTAAGAATAAACACCAGCCAGACAAAGGAAACGGGTGCACAATGAAAATTAAAGCACCCGTGGTTGGACTCCAAAATAACAAAAATACTATGTGCAATGTGCACAGTCCGCTTGCACCGTGGGCCAGAATTGACTCCGAGCCCACCAAAGTGGGGGGTCAGATCTAATCTGCCCTGTGCAAGCACTGTACACACAGTACAGTGCAGATTAGATCGGGTGCTCGGCAAGGAGCTGCTCTGCTCCCCGCCGCCACGGGCGCTCTCTTTTTTTAGTTCGTTTTTTTTTTTTTTAAGTAACCCTGCACAGAGCATGGGTTTGGGGGGTGACTCTGGCCGGATCCCGAGATCGTGATCCGGCTCCACATCTGGTGCTGGATCTCGGACCAGCGCTGGATCCCTCTATATAATGCTAGTGTAACGCTTGTGATCTCATTTACTGCCGCCTGCCTGAGGAATTCCAATTCATGTTCATGAGAGCACTTTGTGGGTGCAACAGCGCCCCCAAAATTTTGGGCCATTCCTGAAGGGGCCTTCAGTCAGAGCCATCGTGAGAGGGACGAAATGCAGACGATGCACGTAGTGGGGGGGGGGGGAGTGAGGCGCATTTCCTCCGCAAAAGGAAAGCAATCCCTTTCCTTTTGTCATCAGGGGTGCATCTGGGGTCGATTGGGGGCATACACTTGTCTCGCGCACCAATTAAAAAGTGGCCCACAGTTGCAAATGGCAATTCATTCCTTTTGTGACAGATTGTTTGAATAGTAACTTGGGATACAAATTGTGCAAGTAAACGAAAATGTATTCCGCAACATAGGTCAAAACTACTAGCTGCATAGTGAACTAACTCATTAAAACGGCCCACTTTGACCAAAAAATCTGGCCCACACCAGCATTTAGCGTTTTGGTCCGGGTATTGCCCTGTTGCCCAGCCCGAGCCTGGATGTCTCTCTTTGGCGTGACTCTTGGGGCATTTTACATTTCAATAGAGCATTTACAACTTAAGGACCGCCCCTACTGCTCCACTTAACTAGCAAATTCATGTTTGCTTCCCATACAATTGTAGAAAAGTAAAGTTCTCTTTTAAAGGTTACCTTCTACCCATGATGTCCACTACCTTGACATGCAAAACAAGTGGTGGCAATACCAACAGTTTGGGCGTATGTGCACGTGGCATGAAGAGGTAGTAACTGGCTGTTGATGGTAGCAGTTACAAAATGGTGCACCAGTAGTGCGTTTTCAGATCTACTTGAGTCATTAACTCTCAGAAGACTGCTTTGAAAAAACACTGGCGGGCACTGCGTGTGCAGAACTTGATGGTGAGGCTTGATAACGCTAGATCAAAGAGATCCCAGGAGGATGTGTTCTGGGCGGGATGGGGCAGGAAGTGGGTGGGAAAGGTCATAGGAATTATCAGGGCCATGGGCAGTCAATGGGTGGGCAAATAACCAAACAACACTACAAGCTTTGTGTCCCTCCTCATATGCCATTTCTCCCTATCTGTACTCTGATACAAAAGCTTCGGCTGATAGGTATTGTTCCAGCTAGCAGCCCAAACTAAATAGGGTTTGTTTTTATGGTTGTTATTGGGCATTTGTATAGCGCCTTTTACCATTGGTATGATCACAACGCGCTGTGGGTTGAACACTATCAGGAACCGTAGTCCAGGTCAGTAGAGTGTAGGAAGGTAGATGGTCCGTGTATGCACTCGGTATGTGCGCGGCTAGACAGAGGTGTGGTCGGTAGCTGCATTCTAGTGGAGGTGGTGTTAGCATATGGGATTATGTGTGCAGCTATGCCGTTTTTTTCGCGGTTGGTAGCTGCCTTCTAAAGCTTGTTGAGTTGTTCGCTGTGGTGTGTAATTAGTTGTGCGGCTAGGCCGATTTGATCATGAGGTATAGCCGCATTCTACTGCTGTTGGTTCAAGGAGAGAGTCAGCATAGTGGTAGGTAACCGTGCCGTCTGAGGAGGTCCCTGTCCTTGATTACCTTCCTGTACCTGCTGAATCGACTATGCTCCCTGTTGAAGCGGAAACGTGCTTGGTGTTGCTAGAGTCCATCAGTCAGGTGTCCGCTCACTGTTATATGACGAGCGTTCCTGTATCTCTAATGCTGGTGCATATGTGTCAACAGGCCCATTTTCCATACAGCGGAGGTAGGGTATTCCTGTCCTGGTTGAGGTTTGAATAGTGAACTCATATTACAGCATTGTCCCTTGTGGGCTCTGACTGTGTCCCTTACTAAATGGATCTTCACAGTGGTTTCTAGATGTGAAGGATTAGCAGGCAAGGGCGTTTCCTAGATTGAGAGCGTAGGATTCTAGAATGGCAGGCTATGGAGTAGCAGCTTAGTTCAACTGCTCCTGGACCTCTCCCTGAAGACGTTTACAAGACATTATGAATTTAAAAAAAAAAGGTTGCTGAGGCTTAAAACCCGGTTTCAAGAAACCTAAACAAGTTGGAGAAATGGAAGATACCCCAGGCATCCAGGACATCTACAAAATCCTTCTCCAGGTGGCCCAGGATTTCTGTGAAGTGAAGGTCACTTTGGCTGATCGTAATTAAAAAAACAGGACAACTTGATGGCAGGGTGACTGCTTTGGAAGAATCATCTTCATCTATGAGTACTGAAATTGCAGGCAGCTTTCAGGCTTATAACAAGTTGAAAACGGATTTACAGAAAGAAAGGGAACTGCACCTGAGATGGATATGAGGCTGAGGGCTAAAAACATCAGATTGGTTGGTGTGGATGAATCTGCTGTTACAGAGGATTTGACGTGATCATTCAAGTATTCAAAGACAGCTTTAAATATGATCAGATAACTCGAATGGGCATTGATAATGCCTTCAGAATTGGTAGGGACAAGGGGCCTAAAGCAAGACACATCCTTGTGACTTTTCAAAGTCTGAAATCAAAGGAGAGTTTGATAACTGCTGCCAGACTGAAAAGGAAAGCCAATTTTAAAGGTAAACCAGTTTTTATTTACCCGGACTTTCCCAAAGAGATATTATTATCGAGGAAATCTTTTCAGGGGGCTAAAGACTTGGCCAGGCAGCTTTAGGTGAAGGCCTTTTTGAATAAACACAATATTTTCACTGTTGTACTCCCTGCTGGGGGAAAAAAAGCACTCCTGATCCTTTACAAGCTATGCGTTGGCTGGAGCAACTAAAGTTTACTGCCTCCAATCAATGATCTCATTGCCTCCCCATTGTCCTCATTTCTAGTTATTTTTAAAATGTTTGGTTTATTTGTAATGTTTTGATTCGACAAAATGGCGCCGGTGAAAGCATTCAGTTGGGATTCAAATCAACATAGGAACTTCTTCCCTGCGCATTTATACGTCATTGCCGTAATACAAACGTTTTGTTTACCTCTGTTGATGACCGCTCTTCACTTCACTTCGGGATCTACTAGAGTAAAGTAGCCTCAGAATTGGTGTCAGCTGACCCCGGAAATACGTGCGTGAGGATGACTCGCCTCATCCGGCCCTCCTCTCATGCGAGACATTGGGGCTCAAGCTAACACTGCACTGTTGATGAGGAAGCTTATGAACCCATTTGATCAGCCCATTGCTTTCTTTTACCTTCCGAAGCTCCTGCAAATGACGCATTGCTGGAGGACGTGGACCGGCAGCCGTGTGGGCTCAGTTTGTCCACATCAGAAGCAGAAGGAAAAGGTGCGGACGCCTCCACAGTAAGTGCGTTTAGTGCTTGTATACAGTGCCCGCTGGTGGGCAAAACACAGAGAACAGCAATAAAAAAGAAAAACACAAAGAACATAAACCCACTAGAACTCGGACTGGCCAACTCCCACGACCCCAGATCTTGTTAGCAACAGACGCTAAGGGGCCAACAGCGTGCACCACGCTGAGAGCATGAATCAACACACTGGGACATGGTAAGGCCCTACAAACAACGATAACACTTGCAGCACGATGTAGCAATGCAGGCCCAAAGGAATGTGCAAGCGCACAACTCCATTGGCAGTCGGAGAAACACATATTCAAAGACATTGGGCCGCCCCGCACAAGACACAATGGCGGATGTCCAACAAACCTCTCCCGCCCTTGTGTCTTGTGCGGGAGAGGTTTGTCATTATACACAACGGGTTTGATGCGGCAGGGTTATGGATGCCGCAACAGGATGGGATCTGTACTGCAGGGGCCTGTCCATTTCTCCACGTCCCGCTATAGTTACACTAACAACACAGAATGCAGCATGGATTGCTGAAGGTACGCACATGTGGAGTAACCAGTGAATACTGAATGATTACTGGGATTGTGTGGAATTATTGAGAAGTAATGGGTATTTCATGGCCTTCATCGCAGCAATGTCCCCTCCAGTTCTAGAAAGATTATCTGGTGAAAGAATAATGGTGATCTGCATTATGGCCGTGCGCGCGTTGTGCACAGGAATTAAATGAGCGAGAGGGTTTGTTCTGACCACATCTTCCATATTTGTTACTGAGCTAACATTATCCAGGGTGTCCGAGACATGGTCTGCAAATATCTGCAAATATTTACTGGCAATGATCTGCTGTTGCTGCCAGAGTGATGAGCGAGAAGTTGAATAATCCTGGAAGGCACATATACTGGTCATCGGTGTTCGTGGGAGCCTTTGTGGTCTTAACTGTTATTCGGAAATTTCCAAGTTGCGGGTCGAATATGTACTGCATTTGCCTTTGCTGGAATGCCGTGGTGCTATTCGCTGACTCTTGTGAACGGAAATGAGGGCGGACAAATATCAGGCCTATATGTGGAAACTTGGAGGGGGTTATATTTAATGTCACAGGTTACCGGTGGGCTGCATGGGGGCTGGAGCTGTGCTACATGAGCTCATTGGCTGTATTTGGATGTTTGGGCCGTATATGTAAGTGTTATTGGTAATGATAGTAATGTTTGTTTAGTGGTATGAATAATTTAACTTGGTTAATAAGAACAGTTAAATGACTCTGAGCTGCATATGTAGGACCCATAGTTTTGTCACTGCAAATGTCAGGTGGTCAGTATAGACACGGCCTGTCTGGCTATATCTATAAGTGATTAGCTTTCGGTACCTCTTTATGTAATGTGACTGTCTACCGGTAGATGCATGGCCCTTTGAAGAACGTGACAGATGGTGTGGTCGCATGGTGTTGTCTTGGTTTGTGTAAGAGTGTCAGTGAATGGTGTGTATCGCTAAATGAGTAACAGGCTACTAGGGAATATTTGAGCGGTCGCTACACACTTCTTACCTGACACCTACGACCCTCAGTATCTCACTGAGTAACTTCCCATTGGGGTCATTTTAACATTTGTGGTGCATACACGTGGTGTATCTTCTTGTGCACTTCCAAGTAGGTTGATGCCTGGTACACCCTGATTTCCATGCATTAAGCTATTAACACAGTCAGGCTATGGTCTTTGTGTACAATATACTGTCAGACGTATGGGATGACTGCGTAGAATGTACTTTTGTTTTCATGCCACTGCTCGAACTGGCAAAATTGCAAATCCTCTGGAATAGTGAAGCAGGTTTAAATCACATGAATATACCTTTACAATTGTTGATTACATGTTTTAACTGTTCATGGAATTCGATAATGGCTTCCTAAGTGTGTGCAGCTGTATGGACTTTCAATGTGTGTACTGTATGAGTTTGCATGCTTGAGCTTTGGCCTGTTTGCATTTCCTTTTCTCTGGGTTTTGGACCTTCTATGTTTGATATCATACTTCTGTTTTCATTGGTCAGTGTTTCAAATTCTTGGTTTTGGCCATTTGTATTGACCAGGAAATGAATATGGTGTTGTTGAAGTGATAGCGTGGTAGCTAAGAAGACACAGTTGTCACTGATTTGTTTTTGGGGGAATTTCCAGTTCCGTTATCTACCTTGCATTTACTGCTCTACTCTACAATGGCTGTGACTAATTTGAATTTTGATGACCTGGTTAGAGATGCTTTCTCTACACTTAGATAATTCATTTACTTAATGATATGGACACGAATAATGCTGGCGTCCAGATGCTTTGAGTGCTTAATTCAAGTGTTCATGATTTCACATTTCCTTTGAGTCCTTTCTTCAGTTTTACTACAACTGTCTTTTACATTTGAGAATGTTTTCAACTCACTTGATTTGATCTTACTTTATCATTGAATGTTTTCACTATTATGGGGCGTAGGGGAATTTTTGCTTTCATGTATGACGGGGATTTAAATGTTCTTGGTGTTTCTGACTTGTTATTTTTCTTATTTTTAGATTTAATTACTAGTTTTTATGCTTAGAGGTTTTTACTGTTATGTTTTTAAATTTCAAAGTTTACTCTGGATTTGGGAGAGGTCCTAGAGACTTTCTTTTTGATGTTTTTTCTCACATTCGCTAGGCTGAATGGTCTTTATAGTTTTGACCATTCTGTTATTGGTTTCATCATTTTTCTTTTTTGTTTTTCATTTGTGTTTCTGTTTTTCACTCTGATTGTGGCTTGATGGCCTTAAAGACAACTGTTATGGCTAATGAGAACCTTTGTGTAGTTTCTTGGAATGTCAATGGAACTAATAATGTACTTAAAAGAAAGAAAGTAAGTGTTTGCAATTCTGAATGATTTGAAAACTGATATTTGCTTTATGCAAGAAACACATCTTCTGGTTGATGAGATTTTGAAGTTGGAGAAGGAGTGGTTGGTTTGGCATTTGGCTCATCATTCTCGTCTAGATCAAGGGGGGTGGCCATTCTGATTCGCAATTCTTCCTATTAAAATCTTGAGAAATTGTACGGACAAAGGTGGAAGAATGATAACTTTATTGGTTGAGATTCAGAGGAGCAGATGACTCTTTGTAACATATATGCTCCCACAATAGATAATGGATCTTTTTTCAGGATGGTAGCCCAGACTCTCTTGGATTTGAATTCTCCTAACATCATTCTTGGTGGAGATTTCAATACTATCATTAATCCATTGCTAGATAGGAGTAGTGTCAGGAAATTGAATCAGAGTGATTTACATCATCAGGCTCTCTTGTCATTGTTGGAAGAGCACAATTTGAAGGATAATTGGCGCCTTCTCCATCCAGATAGTCGTGAATATAGTTTTTTTTTTCTGGTGCTCATAATATGTATTCACATTTGGACATGTTGTTGATGGGCGGGTCTGTGACGGAAAGTTTTGTTGCCTGTGATATTGGGAACATTTCAGTGAGTGAGCCCCGTGATGATGCACTTAAAATTCAAACATCATTTTCACAGATCATTCTCTTGGAAATTGAATACTTCCATTTTGTTGCATGATGAAATTTTGGAGAAGATTAAATCTGAGGCTGATTTTTTTTATTGTGGAGAATCGGTCTTATGAGGTTAGTATACAGAACACATGGGAGGCTTTCAAGTGTTGTATGCATGGGATTTGTTTGGGGTTATCGAGTGGAAAAAAAAAGAAAGGGGAGAGTATTGATGATAGACCCGTCAAGTTCAGCTAAATTGGCACTATTGAAAAAGATTAAAAGAGAGATGAATGATATGTTATCTTTAATGGCGGAACGTAGCTTGTTTTATTCTCATTTGAGAAAGGTGAGAAATGCGATAGATGGCTCGCATACAGATTGAAGCAGTAAATGACGGAGGCTGCTATTGCTTCCATCATAGATACTGATGGCAAGATTACATTTGACCCACATAAAATAAATTTGGTTTTCCATGACTTCTATGTGGATTTATATCGCAATGAAGCTGGGGTCAATAGTATTGGGAGTAATTTCTTTAGTAATCTTGAGCTTCCGAGAATTTCAGATGAAGAATGTCTGCTTCTGGCAACAGACCTATGGTTGATGAAGTGAAAAATGCAATTTCTAGATTGAATGTTGGTAAATCTCCTTGCCCTGACAGACTTAGTTGTGAATTTTATAAGATTCTTCCTGAATCAGCTCTGGAACCTTTGAGGGATATGTTCATTGCTAGTAAATCATCTGGGATGCTGCCTGTAAGCACAAGACATGCCCCTATATCTGTGTTTTTGAAGAAAGGGTAAGATGGAAACTATCTGGTGAACTATCGCCCTATCAGTCTCATCAATACTGATAATAAAATTTTGGCTAAAGTTTTGGCTTTGCGATTGGAATCATATCTTCCAAGGTTGATTGGTATAGAACAGTCTGGTTTTATGAGGAGTAGACGCACGTCGAGTAATATTAGACAATTGTTTCACACTATGGAGAGAGCTACTGAGATTGATTTTGATGCAGATGTCTTCTCCCTCGACGCAGAGAAAGCATTCGACCAGCTTAATTGGAATTATTTGTTTTCCATATTAAAATAAATTAATCTTGGGGTGGAGTTTATCTCATGGATTGAGCTTTTATACTCCAATCCGACGGCTGATATCAATACAAATGGAATCAAGTCTGAAGGGTTTGTTTTGGAAAGGGGAGCTTGTCAGGGATGTCCATTCTCTCCGCTTTTATTTATTCTGGCGATTGAACCGTTGGATGTCTTTCTGAAAAATGATCCTGGTTTGGAAGAAGTGAGTTGTTGGGGTATTACACAGAAAACATGGTTTTATGCGGACAATCTTTTGTTGGTTCTTAGGAATTTGGATGATTCCCTCCCATGTTTGATACAAACTTTGCGGGAGTTTGACACATCCTCTGGATTCAAAGTAAGCCGGTCTAAATCAGAGGTTTTGCCTCTTTCATGTTGTTGTAATTAATCTATGGTGACCGGATTAGGATTTAAATGGTGTGATTTACGACTGCGGTATTTAGGTATCTGGTTGACGTCCTCAGTTATGAGTATTGTTGGTGAGAATATGTGTGAGATTATTCTGGAATGTAGAATGGCATTTGAAAGGTGGACTCTTCTTAACTTGTCATTGTGGGGGAAGGTTAACGCCCTTAAGATTAATTTGACTACTAAGGTTAATTATGTGACAAGTATGCTGCCTTTGAAAATCAATAATCCCTACTGGAAAGATTTAGACCGTCTAATGCAAGTTTTTTTTGTGGGACAAGAAACCCCTGAGACTTAGCATTTGGAAACTGCAACTTCCAGTTCATGAAGGTGGACTTGGGGGTTCCTAATTTCAAGGCTTATCATTTAGCTTTTTCTTTACATTCATTCATTCACATTTTGAATGCAAATCCAGATCGCTGGGCTTTGGCGTAATCTACTGCCTTTGTTCCACTTGGACTAGAGGCGTTGTTGACCACTAATTCTAAGGATAGAGGATACAGATCATTTGTAACGGCATCTTTACGCACAGCTGGGAGTGAGCTATTGCCGCTTTTGGGTGTGAATGCATTCAGGTGTTTACGTGCGTCTATGTGGCTGAATCCTAATATTAGGGACAACAACAAACCCGTTTTTTGGCCTGATTGTTTTTTTGCTGGTATTAGAATGATTGGTGATCTTGGGAACGATGGTAGATGGATCTCTGCAAATAAGTTGAGGGAGAAGTGTGACTTTTGGGATTTGACGTTTGAAGAGGTCAATAGGCGACGTTGATTGGACTAATACAGTAGACTTGGATATTTTTCTTGTAACACCTGAGGGTGGCGGAGGTGATTTAGCAAGTAGAATTTATAAAATGATTGTGTCAAACTACCGTAATAATGATGCACTGCGGAATGTCTGGAGTTTGAGAATCGGCTCTGAAATCACACCTGATTGCTGGTGAAAGATTTGTAAGAATGTTTCCTTGTGCTCTTTGAACTTAGGCGAAAGGACACGTCAACTCAAAATTCCTAATCGAGTTTATTGGTGCCCAGAGAAGCTGAAATTGAGAGGTATGGTGGATAATGATGAATGTTGGGGCTGTAGACATGCAGTGGGTTCATTGGAACATATGTTGTGGAGTTGTGTCAGGGTTTCTGGATTCTGGTCTGAAGTTTGTGACGCTTGTACTCAGATTTCCGGTGGAGATCCCATTTTGGATTTCAAGACGATGATATTAGGTGATGACTCTGAGATTTGTGATATCAGCACTTCCCACAAAAAATGTCTTTTTAGGGGAGCCATCGTTGCCAAACGCTTTATACTTCGGGGGTGGAAGAGCAGGATTCCTCCTTCATTTGATGACTGGACAGAAGAAATGCACAAACTCTGAAGAACTGAAAAATTGATTTATGAACTGAAATGTAAATTGTCTTTTTATGACAAGATATGGGGAAAGTTTAATGATCTTTTTTAAACTTTTTCTTTTTTCCCCTCTGTTTTTCATTGAGTGAACTTGTATATACGCTGTTATGAGTTTGTGTGATGTTTTAACTTGTAAATATTCTGTAAATAAATAAATAATAGATTGAGAGCGTAGTGCCTATTTGCATGCATTCATCATGCTGGAAGCGGGGCCATCCCTGCTCCGAGCCTCCCCGCGGCTGAGAGGCTACCTTTGCCCCCCGCCGGGGACAGAGGTAAGGCTTTTATTTTAATTTGTCTCCCCTTTCCTCCCTCCTCCCACCTCCCTGCCCTCCCCACCCCACTCACCTTCTATGCCTTTGTCCCTGGCGGGGGACGATGGTAGCCTCCTGCCATGTGGAGACTCTGAGCGGGTCCATCCCCGCTCTGAGCCTCCACACGGCTGGAGGCTTCCATCATCCCCCGGCGGGGCCCCAGGTACGTTTTTATTTATTTATTTATTTATTTTCCCCTTCCCCTACCTTCCGCCCTCCCAACCGCGCT
Organism: Ambystoma mexicanum; assembly: GCF_040938575.1. Taxonomy (NCBI): domain Eukaryota; kingdom Metazoa; phylum Chordata; class Amphibia; order Caudata; family Ambystomatidae; genus Ambystoma; species Ambystoma mexicanum. The sequence continues at coordinate 1,076,661,926 of NC_090926.1, read as the reverse complement.
TAACTTTTTTTTCGGGAGCGGACGCGCTGGTAACGCTTCTGTTTCCAGCGCGTCCGCTCCCGATGGCCGCCATTGTCAAAACTGACTCCGATTTCCGATGGCCGATGGCCGAAAGGGAAAACTGATTCCGATTTCCCTTTCCCGGCGGCCATTTTCTTTGTCTTTTTTTTCCTAGCGTTTCGAGACCAAAAAAAAGCTTTTAGTGCCCCGGTCACATAGTTTTTGCGGGTTGGGCTACTAATAGCTATATGGCATATTGGTTTATTAGAGCTTGGCTGCCAGGTCTGTTAGAAAGGTTACCAGTAGGTCGTAAAGCTTTGTACATTCATTGGGAGGTTAAGATTAGCAGAGTAGAGTAGCTACTACACGGCCCCTGAGTGTCCAGTTCTGCTCTTAGTTTGCCAGGTGCGTATGGTTAGCAGGCCTGTACCTTCTTGGACTGGATGCACAGTGCATAATTGTATGGCCTCGATGAATTTAATGGGCTTTATTGCTGGTAGGGTTAAGAGTCTAGCACAATCATCCCTGATTTGTTTTATTAATGGTGATAGATAATTCTGGCTCTTAGAATGTGCGTAGTCCCTGTGGATGAGGTGATGAATGTATTCTGTCAGGTGCATGGGTGCTGCTATGATTCAGGTTTTAGGTCTGGCAGAGCCTCTAGCTGGTGGAATTCGATATTGTCCGGTTTGAAGGTCTAGGACCGTGTCCGTAAATAGCTGCGTACCACGCCTAGTGTCGGTCGTGGTGGTAGTCCGGGATCACTGAATTTCCTAATGTGTTTTTAGCTGAAGAGCCAGGTTTTGAATGCCTTCTGGAAAGCCATGTAGCCTTCGCTGTGTCTACTGCGGGGAGGCAGAGAGTTCCACAAAGTTGGTGCCAGGGTTGAGTAGGCCGACCCTCCGATCCTGGCCAATTTGGGGGTTGGGACCACTAGGAGGAGGGCGGTGCTAGACCCCCAAGGGTGTGAGTCAGGTGGTAAGCGTAATCATTTCTTGTAAGAATTTGGGGTCTGGTTTGTGCACTGCTCGGTGGGTAATACATAGGAGTTTGAAAGTGGCCCTGCATCCAATATGGAGCCAGTGTGGGGTGTGGAGAGCCAGAGAGATGTGGTCCCTTCTTCCCAATGCGAGAAGCAGTCTGGCAGCCAAGTTTTGTACTCTTTGGAGACCTTTTTGCACTATTCGTTTTTTCGACTGGGGAGCATGTTTGTTATGACGTAGCTTATAAAGCTTTTTATGCTGCTCCTTTACTCCAGCATGCTATTTTCTTGCTAGTGCTAACGCTTTGGATTCGTATGGAATCTGACTGCTTTTTGCACCAGCTGGATTCCATTGCAAACACCGTCATCCATACATAGGTGGCAGGTAATGCTTACTCAATTTGCGCTATAAAGTGATAAATTAAGGTGTACAGGCGATTACGCCCACGTTTGCATCTTTTTGTTTTGTAGTTCATAGTGCAAATTACTAAAATTGCTTGCCAGAGACTTATTTGCATGTAAGGGCAAACGTCACAGGTCCCCTTCGGGCAATTAACGTTTTTAAGCAAACAGACCCTACATATTTATAAAAACTCTGAAAGCACAGTACTTTTAACTTCAGGATGTGGATAACAGAGGTAGAATGGCCTTATGTTGGCTTAACATGATTCTTTAATTTATTTATATTGTCAGGTTGTTTTACCATGGGATTTGTGCAACCTATGTTGTTTTGATGCTGGAGTTGTCGAAATGTGTTGTTTGGTTAGGAAATACTCTGTCAGATGATGCTATACCAGGTACCAAATTCTGAAACTTCCCTTCTGACTGCCAATCGTCCTACATGGTATTATGGTACAATGCAGCTAGATAAGGACACACAACCATGTACCAAAGCGGTACCTCCATGCTGCCAACTACCATCGTTTTGTATTTAAAATATATCATGTTTTCGTGAAATTCTACTTTACCAATGTGCACTAAATGATCCCATTGGTTGCTAATTTAACACTACTTCCCTAGAATATTGCTTTGGGAAAACGGGAATGGAGCATTTTGTCTTCAGGGGATGTGTGTGAGCACTCCAGTGTGTACCTGCACCTTTCACCCGCTGGCTTCGAACCTGTATATGTTATGTGCAGCCCTCCAGAGCAGTTATCTCTACCGGGGCCCTTCTGCTGTCGGGAGGCATGTGGCTGGTGCTGGCCTTGTCTCAGTTGGAGGAGTAGGTGCCGTCTCCTGCTCGGTAAGCTGAGGAGGTGTAAGAACTCACGCTCCTTCAAGGGGCCAAAGCAGAGTTCTAATTTCAAAAACCTTGACGTTCCAGCAAGGGTCACTTGTGACAACACATTGGTGGCAGCAAACTAAAGGGGTATTGGCTGGCAAGCGCTAAACCTGTTTGTGTGGCGGCACCTGCCTTGGCACAACATGTGGACTCTCCCTTCCCTCACTCCCCATGCCAAGTAGGCTATGCCCAGAACTCAGTGTTGGAAACGTTATCCCGGAGTGTGCAGGAAGACCAGAGGGGGTGGGAGGATGTGCCAACCCTCTCCCGTCAGTGCGTGTAACTGGCTAACTTTTTAAATAGTTATTGTTATATGGTTAAACAAACACAAGTTAAATGTAACCTTTAACATCCCTAAATTCAGTCCATAAAAAGAAAAGGCAAGAAAATAGAGCCCCATAAATAACAAGTTCACAATTCATAATTCACAATTACATATGAAAAAAAAGAAAAAATGATACATAATTATACTCAAATCATGGTTTAAAAGAAGGAGAAATCAATTTCATAGCTAGGTCTATCAAAAGAAACATTTCATTCATTTCCACTTTTTATTTCCATCCTTTCTAAGCTCATGCAGAATTAGTAGAAATGGGTGTAAGGTGAGTGCTAAACCAGTTTAAAGGAGATTTTGTATCGTGCTGTAGTTCGAGTTGCAATGACCTAAAAAAAACACAACTGCCAATACCGGATCGCTTGTCCTTCCAGCTAGGCAGCACTGCCAGACCAATTGTTCATCAGCCAAAGCAAACGGTCCTGCACATTCTTTCAGTCAATTCCACATATGCCCCAGTACTGCAGGGCAGCCGATGCTTCAAAGATTCACAAAGATCCTTTGCATTCCAAAATCTACAGTATGCCAATTCTGCTTGGAACATACCATATTTAACCAAGATCTCCTTAGTAAGAACCAGATTCCATCTAAACCGAAGGAATAGATGTCTGGTACTCCTCTCTGGATAGATTACAAGATTACAATGTAAGGAGCTAATGTACCCAACTTTTTATGTTCACTACACAAGTGATTAAGTGATACGTACGCATGCTGTCGGAAACGGCCCTTTCTGGTACGGCTTGACGGCTGAACGAGCAGATGGATGCTTGTTGTTGGGTCCCTTCCTCTAATTTGTCTCAGAGTGCGGTCTGGCTCCACCCGAAAACTCCTTGAACACAGAGCGGGGTGCAGTGCAGGTGTTGCACAGTGGAGTGGGAAATATCTGGCCCAATGTGAAGGCGGTGAGGGTGCGCCTTGAGGGCCATAGCGGTGCAACGCTTTGTAAGCATGGCTAATGCGAGGATCGTTGGGTACCTAAGGTGCTGATATAGCCGTCCTGGGCTAATCTGGCTCTGCCTCGTGGAATGGTTTGGTGCCTGCATGGAGAAGTCCTGTGTGCCTGGCAATGTTGCGCACTCTGAAAATAGTAGGGCAGATTGTTTGTCTGTCCCTTTATCTATACCCAATATGCCCACCACCAGAGCTAAAGCAAAAACAATGTCCATCACTGGAGCTAAAGCCAAAAAACCCTGTTGGTGGCATTAAATACAACCCCTCTCTCTATAAATAACTGCTTAACGGAAGGGCTGGCCTTGAGTGCCCAAAGAAGGTTAAAGGAATAGTGCCCTCAAAATATTATTGTCCCGCGCGTTCGGGCATGTTGTTATAAGCATACGTTGATCGATTGTGAAAACATTTCCTAAGCACTGTACCTTAGTTTTCCTCACTTTTACACATGCAAATTCAGGCAGTCGGCGCAGCCATCTTGTGCTAATCTTATCTGTTGCCACATCGCCCTAAGGGGAATTGCCCTTGCGGCACTAAATCATATTTCCCACCCCTGAAGTTGACATCACTAGACACGTACGGGCAATTTCACAATGCGAATGCATATCTCGTGTCATCGTTCTCCTTGCGCCAGCTAATGACGCGTCTCCATGGAAATGGCAGGACGCCTCTTTCCTCATTAAGTACAAACAGACCGCTTCTCATCAGACAACATCAGAGTTGCTTTTTCAATCGTTTCACTGTCTTTTTTTGTGTATCCTGTGGCTAGTTCTGCGCTGTTCAACTATCTTCGTTACACGTAACCCGTGCAAAAAGATACTAGTCCTATCATTACTATCTATTTTAATTTTGTTGTTAAATGGCAACAATACAGCCCTACCAGTATGAGCCGGAGTATTCCGAGGCCGAATTAGTCGAAAGAGAAAGATGCAGAAACAATGGGGCTTCGGACGACAGTTGGGAGGACGAATCACCAGATCAAGAGCCTGAGCCTAGTCGCATGGAAGATATTTCCACCTGGTGTACCTGCAATTGGTGCAAGGCCATGGCAACCGAGGAGGAGAACTGCTGCTGCAGAGAAAACTCTGGATGTTTGGACTACATATCGGAAGACGAGACACGGCCGCAGTGCGTTACAGAGCTGCATGACTTCAGGGCAGCCTGCCTCACAAGGTCCGTGTTGAGGATTATGATGGTGCTTATGCACGAACTTCACGCAACAGTTCGCCCTCGCAATCCAAGTAACGAGTAAGTATACTCTAGATTTGATGTCACTTAGGCCACTAACATTTCATGGTTGTTTCCTATATTGTCGTAACTTTGATCTATCACTGCCAAAAGAATATAGTCTTGCAATTCTATACATTGCTCGTGATGTGGGGAAATCTTGTGTCTTTCACGTACAACCAAGAAACAATATTTCAAAGGCATTGTGTCCTCCGACGTATTCCTTATCTTTGATATAATCCATTCCAGCTTGCTGGCCTCAGAATTTTTTTCCAGTAGAGGGCGCTGCGTGTCGACGTCCCTCGAGTCGGTGTCCCTCGACAGCCTCGGTATCGGCGCCGACATCATCATGAGTACAAATAGACTCGCGCAGCGTCTGTTGCTCAGTTCCTTTTTTCCACGCTTCGTGAGCCGTGGAAACGTAATGCTCGGTTCCTTTCTTCATAAAAATCTTCTTATTCTTCGAAAATACTAAATTTACACGATGGCATCTTCATCCGAACCATCGACTCCACAGTCCGGTTTAAAATAAAGTCGCGACTGTGGGACGAAAATGTCTTTAACGGATCCTCACAGGATCTGTTTGTGGTGCCTGGGATCGGAGCACCATTGTTCTCCCTCTTCTTCTTCCTCTAGTTCCCCGGAAAGGGTCACCTGCCGCACGAAACACAGCTCTTTGGCTAAGTGGGAGGAATTCCGTAAAAAAATGCTCAGCGTTTTCGAGAAAGCTGCCTCGACCCCCTAGGAGAGGTCTAAAGGTGATAACCTGGGTGAAAGACCCGAAAAATCAAAACGCTGTGAGTCGTTGAACCCGGCAAATAAAAATATTCGAGAGCGTCATGAACCCTTGAGTAAGGGCAATAAGATTCCTTCGACACACAAATTTGCGTCATCGACGCCATAATCGAAGGGACCTTCGACGCATAAATCTGCCTCATCGACGCCGTCTTCGACTCCGATGAAGGATAAGTCTAGAACTGCCTCGACGGCACAGGCACCCGAGGTGTCGAAAGCCCCGACCATGACGCCGAGAGTTCCATTGACAATCTCGACGACGCTGAGTAGGATTCCGATCCTCTCGAGTTCGAGGCCTTTTCAAATTGAGTTGTTGGGTAAGCATGCGGCGCAAGGAATTAAAGAAAGCAGTAATGCAGTCCCCAGTGAGATATTGTTCTTTAGTGAAAAGAGTACATGAAAAAAAGTTTAATCTAAAGTGATACTGATAAAAATCTGACAATATATAAAGAGAACAAGTAAAGAAAGGTTGCAAGCAGTAACATTACTTTAGAGAAAAAGGTGAATAAGGCCTGAAGGTAAATCTAGAGAGACACTGAGCAAAATCAGAGAGAGAATAAGTAAAGAACTGTTTGCAAGCAACTCTGGGGAGACTAGGCTGATAGTTAAGTCGGCATATTTGCATGCTAGGTTACATTATATGGAATAAGGAAATAGAGGAACACTCGCAGAATTCCACAGAAGAGGTTTTAGTCAAGCAACTGCAGGAAAAGACTTCTGAGAAGAGATGAGTCAGAGTATTTAACATTCCATTCCGGAGAATAACCTCCAAGCTTGGGGCAGAGGTAGTCGGGTAACCAAGGGAATTAAGGAATAAAATAAAGGGGAGTAACTATGAAAAAGTAAATGAATAACCATAGATGTATTTATTTGCAGGCTTCCGGGAGGTGCAAGGCTCTAGAGAAGAGGCCTTCGGAGGAGACCTATCCTTTTGTTGTTTTATTCACTTCCCCTTTCCTCCCTGGGCTGGTCACCTCAGTAGTTGGAATCTAAAGATTGCTGGGAGGACCGGACGAAGGGGTGGAGTCATCGTCTGCTCCTGCAGGATTATGAGCTGGGACCTGATAGTGAGCATCTGGACCATGAGGTGAAGAAGCTGAAAATGGTGGGGGAAGCACCTCATTTACAATGCATCTTCACCATCAAAGCCGCTAATGCCCTTTGGTCCGTGCCCCCACTTTTGCACTCCAGTGGGCAACCAGCTAGCAAACATTGTAGACCAGTGGAAGACCATCACTACTGGCCTTCCCAAACGTCTAGTCAAGGGTGGCCTTTGTTTTATCGTATTTGAGTGGCAGTGCTGCGGACTGGTCGGAACATTTAGTGAGCTAGGACGACCCATTACTGCAGGATTTAGGGGGTTTTCAACAGGAGATGGAAAAACTATTTGATCGACACTTGCACGGGCAAGCTTTAGATAACGAACTCCTGTCCCTCGGTCAAGGAAATCAAGATTTGATGACTTTATTGCCGCTTTTAATAGACTTGTCATTGAAGCAGGACGGCCTGAAGATAAAAGAACCACATTGTTTCACCAGTTCCTACGAGGACACCTGAAGGATGTCTTTGATCGAGTGGTAGACCCACCTAAAGACTGTGCAGAGTTTATTAATCTTGTGGTGCAGTTGGATCATATATTGCAGGATCGAAGAACAGATCGAAATAGATTTGAAAACCATACCGTGTACGTACGCTCAAAAGACAGTGTTCAACGTTCACCAGACAATACTACAGAACCCATGCAGATTGGGGGAGTGCAACCCCCTTTAACCAAGATTGAAAGAGACAAAAGAAGGCAGCTACAGTTATGCCTGTATTACGGTAAATCAGGTCAATTCCTCCAAGAATGTCCAGTGAAACCTCCAAGGAAGGTAGTAGGCGCTACAGAGAAAGAAGATGATGGGAAGGAGTCGGAAAACTACCAGGCCCGGCAAGCGAAGCGGTCCGTTTGTCGAGCGAGAAGGATGAGTCACAGACCTCACATTTTGCTCTACCAGTAATCTTGATTAATCATCAATGACCGTCGTGGATATGCGTATAGGGAGACAAAGTAGTAAAGCAGGTACTAGAGGTGTGTGGTGTAAACACTCTCAGTAAAACATTAGGAGGGACCAAAAAAGGTTAAAAAAGCCAATATCAAATTTTAATAATCAACAGTCCGTCAAGATTAAAACATCAATTAAATAAATAGATCAAAAATACCGACATTGTCAAGTCCCATGTAGAAAGCAGCAATAGGAAATACATAACAGGCTCTGAAGGCCAGATGAAAGTGGTGTTACATCAAAAATACGACCACTGAGGGTACTTTTCAACCTAAATAACAAGGTACCCTTCCAAATATGGATAAATGTGTCATAAATTATAATCTCTGTTTACAGTTCAGAGATACGTCTCAAATTGCCATAGAAGCCTATATAGACAGCAGAGCAGTTGAAATTTACATAGATTAAGATCTGGCAGTTGAAATGGGGCTTCCCCTATGCACAAAATCAACAACCTAAAAGGTAACTACTGTTGATGGTACAGAAATAGCCTCTGGTCCAGTAACCCAATGCACAACAGAATTAACCCTTCTGTGTCAGGATGGACATCAAGAAGCTATCGGGTTTTACCTCATTAAAGCTCCTCAATTCCGGTTGAATTTAGGGATGCCATGGTTAGTAACTCACAATCCTTACATAGATTGGCGTGCAAAGAGATTGCCTTTTTTGACGAATGTGCTAGCACTTGCTACCCAAAAACTATACCACAATCAAATCCAAAAGTATCTGTTCCAGGAATAGCGTTGGTGGTTGTGGGAGCAATGGATACCTTACCAAGAGAATATCAAGATTTCTGGATGTTTTTCAGAAGGAACAGACTAACAATTTACTACCACATAGACCCTAGAAACTGTCAGATCGACCTTATAACTGGCGCACAAATTCCGTATGGTCGAATTTATGCACTCACTGAAACCGAAAATCTCCACTTTAAGTCCTACCTGGACCTATACCTGGCAAATGGGTTTATCCGCCTGTTTAAATCACTGGCACCCTCCCCCTTATTCTTCGTACCAAAGAAGGAAGGAGATTTGAGAACTTGTATCGACTACCACGCACTTAACGAAATCACAGTAAAAAAACGCTATCCTCTGCCTCTTATCCCGGAACTTCTGGACCAAGTCAAGGATGCCAAAATCTACACCAAATTAGACCTTAGAGGAACATATCACCTCGTAGGTGTGATAATAGGGGATGAATGGAAAACCGCATTTCGCACCAAGTATGGCCTGTATGAATATCGGGTAATGCCTTTCGGGCTTTGCAATGCTCCCGCAGCATTTCAGTATTTCATGAATGACGTATTACGAGAATTAATCGATGTCTGTGACCTGGTATATATTGCTGACATCCTGGTGTACTCTTTCTCTGAACAAGATTACATCAAACATGTTCGCTCAGTCCTTGCAAAACTTCGCCAGCACAATCGTACGTGAAACTCGAAACATTTTCCTTCCATGTCACTGAGGTTGAGTTCCTCGGTTTTGTCCTCACGCCAAAAGGAGTCAGGATGGATATGCACAAAGTAGATACCATCCTTAATTGGCAGTCACCTTCATCGCTCAAAGGAATCCAAAGCATGCTCGGCTTTGTGAATTTTTATCGCTGATTCATCTCAGGTTTCTCACAGATAGTGCACCCAATCACTTTGTTACTACGAAAAAACAAGAAATTCCAATGGTCTGAAGAAGTGGAACAGGCCTTTCAGGAACTCAAGAGACGATTCACCTCTGCGCCGATATTACGAAATCCTCACCCAGACCTCCCCTATGTAGTGTAAACGGATGCCTCAGGCGTGGCTATGGGAGCCGTTCTCTCTCATAGAGATCCAGAAACGGGCCAATTGCATCCTGTGGCCTTTAGGTCACGTAAATTCTCAACACCAGAACCTAACTATGCCATCACAGACAAAGAACTGTTAGCAATAAAATCAGCCTTCAAAGCCTGGCGGCAGTATCTATTAGGTGCCAGACATAGCATCACAGTAATCACAGATCACCGGAACCTTCAATACCTAAAGTCAGCAAAGGCTCAATCTTCACGACAACTGCGATGGGCTTTATTCTTCGCAGAATATGATTATGTAATCACATACTGACCGGGAGTTTGGAATGGTAAGGCTGATGCCTTATCTCGCATGGGGTTGAAGAAAAAACAAACATTACCCCGGACCCTATTGCCATCTTTCCAAGTGACAAATTATTGGGACTTACTACCACATTGACTCTAAGCGAGTGAACCTCAAGATCAGATTCAACTCTTAATGAACCCCGAGTCCTTACAAAAATGGAACACCCGAAGTGAACATCATACAGTGCTGGATGGATTCCCCTACTTCAGAGGGCGACCATATCTACCAAATAAAGAACTGCAAGAGTTGGTCATATCTGATTATCACGATTCCTTGATTGAGAGCCATCCCGGAATTGCTAAGACTCTAGCCAAGGTTAAGCAAAATTATTGGTGGGCCAACCTGGCGTAAAGACATTGCTCAATTCATTCTATCTTGTGGGGTATGCGCACAGAATAAATCTCAAAAGCAGAAACCAGCTGGCCTTCTACAACCACTGGATATTCCACCGGCTCCCTGGCATACTCTCTCCCTTGATTTTTTTTTACAGACCTACACCCCAGTCAAGGATTTGACACCATCCTAGTGGTGGTAGACCTGTTCTCCAAAATGGCACATTTCATTCTGTTCAAAGGACTGCCTAACGCTACCGGTTTGGCTAAGATATTTCTTGAACAGATTATAAAATTGCATGGTTTCCCTTCAATCCTGATCTCAGATTGAGGAAGTCAATTTGTGCCTAATTTCTGGAAGAAATGTTGTAAAATGGCACAAATCGACATTCGATTACCTACTAGCCATCACCCTCAAACGGATGAACAAACAGAAAGAACAAACCAGACATTAGAACAATATCTATGTTGCATGCTGCATCAAGTGGAAGAGATTTGGAAGGACTTATTATGGATAGCGTAATACGCATACAACAACTCCATACATACCAGCACAGGACAAAGCCTTTTCTACACAATATACGGTAGACACCCACGTACCTCTGAACTAGACTCCCCCCACGGTCTTAGAAATGCCAGCGGTCAAGACCTTGCACACAAGTATAACTTCAGAAAGGCAACCGAACAATTAAAGCAAGCCAAAGAAAGACAAAAGAAATGTTCTGACCAACATCGAAAGAAAGCTCCCGATTACCAAGTTGGGGACAAAGTTTGGTTGCCATAAAAACATGTGCCCATAAAAGGACCCCGGAGCTTTCGTCCAAGGTATCTAGGACCCTACACCATCAAATCAGTGATTAATCCAGTGGCCGTCAAATTGGCCTTGAAGAAGAGGGTGAGGAGGGGACCACATATTATAGTAGTTGCTTATATTAAAAAAATATACTAAATTCACTATACAGTAAGTTGATCATAATGTTCTCGCCTGGAGCTGCCAATTCAAAAACGGTCCTGTGGCACTAGGACCTAATCAAACAAAAAACTTCCAAGAAACAAAGTGAAACCACTTTGCTAAGAAAGGCGCATCTCAGTTAGCCCCAAATAGGTTGCTAATCTTTAATATATTAGAGATTAGATTTCCAATTTATATTATAAAGGTAATGAATTTTAAAGAAATATTTTCCAAAGAAATATCTTAGCAGGAATTGTTTAATTCACATTCCTGTAATATTTGCCGCCAAAATTTGTTCATGTAAATCACACAATGAGTTTGCATCTCAAATTGTCCATAATGCTCTAGTGCCAATGCATTTCGGAATTAATCCTTCTTCAAGGCGGTATCATAGCAACAAACAATTGCTGCGGTCACGCTTTGTGCACAACAGAAGCTTAATCGTGTTGTATCCTCGCACAATACCACGATTTCAGCGTTCGGCATGACCAAGTCATGCTATATTAATTGTTTGTTGCTATGATACCGCCCTGAAGAAGGATTAATTCCGAAATGCATTGGCACTAGAGCATTATGGACAATTTGAGATGCAAACTCATTGTGTGATTTACATGAACAAATTTTGGCGGCAAATATTACAGGAATGTGAATTAAACAATTCCTGCTAAGATATTTCTTTGGAAAATATTTCTTTAAAATTCATTACCTTTATAACATAAATTGGAAATCTAATCTCTAATATATTAAAGATTAGCAACCTATTTGGGGCTAACTGAGATGCGCCTTTCTTAGCAAAGTGGTTTCACTTTGTTTCTTGGAAGTTTTTCGTCAAATTGGCCTTACCACAAAGCATGCAAATTCATCCGGTGTTCCACTTATCACTTAAACCTGTTCAGCCTGGGACCCGAGTCAAGACACCACCAAAACCAGTGCTGGTCGATGGAGAGCATGAATTTGAAGTTAAAGGCATCCTGGATTCAAAACGTACCAGATCCAAATTATACTATTTAGTGGATTGGAAAGGGTACAGGCCTCAAGACAACACATGGGAACCAAGTGAACATTTCCAAGCACCGCGTTTGATTAAGCGATTTCACCAGAATCACCCCACCAAACCAGGACCGGACAGGAAGAATACCCTGGGAGTGGCCTTGGGTGGGGGTGGGGAGAGTGCTTTCATGACCACTATTAAGGGCCACAAGTTGTGACACAAGCAAGCACCCACAATAGCCCTAAGGGCCTTAAAACATCTGCAAAAGGGCTCCTGGAGCCATTCCTGGCGCATCTGGTGCCAGGCTCATATGCTGTAAGGAAGACACATAGCAGGTTTGCTTTCAATTATAAACATGGGAGCTTTAAATCCAACATGGAGGCCACTGCATAGCTCATTTCTTAAGAATCAAGCCATGCGGTCTAGTGCTTTGGGTGTGGCTGGGCCTGGAACTACTTTGCCTGGAACTACTTTACCTGGGCTATTTAAAGCACACCCAAACAGCAGAACATGTTTCGCGTTATTCTGCATCTAGCAGCGTGACGCTCACCGTGTTCAGCTCGTGGTCTTCCTCAGCTCCCTGCAGTCCTGCAAGAACAAGATTACTCTGCCTTACCTGTGAGTACACGATCCAGCATCCAGCATCTCAACCATCCTTCGCTGGAAGACCGCAACCTGTGGAAATAAAGAGAGAAGAAAAGCATCAACATCACTCACCTGTGCGTACTAGCTTGAGGAATTCCTGCAATCCGCTGTCGCAGCCTCCGCTCGAACATCGCAACCTGAAATAACAAGAAAGGGAATAATATTAAAACGCGCGCGGTTTCAGAACATCGAATTTCATTATTCTTACCTGAATTCCGTCGCGCTACGTTGCACTTCCATCCAGAACACCACAGCAGCATCCTGCAAGGGAAAGGGAGAAATAGTCAGGTTTGCTTTCAACATTTAGCAAACGCGCTGCGCTCTATGCATTACTTACCTTAACGGATTCCTGGGCCCAGGTTTCATCGTCCTCTCGTCCACTCGTAGCTCCACGGTGGCCTGTGAGGAGAAGAAGAAGAGAACACATGTTAGCGCGGTGTTCTTTTATTGTATATTTGAAGCTATCGCTTTCTCTTACCTAAAGCGTGCATCTCCATCCGGCACGCCAGCACCAAAAGACTTTCACACCTGTAAGGAAGGAAATAAAGACATTAATGAAACTTCTGCAAACCACCATATAAGAGCAGACAAAGACTGATAAAACATCAAAACTACCTGTCTACAGCAGACTTGAGGTCACAGCAGGCCTGGACCCGAAGGAAGGTGCACTGCACCAGTGAAGTAACTCGGTCGGAGCACCAGTAACCACTAAGCGCCCCTGCACAAGAAACGCAGGACGGATAGCTCACCATACTTGAAAATAAGGTGAGAAAAGACTCGTTGGGAGGGGGATCGGTTTGAGGGAGGTGGGAGATTCACCCACTAAAGACAGTTATTACAAATCCTCCCTCCTGTATTGTAGATTCAGTATTTCAACGTCGGGCAACTACTTATCTAGGGTTCCAGACCTCAGAGCTTTCCAGACGCCCCCAGGGATATCAGGTGAGTGTAACATGTTGCAGACTTCAGATGAGACCTCTTCAGGAGTTTCTGGGTGCACAATGGCTGGAGATCACTGGCACTTGGATGGACACGGTTGTTCTCAACCTGGAGTTCCGAAAAACTCTTTGATGGTGGGGGCGCGCCCACATATCATGAAAAGGGGTCCTTTCCAGATACCTCCATTCAGGGCCACAATTACCACAGATGCCTCCCTGGAAGGGCCGGGGGCTGACATCGGACAGTCCCACGCCAGAGGCCTCTGGCTACCGGAAGATAAGGACCTCCAAATCAACTTCCTGGAACTCCAGGCAGGCTTCTATGCACTCAAGTCGTTGCTACCTCATCTGAAGGGGGAAAGGGGTGCACATCTTCACAGACAACACCACCACCATATTGTACGTCCGGAAGCAGGCTGGGACGCGCTCTACCGCGCTTTCTCAGGAGGCCCAGGCCCTGTGGCACTAGACCATCCTTCAGGGCATGTTCCTCATACCCTTTCACTTGGCAGGCATCAAGAACACCATTGCAGACTTGCATGGCAGGGAGCTGCGGGGTCATGCCACGAATTGGAGCTGTAGCAAGTGCAAGTATCCTGTCTCTTCAGCTAGTGGGGTCGGACCCAAATCAACCTCTTTGCAACAGCGACCAACTCCAAGATTAAATAAATATATAAAGTGTAGTGGGATAAGGGGCTAAAATGGGGCGGTATGGGTTGGCTTTAAAAGGGTGGAAAAGGTGGGGTTTTGGGGGAGGCACCCTCTAAACTCCCCCAAAAAAAAGAAATTGGCTGTTTTTCGATGTTTTGTCCACTCTGTTATATACCACTCTGTTTTTGTGGTCAGTAAGATCACGTATAACAGCTCTGTCCATCCGGCTACCTCCACTTCCCAACCTTCTCGTCAGAGAAGACTGAACAATACTGCACCGCAACCCAGCGTTGCTGAGCCTCATGGCCTGGCTCCTGCAGCCATAGAGTGCGGACATTACGGTCTCCCACTGGAAGATTCCGGCCAAGGCTAGGGCTTCCTCAACACTGTCATGCTACGGTCTTAAGTGGAAGCCCTTCACAGGACTCAGAAGATTACTCCACTGTGAGTCACAGCTCCACAGCTCTTTCCGTATTTGCTTTCCCTGGCAAAGGCTGGCCTGGCTCATGCCTCGATCAAGGTGCATCTGGCTGCCATAACCCTTTACACCAGGACGCCTGATAAGCCATCTTCGTGGTCCCGCAGGCTTGTCAAGGAGTTCCTCAAAGGCCTCTTCAGGACTTTTCCACCAGTGAAGGATCCTGCTCTAGCTTGGGAGCTCAACACCTTTTTGACTAAACTTTTTCTCAACCAATGCATCAGGCCCCTTTGAAGTTTCTCTCATGGAAGCCTACTGTTTTGGTGGCCAGGCAGATCGGGGAGATACAGGCCCTCTATTGCTGTACTTGTCTTTCCACACTATGAGGGTGGTGCTGCAGACCCACCCCACCTTTATGCCGAAGATTCCGTCAGAAGTCCAGCTCAACGAGCCTTTGTTCTGCCAGTCTTATTCCCGAATCCTTCTACACCGGCGTAAAGGACGTTGAATTTGCTGGTTATTGCTCATGCCTTGAAGATTTATGTGGCACGCACAAAGGATTTCTGTAATGTCTCTCAACTGCTTATTAATTTAGGACCTGTGAATCATGTGAAGGCCCTGCTTAAGGCTTCCATATCCAGCTGGCGCTCCAGCTGCATCGTGCACTGTCATCATTTGGCTAACAGACCTCTTCCAGGTTGGTTGAGAGCTCATTCCACCATAGCCATCGTAGCAACAACTGTATTTCTCTCTGGTGTTCCCCTGCTTTACATCTGCAGGCATGCTACGTGGAGGTCCACCCACGCCTTCACGAGATTCTACTGCATCGACAGGGATTCCATGGAGGAGACCCGGGTCGCCCAAGTAGCGCTATGCAACCTGTTTGTTTGAAGTGAGTCTGTTCCAGGGGTAAGTGCATTGCTTCTTTTGAGCCTTGCCACCTCCCGTGGTTATGTAAATGTACTGCTAGTTAATCGTATTCATGAGCATGTGAATCCATGCCAGACCTCATGCTAGTGAAGGAACAAATTACGTACCTGGAACTCCTTTTCGAGGGGATTGGGTCCTCCGACGTATTCCATATTTATGACATGTAATCACCACAGCTGTGCTGCTTCGGAAACTTTTTTCGGCATCTGCGTCCTGCATCGATGCGCCGTCGGCGAGGACCTCCTCTGATGTCATCCGATGTGATAAGTAGGACGAACGACGACCGTAGCCTCAGTTCCGTTTTTTCCGCGAACGTGTTGCTTCGTGAATCTCGGTTACGCCTCGACTCTTTGGAGTTCTGTTCTTTTCGGTTCTTCGAACCTGTTCGTTTTTCTGAGAAAATCCTTTGTGTGAAGATGTCTTCTACTTCGTCTTCAACCCCGCGTCCGGGCTTCAAGAAGTGCGGCGAGTGTGGGTCCAAGATGTCGGTGACAGACTCGCACGACGCCTGCCTCTGGTGCCTCAGGGAGGCCCACGACACGGATGACTGTATCGACTGCCAGTCGCTCACGTCCAAGGCCTTACGGGAACGTAAGAAGTTGTCAGTATGTCGGGTGTCCAAGCGCCGGAAGTCAAAGTCTGCAGGGCTTTCGACGGATGATTCGAGAGGTGACTCTCCGCGTCATCATCGGAAGTCTTGTGGGTCTCCTTCTAGGAGTCGGTCTCGCCACTCCTCATCCTCTTCGAGGCATTCTTGGAAGTGCCGACAGCGGTCGTCTTCCAGGTCCTCTTTGGAGGACTATGCCCGGCACGTCGCTTACCCCACCAGCCGTGCGGCGCCGGAGGAATGGGCTTCCTTCGGGAAGAAAATGCTGGCGATTCTTGAGTCGCAGGGTACTAAACCGTCCGCGCCCCGAGTGGGGTCGGCCGTGAGAGGTCGAGAGACACCACTCGCAAGAGTGGTCGGCACGAGCCACGGGAGAGGTCCCGTTTGGACAAGGGGACTCGTTCTCGACGTACCCATTCCAGGTCCCGGTCCTCGACGCGTTCGAGACCGTGTGCACCTGTGATGTCTTCGAGGAAGACATCGGCGCCTGAGGCGTCGAGGGCGTCGACAGGCTTTCTCGAGGCTCCGGCTTCGAGGAAGTCATCGGAGCCGTCGACGCTCAGGTCGTCGAAGGACACGCTCGGAGCTCCGGCTTCGAGGACTGTGGCGACGCCGTCGATGCTGGCGGCGCTGCATCTGACGTCGACGCCGATTTACTCGACGTCGACGCCGATCCTCTCGGCGCCGATGCCTGTTCTCTCGACGCCGGCGCCAATTCGCTCGACGCCCTCGATGCCTTTCAAGGCCGGGGTGTCGGAGGTACCCCGTGGCAAGGGGGAACCCCCTAGGAAGGCACTGGTTAAGAGCAAGCACTCTCGGGTGCCTTCTTTTCGCCACCTGGAATATATTTCGGAGGTGGATGAGGATTCCGATGGCCTGGTTCCTAGTCAGGTTCCAGATTAAATGGTCTCGGGCCATAGTCAGTTTGACGATTTGAGGCAGTCACTGCATGATGCCAGTGGACTGGACACCTCGCCGGAGGTAGAGTTTTGTAGGCCTGAGCCTGGCTCTCATGCCGATTCCTCGTACCGGCGCCTTATGGCTAGGGTTTCCGAGTACTTGGGATGGTCTGCTCCCCCAGGGGAGTTTGTGTAGGATGATCTCACGGACATCCTTGATGTTGGTCCCCCAACTGACCCGGTACTGCCGTTTCATATGGCTCTACAGAGAAGGGTGGTGGCGGCTTGGACTGCTCCGGAGAGTCTCCCGGCAGTGGGCAGGTCCTTGTTGCGAAAATACCGTCCAGCCAGTAGCGACCCCTGCTACTTGGCCAGGCACCCTACTCCGGAGAGTTTGCTGGTGCAGGCGGCCACGGCCCCGTCAAAGCAGGCGTCATACCCTACCATCCCTCCTGATAGGGACGACAAACGTTTTGATGGCTGGGAGAAGAAAGTGTTTTCTTCTGGTGGTATGGCGCTTCAGGCGGGCAACTCCATTTGTGGCTTGTCTCGTTTCACACACACTCTGTGGAACTGTGTTGCGTTAGCGGCTGAACATATTCCCGAAGGGGACGAACGGGATGGTTTCCTTGCTATGGTCCAGGATGGTAAGGATGCCATGTGTGAGTCCGTTCAGTCGGGTTTGGACATAGCTGAATGCGTCAGCAGGTTCATGGCGGCGAGCACCGTGATACGCAGGTTTGCGTGGTTGCGGAAGTGGGGATTTGCTCCTGATGTGCAGTCCAGGCTCCTCAACATGCCCTTTGACGGTGAACACATTTTTGGCAGCAAGGCTGACGAGAGCCTTGAGAGGTTGCAGACCTCCAAAGCTGCAGCGAAGTCTTTGAGCGATGCAGTTCGCCAACCTCCGCCTTTTCGTCCTAGGGGACAGCAATGGAGGGGTGGTTCCTTTCGCTATTACTTGTCCTTCAGTAAAGCGAGAGGAGCTGGCAGTCAAAGAGGCCAGCGCAGGGGTACCAGAGGTGGACGACAGGGTACCCGTGGTGCCAAGGCCGCTTGGGCAGTTGCCTCTTTGCCCTCAGGTAACGCTGCAGCCGCTACCACTCAGTCATGATGCCATGTCCCATGGTTCGGCGGTTGGGGGAAGGCTGGCGCAGCATCTTGTAGAGTGGCGTGCCATTACTTCAGATGTGTGGGTTCTGGAGATCATAACCCACGGCTACTGTCTTCCCTTTCGGCAGAGGCCTCACGACAATCCACCGGGGAACCTCTCTTTCCAGAGTCTGGATCCGCTCCTTGCGCAGGAAATTCAAGCCCTGCTGGAGAAAGGCGCCATAGAACTGGTGCCTGTAGCAGAGAGGAACAAGGGATGGTATTCCCCTTATTTTTTTATTTCAAAGAAAGACGGGGGATTGAGACCCATCATGGACTTGCGCGGTTTGAACAAACTCCTCAGGAAGGACAAGTTCAAGATGGTTACTCTCTCTCAAGTCCTCCAGGCCCTTCAGCTTCAGGATTGGTTGGTGTCTCTCGACCTCAAGGATGCTTACTTCCATGTGCCGATCCATCCCAAGCACAAGAAGTACCTGAGGTTCGCGGTTGGCGACTCGCACTTTCAGTTTCGGGTCCTGCCGTTCGGATTGACCTCCGCCCGAGGGTTTTCACCAAGCTCATGGTGGTGGTGGCAGGGCATCTCAGGCAAGGGGGGGATTCGCGTCTACCCTTACCTGGATGATTGGTTGATCAGGGGGTGCTCTCCTGAGCAAGTCCTGGATCATCTGTCCGTCACCTGCCACTCCCTTCACAGGCTGGGCTTCTCCTTCAATTTAAAGAAGTCCAATTTGACACCAACACAGCGGCTCCAGTACATCGGAGCAGTGCTAGACACTTCCCTGGGGCAGTGTTTTCCTCCCCAGGTGAGGGCTCTTCACATTCAGCAGATGGTGCACAAGTTTCAGCATGCCCAGACGCTCCCAGCGTTCGAGTTCTTGAGGTTGCTCGGCCTCATGGCATCCTGCATTCTTCTGGTGCCAGAGGCTCGCCTGCGGATGAGATCTTTGCAGTGGGCACTCAAGATGCAATGGTCGCAGGCCTCCGGCAGGATGTTGGACCCGGTTCAGGTGCCGCCCTCGGTCGCCCAGGACCTTCTGTGGTGGGCCGTCGAAGGCAACTTGATGAAGGGGGCTCCATTTTGGCTTCCCTGGCCGGAGGTGACGATCGTGACAGATGCATCCCTCACGGGATGGGGAGCTCATGCCAACGAGCTGACAGTCAGTGGTCGTTGGTCTCCATCGGAGTCCAGACTCCATATCAATCTGTTGGAGCTGAGGGCCGTCAGGCTTGCTCTGAAGGCTTTTCTGCCGACTGTGCGAGGAAGGAATGTCCTGATCCTGACGGACAACACAGTGGTCATGCACTACCCCAACAAAAAGGGGGGGGGGCAGGGTCACTTTCTCTGTGCAGGGAGGCGATGCAGCTCGAGTTCTGGGCCATCCAGCAGGAAGTTTCAATCTCGGCAGTTCATCTGGCTGGAGACGAAAACATGATGGCGGACGCTCTGAGCAGGCAGAGCACGATCTCTCACAAGTGGGAGTTGGCTCAGGAGATTCTCCTGGAGATCTTCGCCCTTTGGGGGTCCCCTCAAGTGGATCTCTTCGCCTCCAGTGTCAACTGGAAGTGCGAGAGGTTCTGCTCGCGGGAATTTCCTCCAAGAGGAGCCTTAGGAGACGCGTTCATGGTGGAGTGGTCGTTCCCGCTGCTGTATGCGTTTCCTCCAGTCCCCGTCATCCCGCAAGTGCTGCGGAGGTTACGGAAGTTCGGTTCCCGGATGATTCTCATTGCTCCGGCGTGGGCTCGGAGGACGTGGTACCCGGACCTTCTCGACTTGTCCATCTACCCTCCACGTCGTCTTCCCTACCGAGTCGATCTGCTCTCACGGGAGGGGGGTCCGGTTCTCCATCCAGAGGTCAGATCCCTCAACCTTCACGCTTGGCTTCTGAAAGGTTGAGGTATAAGGATTGGGACCTCCCTGAAGACGTGATGGAGGTGTTGCTCTCGGCCCGTTGCCGTTGGCGTAAGTTCTGCGACTGGTGCAGAGTTCAGAATGTGGATCCTTTTGCATGTGACATCCCCATGGTTCTGTCCTTTTTACTTTCTTTGGCCCACAGGGGGTAGTGGGTTCCATAAAAGGTACCATTAAAGGTTACCTGGCGGCGCTGCCATCTTTAAGCACTCGTCTGAAGAGTGTTCCTACTTTAAAATCCCTTTGATTTCACAGTTTCTGAAAGGGCTCACTAATGTGTTCCCTCCGTCACCTTTCCTGGTGCCCGGGTGGGATTTGAACCTTGTTCTTAAGTTTCTTATGGGTGCTCCGTTTGAGCCTTTGCACTCTTGCCCTTTGAGGCTGTCTGAAAACTGTGTTTTTGGTTGCGGTTACTTCTTACTGCTCGCAGAGTGAGTGAGTTACAGGCACTTTCAGTTAAGCCACCCTTCACTGTATTTCACAAGGACAGGGTTGTCCTTAGAGTTCGTCCTTCTTTTCTTCCGAAGGTGGTTTCGGAATTTCATTTCGCCCAGAAGGTTGTTCTTCCAGCTTTCTATCCTCCTCCGCATCCTGGTAAGGAAGAGGAGAGGCTCCATAGGCTTGATCCTAGGAGAGCTTTAAGCTTTTATGTTTCACGCATGTCCCGGGTCAGAGTGGACGATCAACTCTTTATTGGTTACGCTGGAAAGCGTTTGGGACAGGCTGTGACGAAACAGACTTTGTCTCGCTGGATTATTTTGGCCATCTCGGAGTGTTACCGCTTGGCGGGTAAGGACCCGCCGGCTGGCTTGCGGGCCCATTCTACCAGGGGTATGGCTGCATCTACTGCCCTGCAGAGGGGTGTTCCTATTCGCAACATCTGCGATGCAGCCACCTGGGCTTCGGTACATACATTTGTACGTCACTATTCCCTCGATTCCATCCGAGGACAGGATCTGGCCTTTGACAAGGTGGTCCTTTGCTCTGCTATTTGATTGGCAATTCTACATTTTGATTCTAAATTCTTTCCCTCCTCCTTGCTATGGTACTGCTTTGGGAGTCTGTCATAGATATGGAATATGTCGGAGGACCCAATCCCCTCGAAGAACAAGTTACTTTCTTACCTGGTAACGTTCTTTCGATGGGATGGTCCGACGACGTATTCTATATCGCTCCCTCCCTGCCTTCCCCGCTGCAGAATTTCTTTTGCGATTGCAGCTTACGTTCCGCAAGGTTTTGTGTCTGACTGGCAGTTGACTAATGTCACACGTTCTGGGGGAAAAAACTACAACTGAGGCTACGGCGTCGTGCGTCCTACTTATCACATCGGATGACGTCGGACGTCAGAGGAGGTCCTCGACGACGGCGCTTCGACGTCATCGACGCAGGAGGCAGACGCCGAAAAAAGTTTCCGAAGCAGCACTGCTGTGGTGATTACATGTCATAGATATGGAATACGTCGTCGGACCATCCCATCGAAAGAACGTTACCAGGTAAGAAAGTAACTTGTTCTTCTCCAGCATGGGTCTGACATAGATTCATATGCAAACCGCCCCCTCCTGCCCCTCTGTGGCTTTTCTTGGTTCATACTGCCACTTTACGTGCTCTACCCAATCTGAAGATGGTCACAGCCGGTGGAGCTTAGGCAGACTACTGTCATTGGATGGGAGATGTATGACCCAAAGGACAGTGATTGGCTATAGAGTAAAATACAGTTTTCAGGCTAAAGCAAAACTGTTTTTTTCTTTTACAGTGGTTTGTAACAGGAGTTACAGGTAAGTAACTTGTTCCTTTAGGACACATGCTGCAAGACCCCAGGTTGCATAAATTTGATCATAGCCATAGGATTTCAATTTCAGTATTATATATCAATGATGCCTGTACACGCCACCATCTGATTTATCCAAAGGACAGGATAGTGTGATGAACCCTGTGGATCCCTCACCAAAACCCTACCTAAAGTCTCTTCCATGGTGGCCAGGCAAAGGCAGATGCCTCCTGATCCTGACCTTGAGAGTGGTGTACTGTGCGAGGATCACCTGGGAGGAGACGAGCCCCAGGGTGGTGAGGGGATCCCATTGGTGGATGGGACACAGTATTTGTCTTTAAAAAGGGAGAATTGTTTACAGGTATCAAGGCATGTAATGGCTTATTGTTGTTATGTATCTGAACCACACCTTAAGCCTTTTGATGTTGGTAAAGCTGGTATGAAATCTCTTAACATCCTAGGCAAGGAAAGACTGTTTGAAACATCAAAGTTTAAAAATCCCCAATACTACCAGAGTTACAGTGAAAGGAAACCTATAAATAATGGATTGAGCAACTGCCTTCCCCTTTTCAAGTAAACTCTTTTCAGTTTTCCTTTAAATGCATTTAAGAGGAGTAAATCTGCATTTAAAAATAGAAAGCTTATTATTGGAGACTACAAGTTCCATACTCCCCTAAGTACTGGGGAGAGGAAGAGGGCCCAGGAGTAATGTTGCAGGAGCATTCAGCTTGTTAGGCATAATGTCCCACACCTGAGGGAGCAGAGAGGCTTTAAAGGCCCCCTTAGGTGCCGGCCATTAGATGTTTATAGAGCTGGAGTAGTCGCAGTAGTGGAAGGAGAGCACAAGCAGCGGTGGGTGGAAAGAAGGGAAGCTGGGACTTTAGCCAAACAGATTTCATCTGCCTGTGCCGAGAGGGTCCTGGTCCCCCTAATTGGAAGTACAGAGGTTGCACAGTGGAAGGCGTGAAGGAAGACTGCTTTCCCCATGTGAACATGATTGCAGAGATTGCGCAGAAAGAAGCATGCCGTAGACCGTGGCTGAAGGTTGGTGTATAGCCGAGGGTCCCAGGAGCGAGACGAGCTCCATGAATGCATGGCTGGAATGAAGACACCTTCATGGGAGAAGTGTGTATGTTCAAATGAAACCAGACGCAGTTAAAGTCCTGCAGCGCACGAAAGGAGCAAAACAGAAGCCGGTGAGTGTTACTGAGCGCTCAGATGCCTTGCGTGTACTGAAACTGTAGCCAAGCGGAATCACTCGCGTGTGAGTGAATGCAGTATTAAACTGACTGTTGATTGTTTGACAACGGAAATCCACAAAAGTAGCACTCGCGTATGGTACAAGTGAACCTCTTAAATAGAACTTGTGTAAAAGTAGAACACTCTGAACCACGTTGATTGAATACTAAAACGGCAGCAAACCGATGAGACTGCGTGGGCTTTTTCAATTGTAAATTGTGAAGCAGTTGAAAATAATGTCACACTAAAGTTAGGTGACTGAACATTGATAATTTTGAGTTCTAGGGAACAAGCATTGCTTAATCCAAGAATGAAACAAGGATTGCCCAAAGCCAAGAGGGGTATAAGTATTGCCAAAGCCTGAAGTGGTGTACAAACATTGTTAAAAGCCAAGAGAATCTAACACGGCATACCATTAAGCTGCTCTGGTTGGCAGGAATCAAAGAGGAGAATGCAAAATTGTAAAAAGGTGAAGCTTGCTGATAGTAATTGTTTTGTAAAAGTTGGTATAACTCAAATTGCCAAAGCCAAAAGGAGAGGTAGAATTACATCCTTAAAGGCATTTTGGTTGGTGATGTTGCAGAAAGACAAGAATGGCAAAGAGGCTGCCCTTCGGGAAAGGGAATGTTTAGAAGAAGAGTACCTTGCTTACTTGCTAGTGTTGAGGAGCACTAGCGTGAATCTTTTCATTTCTGAAAAGTTGTTCAATGTCACAAAGGAGCAAACTGCTGAAGTTTTGGTAAAGATTGATGTTGCAGAAATCCAAGTGGCAAAGAGGCTGCCCTTCAGAAAGGTGACGGTTCAGAGGAAGAGTACCTTGCCTACATGAAGGTGTTGAGGAGACCTAATGTGAATAATGTCTTTTCTGAAAAGTTACTAAAAGTCACAATGTTGCCAACTATTTAAGCTGTGGTAAAACATTTGGTTGTCTGTAGATTTATAACTTCAGAGGCACAGTTAAATATGGAACACTATCGGGCAGGCGACTAGAACCACATGGGGAAGCCTTGCAGAAGTTAACCTGGGATGAGAGTTATCCAGGTAAAAGCAGAGGTGCTCTGAATACATCCTGACAGAGATCAACTATGATTTATGGTGTTGGAAAGAGAGAATTGAGAAGAGATAACAAGAAGCTGTGTTTCTTTAACCTTGTCAGAAGTTGTGTGCTTTGAACCTAACAAGGAGCTGTGTGTGTGGCAAAACATCTTGACACAGGACCCCATTGATGCTGTTGGATACAGTGGAAATCATTTTTCAAGGAAGAAGAGAAATCTTTGTGGGTTGAACATTGCTGATAACTACGACCGCAGAGAATACCACTCTCACCTGATGGCCTGGCAAGTACATGTTAAAAGGAGAGGTGGGTGAAATCCTCCACGGAACTCGCATGCCACTCTGTCAAGCCACCAAACACTCTCGCACTTTACGGAGTTTGGAGTTCTTGAATCCTTAGCCACACCTCCCGCAGCACTGGTGGGCAATGGAAAACAGGCCTTCCTTTCTGCATTGGCTCTGTAAAGAAGCTTCTCCGCAGTAATGCCACCAAACACTCTCCTCTGGCTAACCTCGTAGAGTCATTTAAGAAAGTGACCACTTCCTGTTTGTATTTAGTCATGACAAAGGTGGGCGCTACTTCTATCAGAAATACTATGGCAAAGTAACAGTAAACCGAGCAGTCCTTGTTCAGGGAGCCTTACAATACTTTATGGATCTAAGTAAGCAGAACGGGGGGCCAAGTGGAGAACGAAATACAACAATATCATGCTTTACAAAAAACGCTGTGACAAAAACATATAGGGTGAGGTGTACGGTCTGCCCTGTGACAGGACATCACTGTCTTTGTGCAGCACTGCGTGGCAACGGGGATAATTCCTTAGACGTTCCCTTAAAGTGCTTTCCCAGTGCCTATCGTTAACTCTAAAGGGCCAGCAATAATAGAGACGGAGGCCTGTAAGGGACCGCTGGAACACGCCCGTTTGCTTCACGGCACAATGCCCAACAGTGCAGGGGCTGCAGTGCATGTTTTGCTTGAACATTGTAAGGCTACTATCTTCTGTGTAAGTGGCACCTTCAGCTGGCAGAGAGAAAGGTGCAAAATGACACTGGTTCAGCTTCTTTTCTTCTATCTGGTAAGACGTTGTGAGGGGTCAGGGAGATTTGATTCTTTCAAGCAGACCGAATCTGAAACTGGTAAGAGAAAGCAAGGATGGTTTAATAATAGGATCTATAGGATGGCAAAGAGGGGATAGAGCGGTGCAGTAGACATTGCACAGGGGGCTTGGACCCAAACGAAGGGTAGAAGACCTACTGCAGCGTTATATATGGGGTAAAGTACCCCATACCGGAAGTTCTAAAGCTATTGCAATATCCTTATCACGTACAGTAGGGGATACGTCATTCCTTATAATATATGGTCTTCCTCTGCCATCCCATTTAATACCAGACCTTTACTTAATGCAATATTGTCCAATTGCTGATACATATACTAAAGTAGAATCTGCTTCGATTTCAAATAACCAACTAATATGCTGATTGTAAAGTGTTGCAGAAAAATAATGTAAGCAGTTTCATAAAAAGACAACGCAAAACGTGTTCTTTTGTGTATTAAAAAAGGCAACAACATGCACCTTCTTGCAAGTTAACACACTACCATAAACCATGCCATAGTGGCTGTAAAATGAATTTGAAAAGGTTTCCCAGGCTTTAATTAAATTCTGCAGCGTAATCTGGTATCCTGCCTGTGCTGGCTCATCAGCAGGCATTGTGACGTCTCAACTGAAGCCTAAGAACTGAAGTAGCCTGTAATAAGAAGATTATTTACAGGCTTTTATATGGGTATTTCAGGCTGCCATGTTTAAAAGGGTAAATAACAGCATTTTGGCATAAGAATGAGCTTGATACGGTGAACGTGGTGCAGTCCCATAGTAGCCAATTCTTTTTGTGGGTTGGGTAAAGCATGGACATATACTGAAATTCAGGGTGGCCCTGCTGCATAGCAAACTTTCTTAAGCGATCAAGAGACACCTAATGGCAGCCATTTCAATGTATGCCTGCGGAAATGCTACAGACACGCAGTGTAAGAGCATCGAGGATAAGGTGATTGGAAAATAGCCATGCTCCTGGTCCAGATGGGTTCCTAAATTATATATTAGACAAGAGGCAATCGTAATCTCTCAATATAAAAGAGGCGCTAGCTCTGATTTGGCCACTTCTACGTTTATATCTTTATTAGATATAATTGTAAATTATTAACTGGATGCTGGATATTTGGCAAGAGTGGAGAGAGCCGCTTGCCTTCCAATTCCCGTGGGTGGGTTTGGAGCTGGTGTTGGGACAATTAGCGAGACACTTGATCCCCAATATCTGTCCGCATTGTAAGTGCAAGGAAATATATTCCCAATCACCTCTAATTGGGAATGCAGTGTGGGCCAACATGGCAGAAAATCGCCTCTGCCAGAGCTATGTTTCGGCCTACGTGTTGTTTACTTTTTATTTGGCTGATCTGCCCTCTACCCTATAAGAGGCCAGCAGTTTTCTACCAAAATAAATGAGCTCAGTATTCCATGTTTAATGTATGCAGACGACGTACGTGATCAGACTGTTGTTGGTCTACAGAGACGGCTGAATAGGTTTGCCTACTACTGTAGTGTCATTATAATCAATAAACAGAAAAAGAAAATATCTTCAAACCGGAGGAAAGCTGTTCTAGTTCCTTTGTAATTGTTTATTTGTAAAGCGCTAATAGACAAGAGCTTCAAAGCGCTTCAAGGCGGGAAGGTAACAAGGGAATACAGTCGCCATTCTTAGGCCTCGAAGATTCCGAATGATCTCTAACAATAGCTAGCATACTAAACCAGAGGCGTATCTACTAGTGAAGTACTTGACGGAGAGGGAGAGGAGCATACAGATCAATAAACTGCAGTCCTGGCCTGCCGGCATTTCAGGTTGCTTGGTAGTTGGTCATCCAATGCGCCTATGCATGAGTATTTCAAGCGCAACCAAGCCAGTAGGGGAGACAGAGGGAGGACCGGACAGACAGACTAGCAAGGCCTCGAACATTCAAGTTCAAGGTCGTGCACGTGCGCATAACAGGAAGTGCGAGATAGGGAGATGGGGAGGGGGACAAGTGCGCCCAGACCAGGAGGGGCCTGGGTTAAGTGCAAAGTGGTTGCCCCTCTCATGGAGCATATTGCAGTAGTGCCAGGCAGAGTGCGGAGACCCAGAGGCAAGTGCAGGACTGGCGGGGAGGATGGGACCTGTGTGACTGGAGGTGCACCGGGCGATCAGTCAGCTAAGCTAACTGATCAGGTTGGGGAAGAGAAGGAGGAGGAAAAGAAGCGAGGAGAAAGGAAGGTTAGATTGGGCAAGGGAAACAAGAGAAAGTTAAGTCTTGTAAATATTTGAGTTTAGAGTTTGTCTCTACTATGAGATGGTTAGGCCATTTAAAGGATGTATTGAATAAACCAAGTTTTTATTGCAGGTCCTTTTATGGTTCAATTGTTTAATAATGCGTAACTTTTATTCGCAGGGACCGTATAAAGTGACGGTAGTAATACTCTGATAGTACAATTTTGTTATTTCAGAAGATTAACACTTTTTGACAAATTTGCATGCCTTATGAAAAAAGCTATTAGACTTTTAGGCTGCAAGGCATGAATTAGTTTTGAAAAATTGAGCAGCGGATTGTGCTAATTTCTTTCTTGACTTTTAACGTAGTTGATTAGCAATTTTGACATGAATTTTTTGTTCATGTCGTCTTAAGTTATTCGTACCCAAGACCTATAATGATAAACATGTGTACTTCTGAAATAAAACACTGAGATAAATGAAAAATATAAAGTTTTACTCCATGAAAGGACAAACAAAAAATAAAATAAATGATAAAAAAAGCCACAGAAAACCGTTTCCTGGGAAAGGATCTGGCCAGCAGGGTAGAGTAGTTGTTCGGGGTAGTGTCAGTGTATATATTATGCCTGTTCCATCTTGTGCTGTGTAAACAGAAGTTTAGAAATGTAATGAATCAAAAAAGAAGAAAGTCAGAGAGTTTGCTCTTACGGCAGGTAGGATTGTTGGCATCTTCGAATTGACAAGATGGCCCTTGCCTGTCATGGATATTAACAGATTTCAATACACTGATAAATATCTTGTTTGGGGGCAGGTAGGGCACATAACCTGTTAGCCCAAGCCAGGTAGGCCTGACCACAGCATTACCATCTTGCTACCCTAAACTTGGGTATTCATTGCTGTTAGCAACCCGGGCTACCATCCATGCTGCTGACCCATTTCTTTTCATCCTGAAGGGAAGGAGGCTTTATGCAATTCACATGGGCATGCTTCTCTTAAAAACAAACTGTAAACAAATTTGACATTTGGAAACTGAAGTTACCACGTAGTGTAATTCATCTCTGCCATGAGTTTCACCTGAAAAAATCGCAATCAAAATATTATTTTGTGAAATTTTGCTAAATGTCTTTTAATTAGCACTTGCCACCGCGCTTGCCTGGCATTTCTCTACTGGCCCACTAATCAAATAGTGATGCGACCTGTGTTTGCAGTCTGAATTTACAGCAACCTTTTCATCATGGCCGCCGATTTCTCTCCAGGGTCCTGATGCTGCTTTGTCCTTCAACTTCATCCCTATTGGCTGGCTGTTTGCTTTTCTTAGCCAATGGGGAACCAGCAGGCTTTACCCAGTACCCCTCACTAAGGTCCACAACGAAGGCCCCTGTCTGCTCCCTTTCTGCTAACATGACGCTCCAGGCGAGCACACCAACTACATTATTGAAATGACTTTCACATCTGTGTGTGCCGCCACCCTGTAACAGGGGGTGGGCTCCATGTTTATGCCCTTGAATTGACTCTTGCATTTGTATGTGCTGCTGCCCTGCAAAATTGGGTGGGCTCCATGTTTATGCCCTGAATTGACTCCTGCGTTTGTGTGTGCTGCTGCCCTGCAACATGGGGTGGGCTCCATGTTTCTGCCCTTGAATTGACTGTTGCCTCTGTGTGTGCTGCCGCCCTGCAACATGGGGTGGGCTCCATGTTTATGCCCTGAATTGACTTTCGCATCTGTGTGCTGCCGCCATGCAACATGGTGTAGGCTCCATGTTTAGGCCCATTGAATTGATCTTGCATTTGTATGTATATGCTGCCGCCTTTGTAACATCAGGGTCAGGCTCTACAAATGTATTTACCTTGAACTATCTCTTGCACTTTGCATGTATTTTTACTTCTACATGATCTTTCATGTTGTTATTGCCATATGCGCTTCCCTTTCTGTAACCTAAAGCACTGTAACCACTTTCTTAAGTAAAAGCGCCTAGATACCCCTGTGTTTTGTGCGCTATACAAATACATAAATAACTCGGGCAGATGCCAACCAACAGGTAAGTGCTTAGGTAAGCCTTTATTCAAATGGACTCTGCAGCCCCATACCACTCCAGCTGCCCTCTCTTCAAAATCCCAACCTCCAATCCCCCACCCGGGTTCCAATTCCAGGATGGAACGCACGGGAAAGGCACAGGAAAGGCATGTGCAGCAGGAGCCCACCACCACAGAAATAATATTTTCAGGACCTCGAGGAAGGGCTGGGTGGTGCACAGGTGATTGGGAATTGGGGTCCAGGGATAGGTATTCTAGTGAAGGGCAATGGGGCAATGCGGCCTGGGTAACCAGTATCAAGAACCAAAATGGCAGCCAGGGGAGCGTCACTGGAGGCTGGCATGGAGCATAGACAATTACTTGCGGATTCTACCTGCGTTTCAGCCTCCTATTTGGCCAGAGCCTTTCGCTCTTTGGGCAGGGGCTTTTCCAAAGTTGCTAATATATACTATAACCATTACCAAAGAGAAAAGGAAGATCTGGAGACTAAATCTAGTGTATGGTGCTGTACTAGCTCTCTCTACATGTACAGACTGGATGGAACTATGGATTGCTGCTTTGGGTAAACATCTAGCTAGCTTTCTCTATTCATTATGTAAGAGGAAGTGCAAGATCAGAGAGGACTCGGAGTGAATAGCATTGCAGCAGACCAGAGCTGGGTAAACTAGGCGGGACATTATAGTTTGGGTACTTTCATTTTCAGACCCAAAGCGGGAGGGTCCAGCTTTCCACACCTGGCACCAAGA
This sequence comes from Ambystoma mexicanum, assembly GCF_040938575.1. Taxonomy (NCBI): domain Eukaryota; kingdom Metazoa; phylum Chordata; class Amphibia; order Caudata; family Ambystomatidae; genus Ambystoma; species Ambystoma mexicanum. The sequence continues at coordinate 1,076,631,663 of NC_090926.1, read as the reverse complement.
AACTGGAATGCACTGCCCACAACACTAGGGAACGAAAAATCCTACACTACCTTCTGCAAAATGCTGAAAAACATACTGTTCTTTTAGACCTAACCAATATGTATAAACAAACTGTTCAACTAACCCAAGCAACAGTAACATACGTATGCTACCACTGTCTACTTTCTACTGTACCTGTTCCATATACTGTCGCCCTTGTCTTTGACTGTTTCCAAGTAAATTATTCTGTAACGGTGCCACGATGCCCCAGGGTCGTTGTGCGCTTTATAAATGCAAATACATTATTTTTTTAAAAGGGTGCGAGGTTTAAAGTGGCAGCTTGATGAGATAGAAAGTCGAAGCATTTGAGATCAGCTGATGGGTTGAGCACCAGCTGCATAGATATGCTATCACGTCATTCGGCTTTCCATAGAAAGCATGTGGCTGTGTGATAATATACATTTTCAAAAGGATTCTTGTGTGCTTGTCACTGTGCTGCTTCTTCACCTTCACAATTAAATATAGTTCACACTATGAGATTTGGATGCACTAACCTACATTGGGCCTCCATAGGGATTTCAGCAGAATTACCGTTGGCGGTTATTCTAATTCTGCAGGTGGTAATTACACTTATTTTTGGCATTAAGGTGGCAGATTTACCTCCAGCTTTTTGCTGGAGGTTTATCCTCCATCTTGCCACCAAACCCATAGTACGGCGGTGCAGTTAGGCAGTGGAACTGGGTTTATCCCTGCATTACTGCCATTTTTACCGCACCACTGTGCTCTTAATGTGCCCCATTAACGTTCACTGAAAAACATGGAACCAATGTAGTGATTTATGGTAGCAGTGCTTTAATTATGCACTATGTAACACTTGCAGTTTTAGGAATGGAATTAAAGGACTGACTTAAACAATGTTTACATAAACCAGTCTTGCAAAACAGAATATAGTTAGCTTAATAAAAGTGTCATCCTGATTACTGCTCTTTTTCGGTTACTTGAAACGGAAACCACTTTGGCCATCTAACACTACAACGGAGGACCCAGGGGCTTTTAAGAGTGGAGGAGATAATCAATGCCTTGGGGAGATATCCTGAGGGCAAGAGGAGAATGCAGGAAGAGCTGTGCTATCTTTGAACAGGGTCATTGAAATCGCCAGCTGTGCTACACACATGTCAGAGTAATGAGAAAACCTACAGAACTGCATCACAAATTGCAATGTGATCATGCTTATGTTATGCCTTGGACTGAACACCGGTAGAGACCTTACAAGTGGAATGATATTGAAGCTCTTTGAGCTACATAGTTATTGCAAAGCTGGCTCTTTGTGCAAACGAATGGAATCTCCTAATAAGTTGGTAGACACGCTATGCTTGCATCCTATTTGAAAGTTTTCCTCGAGACAAGTTGAGATGGGAATGTGGCGGGGCAACACTTAAGAGCTATTTGGCAAATCTGGTCTGCAGGTGCCCAATATATCCTCATGCCCTGAGCGTTATGGATTCATTGATAAGGAGTTTGCTTCTGCAGAACTGTTGCGAGATGACTTTGGTAAAGTCATTACTCTGAAATCTTGAAGGGAGTGTTTCATGGTTTCCCTTTCACCATATTATCCGCTTTATTTTCAATTCTTGAATCGCCATTAGGCTCGGAGGTGCTTTATAAAGGGCCCGATTGCGACAACCAAAAGTAAGGAACGTTGGTAGAAGCTGCCATGGGATGAAAGAAATGTAAATGTAGTAATAGTATTATTGAAGCTGTGTCCCCGGCACTACATAAGTCACGTTAAATTCTTGAACCCTATTTGTAAAGCAAACGGACTCAGTACTTACATTGATGCTAAGCTCTTGTTATGGGAGAGGATGTATAGACCTCACTGCAATTTCTATCACATGTTGCGAAAACGGCCATATCTTTTAATCATAGAAATTGACAATAGATTGATTGGAGTAAGGTAGACTGCGTAATAGTAAGAATAGGCTCACTTGAATTTCGTGACAGGATGTTTAACGGTGTTATAACTTATAATGTTCGGTTTGAAATGTGTTCATTTGTATGTCACGATTTTCTGATTATTAACCAAGGGTTGAGGAATTGAATTGAGTTTCTGGCTTTTGCATGGAATGCATTTGTTAAATGTGTATAATATAAATATTAGGGAAACATTTTTGTAAAGGTTTTTAACCAAAATGAATAAAGATTGATTCATTTGAGAGAGGAAGTGGCCCTCCTCACGCCGCTTATACGTTATGAATAATTGGGGGAAGTCGTATGCAGTTGGTAAATGTTGAATGCACTATTTTCATCTTTTATTTTTATCCATTTTTATAGTGCTCAAACAACCCGGGAGCATCGATGCACTGTTACAGAATTTTTTGTTATTGTTGTTTTAGTTGCATATTTATAACGCGCTTAAACACCGAAAGGTTTCTAAGCCGGACCCGGGGATCGAACATGTGTTGCTCCATGTCGTCTTACTTCCAAGGTGAACACGTTGCCACTGAGCTATCCTCCCAGGGCAATCTTAGTGGTGGGAAAGGATTCCTCTATCACTTTGGAACTTGCTAAGGTGAGGTGCTGTCTTTTTGTCACTTAGTCTTTGTAACTCACAGATTTGCAGTGCCTCCATAGCGCTTTCATTGAGCTTCTCTGACTTTGAAAATACAAAGTAATACTGCACGAGTGTGGGAGCTCCTCTACTGAGAACAAATATAGTTCAAATAATTTATTCTATGGAATTTCATCCGCTCAGGAGGGTCTACAGCCACCTTTTAGCTCACTAATCCTTGCAAACGAGTCCAGTGTATTTTATGGTACCCTCATTAAGGTGATCATGTGACGAGGTTTTGTCTGATAGAGATTTAAATATTATCCCATTCTGTTTTCTTGATCCATGTTTTTCCTGAAATAAACTTTTTTCATTATTTGCATTGATCCTGGATTTTCTCTATGGGTTACAATTTCAAGTTGCAAGCTACAAGCCAGACCTAAAATGCCACTCAATTGACTATATTGGAGGAGGCAGATGCATCGTTGGACCTATGTAAAACCAATCGAATCCGTGCAAAGAAAAAGTTCCTGCAGAATGATTAGCTGTCCACAAGCTACTAGCTGCACCTCCTCAGAGGTATTCTTCCGTTCCTCTCCTTCCCCCATAGGCTCACTGTCTCCAGAGCTCTGGTTCTCTCCAGGCTGGACTACTGCAACCGCCTCTTTCTAAATCTGCCTGCCTCTACTCTGCCCTCTGCAACTCATCCAGAACAGGACTGCGAGACTTGTCCTTGGCCTCAAGCCCAGGGATCGTATCTCTCCAGGACTGAAATCTCTGCACTGGCTCCCAGTGGCATCCAGGATTAAGTTCAAAACCCTCTGCATTGTCCACGAGGTCGTCTGTGGCCTAGAGCCTCATTACTTCTAACTCTCTCTTCTTAAATATCTTCCTTCTCGAGCTCTTCACTCATCCGCCTCCAACTCCCTCAGGATCAGTCGCTTCTCCAAGCAATGAGTTGGTGGTAGATCTCTTGCTTCGGCTGGAGCCTCCCTCTGGACAGTCTCCCTGCCCCCCTGAAACTTGAGGAGAACCATCTCCGGTACTGGAAGCTCCTCAAGACCTTCCTCTTTGCTTCTGCTTTCTCTCCTCCTCTACCCTGCTGAACTCCTGACTGAAACTGCACTGGTCACCTGGCTACCCTCTGATCTCGGGACCATGCCCCCTGCCCCAACAGGTGCACTCCTGCACTGCCTCCTGGGCAAGTCCTACACTTGGGTGGCTGTTTCTGTATCCCTACAGTCACCACCAGCTCTTGACACTTGATGTTTGCACTTACCCCTGCACTTGCCACTAGCTAGCCACACTTTTACCTGCTTTTTTATTTATTTTACTGTTGATCCTATGTATTGCACTGCCTCTTACCCTTCCTCCCGCATTTTCCCATTCCCCCCTCCCCTGCACTTGCACGATCTCAATATCACCTGGCCTAGTGAGATCGTTGTCACGTGCTAGTGGCGAGTGCAAAGATTGTGGTCTGTGGCCCACTATATGTTTAATGGGTTAGTCCACTTTTTATGTTCATACAGTTCTGTTTAGACTGATGGTAGCCTGGGCTCTCATGGGAAAACCCTTTGCTTTGGCTGGAAAGCACCTTGAATTCAGCGGAACCCAACAACCGTTATCAAGAGCCTGAATAGAAATGAGACGTAAGGCTGCCTTGTAGGACACCCAAACCCTTGTAATCCAGTTTGCAGAGCACCCACTGCTTTTCTTTTACCCCCTTGTTCACTGCAGGTTATGTGAGGAGCTAGGAAGACAGACTACCAAACTCCAGACCAAGGCCTGTGCCAAGGTTGTGCATTCCCAGTCCAGTCTTGGAACAGGTTACTGATATAAGGGAGTGACAGTATCCTGTGAAAGGAAGAACCCTCCACGTCACCTCCCCAAAACATCTATTAAACATGCATTTGTACTCCTGCCGCATGTCTGGCCTTATATAGACAGTCGCAAGGCCTAAAATGGATAATATGAGAAGGGCCTTCCGGGCAAGAGCAACAAGATTCATCGACTTTAGCGCTTATTAGGACTTTATGCCTCTTACTTGCTGTCATGTTAAAAAGGGACACCTATTGGCCTGCAGTGCGCACCCAAGTGTTGGAAGATGACTGATAGAAATAATTTATTTTCAAAGCCAGACTTCATAATACCATATACAGTGGCATATCTTCTTTCATCCATTGTGCATCCCAGAGGACGTGTATCCATTAATGCTCATCTTTAATATGTGTTGTGCTGTACCGAAGCCTTCTTGTCAAAGCGCATCTCTGCCATGTGTGATTTCCTAAGACTAAAAGATCCGACGAAGGAAACTAAACATAACAATTGTGTGACATAAAAAAGTTGCTGTACTTTCTATGTCTGCAAGATTTAATTGGCCTAAAGTAATATTATGAATGATAAGACTAGACTCAATGTTACAGTTCAATGCATTTCTCACATATGTATGTACGTGGAGTTTTTGCATTAGAGATTTTAAATGATATGCCTGAACCTGGTAATTAACATTATAATTCAAAACTGCTGAGAAACAGAATTGGAAATGCTTTGTCTTTGCATTTTCAAGCATTGCTTATCCCAGAAATTTAGAATCCGATACATGAAGAATTCAGGACCTCCAGTCCAGTTTGCGCGGGTCAGAAGATATTTACAAGTTATGGTCAGGCTAAATGCCTTAAGACCATCTCGAAACGCTCATAAACTGGTATGCTAGGCAGGTGCTCAGAACAGATAAGCACCATACATGTACATCAGGCACTCATTAATGAAAACAAGGCTTCAATGTAAAAGAGAATCATTATTTATTTATTTGTTTTGGTTATACATAACCTTTACAAAGAAGATAAAATAAACAATTCAATTCACCAATTCAGAAGTAGAAAACACAACTGCTTACATAATCATCAATCATTTACAATTCATAAAATAAAATCCATCTAAACACAATAAAAAATTACGGACAGAGGGAAGAGAACATATATTACATATGTGTTCTTAAAATGAGCTTACTCACTGAAAAAATACATTTGAAATTTACTTCATTCATAGTTTTAAGTTTCAGTTCTTCTACATAAATGAGATCGTTTAGCTGACAATCCAATCTGTCTCAGAAATCTTACCACCGCAAGCTGAAGAATAAAGTTACTTCCATGCAATATTTCAAACCATAACCGCGTAAGATCCACATCGTCCATATTCACAAATCTTAAAAAATTATGTATATGGACATTTCTTAGTGCTGTACAAAATATTACAAGATGCTGGAAGCTTTCAATTGACCTGGGTAAACCACAGAATCTACACCATGTCGATATCCCATTCCTCCTTTCCCGCAGATCTGTGATTTCCCTGGTGAGCAGCACGTTGCATCTAGAACGCATTAATTAATTTCGCCATCCTTTATCAGGAAACTTAATCAAGTATGACTCCACTATACCCCCTATTTTATAGCCAGATTCAACATGCCAATAGAGTTTAGTTTCAATTATCTATGCGCAAGTGAGGTTCCAGTCTAGTTGTTCCGCATATTTGCCTTATTTAGATAAAAAAAGAGCAGCTCACATGTTGCGCCAAAGGAGGTCAGATACTCTAAGGTTTCCCTTATTAGCTCATTAAGATACTCAGATACACATGTACCAGTTCGAATCTTGCTGCCCAGCAGATCATACATCGTATCTTTAGAGCTCACGATGAGTTTCCTGAATAGGCATGCTCTACGCCACATAACAATACTTCTAAGGGAAGCTAAACCAAGTTCATACCGCAGGACTTCAAGCGGCACAAAGTTAGGCAGACATGTAAGGACCGATCTCAGGATCTTAGCCTCATTTATCTAGCTCATCAATAGCCCACCTAGGAAACAACTCCAATCCATAACAGAATTGTGGGATCACCTTGGATTTATAAAAGCGCAAGGTCGACATAAAAGAAAACTTCCCATATTTAGCATCTATTTTTTTTATGTAGATGATTTGCACCTGCACCTTTTTATCCAGGAATTGCCGATAATTATGTTTTTTTTTTTTTTGCTTTAAAAAATCAGATAACCCAGATAACGCAAATTGGATTGCATACACCGCTTTTCTTTGCTGAAAAACCACACAGGATTACCCCTTGTAGCGCTACAATGTAATCTTAAAATCACTGTTTTCTTAGGATTTATCAAAAGGGAGTTAGCAATAGTATAGTCACAGAATTTTGTTAGCAACCTTTGGAGTCTCTGCAGAGTGTAGTCAAACAACATAAAGTCGTCCACATAGGCAGACCAAGATATCTTTATCCCTTCAACTGTGTTTGGCACAAAGGCAGCTGTTTCAATAACCTCACCCGCATCAGATACATAGAGATGAAATATTGTGGGCGCAAATACGCACCACAAACGCAAACCATTTGCTGAAGAGATAGTCTGTGTTAGAGTTCCCATATTACTTAGCCGTACCTGTAACTTCGAACCTTCATGTAAGTGGTACAGAATAGACAATAGGTGCGGGGGGAGCCCTAAATGTTGTAATTTCCCCCACAAAATACTCTGTCCACCATATCGAAGGCCATGGTCAGATCTATTGAAGCCACATAGACCAGAGGACTACCTTGTTCCATGCTTTCCGTTGTAATATGTTCATGAGCAGTCCCCCGGCGTTTGTGGCAACTCCTTTCCTAAAACCAAATTGGAGACAGGATAGGATCTTATTTGTCTCAGCCCACTCTTGGATGTGCTTCAGTACGAGTCCTGAAAAGATCTTAGAGTCCGCATCCAAGAGTGCAATGGGTCTGTAATTAGCGGGCAATGTCCTGTCCCCTTTTTTATAAATAGGGACGACATAAGCAATATGCCAAGAATTTGGAATTACTCGAACTCTAACTATATCCTTAAACAAAAGGAACAATGTATTTCCCCAAACAATAGGATTACCTTTAAGGACAATATTCGCCAGCCCATTCGGTCCAGTGGCCCTAGACTGGGAGGCCCTTTCTATCAGAAGTTTAACATCATCTATTTCAAAATGGAAATCCCATGAATGGTCTAAAATTGTACTGTCAATGGGGATTATGTTCTTAGAATTCTGATAGACCGTGCCAAAGTGGCCCCTCCACTGTTGCTCCGTTACAGCACAAGTTTGTATTTTGGCCTTTTGGACATTGCGATTATTTATTAACGCCCAAAAAGTTCTTGCGGAGGTTTCCCTTAGGGCTGCCAGCATTGCTTCACCATCTCCTTGGTAAATCTTAGCTCTCTGGGTTTTAATTAGATTTCTCCTTTTATTTTGAATTTTTTCCCTAGAGCCTCCCCGTCAGTATTCGTTACATGCTGTTTACGCAGATATCGCAGTTCCCTCTGTCGGAGGTTTTTAATGTTCTTATTTCAGCATCAAAGGTATGAAGATGATTTGACTTCCTCACATTAGTCTTAACTGGCAATACATTCAAATTAATGGCTGTGTTTACATAACGATCAAAATGATCTGCACAGTAGAGTCAAATTTTTTGCTCTGAATTGGTATTATAAAAATCTGCTTGGAATACACCATTCATCGATCCACTTTGTCCTTATGCCACGCAATTCGATTTCCAGCTTGATCAACAACATATAGGCCAGTACAGGCACCCTGATACACCTCGCAACCCAAACCCTTAAATTCAACCTCCAGGATCTTATGGTCACTGCATTTAGTTTCCCTTGTACACATTGAGCTGACCAAAGCACACAGTGAAACAGAAATGAAAACATAGTCTATTTTGGATGAAAATAAATGTACTATTGGTCCAATTATCCCTATCTGCCATATCACTCCAGAGTTCAGCTGAGTTAGACAGACCCTAGACCTCCAGAAAACTACCCCAGAGGTGGCTTTGGGTATTCTTATTTTGAGGATCACTACTTACAAGATAGCATTCCGGTCCAGTGGAGGATCTTCCTCCCGTACAGGCAGGAATATTAACATTAACATCACCTACCACTATCAGTAAAGCCTCGGGTTGCAATATGTAAGCTTCTTCAAACATTTCTCCAAGTGATTTAAGCGATTCACTCAAACAATTTTTAACATTCCAATAGATGTTGACGATCAAAAAATGGGTAAATCCCACACAATTTTTAAGATCACACAGAACCGCAAGACACCAGTTTGATAGTCAGAAGATTTTTGATTTTGATTACAGATGGTCCCAGCTTTAGAAGAAGTCCAATTGCCAAAACCCCAGATGGCCTACCCAATTTGCCTTGTGTTGCAGGCTCAGATAAAACAGTAAAACCATCAAAAGCACATTGAGTGACAAACCATGTCTCCTACAGACAGAATAGTGAACACATCGAGAGCATACCACACATTTCTACAGAGCTTTCTATAAACCAATGCCTATCTATCCTCACTCTTAAATATATGGTCTGAGGCCTTGTAGCTGCGTTATATACTCACAGAGGGTAGAGGCCAGCCGCTGGAGACCAGACTCACTAAAGTCACTGTCATTTGATTTGGGAGGGATCATTGTGGTTCTCTCAACCTGTTCCATACCCCTACCTTTTAACGTCTGGGAACTGCAACCCACCTCAGAATCTTGTATACCTTTGCTATAACTTATAACATCACAACCAAAGCGATTAAAGGACTCCACTTCCTCTAATACAGTTTCATATATGGCTCTAGAGTGGAACACTATCCGGACATAATCATATCTTTCCGGATGTATGAAGTCAATTAGTTTAATATCCCTGGTTGTAATAAGCCTGAGATTTGAAATCTCATTGAAAAGGGACAGACTTCTCACTCTATTCAAGAACGGGGGTCCACCATGTGGAAACAGATAATAGCTTAAGAGGCTAGGTAGCTCCACATAGCGGGGCTGTCTAAACTGAATATCATTAGACCAAGAATTAGAATGAGGTGCTTTATTTAGCCTCTGCTCGTGCACATTATTAAAAGAGAATCTGTCACCACTTCATCATCCATCAATGTCAAATATGCATTAGCCTATTAAAGGTTATGAAATCAGGTCACTGGCATTGAGATGCATGGCACAAGCCACCTACCTGACTTCCTTGCTTCCATCCTCCACCCTGCATCGGCCCTGCCCTCCTCCCAGCCTGCCTCCGATCCCTGATTGGGCCTAGTTCCCTTTTTTAGTCAATACCGTAGGGCAGCCCCCCGCCCATGCAGCTCCTTCACCGAAGGGCCACGAGGCAAAGGGCAGCTCTGAAAGAAGCAGCTCCAGGTAGTGTTTGCCAGTGTATGCCAGTGGAGCCTGCAGCACAGCCATTAACCAGCAGCAACTGACAGGGGGGGTCTGGCAGGGGGAACAGCCATTACTGTTCCCTATTAAAATGCCCTAACTATCCTATTACCTAAAAGCTTGTATTCTGCTTTACGTAGCCCATGATTGTATGTTAGCCATATCTGCCATTTAGGCCAAGTGTTTTGGTTCGGCATATCTGGCATTTAGGCCAATTGTGTTAGTTAACCATATCTGGCATTGCTGTTGTGTCCTCATTCTTGGTTTTCCTCCCACCTCCCAGGTGTCTCTCTTTCCAGGTATCCCAAACCTAGGTATTACTGTATTTGCTGTTGTATCCGCAATATAGTATCCGCTGTCTCCTGGTACGGCATACCCCAAGGTTCGTTTCTCGGCCCTTTCCTATTCTCTATACCCTTCTCCTTGCCCCTGTTATCTTCTCATTCGGTATTTCTCACCATTTCTATGCTGATGACACCAAACTCTTCCTTTCTTTCTCTTCCTTTTCCTCTGACCTCCACCTTAAACTCTCGTCCTGTCTCACTGCCATGAAAAACTGGATGTCATCCCGCTTCCTTTCTCTCAATACTGATAAGACTGAAGTCTTATTCTTTCCTTCCAATACTCTTCCCCCTCCCTCTCCTCCACCTTTCATTCACTTTTCCTCCTCTAATCTTCCTATCTCTACCCACGCTCGCAATCTAGGCATACACGTTGACTCCTCCCTCTCCTTCTCCCACCATATTTCTCTTACCTCTCGCGACCACCTCTTCAATATTCAAGTCCGCTCTTCTCTCACCTTCTATGCTACTAAACTCTCAATCTCCTCCCTCATCTTCTCTCGCCTCTTCTATTGCTCCTCTCTCCTCTTTGGACTACCTGCTTCTCATCTTGCCCCCCTCAAATCTATATACCACTCCGCCGTCTGTACCCTCTGTCTCCTTGCCCCGCATGACTCCATTTCTTTTTCGCTCTCCTTCCTTGGCTGGCTTCCCTTTCACTCACAACTTAAATTTCATTTTCTCTGTCTAGTCTTTAAATCCCTCCACGATCTGGCTCCCCCTTATCTCTCCTCTCTTTCTACACTCCTTATCGCTCCCTTCGTTCAGCTGATCACTACTTTCTCACCGTCCCTCCTCCCCCATCTGCCTCCTCCCGCTTCCGCTCCTTTCAGCTCCTAGCCCCCCTGCACTGGAACTCCTTACCTCTCTCAATCCGCTCTATTCCTACCTTTTCCTACTTCCGCACTTCCCTGAAATTTCTCCTTCTCCATTCTCCTCCATGAATCCTTCCCCACCTCTCATTCTCTCCCCTTCCCTTGAATCTTCCCTATGATCCTCCCTACCCCCTTCCCTTTTTCCTCGCTCTTTTTCGCCCTTATACCCCTTCCGCTTCCTTCCTCCTTCCCTTCCTCACCCCTTCCTTATTCCCCCACAGATTAATTGCTCTACCTACTGTTTTATTGGTTCGATTCATGACTGTTTATTGCTTCTACTGTTATAATGTTCTATGTAATCTGGATGAAAGCGCTATATAAACAAATAAATACAAAATACAAATACAATATAGGCCTCGCTCCCACTGCCAGATACCCCAAATCTAAGTGTTGCTGCTTTTACTGCTGTGTCCTCAATATAGGACTCTCTCCCACTTGCAAGGTATCCCAAATCTAGGTGTTATCGCTTTTTACTGTTGTCCTCAAGCTACCCATTTGCCAGATATCCATATCGAGGTGTGACCACTTTTAATGTTGTATCCTCAATATAGGTCTCTCTCCCACTTGACAGGTATCCCATAATCTAGGTATTACCGCTTTTACAGTTGTGTCCTCAATATAGGCCTTTCTCCCACTAGACAGGTATCCCAAATCTAGGTGTTACCACATTCTCTGTTGCGTCCTCAATGTGGGCCTTTCTCCCACCAGCTAAGTATCCCAAAGCCAAGTATCAGTGCTTCACAGTTGTGGCCGCAATTCTAGGCTTTCCTCCACTTACCAGGCACCCCCAAGCTAAGTACTGCTGCTGTGCCCCAGCTTGGGCCTCCTCACAATCCCTGGTACCTAAGGGACAAGTGCCCTTTGAGTAATCGATGCTCCAACCCAGACACTTCCACCCACCGCAGAATCAGCAGAACCCAGCTCTCCCACCTAGCACATCGCCCCAAATCTAGGTTGTTCCCACCATCTTGGCCATGTCCCCATCCCACATGCTGCCCAGTCGCTCGGCTGTCTAATCCCTTGGGGTCGTCCCTGCTCCACTGCAGGCGAACGACCAGGTCTCTACCACTTCAACGAAAAGCTAGCCGCACAGCCCGTCCCCTTTCTACAACATCAACCAAAGGACCCCTAAAATAAATGCCAAACAAAAAACACATTAGAGCCAGAAAGGAAATACCAGTAAAGGACCGATCCACAAGTGTTTACTATCCCTGGTTCAACAACCATAACCAAAGGACACCCCTAAGATAAATACCTAAAACCGTATTAGAGCCAGAAAGGAAATACCAGTAAACGACCGAACCGCAAGGGTTTACTACCCCTGGTTCAGCAACCACAGCCAAAGGACTTCACCAAGATAAATACCAAAAACCTCATCAGAGCCACAAAGGAAATGGCAGTAAACAACCGAACCGCCAGGGTCTACTACCCATGGTTCAACAACCACAACCAAAGGACCCCCAAGATAAACACCTAAAACCACATCGGAGCCCAAAAGGAAATGGCAGTAAACGACCGAACTGCGAGGGTTTACAACCAATGGTGTAATGACCACAATCTCACCAACAACAAGCAACAACTAACCACAAACCGCAAAGACTGAATCCTGAAGACCAGAAAACACACCAATCCAGAGAGGACGTCCGCTCAAAGGAATACAACCCACAACCCAAACACCATGCCTCACCACAAGAAAGACAAAGAGCCAGAATGGACAACAGCAATAATAAGGAAACCGCAACCGCGCGGGAAGGTGCCGACCAGCAAGATCCCACAACTCCGAAAAACTGGATGAAGAAGAGGCCAGACAGCCTTAGGACACATACAAAGAACAGAACAAAAACATACTACATTGCTCGCTACCTCACCACATACGACTGCTTGGTAAGCAAAGATAGACCAGAAACAACAAACCGACAGGCATTAAGAATTACTAATACATACCCCACGGGGACGCCAAACTTAACAATTGATAAATCAATTCAACCCAGCCTACACAATGGACAATACCCCAGCCAGAATCTGGAACAAACTGTGATACATAACATTCTACTCGCCCTACATCGCCAAAGACTGGAAGGACATGTGTCAACCCAATTCACAAGCCGGAACTAACCAAAACTAACCAACCCTGCCATAAACCTAATCGATCTCTTGATGAAGAGACCGACCACCAAAGAACTCCACCTCCCAACAACCACAACCCGGAGGGAACCACCAGCAATGGAAACCCAACTGACAACACACCGAACCAACAATGCAAACAACAACACGAAAGGAATATCATACAAGCTACACTGCAGCCTTCTCAACGTTAGATCCATGGCAAAACACTCAATAGAAATCGCCTGATCTTCTAAACGAAGGTGACAGACTTGCAGAAACCTGGTTATCGGACAACTACAAAGCCATTGCAAACAAAACCATACTGGACAACTTTAAATTAATACATGCTAACAGAGAAAACCGAAGAGGAGGCAGAATCGCAATCATACACAAAACACATCCAAGCATCTGAACACATCACAACTAACGTAGAAGATTGTGAATCCCTCCTCAAGACCAAACTCCATGACCAAACCAACATAGTATTCCTCTTGATCTACAGACCACCATCTTACAACCCCAACTTTGCAACAAAATTAGCTGCCATTTTATCAATAACCTAGTCATACTTGCAGATTTCAACATCTGGTTCAAAAAAGAAAACAATTCCACAGCAAACTCTGTGTACTCCTAAAAACTGTCAATTTTAAGCAAATAGTAAATGGATCCACCCACAACTCCTGGCACACTCTGGATGCAATTTTCTGCAGAGAAGCACTTTGCAAATCTGCGCCACCTAAACCGATGGTATGTTGCGACCACTACTTGATATCATTCTACATCACATCCCAAACCCTCCTACCGGGCGGAAAGAATGTACTCCATGCCAGCAAGAAAAGAAACTGGAAGAACCTAGACCTAACAAACCTTCTAGACTCGACCCTCCCAAGCTGATCAGAAGCCACCGAAACAACCATAGACACAGCAGAAAACACACTCAACGGTTGGATCACCAAGGCCCTAGGCCAGCTCACACCAGACAAAATCATTCAAAGTGACCCCCAAAAAACTGCCAGCAAAATGGTTCACAGAACTGAAAGAACTTTTAAAAAAGCGCAAAATGGAAAGAAAATGGAGAGAATAATACAACCAACAACACAAAATAAAATTCCAAAGATTGCTCAAACTATACAAATCAACAGTGCTCAAAGCAAATACTATATGCCACAAGAATAGAATCTGCAAACAATCCACAGAACTCTTCAAAATCATCCGAGATAAAAAAAAACATTCTGCAAGAATTCCATCATCCAATACAAACACTTTGTGACAACATCACCAACCACCTGAGATAAAAAAATAGATACAATCCAGGAGGCCATCAACACAGCCAGGGCAAATACAACCACAACTGCTGAACAACAGACAACTACGAAACGCAGACTACAGCAACACTCACCTGCCTAGAACCAATCACAGAAGAAACATTTGCCACACTGATCAAGGACACCAACCTTGCTGGATCTCCAAGGGTTCCCTGCCACCCCGACATCTTCAAAGGAATCCTCAATTATAGAACTGCCCCCTGGCCAAACACGTCAGGAACCTAATGAATCTAACACTCAAAAGAGCAAAAGTACTGTCTGCCTTCAAATCATCATACATCAAACCAGTGGTAAAAAAGGAATCAGAAAGTGCAGAAGACCCGAGCAACTACAGACCGATTTCCAACCTGCCCTATCCAGCAAAGAGCCAGAGAACCATGTGTACAAGATCCTACATAAATACGTCAAAACAAACGGAATACTCGACTGGTCACAAGTTGGCTTCAGACCCATGAGAGGAGCAGAATCAGCACTCCTATTTATATGGGACATCCTGAAAATAAACGCAGACGCTGCCGCCCAATCGGCGCTCCTACTACTGGACATATCAGCAGCATTTAACACAATCAGCCATGCAACACTAATAAAAAGACTGTGGGAATGTGGCATAGAGGAATCCGCATGAAAGTGGCTTGTCTCATTTCTAACAAACTGAACGAAAGAAC
The DNA here is from genome assembly GCF_040938575.1 of Ambystoma mexicanum. NCBI lineage: Eukaryota > Metazoa > Chordata > Amphibia > Caudata > Ambystomatidae > Ambystoma > Ambystoma mexicanum. Next base: position 1,076,616,597 of record NC_090926.1, on the reverse strand, counting down.
CTACCTACCACCGCTCACCTCAAACACCAAAAATATATCCTGCGGATTGCCATAGGAATCCAGCCTTGCTCCTCTGCTTTTCAGCATCTACACGTGCCCAAGAAAAGAGTGCGCTCGGGCTCAATAATATTTGGAGTATATTGCTGAAGTGTGCTGCAGAGTTGGTAAAGTTGGGTCTTATCATAGAACCAGTGCAAATTTCAGATTATAGCGTTAAACCAAGTCTCTGCGCTCACCAATTGTGTTATAAGTGCATTAGTGTAATTACACCATACCAATTAGATTAATGCAATACATTCAGTGCAGTTGATTAGCCTTCAAATTGTAGTTTTTAATTGGTAAAAACACAATCCAGCCGACACGTATTTCGACCACTGGTCTTTCTCAAGGCAATGATTGATTGGATGATGGATGCTCCAGTGTGTATGGATCCATCATGTCTTCTGGTTTCCAGGAACATACACAGCGCGCCATGCTGGATCCCCAGGAGGGAGTCAAGATCGCTAATCGTGATCACACCGTCCTGGAGGGAGAAAATACCCACCAATCACGTACAACTATCCAAATTCAACCAGAACACTATAGGGGCTAAAGCTAAATGAGAACTTGAATGAGCGGTGATGCTAACCATAAGACATGACGGATGTATACACACTGGGGCGTCCATCCGCAAAGGGACTACCGCAAAGGGACACCGGAAGTAGTAACATCACAAACCACTAGAGAGATGGCGAGATGTGCTGACGAACCACAACCAAGTTCCTGGGTAGATACCATCAAGCGGCAACCAAAGAGTCTCACCAGAGGCTCCAACAAACCCGACCAACTTACTAACCCATTTCCCCTTCCTGCTCTTCCAACATAAACGAACACCACTACACCAGACTTTGGGCCAGCCACACTACACCTACACACACCAAGAATCAATTATATGTTCACACCCACCATCTCTGAGATGCTGGAAGCAGACCCAGAGTGAACCACCCCACATAGTCCATAAAACCATCAACAAGGCAATTGCACAGCAAGACACCAGATAATCCTACAGCTACGGCAACCCGTGGCTTTGAATCCCTTATGGACACTAATTAACCAGTGCGCTGAACCACGACCCACCCCTTCATCACACAACACACTAACACAAATACTAGCACACACCCGAGGCACTGAGTCTTACCCATTCGGTTACAACGCATGCAAAACGGCACTCACAAATTCCAGTTACCCCAGCTTCTGAACCTATCCTCTCATCCTATCCTCACTAACCTCCCCACCTCCCTCTCTTGCAGAGCCACACAAGCGCTTTGAGACTGCCTCTGGGTGGTAGCAATGCACGGTATAAATCAACATAACATGTCTATTGAGAGAAGAGAGCCAGAGCAGTCCATAGAGGGATGACCAACTGGATGATGTCGGGCTCCTTAGCTGGTTTTCCCAAAACTAGAAGTTATATCTAAAGAGGTATATCGTCCCCAATACCCACATTTTCCCATTTTGAAAACTGGGTAAAACCTGGGACGATAAAAGGACTGGGAATGCAAAGGGGGGTGCACTTTAAAAACACAAATACAGGATTTGATCAACGCATACCCTATCTTTCCCTATATGTCAATTGAATGTAAAGTTAAGAGGTTGTTCTTTAAAGGCCTAATTGACTTTGTACTGAAAAAACAAATCCAAATATGAAAGGATTTTGGCTTCCACTTTAAAGGGGGATTGCCTTTTATAAAGCCAAGTATTATTTGCATTTCGATCCCCGGGGAAGGGCATTTGGCCAATCAGATGGCTGGAATAGCAGGCGAGAATATACTGTTCAGCTACCAGAGGCCCATACCGGGTGTGGTCATTTTTGTAAAAATAAATACTAAAATGTATGTGGGGAGGCAACATCGAGCCTCTCCCTGTTACCCCTCACCCCTAACCCCCTCTCAATTTACCTGCGGAAACGGCACTTTGACCGCCAGTCCCTGTGCTCCTCCCATCCCGGCTGCCCCCATAGAAATGGTCCCTTTTTCCTACGGCGGCAGTCATCTTTTTTTTCTATTTTTTTTTCTTCCCTCTGGAGATCTGGAGATCTCCTGAGGGTGAGAAAAAAAGGGAAAAAAAGTGCAAATGGGTTTCGTGCCCTCTCCATGGTCTGCTCGCCCCCCCCCCCCCACACCCCCCACAGAGCTGTGAAAGCCATAATCTAGTTAGTGGTCGAAGCTAGTGTTGAGTCACAGTGGGTTATAGTGCACAGTGAAGAACTATCACCTGGGATGATACCATGCTTTGATGCAGGCAGTTTAGGCCATAGTATAGTCTATATGTTTGCAAGATGAAATACATGCTGAAAGAATTAATTCACTGTCAATGCCTGGGCAGAGTCCAGTATAGTGTGAGGGGGTGGGGGAGAAAGAGGGTTGTCCACTAAATACCTGTTACTGGAGAATAGTACAACTACAGACTAGCAATATAAAGAGACTGAAAGCCTTACATACAGGCACCCTTTTAAAACTGTCAATGCAAACAAAATGCCTTTTGCATGTAAATGGCTTAACACATAGCACTACGTTAGCTGGCTCATGCCTATATGTCAAGAGGGGTGTCCAGTTAAAGTACCTAATACAAAAGGATTGAATACCAAAGGGTCGACTCAATTTGACCTGAAACCAAAGGGTCGAATATTTTTTTTTAAATATATTTTTAAAAAAATTAAAAAAGTGGTTCTCCCACAAAAAAATTTAAAAATTAAAAAAATTATATATTTTTTTAAAAAATTCAACCCTTTGATTCCACCCTTTTGGCATTCGAACCTATGCTTTCGAAGAGGCTGTCAAGAGGCCTCTGCATAGCTAATAGTTCAATTCAAAATGTTATTTAGGATTTCTCAATTAACAACAAAATATGCATACAAATCAACAATCGGTAATAAACAGTTAAAGCTTAAAATCTAATCAACCTTATCCAGATAGATATGGTTATAAAAACATGTAATTGTAATGATAATTTAACCGCCTTGTCGCTACTCGTATTAACTCACTTCCTTGTGCCATAAACATTGTATATTCCCAGATTAAAATTTCTTTTAGGAACTCTGCCAAGTTATATAAAAACAGTATATCATCACAGTTGATGCATTACCTTCCATGTACATTTTTAAATGTGAGTAATGTCAACTTCTCTAGCACCATGCTTGATGTCGGAGAAAATCAAATGATTTAACCCTATTTGCCTTATGTGAAATGTTCCATTGAAATGCTAATAATGTCCATGAGTGAAACCCATTCTAAATAGAATGCTAGTATGTTTAGCGTTCATTAGAATATAGAAGATTTACATGGAGATTGCTGTGTTTGGAAGCGGATGCCTTCGTGGACTCATAATAGTGAGATTCATATAGGCATATAAGTTGCAACATGGGGGGGTGATCCTGCATCAACATGGGGGATGATCCTGCATCAACATGGGGGAGATGATCCTGCATCTAAGTCCACAGTCTCTTTCCTTAGTGGCCTGGACCCTAAAAAGCTAGTCTATGGTCACCTGGGCTCCCTGGAAAGAACAGTGGGACATGAGGACCGTTAGGAAAGATTCCACCAGGGCGTATTACGCCACTAAATGGACACCTTTCTGCTATAGGTGCATAGGAAGCAACAGGAACCCTGTGGTGGCAGGCCTAGATTATTTACGTTATCCCCATTTAGCAGATGGTTGCGTGTTGGTAGATTTGTGAAGGACGTTCCCGGCAGTAATGGTGGCATAGTTGAATACCCAGCTAGGAACAGTTTGCCTAGCGATTCTATCCTCTCCAGCTCCTCCCCCATAATCGAACGGCATTTTAGCAGTCTTCCGCTACTACCCTCCCAGTCGATTCTCCTCTACCCCATGATACCTGATTTTGGTCCTATAGGCACTTTTCAGAAGCATTTTAAAGTCCCGATTTCAACCGAACTTTGCTGGGTGTCATTGAAAACTGCTTTTTTAGTTGCTATTACTTCTGCTTGCAGAACAAGCGAGCTACACGCCCTGTTTCTTCAGTGCAGAATGTGAGAAGTCTCGCAAACTCTGGACGTCGCAACATTGTTGAAATTCTACCTGTTCCACCTGGAGAGGACAACATGAGTACCCACATATGTGTGACCTTCGGAAGAGGAACGCTCGGGTTTGTTGCTTCAAAAGCCACTCTGGCAAGGTGGTTGGTCTCCATGATAGTCGAGGCTTCTAAGTAAAAAGAGGAAGGTCCACCACAGGGGCTGCATGCCAATCCTTTGAGGGCAGTCTGCCTCAGTCGTGTAACATGCATGTCCCTCAGGAAATTTGCAAGGCATTGCTGGGGGCCACATCTTTCTCTTATTGTAGGCATTATTCCTTGATCACAGCTCCAGGAACGATGGCGCCTTTGGGCAGGCAATTTTGCAAAATGTGTTTGCACTGTAGGTGAATGAACACCCCTATCATTTGGGGATGCTTTGGAATCTCCTATACGTTTGGAGGAAAGGGGACTTAACGGTACAAAAAAGGTTACTCGCCGTAGAAACACATGTTCTCTTTGTACTCAATCCCCTTTTCTCCATGCACCACCCACTATCCCCGATAATAAGATGGAAAAAGACTGATGGTTGGATGGAGGGCATGGGGGCTGTGCTGCGTGAGTGCGTTGTAGGGACGTGTCCATGCTGGTACTACCAGAAAATTCTATTCTTTGCTGCTGCGCAGCAACAGGCTCTGGTCCGCTCGCTGTTCAAAGGTATGCTCCAAGAGGATGGAGCAAAAGGGACTGTAGAGTAACAGTACACGTATTATACAGTGAGTAACCTTTTTCCTTACTTGCAGTGTTACTACAATACTCACTAGTGGCTAAAAGCAGAGAGAAAGTACCTCAGCGAGGTGGGCTTTTCCCGAGTCACTTTGCTCATCAGGACCTGAAACTTTGTATGAGACATGCCTAATCCAACATTTGTACTTTAACTGGCTCTGCTTTGCCTGCACTCTTTCTTGTAGTGAACCAGTATTTGTTCTTTGGGATACCGGCCCTTTGATGCATGTAGTGGCTCAGAGACCATTTCACTCTTGATAGTTATCTGTACTGGGCTTGTAGAAACACCGTTTGTGGTACCATGTTGCTACTGTCTGCAAACACTGTACTAATACTATACTTTGCCTTTAGCTTCTTTGTGTATGGCATTTAGCTCTAATAATCCTGCTAATACTTAGCTTAGCTCCTGTAAATATAATTTCAACAGCCTGGTGTGTTTGTGATTGGTCTCGTGATAAATCAGCCTACATTTCTATAAAGTAAGACAATTGTGATGGGAACAGTAAAGCCTTATAAGTAACCTACTATCAATAAAAGCACACTGCATGGTTTTGGACTAGCTGGGGTTTTTGCTGCAAGTGCACACTAGAATTCCAACCACTTGCAGGTTTCGTTTGTGCTATAAATACTCCATGATCTCTAGTTTTCTAGTGCAGGGTAGATATATGCTGTAGGAGGCTTACTCTTCTTTCTGATCTTCGCAGGAATTGATGATGGAGTTTGATGCTGAAATGAAAAAGCGGGAGCATGAATTTCGACTGAAAATGGATGAGATGAGCACGTTGGTCCTTTCTCATGAGCTCAAGGTACAGTTAATGTGGCATTCACCCAGTGGCAGGTGGGCTGAAATAGCTGACAATGGCCTGTAAGCACTCTCCAAGCGAGGGCCTCTGCAAGGGCTGTGGGCTGTTACCGACCATGTCAGCCCGCCCCCCCCACCAAGGGGGTGAAAGCCATTCGCACACCGGGATTTCACCGGGATGTGAATGGTTTTCATCATTTTCTTCTTTTTTCTTCATCGCAAGCCCATCTCTGTCCCTTTTCGGATGTTGGCGGCCATAAAATCATGGTCCCTTTTCTATTTTATGCCACGGGTGCGGACTTTGATTATAGAATCATGCCCATTGAAGACAGATTGTGATTGGTCAATCTGTCTTTCCCGGGTGTGAATCTTGAATATACAGGTGTCTGTTGGTAGAATTTTCCTCAGGGTCCCCGTTTGTTGCGAAAGCTTTTCTCTTGATTCATTTATTCAGTGCTGCACATTACCTGCTTAACATCAATGTATGCCCTTGATCAGGCAAACAAGTAATACTGTGCTTCATAAAGTTCTGCTGATGTTAGAGATCCTGTTAGTAATTGATACAAAGGAAAAGGGTCACTATTTCTCAGAGTGCTTTGAGAATAAATGATAGGATTGGGGATAAACAATGGAACAGGGGTACTTGCAAACATTTACTAGCGCGTCCAAAATCTTCGGTTTGGTCTTCGTACGTGGGGGTGCTTTGATAACTGCCTAAAACTCTAACCCCCCCAAAATACTAATACCTCCAATTTAATGACAATGAGGTTTCTGAACCCCGAAAAATTACTATTCTTAAAAGTGTATTGAACAAGTTATATTGATAAAACATTACATTTTTAAATTGTACATCATGAGGGGTTTTAATGAGTTTTTCCAAGGGGATTTTGTTTACCACTTGTACCAAGTGGTACATTTTAAAGCAAACACATGGGTAGGTAACATTTGTAATACATAAAAGGATGCAAATATCAGTTTATATGGTATGATCATTTCTTGTAGCGCTCTCTGCCACCCTAAGATATCCTGTCACTTGCTAAGGTGCCGGCAAGAGAAGGACGGGCAGGAACAAAAGCTTACCCAGGAAAGAGAAAGGTGTTGAGCTGTTTCCAGAACTGACTATGGTCTTCCTTCAGTCTCGGTGCTAGAGGAAGGGTGCTCCACAGCAGAAGGGAGGTGATTTAGAAAGCTCTGCCGGCGACCGACTTCTTTTTAAATCGGGCCACAAATACACGGCCAAGATTCGTAGAGTGAAGATTTCTAGCAGGAAGATGAGGAATGATTTTCGCTTGAAGAAAACAAGCGCCCTCTTTTTGGGAGCTTGATGGGTCACACACAAGGCCTTAATCTTAATCCTCCTATCAATAGGGAGCCAATGAGGCTGGGCCATGGTAGGTGAGATATGGGTGTACTTTGGTAGGACAACAACCAGCTAGGCTGCAGCATTTTTAAGGTTTTGCAGCCTCTTAATAAAATATTTAGGCTGGGAGAGAACAGCTGCATTACCATAGTCAAGAGTGACCAATAAAGCAGAAGAGTCAAAAGAGCCTCGAATTTACTCTGGATGAAAAGATAGCACTTTTTTAAAAAAGTTCTCAATTTAAAAAAAGTCGTCCTTGCATGTTGCACTGACATGCAGATCTGGTGACAAAGATGCTGCAATTTAGAAACCTAGATTTGTTTTACAGAGTCAACCGCAGTAGGGAAAGTCCCTAAATTAGAAAAACAGAAGTTAGGAGTCCAGAAATGGCATGCAGTAGGTGGGCCCACGACTAGCACCTCAGTTTTTTCGCCATTCAATTTTAGCCTATTGGCATTCATCTAATTCCCTATGGCTGCCAGACACGCTTTAAGGCACACAGCTGTCTCCTGAGTCTGCTGCTCTAATATAAGGATAAGATGAGTGTCGCCCACGTATGAATAGAAGCTGCAGCTGTAGGAATGGTCTAAGCTGGCGAGTGGCCAAACGTAAACATTAATGAGCAGGGGGGACAACGCCGAACCCTGAGGGACTCCACAGGTAAGGGAGGATGGCATAGATCTAAAGGCAGTAAAGAAATCGAATGGGAGCAGTCTGACAAAAATGATGTAAACCATCGGAGAGCCATTCCTGAAATACCAACCTCTTTAAGTCACTGACATAAAACCGAGTGAAAGATCTAATGATATCAGCATGGAAGTTTGGGATTTCTGCCACAAGGAATAATTGTGAAAATGAACATGTGCCTAAGGGAAAATCACTTCGATCCTTTAATGCTGATGTAAAACATGATAGGATTTTAAAATACAGTAACAGTTTTACAGCCGTTAGGCAACTTCACAAAGATATTTTTTAGAAAGTAATTGTAATGCCATGCATTTTATGGCAAGTTGGGCAAGTGCCATGCTCTTAAATTGTTTTATGTTATTGGGATTTATACCAAACATCATTGCCATTTTTAAAGTCTTCAGCCACACTGGCGTATCTGAATGAGAGTGGGGATAGGTTAGTAGGGCGAGAGATGACATGCACAATATCTTTGCTATTGTGTTAATGCGAGAAGACTTGAGGTTCCCTGCGCTCTGCATGCAGGCCAGTTTCTAGGTGTGCTGCGTTGAGCGCACATAGACATTTGTGCCCAGAGAGGAGCTCTGTGTGCCTTTGCTGCTAGGATGCATTGGCCGCGAATGTGCTATGTAAGTTGACTGTGGTGGTGTAGCATTCTGTTGTTTGATGTCTGTTGAGAGGGCTGTCCAATTGCAGTGTGTGAGTGGCTTAGTTGGGATGCATGTAGTGTATTTGAGTGTAGATGTCGAAGGTTAGGGAATGGTCTGGGTGGCAACTTGCCCCAATTATCCATTGTGGCCATGTCAACCTCTCGGTAGTGGTGTCTTTCAGATAAGGTAGCTTCTCCAGCATGGGGTCTGGCATGGATTCACATGCTCATGAATATTCCCCGTCGTCAGGCTGGGAATCCTCGGTAAAGAAAAATCAGTATCAGTTTCGTTTCTGATCTGTCTTTCGTAGTAGTAACCAATCACTGATCTCTGCGTCATACTGACCACAGCCAATGACTGCCATCTCCCTAAGCCCCGCCTCTGGCAGCCATCTTCAGATTTTTACCGCATGTTCAAGTGTTGGGATCCTCGTGCTATTGCTCTCGAGCTTTAGTGCTTTTTTCGCGCTTTTTTCATAGGAAAAGTTTCTCTTTTTCGGTCAAAAGAGGCTCAAGCTCCACCGTTTCTTTATCCGATCAACGGGGACCCGTGTCGGATTCTTCTACGCCCCTCAAGGGTGAAGATTTCGTCGAGCCACGCTTTTGGAGGACTCCAGAAGTTTCTCAGGCCCATCTCGGACATGGCCCAAGAGAAGGGAAGCTGGACGCCCGGAAAGCTGTTCAGGGTCTGCCCTGGATACCAGCTTCAGAATGTCTTTAAGGAAGATGAACACTCCCTTTGCCTCTACTGCCTGCATGACGACAAGATGCACGTGGAGAAGGACTGTGCGTTTTGCGGCAATATGTCGGAGTGGACCATGAAGGACCGCCATCTGCGTCTCGCCAACTGGCTGGAAGGGAAGAGCCCGTCAGGCGAGAAAAAGAAGAAGTCCGAGCGGTCTTCTAAGACCTTTGAGGGCGCCCCGGCGACGGGGGCCCAACAGAAGGCCAAGCACTGCGAGTCCGCTGGCACCGGGAGCGCCGAACGGTCGGGCTCTACGGGTGCCAGGCAGGGCGCATCCTCCCCGGCGCCATCAACCACGAGCCAACGCTCTGGCTCGGGTAAGAGGAAGGCCGAGCACCCAGCGAAGCTCCTGGAGAGACCCCGGTCGAGCTCGAAGGCCCCATCGGAGGGGGAGCAAGGCGGTGACCCTCCCCCCAAGGAGAAGGCGGTGAGCGCACCTAAGGTGGTGAAAGCCTTGATCCACCCGGCCAAGGCCTCTATCGAGACAGTCGCGGCGGCCCTGGCTCAGCCTGTGGAGGCTACACCAGTGGTGGCGACCTCGGGGCCCAGAATCTCCCTGCCACCGCGGAGGGAGTCCTCTTTCATGCCCATCGACAGGACCCCAGTGAAACCTCAGACGGAGAAGAAAAAGGGGGGGCAGGAGGTCGTCATGGATTCGGCCTGAACCTCTGAAGAGGAGCTGATCGAAGTCTTAAGCCACGGCGTTGGCGTGGAAGAAGACCATCCCGTCGGGAGGGATCCCGACGTCGGAGACGACGATAACGTTGAGGGTGCTCCTGACCGCCCGTCGGAATCCCCTCAACCAGTGCCGCAAGACAACTCGGCGGCCATTTTGTTGGCTATACAATCATTATGCTCGGAGATAAGGACGAGATTGCTGTTACCACCAACGGAGGATTCGCTCCCGATGGGGGACCCGGAGCCAGGCCCTTCTGGGAGCCCTCTTCCTAAGAGAAGAAGGATTCATCCTCCACCTCCTTTTCAACCATCGCGCCCTGCCCAGCCCTCCTCCCCGTCCACAACCCGTGGGGATGATACGGGGACGGATACGGCCGCGACGGGTACAGACGATGAGGTTTACGACGAGGATCTCCCGTCGTCACCTCCTCCAGCTCTGCCCGGAAGAGAAGAAGAAGGAAGGTTTCCTTTATCAACGGCGCGAGACCAAGAGGAAGACGGTCCTCGCTGTACCTCTACTGGACGATATCTGGGATGAGGGTCTCGCCCTTCTCAAGAACCCATCCACAACGCCTGCGAGAAGGGATCGGTACGAGAAGAAGTACCGAGTCCCGGACGCGGCCCCCTTGTGCCTTCGTGCGCAGTTGACCCCGGACTCGGACGTCTCTGCGGCGGCCAGGAAGAAAGCGGGGGGGGCCTTCGCCTCTACGTCAACCTTCCCGCCGAACGGCGAGGGAAAGAAATTGGACAGGATGGGACGCAGAGTCATCTCATCGGCAGCGACGACGATTAAGGCTGCCAACGCCTTGGCTATCGTAACCCGCTACGACAGGGAGTTGTGGTACAAAATCGCCCCCCTGCTGGACTTCCTACCAGATGACAAGAGGGCAGAGGCCCTAGAGATCCTGCAGGAAGGAGAAGTGGCGTCAGACCACGCCATTACGATAGCGACGGACATCGCTGACATTGGATTTCGCCAGTTGGGCAACGGCGTGTGCCTTAGACGGCGTGGATGGCTCAAGGCAACGGACTTCCGGCAGGACATGCAGACCAGGGTCTTGGACATGCCATTCGACGGGAGCAACCTGTTTGGGAAAACAGTGGACGATTCCCTACAAGCCATCAAGACGGACACGGAGACGGCCCGGGCTCTTGGTGTTCTCCAGCAACGACGGCCGCCCTTTCGGAGTGGCAGAGGCAAGCAGGGTGCCTCCAAAGGTTCCGGCGGCGGATTTTCCACCTATCGTCAAAAGGCCCGTTCGTCGTCCCAGGAAGCCTACAGGGGACGAGGCAAGTCGGGCGGACCCCGCCGTTGTCGCCAGGGAGGACAAGGCGGCAAAGCCTTGTCGAAGCAGGACTGAACCGGCGTGGGGTCGGGCCCCCACCGAAGCACCCCGGTGGGAGGCCGGCTGGCGAGCTTCGTCGGCGTGTTGGAGTTCATCTCCACCGACCGATGGGTGCTGGACGCCCTGTCCCAGGGTCACGCGCTCGAGTTTCTAAAGAAGTGCCCGCGCGTCCCCCCCGTGGCCAGGAAGGAACATCACGTCCCTCAACTTCTCTTGGAGGTAAAGGCGATGCTCAAGAAAGGCGCCATCGAGCTCGTCCCAAAGAGGCTTCGGGGCTCCGGAGTTTACTCAAGATACTTCCTCGTGAAGAAGAAGACGGGAGGATGGCGTCCCATCCTGGACCTACGACGACTGAACAAATTCATCAAGGCACAGAAGTTCCGGATGGTCACCCTCGAGCACGTCCTGGGTCAGCTGGAGGAGGGCGATTTCCTGTCGTCGTTGGATTTGGAGGATGCTTACTTCCATATCCCCATCCTAAAGGGACACCGAAGGTTTCTCAGATTCGTGGTCCAAGGGCGTCACTACCAGTTCAGAGCCCTTCCCTTCGGATTGAGGTCGGCACCCAGGGTGTTCAAGTGCCTCGCACCGGTGGCTGCGCGGCTGTGCCTGGAGGGTATCCACGTCCACCCCTACCTGGACGACAGGCTCATCCGAGCAAAGACAAGGGAACTCGCCGCGGAACACACGGCGAGGACCGTCCAACTACTCACGGACCTGGGATTCTCCATAAACTACGCCAAGTCCCACCTGGTGCCCGCGCAAGACGCGCTGTTTCTGGGAGCGAAACTCGACACAGTGGCGCTTCTGGCCTCTCCGTCGGAGGAAAGGACAAGGGCCATCTTGGGCAAGGTGCAGCGGATGCTGGTTGCGGACGTGGCCAGGGTGAGGTCCATCAAATCCCTCCTCGGAATGATGTCTTCTTGCATTTATCTCATTCGCCTGTGCAGGCTTCCGATCCGCCCATTACAGGAGTTCCTGGATGCTCGCTGGATTCAGACGACGGGCAGCTTCGAGGACAGGATCACACTCGACGAGAGCTTCCGACGAGCGATCCGGTGGTGGGGCACCCGTGCGCATCTGACGGCGGGCATGGACTTCCAGACCCCAGGCCACCAGAAGACAGTGACCACGCATGCCTCCCTGGAAGGGTGGGGAGCGCACACCGAAAATCTGCACGCGAGAGGCCTTTGGCTTCCGACGGAGAAGTCCCTCCATATCAACGTACTGGAGCTCCGTGCAGTGTTTTGGGCCCTCGGGTCCTTTCTTCCGTCCCTCAAGGGCAAGGTGGTGAGGATCTTCACCGACAACACCACCACCATGTTCTACATCAGGAAGCAGGGCGGTACCAGATCCCCAGCCCTGTCCAAGGAGGCGCAGGATCTGTGGTATTGGGCCGTCGCCCAAGGGATGTTTTTGGTGCCGTATCATCTGGCAGGAATAAAAAACACCATCGCCGACTCGCTCAGCAGAGAGCTGCGCTCGTGCCACGAGTGGGAACTACGACAGGATCTAATGGACCGCCTCTTCCGACGGTGGGGCACACCCCAGATCGATCTGTTCGCGACGGCAACGAACTCCCAAGTGCCGGAGGTTCGCCAGCTGGTTTCCCCAGCCGAGGAGCATGGGCGATGCTTTCTCGTTCCCCTGGGAGGGCCTGTTTCTATACGCGTTCCCTCCATTGCCGTTGCTGATCCGGCTCATCAACCAGCTCAAGAGGTCACAGTGCAGGATGATCTTCTGGACTTGTCAGCGTCCCCGTCAATCAAGCTGCCAGTGGACGCGGATCTTCTCTCCAGGGAAGGAGGCGCCATCCTCCATCACGACCCGAAGTCGCTGAACTTGCAGGCCTGGCTTCTGCAGCATTAGAGTTTGGAGGCTACGACATACCGGCCGACTGCAGAGAGGTTCTTGCAAAGGCCAGGGCGTCCTCAACTAAATGCTACGGACACAAATGGAAGAGTTTCTCTGTCTGGTGCCATGCACAGAAGATTAACCCTCTACGGATTACGGCTCCTCAAATACTGCCGTACTTACTGTCGCTGGCCAAGGCTGGACTGGCGCACGCTTCCATCAAGATTCATCTTGCTGCGATCTCCCGATACACCAGAACCACGGGACGGATGTCTTTGTGGTCTCATCGTCTGGTGAAGGAATTCATGAAGGGACTGTTCAGATCGTTCCTGCCGGTGAAGGCTCCGGCCCCGGCCTGGGAGCTCAACGTGGTGCTGACCAAGCTCATGGGACCTCCGTTCGAGCCACTGCACTCATCTCCGTTGAAGTTCCTGTCGTGGAAAACAGCGTTTCTTGTGGCCATCACCTCCGCACGACGAGTGGGAGAGATCCAGGCCCTTTCCTGCAAGCCCCCGTACTTGACTTTTCACGACACGAGGGTAGTGCTCAGGACGCACCCCTCCTTCATGCCCAAGGTGCCGTCGGACTTCCACCTCAACGAACCCTTGGTGTTGCCTGTTTTCTTCCCGTCGCCTTCCTCGCTGGCTGAAAGGACTTTGCACTCGCTGGATGTGGCTAGAGCACTGAAGTTCCACGTGGACCGCACAAAGAGTTTTCGGAAGACGTCACAACTTTTTGTGAACTTTCGACCTGTCAATCAGGGGAAGGCTCTCTCAAAGGCTTCCATTTCCAGATGGCTCTCCGGCCGTATCATGTTCTGTCATCGGTCGGCAAACCGACCGCTGCCCGGCCGTCCGAGAGCCCATTCCACCAGAGCGATCGCAGCTACCACGGCGTTCCTATCTGGTGTGCCCTTGCTGGACATCTGCAGGGCTGCTACGTGGAGGGCGACGCACACCTTCACGAAATTCTACTGCGTCGACAGGGATTCCAGGGAGGAGTCCAGGGTCGGCCAAGCAGTGCTACGCAACCTGTTCGCCTAAGGTGAGCCTGGTGAGAAGGTAAGAGATGCTTAATGTTGAGTTGTTGTATTGCTTAATGTTGTGCCTGTTGCCACCTCCCGTGGTTGTGCATGTGTGTACTGCTATGTATTCTTTATTCATGAGCATGTGAATCCATGCCAGACCCCATGCTGGAGAAGGAACAAGTTACTTACCTGTAACTGCTGTTCTCCAGCATGGGTCTGGCATGGATTCACATGCGAACCCTCCCGCCTTCCCCTCTGCGGCTCTTCACTTGGTCATACTGCCACTTCACTTGCTACCAAATCTGAAGATGGCTGCCAGAGGCGGGGCTTAAGGAGATGGCTATCATTGGCTGTGGTCAGTATGACGCAGAGATCAGTGATTGGTTACTACTGCAAAGGACAGATCAGAAACGAAACTGATAATGATTTTTCTATATCGAGGATTCCCAGCCTGACGGGGAGCATGTGAATCCATGCCAGACCCATGCTGGAGAACAACAGTTACAGGTAAGTAACTTGTTCCATCTCTGGCAGTGAATGATGTACAGCAACCAGTCTTGTATATGAGTGGGGGAGCACATAGAGCAGTGGAAAACAGAGCGCATGCAGCAGCAGGTTCTGAGTAGACAGTAAGTGAGAATAGTCCATGAATGGAGTACAGCGTATATATATTCCAGAGAGGGAAGAGCCCTGGTAGGGGGGCCTCGGCATGCTACAAGGTTACAGTATGGTATCTAGGAGCCAGTCACGTGAGTTATATTGACATCACAGATCAAAACATGGTAGGGCATTAATTGCTTTGGCCAGCATGGGTCAAGGTCACAGTACAGCACCAGGGAGGAAAACCTCAGAGGGACAGAATTGCAGTACACAGCACTGGAGTAAATGTACCATCTCACTCATCAACAACTAGTTGCACTACATAGAAATTGGAGATAATTGGGCTGCATTTCAGGAAGTAATGCTGTGGCCCTGTTGTCATTTCTTCTGAGCATATGTGAACCATGACACAACTAGATATGTTTTGTAGCATAAGAACCATAAGTGTTGAATATGTGATTGAACTAGTTCCAAAAGCTACAAAATGACATTCGATTTGACCATACAGGTTTATTTCATTGCCTAGTAATTTTGGAAGTAAAACTAATTGTATGGACTTGGTGTGGTACCTAGGAGCAGTATTGTGTAAGGTATTGTGTACCAAAAAAAATTTTTTTTTAAAAAGGGTTTCTGGCGATGAGAATTCCGGCGATGAAATGTCCCACGATGACATTTCATTCGGCGAAATGTGTGTATACCGAATATCGAATGGTGAACAGATGAGCAAGGAGAGCAAGCAATCAGTCTGCATATCCAAGATATAACATGACCTAGCATGGCATAATAGGGGCATATCAAGAGATAACAAAACATTAGAAGTTGTAGCAAAGCATGAAATGTCCTAACAAAGGAAACAGCCTGGTCTCTTCCCTGCACTGCGACTACTAGTCTATACTGGCAATACTTTGCCTCTCTCTCTCCCTCTCCACTGTGTTCAGCAGGTATCTGGGAATTGACAGATTATCATAAGCAGAGTACTAAGGGTTTTGAGAGGCATGAACCTGAGGCTAAGAGAAAAAGGATACCAGAGAGATAGTCCACAGGGGCTCACATGCCCTTCCTTAGTATGTTGGTTAGCAGGCTCAGCTCTGTCTCAAGCTTCAGTCTTGCTTGTTGAGGTGCTCTGCTTAGTGGGCACGCCCTTCATGGGATTACACTTTGTCTGCCTGGTGATTGGAGCAGGTGCCAGAATTCCTGGTTGCTTAACCCAGATGTGTACTCCAATGTCTCCAAATGGCCTAAATCTCTTCTCCCATAACTCCCACAGTTCTGTGCCAAAAATATAATCCTGCTAACTCTCACACACGACTATGAATGGTTTGTTGCCCCAGAGACCAGGAGTGTGAAAGCTACCCATACCATTTGTCCAATTATGGTTGAAGTTTTGTTGGGAGGGTTTTCAAACCTTTTCACCGAGCAGGGTGAATCGTTATTTGAATTAGGAATCCCCAGTTCTCAAAAGAATAATTGTTCCCCAAGCAGATATTCAGTATTCATCCCATTGTATGTCGCTGTCCTTCCAAAGATGGGGAGGCACTGGCAAACCTGCTTCTTTGTCACACAGGTGTGTCCTGGATTCAGAAAGGAAACATCTCACTCATCAACAGCTAGTTGCACTCCATAAATATGTGAGAAAATAGTACTGCATATCAGGAAGTAACGCTGTGGCCCTGTTGTCATTTTGTTCCCGCATATGTGAACCTTTACACAACTAAGGATGTTTTCTAGCATGAGTGTTGAAAATGTGATTGAACTAGTTCCAAAAGCTACAAAATGGCATCCGATTTGGCCAACCAGTTTTATTTCATTGCCTACTAATTTTCAAATGATTGCAAACTTTTTTTAATCTGAATGATTTCTAGAAAGATTGCGGAGACTTGTACCATTTGCTCAGCTAGAGTTGGCACATGCAAACAATATCACACATTGAAATTTAGACCATTGGTGGGCATTTTACACCCCCCCCCCCATTGTCGGCGACTAATGACATGTATGTGATTTATTTTTATTATTATTGTATGGTAATCCATTACGAACTTTTCACAAAAGTAAATGACCAAATCATAACCACATTGCTTTAATAACATCCATATGTCTCTTTATAGTTTAGCAACCTTTAAAGTAATTGCACATTGCAATGATCACAAATTCAACACAAAACAAAATCCTACAACAGTATTCATGTCTCACAGATTAGGAATGCCTTGCCTCCAACCCTAAAGATCAAGCTCAAAGGCCTGCTAAACCTTAATTAGGGCAAGGGACCTGGTTAAACTACACCTGCAGAAGCATTTCAGCCAGAAAACTTCTCCCTGTAAGTCCTGCAGACTGTAAGCAAAAGGCATATAGTGTTTAAACATAATGCTTAATTGTGCATCTATAGGATGTAAGGACGTGTCGAAGTGATTCGGTAAATCCTCAAACTTTGCACAAACAGCAGCCACGTTTTTCAATAGGTTGATGTAGCCATACCCCTTTAACCTCCATTACAGGTAGTTTGTTTAACCTCATCAGCACAAACAAACGCCCGGCTACCGGGCTTGGAAATTGATATATACACTTTTGGGCCTTTCAAACAGGTAAAATAGTTTTGAGTAGGTGGATAGCGGGATCATTTTCCTATGTGGTCATGACAACAAGCCCGGTCCCCCTCCAGGGCTTTCATTTCAAGTGCAGCTAACAATGCATCCAAGACAATTGACCAATCTGTGCACCATGATACCCTGGAGAAGAACTCCTCATTCCTGACTCTAAACTCCAAGACGGGACCACTATTACCCCAGAGTATTTCATCCCTGAGCAAACTTAGCACATAGGTCGAATCGTCAACATTTTTATAAAAAAGACTTCCTCTATTCACAGTTATAATTGTGCTCAAAGAGGTTAGTCCCAATTCGATTCTTATAGCCTATATTTTAGTTGCTTTAGAAAGACTCGGGATACAGCGCCAAATACGTGCCTCTAACCAATTGGCGCATTGCTCAAGAACAAGAAATGAGCATTCCAGTACATAAGAAATATTTGTGACCAGTTTTGATGGTACCAATCAAACTAATACTAGCAGTAGAAGTAACACATTTCTTTACATTATTGCACTTGCTTTTGTGGGGCCGCTCTTTAGACCCCATGTCTTGTTTGGAAGAGATTCAACCCTCTAGGTACCAATAATTTTGAACATGATGCAAAATACCCCCTGATGTCACAATGTATTGCTTATCTCTCTTGGTATTACCAATATGCATGTACTTTGATTTAGCGAAATTGATGGTCAAATTGTTATGATTGGCCTATTCAATCACTGCATGCGCCCTTCTACACAAGCCGACGTTAAGTGGTGTCAAAAATAGCCAGATATAAACCTTTAAATTACCCAATTTGGGTGGAAAATTATGGTTATTTGTTAAGGACTCATCGATATCAGACATAAACAAGTTGAACAAAGCAGGGGCCAAAATGCACCACTGCTTTACACACCTTGAAATGTCAGTCGGTACTGACAATTCGCTTTTATCTTTTCAGCTTCACACATGCAGTATTGTTTTCGTGTAATAATTGACATGCCACCAATTAGTCATGCGGCATCTTCAGTTTTCCTACTTCTTTCCACAATAATGTGCGAGTGATCGTATCTACTTAGAGGCACAATCTACGAATAACACATAAAGAGGTGTAGTCAATTTATGTGGGCTTGACTAATCAGCAAATTAAGGATGAATAAATTATAATTTGCTGAAAGGCCCGGTCTAAATCCCGTCTGCAAACAGGTGAGAATATGGTTGTCACCAATCCATGTATCCATTCTCTGTAAAAGACATTTAGCGAAAATAGTTTCCAGACCATCTAATAAAGATGATATCCTATAGTTTGAGAGGTCATCAGTTTTTCCACACTTGAAATAGGTATAAAATGGGATACCCTCCAAGAATTTGGGATATGACCAATTGCCACTATATTTCTGAAACGTGTTAGCAATATGTCTGCCCAGAGCTCAGGATTAGCTCCTGTGATGATGATAGAAATGCCATCAGGTCCCGCTGCTCTGGAGTTCTTAAGTTTATTTATAATATGATATGTTATTTATAACGCACTTAATACCCAGAGGTTTCTAACCGCGGACCCAGGGATCAAACCTGTGTTTCTCCGTGTCATCTTGCTTCCAAGGCGAGCACGTTGCCGCTGAGCTATCCTCCCGAGACTAATACCAACCAAATTATCCCTGTCAAAAGACAGGTTTAATGGGTGTTAAGATGATAAGGCAAACAGGCTTTTGGTGGAAAATGTATTACATAAATACAGTTCACAAGTTTTACTCGCAATGGAATTAATCATACGTGACTTTGATTGGGACCTGTTGTTAAAGAGTTGCAACAAACGCTTTGTGTCATGGTCTGACAGGAGAGACGGTGCCACTTTAGCCAAGAGCGATACTTATTCTTAAACTTTCTAATTTGTTAAAAATTATCTGAATTATTATTACATACATTATTTACCTTTTCTAATCTCGTGAGAATTATTATTATTATTTTTTTTAGGGGTTTTATATCGATACTCATGTGTATTCCCCCAGCCTAAACAGGCTTTCTTGTTCTCTAGACCGAAAATTATTTGTGATCAAACTAATACAATCTATAAATTGATTGGGAGAATCAAAATGTGTATATGATGTATCTAAAACCTTATGTATTACGGAACTGCCTCAGTTTGTGTTCAACCATCCAATTCTGTTCAGGGCAGTATTCGCTTTGACCTCCCCACCCTATCGTGTTCTAAAGTTTTCAAACAATGATTATTAATCTTAAATTGTAATATGGCATGGGGGGCGCTGTTGAGCAGCCAAGCAAGATGGCCGCTTAGCGTCGGAGCTCTGTCACGGCACACCTAAATCCTTGCTCCACCAGCGCTAATCCGCTCCGCTGCGGCACAGAAAGTTAGCGATTCGAACAGCGGCGCTGCCCGCTGTATTCTCCTGAAATCCCGAGGCGAAACGGCGCCCGAGACCCGAACTGGTGCAGCCTAAGGCCGTCCGAGGCCTCTCGGATCCACGGCGGATCCACGGCGGGCTGATCGCCGCCGGAGGAGCAGTGACGCCGCGGGGCCCCAGCGCCGCTGACCGCGGGCCCGCTACCCCGGGGGCTACCTGGAATATCCAGCATCGGGGGGAGCTGTGGTCCCCGCTCCTCCCGCGCCACCGCCCGCTGCCGCCAACGAGGGGCCCCCGCGAGGGGGGCCGGCCCCGCCTCGGCTGCGTGGAGCTCCCGATCGCCGCGGCTTGCGTCGCCTGGCGGGCCCGCGCCGGACGGGGCGGCGGCCTGTTGCCCCTGCGGGGAAAGGCTGATCACTCGCCCGCTCTCACTGGTGAGGGAGCCGGGCATCCCGAGGACACCGCTGCTGGGCCCCCCCGCCTCCCCGGGCCAGCCGCGGGGATCGCTGGGGGCGCTGCTGCAGCTACAGGCCCACGCCGGACACGGCACTTCTGGAGGCCCCGGGGTGAGTGCCTGGCGCTGTCCTCCCTGACGCCTCCTGGGAGAAAACATAGCTAACCCCACCTGGGGGTCCCCCTCACCTGCTTCTGGGCTCGGGCCCCACCTGCCTTCTACACTCTGAATTCGGGGCCTGACCTGACACCTGGCAGCCGCATAAAATACCTGGGCTCCCTGGACGACCGGGGCCTCTGCCCCCCCGCCGGAACTGCACCGCCCGGGACCCCTACCAGCCCACAACACCTTGGTGGCCACACTGTCGCCCGCCCCTCCACCCTGCGGGCGCACGGGGTGGCCCCCCTGTGCTTACAGTCCTGTCATTGCCTCATCCACCGACCCCACGCCCGTTGCCCATCTCTGACCCGGCCGAAGCCGCTGGAACCTCCCCGCCACAACAATGTCCAACAGGGCGCGGGGCGCCAACAAAGCGGGCGCTATGGACAAATTCACCAGACCAGCCCATCGGGCAGACCAGGCGTCCTCCTCCGCGACACAGGAAGATGGCGAGGCACTCCCGGACCCCCCTCAGCCTGACCTCACTACCATGATGGAGTCCATTGCCAAAAACTTTGCTTCCTTCCATGAAAAGCTGGACGATATTAATGCTAATGTCGCCTCCCTACGCGCCCAAATTGACCAGCACGGGTCCAGGCTCACGGAAACAGAACAGCGGATAGGGACCAATGAGGACCACATCCACACCCTCCAGACTACGGTCTCAGAGCTTGTCCGCGACATGAAACAGGTCAAGGCCAAGAACGATGACCTCGAATCGAGATCACGGTGAAATAACATCCGAATAGTTGGGGTTCCCGAATCCGCACTCAAGGGCCGCATGGAGACCGCGGTTGAGCACCTCATCAAGGACCTCCTAGGCGATCCTGTGCTCTCCCCGTTCTTCACTGTTGAAAGAGCACACCGCTCCCTGGCACCCCGCCCTAAGCCCGGAGACTTCCCCAGGCCCATCATCGCTAAACTACTCAGCTACAAAGACAGGGATCATATCCTCCGCTTGGCCAGGGAGAGGGGCGAACTAAGGTTGGAATCCCAAGTCATCAGAATTTTCCCTGACTTTTCGGTGGGAGTCCAGATGGAGCGACGCCGATTCAGTGGGGTCAAGAAGATGTTGAGAGACAGAAAAATTGAATACTCCATGCTTTTCCCGGCCCGCCTGAAATTTATCCACCGCAACAAGAGCTATTTTTTCACGGTCCCGGATGAGGCCGTCAAGTTCATCGAGGCTCAGGGCCCCCTGGTGAACCCGCCCGAGGAACCGATGGATGGCGACTGACGCCGAGGTTCCTGGGCGCCTCCCCTGACCCTGGGTGGAGATCGAGGCCTTGCAAATATTTCCCAGCCTGGGGTGCCGCCTCCCTGTGCTTCATGACTCCACAAACAACCCAGGTCTCTACCCCGGGGCCGCACCGCTGCCCATGGACCCACAATGGACTCCACGTCGCCCTTGCTATACTGTAATCCACGGTTATCCGTTACCTGTAACCTCCACTTAAATTGGCTAATAATGCTGGTAAGAATATATATGTTGACATTCACTCAAGTTGCATAATAGGTGTGCCTGACGGCAGCAGCAGCCCCCACTGCAGCTGCAAGGCCGTTGATGGCAGTTAAATTGTGCTCGAGCCCCCGTTGGGCTCCCTTCCAGGCGTTGCCGAGTTGGGGATGGCACGCAGTTTCGCTTCAGGGTGGTTGCCTATACACTGCTGGGTATCGCTGGGCAGTGAGGGTGGGGGGTTGGAAAGTTGGGGTTTGCTGTTTTCAAAAAGGCGGGTTGGTCGGGACCGGTGCGACAGGGCGGCAGGCCTGCTGCACTACAGAGCTCCATTTTAAGCTCAAAATGAGAATACACGCCTGGGATGTCCCTTAACTCATTATCATGGCTATCAGAATACTGACATGGAATGTATGTGGGCTGACCAACTTCACCAAATCTCGCAGGATTACGGCTTATGCGCAAAGGCATGGAGTCAAGGTTCTCCTGCTGCAGGAGACTCATGCTAAGAAACTCCTGGCCTCAAACCTCGCACAGTCCTGGGGCCCCAACAGGTACTATACCCAGTACTCCACTCAGTCCAGAGGCGTCCTCACTCTCATCCACAAATCAATAAGGTTCACGCTTCACACATCCCACATCGATCCCGAGGGCAGGTTTGTGATCCTACACTGCTCATTGGCCGGCGAAGAATGCCTACTTGTGAACTCATACGCTCCCAATATTGATTCTCCCGACTTCATGGACACGGTGCACGGCATTCTCATGAAATATGTTGAGGTTCCCATTGTGTGGGGGGGCGACATGAATCTCATCCTCAACACAGCCCTAGACAGGACAACCACGGCCAAGAGACCGGTAGCCCGAGCGGCCAAGCGGCTGCTGACCCACATGAGCTCCCTGAAACTACACGATGTGTGGAGAACACTCCACCCCCGGGAAAGGGACTACACCTTTTACTCCACGGTACACGACAGCTCCTCTAGAATAGACCTATTCCTCCTGTCGAGTAGTCGGATGGGTAGGGTATCCGAAGTCAAGATCCTAGCGCGCACACTCTCCGATCATTCCCCCGTGCTGCTCGAGATCCAGCTGGGTTTCATTGCAGGGACCCGCCCCGCTTGGCGTTTCAAGTCCAACGCCCTATCAGACATAGTCTTTAGAGCAGAAATACTGGCTGACATAAACCTATTCTTCGAAACCAACAAGGCCTCCGACACGTCCGCTGGGACCCGCTGGGAGGCCTTCAAAGCCTACATCAGGGGAATGTGCATTGCCAAAGAAGCCGGGGTCCTCAAGTCCATCAGACAGGCCTTAAGCCGCTCCGAATCTAAGCTCAAAACTCTGGAGCGGGAGTATGCCGCTAGGCCAGTACCCGCTACCCTAGCAAAAATTAGGACGGAACTGGAACTATTTGAGACACATGCCCTTAGCGAAGTGAGATACCATACCCGCCCTGCGGCTGCCCGCAGATA
Source organism: Ambystoma mexicanum (assembly GCF_040938575.1). Taxonomy (NCBI): domain Eukaryota; kingdom Metazoa; phylum Chordata; class Amphibia; order Caudata; family Ambystomatidae; genus Ambystoma; species Ambystoma mexicanum. The sequence goes on along the minus strand of NC_090926.1, from coordinate 1,076,593,586 downwards.
TGGCGAGGCAGACAGGCCTGGCAGAACTCTGGCCAGGCTGGCCCGGGCCGAGAGAGGCGGGACTCGTATAGATAGCATTATCGATAATACTGGGTCCAGACAATGGGCAGACCAAGCTATTCTTGACACTTTCACCTACTTTTATGCCACCCTGTACGGTCCCCAGCCAGAGCACACGACCCGCGACCTAGATGACCTGTTGGAATCCATCCCTATGACCCTGATCTCCCAAGACACCAGGGAACTCCTAGACGCCCCGTTCTCACTAGAAGAGATAGTCCAGGTGATCTCAGATCTCCCTAAGGGCAAAGCCCCTGGCCCCGACGGACTCACTGCTGAGTTCTACCAGGAGCACGTGGCCATACTAGCGTCACCACTACACGAGGTCTGGACCGAATCACTCCGCTCACACTCCCTCCCCCCCTCCCTAAGAGAAGCACTAATCACTGTCCTCCCCAAACCAGGGAAACCCCCAGACAAATGTGGCTCCTACAGACCCCTGTCCCTTATCAATACTGATATGAAGATTTTTGCCAAAGTAATCGCCAACAGATTCCTTCCACTAATGCCCCACCTAGTCCACGCCGACCAGAGTGGATTTGTCCCGGGCCGCTCTACAGCACTTAACATCCGGCGCCTATTCAATGTGATGTCGAGAATTGACCCGAATGCGGATGCTGTGGCAGTCACACTAGACGCCCAAAAGGCGTTTGATATGGTCTTGTGGCAATACCTGTGGGCCGTATTGGAGAAAATGGGAATTGGGCCGAACATGATTGCCTACATACAGCTATTATACACGGGACCGTCAGCTAGGGTACTAATCAACTCCGTCCCCTCTCCCCCCTTCGCGTTGCATAGGGGCACCCGACAAGGCTGCCCATTCTCCCCCATCCTCTTCGCACTCGCCATAGAACCTATGGCCGATCATGTCAGGGACCGTCACACTAATAAGGGCGTCCGCTTGCAGGGCACACCGGAAATCATCTCGCTGTACGCGGATGATGTCCTCCTCTACGTCAGACAACCCTCCACACACCTGGACCCTATCATCCGAGACATAACAAAAGTGGGCACTTATTCGGGCTTCACTATCAACTACTCGAAATCCGAAATTTTCCCCCTCACTATGACAACCCAGCAACCGACCTGCGAGTTCCCGCTGCGCTGGTCCCCGTCTGGGATTAAGTATCTCGGGGTTCAGGTGTCAAGGGATGCAGTCTCCCTGCTGGCGGACAACTACAATGCAACGGCGCTGCTCATTGAAACCAAGATGCTTAGGTGGCGCAATCTCCCTCTGTCCCTAGATGGGAGACTCTCCCTCATAAAGATGATCGCGGTACCCAAGCTACTCTATATATTTGTAAATGTGCCGATTTGGCCTGGCAAGCAGTATTTCAAGAGGCTCCACGCGTCATTCGCCCAATTCCTTTGGCACTCGGGGGCGGTCCGTAAAAAGTGGCAACACATGACCCTCCCGTACGAGAAGGGAGGCTTTACTGCCCCCGACTTAGCTTTTTACTGGAACGCCGCGCAGGCCCAGCATGCTACCCATTGGTACACACACCCCGACCCGCCCCCACATGTCAAATTGGAAAAAATGGCGGGAGACGGCATCCACATTATGACCCTGCTACTGCACCATGGTTATCGCGCGGATGTTCCATGGGACCCGGTAGCATCCACGATTAGGGCATGGAATAACATCTTCTCCCCTGGTCCACTACGGCGTCCGTACTATAAGTGGCTTCCCTTATGGCAATTCCCTGGCCTAACCCCCACGCATGACCAACACCTCTCCCAGCGATGGGAGAACCTGGGGTACCGCGCCCTAACCGACCTGTACCATGAAGGCTCATTCATTACCCCTCTAACACTACGCCCCGGGCACTCCGGCTCCGCTCTCGACCTGTTACAGTATTACAGACTGAGGGCAGCGGTGCGGACAATGTGGCCCTCCTTTCCAGAGGAGCCCCCTGACTCGCCTGAACTCCTGTACATTGCGAACTCCGCAAGCTGTAGGGGCATAGTATCCTCCCTGTATAAGATGCAGATGGGGAAAATGGAGAATGCCTCCCCGGTGCCACGGGAGGCGTGGGCCAGAGAGCTCGAAACTGAGATCACCGATGAGATGTGGGGTAAGATGTGTGCACACACGCGGAAGGTATCACTCAGCGCCAGGCTCCGCTGCATCCAATACAAGCTACTCAACAGGCTCTACTACACCCCGTACAGAGTGGCAAAATTTACGCTTAGTTCGACACATAAATGCCCGAAATGCGAATCGAACGTAGCAGACCACGCTCACATGTTTTGGTCCTGCGTGGCGCTGCGCAGGTTCTGGAGGGAGGTGACAGAGGCGCTCACTGAGATAATAGATGCCCCGGTAGAGATGGACCCATTGGCCTTGCTATTTGGCGTATGGACGGGAGAGAATGTGACGAGAATGTCGAGGTTCTTGAATGTCAGTGTTATGGTTGCCAAACGATGCATATTACAATGTTGGAAGCGCCGCACTCCCCCTACCCTCAGCATGTGGCTGAACGCCCTTGCGTGGGTACAAACATGCGAGGAGGGGTACATCGGCACCCTGCCAGCTCCATCCCGACCTGCAAATGTATGGACCGAATTCTGTAGCTACCTTAACGGCAAGGATGGTGCCGAACAAACATCAGCCCCTTCCCCGGCACCACTTGACTCCTCCTGACACGCACCATAGGAGTACGAATCTGTCTTTTACGTAATATGCTTGCCCTACTACAATGTAAATCTTTCGCTATCATTGTTGCAATGTATATTGATGCTGTAATACTGTTTTTTCGTTTGTTCTCACTTACAAGATAAATGTACTGTACCTGTCTTGACCACCTGCCAATAAACAGAAGTTTAAAAAAAAAATTAAAAAATAAAAAAAAAAAAAAAAATTGTAATATGGCATGATCGTGGGATTCTAAAAAACGCACAGACTTGCTATAAACGTGGTTATACAGGGCCACACTTCCATAGAAATAATCATTAGTTGATTGAGAGGCGCCGTTGTGCCATGTCGAGGCAGCTGGTATATCACCCTTCGTAGAATCGTTGAACATTTGTAACGCCAAATCAAAACAGAATGTAGATCACACACGTGCGGTTCATCTAGATTTACAGCGGTTTTTCTACTTCATCAAAGTCCTAACCTTTTTTCATCTACGGGATAATCAAAATAAGGGGAATTGAAATCTCCACTGATAATAAGTCATTGCCTGTAATTCGCAATATCTGTGATGGTGGTTTTATAAATCGCCATTTGAATTGCTTCAGTGTGTAAACCCCTGGTGGATCATGAACATTGAGCACCAATATATGCTGGACATCATGAAACTACATCTGTCAGCAAAGGATTTGAGTTGTGGGTATATCAATTGCATTTGCCACAAGTATATTAGAAAATAGGTTCAATAAACCTCCATACGGCCCTTATCCTCCTTTATAGCACATTTTGAAATACATGGATATCCCTCAAAAAGAGCCTTGCTGACCAGCTATGTCTCCTGGAACAATATTATATTGAATTCATTAAACTGGCTACAAGAGCCCCACTCTGCAAATAAATGGTAATGGTCACCTGTATTCCAGGAGCAAATGGTAAATTGGCTTTTTGGAATGCTGACTGGGTACAGGTAAGAAAAAGAGCATCCATTCGTAATGGGATTTAAATATTTTCACATCTACTGTTGTCGGGGTATACACATTGGAACAGATTGGGGGACTAAACTATACTTTGGCCCTCATTACTGGTCCGGCGTTGACCGTGCCGGTAAAACCAACAGTTTGCCGCCGGCATGTAAACGGTTACTGGCGCCTGACTTGCCGGTAACACCTGGGTATTACAACCCCAGCGGCTTGTAAGACAGGCGCCCGTAACATGTTGTTCCGCCATTCCCATTTGAGTGCCATAGGACTCAATGGGTATGGGGAACACAGAAGCACCGGCACCGTTAATAACGGTGCCGGTGCTTCCGGAAAAGTCTGTGGGCGGGTGCTGGTCCGCCCGGAACGTCAGACCTGCCGGGCAGCAGGGCACCCGCCCACCAGCCCACCAGCCCACCAGAGTTGTACTTTGCTGGTCCAGAAACAACGGTGTCAGTAAGCTTACCGGCACCATTGTTTCCGACCCGGCAAAGTAGTAATGAGGGCCTTTGTCTATTTTGGGGCTAGGCAACACACCCATAGGATTAGACTGCGGCTGTCGTTTCTCACTTGTGACAGCAATCTGATCAATGTCATAGCCCCATTTTAAAATGCAAGGGGCATTTTTGCGAACCAGGGCTGCTATTTCCGAGTCTTTACAATGCACCCTGGATACTATAGAATAAAAGCCCTCTAAACTACTCGGCAAAATCCAAGTCACTACTTTGAAGCACACAAAGGGCTGGTAGACGTTAAAAAAATCTAACAAAACACGCCCGTTATTGGCATATGGGCATCATCAAATTGGTGAAAGAAGTAGGTGGTAGCCTGCGAGAGCTAGTGACCATTTGCAAGCTAGTAGCCTTTGGACTAGCAGTGTCCAATTTGCCAGCATCCCTTGATGCTACCCCAGACAAGCGTTTCTCCAATGACAATATTTCTACCAATTCATCCTCAGAAAAATCGTAAAGACCAGGTAGCATCAGTCTGTAGGGAGGACACATCTTTTTGTTGAACAGTATCCCGCTTTCCTTTTGAGGACTGGCAATTTGTCAACCAAGTTATTAGGTATCTCTCTTTATTCTTATTGGATCTCATTCTTCTGGCCGCCTTTTTTCACGCCTTTGAAGAGGGACCAAGCTTTGATGTACAACTAGACCCATCTTGCGACTTAGGTCTCGTAATGGATAGATTGGGAGAAACTTTCTTGGCATGATTTCCTTATTTAGCCGTTGTTGTCTACGTCTCTCCGTTCTGGATATAACCAAGTCGTAATTAGGCTCTGGAGGAGCTTCATGAGCAACCACATTTGACAAAAGTTAGTTCCATGGGAATTTAAATATCCCTGCCCCCCACGATCAATGAAGGGGCTGAGGTATTTGTTTGCTTTGATTGCGATGACACAGTTTTCCATGTTTTCCCTGCAGATAATTTGGTCCCAGCCGTGTTGATCGATACGTTGACCATAATCCGTTCCAAGAGATGGGTTTGTTTTTGAGACTCATTGGTGATGAAATTGCAGAGTGTCAACAATAATTTCAGTGCAAAGTTGATGGCTGTGTTCTGCACTGAAAAGTCTTTGTTCTCGTCCTCTGAAAGCGATCCATTATATTCAACCTGCTCTTCCCCTAATAGACTCGAGCTATCTACCTCCCTTACTGGGTCTTCAATTAGCCCTTTCAATCATGGTAAACATGAGTCTTTGGCTGATAGTAGGCATTGCTGAAATGTCTCTTATCATATTGTCCTCATGCAACCATCCGACAGGACATTAAAGCTATTTAAACATGGCAATTGTTGCACTTCGGTCTGCAGAGATAAACCGAGGTTAAGCAATGAATTATTATTACCCAGCACCGATTGGATATCTTGATCAGGAGCCGCTGAGATAATAATTTTGTGGGAAGCTTTCTTTAAAGAACTTTGTAAATTTAGTGTAATTTGAGTGGTCTCTTGACATGTGGGTACATTTAAGGCCAATGATTGATTCACTAAGGCATTTTCAGTGACCAAGGACTCCGTCACTGACGTTTGCCTGGCTGATTTTTTTTTTCTTTTTTTAAAATATGTTTTTATTGAGCATTTATAAGGTAAACAGGAAGCATAAACATACAGGCAATTCTGAGACAATCCTTACCCATCGTGGTATACGTAAAATTTGATAATTTCCATCATTTATCACCTTGGGTCTGGGTCATGGGATGAGGAGTGGGGGTGTAGGTGCTAGGGAGTGAGCTGCTGTAAGTGCCTAGGTGGAGTGGTCAGCCACCAATAAATAACTAAGTGCAAGTCTATGGTGGCATAGGCCAGTGGGTGCCAAAATAAAGTTCCTGGTGTAGGCTGTAGGCAATTTGGTGTGAGAGGCCAGGACCCCGGAGGAAACAAATGGGCCCTGGTCACCAATCTCAGCAACTGTGGGATTTAGCAGAGGAGGTAAAAAGGAAAGTCTTGAGAAGCTTCCTGAATTTGAGATCTGTCTCAAGATGAAGAGGAAAGGGGTGGCTGTTCAATAGGAGGGAGCCTGCCGAGGAAAGAGATCGGTCACCACCTTGCTGCTTAGCGAAGCGCTTCACACACAGTTGGTGCCGGAGGACGTAAAGATCTGGAGGGAGAGTAATTAGTGGGAGCAAGTTATAGATAGCGTGGTCCCTGGCCCCAGACAACATTGTGGATGATGCAGAGGCATTGGATTTTTTCCTTTTAGTAATGGTTAGCCAGTGGGGAGTTTTTAGGGCTGAAGAGATGCGGTCCCTGAGGCCAAGGATAAGTCTTGCAGCCCTATTATGGATTAGCTCGAGGGGTCGTAGAGAAGAAGAGGGTAGATTAAGAAAAAGGCTATTGCAGTAGTCTAGCCTAGAGAAATCCAGAGCTCTAGAGACATTGAGCTTCTGAGGGAAAGTGAAGAAAGGAAGAATTCCTTTGAGGAGGTGGAGTTGAAAGTGGGACTTCTTGCCAAGGTACTGACTGTGAGCGATGAAGGAAAGGGGAGTCGAGATTTCTGGCTTCAGATGAAGGAGAAGAGGGAGAGCCCATAGAAGGCTAGAGTGAGGGACAGAAAGAGGGAGCAGGAGTCCCAATAGGAAGGATCTCCGTCTTACTGGCGTTGTGGCAGATAATTTGAAGTACACCAGGACCGGATGGCATATAGCCAGTCAGGAATGATGGAGGAAGTAAGAAGAGTATCACACGTAAATTTGTGTGTCTTGTGTGTCTTCTGCATAACACTGGAAATTTGGGGAGAAGGTGGAAATGAGGTGTACAAGCGGTGCAGGGTAGTTAAAGAGCCAGTGAGAAAGGTTGTAGCCCTGGGAGACGCCGCAGGTTGAGATAAAGGTAGGGGAGGAGAGAGAGCCCAGAATAACCTGGGTTGGACGGTCGCTGAGGAAGGAGGTCAGCCAGTCCAGTGCCCGCTCCGAGATAACTAGAGTAACATGGAGCGGTTTAATGAGGATGGAGTGGCCAGCGGATGCCAAGTACCCAAGGGCACAGGATTCCCTATGGGGAATAAGGACTCTGTAACTAATCAACTTCCGGGGCACCAGTGGTCCATGGATGAACATCGGTTTCTAAACCATCAATCAGCCCCATCTCCAGTACACCAGAAGGGATCCAAGCAGATTGAACACACAAGTCAATTGTAAACCTCCTTGTCCAATTTTGTTACTGTCGACCAAACAGCAGGCTTATTTCCGCAAGGTTGTGGATCAGTGGTTAGTTGCAACACAACGAAAATACAATTCTTACCCAATGATAAAAGGGTCCAGTTAGGGTTGTATAAAAAATATTAATTTTTTTATTATTGCAACAGACAGTTCTAGCACACTACAAAATACAACCCACCTTGTAAAGGAACAGACAGTTTCACAAAGGTAAGGGATGTACTCTGGATACTGACAGGAGGGGACTCAGTAAAGCAATCAGTCTTAACTGTTTAAGGTTATTTGGTTTCAGCACCAAGGGAGCAAGGGGTTGTAAATGTCACTAGGGTCCCTTGGAGAAGGACCAGGGAACAGAACCACAAAATAACTGGTGCTTGAGATGATCTTGATGCATGACAGGGTCAAGTCGGTTCCAGGATGCTCTGCAGCTCCTGCGACAGAGTTGAAGACTGGAGACAGCTGCGGGTATCAGGAGGCAGACAGTTCGGCAACCAAGGCTGGACAGACGGCTGCAGGCTGACCTACACGGCGGCTCAGGGTCAAGAATCATCGTATCTGTGCTGGTTGGCGAATCTGGAATGCTGGTCAAGATGTCTCAGACAGCTTTAGTGAGTGCAGCTGGCCGCGGTTCGAGGGCTTGACTGCCTCGAAAATGTCCTTAAAAGTGGGCTCTGGTTGATGCTTGTCAGTGCACTCCTCCTAGCTTCTTTGCTGGGCTTATGTCGTCCTTTAATGGCAGACATCCCAAAGCTGAGGAGAGTGTTGCAGGCAACAGTCCTGGCCTTCTTTCGGTTCAGAGACTCTCTAGCACCTCACACCTAGGAAGCCTGCTTGTAGAGCTGAGTAGGGCACGCTGTGTGCTGGCTTGGTACCGGTTTCGGGGCTGTTGGAGAGTCCTCTGGATTCAGTATCTCCCTCTGTTCCCTGGGAGATATTTAACGATGGTTTTTGCCACATGGAAATCCTGGCCTTCCTTCATTGGCAGAAGCTGTAAGGCAGACTGTACCTTCAGCCAGGGTCCAAATGAGTCCTCCTTGTTACTCCTTGCAAAGTCTACAGATGACCTACCAAAGGAGAGGCTCAACCCTCTTTTAAAGCCAAATGGGCCCCAGTGATTGGTGCAGGCTAGGCCTACCTTAATGAACCAATCCGGGTCTCCACCAACAGTCTTTCTTCTGTTATGCGTGAGGTCATAACCAGAGTGCTTTGCAACAGGAAGGGTAAAGGGGTGACAACATGTACTACTAAGTCCTACCCATCTTCCTGTCTATTGTGGATCAAAGTCTCTCTCTGGTTAATTGAGCTCTCTGTGGCTCATGATCAAAGCGCAGGCCTCCCTTGAAGTTATTGCGAGAACAGACTTTCTGTCTCCATCATATCACATACTCGTACCTTCCTGAATGGGGTCCCCCTGCGGGGATTACCACTGTAAACCGTTGTCCCAGACATGACATTCACTACCCTTCATAGTAACGGGGGGAACTGACTTCAAGTTGACACAGATTCATATAAAAAGGGTGTCAGGTTTCCTGTCCTTTGTCAGTCCTGCTACCAGGCCTCCCGTAGGCCTGCTTCAATTAACGCTCATCAGTATAGGCTGCTTCCAGAAGACAGACAAAGGATAGGGCGGATCCATGGAGACTTTGATATTTAATCAGGCTGGCCATGGAGGGAGGAAGGTGTTGGCCTCCTCCTTGTGCTGCTTTCATGTACTCCTGCCTGTCACATTCCAATTGAACATGACAGGAGGACTGCACCTCTAGGATATATCCAGCCATAGGACACGTGACTGTGTGTTTGTTGTGCGGTGATCATAAGAAAATGTGTGCGGATTAGCCCTACACATTTTCTGAGGCTGATCTCCCATCCTTCAATTTCTTAAAAAAATATCAAAGAAGCCCAGGTGAGTGCACACGCACCGTGCAGATGGTCAAATTCCTCACAGATTCGCTGATACAGATACTCCAGAAATAAAATTTGTGCAGACCTCCAATTAGGTACTAGAACTTGGTTTCCAAAACAGCACCTACTTCGCACTTGCTGTGGCATGTAAACACAGTTTCAAATCACTTTGAGTCTCTCTTGTGCCCGCTTAACTGTTAACATGTGATACAACGTGTTAACAGTTAAGCTTTGCCCCAACCAATAGTGCTGTCGGTAAACTAAATGTTAACCAAGTATCGCAGGCAGTCTGGAAAATACACGAGCAAGCCTCCGACTTCTATTTATGATGATAAGCTTACCGGGCACCTTCAGTGAGGTAAAAGTGAAAGACTTCCTTGTGGTGGACCGTCCCATGCTGTCCTACAACAGGCCACAAAAGACCACTTTTCGCCACTATCCGTCCATGCGGTGCTCTGCGTTTTTTTCCAGCCTTTAAACTCTTGCTGATGTGTACTGCGTTATAGCTCGTTTTTCAAGGGTATAGACACTGCCAACAGACTTAGCACAGTCTCCAGACCGCTGCTGACCACAAAAGACCACTTTTCACCACTTTCCATCTGCATACTTGATTTACCACCGTTCTGACGTGAGGTAAATATGGCTTCTGCTTTTGGAGGACATTGATATTGTTAGAATGCCGCCACATCATTAATTTTGCACATTGTGGAATTTGTGTCCATCACTGATATGAAGTGACTTATTTGCACTTTCATTCTGTCAAAATAGGACTTCAATTCCAGTCTGTGACACTACTATTGTATTTGAGGCACTGCTGGCACTACTATTGTATTTGGGGCACTGCTTGGCTTATGATAACAGATGTACGTGTGTGAGGCTGTTCAGTACCTTACGCATGGTAACTACCTGAACCGTGGATGGGGATAGTTCAGAAGTAAAGTACTTGCCTCTAACAATGTGCTGGCTTTCCCTTTGACAGTTTGAATCCTGCGGCCGGGTGACTCAGCCTTTCAAGCTTGATTAATTCAGGAACATAAAATGGGGTGATGATCCCAGTACAGCTCTTTTAAACAAAAGGAATGTGGGATAAAGCACTGGATACGAACACACATTATTATAACATACATGTGAGGCATTACCTGGAATTGGATGGTTTTAGTGAGGCTGCACTTACCAAATAATGTCAGCAACAAAACATGTGGGATTACCCAGCACATTCTGCGAATACATGATGCATGCAAGATATTGATTATCCTTAGTGGGACATTTCAGGCTGTAATTGCATATTTTGGCAACACCATCACATGCAATGTTGTGCCTTTAACATAGTAAGTGCTCCCTAGGTGCCAACACAAACATTCAATTCAAGAACAAAATTATATATGCTTATCTTGTTCATTTTGTATCTTCCTCTCTCATTGGATATATATTTTTCTCTTACATCCTCCTCTCCCTCCTTCCCAACTGGTTGGGTACGCCTGCATCCGCAGACAGGTGGGAAAAAGCTGATTGAAAAAGATAGCTGCCCCTTCAAGAACTTTAAGTTGGTGAGACTAAGTTGTGTGAGTCCCTCTGCGCATCAGTCCCACCCCTTACCCCTATATCACCAACTGCCCACACCCAATTCCTATTTTTTCCACCTACTGGGTGGGTCGGAAATGCTGCACTCTGTGACAACCCTCTTTTTGGGGCATTACTTGTGGCGTTCAACCCCCTGTTTCATTCTATTGGTGTATTTTATATTTTTATAATTACAATTGCGGTGCCGCCCTCAGTTTACCAAGGGATTCAAGAAGTGCATCCGTTGCCGGAAGCAATTCTCAGTGGCTGAACCACATCATGCCTGCGTCCGTTGCCTGGGGATCCATCATGCAGTGAGTTTGTGTTTCTTCTTTTGTGGAACTTACCCGAGGTCTCCGCGTTGTCGTCGTCTTTCCTGTCACAGCTGGGACCAGTACCGAAGACTTCATAAGGACCAGGGAGGAGGCCGATATCGCTGAGACACTGTACCTGCAGGTGGGGTATGTGATTCGGCACCAGCTTTCGGTACCCAAGTGGAGACCGTCTCTAAAGTTCCCGGGTCTTCAGGGTACAGATCAGGGAAATCCCTGGGCTTTACACTTGCAAGTGCCTCCTGGTTGGAAAACACTAGTACCTCCAGGTGGGAAAGGGTCTGGAAAGATCTGCCTAGTACCGGAAGATTTGTTCACTCCTGACAAAATCATTATGGTACCAGGAAAGAGCTAGTCTGCCTCGGACAACCGTACAGGCAATATTAGCCATAACGAGGTGAAAGTCTCCAGGGTGAAATCTGTATGAACTGGTTCACTGTGATGGCACTGGTAGCTATATGCACTGATAAGGCTAGCCGTGAGGAGCTAAAGACTTCAAGGGTTGCATCTGTACTGATAAGTTCCCCTATTACTGCATAAGTACTGTGTATAGCTACTGCAGTTGATCCTTCGGTGCTCCGGTACCGCAGCAAAAAGAGAATAGGTCTCATAAACATAAATGTTGTCATTTAGGTACGGGCTTGGTACTGACTTCATTGACTTCAAGGAAATCTAAGGATAAACATTCTTTTGTTGCTTCGGTACCGAAAGTGCACTAAGAGAGTATTCATCTCATTTGAGTCCAAAGACTTTCATTCTTCAGTGTACTTTACAGTGCCATCTGAAGATATTTGTGGACTCCAGTGAATTCTAAGACTCCTGATTTTATTCCTCAATTCTCTTCTGATTCAGAGGAATTTCATAAGGATCCTGCCAGACCTACTTCTAATTTGGTTTTGACTAACATGTCGTGTTCAACATTTTCAATCCTGCTCAGCAGTCTACCTGGGCTGACTCATCTACTTCCCTGTTGAAGGTAGGAGTTGCGAGCCACCAGATCTGGCCAAAGACATTATTAATACGGTCTTGGAAACAATGTTGTCTGAAACCTTTTTGGAAGTTCTAGCACAACATATTAAAGAAAAAATGGGAGGCAGCTGCAGTGATAACATCAGTTCCATTTGAAGTAGAGGCTCCTCAGTCAAAAAACATAAGCAGTCCAAAGATACTGATACGGTGTCAGACGATTAGGTTTCATTTGTTTCTCCTAATAATATCTTTCATGACATTGTGCCTAAGGCTATGCAAGCTCTGGAGATTGTGCCAAAGGACAAACCAGATACTGTAGGTGTTTTTTGAAATGTACCTTTTCAACAGGCCAAGTCTCTTCTGCCTATGGAGTTGTTGGTCATGGAATAGACCTTAACTCATTGGGGTTAGCCCCATTCTGAACCTCTTGTTTTAAAATCTTTGTATGCTAAATACCAAGTACCTAAGGAGGATCCTTTTTTGCTAATGGGAAATCTTCTGGCACTTCTACTTTGCTTTCAGCAGCTTTGGGTACTAAGCCGAAAGGTACTTCACCTCCTCCCTCTACTGTGCTGGATAGAAATTCTAAAGCCGGGAAGGCGCAAGGAAAAGGTCCTATCGGTATAGCTTCTCTCTAACTTCTCTCTAACTTAGGCAGGTCAATACAGCCACTGATTTGGCAGGTTTTAATATTTGAAATTGGGGAAACGTTTATCACTTTACAGAAATGCTTCCTCAAGAGGCGGCAGAGTCATTCTCCTACTGGGTCCCAGGTGGGAGAGAGGCGGCCATTCAACAACTACAGCTTGTTAGAGATTTGACAGACATTTCAACAAGGGCTGTTAAGGGCTCTGTCTGCATGCATCTTGCAGCCACGTCCCTACATTAAGATATTCAGGATGAGTTTTTAGACCTTCTTTTTGATGGTAAAACATTGTTTGATCTTTCTACTGATGAGATTCCTCAGAAGTGCTAGGCGAGCGTTATTGTGATGCAATCACCCAGTTCCATCTCTGTGAAACAGCCGTATCATCGGAAATTTAAATCTTTTAAGCCACGTTCTCAAGGAAATAATGGTTAATTCGCGACCACTAAATCCTATTCCTCGGTTAAGAAGAGGAGATACAGGCTGAAGGCAAAGTCAGGGGTTACTCCCTCGACTTCCGCTTCTCAAGGTCAAAAGAAGTCTGTTTGACTTCCATCTGGGATATACGCTCCAGCTGCTCCGATTACTTTCGAGGAGCATACATCCCCGGTAACAGGAAGGACTTCGAGTTTCCTTCATCAATGGTAAAACATCACTCAGTCTTCTCCTCTGAAGTTTCAAAAATCATCTCCGGCTCTTTTTAAAAAAGATTAAAAAACGTCTCTTTTTGGGAGAAATAGAATTGGCCCCAGAAGAAGAATAGAGTAGGGGGGTTTACTGTTATTTTATAATTCCCAAAAAGATAGGTGGAATTCGTCCAATTCTGGATATTTCTGATCTGAACCAATTTCTGCTGGTGGTGACTTTCCACATGGTCGCTGTGCCTCAGAGTCTCGCGGCTCTCCAGCACAATGACGGAATGGCATCTATAAACCTTCAAGATGTGTATTTTAATATTCCCATATTCAAGGAACACCGCCAGTATCTGAGATTCAAAGGGATTGTGTCCTCCGACGTATTCCTTATCTTTGATAATTTGTCTCCAGCTTGCTGGCCTTGGAAATTTTTTTTCTGTAGAGGGCGCTGCGCGTCGACGTCCGCCGAGTCGATGTCCCTCGACAGCCACCGTATCAGCGCCAACGTCGCCATGCCCATAAATAGCCACGCGCGGCGTCCGTTGCTCAGTTCCGTTTTTCCGCGCTTCGTGGGGCCTCGGAATATCGTTGCTCAGTTCAGTCAGATAAAACCTCTTATATTTACTCGAAATACCAACTCGTCCTCGATGGCTTCTTCATCGGAACCGACGACGCTGCTGTTAGGCAGAAACCTGTGCAGTTCCCTCTGGGACCACTGCAAAAGATTTAAGGCTACAGGTGTTGGCAGTAAACCCACTTGGTAGCAGTCTGCACCACACAGATTCACTGTGGTAGCTGTGGCTGAGCAGTCAGACTTCCCTCAAGAAGAGTTAGGCAGTATACAGAGGATACGCAATAGGTACAGAGGCACAGTAGTACAAACAAACACTGATCAGAGCTAGGTGTAAAAGTATAAACTTATTTATTAAAGACACACTCATAAATTACACTAGCACAGAGAAAAGGTAAGAAGGTCAAAACACAGTTACTATTACTCATATGTACATCCCTAATCATTTGTTGGACAGTTCTAAGTTAACACCACTTATTTCCAACCAGAGGGGAGCGCTTAACGTTAGATGGTACTCCAACAAGTTATTAAAAAAGGGAGGGAAAAGGCAGAAATAAAGAGAGCAGTACGATAAAACACTTTTCACATAAGGTTAGCAAAGGCAGACAATGGTGGAACAAGGAAATTTAGTTTGGGCCGCTTTAGAGGGAGCCAGGCGAAAATAGGCCCAAGATCACACACTGTCTCAAGTCTTTACAGGTGAGTAGAAAAGGTTCTACTACGTTTCCGAAAAGTTTAGTTAGGGTGTCCCAGGCCTACCCAGGGTCGAGAGCCGAGGACTAAATCTACCCCGTACAATCGGTGGCAAGGGAGGCCAGGCGGAACACAGTACCTTTAAAAGTGGAAAGGATCCTCCAGCGGTGGTAGTCGTTCCTGGTAGTGGGTGCAAGTCGCAGCGTCGTCCAGAGGAAGAGGTGATCTCGACGTGGAGGAAAGCTGAAGGTCGTTGCACTACCAGGGATGAGGCCAGCCGTGGAGTTTTCCGCACACAAAGGATTTTACCCCTCTTTCGCGGTTGAGGTAAAAAGTGGTATCCCGATTGCCGGAGTGCTTGGCACAGGCCAGGCGGCCACGAGATGCTTCGGGACGGCGAAAAGAAGGCAGCAACTGGTTGTCCCCACCAGTTAAGGGAAGAAGACTCTCCGGCGGGAGATCTCCTCTGTCGTCGGGAAAAGTGGTGAGACGGTTCCGCAGGGCTCCACCGGTGGTGTCGTCTTGGCAGGTCGGCTCAGCTTCTCCCTCTTCGGCTTCTTAGGTCCTGTGGCGACTTCTGAAGAACCAGTCCCAAAAACCCTGCTTTTATGCAGCAAACCCCCATTCATGCAGCCTAGCTGTCACTCAAACATGCTAAGTGGTGAGCGGGGTGGCTCACCACTTGGGCCAATCACACTAGAGTGCGACATGAGTTGGCAAGGCAACTCAGTCCAGGGTGCCTAAACCCCCTCCCACACCCCCTGTGGTACCCAGACAGAATGGCACCACTTTGGAGGGCTTCTGTGCAGAAGCCCGCCAAAAGTGGAGCAAAGGCTCGACTCGGGTTCAGGGTTACTGAAGTGAACCTAGACGCCATTTTGGAGTTCTGGCGAAAAATCCCAACCAGTGAATTTATTTTAATTAAATAACCCGGCGGTATCTTTAACATTGCACCAAAAAGTGGTGCATTAAAAACAATGGGAAATCCCATTGGGAAATATTCCGGTGGAATATTTCCGTGGTATCCACTGCCACCAGCCAGAACTCGGCGAGGGGGGACGGGACAGTACCCCCTCGACAACAGACCCAGGGGCAATCTAATTGCCCCTACCAGTACTTCCACAGTAAGATGGTTTGTACTGGTTAAGTTCCTAAGTTTAGACTAGTAAAGTTAATGGTAACTTTACTGACCCAGGGAGACAGTAGTCAGTCCCAGGGTGTGGAGTCTATGTTTGGGGGTCTCTATGACACCCCTGTGTTACTGCACTGAGGGTGCTGTGTAACACACATTCCAAAAACCAATGATGGCCTATGGGGAAAATTACCCCCTAGCCCATAAGCACATAACAAGTCTTAGAAAACACTCTCAAATCATGTCCAGGAGTGAGGGTAAAAGAGCCTCACTCCTGGCAGGAGAAAAAATAAACCCCAAAAATCCAGCAAAGCTGCTGGGGGACTCACTAGGTTAGGAAATTCAGCCTGAACAGAGAATTCTCCCTAACAGCTGCGGTCCGGCTTAAAAAAATGTCGAGACTGCGGTAAGAAAATGACGATAACAGATCCACACAGGATCTGCTTGTGGTGCTTGGGAGCCGAGCACCATTTTTCGGATTGTGAGGACTGCATGTCCATGACGGCGAAAGCCTTGAAGGAGCACAAGGGGAAGCTCGAGAGAGGTAAGTCAGTCAAAACCTCCTCGAAAGTTTCTTCGATCGAGCCGAGGCATTCGTCTCCTCGCCGTCGAAAGCATTCCCATTCTAGGTCTCGAAGTAGCTCCCACCATTCGTCGAGATCGAGACACTCGAAGAAGAGACGTCGAAGATCCCCTTCCTCGTCATCTTCTGTTTCCCCAGAAAGGGTCTCCTGCCCCACAAAACACAGCTCTCGGGCGGAGTGGGAGGAATTCAGGAAGAAAATGCTAAGCGTCTTCGAGAAAGGGGCCTCAACCCCCTCGAAGACAGCTGAGGGTGATATCGTGGGTGAAAAACCCCAGAAATCGAAACGCCACGAGTCGCTGCACCCGGCGAAAGAGTCCACCCGAGAGCGCCACGGGCCATCGGGTAAGAAGGCACCATCTTCGACGCATTAGTCGATCGAATCGACGCCATCGTCGACACCGATGAAAGAGAAAACCACGGCTACTTCACAGCCAACGGTGATACCAAGAGCCTCCGGCACGACGCCGAGACCGTCGTCGACATCCTCGAGTAGGATCTCGATCCTCTCGAGTTCTTCGAGGCCTCTTCCAGTTTTCTCGACGCCTTTCTCTGCGTCTTCGAAGCCTGTCACATCAGCGTCGATGACATTTTCTCGCCCAATAATGACGAGTTTGGCTCCTTCAGCCTTAGAAATGGGTTTTACACCATTTCCGAGGTCAGAGTACCCAGGATTATCTTCAATCTATGAAGAAGGGGAGGATTCTGACCAGGAAACCTTCGGGTTGCAGAGGACCACACTACCTGTTTCAGAGGATTTTACCTCTGAGGAAAGAAGGTTGAAAGAACTACAGGAATCATTACATGAGGCAAGTGGGCTGGACACCTCCCCAGAAGTGGAATTTGTCAAACCAGACCCAGGGAAACATGCCGAAACACCCTATAGAACCCTGATGGCAAGGATTATTTTTCAACAGGATGACCTGACAGACATACTAGACAAAGGTCCACAGGAGGATCCTGTGGTCCTCTTCCATGCAGCCTTGCAAAGGAAGATTTCATCTAATTGGGAAACTCCTGAGGTTATCCCTGCAGTCAATAAAAGATTGTCAGCCAAGAATAGGGTAGCTGCGGCTGACCCTGAATACTTATCAAAACAGCCGACTCCAGAGAGCCTGGTGGTTCAAGCAGCAACTTTATCAAGCAGCAGATCCGCTTACTCTACTGTCCCACAGGATAGAGATGACAAAAGGTACGATTCTATGGCAAAAAAAAGTCTTTTCTGCTTGTAGTATGGCGTTGAAGTCCATCAACGCCACCTGTACGCTCGCCAGGTTCAGTTACACACTGTGGGAGTGTGCTTCATAAGCGGCTGACTGCATACCGGAAGGAGAGGAAAGGGAAGCCTTCCTTAACATCATTAAAGATGGCAAAGATGCCATGTGCGAGTCACTTCAAACTGGCATCGATTCCACTGACAGTATCAGCAGGGCCATGGCGGCAAGTACGACAATCCGCAGGCACGCGAGGTTGCGAAAGTCTGGATTTGCTCCAGATGTACAGGCCAGACTTTTGAATATGCCCTTTGACGGCTCTTCTTTATTCGGTAAAAAGGCTGATGACAGTCTGGAAAAGTTGCAGACATCTAAAGCAGCGGCAAAATCTTTAGGAGCTGCAATCCGCCAAACTCCTTTTCGCCCCTCAGGAACCTCTGGGAGAGGAAAGTCCTTTCGCTATTATTCCGCATTCGGGAAAGGCAGAGGACAGCTGGCTCAAAGAGGCCAAAGGAGATCCACCCGAGGTGGACGGGTCAAAAGTACTAAAGCCGCAGCAGCAGCAGGTGCCTCTTTACCCTAGGCATCAGCCGCCCCCAAACCACTCTGAGGTCTTTCCACACAACACCTGTAGGGGGCAGGTTAACTCACCATCTGACGAAATGGCAGGCTATTACGTCAGAAATTTGGGCATTGGAGACAGTTGCCCAGGGTTACTGCCTACCCTTTCTACACATCCCTCAGAGTCATCCACCGGGGCACAGCTCTCTAAAAGTTCCAGATCCGCTCCTCTAGCAGGAAATTATAGACCTGCTAGAGAAAGGTGCCATAGAACCGGTACCTGTAGCGGACAGGAACAAGGGCTGGTACTCCCCCCTACTTTCTCATACCAAAGAAGGACGGAGGACTGAGACCCATCCTGTACTTAGAAGAATTGAACAAGTTCCTCAGGAAGGACAAGTTCAAGATGGTAACTCTCTCTCAGATCCTTCAGGCCCTCCAGCTACAGGAATGGCTGGTATCTCTGGACCTTCAGGATGCTTATTTCCATGTGCCAATCCATCTCAAACACAGGAAATACCTGAGGTTCGCAATTGGCGACTCTCATTATCAATTTCGAGTTCTGCCATTTGGGCTGACCTCCGCCCCAAGGGTCTTCACCAAGCTAATGTCGGTAGTGGCTGCGAGTCTAAGGAGGAAAAGGATCCACGTCTACCCCTGGACGATTGGCTGATCAGGGCTGTATCTTTGGAACAAGCTCAGATCCAGCTAGATTATGTCTGCCACTTCCTTCACAAACTGGGCTTCTCCCTCAATTTAAAGAAGTCACAGATGATACCATCAAAGAGACTCCAGTTCATTGAAGTGGTCCTGGACACTTCCCTGGGAAAAGCCTCGCCACCAGAGGTGAGGGCTCAAGATATTCTGCAGATGGTTAACAAGTTCCAAAATGCCAAACGTCTCCCAGCCTTCGACTTTTTGAGGTTGCTAGGCCTCATGGCATCCTGCATCTTCCTTGTGCCAGAGGCTCGCCTGAGAATGAGATCTCTTCAGTGGGCACTGAGAACTCAATGGTCGCAATTCTCAGGGAGAATGACAGATCTCCTCCGGATTCCGGACAAGGTGGGCCTATCCAGAGAACATCTTGAAAGGAGAACTTTTTTGGAAACCATGGCCGGAGATAACAGTAGTCACAGACGCTTCACTCACGGGGTAGGGAGCCCATGCCAACGACTTGACCATCAGCGGTCGTTGGTCTCCATCGGAGTCCAGACTACACATCAACCTATTAGAGCTGAGAGCGATCAGACTAGAGCTGAAAGCTTTCCTGCCATCAGTACAGGGGAGGAATGTCCTGATAATGATGGACAACACAGTAGCCATGCACTACCTCAACAAAAGAGGAGGCGTACGGTCACTGCCACTGTGCAGAGAGGCAATGCAGATCTGGTTTTGGGCAATTCTCTCTATCGGCAGTCCACCTAGCCGGAGAGAAGAACTTGACAGCGAACACTCTGAGCAGGCAGAGCACAGTCTCCCACGAGTGGGAGCTAGCTCAGGAAGTCCTTCAAGAGCTCTTCGCCCTTTGAGGAACCCCTCAGGTGGATCTGTTCTCCACCAGCACCAACAGGAAGTGCGATCTGTTCTGTTCAAGGGAATTTCCCCCGAGAGGAGCTCTAGGGGACACGTTCGTAGTGGACTGGGAGTTCCCACTCCTTTATGCATTTCCACCAGTCCCTGATATTCCTCAAATGATCAGGAGGTTGAGAAGATTATGGTCCTAATTGCCCCGGACTGGGCCAGGAGAACGTGGTACCCGGACCTTCTAGATATGTCCATCTGTCCTCTGATACGTCTTCCACTCAAAGAGAATCTTCTCTCACAGAAGGGAGGTCAGGTTCTCCATCCAGACATCAGACCCCTCAACCTTCACGCTTGGCTTCTGAAAGGGTGAGGTACAAGGTTTGGGACCTCCCTGATGACGTCATGGAGGTTTTGCTTTCGGCCAGAAGGCCAGCAACAAAGTCTTTATACCGCTGCCGTTGGAACAAATTTTGCAGCTGGTGTAGAGAAGGGAATATCGACCCTTTTTCATGTGGTACACCAATGGTGTTATCGTTTCTACTCTACTTGGCAAACTCAGGCCTTCAAGTTGGCACTGTAAAAGGCTATCTCACAGCGCTTTCAATCTTCAAGCGCACTGCAGAGGAACCATCGTATTTCAAACTACCTCTAGTAATCCAATTTCTCAAGGGATTAACTAATGCTTATCCTCCAAGACCATTCCAAGTTCCCTTATGGGACTTAAATTTAGTCTTAAATTTCCTAATGGGTACTCCATTCGAACCACTCCACTCTTGTTCGCTGAGATTTCTTACTCTTAAAACTGTCCTATTGGTAGCGCTAACATCTGCTAGGAGGGTGAGCGAATTACAAGCTCTCTTGTAAACCCCCCCATACAATTTTCCATAAGGACAAAGTTGTCCTACAGGTGAAGCCCAATTTCCTCCCAAAGGTGGTTTCTGAATTTCATATCACTCAGAAAATTACCTTAGCTTCGTTCTACCCTCCTCCCCCTCCTTCCCATCCGGGGAAAGAGGAAGAAACGCTACATAGGCTGGACCCAAGGCGAGCTCTGAGCTTTTACATCAGCAGACTGGCTAGGATTAGGCAAGCAGACCAACTGTTTGTAGGATACTCAGGTGCCAAGTTGGGACTACCCATAACAAAACAGACCATTTCCAGGTGGATTATTTTGGCCATTCTGGAATGTTACAAACTGGCATGGAAAGAGCCACCCTGAAATCTTAGGGCTCATTCAACCAGGGGTATCGCAGCCTCTTTTCGGCCCTCCAAAGAGGGGTACCGGTCCGAGACATATGTGCGCACATACATTCACAAACTTTTACAACCTGGATTCCTCCACTAGTCAAGAGACCAGATTTGGCAAAGCTGTATTACATTCGGTTCATTCCTAAATGGATACATGACATTATTACTCCCACCTCCAATTAAATGCCACTGCTATGGGAGTCTATCAAAGATAAGGAATACGTCGGAGGACGCAATCCCTTCGAAGAACAAGTTACTTCTTACCTTGTAACGTTCTTTCGATGGGATGTTCCTCCGACGTATTCCTTATCGCCCCTCCCATCCATCCCCGCAGTAATACTTCCCTTGTGGTTGCAGCTTACGCTCCTTCAAGGTCAATAACCAATTCAGGCATGACTTATGCTACAAAACGGAACTGAGCAACGGACGCCGCACGTGGCTATTTATGGGCATGGTGATGTCGGCGCCGATACGGTGGCTGTCGAAGGACATCGACTTGGCGGACGTTGACGCGCAGCGCCCCCTACAGAGAAAAAATATCCGAGGCCAGCAAGCTGGAGACGAATTATCAAAGATAAGGAATACGTCGGAGGAACATCCCATCGAAAGAACTTTACAAGGTAAGAAGTAACTTGCTCTTCACCATGGGGAAGTCTCATTACCAGTACACTTGCCTCCTGTTCGGGCTCAATTCAGCCCCCAGGGTCTTCACCAAGGTTCTGGAGGCTGTTTGAGCACACCTTCGGTCGAAGATGGTGTATCTTTATCCGTACCTGGATGATTGGCTTTTGAAAGTACTATCTCTTGCGGAATTGTTACAGAAAATGCAACGGACATGCAACACGCTTTACGATTTTAGGCTTTTCAGTAAATGTGGCAAAGTCAAAACTCATTCCTCCTCAAAGAATTCCTTTTCTTGGAGCGGTACTGGATACTATTCTAGGAAAGACCTTCACACCATCAGAAAGGATGTCAGAAATTCAGCAGTTGATCTGTGTTCAAGACACACCAAGTTCTTTTGGCATGGCGGTTCCAAAGAATTTTGGGGCTAATGGCTTCTTGCATCAACCTAGTCCCCTAGGCAAGGCTTCAAATGAGGACCATTCAGTGGGATCTTGCCAGCAACTGCTATTGGATTCTCAGGATATGAAGATTCCTATTCCGAGCTACATTCAGGATTGCCTGATATGGTGAAACGATAAAGAGAACCTGCTGATTGGATTTCCGTTTTAAGCCCCTCATCAGATGGTGCGAACAGACTCATCAGAGTGTGGTTGGGGAACCCACTGTCCAGCTACGACGGCTCATGATCTTTGGTCAGTCCAAGAAAAATGAGATCACATAAATCTCTTGGTACTAAGAGTGATTTCTTTTTAAATGTTTATGCTCTAAAATCCTTTCTCTTCCCCACCCCCCCTCTTCAGGGAAAGGTGGTGAAAGTACTTACAGACAATACCACTGCGATGTTTTATGTCAACAAACAGGGGGAACTCATTCTCTTCCTCTGTGTGTCCTCACAGAGAATGTTTGGTATTGGGCCATGAAGAACCACTTTTTTCCGTTGGCGTTCTATCTGGAGTGAAAAAAGAATGTCTTAGTGGACAAGCTCAGCAGGCTAGAATCTGCCCCACACGAGTGGGAACTGAAAATGTCAGTCATGAAGATATTTCAAAAGTGGTGTTATCCAGCGGTGGACATCTTTGCCACACAGTACAGTGCTCTTCCTCCTCGGTTTGCTTTGAGGGGGAAGGGTCTGGGTCGTCATTATTTGGGAAATGTCTTACAGCTGGACTGGTCGAACAAAACACTTTATGCATTTGTGAGACGGAAGCTGTTGCTGCAGCACTGAAACCCTTGGAAAATACTGTGCTTACGATCCAGACAAGACAGGAGGGGGTTAATCCAGCGGACCAGCAGGAGAATCCCCTGGCAGCACTTGGAAAGGGAGGGACGGATGGACTGACTTCAACAAACCACCCAGGGCTGGTATGCTCGAGCCACAGTGCTAAACCAAAACATGGGCATACTACATGTCCCAGACAACCCCACGAGCGACAGAATCAGGGAGGGGGAAAAGATATCAGGAATGGGAGGAGACAAAGTAGGCGGAAAGCAGCCCTACCGTATCCTTGCAAGCCCTCACTTAGAAATATCAAGTCAGGATTAGAAACAGGGCAGTCTGGACGAAAGGTGGAAGGTGCGGGGAAACGTTTGCTGGAACGGCCGGATGTTAATTGAAGGGGAGGAGCGGAGAAAGGGTTAAAGACCGAGCAACGGTATTCAGAGGCTCTCTCATTGTAGGAGCGGAGCATGCCTGAAACCACAGAGGAGAAATGGAGTGAAACCCGAGGAGAGTTTCATTGGGCATACTAGAAGACAGCGGAGCAGACACAGAGAGGCTCCATACCCGTTTCATACCCCAAGACCCAGCCTGGCTGAAAAGGAAGCCTGGCTGCAGGGAGGCATCAAGTAGCGTGAGGACCGGATACCGAAGGGTCCGCATTTTTCTTTTTCCAACTAACGTCAGTCTGGCTAAAGGAGTAATAGTCTGAAGCCGTGTCCACCATAACTTTTTTTATTTTGCAGTTTCTGTTCAAGGCAAGCTGCGGAAGTACCGGCAGGGCACATCACTGTCCTGATCTGAACTGATTATCCTGGGAAGCCGAGTTCCCTCAGGAGAGAAGAATAATCTGTCTTTAAGTTGGTTTTATTGAGATTTGCCGAGTGATAAAAATGCTGCAATAAAAGATAATTATTCACCTGTTCTGTCTCCAGCCGACTACTTTACAGCATTCCCTCCACTTCCCTTGATACACAAGATGTTATTGAAGTTCAGGTTGTCTCTGAATCTGACATTGATGCTTGCAGCCCCGTTCTGGCCACGCCACATTTGGTTTCCAGATCTGCTGGATCTCAGAAGATCTTCCAACTCCACAGAAGGGGAAGGAGCTTCACCCCTTCCCTCAATTGCTGAACTTGAAGGCTTGGTTCCTGAGGAACTGACTTTTGTCCATCTTCAATTATCAGAACAAAACTTAAAGATTATGACTGCTTCCAGGAAAGCTTAGACAAGAAAGCAATTTGGGAGCAAATGGTGGCGTTTCTGCCATTGGTCTCTAGACCGCAGTCCGAACCCTCTAAAAGCGTCAATTGATGACAAAATTGCTTTCGTGTCATATTTGGTAACTACAGGAGTTAACGTTGATACTTGCAGACATTACTTCTCTATTGGTGCATATTTAAATAAAGAGCAAAAATCTATTTCTCTGGCAAATGAAGGTTATTTGTTTGCATCCACCTTTTTTCGAGCCGCCACCTCAGTGGGATCTGAATATAGTCCTTTTGGCTCTAATGCACAAGCCTTTCGAACCAATGGCATCCTGAGATTTGGATCTTTTGACATGAAGACAGATTTTTTGGTAGCCATTACATCGGCTAGTAGGATTGGAGAAAGGAACCATAGTTTATTTTTCACAAGCATAAGGTAGTCCTTTGTGTACAGTACCCTCCCTTTTACCAAAGGTGGTTTTGGATTTCAAACTGAATCAAGAAATCGTTCCGATTTTTCATCCCAGACTCCATGCTTCGCTGGCTGAGGAAAGCGTACATAATCTGGACGTATCGCAAATTCTGAAATCTTATTTAGACAGAACGAAACAATTCAGGAAATCAGACCAGCTTTTTATTTCTTATGGTGTTTTCCCCTGGTAATAAGGCTGCAAAAGATTATATTGCCAGGTGGGTTGTTTCTTGTATCGCAAAGGCTTTATATGTGAAGGTGCTTGCGGTTCCACAGAGACTTTGGGCTCATTCCACAAGAGCCAAGTCTGCGTCAGTAGCCTTTATCAGGCATGTCCCCATCGCAGAAATGTGTAGGGCTGCTAATCGGGCTACTCCACTTGCTTTTTGCAAGCAGTACGCTATGGATACATCCTCCAGGAAAGGTGCCAAATTTGGCCAAGAGTTACTCCGCAACTTGTGCGCTTGAATCGCTTATATGCTGTCTCATGTTGAGTCTTTGTAGTCTGGTCCCAACTAGATGGGAAAGAGGGAGAGCAGGACATAAGAGAAATCGTTACCTTCATGGTGATTCAGGTTCTCTTAGTCCATGCTTTCCCATGCTCTCCCTCTTTCACAACACCCACCCAGCTATCTCCATTAAAGCTTATACTTGATTACAACCGCCAGTAGATGAAATCTGGAACTGGGAGTGGGATGTTGGTGACGTAGGGATGGTGAGGCTGCCACACAAAAGAACACACGAGCTACATAGTCTCACCAGTTTAAGGTTCTTAAAGTGCCAGCAATCTTTTTCAGTCCGTTTTTTCCAACCCGCCTGCAGATGCAGGCATACTCAACCAGTTGTGAAGTAGGGAGGGCATGGACTAACAGAGCCTGAATCACCATGAAGGTCATTTGTTCATATTTTTTCATTTTTGTAAGATGCCCCTACTCACCACCATGATTGTAGTACACTGACCTTTTGTGTTGATCCTGAAGTCGCTTATAAAATAAACCTTCAAAGGTTCAGTAATGAATCTCTAAATGTATCATGCTGGCCTCTTATCAGCCCCATAGCTGCAGTGCCTGGCTCTGCAACAGAGGCATGGCAAAGGTGAGAGCATGGGCGGCCACTTCATACGGTCTGAGGAGGTGCAAGTGGCATGCGGACCGTATGTGTATACTGCTATAGGGCATCTCTCTTTAGCAGTAGGGAAGGAGCACTGATCTTGCTTTCAGGTTATAGTGCCAAGCTCTTTTTATTTTCAGGGATGCACGCTATGCTTAACAATCTCTGGGATATATTGTCTAGTTTACTGTGCTAATGTTTTAGGCATATAGTTCTCTGCCCATCAGATATTCTCACCCTCTGGTCAGATCTTCCTCCTGGGCAAGGATCTCTGTGTTCTGCTTCTTGAGGTCTGCTAGACCTATATGACCTTTCCAGCTGTCCTTGGCCTCTTCGACCTCTTGGCGCTATCCACTCCCCTGAGCCACTTTGCCGCGCTTGGCTGGGCCTCTTGACTTTTCCTGGCCTCTCAGCTGTATTCTGCCGCCTTTTTTTTTTTTTTCTCTCTCCCAGATAGTTCCTGGTAATTGGCAAGCTTGTTCCAGTTTCACTGGGCCTTCATATGTATTTGTGATGTCAACTTTCCCCTAACAGGACATTTTTTTAGGTATGTTCCAGTGAGTTTCCGTTTAGCCATTTCTGGTGTCTGTTGGGCTTTATTGGTAATCTGGATCAGCTGTTAGACCAACTCGTATCATCAAGGCTTCAAACAGCCTAGCCGCCACTTTGGAACGGACAGAAGTCCACTGCCTTTTCAGGGTGAGGTTGCTGCTCTCCAATTAACATTCTGCGCTGATAACCACTGGGACCATCCTGGTGAACAAATGCAGAGCTAAAGGGGTTGGTGGACTGTTGCTGATCCACTTAAGCAGCGCAAGTGGTGTCCTTTCTTTAGGAAAGCAGCAGCAGCAGTGACTGGCCTCTTCATGTCTCTTCCATTGCAGCTTCCACCTGCTATCTTGCTGTATTATTTTTTCTTCAGAGCAGTGGGGGACGAAACTGATCGGAACTATGAACGAGTTATAGGGCAACTACAATCATACCTCTGATCTAGAGTGAAGGGATCCCGACCATTCCCACCTCCATATAGCTCATAAAACTGGCCTTATGGCCGTGGTAGGCCAGCTTTCCTGGCTCCCATAGTCATCCTTGTCTTTTGGGATGGGGTCCGAAAACTGATCTAGAACCATTTCTTTGTATGCTTTTGACCACTTTTCAAGTGAGTGGGGAGACTGTGAGCTCTTCTCCAGGATCGCAATATATGTCAGGGGCTTGACTGACCCAATTATTGCTTCAAATGCTTTTCTCCCATGGCATTACCCTTTGGTGATCAGAATTGCATTAGCAGGCTGTTTATAGAATTGAATGCACAAAAGACCTGTACTTAAAGTAGTGTTCCATTCTTTTTTTTTTAATTCTTTTTTTACATATGTAGAACAAAACAGAAATATATCTTTTGTGTAGGATACAGAATAAATTCAGTATTGACATACAAACAAAAACTGCAATCATGAATTTGCCCGCATTATTCCCCCTACCGCACCAGGGTCGAGTCCTCCTTCCATACCTCTCTAACTCACACTTATGGGCTTTACCACTCACATGGAACCTGTATGTCATCTAGAGCTAGTGTTGTGATTTGACACAGCGGTCTCCATTATACTAGGTGATTTAAAGACATTGCTCCGACACAGCTCTACAGCGCTTCCTCCAGTAGTTCGCGACATGAGAGCAGCATTTTCAACAGACTAACCTATAGATACATTTACAGTACCAGGTTTTGTGGCCATTGTAGGGGAGGATTGGTCCCCTTGCCTACATCCCTTCCCCAGGTGAGGGCCATGGCTCATCGGGCGTCCCCTCATTACCACCAGGGCCCAGGTGGTGGAGGGCTCACCTGCTGAAGACATTGCCCAAACGTATTGAATTTAGCTAGGCCCCAGAAACCATTTTGTCTAATAAAGATGGTGTGAGCTCGGCGCACTGTAGCGCGGCCCCCACCTTTGGAGAGTTTCAATTATCCCTGTGGGCGCAGCTCCCTGGCAGATCCGCTGTGAGCCCGTTCCCACGAACAAGACGGACATGAGCTAGTGTAAGATACCAACACTGTAACATTTCACCTTCCGCAGTGCATCACTGCTCCCAGCATGACCCGGCCAGCGAAGCCTGGGTGAAAAAGAGAACTGTAAAATGGCCCTCGGATAAAAGCAAAAGTTCCCAAATACTAATGCCAAAACTACTTGCAATGCGCGCATTTTCTCCACAAAACTTCTTCTATTAAGGAAACCTGTAAAATGTATAAATATGGTAGAATGCATGTTTACATGACATTAGCAATGAAGCACCCACACCACTGCAGTTGTGTGCAAATAATAAAAAGCGCTCCGGGGGACTATTCGTTATGTGTATCATTGAAAAGCTTACACCCCACGGTCCCGCGCCATAACCAAACTAATGCTGCTAGAGTGCAAGGAAAGACAAATATAACCATACAGAGGGCTCATGCGAAGGACGCGCGAGAAAGCACCCTTCATGTGTGTATGTCTAAGACCCTTATGTGCCACTACCGTCACGTACGGTGGCGAGTCGTTTACTATGTGCTCCACCAACCTCACTACTACCTCGCTTACTGCAAATGTATATGCATATAACTAAATGTTGTAGTTGTTAAAACATAGTGTACAAATAATGTGCTCAGACTGGCTATATTTGAGAGACATTTAGCAAAGTTAAAATGTATGTTTTGGAATAATTCAAATGAGTATTGTATAGCATTCGAATGTTTATGATGCTTTCACCTAAAATCGGCAACACACGAGGAAGATACCTTTGTGAATATGTGCAAGGCCATTGACCCTCCCTCCCTGCGAAGACTGCCAAACAAGAGAGCAGAGGCCCGCGCTGCGCTGCTCCACCTCCCCCAACTAGGCTGGAGCCGCTTCAAAGATTTGTAGTCCCCTCTGCAGCACCCAAGGCCACGGCCCGCCACCTGCATTATTTACAGCCCAGCAGTAAACCTCCGCCTGAATACACAAATCCAAAGGCGCCCTCTCTTAAACCCCACAACCCACCGGATCACCTTAGGCTTATGGCCCCTGTACAATTAGGACACCCAATACTATGGCAACATACAGCAGCACATTCATAACGACTTCTAACAAGACAGAAAGACATGTACCGCCTGTCCCATGCCCTGAGACCTAGCCCCTCGACCTATGGTACCCGGTCAACAGGACACTGGTAACCATGCACTGATGAATCGCCATCAAACCCCTCTCAAGGTGCATTCCTCCTGTGTTGCATTAACCTGTAGAATAACCTATTGAAAGATGTACTAAAGAAGATAATATTACAATAACTGAATGACTGCGGTGTGCATGGCCTAGGGCAAATAAGTCAGGAAAGACATTCATCTCTGACACTGGCCACAGTGGTACAACAACACCGCCTGGATGAACCCCGCTGACCTGCCAGGCCCAGCCCAACCCACGAGGCTGACCAGTGACATCCTCCAGCCAAGGCCAACCACATCGCAGCAGCGCCTATAGATAGTCGTCGCCACCCAATCCCATTGAACTCGTGCCCCCTATAGTATGTAGGTTCTGATGACGTTTTTTGTAAATATATACGTCTGTCTTTGCTATTGTCAGACAGAGCGCTCTCGGAGTTTGCAGAGCTCTTTGCATGCCCTATTCTGATTGATAAACTCCCATTTACGCTCACCCGCACTTTGTCTTGGCCTTATTCCCATCCTGGGAGAGTCCTTCATTGTCTCTCATTGAGGGGAGGATCGTGCTGGTTGGGGACGCTTGCCTTCACCATCTTCATCCCTGGCCAACTTCATCCAGTGCAGGTTTGCATCTCACAGCATGGGTATTGCACTATACTACTGCAGACTGTCCTAAAGAACCATGGGCCCATAGAGTTAAGTGAAGGGATCAACTCAGTTACCTGGCAAACAAGGGAGTTTCCTGTGGGCACTGATGGCATACCTGGAAATTGGCATAAATATGGCAACACGAGCACATGATGGCAAAGCCTGCCCACGGTGGGTGAACCTGGGGTTTTTAGTGGCAACACTGGGCAGTGGTGTTAATAAGTCTGTATATCGTACTACTTGTAAAATAAGTATCTGGGCCCAACATACCATCTGGCAAATCAAGGGAGTTCCTTGGTATTTTCCAAGTGCATCACCTTGCAAAAATACCTCTCTTAGTTCCAAAACGGAAACCAAATTTGCTGGTCCAGTTTTTAGAGATTTATAAATATAAAAAATTATGGATGCAAGGAAACATATACCTAGGGAGTTAATACTCATTAAGTCACGTCAGAAAAAAGAAGATATTGGAACATTAAAACGCACGATTGAGTGCAAGCAACTAGATGATTGCATAAACAGCACTCAAGTAAATTTGTAAGAGATGTACGTTTTATAAAGGCAGATTTTGGCTTCGAATAATACATGTAAAGCAGGTAACTTTAATTTTAATTATTTAAACCTTTTGGGGCTCAATTAGTTGCTTGTTGAATGAATTAGGAGTGTGGAAGAAGATATTTTACTGAATTGTATTACTTCTTGAACATTGTTAATTTGTCTGTCAAGAATTGATTTTATTTTGTTTTATGTAGTGTGAAAGGCTTATTCTGAATCCAAAACACACTATAATAAATACAACAAATAACAGATGCCTTTTTGCCTTCTTTGAAGGTGAAGTTGTTGACAAAAGAACTTGACGTGTTGAGAGAAAGTGGGATAAAAGCTGCAGAATCCTTGCAATCGGCAGACGCTGCTAACATGGATCTTGAAAAGGAATTGAAGCAACGGGATTGGGAGTTGAAGGACATAACAGCTGTGAAGGATGCACGGTTTGTTTTGTTTCTTGATACCAGATCAGCTGTGGTTTCATTAACGCATGTGGTATGTTTGGTTGTTGCTAATTGATTGTTGCAGTAAAAAAATATATATATATAAGGAGGAGTGGGGGTACGCAGGGGCGGGGGAACACAGGTTAGCAGGTTAGACGAAAGGGACGCCAATTAAAAAAAAATGAGAAAAAAATTGTAAATGCAGTAATGAATTTGGAATGACCAAGCCACAGTTGTGTAGATGAAACCACATAAAACTTGCTTTCACCAATATTTGTCTGCTACTTTTGATAACGTTAATAATGTTGTCCTTTTGAACTTTGTAGAAACCTTTGGAAGTGTAACCTGTGTCTCATTGTACTGATTCTGTTCCTGTTTGGAGAGAGTTATTTTTGATCCCACACATGAAAAGGATCTCCCCCTCTCACCTATATAAGATTAGACATTTTTCTTATGACATTAATTAAATTGAGCGAATGAGATGTGCAGTGTAGTTCCTGTGCAGAGGACTCCCAGTAGATGACTACTCAATGTTTGACCTCCCTACACAAATAAATCCCTGAAAGAAAGAAAGAAAGAAAGAAAGAAAGAAAGAAAGAAAGAAAGAAAGAAAGAAAGAAAGAAAGAAAGAAAGAAAGAAAGAAAGAAAGAAAGGTGGTTGCACTTCAGTATAGGGTAACCTGGAGCCGTCCTGTGCCATCAATGGTATCCAACTCCGATGCCATTGATGGCCTATTCCACAGCCACCATTTCTTGTTCACACCATTCCTCCCTCTTATTAGATCAGACACTTTTTAATTTGGTTGGATAAAGAAATTTCAAAACTTTAAAAAGGTACTGCGGAAAATGAAGCCTTCTCCAAGTCACAAACAAAAAATCTAATTCTCCCATCAGTCCCATTGCGCAATTAGACCATTATTGTGGGGTCAGTTGCTGACCTGAGGTTGCACCACTGACACCCCTTGAGCATGGTTGCTCAAATGCACCTTCAGCAAATCAATGAGGCTGAGCCGGACTCCTGTCACCTCCGATTACTTTGAACCATTGGAAAGGGAGGCACGATATAGAAACCTATCCCAGTCAGGGCGGTCTCCTATCAAATTCCACCCCAATCCCTGATGAGAAGTATAGAGAGGACACCTTGCATTTTCATGCATGGCAAAAAGATCAACAAAGGGGTGGCCTTACTTCTGGAACACCTCTGCTACCATGTAAGAAGGGAGCTCACACTTGTGATTGTTGTAGGTTCTCCTGCCGATGGAATTCAGCTCTTTGTTGCTCTTACTGGCATGTGCAAGGCCTGGAGAATAAAGTTATGAGACTGTATCCACAGCCAGTTGGACAAGCTGAGTTGGTTTTATACCCCCATGTTTGTTGATCTAAAACATTGCACTCGTGTCTGCCAAAATTAGAACCACACCATCTACGATGCACAAGAGGAATGCCTTGAACATGTTGAATATCGCCTGTAGTTCCAATGATCTATGATATGATATATCATTTATAACGTGCCTATGCACAAGTGTTTCAAGGCGCACGTGGCAAGGGAGGGAAACAGAGGGAAGACGGAGACAACAATCCTACTAGGCCAGGTGTCATTCAGATCATGCAAGTGCTGGGGTGGGGGAAGAGAAGTGCGGGTGGGAGGGAGTGGGGATAGTGCAGTACATGGGATAAATAGAATAAATAAAACAATAAGAGTGGTACGGCTAGCTGATGGCAAGTGCAAGGGTAAGTGAAGACATCAGGTGTCAAGTGCTGGTGGGGGACTGTAGGGATACAGAAAACAGTCCCCAAGTGCGTTGGTTGCCAGGGAGGCAGTGCAGGTGTGCAACTGGTGGGGGAGGGGACCTGGGCCCGAGATCAGAGGGTGGCCAGGTATCCAGTGCAGTGTCAGCCAGGAGTTCAGCAGGGGAGAGGAGGAGAGAAAGCAGAAGCAAAGAGTAAGGTTTTGAGGTGCTTCCAGAACGGTTATCCTCCAAGTTTTTGGGAGGCAGGGAGGCTGTTCCAAAAGGAGGTCCCAGCCAAAGAAAGAGGTCTACCACCAATTTGTTGCTTGGAGAAGCGACTGACCCTGAGGGAATTAGAGGCGGATGAGCGAAGAGCTCGAGAAGAAAGATATTTAGGAAGAGAGAGTTGAAGGTATTGAGGGCCCAGACTCCAGAATGCCTTGTGGACAATGCAGAGGGTTTTGAACTTAATCCTCGCAGCCACTGGGAGCCAGTGCAGAGATTGCAGTACTGGAGAGATACGATCCCTGGGATTGAGGTCAAGGACAAGTCTTGCAGTCCTGTTTTGGATAAGTTGCAGAGGGCGATTGTAGAAGCAGGCAGATTTAGAAAGAGGCTGTTGCAAAGGTCCAGCCTAGAGAGAACCAGAGCTGTGGAGACAGTGAGCTCCTGGGGGAAGGAGAGGAAAGGTCAAATACTTCTGAGGAGGTGCAGCTGGTAGTGTGACTTCTTAGAGACATCAGAGATGTGAGGAGAGAAGGAGAGAGTGGAGTCGAAAATGACCCGAAGACTTTTAGCCTTGCAGGTGGGAGCAGGAAGAGGGCCAATAGAGGCCAACCAGAGAGTGACAGAAAAGGAGGGAGCGGGTGTGCCGATGAGGAGAATCTCAGTCTTACTGGCATTAAGGAAGAGATCATTGGCGTCACACCACTCCGGGATGGCAGACAGTCAGAGATGAGAGAGGGAGAGGAGGTGGCAAAAGGTAGCCTGAAAATGAGTGTCATCCACATAGCACTGAAAGTTGGTGCAGAGAGCAGCAATGCGGTGGGCCAGAAGTGCAAGGTATTGGTTGAACAGCCAGGGAGAGAGGTTAGACCCTGGGGAACACCACAGGTAGGGATAGAGGAGAGGAAGGACCCAAATTGGACCTGGGAGGGTCAATCAGAGAGGAAAGAAGTCAGCCACGCCAGGGCCTGACCGGTGATACCCAGATTATCCCAGAGATGGTTGAGCAGGATGGCATGGTTGACCGTGTCAAAGGCAGAAGAGAGATCAAGTGACCCTGTGGCCTAATGGATAAGGCATCAGCCTCCGAAACTGGGGATTGTGGGTTCAAGTCCCACCTGGGTCGTCAATTGTTTGCCGGTCAAGTGGCACAGCGAGTAGAGCGCTCGCTTTGACATCAGTGCAGAGCCTGCGAATGCAGGTTCGAATCCCGGCAGCGCCAAACTCAGCGTTTCATCCTTCCGAGGTCGATAAATGAGCACCACACACCGTGGGTAATACTAAGCAGCCCTCAGATACCTGAGGGTTCGTAGCGCTATATAAATGCCAAATTATTATTATTAAGTAAGATGAGGACACAGTGGGTGTTGGAATCGAGGTTGGAGAGCAGGTCTTCACGGATGTTAAGGAGAGCAGTTTCCGTGCTTGTGGCAGATCTGAAGCCAGACTGATAGTCATGAAGACAACCAACAGATTCAGTGTGAAGATTGAGCTGGGAGATGGCCAGCTTTTCCAGGAGTTTGCCCAGGAAGGGAGTGATCGAGATTGGGCAATAGTTAGCAGGACAGGTCGGCAGAGGGTTTCTTAAGAAGAGGGTGCACAAGGGAGTGCTTCATGGGGGATGGGAAGACTCCAGTGGCGAAGGAGTGGCTGCAGAAGTCGGCCAAAGAAGGAACCAGGGAGTCAATGTTGTCCTTGATGGTTTTGGAGGAACAGGGATGAACCTATTTTGATGAGACTTTCATAGATTGGACTTGTCTAGAAACATCATCAAGGGAGAACAAGGGGAAAGGCAGAGGAGGAGGGAGGGGAGGTGGCCGAAGAAGGGCATGAGGAAGAGCAGGGAGTAGAAGTGTATGAGGGACAATAGTATGGTGCCATGGTCTCTGCTTGGGACCACAAGTCGTTGACCTTCATGCTATTTATTGATGCCTTACACCCCAGGAAGGACAAATCCATCATGATAGCAGTTGAAAGAACAGTGCCCAAAAAGGGCACCACAACCTGGGTTTTCAAAGGGCTTCTCTACCAATGCTGACTCACCCCAAGCATGTCTGAAATGAGGACCACCACCTCATGGGGCTGAGAAGATTAGTTCCAGGTGGAGGCAGGGTATTGCTGCATATGCCTCGTTCTCATCCTGGCATAAGAACAAAGCTAGGGGTAGATCTGTCTTCGGCTGGGGTCTCCCTCTGGAACAGCTTCCCTGGCACTCTAAAACTTGAGGAGAACCATCTCCGGTTCTGGAAGCACCTCAAGACCTTCCTCTTTGCTTCTGCCTTCACTCCCCCGCTCCCCATCTGATCTGTTCTCTCTTGGCACCATGCACCGGACCACCCTCTGTCCTCCGGGACCCATGTACCTGCTCACCCTGCCACCCTCTTGCACTGCCTCCGGGCCACTCCTTGCACTGGGGTCTGTATCTGTATTCATACAGTCCTCTCACCCCCCTTTTTCTTCCTGCACTTATCAGAACTAACCTGTCTGCTGCCTTAAACCCAGCACTTGCCAATTGCTGGCTGTACTGCCACTCTTTGTTGCCTTTATTATTTATTTATTTATTTATTTATTTATTTATTTATTATTATCTATATGTTTCTCCTTTGCTCCGCACTTTCCACTTCTCCCCCTTCCATGCACTTTTCACCTGCCTCTCTCCTATGCACTTGCGCGTTCTTAATGCCACTGGGTCTAGTAAGATCGTTGTTTTGTTTTACCCTGTTCCCCTCCCTTGCCTTGTCGCCCTCTGAAACACTTGTGTACGAGCGCGATAGAAATAAAATATCAATATGAATAAGGGAACGAGAGCATGGAAGAGGCCATAGGCCCCAGCAGTCTTTGAAACCACCATACTGTTGCTCTCCCCATGAGTAAAACCCCAGCTGCATCTATGTCTCATCAGAAACCAATGAAGATCGGGTTGCACACAGCCATCAAGAACAGCGCTTTGGTTCTGAGGGGCGATTTTATTTATTTTTCAGTTGAGCCTAACATCCCTGGCTTGTCAATCTGTTAATCACTACAGTGAGTAACTTTTAATGTCCTCCCTTCTGTCAGTCCTTCATATTTAGCTGTCCTTGTTAGAACAGAATTCAATTTTTGGGGTTCTGCTGACCCCTCACCCCTAAACATTTTTCCCCCTGGTTTAACTTTTTTTGTAAAGGGACATCTACTGGAGTCCCTCTGCCACTGCAACCCTTTTTACAACGTAACCATGCTGTCATACGTTAGTGTTACGCTCACCTGGCTCCCACAGAGGCGTCGATCTGAACTGGACAGCTGCGGTCTCCACCAATGTGACGCGTAGGGCCGAGATGATGGACTGGACTGGCCCACCTAGCTTATTTTGCTTGGCCCTTAGGAATATTCTTCTGCAAATGGAGAAAGGGAATTACACACCCGTGGAGTTGAGCGTAAATCTCCAGACCCCCGCTGTTCTCCCCACAGATCACCTTTGATGTCCCCTCTTATAGTCTCACCTGATGGTTTGAAAAGATGAGCTCTCCATCCTGCATTGAGCGCAGGGGCGCGTTGATAACCAGTTGCTTCACTGGCTCGAAGGAATTGGTGAGTTCCAGAACAATATTGACTCCGAAAAGTATGTAGTTCGTAAGAGTTCACATGTCTGACTTTCACTCTTGTCTAATTCCTTGCAGTTAGCAGCTTGACCCCAGCGAAGAGTTCCTCTTGGTAGCTGACGAAGTTCAGGTAAGGATTTGGCTTCTCCTACACAGTTAAATAAAATAAGGCCAGAATGTAACCTGTTGCTTGCTCCCTTATTCAGGTGTGGAGAGAAAATAGGAAGTTCGGGGAATAATGTCTCCGGCGGTAAAATTAGGTAAGTCTATTGCGGTGAGAAGAGTTCCCCTTGTTTGTCCCTTTGCCTCACCTTGTTGTCCTTTTGTTCCCCTTAGGTGCCGGGGTACGGCGAGGATGCAATGGAGACTGCGCCGAAACGTGAAGAGGAATAGTACCCGTGGCGGTAATCAGGTAAGTCTATGGGGGTAGTTACTATTGCCTCTGTTTATTCCCTTTGCTCACCTTTGCTGTTCTTGTGTTCCCCTTAGGTGCCAGAATGCGGCAGGAACGTGCAGAAGGATGCGGTGGATCGTGAGGATGCTGCGAAGGCCGGTGAGTTCAGCGCGGCGCTGAAGCAGGCGAGGCGGCGCGCGTAAAATGCTTCTTTCTACCAGCTCGAAGGCGCGGTGGATCCGAAATTCAGGTAAGGATCGAATGTTTTGCTCTTATTCTAACCTTTTCTCCTTCTGTTCCTCCCTTTTTCTAGGAGCTGCAGACTCGAGGCGGGCGTGGCAGAAGACTGGATGCATGCTTGCAGACACGGTGAGCGTTACGCTGCTGGATGCAGAATAACACGAAGCGTGTGCTGCTCTTGGGGCGAAGTTTAAATAGCTGCCAAAGTAGTCCCAGGTAAGTACTCCTCCCCAGCCCCACCCGAGTAAAAAATAGTCCCTAGGTAAAATAGTCCCTTCCAAGCCTCATTTGGCTTAGAGCTCTGCAGCATGGTCTGCATCAGGTAAGTTCCACTTTATGAGCATGGGGCCTATGGCGGCAGGCCTGACTCTCCATATGAGCCTGGTGCCATAGGCGCCAGGACCGCACCCAAACAGCCCCTAGCAGGGTTTTTTGGGCTTGCTCAAAATAACGTGATGCCTGCTTCTGGGGTTGCTGGACCTGGTCTGGTTCCCTGGGGGTAGGCATCATGACAGCACCCCCCCCCCCCCAAGGCCCCTCCTAAAGTCGTTCTTCCCTGTGGTTTTGGTTTGTCTGGGAGATTTCGGTGGAATCTTCACCAATCGAGGTACATGCACGTGGTCACTAGGTTCCCAAGACCTTTCCTGTGGTCCGTAACCTTTCCAGTCGATTAAATAAAAAGTTTTGACTTCACCATCTTGGAGTCCAGGATGTTCTTAACTTCAAATTCGGGTTCCCCGTCTATAAGGACGGGGTCTGGTGGCTTGGTTAGTCTTGTACCTGGTTGCACTGGCTTCAAAAATAATACATGAAAGACGGGATGAATTTGCATATTAGCAGGTAAGTCCAACTTGACGGCCACCGGGTTGATAATGGCCTTAATAGAGTAAGATGCCAAATATCTAGGGTTAAAGGTCTGCGTTCCCTTGAGGGGGTATGTGTTTTGTGGCCAACCATACTTGGTCCCCTATCTGGTACTGTGGAGTATCACTTCTATGCCGATCAGCATCTTTCTTATATTTCTCCTTCACCTGTTTTAAATGTGCAGTTGCCTCCTTAAAGGCTTGTGTAATCATAGCGTGTAGATGGTCCACTGCGGGCATTTCTAAGTGTTGGGGTGAGTCAAGGTCTGAGGTTCGAGGGTGGTGCCAATATAGGGTATAAAAGGGACTTTGTCCAGTTCCAGAATGTACTGAATTATTGTATGCATATTCGGCGATCCATTACTCGTAGTTTGTTGTAACATACAACGCAGGTATTTTTCAAGAGTCTGGTTGGTCCTCTCCCTTTGACCATCGGTCTGGGGGTGGTGACTGGTCGATAATCTCACGTCGATTTGCGCCAATTGACAACATTTCTTCAAAAAATGTGAAATGAATTGACTGCCCCGGTCAGAGACCAACACGGACGGAAACCCATGTATGCGAACAATGTTTTTGAGGAATTCTTTGGCCAGGATTGAGGCTGAAGGTAGTCCTTTTAAAGGAATAAAGTGGGCCATCTTGGAAAAAAGATCCACAATAACTAGAATGGTGTTAAACCCATTACAAGGAGGTAGATCGGTAATTAAGTCTAACGATAAGGTGTACCATGGTGTAGGCGGAATGTCTAAAGGTTGTAAGAGTCCAGCTGGTTGTTTTTTCTTTTGACTTTTGTTTTGGGCGCAAATACCACAAGACATCACAAATGATTTAATATCCTTTCGCCAGGTGGGCCACCAGAATTGTCTTTTAATTTTAGCTTAAGTTTTTACAATACCTGGTTGCCCCTCCATTAGGGTATCATGATAACGGGAAATGACTAGCTCTTGTAGTTCCTTGTGTGGCAGAAATAGTCGCCCTTAGTAATAAGGCAGATCATTGGCGACAGAGTAGTCCGGGCCTTTCTTTACCCATTCCTGCAGGGCTGTAGGATTAAAGAGTTGCTGGATCTTTACCTGAATGTCCTCTAGTGTCTGTAGAGTAGTCATGCCAAGAATCCTTTGTTCGGAAATTATAGGTACCGGTTCTGGGTTCACTTCTGCCTCTCCCATCCCTATTCGGGATAAGGCGTCTGCTTTACCATTTTTACAACCTGGTTGATAGGTTATCACGAAATCGAACTCAGCAAAGAACAATGCCCATTAGAGTTGACGTGAAGATTGGGCCTTGGCTGTTTTTAAATACTGTAAGTTCCGGTGATCAGTGATCACAGTAATGGTATGCCTGGCACCGAGAAGATAGTGCCGCCAAGCCTTGAAGCCGGATTAATGGCTAATAACTCCTTGTCGGTAACCGCATAGTTTAACTCGGGTGCAGAGAACTTTCTGGACCAAAATGCTACTGGGTGAAACTGGCCAGTTTCAGGGTCCTTTTGAGACAGGACAGCTCCCATGGCTAGACTGGATGCATCAGTTTCCACTATGTATTGAAGTTCAGGGCGCAGGTGCTTTAACACAGGTGCAGACGTGAATTTTGCTTTCAGCTCTTGGAAGGCTTTTTCAGCTTCTTCAGTCCACTTATAGCGTTTATTTTTTGGCAAGAGTGCTGTGATGGGATGTACGACGTGAAAAATCTGGGATGAATCTGCGGTAGAAATTGGCAAAGCCGAGCATGCTTTGTACTCCTTTAACTGAACTTGGTGATGGCCACTTAAGGATTGCGTCCACCTTTCGTGAGTCCATTCGGACTCCCTTTGGGATCAGGATAAACCCAAGGAATTCAACTTCTGTGGCATGAAAAACACATTTTTCTAGTTTTGCATATATTTTGTGCTGGCGCAATTTCTCAAGGACTGCTCGGACGTGCTTCACATGGTCAGATTCTGAAGAGGAGTATACTAGAATATCATCGATATACACGACAACACAAACGTCAATGAGTTCACGAAGGACATCTTTCATGAAGTATTGGAAGGCTGCTGGTGCATTGCACAACCCGAAAGGCATCACCTGGTATTCGAATAACCCATACTTAGTGCAGAAAGCAGTCTTCCATTTGTCGCCCTCTTTTATACGTACCAGATGGTATGCCCCCCGGAGATCTAATTTAGTGTATATACGGGCGTCCTTCACTCGGTCTAGTAGTTCAGGGATTAGAGGCAATGGGTATCGGTTCTTAACATTTATCTGGTTCAATGCGCGGTAGTCTATGCACGTTCTGAGTTCACCTTCCTTTTTGGGCACAAAGAACAAAGCTGAAGATGCAGGGGACTTGGATAGGCGAATAAAGCCATTGGCAAGGTACTGGTCTAAGTATTGTCGTAGGTGAAGGTTTTTTAGGTTCCGTAAGGGCATAGATCCTGCTACAAGGATGTTGTGCACCGTGTATGAGATAGATATGACAATCGTACAATCTGTGAGGAGGTAAGGTGTTTGCCTGTTCCTTTTGGAAGACATCCTGGGATTCTTGGTATTCTGAGGTAGTTGCATGACTGCTGTGGTTACTGTGGCGAGGCCTGCGTTCTAATTTTTCTTTGGGTAACAGGTTTGTGCACAATCCAGGAAGGTTATTCTCTTCTCTCGCCAATCAATACAAGGAATATGAGTTTCCAACCAAGGTATCCCCAGTATTATTTGGAACTGTGGGGCTTTGATTAGATCAAGCACAATAGTCTCTCGATGCCCATCCTGACCCAATAGTGTCATCTGTGCGGTGGAATGAGTTACAGGCCCAGAGGCAATTTCAGTACCATCGACTGTGGTGATGACATCTGAGGTGGTTTTTCGGCAGAGAGGTAGATTCATCCTGGAAGCCAATTCATAATCCACATAGTTTCCTATGGCCCCGCTATCAATGTATGCCCTTACTGCGGGCATACGCGATGGCTGCCCTGGG
The DNA here is from genome assembly GCF_040938575.1 of Ambystoma mexicanum. NCBI lineage: Eukaryota > Metazoa > Chordata > Amphibia > Caudata > Ambystomatidae > Ambystoma > Ambystoma mexicanum. The sequence continues at coordinate 1,076,553,267 of NC_090926.1, read as the reverse complement.
TCTACGAGGACCATTGGTATGATGAAATGCGAGGTCTGAGTATCCTTCTTCAAGCTCGGCAAGCGGACCTCTATGCTTGTCGGGCGTGGTCGTTTCCCGAGTCTGACTCCATATGGCTTTTATCAGTAGCTCCTACCACCTTCTTGGGTGGTTTTACAGGGCAATCCTGTAGAAAATGCCCAGAAGTTCCACAATATAGACACAATTGCATTTGCCGTCTCCTTTCTCTTTCCTTCTGGGTTAAGGGTCCTTTAACCCCTCCGATTTGCATGGGTTCTGAAGCATCTGCTCCTTTGGGGTTAGCGTGGGTTTTGACCAACACCCGATTCTCAGACTTGGCTAGATCAGCCTTTCTGTTCTGAAGTCTGTGATCTAACTGGACCACTAAGTCTATGTATTCAGCGCAGTCTTGAGGTGGGTTCACGACTTGAGCCAAGACATCCTTGAGTTCTCCTCGAAGCCCTCGATGAAATAACGTGATTCGTTTTACCTCAGGCCATCCAGTTTCCACTATCAACCTATTAAAGGTTGCGATGTAGGATAGAAGGTCCTGGTTACCCTGTCGTAGGGACAAAAGTTCGTTACCCAGGCCTGTCCTTGGGAGTGCCTGGCAAATAGTCTTTCCATGCTAGTTTGAAAGCCCTGAAAATCCCGAAGAATTGGGTCATCCTGAGTAACTAGTGGAATTGACCAATCAGCTGCACTGCCGCTGAGATATGACAATACAAAGGCTACCTTGGCTTGATCGTTTGGGAAGGCTCCAAATCTGCATAAAAAGTGCAAGCGGCATTGGTTTATGAACACGGCAAACCTTTTGGGATCTCCGGCAAAGCGTTCGGGTGGAGCTAATGGAATATGTCCTGGTAGGTTTATTTGCACAGGGTGACTCGATAACACAGGAGCTGGATTTCCCCCGGAACCAGGTAGGGGTGCTTGTCCAGCCTGGCTTTGCAATAGTTGCCTAGCAAGGTCATCAGTTAGCTCCTTTGACAAAATCAGTTCTCTCCTAAGAGCATTGGTTTCTTGACGGGCGGAATGCACTTCAGCCCTCAGTTCCCCTAGTAATTGGGCCAATTGGTCAGTCTCTGAGGTATCCATAACGCCCGGGTGGGAATTTGTGGGTAGGCTTCGCGTTCTGTTACGCTCACCTCGCTCCCACAGAGGCGTGGATCTGAACTGGACAGCTGCGGTCTCCACCAATGTGACGTGTAGGGCCGAGATGATGGACTGGACTGGCCGACCTAGCTTCGTTTGCTTGGCCCTTAGGAATATTCTTCTGCAAATGGAGAAAGGGAATTAACCACCCGTGTAGTTGAGCATAAATCCCCCCACCCCCGCTGTTCTCCCCACAGATCACCTTTGATGTCCCCTCTTATAGTCTCACCTGATGGTTTGAAAAGATGAGCTCTCCATCCTGCATTGAGCGCAGGGGCGCGTTGATAACCAGTTGCTTCACTGGCTCGAAGGAATTGGTGCGCACCAGAACAATATTGACTCCGAAAAGTATGTATTTGGTTTATCCTACACAGTTCAATAAAATAAGGCCAGAATGTAACCTGTTGCTTGCTCCCTTATTCAGGTGTGGAGAGAAAATATGAAGTTCGGGGAATAATGCCTCCGGCGGTAAAATTAGGTAAGTCTATTGCGGTGAGAAGAGTTCCCCTTGTTTGTCCCTTTGTCTCACCTTGTTGTCCTTTTGTCCCCTTAGAGGCCGGGGTACGGCGAGGATGCAATGGAGACTGCGCCGACCCGTGAAGAGGAATAGTACCCCCGGCGGTAACCAGGTAAGTCTATGGGGGTAGTTACTATTGCCTCTGTTTATTCCCTTGGCTCACCTTTGCTGTTCTTGTGTTCCCCTTAGGTGCCAGAATGCGGCAGGAACGTGCAGAAGGATGCGGTGGATCGTGAGGATGCTGCGAAGGCCAGTGAGTTCAGCGCGGCGCTGCAGCAGGCGAGGCGGCACGCGTAAAATGCTTCTTTCTTCCAGCTCAAAGGCGCGGTGGATCTGGAATTCAGGTAAGGATCGAAGGTTTTGCTCTTATTCTAACATTTTCTCCTTCTGTTCCTCCCTTTCTCTAGGAGCTGCAGACTCCAGGCGGGCGTGCCAGAAGACTGGATGCAGGCTTGCAGACACGGTGAGCGTTACGCTGCTGGATGCAGAATAACGCGAAGCGTGTGCTGCTCTTCGGGCGTGGTTTAAATAGCCTCCAAAGTAGTCCCAGGTAAGTATTCCTCCCCAGCCCCACCCAAGTAAAAAATAGTCCCTAGCTAAAATAGTCCCTTCCAAGCCTCATTTGGCTTGGAGCTCTGCAGCATGGTCTGCATCCGGCAAGTTCCACTCTATGAGCCTGGCGCCTGTGGCGCCAGGGCTGACTCTCCATATGAGCCTGGCGCCATAGGCGCCAGGACCGCACCCAAACAGCCCCTAGCAGGGGTTTTTGGGCTAGCTCAAAATAAAGTGATACCTGCTTCCGGGGTTGCTGGACCTGGTCTGGTTCACCGGGGGTAGGCATCATGACAGTTAGCCCATATGCCTTCTAGGCCAGCCAGTGCTTTCCAAGCACCTCATTTAGCCCTTGCCGTGGGGGCGGGGGTGGGGGGTTACATAAGCCTCCACTTGTGTTGTGATGTAGGCTGGTGGCAGCTGTATCTTACTTTTGGAGTCACCAGGGGTGCAGCCATTTTTAACACATTAGTAGCCCAAGCAACCTTTATGGTAGCCATTGAAGCACTAATACTAGTCCCGCTGGCTGCTATTTGATTTATTTTTGGGCCATCCTTTTGTTTAGGGAAACTCAGGCGGGCCTAAACTGGCTTGTGCAAACATGTGCTCACTCAGACCCTGCTGCATCTGTAGTGCTTTGGACTGGTCCATTGCCCTAGATAGGCCAATGCACAAACAGTGTGTGTGACTCTGTGTTCAGCAGTGTTCAGGGCTAGCTAATTGGCTGGACACCAAGATCTTTGTGTGACTGCCTTTTGTGAAATTAGAGTACTGGTTTAGGCCAGCCCATGAGTGAATGTGTATATCTAGAGAAGTCCCTGGCATTCCTCAAGTCTACTGGTATTTTGCAGCTCTATTTCTGCATTTCTGAAGGTTTGGCCATAATTGGTGATCCCTGTATACTATTCCTTTGCTCTTTTGGCTGCTGGATGTCCTTCCTAGGTTGTTCCTCCTTGGCATCCAAGTTCTCTTCACTAGGTGGGCGTGCTGGCTGTCCCCTGCTGAGACTGTGTCTGGGCTGTTTTCTCATAGTATTTTGGTTTTCTTCTCCTGGCCTAGTGCCTTCAGGTAGGGACCCTCTGTTGTCGGTAGGATAGCTCTGCAGGTTAAGCTCTCGCACCACTAGCCCACCTCTTCTCTTTGATTGGGCCATCTTGGGTTGCCACCATCATGGCACTTTTTTCTGATGGTAGGCAGCTCAATTTTTCCCTTTGAGCCCTCCGGATATACTTGTGTTTCCTACACTCACTCTGTCATTGCTTCTGCTCCTGGCTAGTGGGTGCCCCTCCTGGAAAGGCCTGTTAGTCTTAATTTTGGTCGCCACGGTTTTGTTGGTCCAGGATACAAGTTCTTGTGTAGTGTATCTATTTCTTTTATTGCGCCACTCTCCCATGGGCCTCAGGGCGCTCACAAGACAAACATACAAAGAACAGAGAAAGTGAGATAAGCAGGTTGTTTTACCACAAAAAGCAGAAACTCCTATATCAAATAAAAATGTTTTTATATATTTCTTAAATTGTGCTGTCGATATACATCTTTTAGGTTCTAGGGGTAACGAGTTCCACAGGACAGGTGCCAACGCATTGAAACTTGTACCACCTATTTTTTTTCAATAATACACAAGGCTGCAAAAGTCGTAAGTGATTATTGCAGCGTAGGATGTGCGCAGGCATAGCTTTCGGAACTCTAGTGGACCTTGTAAGTCGCCATGCAAGCAAAGCCGTTCACTCACTGGATTGCTTCGCTGTACCTAAGTCAAGTTCTTCGAAATTGGAGCAGCGGCTACTATGACAAATCCCATGATGATGTTACTTCTCCCCTGGAGGGTGACCCTGGCTGTGGGACCAGGGAGGAGAGCCCGCTAACCGATAGTCCCCCTGGGGTTAGTACTCAGCGGGAGGATACCACAGTAGGGAACCCGCTCTGTTGGAGAATGGAAGACTATTAAGGGAGAACGCAGTAGTGCAAACACCATGATCCACTACACAACATGGATAGGGCCCAAGCACCCCCATCCTCTGTCTCCTCTTTCTTCTGTTAGTCACTTCATGTACAGTAGCCCTGTCTATCAGTTAGACAATACTGTGATCAGATAGACAATACTGTGACAAGGAAAGGAGAGGAAAGTATGGGAGTAGATGGCTCCACAAGTACTGACATGAAGAGGAGCAGGGTAATGAAGAGCCCTACCTGGAACCAAGACAAATATACTAGCTATCCGAGATTCAAGAGCCGATTTACCATAAAAACTGACAAAGGACTTTCCTCATGGTCAATCCTGCTCCAGAGGAGCATCGAGCGGGGAATCGACACCACGCAGAGAGGATGCGCTGCAGACCCGGATGCCTGGAGAGCGAAGTCCGTGTCCAAAAAAGCAGAGGAGAGCCTAAACTCATTTAAAGTCTGGTGGCAGAAAGGACGCCAACCGGGTGGTCCAGGTGAGACCTGATGTGCGGGTAGAAACCAGCCTGGTGGAGACGCCGAAAGCCAAGATCAGACCGAGAGCCAAGGGGATGCCAGAGAATCTTGCCAGTGCTGTCGAGGACCGAGATCCTCACAGACCAAGTTCGAAGGTTTGCATAGGGGGAGCGGGAAGGCGCTGGGAACCCCTGAGGCTGTGTTTGGGAGGAAGTGCAGAACCATCTTCCTCGTCCCAGTGGGACTTTGCAGAGAAATGAAATGGAGACATACTTCACCCCAAAGAAACCGGAAGAGAGAGAAGGATCGTGGACCCATATGTTGAGAGGATTTGAGAATTGTACATGCAAGACCATTGCCTGGTAGGATAGTGAACTGGGCCTGATTAAGAGACATGATAAAGCTGGGGAAGGAGGATATTCCCCGCCCATTTACACACTGCTGAGAAACCAGTTTAATGGACGGAAATAGATTTGTAACACAGGACAGTGGACTGCTTGATTTTGATTGACGTTCCAACACCATCCTTCGTTTTATTTGAGGCAGGGCAACCCCTCTTAGTTATAGGGGCAGATCGTTCCCCCCCCTATTTTCTGGTAAATAAATGTTTATGCTAACACGCATGCCACCTTTGTGCCATGTGTCTACCTCTGCACCAATACAGTATTTACCCCTGAGTCCTGGGCTAGTAGTTTGTTCTCTGGATTTATCCTCAAGGATCACCTGAGTCTGTGGTAGTGGGTTCTGCAGGTCACCCTCTACCGCCATTTGTCATCTACTTTCATTGGCCTGAGTCTGCTTGGTTTCATCTTTCTATAGGGTTTATGGATCCCGAATCACAAACTGGACCTCTTTAATGCTGTTTCCTCTGATATTCTCTGAGGTTGGTTGCACCTTTCTCTGCACCTGTGGGGTAGAACACAGAATTACCTGACCTTATCGTATAACGACTACTCTGCCTTTTGCAATTGTTTGTCGATTCATATGAGGAACACTTTTTTAGCAACTCCATCAAAGGATGGCCCGTCAATGTTTTGAAAAAATTGTTTCGAAATACAATAATTTCGAAACAAAAGCACAGAAAAAAAAACATTTGAATGCATTTTTTTAATGTAATTTTTTTTTTATTTTGGGTTTCGTATAGTGAAAATGGTGGTTTTTTCCCCCAAAAACGGGTTTGGGGGGTGACCCACCCAAAAAAAAAAAGGTTCATTCGAAAAAATTATTCTCAATGCTTTTGAGACGAAACTGTTGTATTTCGACAGTATGACTGTCAACTTTGACTAGAAACCCATTAAAGTGACTGGTGTTTTTCACTGGGTCCCCTTTGGATCCCTGGAGTTTTATACAAAGAGATATAAAGGTGAGCTTGTACCTTTCCTTTACTATGTATTTGTAAATCACTGCGTTACACTCTGGCCTACTGGACTGTACTAAGAGGGCCCACTTCCAGGCTTGTGTCTCTTGTGCATCCAACAACACGGCTGAACTCTTTCAAATCTGCAAGGAAGTACACAATCCTTCCGCAGTCTCCACCACGCATCTTCCCTCTCAGGCCCTCTGCACTGCATTGGCCATACACTTCACTTCAAAAAGTCACGACATATTGAGCACTCTCTTCCCCCCCCTTTCCACCTCCCCCCTTCCCATCCCCATGCCACCCCTGGCCTCCCATCCTCCCTCAGCCTTCCTCTCCTCCTTCTCTCCTATCACATCAGATGAGGTCTCTAGGGTTGTCCGCTCTATGAAGGTCTCCTCCAAACAGGACCCTTCTGTTCTTCCAGAACTATTAAGGACAACATTGGCTCCCTTGCCCCCGCACTTGCTGATTTCTGCAGTCACTCTTTTGCTACCAGGTGTTTTCAGAGGCGGAGCCAGGATTGTCTAGTAAGTGGGGCCTGAAGCCAATGTAGTTGGGTCCACCACAGTGACATTAACATCTGTAAATGCCCACACAGTGCTGCTGGGTGGGCATTTACAGATGATGGGCCGGCCTTGCCTTCTCTGGCCCTACCCTGTCTATGCCTCTGGGTTTCACCTCTTCCTTGAAGAACTCTCTGGTGCGCCCCCTCCTAAAAAGCCTTCGCCGACCCCTTATGTCCGGCTAACTACCGCCCCATCTCTATCACTCCCTTCCTTGGGAAACTCCTGGAGAAACTGGTCGTCCCACAACTGACCCAATATAATGAGCTGGTTGGTTGCCTACACGAACATCAGTCTGGATTTGACAATCCAGAGGCACGGAAACTGCTCTCCTCAACACCTGTGAAAAACTGCTTGCATCGCTGGACTCTAACTCTGCCGCTGTTCTCATTCTACTTGACTCACCTCTGCATTTGAAATGGTCAACCACTCCATCCTCATAAAACAGCTCCATGATACCCTTGGTATCTCGAAGCGGGCACTGGACTGGCTGACTTCCTTCCTCACCAACCGCCCCTCTCAGGTTATCTTGGGCTCTTTCTCTTCTTCCACCTCTATCTCTACCTGTGGCATCCCCCAGGGCTCCAACATCTTACCCTGGCTTTTTAACATCTATCTCGCTCCACTTGCTCTCCTTATGTCTACTTTCTACCCCCATTTCCAGTTTTATGCAGGTGACACCCAACTCTTCAAACTTCCCTCTGACCCTCTTGCTACTTCCTCTACCATTCCTGACTGCCTATTTGCTATCCAGTCGTGGTGTACCTCTAATGATCTTTGCCTCAATGCCAGCAAGACTGAGATCCATCCTATCAGGATTCCTGCTCCCTCTTTCCTCCCTTCATTCTGGCCACCGTTTATGTGCTTCCCCATTCTCCTTCATCTGAAGCCAGAAATCTTGGAGTCATCTTCAACTCCTCTCTCTTTTTCCTTCCTCACTTTGGACCTTGTCAAGAAGGCCCATTTTCAACTCCGCCTCCTCTGAGGCATCCTTCCTTTCCTCACCTTTCCCCATAAACTCAATGTCTCTAGAGCCCTGGTACTCTCTAGGCTGGACTACTGCAACAGCCTCTTCCTTCATCTACTCTCTTCCACTCTCCGCCCCCTCCAGCTTATCCACAATAGGACTGCAAGACTTATCCTTGGCCTCAACTCGGGGACCGTATCTCTCCAGCCCTAAAATGTCTCCACTGGCGCCTGGTTGCTGCAAGGATCAAATACAAATCCCTCTGCATCATATAGGAAATAATTATTATTCATATGTTGGCATCCTGGATCCTGATAATGACTCTGTAAATGTGTTCAACTGTAGTCTCCCTACCCCATAGCCGTAGCCATATAGGATATGTGATTGTGATTTATACCGAGCACTGCTATCTTTTTCATGGCGCTCTGACGGATCAGCAAGGGGGTTGGGAAGGCTTAGTGAGAATGAGAGGGAAAAGCACAAGGGAGCTTTGATGTGTTGTTGGTAGATTCAGTTCGGAAATAACAGTCACTGTGTGCTGGTTTGTTAGTTGGTCGGCGTGATGTGGTGTTTTTTGCATGAGTGAATGTGGGTGATTTGTGTGTGATTGGTTTAGTGTCCTGCTGGGTGTTGTGCAATGTCTGTAGTTTGCAATGGTTATTTGATTTATCCCTGTGGCGTAGGTATGTGTCTGATTTGTTCAGTGTTTGAGGATGAGTGTGCAGAGTGTTAGAGAGTTTTTAGTAGGATTAGTGGGCAGTCATCTAAAGCCTTTTCTGCAGGTTAGGTTGATCCGTCAAGTTAATATTCTATGATGATTTGCTGTAGGATGCTTTATTTCTTTGGATTGCCCCGTTTTGGGTCATTGGGTGTGATCATGATTTCTATTTTGTCCACTATGAGGTTAAGGCTATTGATACTTATGCAATGGTTTATTTCTGTGAGGCAATTGGTAAGGGATGGGTTTCGCTAGCATTGATTTTGTAAATGATTTGTGTGTCCTCTACATAGTTGTAGCAGATGAGGCAGTATTACCCAAATTGGTAGTTTCAAATTGACCATATGGTACAACTGGCTGAATTCAGCCAGTCCCATTTAGTCGTTTTGAAACCACCAATTTGGGTAATCCCTACCAAACATGGGGAGCAGGGGTTGAGGGGGTGTCCCCCGCTCCCCATGTTTGGTAGTGATTACCTTTGGGGTATGGAGGATGTTGACTTGAATGTCCAACTTGCTTCTGTTCTTTCTATCCTGAAGGATTTTAGCCAGAGTAGTGCTGCATTGACGATTCCTATAGCTTTGTCTGTTGATGAGTTTCATGGTGGACTGTATCGAAGGCTGCTGATAGATCACGTAGTATTGGTGCCGATTTGACGTTGGAGTCTGAGTTGGTTTTTAGATCATCCACATTGTTCTAATACGTAGCTTTCTAGTAGCTTCGCTGCACGCGGCGTTTGAGATTGGTCGGTAGTTGGTTAGGTCTTTTTGTGTTTCCAGGTGGGACTTTAAGGAATGGTCTGATGTATGCCAATTTGAAGGCTCATCGCACAGCTCCCGTTTCTAGTGAGTGGTTGAAGAGGTTGAGGAAATATTCTGCAGGTGTTTAATGGATGAGGATATTCTCGTACACGTCTGGTGTGCAGGGGTCTGCTGGACAGCTGGCTCTGTTGCTTTTGCTCACCAGGCTGTTGAATATTTCTGTTGGGATTGGTGGGAGGTGGTTTAGTCTAGTTGATATTTCTGATATTGGTTGTTTGGGGGTTGTTGGTGTTTTTAGACCTGCCCTTAATGACTTGCTGGATGTTTGTGAATTTTGTTTTTGAAGTGGTCTGCAAGGTCATTGCATAGTTTTTGTGATGTGTGGGTGTGTTGTTGCATGCTGTTGGGCCTCTTAGTTCATTGATGAAGTCGAAAATCTCTTTCTGGGTTTTGCTTGAGTTTATGATCCGTTCGTTGTATGTCTTTTTTTGCTTTGAGTATTTCAACTTTGTAAGTCGTATCTGTCTTTGGTATGTGATTTTGTTTTTTCTCTTTTCTTTTTTTTTTCTGATAGTTGTAGTTATTCCTCCAATCTTGTTCCGGTTTCCTGTTCGGTTTTTCAGTTCTCTCAGGTGGGGTTTGAACCATCTCACGCCACGTTTTCTAGTGAGGGGGTGAATGTGTCTTCTGATGCAATGTCATCTAGTGTTTTCGTCAGCCATTTTTTGATGGTCTCAGTTATTTCTTGTTGGTGTGTCCAAAACAATGATTGATTGTTTTATTGCTTCCAGCCTGGAGTTTAGGTCTGCAATGTTGATGGATTTCCAGTTTCTTTTCTGAATTGGAGGATTTATTGGGACCTCCCTAGCTAACCTAGTATCCACGTTGGCGGGTGGATCGCGAAGGGTATTATGAAGTGGTTGTTGCAGAGGATTTGCATTGGTAGTGCAGTTGTGACTAGGTTTTTGTTGCAGAAGATTGCATATAGGGTGTATCCTGCTGTGTGTATCGCTCCATTCACCAGTTGTTGTAGATGCATCGTTGCTAGCTGATTTGTCAGTGGGTAAATCAATGTTTTCTTCTTCAAACAAGACGTTGAAATCTCCCAGTATGATCAGGGGATCATGTTTAATAGTGATGTTGGTGATGGCGCCCACAAATGTGTCCGTGAAAGTATGGTTGTATGTCAGTGGCCTGTAGACAAGTAGGAACAATAGTTTGGTTTGATATCTAAGCTAAGTGCAGGAGGAGTGATTCGCAGTTTGGGATGTTTAGTGGTGGATCAGTTGTTCTCTTTAGCTGGTCCTTGTATGCCACAGCGAGACGTCCTCCTTTTTGCTTCTCGATTGGCTTGTTCAAGTTTGAAGTTGTTGGGTAGGGAATCGTGTGCTGTTACCTTCAGGTTTTGAGTTAGCCAGGTTTCAACAAGGAATAGCATGTCTGTCCCTCCATCGCGTAGCAGCTCCGATATTTCTATTGTGTGTTTTAACATTAATCTGGCATTGACTAGGCTGCAGTGTACATTTTTGTTTTCTGTGGTTTGTTTTTGCATTGATAATGCATTGTGCCAACCACCAGGTAGAGGGCGTACATTTAGTTTAGGGGTGGGTAGGGACTCTTATGACCCTTTACTGTTTTTATACATTGTGACCGGGTCCAGGACTACTTGGCCAGGGGGAAAACTGGTACACTGCCAGACCTCGGGACTATACAGGTGAATGCGAGAACCAGCTCTGTTCCAGAGACTCGGAAAGGCATGCCTCTAAGTATTTGTTCTGTCCAGAGTTTTCTTTTTTTTGTTTTTCTGGCCATTAACTCTCAGATGAGACACCCAACCAACCAACCCCAGACAGACTCTAGGGGAATAGTGGGGCAACAAAACATTAGCTGAGAGTGAGCAGGGTCTAGAGGGGAGCAGGGTAGAAACAGAATTCCTCCCCAAACCAAATTGAAATCAAAACTCGCCTGCACATGAAGAAAACAACAAGGAAAATTAGCAGCCTGGGCACCTGGCTGCTACTCTGCCAATGGAGATTGAAGAGTCCGGGGCTAAAATGATTATTTAAAGCTTTGTATCTGTGTAACCCAGCCCCTAGTGAAAAAATAGCCAGAGACTGGCCTAGGGAGGAGCATGTGACCAAGAGGACCAATGGGATCTAGGAAGAGTATTGGTAGAGGGGAAGGCTGGGCTATAAAACCCCAGCCAGCACAGAGGAGATGTCATGATGCCTACCCCCAGGCATCTGGACCAAGCCCATCAGCCCCGGGAGCAGGCATCTAGACATTTAGTAAAACCTCAGCAGCCCCGGCTAGGGGCTATCTGGGTTCAGTCCTGGCGCCTTAGGCGCCAGGCTCATAGTAGGAATCAGTCCTGACGCCTAAGGCGCCAGGCTCCTAGTCATTACTTACCTCAGGCAGACCATGCTGCAAATGACTCCAATCCAACATGAAGCCTGAAAGGGACTATTTTTCTACAGGGACTATTTTTTACTCGGGTGTGGTTCTAGGGACTTCTTACCTGGGACTACTTTTGAGGCTATTTAAACCACGCCCGACCAGCAACACACGTTTCGCGTTATTCTGCATCCAGCAGCGTAACACTCACCGTGCCTGCAGCCTGCATCCAGTCTTCTGCCACGCCCGCCTCGAATCCGGAGCTCCTAAAACAAAGGGGAAAGAAAGGTACAAGGTTAGAAAACAAATTTATTTCTATTCCACACCTGATTCTGGATCCATCTTGTCTCCGGACCTGTAAAGAACATTATTTCTGCACGCACCGCCCCTCCAGCTGCAGCGCCGCGCCATACTCACCAGTCTTCACAGCATCCTTCGGATCGGCGCTGCCTCCATCATTTCTTCGCCGAACTTCGGCACCTAGGAGACAAAAGAAAACCACAAGGTGAGCCGAGGGAACCAACAAATATAATTCTTACCACTGATTTACCACCGGAGGCATCCTTTTGTGACTCTCCATATTTTCACATGCCGCATCTGTAAAGAGAGACAAAACAACACGTTTCCTCGTGCAACATTTACTGGACAGCGCCGGGTAATACAGACTCTTACCTGAGCATCACCAGCTGCCACAAGAGCATCTTTTCACGAGCCAGCTGCAAGACAAGAAAGGAAGGGGGGAACAAGAGTGAACATCGGTCATATTGAACTCTATGAACTTAATACTTGCTGGTCCTCACCAGGAACCGCAGAGTCAATACTCTCCGGAACGCTCCAGAGCCTTCAAACCAGTGAAGTAACTGGAATCGACGCGCCCCTGCAAATCCACGCAGGATGGAGAGCTCATCTTTCAAGAATATAAGGAGAATATTTCTACGGGTTAAGCAGACAAGATTAGGAGGGCAGATCCAGTCTGTCATCGCTGCACTACGCATCACGTGGGTGGAGACCGCAGCTGCCCGGGTCTGACCGACACCCCTGTGGGAGCCAGGTGAGCGTAACAGGAGACTGGACGGTGTTTGGTTGAAGTCAGGAACAGAAGAAGTGGGACAAGAGAAAAGCGAGAAGGGTGTACCTGGTGGAGAATGTGTCAGAGGCTATAGAGAGATTTAAGGAGAGGCATTGGTTGCGGGAGAGAGTGGGGCGAGGAGGGTGTGAAGAGTGAGTGATAAAGAAGGAACAAACAGTAGAGAGGGGGAGAAGTGTAGGAGGTGATAGAAGGGTGTGGAGAGAGTGTATGATGATAGTAGTGTAGTGATGAGGGTGCAGTGAAGCAGGAGGAGGGAGGTGGTTTGAAGATATGGGTCCTCACCTGTAGCCAACATTTAGAAAATAGAGGTTACTGATCACTAGTTGGCAAACCTGGGTTTAGAGAATTCTGGGTTAAGAAGTTGGGAGCCCACGGGAGGACGGGATGGGAAAACCTTTAGTGCCATTTCTACCAATTTTGAAATAAAATCCCTTGAACCATCTTTTGGCATCTCTGTATGTTTAACCCCAAACACTTATTCACATGTGTGATGTTCTAAAAAGTGTATATTTTTAGTACATCAGTGTGTTGTATTCCGTAGTGGGTAACTATTGGGACTAACTGTGCTTAACTATTTGCCTACCTCCTCCTTTAGGTTATATGGTTTTACATCTCTCCTCCCTATCTTCCACCATCCTCTACCTCCTCCCAATGTATCGGTCTTCTTTTTCTAGTCTCCCTGTTACATCCTCTGTACATTTTAATCTCTCCATAAAACTGGTCCCCATTATTATGTCGAGGTTCTCGCCTTCTGTATCTTACTCCCTAACTCCCCTATTTATTTAATTCTACCTGTAGCCATGATTAGTTCTACTGAAACACTTTTTGGACCTCTAAATCAAAAAATATATGTGAATGGGTTAGACCAGTGGAAAATGGCTAGCAGTGGACAAGCAGGGAATTGACTAGTATTGAGGGACTTGCAGTGGACTACCTATATTGGCTGATCAGTGAGTATGCCGCAGTAACTTGGATACACTGGGCAGCAAGTGGATTCCAGTGACTACACACTAAGTGCTTTGCAGCAACCAACCATGTTTGAGTATGTTCTTATTTTCTCCTTTTTATGTTTTAGGATAAAAGATTTGAAAAATAAACTTCATGACATTCAGCTAAGCTGGAAGAAAGAAGAAGAAATCTTTCAGCGAAAGTATGTTTCTCTGATTTGTGAAGTGCTAGTTGGTCTTTTCTCTTGTGGTTCATAAATGTACATGTCGGGGCGCACACCCTAGCCCACCCAGCACTACAGCCACTACTTCAAACACCCCAACACATTCACACAAAGTAACTTGATGCACATTCATCAAACCCTGAAAATCCTCTGATTTTCCTGTACCTATGGAACCTCAAAGCCATCAGCATCCAAGTCCCTGCCACCTGCATGCAATTCAGGAAATAAAATCTGCTCTTCTCTTCAATAAGCACCATCTTCACACTGGTAAGATGCATACTATCTCCCTAAACACACCTAGCCCTGTTGCTCTATTCGCCACCACGACCGTTGCCGATCCTATCCAAATAACATGTGGGACAGACTGGGTGTCGCCTACACTAATTATGCAGATGACACCCAGATCCTCATACCCCTTTTGGGCGACTATGAAGAGGACCTGGCTCTGGTGAATAAAATATACACCCTCATTCAGGCATGGATGGCGACCCACAGCCTCTGCCTGAACGACGATAAAACTGAGATCCTACTCCTCAGATCTGATTCCAACTTAAACAAACAAACCCCAAACTACACATCTTTTAACATTGACAACAATATCATTAAGGTTATGTCGGAGGTAAAAACTCTAGGATTCTACCTAGACTCCTCTCTTAACCTAAAAAAGCAAGTTAGCTCTCTCTCCTTCACCACTGCCTACACCTGTAAATTAATCCGAGCTGCCAGACCATTTCTGTCCAATGCCAGTTGCATTACCTTGGCTAACGCTCTTATCATATCTAGACTAGACTACTGCAACGCCCTGTACTCGGGAGCCAACAAGTATGTTACTGACAAACACCAAAGATTGCAAAATAACGCTGTAAGAGCAGCTTTGAACATCCCTCACAGAGTGCACATCTCTAAATTCTGGAAAGAGGCGGATTGGCTAAAAATAAAGGACAGAATCCTCCTCAAAACTATATCTCTCACTTCTAAATGTCTCAACACTCTAGCACCTCCCTACCTATCGGAAAAAATCACCAGGGAACTCACTTCCCGACCCCTGAAATCTGCCCCAATACCTTCCTGCTTGACATCCCCAGATTCAAACTTACCACGGCTGGAGAAACCTGTTTCCCAGTTAAAGCTGCTCAAGCATGGAACACACTCCCTATTGACCTTAGACGCCCCCTACCGTACGCTAGGTTCAGAATTAATGCTCTCAAATGACTTTGCACCAATGACTTATAACCTCCTCACTCTGTGACAACTATTGCCAAACACCTGCGACTTATTTATCCTCTTACTCGTAGCTGTAATCATAGGCTCTCACTAACTTACGGTGTGCTAGTCTGACTTTTATCTGGTACAGCCCCCTATGCTCCGTGAACAGCAAATGACTACCCCACCTCACTCACTGTATCCACATTATATCAAATGACTGTACTGTATCATGTAGTGTACTTCACACTGTAATTACATGTATGTACTAAATTGTGACAGGCACTGTATCTAAGTTTTGAGAATTCTTGTACTGCTGCGCCCAGCTGCCCAAGGGCTTGGTGTGCATTATCAAATCAATAAACAAACAAACAAACCACACCACTGTCAGCACTTTTACATTGTAACTATTTCCTGCTACCATTAATAGTATGGTAGTGATGAATGCTAGGTTTGTGTGGACTCCCCCTACCTGTAACCATCTAATACATTCCTGTAACCCATACCAATGTACAGCACTGCATGGTTTTCTGAAACACTCCCTAATTGGAAATACATATGTTTGTCTTCCAATGTCTTCCCTTACACCACTTGTCACTTTTCAAGGTATGGTGGATGGTTAGGTGGATGGGCCGAGGAATGTGAGGGTTTAAGTTTCTCTCTGGGAATGCTCATTGCCGTGGGTCCAACTCAATTGTTCTTTTAAAGTATGAACTCGTACCTCTAAGGCAAAACTAGTGGTGTAGAATACCCTGCAGCAGACATGCACTCTTTGACATTTTAAGAGAGCGCTTCGATGAGATGTATCCACCCTCCGTTTTGTCAATAATTTGTCATATTATGTTGATGTGTTACATCTGGGCACTTCCAAGCTGACTGTTCTCTCCAGTCCTTGTTATCTTTGCTGGCAGTGGTAAAACGTGGTTAAATCTGGTTAAATTCAGCAATTCAACTAATCATCATCTAGATTACTGTCACGTTGAAAGGATCTGAAGTTAATTGCAGGTTTCAAATAGATATACTGTTCTACAATTGCTTAACCAGGTGTGCCTTCAGCCATTTGATGTCATATCAATAAAGCATCCCATCACAGAGCCGCAAATTCAAATTCTTGTCATGTACCCCTTTTTGTATTGAAAATGTAAATGTTAGTCCTATTATTGTGTTTTATCAAGAAAAGCGAAAAATCTGTTTAATTGGGATAATTTGCAGAAAACATTAATCAATACAGTTATAATCTGAATGATCTGAATGGGGAGCATATGTGCCTATAGAAGAGGTAACCGGTTGGCTTTGCAAATGTGTGTTTGTCTTCCCGGGGCATTTGATAATAATATTTGAACATGTCTGTGGGACGGCCATCAGGCATGAGTCCGGTAGAGTCGGTGAGAGCAGGAACAAGATCAATGTGGCATATAGACGTGCAAGGCCATATAAAATACCTGATAGGGTAAGCGCTGGAACCAATGAGTTTTGGATACCCCAGTCAGGCAGCCCTTATTTCAGCCATTCTACAGCTCCAGGCCCAAACAATGAATATTAACCAACAATAAAGGGAAATATATAGAAAAAAATATGAGGCAGCATTTCCTTACTATCCACCACCTAAGAAAAAACAAATGCTGGTGGGATTTCCTACTCGAGCTTACATACACATCCTTATCCTAAACAAAACACCCACTCTTTCATCCTCACAGAAACCTCCCGAAATAACCTTATGTTGTGCCCTAGTACATTGACATTCGTTACATCACCATAATCTCACCTAGCGCATCACGACCTTCACCATCATCTCTACACCATCTCACTCACCCATAGAAATCCTCAATCAGCTCCTTAGGGCATCCACATCCAACTCTGCAGGATGGCCTGACTGAGATCCTCAATACAATCTTACCCAGAACCCCAACATAACCTCGCAAAGCATTCCAATGTACTCTCACAAAGGACCCCAGCATACCATCATGAATCATCCCAGCGTTCTCTCAGCCTGCACCCAAGCAAAGCTTTCCCGTCCCGCTAACATAATCGCACACTGCATCAACGCATTGGCCCCAACAGCACCATCAGCCAGCCTCATATATATCCTTTGTGAGCCCCATGCCACAACACCATACCTTCCTTTCATGTTTCATTTGGTCCGATAGGACATAAGTCAATGCTTTCGACTTCTGGGGCAAGAGCCATTAGAACTTCTACACAAGTATATTATGTATATGACTTCCAAGACAATGAACCATCCGACCTTCTTCATAAGGACTTCAGAAATATCACCTTCCTTGTGCATCTAGGCATCATGATATCATGTTCATGCTGCTGCCCTTTGACATCAATATCTCTTTCAGGTGCAGAATTCCGCACTTCTTTTCATCACAGTATAAATAATATCTTTCCTAAGCACATGTCTTCTTCCAAGGCCCTAGTACCCCTGTTACTGTAAATCCCTATTGTATGTTTTTGGCTGTACCCTCAAACCAGCTGAACATATGCCACCATCCTTGTACAATTTGAGGAACGTTTGATGAGGTTGTACATCAATAAATGACATTGCTTTGTTTTGACAAATTGCCCTTCATTGAGTATTTTATTTTGAGGGTCTCCCTTTCGGGTTTTCTTGCCATATTATCCAGGCATGAACAGTTAGACCGATTTGCCCGTGAGAAGGATGCAGCTCTTAAAGCCATAAAAGAGGCCCATGCTGAGCAGGAGCGGGAGCTTGAGAAACGGGTCCGGGAGCTGCAGGTAGCCCGGGACACCCTTGAGATGGAGCAGCGCAGAATGCAATGGATGCACTCCGACACGCTTGCAGAGAAGGAGGCAGCCATTGAAAAGTAAGTGGAAATGTTCTCATATATCACCTCTACTAAGCTCTTTTCATGCAAAAACTGCAGTGAAAGCAACTAAGTTCTGAGCAGGTCTTCAAATTAAATGAACCCAAGCATTGGAAGTGGCCCAGTTCTGTGCATTTCTCCATTGTCATGTATGTGGTCCTCAACTAGCCTAGCTCAAACAAGGACTGCAGTGAAAACAGCCAATCCCTAGCATGTCGCTCACATTCATGAAGGCACCAGGTGGCCAGGCTTTTCAAATGTCTTCAAAGTTTTGCAAGATTCAGTGGAAATTGGTATAATCCTTTTATGATCCTGTAAGGATTGCAGTGGCACTGCCAGAATTCTGCACGTGTCTTCATGTACATCGCAGAATTACAGTGACATGGCTAAACTGAGCTACTTGTGTACCGCCCCCATAATTGTATTGTGTTGTACTGTGGAGTGAGATTTTCCCTGACTTAGACTGTCGACAGGGTGAGCTCGTTTGAGCATTTGATTAAGCTTGCTGTGATGAAGCCCATGTATCACTGGTGTTGTGGTTGCTTTATGTCAATCATAGGGAAATCCACTGTATACCCTGTTGTTGAGGTGGTAGTGTTCTCTATGCTGTTACACCATATGTAAAATACAGTATCAGTGGTTACTGCCCCGGACCATAGACTGGAATATGAAGCAGTTACGGTTTAATAGTTATCAAGAGTGACATGGGTTTGTTTCATTCATTCTTTGCATGATCTTCGATTCACGGGAATATTTTGCAAGTACATTGCATCGCGCCTTGAAACACTTGTGTATGCGTGCGTTATAAATGCCTTACCATATCATAAATGCCATATCATATCATTGTATTATAATGCTTTAATCACCAGAGTGCCTGAGGGCTAGTTCCCATTGGCTACTTGTTGCTTCCTAATAATGCCTCCTCTTTCTGTACAGAAAATACACATGCAGTGTATTTGGGAGATGAACCTCAAAGTGATTAGAGGGACTTTGGGTGGTTGGCAAAGATGCATGCAATCCCTTGGCTCCAGACTGGACCAAAGAAAGAATAACTGACTGCAGTGATGACAAGGTGTTGGATCATGTTGGTAATGAGGGTAAATGGACTGCAGAGTAAATGACTCTATGTCTACTATTCTTCTGTAAAGTGGATGCGTGGCGGACGGGCTCCGGAAATGGTAAAGTTTAAGTTTCTCTCTAGAAAGGCTCATTGTGATGGGTCAAACCCAAGTATTAGCTAATGCCTCAGAGGCAAAGGTTATGGTGTTTAATACTCTAGTAGACATGCAGTCTTTGACATTCAAGGAGAGAGGGAGTTTTTGTCATTTTTTTCCAACCTGTGTTTTGTCAGTCACTTCTCACATTGTTACATTTGGGCACATCCAAGTGGACTGTTCTCTCCAGTCCTTTTTTTGGTCGCTGGCAATGATGTTGCTCATTTCTGTCTAAATTGTAATGGGTTAATTGCAGCAATTCAACTGAATGTCACTTAGATTGCTGTCATGTTTGTGATGTGAAACTGCGATTTCTGCCTGCAGACGACTGTCTTAAAAGCAATGGTTTAATTGCAGCTATCAAGTAGCTTTTATTGTATGGGGATGTGTGTTTTGGGCAAACGTTGCTTGCATGCCGACTCGTTGCGGAAGGGACTTGGTTTGCAGCTGGTTTAAACAGACACATCCTTTTAGCCGGGCTGCTTTCATCATATACATGCACTGCCGTAGCCATGCTTTGCACTCTTATTTGGCCCGGTAGGAAGCGACCGCGTTCCTATGGAACATTGAGTCTCTGGAGGGGACATTGGGATCATGTGACTTGGATTAGGCATTAGGATCGTGTGTTCATCAAGAAGCATGGAATGACCATTGCCTTCATCAGGAAGTTGCAAAGATAGTGTAGAGAGGGTAATCCAACCTCAGCTGATGAACATTGAGGTGAGTGTTGGTAACTTGGGCTAGAGGAGAGTTGTTGCCAAGAATTGGGGAAACCTCTTAATACAGTGTCTTGCTCTCTCTCTTTCCCAACTGGTTGGGATAGCTTGCCCCATAGGCTGGATGAGAAAAAAGCTTCTCCAAAGGAAGTTGCTGTCACTTTGAGAGTTTTGATTGAGGCTTGGTATGCTAGGATTCTCTTATTCCTGGGGGGGAGGGGTAGGCTAGTAGATCAGTTCAGTTAGTCCACAAATGTAAACACCCCACACTGGTACACTGAAATAATCTGCAGTTTATTAAAATCACACATATAAACTCTATGCACTTAAAATACATACGTTTAGGTACACATAGCAGATGAAGGAAATCTGTGTATGTCTAAAGAAATGTCAGTCAGTTAAGTCCTGCTCCAACCCTACTACTGACCTTAGTGATAGGAACTAGACATATAAGGGAGGAGGCAGACGGGAGAATCTAGACTGAGTAAAACATTACATTTACATAGTCATTATCAGCAACAAAGAGGCCACACAAAAATCACCACAATATTCCTAAACTTGTAGCACATACAATTATTCATCCAAATACACACTAAATATGTTCAATCCATATTGACCTAGAGGGGTAAAACAGAAATTCAGTAACAATACCCAGTGGGCACCAAAAGGCACAGTGGATTTAGGTTGGTAGTACAGACACCTTACACTCCTACGAAAAGAGATGCAGCAAAGCCTTACAGTGATGCAATGTAACAAACTGTTTCACACAGACAGGAGTGACCGGAATGACTTTAAAAATGCATTTACTATTGAAGCACATGCTAAAACTCCAGTCTTTGGACTTAAACTCCAAGGGCCCAGAGGGCACCTAGGTAAAATGTCAGTGTCCAGGTAAATAATTGTAAAGGCCACTTTCAGTAGAGTTTTAGTTAGGTTTTTAAATTTAATTATGTCTAGTTTGTACTCTCAGCTGGCATTCTAAAACATACTGTGATGAATCTGGACAATTTGTCCCTTCTCAGTAGAGGGGAGCCTACCCCCAACACCCCTGACCCCTGTGAGTCTAGGAAGGTGATCCCGCTCCGCAGGACCGTCCCTAGGGGTCTTGGTAAGTGGGGCTTAACTGGGAGGGAATACCCTGTAGGTGACACGGACTCCCAGTCCAAAGCGGACCTCCCTGAAAAGACTAAATTATCTGCTTACATGGGACTGGAAAGAACTGAAGGCTCTCAGATTTTACTACAAGTACCAGCAATCCTCCATCCACTCTATTGGCTTCAGGTAATGTTGACTGCTATTTTAGAGACGCCGTAGAGGAAGCACACACCTTTTCTAGCCGTGATGGCGTACGTGTACAGAATAAGAATTGTCAATGGAGGGGGTGGGGGGTGCTGTTGAACAGCCGAGGAAAATGGCTGCCTGGCCTGAGAGCTCCGCTCCTGCCCACCAATATCTGCTGAATATCGGTGCTAATCCTCAGGATATTGCACCAATACTACCACGATTCTTGTTCGGACACTCTTTCCCTGGTGTTGTCGAAGTTTGGAGGGATTTCGCTGCTTGGAACCAGCATTGCCAACGACTGGGCCCACATCGCTGCGTGGCCTCCCTGCCGTGGTGCCGCCTTTCCCGTTCCTCGAGCGCCGCCGGCTGTGGGCTCCCTGTGGCGGCTCCTTGCTGGAACAATCTGCTCCCCTGCCGCCCCTGTGGGCCAGGACCCTTCACCGCCAGTCAGATGCAGCGGGCTAGAGGGGAACCCCCTGCGCCTACGCATAGAAGCGGCCCCCTCCAATCGTTGAAGCGGGACCGCTCACGCTGCACTACGCGCTGCTTCTGAGATGCCGCATGAGGAGTGGTTCTTCCCCCCCCCCAGCAAAAGCTGCTGCTCCTGCCGGTGGCGTTCACTGGATGCGGCTGCTGCCCTCCCGCCTACCCTGGAGGCCCTCTGCTGAAGCGGACCCTCAGCCCCCACCGAGATCCTGCCGGTCATTGGCCCCGGATCTGGGCCTGGCTCCGGCGGCAGCGGCATAAACATAAACGCCCTGGAGGCTGCAAGGTGGGTGTAGTGACCTAAACTTCGCCCCTCCACCCAAGGGGGAGGCCCTTGAACTGCCCGCTACCCACTCCCCATTTGAAGGAACGACCCCATGGATGCTTACGTTTGCGAAGAATAGCATCCAGCCTGGCCTCGTCCCATGTGGCTCCGAATATCCATGTGCCGGGCTCTGCCGGATTTGAAACTGCAACGTTGTGGGGGCCACCGCCGGGCGAGTTCCCCACTCTAGAAAAGTGCACACCAGCGGGTGTACGGCCCCACTCCTGTCTCCCTAACGCTTCATTGTCCTGTACACCGAAGCATAGCTCGAAGAGACTTTGTTTGCACATGGCTCACTGAACCCAACATCCTGCGCTCCCCTGGCTCCTCTTCTCCTGCGGCGGCCCCGCCATCGCTGCCGCGCTGCATGCGGACCTCCCCCGCTCTGCCTGATCAATGCTAATCTACTGAGCTGGAGCTACCTACTTGTCCAGCCCTCGGATACCCACTCTCCGGCCATCATTATCGTTGGCGAAGCAATGCCCAGCAAGGCGCGGGCTGTCACTAAAGCAGGCGCTATGGACAGGTTCGCCAGGGCGGCGCCTGGTACTGACCAGGCGTCCTCTTCTACGACACATGAGGATGATGGGGCCCTGCCGGTCCACCCACAACTGGACCTATCTGTGATGATGGAATCTATGGCGAAAAACTTCTCATCCTTTCATGAAAAGTTGGACGACATCAATGCGAATGTAGCCTCCCTGAAAGCGAAAATTGACCAGCATGGGGCCAGGATCACCGAGGCAGAGCAAAGAATAGGTACCAATGAAGACTGCGTTCATGCCCTACAAAACACAGTCACGGAGCTCGTCCGAGACATGAAACAGGTCAAAGCTAAGTGCGACGACCTTGAAATGAGGTCCCGAAGAAATAAAATTCGCATAGTTGGGGTTCCCGAAGCTGCACTGAAGGGCCGCATGGAGCCGGCGGTCGAACAACTCATCAAAGACCTCCTTGACAACCCCGAGCTCTCACCATTCTTTACAGTAGAAAGAGCACATCGCTCCCTGGCACCCCGGCCTAAACCAGGAGACTTTCTGAGACCTATAATCGCTAAACTGCTGAGTTATAAGGACAGGGACCACATACTCCTCTTGGCCAGAGAGAAAGGGGAACTAAGGCTCGACTCAAACATCATCAGGATTTTCCCGGATTTTTCGGTGGGTGTGCAGATGGAGAGACGCCAATTCAGGGGAGCGAAAAAGATGTTATGGGACAGGAAAATCGAATACGCAATGCTTTTTCCTGCGCGTCTAAAATTCACCCACCGCAACAAACTCTACTTTTTTACGGTCCCTGATGAGGCGGTTAAGTTCATTGAAGCGCAGATCCCACTGGAACCGATGGATGACGACTAATGCCAGAAGCATGGACTCCTCTCGGGAATCCCCATTAGCTGTGGTGAACTGGCCACTGACTCCCCCGTGTGGCTAAAGGTCCCCCCTCATTGTCCCACTGCGAGCCTCCCGTGGCCCTACACTAACATATTGGAAACGCTGCTCCTTGGGGAGGGGGGGAAGGGGAGTGCCTCTAGCTCGCCTGGCAGCAATGACACACATGGGGCCTGTGCACTGTATGCCAAGCTCTGCCGTCATGTACTGGCTCACGGCAGTTCTGGCTATGTCCTTGATACCCTAGATTATGCATAGCCTCGCTTTACATCCTTACTTTCATCAGCCGATCTTCAGATTTATGTTGCATTTTCGAAACTTGTATTAATACATGTGGGCAGAACGGCAGCGGCAGCCCCCACTGCAGTTGCAATACCCTCTAAGTCTAAATGTTTGTGTTTTATTCCCGGTTGGGCAATTTCTCAGGTGCTGCCGAGTTGGGGATGGCACCCAGTTGTTTACTTCAAGGATGGGTATCTACACACTGCTAGTTTGTGCAGGGCGGTGAGGGAGGGGTGTGTGAAGAAGTTGGGGCACTCTTATGCCACTGCAGCACACATGGCGTTTGTCAGAGACAGATCCTTTGCTAGGGATGTCCCATGAGTTATCTATATGGCGATTAAAATGATGACATGGGATGTACGGGGGCTGACGAATTTCACAAAGTCTCGTAGGATCGCGGCTTATGCACAAAGACACTGGGTTAAGGTCCTCCTATTGCAGGAGACACACTCCCTGAAACACTTAGCATCAAACGTAACACAGGCCTGGGGCCTCAACAGATACTATACCCAATACTCCACCCAAGCTAGGGGAGTTCTGACCCTTATCCACAAGTCGGTAAACTTCATACTCCACACATCCCACATTGACAAAGAAGGCAGATATGTGATTCTCCACTGTACTTTGGCTCACGAAGAATGCTTGTTGGTCAACTCATACGCACCCAACACTGACTCCCCCGAGTTTATTGACGAAGTGACCGCCATTCTTATGAGATATCTAGACGTCCCCATTATATGGGGGGGGACATGAATTTGATACGGCCAAACGACTCCTCATACACATGGACTCCCTGAATCTACATGATATATGGAGAACGCTCCATCCACTTTCTCTTCAACGGTACATGACAGTTCCTCAAGAATAGATCTGTTCCTCTTGTCTGGTAACCATGTGGGTAGGGTTTTAGATGTCGGGATCCTCGCACGCACGCTATCTGACCACTCCCCTGTGCTCCTACTGATCCAACTCGGCAACACAATGTCGCCACGACCCGCCTGGCGCTTTAAATCTGCCACCCTATCTGACATTGTCTTTAAAGCTGAGATCCTAGCGGACATAACCACATTCTTTGAAAATAACAGAGCGTCTGACACACCTGAAGGGATCAGATGGGAGGTATTTAAGGTTTATATCAGAGAGATGTGCATCTCTAGGGAAGCCAGAGTCCTGAAATCTGAACACTCAGCCCAGGACTTGGATGACCTGCTGGAAAGCATTCCTATGACCCTTATCTCCCAGGAGACCAGGGAACGACTTGACACTCCGTTCACCTTGGATGAGATAGTCCAGGTGATTTCAGACCTTGCCAAAAACAAGGCTCCTGGCCCAGATGGGCTCACCTCTGAGTTCTATCAGGAGCACGTTGCCATACTAGCACCCGCTTTACACGGGGTCTGGGCTGAATCACTTCGATTAAACATCCTCCCCCCCTCCTTAAGAGAAGCCTTAATAACAGTCCTCCCCAAACCTGGGAAACCCCCAGACGAGTGCAGGTCCTACTGGCCGCTATCCCTTATTAATACTGACATAAAAATCTTTGCCAAGATAATCGCGAACAGGTTTCTCCCATTCATGCCCCATATGGTCCATGCTGACCCAAGTGGATTCGTCCCCGGTCGATCCACGGCACTTAAGATCCGCCGCCTATTTAACGTGATGTCCAGAATTGATCCGTACGCTGATGCAGTGGCGGTAACACTAGGCCCCCAAAAAGCTTTTGATATGGTCTTGTGGCAATACCTATGGGCCGTGCTGGAGAAAATGGGAGTAGGGCCAAATATGATCTCCTATATAAAACTGCTATACACGGGTCCACTAGCCAGGGTGCTTGTAAGCTCTGTTCCCTCCTCTCCTTTCACGCTACACCGAGGTACTCATCAGGGATGTCCATTCTCCCCCATGCTTTTTGCGCTCGCTATCGAACCCATGGCTGATCATGTAAGAGGGCGTCACATCAATAAAGGCATTCGGTTACAGGACACGCCGGAAATCGTCTCACTTTACGCGGATGACGTACTCTTGTACGTCAGAAACCCCTCCAAATATATAGACCCGATCATTCGCGACATTACCAAAATAGGCACGTACTCCGGTTTCACCATCAACTATTCTAAATCAGAAATCTTCCCCCTTACTATAGCAACTCAACAACCGGCATGTGAGTACCCCCTACACTGGTCCCCGGGTGGTATCAGGTATCTCGGGGGGGGGGGGAAGTGTTGCTAACCAAATCTTCCTTACTAGCGGACAACTACGAGGTTATGGCACAGCTCGTCATGTCCAAATTCTCCAAATGGCGCAATCTACCACTATCCCTTGCGGGCAGACTCTCCCTAATAAAGATGATAGTGGTCCCGAAGCTCCTTTACATCTTCGCTAACGTACCAGTCTGGCACGGGAAGCAATACTTTAAGAGGCTCCACTCGGAGTGCGCCCAATTTTTCTGGCACTCTGGTTCGGTCTGCAAGAAGTGGCAACACATGACTTTACCCTATGATAAAGGGGGTTTCACAACCCCAGACTTCCAACTGTACTGGAACGCGGCACAGGCCCAACATGCCACCCGTTGGTACACGTTACAGAATCCGCCCCCGCATGTAAAACTTGAGAAACTGGCGTGGGGTGGGACCAACATCATGACCTTATTACTGCACCGCACTTTCCAAACAGATGCCCAGGCCGACCCGGTGGCCACCACGATCAGGGCTTGGAATAGCATCCTGCACCCTGAGCAAGAGCAACACCCATACTATAAGTGGCTTCCCATATGCCAATTTCCCAGACTTCCCCCCACACACGACCAACACCTCTTGAGACACTGGGAACATCTGGGCTATCAAGCCCTAACTGACCTCTTCCCCGATGGTACGTTCGTTACCCCTCAAACATGGTGACCAGAACACTCCAACTCTCTGCTCGAGGTGCTACAGTACTACAGGCTTAGAGCAGTGAGCTATGTGGCCCTCGTACCCAGACGAACCCCCAGACTCACCTGAACTCCAATATATAGCAACCTCCGCAGGCGGCAGGGGCATAATATCCACTTTGTACAAAATGCAGCTGGAGAAAACAGTGCACACGTCTCTCAAACCACGAGAAGCATGGGCTAGGGAGCTTGACACGGAAATAACTGATGAAATGTGGAGCAAAATGTGTGCACACACGCGCAAAGTCTCCCTTAGCGCCAGATTCCGCTGCATGCAATTCAAACTCCTCAATAGGCTCTATTACACACCGTACAGAGTAACGAAATTTACACACACCCCGACTCACACATGCCCTAAATGCAAATCCAGCGAAGCAGATCACATACACATGTTCTGGTCCTGCGCTGCGCTAAACACATTCTGGGTGGCCGTGGCGGAGGGGCTCTTAGAAATAATTGGTTCCCCGGTGGATCTGGACCCACTAGCCCTGTTGTTTGGTATCTGGGTTGGCGAAAATGCAAGGAAAGTGTCAAAATTCTTAAATGTAAGTGCCATTGTTGCCAAAAGATGTATATTGCAATGCTGCAAGCACCATAACCCCCCCACCTTCATGATGTGGCTGAAAGCCCTTACTTGGGTACAAATGTGCGAAGAAGAATACATCGGATCCCTACCAATGTCATCACGCCCCAAAAACGTGTGGTCAGAATTCTGTAGCTACCTGAACAAAAGAGACGAAGTGGAATGGAGGTCCCCCCCCCCCCCCAACAGCACAGCCCAACATGCCATGTGAAGTTTGACTCCCCTTCCTTTTTTTCTTTTTGTGCCTCACCAAGCCGTCCACCGTCCCCAACCTGGGATGTCGGATATAGTCACGTTGTACTGTCTTTGAATGATGTTATGTTGCTCGCTTATTGCTATGTAATCTGTGCTGTGCTTGTCTTAACTTCTGCCAATAAACAAAAGTTTTAAAAAAAAAGAATTGTCAATGGAGAGAAACTGGGGAAGCCGTGTGACTCCAACGCAGGTAGGAGAATCCACGGTACACAGAGGCGAGCCTCTGGAAACACATCCTGGAGCGACGTAGCTACGCACGAAGCCCACTAGCTGGAGGCTACGAAGAGGGTACCCAGAGGAAAGCTCAGAACAAGGAAGAAGAGACAGAAAGCAAACCGTCCTTTCTGGTGGCGTGACCACAAATGCTCATTGGTCGGCCACATGCCCAGCAACCGACGCCGAAACTAGCAAGGAGCCAGAGTGAAAACGCCAGCAAAGGCAACAAGCTGCGGCGTCCGGCAGTGCCAAAGCCATTCTGGGTACGAAACACTAGGAAACCGAAATGAGCACAAGACCCAGGTAATCAGGAATGAGATTGTTGCTGACTTTGCATATCAAGGCTAGAGAAAGCACCAGGAGGGTGAATGCTAGAAACTGGCATGTTGCCCCATGCAAACAGTGTGAAAGACAGGAGCAATACCTGTGAAGGCTGCTGAAGCAGTAATCGATATCAGAAAGCGAGAGACTTTTGTAGACACACTTCGAATGGATTGTGTCCTCCAACATATTCTACATCTTTGACATGTAATGTCCAAGATGTCAAAGATGTGGAATACGTGGAGGAGCATCCAGTCGAAAGAACGTTACCAATTGGTAAGTAACTTGTTCATCTTGAGGACCTGGGAGTCAAAGGAATATGTGTGATTATATCCAGGGTGGGGAAGCCAAGAAATGTATAGAAGACAGGGTTTGAATTGCAAGGTATCGAACCTATCGCAAAGCCACAGGACATTGCTGAGTCCCAGTTACACAAGGGTGAAACAAAAAAGAATATATAAAAAAGTAATGCTGGAGGGATTTTTACTACTGGTAAAGGCTAAATGCATCCTGTAGGGACAGTTTTTCTGAAGTCCAACTAAGGATTTAGCAAAACAATTCAACTGAGGCAGTACACGACTCCACTCTTAGTATAAAGCTTAACCCCCTGAGTTACTGTTAGCGTAGACGGAACAGCCAGGCTAGGGGGGAGAGAGGGCTGCAGAATCAGTACAAAGAAATTGTAATAAGAATGGTCCAAAGAAACATTGAACCACTATGTATTGTAAAACATAAATGGTTTATTTAAATACCAGTAGGCCCAGATAAATCTTGGGGCAAATAAGTACTATCACATTCTATATAACCACAATTATAAAAACCCAACACTATGCTAGAAGGTGCACAGACCAAATCAAATTACCTTATTTGGAACACCTAACAGTAGTTCTAGGGAAGTCAAAACGATAGTTACTTTTAGATTACTTTCAGTAATACCAGGGTAGTAGACCCTATCAGTTGTACTGTGACGCTCAGCACCAAATCACTTAGTAAATCAACTGGACAATATACTTTTCTGAATAGTGCAACACTTATTCTAGGAACAGTAAAACATGTGACTCTGATTCAAGAAAACAGTTATTCTAGGGGAGTTGCTTCTTGGGGCATAATATTCAATTAGTTTTTTCAGTTCACAGACTAAGGGAAGCAATAACAGCACAGTTATACCCAAGGTAAGTAAAACCGATATACGTGTAGGGAGCTACCAGCAACATAAAAGGTAAGTATGACGTAGGCAGACATATTATGGACAGGCTAACAGCAAGTCAGCGGAAGCAAGACCCAGTTGGGGACACTCATACAATTATCCTAACAGGAATAATAAAGTGAAACCAACAGCATTACTTTTGTGAAGAGGGGAACCCAGTTTACAGTTGAGTAAGTTAACCTTCTATTTATTTATTTATTTATTGTCTGCTTGTTAGGCACTTATACAGGAAATAAAGTCTGTCTCAAAGCGCCCACAGGGTAGAAGGGAAGGAACATGGGATAGCAGTACAATTAGATACAAAAAATACAGATGGGGAAGGGATGGTTAAACCTTCTATGCCTTGTGAGTATTTAGAACGTGCAAGTGCAGGAAGGAAGAGGGCAGTCAGGTAGGTACTGTGGTGTCCATGCTCGAAGGTGAGCCGCAGATGAAGTGCAAGGTATGGTAAGTGCTATGCGGCCAGGAGCTGCATTGGGTGGAAAGTGTGAATCTCCAGTGCGGAGGGTGTGTTGAGGTAAGTGCTGAAGGAAGACAGATGCTGGGGAGATTGGGTGTTATAGGTCAGAGGCGCAGAGGATGCATAAGGGTCCAGGACACCAATCACAGTAAGTGTGGGATTAGCAGAGGATGGAAAAAGGGAAGGAGGAGGAAAAGAGGAGAGTCTTGAGGTATTTTCGGAACTGCAGAAGGTCCTGCTCCAGACGCAGCGGGAGGGGGAGGATGTTCCAGAGGAAGGATCCAGCTGAGGAAAGCGAGCGGCCTCCTGCCTTCGGTTTAGCGAAGCGCTTTACACACAGAGAGTTGATGCCAGAGGGACATAGAGGTCTAGAAGTAGAGTATTTGGTAAGAGAGAGTTGCAGATAATGTGGTCCCTGGCCCCAGACAGCCTTGTGGATGATGCAGAGGGATTTGATCCGTGCAGCAACTGGGAGCCAGTGGAGGCTTCTTAGGGCAGGAGAGATGGGGTCTCTGGGCTTAAGGCCAAGGATAAGTCTCGCTGCTCTATTCTGGATTAGCTGAAGGGGGTCTCAGAGTGGAAGAAGAAAGATTCAGGAGGAGGCTGTTGCACTAGTCAAGCCTAGAGAGAACCAGGGCTCGGGAAACATTGAGCTTCTGGGGGAAAGTGAGAAATAGGAGAATTCCTTTGAGAAGGAAGAGTTGCAAGTGGGACTTCTTGGCAATGTCCTGCGTGTGAGGGAGGAAGGATAAAGAGGAGTCAAAGATGACTCCAAGGTTTCAGAAGAAGGAGCAGGGGGGAGAGCCCAAGGTGGGAGGCCAGAGAGAAGGGAAGAAGTAGAGAGCAGGGGTCCCAATAGGAAGGATCTCAGTTTTGCTGGCATTGAGGCAGAGATCATTGGAAGAGCCCCAAGCCAATCTACTTTCTGTTAGAATGGTGAGACAGTTTCTAAGGAAAGTAAGACTTTGAGAATACTTATTTATGAAGGCTCATAGCTTATTCAAGGTAAGTAAATTCTATATATAAAATGGATAAAACCAGGTGACTGGACAGTAGAAGCGCTTTGGTTTCTGATTCAAATTAAGTATTTAGGTAACTTAATAGGACAGCTGCACACCAGTGAAAAGCAGAGATTTTAACCCCTGAATTGCTTAACATATAAATGAATTGGGTACACGTTCCAGGTTTTGCGCTTATCCTTACAAATTTCGATAATTAACAAAGAACTGTAATCATTATTAAAGATTTGTTTGCTTGACTGTTAAATCTTGCCTTGCCTTGTGTAACTATACACTCTGAGAGTTTAAAGTTACTAACTAACTCATTCACAAGTAAGTACACTTTTCAACACTTGGCTTCCTTTTCATGGCAGTCC
Organism: Ambystoma mexicanum; assembly: GCF_040938575.1. Classification (NCBI taxonomy): domain Eukaryota; kingdom Metazoa; phylum Chordata; class Amphibia; order Caudata; family Ambystomatidae; genus Ambystoma; species Ambystoma mexicanum. The sequence goes on along the minus strand of NC_090926.1, from coordinate 1,076,522,523 downwards.
CCTTAAAGTATCCAGGCCTTCCCAATTCTAGTACACAAGTTCTCTGAGGCAGAACGAGCCAGCTGTAGGCAGGGTGAGATAGGGCTCAGTTGCAGGAAAGGTTCAGAGTTCCAGAGGAAGACTGTTCAGACAAGCACGCATTTTACTTTAGAGTTGGCGGAAGGTCTAGGCAATTCAGAAAAGACAGCCTAGGAGGATTCCGGCAGTGGGCCTGGGTGAACTGGATGAGAGACCTCCCAATCTCGGAAAAAACAACCCAAAACTACACAGGAATCATAAGAGACCTAAGGCAAGTAAATGCCCAAGTCCGGACAGTACCTCAGCACAGAAGAATAATAATAACATTTTGCAGCCGGAGGACTTCAGGATCTGCAGCCAAAATCCTGGTCAATGAATTCCTTCATCAAGAAGACAGAAGACAGGACACTGGAATTACCTTTGCAGCAACGATCACAGGGAAGGCTGTAGGTAAGGTTTTCCTCGCAGTTAAATGCAGCTCTGTGGATTTGGTGCCTTATCGGGAACACAGAAGTCAGAATATCGCTGGTCGGATTCTCGTTGTTTGCTAGGTCCAGCACTCTGGTGAGGGAACTTTTCTGACTCGATTCATGTCTCTGGAAGTCCAGCAGGATGCACACAGTTTCGTTGAGATTTGGAATTCGGAAGACCGTGCACCGCACAATGGCTCTAGGTCCCCGGGTATTCGGGTTTTGCAACCCGCATGGTCGTAGCACGGCGTGGGATGGCTCAAAATACAGGTCTTGCTGAGTATAATGGGTCTCGCCAGGCTCTGGGCTGGGGTTATCGTTTTCGTAGTCCCCAGGTCGATTAGAAGGAAGGGTAACAGCAGGCTCTGGTTACACAGCAGACTCTCCGGTCGCTGGAAATCATCTCAGCCGCGTTTCCTTCATCATCCTCTTCGGTTTCAGTTCCAGTGGGCGACTACCTCTTCAGCTCCCAGGATCAGACTTTTATGCAGGAACCCAGCCAATCAAACAGCCTTGCAACATTCAAACTTGGGGTTTGGCAATCCTTTCAGGACAGTTTGAACTGGATTCTCATGCTACGGGTGGAAGACAAAGGACTGCAGAGTTTTGGACTCCTCCCTTGCTTCCTGCCTTCACAGACACTCTGGAGCCTGGGTGGGGGAGTCCGAAGATAAGAATTGCACAAAAGAATTTCCCGCGCTGAATGTCAGGGGAAGGAACAAGAAAGGACAAGAAACGCTAAAATGGCGAAAAATGAATACAGGTGCTATTTTGGTAAAATGAGCACCCATGGTTGCCTTTAACGGGGCTGTGCAAACAGCTGCAGTAAATGTACACCAAATTAATAAAAAGGTTCACTGCCATCACCCACATAGGGTGGGGGTTGCTGCAGTATACCTCAGACAGGAGTCCATGGATGGAGGGGTTGGAGTGGGTGGGACGACCCACCTAATCTCGTTGTTTGCAGACAGTCATTTTCTATGTGAGCGAACCAGAGCATAACTTACCAATGATGCTAGAAGTGTTGGATAACTTTACCAAACATTCTGGAATATCCTTTAACAGATAGAAATCATGTTTATTCCTGCTGGTGGGACTGAAACCCTGCGATCCCAGAGATCTGCCGGAACTTGGGCTGCAGTGGGAACGTGACACTTTTCGATATCTTGGGATAAATATAGCGCACATTCCTGAGAAACTGCATGCACAGAACACAATGAGGACCTTGGAAGGTATAAAACGATCAATGAGGTTCTGGGGGAAACTGCTGCTGTCTTTAATGGGAAGGTCAGCACTGATCAAAATGATTATCCTACCGAGATTGCTTTACCAATTATCTAATGTGCAATACTATATAGCAGAATGGACTCACTGCTTAGGGAGTTCCTGTGGGGGAATGGTAGACAGCAAATAGCCTTGAAGACGTTATGCATACAATATGAGGACGGAGGAGTGTAGCTGCCACGATTTTAGAGAGATTATTTAGCTGCACAATTGCAATATGTGACGTATTGGCTATCTGATGAGGTCACAGCTGAGATGGACCTGCTACAGGCATTGGTTAGACCGTTTCTACTGAAGTCTGACGGTTGGTGGGTGGCAAGGCACTACTTATAGAGGTGGGAATAAAGGTCTGGAAGAGGGCAATTAAAGCAATTAAGGTGCATAACCCGTACTACCCGCTACGACATATGACACCAGATGCCTGCTTGGGAGTAGAACTGGCAGTGGCTAGGAAATGTATGGGAGAAATATGGGCTGAGTACATGGGGAGACATGTATGAGGAAGGACGCTATAGAAAGCTCACAGACTTACTTAACGCTGAAGGACTGCCCAGGGGACTATTTTTGTGATATAGGAGGCTGACAGCGATAGCGAAAAAGAAATGGCCATCCTGGCTGGGGTACCAGAAATGTGCCCACTATTTGTATGAGTTGGAAGACGGATGGTGCCTGATGTCGAGGATATACGATTGCATGCAGAAATGAGTGAGTGTGCGAAACATAGGACCGAAAGAGAAATGGGGAAAAGATCTGGGCGGGGAAGTGAGCGATAACCAGTCGAATAGTACCCTGCTTTTCACCATCTTCTGCAAATAAATGTTTTGAATAGAACATATATGACCCCACTCTGAATAGCTGCATTTGACCCAACTAGGACCTCCGATTGTCCTTGGTGTGGCGGGGATAGGGGCAGACGCCTTACATTCTGCACCTGTATACATGGACAATCCCTTTGGCACCAGATCAAAGCGGCATTTAACAAGGCAGGAATAACACCCTTTAACTGGGCTCGGCTGAAGTGCTTGCTGGGAGCATATGCCAGACCCGAAAATTGCAGGCATGTTACCAAATTAATTGACTTGGCATGTATACTGGCCAAGTGGCGCATAGCGATCTCCTGAAGAGACAAGAGAGGGCCGCAATATACAGCATGGTACAAATATTTTTTTGAGATGGAGTATGGCAGAAACTACAGCTTGGTGCAAAGTCCTGAAAGCAAATGCTTCAGGGGACATCACAGCATGGCATGGCCCTTATATACGCAATGTTCAGGCCCTCCGATGAGAAACCCTGTGACCATATGTGCAATGTTTATGGATAATCCTGTTTGTTTCATAATGGAGGGATCTCCAGGAAAACCTAGTATTCTGGTATTACCCCCTGCATGGCATGAGGATGGGTACCTCAGCCTTGCAACATTAAAAGAAACTTTAGGAATCTATCTAGACTCTTCCCTCACCTTCCGCAAACAAGTTAGCTCCATGGCCTCCTCCACAGCCTACACTTGTAAACCAATAAGAGCGTCCAAACCCTTCCAATCTACCCAGAGCTGCATTACCCTAGCCAGAGCCCTGGTACTATCTAAACTGGACTATTGTAACGCCCTTTACGTAGGAGCCAACAAATATGTTACAAATAAAATCCAGACTCTGCAAAACAATGCTCTTAGAGCAGTGCTCAACATCCCCAAGAGAGAGCACATTTCCAACACTAGGAGAGCCCATAACTGGCTCACCACCACCGACAAAATCCTGCTCAAAGTAGCGTCCTTAACTCATAAATGCCTCAACAATGCAGCCCCCCGGTATTTAGTCGATAGAATAAAAAGATACACCCCCACCCATCCTACCAGAACTGCTTATGCCAACATGCTCTCAGTTCCTAGATTCAAACGAACCAAAACAGGTGGTAACAGCTTCCAGGGGAAAGCAGCCCAACACAGGAACTCCTTGCCACCTTCCTTAAGGACACCTCAATCCTACCCCCACTTTAGACGCAACTACGTTCAGTGGATAAAGGACAACGACCGATAACTCACCTTGCCCATCATTTTACACATTTGTAAACTGCTTATCACTGCATCTGTCACAAATGTTTTAACCATGTACATTTTGTAAATATGCACCAATGTTCACACTAACTATTGTGCAGCACTGCAACCAAGCTGTGAATAACCTTGTTGACCCTGCGCCCTCATACCTCCGGGTCTGGCGCGCAATATAAATTAATAGACAAACAAAACAAAATAATAAACTGGGAATTCTGAAGCGCTAAGGGATCTGTATTACCCCTTCTACAAAGGCAGGATGGTAGACATGTGTTACAAGGCTTGCACTGTTGATCTATAACTTAAGTGTCATGGACGTTAATGATTGTACCACAGATCTTTATATGTGCTATAACGTGCTAATAACATTGTCAATAAAAATATTTCAAAATAAAAATAGGGTTGGGGGTGCTGGTCTCACCTAACAAAATGTAAAAGGGATACAAAGATCCTTTCTACCCTTGGGAACTGTAGTTCTCACCTAGGGAACTGTAGTTCTCACAAGGTTAGCCAGAGAAAGTGAAAGGGGAGCTCCTCGGGCAACCCAGCAACAATAGGCACGTATTGCCAAAATGTTGTCAAAGAGGATAACTTTTGAAAGACACTATGGAGGGTCTTAAACATGACACTCCTAAAAAAAAAAAAAAAAAAAAAAAAAAAAAAAAAAGTAAAAGATTCTGTGAGTGTGGAATAAGGTCCCAGTCACAGAGGGATAAGTAAACATAATCCACCAGTAAAAGCAAAAGGTTCTGGGGTTAACACAGGTCAAGAAGATTTATCATTACTATGAACATCTTACCTAACAGATCCTGGAGGAATTTAGTCAGTGGTAAATAACGAATGAGATAAAGCAGGAAGAGTTGTCTTTTGGTCCGTTGGAGAGGGAGAATAAGAAATGTATACAATATACTCCTGTCTTAAGTGACAAACTGTATATAAGGACTGGAGTTGTGAAGGGCTATCATACAAAATCTTTGAGACTGAAATAAGTGCTCCAGGCACTAACCCATGCTGAGGTTGTTCTGTAAACCTCTTTTTCTTTTTAGATAGGTTTTTCTAAAGTGGTAGGGCCAGTTGGGAATTTAGGAATTTGGACTTTGGACTACGATGAGCACCCTTAGTTTTTGTTTTAGAAGGTAGGGAAGTTTCCCTCATAGTGATAGGACCAGTTATGCATTTTCCTTTTATTTTGAATGAACACATAAATAACAGGACCGATTGTTGTGTGAGTCTTCCTTCTAGTTCACCACAATATATTTTGAAATTGACACTTTTTGTGATTTAACATGCCGAGTGTTGCATGTGGTGGCAGCATGCGAGAATGTAGCATTCTACATGTTGGGCTGCAAATTCAAAGACCAGGGTTTTAAAAAAAAAAAGTTATGTATGAGTTAATTCTTTCCTCCTGCTGCACGCTTGTTCTGTTTAACTTCAGGGCTCTGTCACCCATAGCAAGTAGGATAGTAAGTGTCTTAGACAAATATAGCAATGTCTTGTAAGCGTTTATTGCAGATATATATTGGCTATCATTTGAATATTCTGTATAATTTGACTTCTACCCCAACACTACACCATTTTCTATACAAATGAGGTTGAAGCCATGTTGTTGCATTGCAGCCCATGAACCATAAATGTGTGCCGATTCAGCTTTCATGTTTTGGAAGACAGATCTTTGGTTCAGTTAATGGCAAGGTGCATCCCACTTATACCTATGACATACCAGAGAAAGCCCTTTTTTAGGAGATGCAGAACCAGGTTTGAGACCCAGCATCCCCAGGAAGAGATGCAGTCCAGCAGGCTTCAGTCTCAATGCAAGTCAATCGGAAAACATGGTCGAAGACACCTACGATCCATCAAATGCTGGAGGGTAAATATCAGAAAGAACCTAGAGGGCAGTTCCTGCAAACACGGTTTCAGGAAGGCAAAAGAACCTTGTGAGATAAGCTCTTCTTTTGCATGGCAGTCCGATCACCCAAGGACTTCAACTTCAGGCCAACAACAATCCCTACAGCCAAAAAGGACAACAATCGCTCTTCCTTGGACTAGGACCCACCAGTGAGCAGAGAAAAAAATGACAGAAATGTGCCCAGGAGGATGAAAGAACCCAGATAAGCAGGTGCTGGCGGCTCAAAGGACAAGAGGGCTACTAATGCCTTGAATTGGCCTGCACACCTAGTGAAGCTAAATCGAAATTCCATCCATCACCAGCCTACTCACCAAAACTGAAAAATCAATCACCATTCAGCAAAATGTGGATACCTAAAAAGCACCCCTGTCCTACGAGCCTTATGCTCTACCAAGGGCCATATACTAATGGTTTGCAGTGGCTGTACCCCTTCAGTAGAGGGGTATGTTCACAAAAAGGTTGGTGATCCTGAACATGAGGAAAAAAGCAAAATGATTAGGGCTACCTGCAGACCCACAAAATTGGACTGTTGCTCTAACACCTGCCAACAGGAGAAAATAAAGAATCTCCCGTCTGACAAATATGTAAATTGATATTCTTTAACAGAATATGTGTGGTGTGAATAGAGATATTAATTTCCTGAGGTTGGACGGGTCCAGTGCCTGTCTGGGATAACACTGATGTGAGTAGAAGTAGTTAATCTAGCAATCACCCCTGCTTGGGGTGAGTGGGAGGGGGGGTGGTACATGCGTGGTGTCACAGGTTTCCCCTTTTCTCACCTGTTTTCTCTGTTTTGCGGAGTCCTTTGTCGGGGAAAGGAGAAGGAGGAAAGGAGGAGGAGGAAGGTCCGGGAACCAGGAAGCAACACAGTTCAGAAGAACGAACTACGGAGCACGTCAGGCTACAGCTATCAGTAGCGTTGAGATGCGCAGAACCGCCGGGGAGTGGCTAATTTATAGAACGTGCTGCTTAGGACGTAAAGGTCGATGGACCGCGTTCCGTGTATACAGCCATGTTGGGTGTACTACAGCGAGTAACCCCCGACGTGCCAGGGACCAGGAAGACCAGAAGGGGCGTGATCGATGGATCATGACAGCATGCCCCCTTCTAAAACCCGTTCCACCGGGTTTACCTGGATGTATTCGGTTGAACCTTCTGAGCAATCTGGGGGAGTTTAAATTCGAGACTGGTTCCCAGGTACGTTCACTGGGTGGATAGCTCTTCCATTCCAACAGGTATTGAAGTTGGCCTCGTCTATATCGGGAGTCACAAATACGAGAAACTTCATATTCCAGCTGGTCATCGACAATCACAGGACTAGGTCTAAGAGTAGTCCGGGTGGTTTGGATGAATGGCTTCAACAGAGATTTGTGAAAAACTGGATGTATCTTCTTCCAGGAGTCCAGAAGTTGGAGTCGAAAGGCCACAGGATTAATGACTTCTTTTATAGAGAAGGGCCCATAATACCGGGGAGCCAACTTATTCGGTCTGAGATGTCGGGGCAGAAGTTTCGAGGATAGCCATACTTTATCCCCAATAGAGTAAGAAGGTTCTGGTCTTCTTTTTGAATCTGCATAGTGCTTGGTTTGGATTTGCGCACTTTCAAGATGTTCCTTGGCGTCTTTCTGTACATTGATGAGTGTTTCGATCCAGGAATCGACTGTTGGAACAGGTGTTGGGGGTGGAAGAACAGAAGGTAAGACCGAAGGGTGGAATCCTTGGCTGCAGAAAAAAGGGCTGGCATTATTGTAGGCGAATTCGGCCACTGGTATTAAAAGAGACCAATCATCCTGGACTTTGGTAGAGAAGCAACAAAGATATTGTTCAAGGGTTTGATTCACTCGTTCTGTGATACCATTGGTTTGGGGATGATATCCTGCGGAAAGAGCTCGTTGGATCCCTAATATCCTGCAGAGGTGTTTCCAAAACTGAGAGATATACTGTGGTCCTCTGTCCGATATGATCTTGGAAGGAAGTCCATGTAGTCGGAAGATATGTTCCAGGAAAATACCAGCAAGTTCTGATGAGGATGGTAATTTATACAGAGGAGTAAAGTGAGCCATATGAGTGAATAGGTCAATGGTGACCATGATAGTGGTATAACTTCTGGAAGGCAGCAATTCCACAATGAAGTCTGTAGCTGTGATTTCCCAAGGTCTTGTTGGTGGAGTTGGCTGTAATAAAAGACCTGCTGGCTTCTGGGTATCATGTTTGTTCTGATTACAGACGGAACAAGATTGAATGTATAGTTGTACGTCTGTCTTCATCTTGGGCCACCAAAATTGTCTTTGTATTAAACGGAGGGTGTTGGAAATACCACGATGACCGGTGTGAAGAGTATCATGGCAGAGATTTATTTTCCTTTGTTGTAGTTTCTGTGTGGGGATGACCAGGTTATTATCCTTGAACAAGTATCCGTCCTTGATTCTTAAGTCCCATTGATTCTTCTCTGAAAGTCCTTTCCAAAGTTCCGAAGTCTGAATTTGCACGCAAATCTCTTCCAGGAGGTTGTTTGCTTGAGCTACAAATATGGTATGAGGAAACATCTTGGGATACGTCCGGTCCTCCGGAGGTTCATAGTCTGGATGACGAGAAAGTGCATCAGCTATTACATTTTGGGTTCCAGGGACATGGTGAATCTGAAACTGATATTGGGCAAAAAAGAAGGGCCACCGAGCTTGGCGACTATTCCTACATTCCAGGGCTTGTAATACTTGTAGGTTTCGATGATCCGTGCGGACATGGACCGGAAATCTGGCTCCTAGAAGTAAATGATGCCACTCTGCGAAGGCTTGACGGATGGCTAGCAGCTCTTTCTGTAGGACGGAGTAATGTCTTTCACTAGGAGATAATGTCCGTGAAAGGTAGGTGATGGGATGTTCCAAGCTATCCTCGAATTGCTGTTTTTAGAACGGCTCCAATGGCGTAATTGGAGGCATCTGTCTCCACTATGAATGGTCGATTAACATCAGGCTGAGCAAGAATGGGATCCTGTGTAAATTCAGACTTTAACTGTTGGAAGGCTTTCTCTTGGGCCGTGGTCCAATGAAAGGGAACATCTTTTTTCAATAAGGCAATTATTGGTTGGACAATCTCAGAAAAGGAAGGTATGAATTTCCTATAAAAATTAGCCAAGCCCAGGAAGGATTGTATCTGTTTCACTGAGGCGGGGCTAGGCCAGGATAAAATAGCCTTGACCTTGGACTGATCCATACCGATACCATCGGGAGTAAGGACAAACCCTAGGTACTGAACAGTAGAAGTATGGAAGATGCATTTCTCGGGCTTCGCCAGGAGTTTATTTTCGCGTAAGCGTTGTAAAACTGCTTTCACATGTTCTTCGTGCTTGAGAGGGTCCTACGAAAATATTAGAATATCATCCAGATAGACAATCACAAAAAGGAACAGCATGTCCGAGAACATTCAATCCATGAAACGCTGGAACACCGCTGGGGCATTAGCAAGTCCAAAGGGCTTGTCCAAGTATTCAAAAGGCCCAAAGGGTGTTCTAAAGGCTGTCTTACACTCGTCACCTGCCCTGATACATATCAAATGATAGGAGCCCCTGAGATTGGTGAACACAACTGCGCCTCTTACTGCCTCCAGGATGTCTGAGATCAAGGGCAACGGATAGCAGTCCTTGAGAGTACATTGATTTAGACCTCGATAATCCAGACATGGTCTGAGTTCTTTAGTGTCTTTTTTAGGAACAAAAAACAGGGAGGCCCCTGATGGAGATTTAGATGGTCGTATGGTGCCATTTGCGAGATTAGTATCCAGGTATTCACGAAGGGCTTTCTTTTCAGGTTCTGATAGGATGAACATCCTTCCAAATGGAATCACCACGGAAGGTTCCATCTCAATAGCACAATCTTCAGGTCTGTGGGGAGGTAATGCCTGAACAATGGCAGAGGAGAAAACATAGGAATATTCCTGGTAAGCCTCCGGGACCCGGATGATGTTTGAAACTGCGATTGTGTTCTGATGAGTTGTAGGAAACTCCTTAGATGGTGTAGGATCAAGGTCTGGATGTAAGCAGTGGTACATAAAAAACTCAGAACGCAGGAACAAGGATCTCACTGCCCAATTGATATAGGGGTTGTGTCTTTGAAGCCAGGATATTCCCAAAACCATGGGGTAATGGGCGGACTTGATGATGTCAAATCTTATCCTTTCTCAATGTTGATTTATAGCAAGCTCAATCTCCTTGGTCTGCAGGGTTATAGGTCCGGAAGAAAGGGGTCTTCCATCAATGGCTTCCACAGGTTGCATGATAGTCCGGGATTCGTAAGGAATATGGTGTTTTAAGACACATTCATGATCTATGAATACCCCCATAGCTCCACAGTCAACCAGTGCCAGGATGGGGTATATTTCTTTCTTGGATGTTGTCAAGAAGGCCTGTAAGATTACCAAGGAATTTTGTCCAGGAGAGTTCAAGGATGGAATAGAGGTGGAGCAGACATCTCTCTCCCGAACCTGCGCTCTGTTTAGGATCGGGAGCTGGCGTTTCCCGAGCGCCGTGGGGGGGGGCAATTGGACATTCTCTTACTAAATGTTTGTCGGATGCACAATACATACATAATCCAGTGTAAATCCTTCGCATCCTCTCTTGTGGTGTAATGGGTCCATGAAAGGCCCCTAATTGCATAGGTTCAGGCTCATTGCTTGGAGTAGAAATGCCTTCTGAGCTCGAAGGGGTTCCAATGGGGTTTTTCTGGAGTGGTAACTTGGTTTTCTTCTTTTCTGCCTTTCTCTCCTGAATGCGAAAGTCAATCTGTAGAGCGAGATCCATTAGGGCTTGAAAGGAACCCGGGGGTGCCACTCTGGCTAGTTTGTCTTTGATCTCTTCGTTTAGCCCTCTTCGAAATAAAGTAAAACAAGCTTCAGAGGACCAATCCGCTTCCTTAGCCAGCTGTTTGAAGCGTGTGACATACGTGAGCAAGTCCTGGGTACCCTGATGAAAGTCGAGTAGACGTTCCTGGGCACTGTAAACTTGTTCCGGGCGTTCGAACATGGTCTTGAGGGCCTCTATAAAGCCGTCGTAGTCATCCAGGAGATCATCACCAGAGTTAACCAATGGGGTGGCCGAGGTCAAGGCATTCCCGGAAAGATGCAAGATTATAAAGCCCACTTTAGCCCTGGGCGTAAAGAAATAATAAGGCTTAAATGTAAAGTGGACCAAACAAGAATCTAGGAATCCACAAAGGCACTTTGCTGAACCGTCGAACTTATCAACGACGCCGCCTAGAATTACACTCTCCTTCGTGGCGGAATCACGGGATAACACCAATTGTTTTAACGTGGCGTTTTCCGCCTTTAAGTTTTGCACTTCGGTCGTCAGCTCTTGCATGCCACGCATAAGATCCTGGACGGCCGCTTCCATGTCTGTATCGAGATCGGTCAGGTGGCGTCTCAATCTGTCACAGGTTTCCACTTTTCTCACCTGTTTTCTCTGTTTTGTGGAGTCCTTTGTCGGGTTTTTTTTTTCGAGCAGTTCGGGTCTTGTACAAGCCCGCTCGGCCGTCTTTGGATTCCAGGATTCGTTCAGCTTCTTCGTCCGGGATCTAGGAGACTCCAGGAAGCTTGGAATGGAGGCAGCACACGGAGGCGGTCTGCGCGGAACGCGGAAGAGACAGGGTCAAGGAAGGTAATAGGAAAGGAGACGGAGGAAGGTTCGGGAACCAGGAAGCAACACAGTTCAGGAGAACGAACTACGGACCACGTCAGGCCACAGCTATCGGTAGTGTTGAAACGCGTGGAACCGCAGGGGAGTGGCTAATTTATAGAACGTGCTGCATAGGACGTAACGGTCGATAGACCGCATTCCGTGTATACGGCCATGTGGGGTGTACTACAGCGAGTAACCCCCGACGTGCCAGGGACCAGGAAGACCAGAAGGGGCGTGATTGATGGATCATGACACGCGGTAACGTCCAGGCTGAGAATCTTTTTTTGTTTTGTTATTTAATGGGAGATGGACTCTGTGCGTATTGCTCAAGCCTATCAATCCCAATCTCATGTAAAAAAAAAAAGAAATGACAAGATGGCTGCCACCATAGTACATTAAAAAAAGGACTAAGCCCCTTTTCAAAATGTTTGGTGGCGGGCAGCGAAGCCTGCCAGATACTGGAGCACAAAGCTCTGGTCCAGCGGGTAAGTGGGGAGGTAGGAGGAGTGGGGACAAGGTGCGGGATGTCTTTGGTAGTTGAGTGGGGGAGGAAGGCATGGGGAGGCAACAAGGAGTGGGCTATCTGTTGCCTCCCAATAATCAAGATGGCAGCACCCAGGGAAGGGCCTCCGGTGGCTAGGGAAACACTGGCGGACTCACCTTTTGTTTCCAGCCACCTGATTGGCAGGTGCAAATTTACTATGTTACAAGATAGCAGAGAAGTCCTGAAGTAATCAACCATTAGGGTTTTACAAGTATAGAATTAATAAATTACCCAAGGACTGATGCAGGTGTCCCGGTCTCCTATGGTGGAAGGGAGAGTGTCATGTTGACGGGCTAGTTGTGGGAGCTTGGGAGGCGGGACGGGAAGTGACACTGCAAGGCAGAGTTGGGCAGTTCTAGAAGGAGACCGAATAAAGAAGACGTTCTGTTATGCAGCTCCTTCTCTGTGTCTTGTGTCCTGCGCGGCGAGGGGCTCGCGAGTGAAACAAAGCCTGGCTATAACACTGGTGACAAGAGGGAACCGCGGGTGAGGCAGATACCCACGGGGCCAACGAGCAGAGCGGCACAGAGACACGTCGGTCTCAACGAGACAGGCCTACACCACAGCGGCTCTGGAAGCCACATTGGGAGGAAAGTGCCCCACCCACCCTGGAACGCTCGGTGGAGCGATAAGGAAGCCCGGGCTGCGGCGGTGTCCTCTCACGCGGTGCGAGTAGAGGAACATTGCTCCGTGTTGGGTGGCCCGCCCACACTGGAATGTGCAGGGGAGCAGTCTCAAGTCCCGGGCAGTGGCAGTGATTAAAACACATGGTGAGTGTGGGGACAATATCCCTCAATGGTGCTCATGCCGGAAGGCGGCCATTGAGAGGCCCAGCTTCCCCGAAGACCCATCTCCCTCACAAATATTGTGCTTGTGCCTACAGGTGGCCGTAAGGAGCTGGAAGGGAGAGGGAATCACCCAGGATACACAATATCTGGCCAGGATGAGATGAGGTACTTCGAAACTGTACATGGGGGCCAAAGGGCCCATTGAGGAGAGCCGACAGAAATGTCTTTTGAAGTTGGCGGTTGGTCCGGCCACGCACGGCATCATTGATGAGATGCCAGCAACATCTACAGGCTCCCTGCAGGACCTAAAGGATGCACTATTGGCTTATTTTACTCCACGTGGACTACGAGCGACACCTGTTTCACAGCACCAAGAAGCTAAAGGTGAGACCATGGACGCCTATGTCATGAGACTCAGAATCAAGATGAAACGCTGCAACTTCGCCAACTACTCGAACACTGAGGCCCTGCTGTCACAAATCATCGCCTGGTGTGAGTCAGACATTCCGCAGGAAACTGCTGCAGAAAGCTTGCACTTTAGATGAGATTCTGATGCTGGCCAGGGCGGAGAGGGCGATTGACTCACAGGTAGGGCTTTAACACCCCAGCCGCATCGACTGCAACAGGGAAGGAGGCCGGATGAGCCATACTGTTTCAATTGTGGGTTTGAATATCCACATGAAAGACCTTGCCTGGCAAGTGGACAGTGGTTTGCCATGTGTGGTGAGGAAGGAAATTTTAAAGCGGTCTGCCGCCTTCACAGAGACAAAGGCAAGGAAAGCGGGTGAGAGGCTCCCCTCAGATACAAGCCCAAGCCCCGACCCACTACACCCCAAACATCGGGTACGACTCTGGTCCCAGCAAGATCAATGGACCCTGAACCTAAAGACTGAGACTCGGGAAGAGAGAAACAGAAGAGAGAGGAGGGAAAGGAGAAGATACGTGACCCGGTACGGCCGAAGCGACGCTGATGCCGCCACGTGCGGTACTTAGTTGAACATTCCCCGTCGTAGACTGAAGGCAGCTCTTCAAGGAGTGAACCACCTGAGGAAGGCATATGTGTATGTTCTAGGAAATGCTGTGGCCTCATCACAAAACTCAAGGAAAGACCCACTGAATTCCTCATTGACATGGGGAGACCGTAAATGTCATCAGTGAAGAAGTGTTTCAGGAGCTACCACAACATTCAAAGCTGTCCCCAGCCGCTGTACAAATACATGCATACAGAGCCACCACGCCCCTCAAATCCGTAGGCCAATTTGAAGTCTCATGCAGGTACAAGGGTAACGAGAAGAAAGTCTTAATCCATGTGCTAACGACTGGCAAGGAAAGCGGCTGCATGTTAAGCTTCAAGACGGACATATAAATGGGTCTGATTCATGTGCTATAGAAAATCATGATCCAGAAGTACATTGACTCGGTGCACATGATAAAGCATCTGTATCGCGGGCTATTCAAAGGTGTCGGTAAACTCTGTAACAGGCACATCAAGCTACACGTTGACGAATCGGTACGTCCCGTAGCACAACACTACAGGGGCATACCTGTGAACATCCAAAAAAAGATTGAGGACGAACTGCACAAACCTCTGGAACAGGACTTTATAGAGCCAGCGAGGGGTCCCACCACATGGGTCTCCCCCATCGTTCCTGTGCCCAAGAAAGGTTCAGATGCCATAAGACTCTGTGTAGACATGAGGAGGCCGAACCAGGTGATTCAAAGAGAGACATATGGCTCCCTGTATCACTGACATGATGCATCTTCTCAACTGGTCTTCTCCAAGTTAGACCTAAAGAAAGGATACCACCACCTGGTTCTAAGCCGCGAAAGCCAGAACATCACCACTTTTGTTACCCATCTAGGGTTATTTCGATACAAAAGATTGAGCTTTGGGGTCTCCTAAGCGGCTGAAATATTTCAGGCAGAGGTGCAGTGACAACATTCTGGTCTTCAGAAGTGACATGAACAAACATGAGACCCCGGCCAGGGTATGCATGGCCCTCGAAGCTGCCAATCTTATGCTCAACCAAGAAAAGATCGAGTTTCGAAAAAAACACACTACGCTTCTGCGGACACGTGTTCTCCGAAAATGGCATGACACCTGATCCCAACAAAGTGGCTGCACTCAATGAAACACCACCCCGCTAACGTCTGAGAACTCAGGTCCTTCTTAGGCCTAGCGAGTTACTGCATGAGATATATAAAGGACTTTGCCACGGTTAGTGAACCCTTACGAGCCTTGACAAAACAAAGGGCAGTATTTGATTGGACAGAGGGATGCCAATGGGCCTTCGAAGTCATCAGAGAAAGGGTGGCCACGGCGGAAAATATGTCGTACTACAAATCGGAAATGCAAGACCGAGCTCACGGTTGACGCCAGTCCGGTGGGACTAGGTGCTATCCTGCCTCAAGTTGATGAGAAGGATCCGTCCCAGTCGCACATAGTGGCATACTCCAGCAGAAGTCTCTCGGGCACGGAACAGGCCTACTCGCAGGCAGAGAAGGAAAGCCTCACTATGGTGTGGGCGTGTGAACACTTACACCTGTTCCTGTATGGCAAGCCATTACGAGTGATAACGGACCATCAAGCCCTCTTATTTCTGTATGGCAACCCTCAAGCCAAGATGCTGTTGGGGACTACAGCTGCAAGATTATGCTTTCGAGATCGTCCACTGGCCGGGGCAGGAAGAAAACCGGCTGACTTCTTATCCCGTCACCCCCGAGAGAAGTGCACTCCTGAACCCTCGGTGGAGGACCGCTATGCGATATCTAGTACAACAAGCTCTGCTGGCAGGCATTGAGATGTCCTGCCTGGTGCAGGAAATGGACGCAGATCAGGCATGTCAGATTGTGTGCGAAGGACTCTGCTTTGGTAAGTGGAGAAGGGCCAAGGAACAAGGCCGGCTTGCTTCGGACCAGGTACGCCTACACCAGGAAGTAGACCGCTTTCTGCAAGTGAAAGAGGAACTAGCAATTTCCAAAGACAATATTTTACTCAAAGGCCACAAGATCGTTATCCCCGCCGCGCTGAAAAAGAAGGTGATAGAGCTGGCCCATGAAGGCCCCAGGGGTGTGGTCTCCACAAACCGGATGCTGCGCCAAAAGGTCTGGTTCCCTCTGCTGGACTCCATGGTGGAGGAGCTCTTGAAGCAATGTCCCACGTGCAGCCTCCTGACGCCAAACCGTCACCCAGTGCCACTTAGGATGACCGAACTGCCTAGAGGTTTGTGGGAGGCCATAGCGGCGGACTTCTTTGGGCCTATTGAAGGGGGAAGGTATTTCCTGGCCGTCATGGACGAGTACTCGAGGTACCATGAAGCGCAAATTATATCTTCAACCGCTGCTCATCATGTGATACCAGTACTTGATTGCATCTTCACGGCCTATGACGTCCCGCCTCAGGTAAAGACGGACAACGGACCTCCTTTCAATGGGCATAGCTTCAGCCACTTTAGCGAGTACATGGGATTCCACCACCATAAGGTCACTCCACTGTGGCCTCAGACCAATGGTATGATTGAATGATTTGTGGCCAATCTAAAGAGGGCGCTACATGTGGCAAAGCTCACAGGGCAACCCTACGAAAAAGTACTACACCAGCTGTTGCGAGATTATCGCAGAACCCCTCATAGCACCACAGGGAAAACCCCCACGAGATCATGTTTGGAAGGGACATAAGGACTCGGTTACCCCAGCCCAATGACCAGAGGACCGGCCGCCGGCAGGCACAGAGATGAGAGAAGGAGATCAGGAAGCCAAGGACCAAATGAAAGAGTATGCAGACTGTCGCCAGAAGGCTAGAGACTCTCACTTGGCCTTTGGTGACGTGGTCGCATTAAAGCAGCCCCAGACTCAAGCACACTCCGGCGTTCCAAGATACACCCCTCATCATCACTGAGAAGAAGGGCTCCACGATCAACGCCTGAGAAGACGGGGGCTCCACCATTGTCACACTTCAAGAAGGTCCCCCTGTCCGGCTCCCGATGTCTCAGTGGCAGAGTGGTAATACCCCTTGACTACGAGTCGGATGATTCTTATCAAGGCAATCAAGAAGACTTGGAAGTATCTGATCCAAAGAGCCAAGATGTGAGATCCGGAACGAGAGGACCTGCTGAACACTTGAGCTCTCAGCCTCAGAGTGTCATGAATCGCAGTGTGTGCTCTTTTTGGGCCTCATGGTCCTTGTCACAATGGACTTAAACAAACTAATACCTCCAATATGGCCGTCCAACGCATTCACTTCTCGCTCCATGCGTTGGACGTAACCCTTCTCTATTTCTAGACCACGCCTTCCGCCGCTCCGCACGTCTCAATGCTATAGCGATTAGCGACCAGACGTGTGCTCTGTAGCTCGCGGTTCTTCTCCTTTCCACTCAGCTATCTTCCTCGAACCCCACCCCCCCTTCTTCTTCCTCCTGGATTCTAGTTCTAGCGAACTTACCTTGCCTCCTGGATTCCTGGATTCGACCTCCTGGAAAACTGAACGCATTCTGGATTCGGCAGAGGCACGGCCCGCCTTCTTCAAAACCTGATCCATCCGAAAGAAGGCAGCCTCCAAGAACACCGGTAAAGAACGGATTCAGGTGAGAAGGGGGGAACTCCTTGACACAGAGAGCCAGAACCAGACCTCGCCGCCTCATAGAGGAAATGGCTTAAGTGCCCATGTTCATGTGCATTGACCCCGTTGGGTCATTGTTTAAATTGGGGAGTGGTGGTGTCATGTTGACGGGTTAGTTGTGGGAGCTTGGGAGGCAGGAGGCGGGACGGGAAGTGACACCACAAGGCGTAGTTGGGCAGTTCTAGAAGGAGCACGGATAAAGAAGACATTCTGTTATGCAGATCCATCTCTGTGTCTTGTGTCATGCGCGGCTAAGGGCTCGCAAGTGAAACAAAGCCCGGCCATAACAGAGAGGTACCTAGTGATCATCTGCAGACATGTAGGAGGGTCTGTAAAGAAATGCTTTGGAGCAAGTCTGGCGCCTTTTCTTTGGGAGGTGATCTCTTTGCTGTGGCTCTTTCGAGGATAAGTAAAGGGGCAGGTCAGTGGAGCCGACTACCACTGTTGCACAAAGTTATAAGGTGGGTGGCTATGATGCCAGACTCTAGGGGGGTATGGAGGAGTGCTACCAGCCTTTGGATTGTGGGAACAGTAGGAAAGTAGTCTGGTATGGATGCACTTGTATGCATGTTCTTGGAAGGAGTGCATTAAACACTGCCATAATCGGTGCATGTCTATATTTAGGTTTGCATTGGAAATGGGCAATTTCTGCATAGCTGCGCAAGTCTCCATGTTCATTGAAAGATTGTTTTGGAAGCATGCATGTGTCCAACAAGGAATATTTCCAAGATTCTGAAGCTGTATTTTCTCTTGCACTTTACCATATCTGAAATTGGCCATTGATTTTTTTTTTCTCAATCCCATTACTTGGGATTACCTCAATCCTATATGGTAGCTGTCCCAGTTTGTTTTTACTCTGCCTAGGGAGCACCTACACTCGTTTCTTTTTCCTTAGAAGGCTTTTTCTGTCAAAAGACTATTCCTTTTTCTTTGTGCAACTAATGGCTCAATGTCTCTGGTACGCTTGTTATGGGGGTTTAATGCCTCATCGGTCTGCCATTCAGGAGATGGTGTGAGTAGGTGTGAAGTCGGGGGTGTTTTATTTTTTTGCAGAGGGTGTGCAAAAGGGAGACGCTACAGTGACATCATTTCTGGAAGCTGGTATTTCAAAAGGAAGATAGCTCAGGAGACTCTTGTAAAGGAGATGGCAGAAGCTCAGGAGACTCTTGTAAAGGAGATGGCAGAAGTAATTTGAATGAGGGGCCCTTGCAGATAGGAAAGCAAACGAAACGCCTGCTTAAGAACTCTTGTAAATAAGAAAGTGATGCTGCTAAGTGACATGACATGCAAAGAGAATGGAGAAAGATGACCAAAACAGAACAGAACTACTACTCTTGCACACACCCATTTTGTCAGTTTATATGATATTTGCACAGGGGGGGAGGGTTGTAGAGGCAACCAATCGGGTTGCTCAGATCGCGGGCTGAAACTGCTAATCTCAGCCCACACAACGACAAGCCTGCTACTTCCCCCACCCCCATTGCCATCTTGCCCCCGCCCTCCTTTCACTAAAGTTTTTTATTTGTGTACTTCCCACCCCTTCCCCAGGCCCCACTTGCCTTTTGTTTCAGGGGTCTGCCTCTGCTGCTGACTCTGCTCTCCCTGCAGGCCACCACGGAAATGGAAGAGGAGCTCCATATGGAGCCCCGTCATCCATCTCCATGGCGGGAAATCTTGGTACAGTATTTTGGTTGAGTGAACGGTATGCCACGCTGCATCCCATTCAATCAAAACACAATGCTCTAGGCAACCCAGGATGCTAATAGCAGTAACACCCTCTACGGCGTGCCGGGCCCGGTGTTATTGGCCCAGGGACCCTAATTAAAAGCCCTGATTTGCTCGGGCCTAAGCTCGGGCCAGATGCTGATAACACCCTATCCGGCCTGCCAGATCAGTGTTAACACTATATTTACACATGTAAGGGAATATTAGAATTGTATCAATCACGATTCTAAGCTTTTGGACAATGATCACGTGTTCGACCTTAGTGCCTGAGGATTCTCTGGATTCCACTCAACTTCTGGGTGTCTCCTGCCACAACAATTCCACCACATTCCTCCCAGTGCTTACCTGCCTTTTGTTTCTTTGTCCTACTTGACTGGCCTGGTCCCCTTGCTCCTCCTCTTCTGGCCAGTGAAAGCAAAGAGATGCTTCTCGGCCGCTGATCGTCATTTTCTCGATAGCCATTCTGGAATAATTTCTTCTTCTCTTTCACCCTATTTTTTTTAACATTGAGGATCAATGCCTCCTATCTGGTATTCAGCTTGGTCCCATAAGTTTGGTTTCCGCGAACATAACCTCTGGTGTTGCAAACTTTATTATGGACACTATTTGATCCCCTACTTTTTGCAGTCCAATGAGTCTTGAATAGCGGAAAAAGTACCTGTTTTGGACCGTGTTATCCCTTTCCGTATTCCATTCTATTTCTTTGCCTCTCTAGTTTCTCTCCATTCCTGCGTGTGTTGTCTAGAAGTGACTTATTTAAATATAGTGCATCACAAATTAATGAATAACTGAAGCGCTACATTGACTTGGCTGTTACTCCACAAAGACTATGCATCTCTGATCTCTCTTATTAAGAAGCATAGACCCTGCCGCACTAATTCAAGTATAGTGGCGCAGTTCTTTTTCCTTCGCTTTGTCGGATACAGGAATGCCATAATAGCCATTCTACACAAACCCACTCCAAGCCACGCAGCCCACTTCAGCGGGTATAACATGTGGTGCAAAAAACCTTGACCGCATGATGCCTCCCCTTCGTGCTGTGTGTGTGTATCTTATGCATAATCAATATTAGCTGTACCTGACATAGCATATGCCGATCTAGCGCTCTCTTTCTGTGTGGGTGAGAATGGCGGGACAGGTAAACATTTGCTGTTGCTGCCCAGTTGTGGCAGACAGCTGCACAATCAAAGGAAAACCAATATTTTGTGATTTTCTGGGCTGTTTTTTGTTTTATTAAATCCGCAATTACACATGTCTAACTGAGCATAGTACATTATCATAAAAATTGTTATCATTCCATGATGGATAACATGGTATATTTCTGTTGTTCTCTTTCAAAATTCTCCTTCGAGAAAGGGGGAGGGGAAAATGGTACCAGTGAGGTTTCCTGCTGCCTGCTTTCCTTAAATGAAAGAGCACTTTGGAAACATAAGCATGAACAATGATCTTTATATATGACATATTTGTCTGTGATGAAATGGTTGTATGCGTGAATCACTAAGTAAATAATACACACTGGGCTTGGTTCTAACTTCGTTGTTCACAAAACTCAACCTGACATACAAAGGTTTGCAATATTGAGTCGTACTTGCTTATTCAGATAGTCTCAGTATTTGAAAGTTTGCAACATCAGTCACTCCACTGTGGTTCAAGGGCTGCTCAAAGATGTTTACTTTCCCTGCGTATAATTGTAGCCAGTCCTTAGGGTAACGATGCCTGTGTGCATGCTCAGTTGCAATCACAGAGATCATCCTAAAATAATGATATATAAGTGAAATATACCAGTGTCTCCAGATATGTATCTCCCGACCACAAACTCTCAAGGAGAAGCAATTAAGCCATCTCTATCGCTGCTCTGAATCCTATACTATTGTTCAAAACCCCCTCCCTTTCCTTCTTCTTCCACGCTCCGTTATCTTGTGCTACACTTGGCCAGTTGTCATACTAGGAAGCATGCCATGAAGATATGGTTCTTCATATGCGTTTTTGCTGTCAGCATAGAAAATGCCCCAGAAGGCATTGTCCATGGTCATCTGAAAGATGCAAATCTCTCTCCCCCTCTTAGTTTCTTTTGTGTGTTCCATCCATGCTGTGGCCATGTTGAATAACCTGATCCTCCAACATGTTATTCATGTTCTTAAGGTATGCCTGCAACCATTAAGAGTAAAGGGATTGGTTCACAGAGAACATAATGGGTAAATAACTATGAAAAGGAAAGCCCTTGGGGAAAAACTGAATGATTGGTTGTCATTTTGGTGTTATTTCACAGAAAACCTAGTGTTGTAAGGAATAGAAAATGCAAAATTAGGATTTTCCTGCCATTCTATTTGGTGCGGGAAAGGTAAACTGTATCAGAATCTCAAATAATAAAATGGGCACCACATCTAGGTGAGGGTGAAGAAAGAACAAAGAAGGAAAACGGAAGTTTCGGTAAGAAGAAAAAGCATCATTGCTGAGAGGGTTGGGCGATCCCATTAAAAAATAAAAATAAACGAGAACGCCCACAAAAACCTTCATTGTACAAGACATAGGCAAATCCCTCTGTGCTTTATTTACTGTAATTTTTCAATACACCTTAAATCCGTAATATTGTACTATGGTTCTCTGTTTATAATTGCCACTTTGCCCTTTTGGAGTTGGTGTAATGGCTCCTGTGCCTGCCTGGAACCATTTTGAATGGAGACGTTATTTTAGAAAGTGTAGACGAAGGAAAGGTCAAGCCTTGTTCCTTTCACCTCTTTTCTTGTGATGCATGTCCCTGTTTCCTCCTTGAACTGGTGCCCTGTTCACCTCTGTCCTCCTATAAGTAGAATTCCCTGCCTTTGCTCACAGGTGTAATTGGCAACCTTTTCTGTGCTCGTTTAGCAATGATTTGACTAGTTTGTGTTTTTCAGGCTTCAGGGAGAGATCCAGACTGTAAAAAGCGCCTGGGATTCCCACATCACACAGATTTCCAGTGAGACCGTCTCTAAAGATCTTCAGATTCAGTCGATGGAGGAGGAAGAAGTGAAGCTAAAAGCGGAGCTTGCCCGATGCCACCAGGATGTGGAGAGGTAAAATGAAGAGCATGCTTGGGCTGGAGAATAGAACATATATGCTACCACACCTTAGCAATTGTTCTTGCTTTGGCATCTGCCTCTCCCCTAACCTCCTGTACCTCCCTTTACCGTGCTATCCTTTCATTAGAAGCCAAAGTGGCTCTAGAAATCAATTTTAGGAGGAACAACAGACAAAATGGGTTACGGGAGCGGGTGGAGGTTTATACAATATGAAACAAAGGGCCAATGGTGAAAAGTTGAAAATCTGTTTCTGCCCCATTACATATCGTTTATCTCCTATTTTAGTGAGGAGAGGGTCAAGGCACTCAATCTGCACCACCCCATGCAAACCAAAAGATAATTGTTAATTATTTGTGTTCTGGATACTGATATTTGGAATAAGCTCCCAGGTTTTATGCATTTGGCAGCTTCTTGCCTTATTTGGAGAAGTGCTTTACGCAGATCTGCCAGGCCAGGTGATTGGAAGACCATGGGACCGCTTTAGGCCCTTTTTAAAATAACTATTCACCCGCAGCTGCCCGCGCGCAATCTTATCCCCTCTCCCCCTCCCGACCAGCTTCCCGTGTTATTTTCCCGCCTCCCAACCCGCCCACCCCCACCAGTGATTGGCCACCTGATAGACAAATCTGAAATCCCCAGGGCAGCCCTCTGCCCGGCAGCCCCTGTGGCGAAGGGCCCCAAGGGCGGCTCAGACATTGGCGGCTCCAAAATGTGTCTGCAGGTGTCCGCAGGGGAAGTCAGTGAAGCCAGCAGTCAACAGACAAAAACTGTGTGTGTGGCATGGTTGGGGAGTGGAGCAATTACTCTACTCCAGAAAACCCCTGCCATTCTACCTTACCTTCCAATAACATAGACTGCCATAAACTCATACCAGGCATACTTAGAAAGATTTGTGACCACCATACTGAACCTATTCATGACAGGATTATAGAAGTTGCCTTGCACTACATTCTAACACACTTGGCAAGTATAACAAGTGCCGCACTTTGGTGAAACCTGAATGGCAGCGAATGTTAGCCTGCATTGCATCCAGATAGGACTTTGAATGTTAGCATGTCCACACTTAGGTGAAACCAGAATGTTAGCATATTCCACAATTAGATTTGTGAATATTAGCCTGCATCACATCCAGATAGGACTTTGAATGTCAGCATGTCCACAATTAGGTGAAACCGGAATGTTAGCATATCTTCACTTGGATATAATTATGAATATTAGCCTGCGTCGCATCTAGACAGGACTTTGAATGTTAGCATGCCCGCACTTGGGTGAAACCAGAATGTTAGCATATGCCACATTTAGAATTGTGACTATTGGCCTGCATCACATCTAGGTAAGACTTTGAATGTTAGCATGTCCACACTTAGGTAGAATTGTGAATATTAGCATATCCACACTTGGATAGAATTGTGAATATTAGCCTGCATCACATCCAGATAGGACTTTGAATGTTAGCATGTCCACAATTAGGTGACACCTGAATGTTAGCATGTCCACACTTGGATAGATTTGTGAATATTAGCCTGCGTGGCAACCAGAGGACTTTGAATGTTAGCATGTCCACAATTAGGTGAAACCTGAATGTTAGCATGTCCACACTTGGATAGATTTGTGAATATTAGCCTGTGCCGCATCTATATAGGATTTAGCATGTTAGCATGCCCGCACTTAGGTGAAACCTGAATGTTAGCATACGCCACACTTAGAATTGTGAACGTTAGCCTGCGCCGCATCTAGGTAGGATTGTGAATGTCAGCATGCCCACACCTAGATGGAACTCTAAACATTGACCTGCGCCGCGTCTAGATAGGATTGTGAGGGTCAACAAGTGCCACACTTGGACGGAACTGTGACTGTTAGCATGCTAAAGGTCAGGTAACCCACTAACCAATATAAGCTCAAGCTCTGCATACTTATCTCCCTCAAAAACTCACACAACCATCTCTCGCACAACAAGCCGCACGCACTTCACAACACTCCAAAACCATCTCTAGCACAACAAGCCGCACGCACTTCACAACACTCCAACAACACATAAGCCGGAGCAACAGCACACGCGGACTGACACCGATCCAATACCCGCACCAAAGCTCAGCACCCGGTGTATACAGAGTTGAAGCTGCCAACAGAACACCACTCCTCTCACTATCCTACTCCCTCTTCACCTTACTAACTCATCCCACCTTATTGTTTACAGATCCGCCAGAGCGCCTGGGGACCAATTCTGTTGGTGACGGTGCGCGCTACAAATACCTTTAACATTTGACATTCACATATATGAAGCAACGATATAGTAATATTAGTATTACAGTATAAATTCAATATAGTAATATTAGTGTTAGTAATATTATATGTATTAAACTATTTTATAGATGAGTCTTTTTTAATTACAAACGTTGTCACTAAATCACTTATAGGTGCTCATAATATTGGCAGATAATGAAAATAAGTGATAGTGTGAAGTACAGTCAAAGCTTGACTATTCAGCACCATTAGGAAAACAATGGCCCTGGATAACAAAAATGACGGCTCATCAAATTTCAGTTGTCTGAGCTGGATAACAAAGCAAGCAGGCTGGATAAGCACGTCTCCTGGCTTGTTAACTCTGTTATCCGGCTCCCAATCTTTGTAATCCAGCATTTCTCAACCAGAACCGTTACTTTTACCTGCAATGGAGGTGCTGGTTAATAGAGTTCTGGTTAGTGGGGTGCTGGATACAAACTTTGAATGTAAATTGATTTACCCAAAGATCTCTGTTTTTTCAAGTAGCAAAACCAGAGATGTAGGCCTTGGTCTGTCTTTTTCACAGTCACCTCTCGTTGTACACCAGTGTAGAATGCTTGTGTCTAACTGTTTTTACAATTCAGCTTTATACAATTTAGAGATCTTTAAAATACACAAATTGTATGAGCAATCAACCTAATAATGTAACAAAACATGTTAAGCAAAACTAGACTGATTTAATTTGAAGAGGGTAGGAACATGAAAAACAATGACTATCTGCAAAGAGATTTTGCAATCCGGAAACTACCTGGGGCCCGATTACCATAAAGGGCGGTCTGATTCCAGTGATTTCAGTTAATGTAGAGCCATGGCCAGCCCCCAGAGTCCCAAAGTTCTTTTACAGGTCTTTGGTTGCTTGATGCCCTTCTGTTTATACATCCTGGTCTATTCTCACTTGTGTGTGCACTCTTATCGCTTGTGGCTGCCTCATAGCTATTTTCCTTAAGGTTTTTCAGGTCCGTTGCCCTCCTTCCCACTTCCATTACTGTAACTCCTTCTTGCCACTATACTCTCCGAGCAAGGGTTGATTTGCCATGTGTGAATAGGATGAAGGCAGGTCATTGTTCTCCAGAGGTTATTTTAAAACAGTTTCCCTGATTTCGGCTTTACCCTGGTTGCTGTTTTGAGAGGTTTGTTAACCATGGTACATTCTGACCATAACACAAAACAATAGACCTCAACCACCATGCTTGGGTGGCAAATGGGAGAGGGTGACCTGTTACAATTAAAACAATGATCTCTAATAAAACCGCTTTTATGGTCTAGTAGACGGAACAATACAAATACTGCTCAGGTGGACTGCTTGCCTTGTGTTCCTTATCAGCTTGCCACAGAGCAGTCCCTCATTATTTTAATGTTGTCAGGATCTTCAATTGTTCACTGTCACCCTATTGTTCTGGGTCTGGATCATCTGCAAACAACCACCTTCTTTTATTCCTCTTGAGTGACTGCAACTCTACTGCAAAACTTGCAGTCAGTTCTCTGTGTCCAGTTCTCTGTGTCATTGTAAACTTTCTTCCTATTACCAAATTGAGAGTCAAGCCTGCTGCACTGTGGCTCCGATTAGGTTGGTATAACAACTCTCCTGAGCTAGCTTGAGTAAGTCACTTTTTTGACACCTTCTTTATCCCTATACAGCCTTTAATTGGAAACACCCCTCAGGTCCCTTGGACTCTAGCCTTTTTAGCCCACTGCTCAAGTGGGCATGTAATGTGATGCGTGGTCCTCATATATGATAAGAATAGGCTATGATTTGATTTTGTACATTTATACTGCGCTCCTGATGGACTTAACCACATAAAGGCGCAGATGACAACAGACCACAATAATATAGGAGTAGCCAACAGATGTGAATGAACCCCTCAGTAAGCCGACTTAGTCCTATTTAAACAGGAAGGTTTTAAGCACCTTCCGGAACTGAAACCATGTCTGGTAGCCCCTAATCTCCAAAGGTAGTTCATTCTAGAGTCTAGGCCAGAAAACCCAAAATCTCCTCTCACCTCTGGAAACACGCACTGTGCTATGAACACTCACCAATAGCTGCTCCTGTGGGCGAAGCAACCTTGAAGGGTTATAACAACAGATTTTGGAGCTGAGGTACTCCGGGTCCAACCCATTTAAACACTTGAAAATTAGGCACCCCACTTTAAATTTGATCCGATCTTCCACTGCCAGCCAGTGCGTAGGGGGGAGACTTGGTCGCTTCTCCCAAGCCGGTCTACCTATCTGGCCACAGCATTTTGGGCCTTCTGCAGCCTGTACAGTTGTTTGGTCAGAATACCCATCAACAGACTGTTGCAGTAATCCAAATGGGTGTTGTCATAGTACCACTACAGCCGCATGATCCTCCACAGGGATGAATGGTAACATACCCTGGAGCATCTGCAGGGAATAGCAAACTGCCTGGACCTTAGGCCCCACCTGTGGTTCGCTCCCCTATTCTCCTGCCACACACAGCCCAAGTTCTTAATTGATGTGGCATATTGTAACTCCTTGCCGTGGATACATGGGGCGAAGGATTCCTTAGTGGTCGGGACACGCTGCCTAGGTCCAAACAAAATGAACTCCATTTTAGCTGCGTTGAACTGTAGCTGATTGTTTGCCATCCATTTGTTAATATCTCCTAAACATTGGTTAACTTTAGTAAAAGCATCCTCCATGTTATCGATTTTTATATAAATGTGTTTGTTATCGGCTTACAAGTGGTAACTTAGCCCATGACTCCTCACAATATTTAAGGCTGGTCGTATATACAAGTTAAATAACAATGGGGACAAAGAAGAACTCTGCAGCTCAATACAATAGGCTCAGACGTGTAGCCCCAAAATTTCACCTGCTGAAGTCTATTTGCCAGAAATGACTCAAACATTTGATGGCCTATTCAGAAACCTTGCTAGTCCCTCTTCGGCAATCTAGCATGACACCATGGTCGACTGTATCGAAGGCCGCGGATAGGTCCAACATCAAAAAGAGTGTTAGCACGCCCCCGTCTGCAATCTCCAATGGCCCGTCATACACAGACAGCAGTGCTGTCTCAATCCCATGCTTCGGACGGAATCCAGAATCCAGACGGAATACTATATTTCCCTAAAGTGAGAGCCGAGTCTGTGGCATGGGGGACATAGAGCTCAGATCATCTGAGTTCCTATGCCCATGCAGCAACTCTCCTCTTCAAAAATATGTTGCTGGTGCACGGACCATTTTACATGTGAGGATACTACACATCTCCCTTCTTTATATAGAAGAACTCTTTGGCATAATTCCCCTTATTCTACATAGTCACACAGATATCTTGGCCGTCTGCATTCTCTTCCCGTCCTGGATCTTATCCTGTTACTTCTCTCTTGATGATCATCTGATTCTGTTGCCAAGGAAGTAACTCTCTTAGAAATTCTGCTCGACACCTCACTCTCTCTTCGCACATTCTTATCATCTATGTCAACAGTTATACCAATGTGTAGTATCCTCACATGTAAAATGGTCCGTGCAGTTGCACGAGAGAATGCTCGTGCAGGAGGATGAAGGTGACGAGATGGAACGTGGGGAAAGACAGTTGGAGGAGAAGCGAAGCAGTGAAGACGCACATTTCATGTTCCCTGTTAATCGATAATATTTATGTAAAATAGCATTATGAAAGTTAAATAATAAATACATTAAGCCATATCCATTTGCCCCTCCATACTTCAATGGCGACGAGGATGGGATGAAGAAACAATAGTGGCCGTTGAGAAGGATCTCCGGCCGCACAGCAGGTTGGACCGCGGTTCTCATCCCAGCCGCGATCGCCTGCAGCACATACAGACCGACTGTAGCTGCGATCGTGCTGTCCCCGCCCACTCTTCGTGACATTAAATCAATCTCTGTACTTTGCCGCATTCACCGCCGAATCCTACGCATACTGCGTTACGTGCCCCAGAGGAGGCGGGCCCAGCTGACGATACCAGTTAATTTATTCACTGCTCTTTGCTGAATGCCAATCTATCTCCTGGCCTAATCTACGCACACTACGTCGTGTTTTCCCAGCGGAACCACATTCTGCTGCCAATACCAGACTCCATCGTCATTACGCACTACTCCACGTCGAGCAAACAGTAATCCTCATTACTCCTCACACTCCTCCTCTTCACAGTAGAAATTTAAAACAAAGTAAAATCAAACACTAAGTTTTCTACGCTACATCCTTCAGTAATCCTTATTACTCCTCATACTCCTCCTCTTCACAGTGAAAAGATAAAGGAATTGAAATCATACAAAGTACAGAATCTAGACTGACTCCCTAAGTCTATCTAATACAATCAATAATGGCCATGCAAGGAGTGCAACTACCACACATGTTTCTACCGGAAGTTGGCGAACCTACACTTCCGTGGAAACGATGGTTTAAAGCTTTTGAACTTTACGCACATGTGGTTTGTGGAGTGAACTACAGTATAGAAAGAAAGAAGTCTCTACTATTACATTGTTTAGGACCAGCGGGCCAAGAGAAATTTCAGGATTTGCCTGACCTCACAGAGGATGAAACAGGGGACATGAACATGTATGAAATTGCCATTGCCAAACTCAATAAACATTATGACAAGAAAATGAGCACTATCCTAGAAAGAAACAAATTTGGGAAGCGAGTTCAAGAGAAAGAAGAATCCGTAGAACAGTATGTTACTGCTCTGAGGAAAATGGCCCGGAATTGCAATTTCAACCAACAACTTGATGAAAGGATCAGAGACCAATTTATGCTCGAGTGCAGGAGCAGTAAAGTCAGGGAGAGACTTTGGTCTGAAGATGATCCCACACTCGATGTTGTACTTAGATTGGCCAAGGAAGTGGAGCATACGGAAACGTGTGTTTCCACTTTAGAGAATAGAATGAAGGACATATCAATCAACTCATCGATTAGTGTTGTACAATCAGATCAAGATGAAGAAATTGGAATAATTAGAGGCAACAAGAAAAAGAAAATGAAACCACAAAGAGATGGAGCAATACCCAACACCAGCAATTTACGGTGAAGACCGTTTGAGAGCAGAGATATGTACAACAATCAAACAAATACAAGAAGACCTGACAGAGTAGAATCCAGGAGAGGGAACAGACCAGACATGATAAGGATGTCTAGGTCAGGAGGAGAACGTCAAAACAGGAGCATGTTTCCCCAGGACAGTAGGGGAAGGACCAGACAAAGAGGATGTTACCGATGTGGCAGTCCAAGTCACTGGGCCGACAATAAAGAATGCCCTGCTCTAAAGACGATTTGCAGAAAGTGTGGGGGAAAAGGTCACATAGCAAAGTGCTGCAGGACCAACCCAAATGGTGAACAATCCTCTAACTGGATTGGAGATGATGACGATGAGGAGGAATGTGTAGTCATGGGTACCGATGAAGACACACACATAGAGAGTCCCAGAACTGAAATTGTTGTGAATGGATTTCCAGTCAATATGATGGTTGACTCTGGAGCGAAGTATACGCTGATACCAGAAGAGATGTGGAAGAAATGCGGTCCAGAGTATTTACATGAAGTTGATGTAAAACCCAAAGCCTACGGTGGAGTCAGGATAGAATTGATTGGGTGGTTTGTCGCCAATTTAGACTTCAAAGGGAGGCAAGCAAGTGGTCGAATTTATGTATCTAAAAGTGGAGAGTCTGCTCTACTCAGTTGGACACACCAGAAATTACTCAAGGTCCGTTTAGACCCCAATGCTGATGAAATGGTTTACCAAATCGATGGATCATACAATGGTAACATTCAGAAGATAAAGAATGAAATATTTAGAGATGATGTCATAGGATGCTTAAAAGGATTCTCACATCGCATTTTGCTAAAGAGAGATTCAAGACATGTAGCCCAGAAACTCAGAAATGTCCCGTTGGCCCTCA
The DNA here is from genome assembly GCF_040938575.1 of Ambystoma mexicanum. Classification (NCBI taxonomy): domain Eukaryota; kingdom Metazoa; phylum Chordata; class Amphibia; order Caudata; family Ambystomatidae; genus Ambystoma; species Ambystoma mexicanum. The sequence continues at coordinate 1,076,492,236 of NC_090926.1, read as the reverse complement.
AAAGGGAAGTCAAAGAGGAACTAACCAAATTGGAAATGCAAGGTATTATTGAGAAAATTGATGCAGCAGAATGGGTTTCGCCATTGGTCATTGTTAGGAAATCTACAGGAAAAATCAGAATATGTGCCGACATGAGAGAGTTAAATAAATGTGTAATTACCGACAGACACCCATTACCCAATATACAAGAACTAATATCCACTTTGGGTCCTGCAAAGGTCTTTTCTATGCTAGATCTCACAGCAGCATACCATCAAATTAAACTACATGAAGATTCTAAACCTTTGACGGCTTTTATCACGCCAGAGGGGCTTTATCAATTTCGCAGGATGCCATTTGGTTTAATTTCAGCAGCTTCAGTTTTTCAAAGAGTAATGCAGAATATACTTGGTGATATGGAAGGTGTACTTTTCTTTCAAGACGATGTATTGGTTTATGCAAATGATCAAGGCAAACATGATATGAGGCTGAACAAAGTTTTGCACAAACTACACCAGGCTGGAATGGTGTTGAGTGAAGCCAAATCGAAAATCAACAGAAAGGAGATTGAATATTTAGGACATGTAATATCTGGTGATGGTATTAAACCCAAGAAAGACTTGGCAGAATCTATCAGGTCCATGAATACTCCAGACAACAAGGATCAATTAAGAACATTTCTTGGAATGGCTGAATATTACGCCAAGTTTATAGAGAATTTCTCAGACCACACAGTTGAAATGAGGAGTCTAATGAAAATGAATAAGAAATTCCTGTGGAATAAGAAGAGCGAGAAAGAATTTCAGTTCATAAAAAAAGCTTTAGCCCAAGCTCTGGCACTGCAAAGCTATGTTAGAGGCAGGAAGACTGTAATAACCACTGATGCAAGTGATGTGGGTTTAGGCGCATCTCTGTCGCAATATTATAATGGACAAGTAATTGCTTTTGCATCAAGGTTACTTAAAGGACCAGAAAAGAACTACGCCACAATTGAGAAAGAAGCTTTAGCAATCAAGTGGGCCATTGAGAAATTCCGATCTTTTGTATGGGGAGTACAATTCATCATACACACAGATCATAAACCTTTAGTGGAAATATTCAGTACTAAAGGCCTCGACAGAGTATCCAGCAGGATTAGGAGAAGGGTTACAAGACTTCAAGAATTCAATTTCAAAGTTATATACATTCCAGGTTCAAAGAACATTACAGCGGATTGTTTGTCCCGTTTGACCAATCTTAATGATGTAGAAGAGGATCTTGGAGATCAAGAAGCTGTGTGTGAAATATCTAGTCAAGCTATATCCAAGGAAGATTGGAGCGATAGCATGGTGAAGGATGACACTTTATTAGAAGTTATGAAGATGGTCAAAGAGGGGAGATGGAGGAAGAATGAGGTACTTTCTCCAGAAGTTAAAGTTTTTTGGGACGTGCGAGAAGAATTATATCTTCAAAGTGATTATCTCATGAAAGGAGACAAAATAACACCCCCTATCGACCTAAGAGAAAAGATTATAACAATGGCTCATGAAGGACATCAGGGCATTGTGAAGACTAAAAGGAGAATCAGAAGCACATATTGGTGGCCCGGCTGTGATAGGCTGATCGAAGACCAAGTTAGAAAATGTATCCTTTGCTCAAAGAGTGATAAAGTGTGCAGGGGTGCGGACTATCCAATGGTACTGAGAGAAGTCCCCGAGAGTCCGTGGAATGAATTAGCTATGGATGTGATTGGCCCCGTTTGGAGTGATGGGTGTGCTACTTATTGTTTAGTGATAATTGACATGTTAACCAGGTGGGCTGAAATTAAATTTCTACCTCAAGTTACCACACGCAATGTTATAAATTTCATGGAAGAAGTGTGTGAAAGAGAGGGTTATCCCAAAATAGTTTTCACTGATAATGGCTCACAGTTTAAATCTGAGGAAATGAAGACATATTTAAAAGGCAAAGCCATCAACCATAAATTGTGCGCCATTTACCATCCACAAACAAATGGTATTGTGGAGAGGTTCAACAGAGTGATAAAAGATGCCATTAAATTGGCATGGGCCAATGGAAAGGAATGGAAGGTAGCAGTCAAAGAGATCCTGTTAGCCCACAGATTCACTCCTCACAGTTCAACTGGAGTCACACCATTTGAACTCAATAGAGGCAGAAAAGCCAATACAAACATGTTTCCGGGTTGGATGAATGAACTTGTGAGAAGTAAGGATAAAATAGAAGAAGCAAAGGAGAATATTAGACACAGGCAAATCGACAACAAAAAAATACATGATAAAAAACGCTTTAGGAAATTACCTGAATTTCAAGTAGGTGGTTGGGTGAGGATAAAACTACCTGTGAATTTGAGAGGAGATGGTTGCAAATGGTCCAAGCCCGTGAGAGTGGTAGAGATATATTCCCATGCCATTAGGACCCAAGATGGCAGAGTATGGAACCAATGAAAGGGTAATGGATATAAGTGATCGATGTTGAGGGAGTAAGTCTGCTGGTTTGGGTGAAGTGGATAGTGAGAGAGGAAGAGCTGGTATAACTGTTGACATAGATGATAAGAATGTGCGAAGAGAGAGTGAGGTGTCGAGCAGAATTTCTAAGAGAGTTGCTTCCTTGGCAACAGAATCAGATGATCATCAAGAGAGAAGTAACAGGATAAGATCCAGGACGGGAAGAGAATGCAGACCGCCAAGATATCTGTGTGACTATGTAGAATAAGGGGAATTATGCCAAAGAGTTCTTCTATATAAAGAAGGGAGATGTGTAGTATCCTCACATGTAAAATGGTCCGTGCAGTTGCACGAGCGAATGCTCGTGCAGGAGGATGAAGTTGACGAGATGGAACGTGGGGAAAGACAGTTGGAGGAGAAGCGAAGCAGTGAAGACGCACATTTCATGTTCCCTGTTAATCGATAATATTTATGTAAAATAGCATTATGAAAGTTAAATAATAAATACATTAAGCCATATCCATTTGCCCCTCCATACTTCAATTTCCCTAAAGTGAGTGCCGAGTCTGTGGCATGGGGGACATAGAGCTCAGATCATCTGAGTTCCTATGCCCATGCAGCAACTCTCCTCTTCAAAAATATGTTGCTGGTATTGGATGACCTGGGTGCCCTTTACTGGTGCTCTACTGGACGCCTAGTCCTGTGATGGATTCCCATGTGTTAGCTGCAGGGTTAGCTGTGGGGGCCTCTGTGTGTCCACGCCATCAATGAGTGTGCAACTATATTGAAATATGTTCTGCTCTTCCACTCATTTAGCCTGAAAGATATAATTTTACACGTTCTTAACTTCACTTTGTACATAAATGATCTGTCCACCATATAACATGTCTGTGTATCCTCACAACATCAGTTTATGCCATGGGTCTGTAACGTGTGCTTCACAATGTACTATACAGATTTCCCACTGTGGTACTATGTTGTGCTTTAATGTCTGAGATGTGAATGGGTTGTTAATTTATGGGTTCCAGGTACAAACAGCAGCTCTCACAATCTGTGGAGCGGGAGCGCCTTCTAGAACGTGCAAAAGTGCAAGCGGAACTGGACTGGCAAAAACGGTGTGAAAATGCTGAGAGGATTCAATATCAGAAGTCTGAAGAAGTTATTGAGTGCCTGACTAGAGCTCGAGACCAGGTACCCTAAGATGCAGTGCCTCCGTGGGGCTGGAATACAGCAATAAGCAAGTCACTGTTTAGAAATTGTGCCCACACATGGGCTAGAAGTCTGCCCATGACTAGGGAATTATTTAATCAAAGCGGACAATTGTAAATAAATGTTATGTATGTGTGTGTGTATACATATAAATATTTATATGCGTTTAGGACAAACCTGGCTGGGATCTCATTCCCTGTTTGTATTCTGACTAGTTGGCACAACATGGCTGATTTCCAGAAAACCAATTACTAGTGTATACTATGCCTAGTTATCAAAATCTGCTATGCCATTTGGCATAGAATTGTCTGTTTCTGTTGAACCCAATTTCCAGTATACTCACTTGCCATGCTTGCTAGTTTACATTATGCCTAATATGCATAGAACCGCTAGTTTCCATTATGCCCCACATAATTTACAGTAGGTCAACAACGTGCTGTTAATGCAAGCGATACAGCTTGTTTCCCCCTCGGCCAGAGAGGCCATGAATTCTATTCAAGGATCTTCTCTGTACCCAAGAAGAACCAGGCAAGCCTGAGGGCTATTCTCTTTTATTTTTTCCTTCCCAACGAGAAGTTCAAGATGATCCCTCCTGCCCAAACCCTACTATCTGTCCATATGTACAATTGGTTTTGCACTGTGGACCTCAAAGATGTCCTGATCTGGGAACCTCAGCAAACATCTCTCAGGTTCCCCATCAGGAGACACTATTATCAATACCAGGTTCTGCCCTTTGGACTTAACGCTGCTCCAATGGTGTTGACCAAGCTTGTAAATGCTGTGGCCAGTGCCTTTCGTCTCAAAGGGGCCCATGTATATTGTTAACTGGATGATTGCTGGTGAGAGCAAGCTCTCCTCAGGAGTTGTTTGTGGCTAACTGCATGCTGGTGGATACTGGGACGGTTCAGAGGATCTTGTCACTTCTCCCGAGAGGGGACCCCTTTCCTGTGAGGCTAGGGAGCTGAGCCCACTACGACACATTCCCCCTAGAGGTGGTAGAAAGCTGGGCCTCACAGGAAGAGACGCCCCTCTTGGGAAAGAGACTTGTGTGCATCCAGGAACTCCCTATAACCTTTTCCAAGGAGATATCCAGAACATCAAAGAACCAAAACCTTCTCTCTAAACCAGTCACTATTTTATCAATAACTAACCTTCGGTAACCACTCATGATGTGAAGAAGATTAAGTGAACCATGAAGAGTAATCAGTGGTTGGCAGCCGACCACAATGACATGGAGATAGAATGGAGCAAGGCAAATATTCCCTGGAAAGAAACAAAGGACTGGGTGCCTGTGCTGGGGAGGGCCCAACGGTTCCTCATAAAAGCCAAGAAAGGGCCAATGAACTAGTCTTCGGAGCCCAGGAAGCAGTAGAAGGACGCAGATCGGTCTGTTGTCTGACAGATGCTCGGGACCTAGAGAAGAAACTAGCACCAAGGAGACTGGGGCTCGACTTGGGTGCCAGATAAATACTTGAAGGTGGTGGCATGACCCAGATAGGGTGGACCGTGTTGTCCTCTAACAACGCTGAGACCGTACTAGAACTGGCTCCGCTGAGCCTCAAGCTGAAGGAGGAAGGAACGGAAGCCTACGCAGGTTGCATCAGTCAGACAAACCTTACCCCGCGAGAACCAGTGACGCCAGCCCGGTGCAAGAGAGGAAACAGCAGCAGTGGGAGCCCCGGGCAGGGAAAGAAGCGAGAAGCTAATGAAGAGTACCAAGGGAACAATCATACTCATCCCAGTATAAGTGAAGGTTGGTAAACTAGTGAAGATTACCAACAAACACCTCACATTTGTCCGAGTATAAGGCAAGATTTGAAAGAGAGGGTAACATGGCAAGTTATATTTGGTTAAAGCTAAAAGAAAGTTGGAGATAGAGAAAGAAAGGAGTGTAAAGTGGCCAATTGTCCCAGTATAACAGAAGGACCATTCGTGAAACTAAACAGACAGGCCAGGGGAGGACCCCGGGCATTTCAGAAGTTGGGAAACAACACAGAGACATTGCTAGACTTGGAGGAAAGGAAAGCCCAGAGTCTTGTGTCATCGAAAGAAGGAACTGTACCAATAGTAGAAAAGGGAATCCCTGGAGGGATAAGAGCCCCATTGAAGAACTAAAGGAACTTATTCTGAATATTGCCAGAAGCCATCCCAAGTGAAACTTGTTGAGGCTATAGAAGACTGTCCAAGTAGCCATTCTCCTGGACCCCTTTTTTCTTTTGAGTCTTTTTGAATAGCAGTAGGGACAGAATACGGTAGTTTGGGACAGAGGACAGACTATTACTTTGTACAATCTCACTGACAATGAGCACCTTAGTTAGCTTTGTGTTCGGTAGTGCAAACTCCATACTATTAGGGCTAGATAGGCTTTCTTATTTAAATAAATCTACTTGTGAACATTCCACCAGTTACTCTGTCTCCTTCTAACTTACCACAATACCTTATTCAACCTTAGGTTCTTTATCAACTTCAAGAAATCTACTCTGCTGTCAACTCGGAACCTTACCTTCTTGGAGTTTGTATGGGATCTATGTGCTGCCAGAATCTTCATGTCACCCCTCTGCATGTCGGACCGAAGGCTTGATGGTTCCAGAGACTCCCAGGGCATATGGCGGTGTGCATGTTGTGAGTCCTTTTTGCTCGATTTAGGTTAAGACCACGCCAACTTCATCTGACCAATTTCTAGAAACAAGCTATTGGAGACAATTTAATCTTATTCAGATAACCCAGACTGTGACACAAGAAGTTGCATAATGGGCCAGCCCTCCGAATCAAGAAATCACCACAGCCTCCTCCTTGTGGGCTAAGATGCCACTCTGAGAGGACTGAAGATCCCCAAGCAGTGGTCTGTATAGAAGAAGCCACTGCACATCAACGTTCAGGAATTACATGCAATTGTTCAACGCCATTCTTGCATTCCTACCGAGTCTTCAAGATAAATTGGTACATTTACAAATGGGTGGCTCAACTGCAATGTTTCATACGAACAAGCGGGGAGGCACCAGATCTACTTCCCTTCATGAGCTGGATATTGCAATCTCGGATTGGGCCTTCAGTCATATAATCACTCTGAAAGCAGTACATCTGTTAGGAGTCATGAACACTGAAACCGATCTTAGCAGATTGATTTCTCATTTGTGACTGAAATTATTTCAACATCGGTCCTCCTCGCCATTGTTCAACCCTGGGTGCAACCAATATATTTACGACGGCTCAAGAGCATGAATGTTTGACTCCCATTGTGGGATTGGAGCAAATTCATTGGGGGACTTCCTTATTATTTAATGGGACTTTGCTTTCCTCTATGCGTTCCCTCTGGCTCCTCTATTTCCCAAGTCGGCGAGATCTGGGTGCCATCTCCCTATTGGACTCTCACAACCTTCTACAGCAGCAACAGGGCAGTGTTCTACACCCTTGCCCTTGTTTGCTGGACTTAGCAGCTTCGTTCCTGAGGACCTGACCTGTGGCATCTAAGATTGACATCAGAGATTATGCTGATCATACAGGTGACCAGAGAGCAGTCTAACCATTTGCAATGCAAAATCAAACAGATTGCATTCTGCCACTGGTCTCTTAACCACTGCTTTGCAACCTGAATGATGTACTATTCTGCATATCTCATCTGCCGACATCGGACATCCTGATGGACTCGTGTTGCAACTATTTGACTGCGATCAGAGGATACTGCAGTGTACGATAGTCTTCCTTCTTGTCAAACTTGGTTGTTTGAAGACACTTTGAGGTCTTCTTAAGTCTTTGCCCTCCTGTTAAGGAGCCACATCCAGTGTGGGAACTGAATGTTGTTTTGTCCACCTTGGTACATAAGCCATTTGAGCACCTATTCTATGGGTTTGAAATTTCTTTCCTGTAATTTTTCTCTTCTGATGGCTCTCAGATCAGCGAGAAAGGAAAGTGAGATGTAGGCTTTTTCGGCCCCCTAGCCTTGCACCTGTTTTCAAAAGGACAAAGTTGTGCTTAGAACCCACCTGGTGTTTTTACCCTTGGTGATCTCCTCGTATCATGTTAATGCCAACTTCTTTTCACACCAACAATCCCCACCAGACACGGTACAGCACTGATTGAATGTTACGAGGGCCCTGTATTTGCATAGATGTAAGGAGGTCCAGAAGTTCAATGCCCTCTTTGTTGCATTTGGAGGATACAATTCAGGTAGCTAAACACCCAGCTAGCTAGGCTGCAAGTTCACGCAATTAATCATTGTTATGAACTTCAGAAGTTTCTGCCTCCGAAGGTTCGGAGCCAAGGCTGTCTGTCAAATTCCAGCGGAATATCCCATGAGATGTCATCAATAAGACTGTAGCATTATCCACACCAGCAGTCTTCTGCAAACAGTATTGTTTCAACACCAGCTCTAGGCCTGTTTGTGTTATTTAAGATGGTGTGAAGCAGTTAAGCTTTCCCACATATGTTCATGCCTAATTTGTGTAAAGGATGATTACTAATCTTATGAAGCTTCAGAATTGCACATTCTGCAAAGAGATGTGCTTTCCCTTTTGCGTATGTCTTCTGCAAAAAATGCTTTCACTTAGCTCTTAGTGATGCCCATCATATTTTTGTACAAAAGTCTGTCTTGACTCCTGTCACGTGTGGCATTCTAATATTTTACGTTTATACATGAAACATCCAATCACGCTACAGGTGGAAATAGATTTCCTTGTGTGCACAAGAGGATGCTCCACTTGTTGTCATGAACTACAGAACACGTCCCTTTTGGACTTCCTGGTCCTTGTCACAACGGGGCGTGCACTCCATAATACTCCCAACATGGTCGTCCAGCGTGAAACCCCTTTCTCGCTCCACGCGCTGGACGTAACGTATTCTATTAATAGACCACGCCTTCCGTGGCTCAGCGCGTCTCAATACTATTGCAAAGTAGCGATCCGACGTGTGTCCCGTAGCTCGCGGTATTGTTTCATTCTACCTGTCCATCTACCCGTTCATTGCCCTTTCCTTTCCTCCTATTTCCTGGACTCGTGTGCTAGTTGCACCTTTCCTAGTTCCTCGGATTCCTGGATCCGCGTCCCGGAAACTGAACGCACTCTGGAGTCGGAAGAGACTCGGGCAGCCTTGTTCAAAACCAGGTCCGTCCGCAAGAAGGCAGCGACAAAGGACTCCAGCAAAGAACGGACCCAGGTGAGAAGGGGGGAACTCCTTGACACTTGTATCCAAATTCACTTATTTTATGCACCTGGTCCTAGAGATAATACAATATTGAAAAGTAACATTTGTCATGGGGGTCTGGTAGGTTATGTAAGGAACTCATGGGGACAACAGTAAAGACAGACACAAGTGATCGCAGTTCAAGGGTGTTTATTAAACTATATAAATGGGTGAGAAAAACGCCTAATCTAAACCTAAATCTAAGATGGGAGCAAGCTACGACCATCAAACAATAATAAGGCAGTCCTAGTGGCGTCTTGTCAAAGAAAAATAGCCTATACTAAAAATAAACTATTGCCAATCCTTATTGCTATGTTTACAAAAGAGTGTGGGATAATGTTCTCAAGAAAAGAAAGAAGTGTTCTCAAAATGATAGGTCAGGATGGTATGACTGGGTCTCCCTTCCCCATGTTTAAAGCGCGGGACAAGTGCAGAACTCCTGAGCAGAGCACATTCCTTCAGGGGAACCTTCAGGGGCTGAATCTCCTTTCTGCAAAAGTCTCTTTGCTTTAGAAGGCCTGCTGATTCAAAAACAACAAACAAACAAAAGTTCTCCCGGTGGTCTTGCACCTTAGGAATTGCTCTCCGCCCCTAGGATCTCCCTCTGCCGGGCTTGGATCCTCATTGCAACTTGGGTCTCCCTCCGTTGGGTTCACTACAGGCTTGCAAATGCAGCTCGCAATTTTCAAGAGTCTTAATATCCTTTTGAACAACTTCTCACTGTGGACAACCCTCTGCCGGGTTCACTCTGGTCGACATAATGGTCACTCTGCTTTTTCTCAATGCAGGATTTCCTTTTAGTAGCTTTCCCCTTGGCATCCCTCCGTCGGGTTCACATAGCCATATTTAGCACAGTTCCTGATTTTCTCATGTTATCAGAAAGCGTGCTTTCTCCTCTCCTAGCTTTCTTTTGGAATCCTTCTGTAGGGTTCACACTTGCAGTATTCCACAGTTCAGAATCTTATTGGAAAGTGGGGTTCCCTTCCCCTAGCTTTCTCCGGGCCACAGGCCAAAGACTTTTGATTGTACAAGGGGTTTGAGTAGGGCCTTCTGGTCTTTGCAGTTTCAACACGAAATCAAAGGGGCCAGCGAGAGTCCTTCAACTGAGCACTCCTACGGCGCCTGACCACTCTGCAGCTGGCCCTTGTCTGGGCTTGCTCAAAAGTTCAAACACACAGACACACAAGTTCTTTCTTCTCAAGTTCCTTGCGTTCATAACGTTGCTACTTGCAACCTTTTGCTCAACACAGTTCGGTTTGCAATCAGCTTCCTCCGACTGGCCGGCTGTGCTGAACCCGTTGGCTTCTCTTGTCTCTGGAGTCAAGGACGGTGCCATAGTAGCCAGCTTGCCTCCCTGCCTGCACTATCAATGTGGGAGGCCCCCGTGCGCTGTTGACATCTGCTGCTCCGCTCACCAGCTGTAACACCCGGTGTTATGATTTCCCTTTTTTGAGGCTTTGCGGGTCTGAGTTGAAAAGGGTAAGGGCAGTTCCCACTTTATCGTCCCTCCAGGTCTCGCCGCCTTTTGTCTCTGTTTGAACTGCCGGTTTGGTGTAGCTGTTTCCTCCTGCATTCGGCCTTGCTCGATGTGTCCTTTCGTGCGCCGCCTTTTATCCCTGTGAGAAGGTAAAGGGCTGTCAGGTGTGCATGGTTATTGTCAATTGCCTGGCTCTGCCTGACCTGTGTGTTAGGACATGACAGGTAAACTGCTCTGGTGTTGGTCTGTTGTCTATTACGGTGTAAGAAAGAGTTCCTTTTGGAACGGGGTGGGGGTAGAGCTTCTGAGTATCCTACAGGGTAGGAAGGGGGTACCGCGTCTCGACCGTCGGTGTCCCACTTCCACTCCCCGAAGACCCCTCATCTAGGTGATCCTCCCCCACTGGTCCACCTCCAGAAGCTGGGTCCAATAGCGGTGGCCGTATCCTGGCCACCTGGATGACCGATCCCCAGGGACCAGTAAGTGAGACACCTTCGGGTTTCTCGCAGAGGTTATTAGGGGAGCCAAGAAGTCTTCCTCTACGTAGATATGTTATTAGTGGAAGATGTTAGAGGTTCTCAGCACAGTGCCTAGGACGATCTCTGTCCCAGATTGTAGGACTAGGAACATAGGCCAATAGTAATGTCTCGGGTGACATTTGGACTCTTTAGTGGATCCAAAATGCATCAGTTTCTAGATAGAAAATCACGTATGTTGGCTCAAGCATGTAGTTAATTTCTTTAGCGCGTGGCTCTCACTGAGCTGCAATTAAACGTCTCATTATTGTGTTCAAGAACTTTGTTTTTGCTGGTTATTGAATCCATACATGGGGGGCCGGGGGTGGAGGAGGCAAATGAATAGCAGACAGGCACATTGAATGCTGGCAAAGTGATGACATGGAAGGACAAATATCAGATCTGCTCCAAAGTTTATCACAATTTCCCCTAAATCCATTTGCGGATTCTTCAGTCTTATAGTGTAATCTCAATTAAAATACTTTTGAAAGAAAATTTCACAATTTGGGAGAGCCCTTGACATTAAATCAGAGGCCTTGCATGTTTCACTCCACAGATTTCTATACGGCTCATGGATACAACCAAGGCAGAACCAATTTCCCAAAGTATCATCCATAGAACCTCACCTCCCTCCTTACTGTACCTATGGGATGGAAACTTCCTATCTGGACTCTGGTTCTATTATCCGAAAGATGACAAAGCAGTAGAAGGCAGTCCTGGGCTAGCCAAGCAGTAGCTTTGACGTCAGCTTTCCATTGTGATCACAACACAGCATTAAAGCGATATATAGGCCAAATAATCTTTAACAGAAAAACTAGGTCTTTTCATGATTACCTTTTCCCATCGCTACGAACTGTGGAAATGCTTCAGGTGTGGATTTATGGTCCCGATTTATTATTTAAATCTGAAGGTTAAAATAATTGAATCTTCATGGGCAGCACTGAATATATTAGAGCAGCCGAGACATTGGTGTACTTCATCACGTTATGACACACATTTCTTTCTTTTAGGCTTGTGCAGAGCTTCAGGAGAAGGAACGAATACTGCAGGAAAAGGAGGCCATACAGTCTGCATTAACCATAGAGCGAGATCGAGCTGTACATGCCCTCCAGTTGCATGGGGTGCTCCCGGAGCGTGAAAGCCAGGTGAGGACCCTGGTGTATCAATGGAATTAATTGAGGGTTAGCATAGGAGGAATAACATGTTAGTAAATGTGCTATGTCAGAGAGCCCGGATGGGTGGTCTTCTGATATACCTATAATGATCTGTGAAATAACGAGGTGAGGTGTTCCTAGTAAAATAAGATCAGTAGTCGGCAGGGAAGCAGGTGAGGGACATTAACATGTGTGATAAATGCTAAGAGACTGATAGCGGCATCCTAGAGTTCTCTGTGGAGCGCCTGAGATTAAGCCAGTGGTCTGCAGAAATGGACAACTGTTTGGCCTTGGAGAAAAGAGTGGACAGGGCTAGTGGGCTGTCCCAGGAAATTCACAAAGCTATTGGGGGAAGTGGGGTGGAGATGGCTGAGGGGCTTGACAGTATGTACCGCCACAACCATGAACCTTCTTGCTGCCAGTGTAACTTGCTAGCATCCTAGGTTAGTTGGGCTCCCACATTAAAGCCAATAAATGGAATCTACTGTATTATGATCAAGTTCTACCTATGCTTGTGTTTGTCTGTTCCTTTAGGTAATAATAAACAGATTGATTTAAAAAAAAAAAAAAGGTGATGAAAATAGTAAGACAATTAAACTGGATCAAGGCATCCGGGTTTGTCAAGCAGATTTTTCATGGTGTAAGTGCATTGCTGTAAGGAAGCAAATTGCCAGTGTCTACTTAAGCTGCTTATTTACATTTCTGAAAGGGCAGCTGACCTTCTAATGCTCCCCATACCTTTGCACTTGCCTATCTAGCCTTGTGATACAAGATCCTGTTGTCAGGAAACCAAAGCAATGAGCAACCTGGGACACTGAATTAAGAAAGCCAGTGGCATTATTTTGAATTTCGGGTCGTAGATGTGCTGCCTCATCTTTTCACAATTTACAAAAATGACAGGTGGGCAAAAGAGAAACAGAAGGGCTTTCTTACATTTTATCCCAATCTTTTTTTCTTTTTGGCAAGAGCATGGCTCCTCAGCCCATTTCACAAAATCCTTAATTGTTCACACTGTTACCCAAGGATTATTTGTTTTGTTTGTTAGGTATATGTTTAGATTCATTTATATCTCATAAAAGCACAACCATATTTGCATATGGGCTTGTAATCCAAGAACAAGGAAGTGGAACTGAATTTAATGTAAGGGGAGGCAACTAAATGTTTGAGAACAGCCATATGTTTAATGCTTCACAAAATCCATAAGCATGTGGAATTGGGCAATGGCTTTTGGAGAGGCTATTCTAAAGCTTGGCTGCATGAACCAAAAAACTACAATCTCTCTTATTGTGATTTGAATAATGAAAGATTTCAAGAATTAGATGCGCTGAACAGAAGTCATTCTCAGCTGACTTCGATCTTCAGATACCTTGTGCCTCGGTTGTGAAGGCACTTAAAATCTAAACACAAAACCTTAAACATCAATGTCAAGGAAGGTATGTACAAGATGGGATACATTATTGCACTTCAGGAGACTAACCGCAAGATGGGCAACATCATTGCTCACTACCTGTGAGTGCATCAGCTGTCAAGCAGGCACAATTGTGTAACAGGAGTTTGCCTAGTCCAGTTTTGTAATGTCTTTTGCATAGGCTACATCCTTTCTCTCCTTATATTTGATATATGATGCAGCTTCTTTCAGCTGCCACATTTTGACAAAAGAAGCTCTGAGCAACAGGCCCAATCTATACATTGTGGCTAACATCTGCCTACTGTGTGACTCTCTGATTTCTTTTTCCTAGCATAGACAGAGTTAATTCCACACCGGTAGGGGGGCAGGAAACACAGCAAAGTTCTCCAGCCATTATCCAGCTATGTTTCAATTGCATAATTTTCAAGAAAGCCCATCAAAGTGCAGGACCGATGATGGAGCTAGCAACTATGGGGACCCACAGTGTACAAGCAGTGAGTAATCTACTGTGGTTTGACAGGAGGGAAGCCGATGTGGCCTTTTTTCGGGCTGCCCGTGGGCCTGCAGAGAGATCGACTGTGAGTGTTGAGGGCTGTTACAGCTGACTGATAGATGTATATGAGAAGATCAGTGAAAGGATATGAAATTCGAGACAATGGTCTAGAGAGTTGCGCCTGGAGGAGAGGATGGACTCAAAGCAGCTGGGAAGGACCATTCAAATTTAACAATCCCCAAGCTTTGCATCCGGAGGGCCTGAGCTGAATAGAGTGATATCTGGTGCCCGGGAGGTAGGTCGTTCCTGCTAAATAATCAGCAGCCTCCACTTGTTGCCAGGGGTTGATTTTGGAAGGAGGAAGATTGAGGTGGTGCGGAGCAGAGAGGACGTGCAAGCAAGGAGATGTGAATAATGCAGACACGAGGGAGGTGAAGGTTCAAGTTCAGTACTGGAGAGGGGAGAAAGGAATGAGAAAGTGAATGGTGGTGGGGCAGAATTAGAAATGGAACGGAAAGACTTGGTGATGGAGGAAAAAAGAAGAGTAGTGAAAGGAGGAGGAACGTTAGGAAGAGAGTGGAAAGACCATGAGAGGAGGAAAGAGAGCAAGGAATGCAGTAGAAAAACCTGAATAGAGGAAATCGGAAAGACTGACTGAGGAGGAAAAAAGGAGGGTGAGAAAACTATCAAACAAGGGGAGAGTAATAAGTGGAACCACATTGGGAGAGAAGTAGATCTTTCTGCTTGTACATAGCCTCCGTTTTGTATTACTCTCATGTATTTTATTAGCTTGATGTGTAACTAAGCTCCAAGTTATCTTATGCTATGCGCCCTGATACCCGTGGGTCTGGTGCGCAATATAAATAATAAACAAACAAACAAGTAGTGGAGGGTGAGAAAGGATAATTCAGCACAGTGAGGTCTTGGGGGCCAAGATACTGGAGACCTTGAGTGAGGACGGGACAGAGCACGAAGAGTGAAAATAAAAAAAACAAGAGGGGATGGTTAAGAAGGCTGATTGTTGAGCATCAGTGAGGACAAAACTAGAAAGCACCAAAGAGAGCAGACCGAACAAAAGCCTCAGGAGGGAAACCAACGTTATGAGCAGAGAAGTTCCTGACCACCAAGTGCTGGAATTGACTGTGGCAGAGCCAACAGCCAATAACCTGATCTAATCCAAGAAGCTCCCTAGGCCCAATTATATCTTGTAAAAAGCCTGACAAAGGTGTGGCATCCTATGAAGCATAGCCCCACCAGCCGAGCAGGTGGAAAGGATCACCTAGAAACTTGACATCCTGACCAGGTCACTGGCTGAGAAAGGTTACCACCAAGCCAAGAAAAGAAGTGCAGGGGGCTCTTAAAACTACAGGGAGTGTGAGTGACTTTTGTTTGGCCACCAGGAGGCTGAGGACAAGGGCGCTGTGGGACAGACTGGCAGACTACAGACTTTGGGCAAGCTGGATTTTTGTTAATTTTGATTTCTTTGAAACCTCACACTCGTTTATTTACCCAGTCCAACCCAAGCCCTTTGATACCCTATTTTGCAAGTCTTGAATTGTCTTGTCTGCTGATCTTCTGAGCCAGACATGCATGTAAGGATTCATGCTTTGCAGATTGTGACTCATTAATTTGCAAAGCCCAAGTTCATATCTTGGCTAAATAAACATTGTCAGGTTGGGCAAACTATATACAAGCATGATTATCTCTCTACTAGGATACATGTTCTTTATTCTAAATATAGCTTCAATGATATAGTATTCAGCTGGCTTCATTTCCACAATCACGGTACAGAGATATAGTGCCTAGCTTGTTTCTTTGCCTCACTTAGTGCCAGGGTTGTGGGATTTACCCATATCCTGTAAGAATGAATTCACTAAATCCATTCTTGCCAAAAATGGCTAACCAAAAGGACAGCGAAACAAAACGTCTGCATATGGAACACGCATTGAAAACATGAACCACTTCCATAATTGGTGTACACCGCGAAGAGGCAGGAACAGCACTATGCTGCTGATGATGATGAACAGGTAAGGAGAGCATGGGGTTGTGGAGTGCATGAGGTGGGCATGGGGGCTCAGAGAGGAATGCATCTGTGGGGGCGGGGTGGGTGAAGGTAATGTCTCGTGGAGAAGAGGCACTGTGGATCTCTTCATTGAGAGTTGCATAGGGAGGGGCGAGCAGGTATGGGGGCTCTGATTTTCCCCCATCCCTTATTAAAGCGGAAAGGACCAGAGGAAGGAGCTGAATCGGTTAAACCAATTTGGTATTAAAGGGGACCGGGATTGAGCCAGAATCTGTGAATCCGTCAGTGCGTGTTGCGTTAGATTGAACTAGAGACGCTTTGGCACAAAGACACAGATCCAAATAGTGGTCTCCTCACTGTAAAGTGATATAGCACCCAGCTCGCTGATCACCCAAGTCTTTCATGTGTCTGAAGCCTCCCAGGCTTTACAGTTCTTAAAGGGCCAACCGCTTAGTCTTGCCAACTTGCCCAGGGCTCTCGCCTCCTTCAGCACGGCTAATTCTTGTAGTTGAACACAGCCCTTGCTCTGGCTCAGCTGGCCTGGTGTCTTGCTGCCTTATGTGCTGTCCCAGTGGCTTCTTCTGGGTGACTGTTTACCCCTTGTCCTAACTTTCCTTGGCCTTGAACAGGCTGTTCTGTTCTTGGGCCAATCTAATGATACAGCCTAGTATTACTGCTGCTCTTCTTTCTTGTGCTTGGAGACCCTTGATAAGCTCCATGTCTCGATTCTCATTTGCCAAAGCTGATGGAGTTCTTCCGAGGTATCTTAAGCCTTGATGACCATCTTTGATCCAGGTGGACTTCTGCCTCCCTTCCACAGGTCCACTCTTGTAGCTTATGGTTCCCCGGTGGTTTCCCTGCCTCGCGCTAGGCTAGTGTCTTCTCTGCTACTACTTCCCTTGTTTCTTTAGTGCAATATTTCTTGGTTCTGGATCTGGGTCTCTGGGCCTGCTTTGACTTTCTCTGTGAAAGCTCCCTCCTGGCATACGGGACCATGCTGCTGCATCATGATCTCAATAGGGTGTTTTAGCATTCCTTCTTGATCCAGAGTAAGTATTTTCAGTGAGCGTCCCAACTGGAAGATGGAACCCAGCAGCCAATTTTTCTTCAGGGCATGATCTTTCTGCCTTTCTATGCAGCCTGATGATTAACAGCCATAGGTGTTGCAGATGTTTTGTCTCTCCTCCCTGGACTTCAGAAATAGATTTGGTATTTTGACCTTTACACACAGGATCAAGGTGTTTCACCTTGATCTTTATCTTCGGATGTCTGGTCACTAATATCTCGTCAGAAAACACATGACACACAGACGCAAGTCCGATACACTGCCATCTATGCATATAAACTGCTTGCTCCTAATGATTGATGAATTATCCCTGAATAGTAATTGGCCATATCCCCTGACGATATTCCTAACTTGCTGTCCCCGGACATCTTGCTTCTTGGAGCCAACATTTGCCCTCCTCCCCCACTTATTTTCTTGCGTTTGACCCTCTTTCCTTCACCCCCTCTCTGCGCCTGTGGCGCTTCACCTTAACTTCTGTCCATAACCATTGTGTGTACTCGCTCCTGCTCTTGTTCTTCTCCAGCATGCCAATCCATGATCCCCAAGACATGGGGTCTGGCATGGATTCACATGCTCATGAATATTCCCCGTTGTCAGGCCGGGAATCCTCGGTAAAGAAAAAATCAGTATCAGTTTCGTTTCTGATCTGTCCTTCTTAGTAGTAACCAATCACTGATCTCTGGGTCATACTGCCCCCAGCGAATGACTGCCGTCTCCCTAAGCCCCTCCCCTGGCAGCCATCTTCAGATTTTTAGCACACTCAAGTGTTGGGAGTCCTCGTGTTTAGCTCTCGAGCTTTTTGCTGCATTTTTGTGCTTTTTCAAAGAGATTATCTAATTTTTCGGTCAAATAGAGCCTCAAGCTCCACCATGTCTACATCCAATCAACAGGGACCCGTTTCAGATTTTTCTACGCCCTTCAAGAGTGAAGTTTTCGTCGAGTTACGCTTCTTGGAGGAGTCCAGAAGTTTCTGTGGCCTACCCTGGACTTGGCCCAGGAGAAAGGAAGCTCGACGCCCGGAAAGCTGTTCAGGATTTGCCCTCGATGCCAGCTGCAGAATGTGTTCAAAGAGGATGAACATTCAAAGTGCCTCTACTGCCTTCATGAGAACAAAACGCACGTGGAGAAGGACTGTGCCTTTTGCGGGAACATGTCGGAACGGACCATCAAGGATCGACATCTTCGTCTCTCCAACTGGCTGGAAGGAAAGAGCCCGTCAGGTGAGAAGAAAAAGAAGTCTGAGCGGTCTTCTAAGTCCTGTGAGGGCGCCCCGGCAACGGGGGCCCAACAGAAGGCAAAGCACCGCGAGTCTGCGTGCACCGGCTGCCAGGCAGGGCACATCCTCTCCAGCACCATCCGCCACGAGCCAACGCTCTGGCTCAGGGAAGAGCAAAGGCCGAGAACCCGCCGAAGCTTCTGGAGAGGCCCCGGTCGGTGTCTCGATGGATCCAGCCGAGGGGGGTCCTGGGCGGTGACCCGCCCCCCAAGGTGAAGGCCACATGCCCGCAGAAGGTGGTGAAGGCCTTGATTCACCTGGCTAAGGCCTCTATCGAGGAAGTCGCGGCGGCACTGGTGCAGCCTGAGGAGGCTACACCAGTGGAGGCGACTTCGGGGCCCAGAGTTTCCCTGCCACCGCGGAGGGAAGCCTCTTTCAGGCCCATCGAGAAGACCCCTGCGAAGACCCCGGCGGAAAAAGAGGGGGGGAGCCGGTGGCCATTGTGGACTGGTTGAAGCCTTGGAGGGCCTCGATGAGGGCGTCCAAGAGGCCCAGTTCCACGGGTGGGATCCCGATGAAGAGGACGACGAGAGCGCCAGCCGCGCCGGTGAGGTTCCTAGTCAACAGTCGTGCCCGTCGTTTCCGGAGCTGCAGGACAACTCAGCTGCCATTTTGTTGGCAATACAATCCTTATGTTTGGAAATAAGGACGAGATTGCCCCTTCCACCGACGGAGGAGCCAGAACCAGTCCCGACGGAGGAGCCAGAACCAGGCCCGTTGGGAAGTCCCCCAAACAAGAGAAGACCGACCCATCCAGCGCCGCCTTTTCAGCCCTCGCGGCCTGCTCAGCCTTTGCCCATGTCCCCTGTACCTGGGGATGACACTGGAACGGACACGGACACAGCGGGTACGGATGACGACGGGACGGAGCTCCCATCGCCTCCAGCCCGGGCCTCCCGGCCCGACGACATTGGGTCTTTCCACGATATGACCGCCAGGGCATCTGAGCTTTTTCAGCTCTGCCCCGAAGAGAAGAAGGAAGGTTTCCTTTACCAACAGCGCGAGGCCAAGAGGAAGACAGTCTTCGCCGTGCCTCTGCTGCATGAGATCTGGGACGAGGGTCTCACCCTTCTCAAGAACCCGTCTACGACGCTTGCCAAGAGGGATCGGTACGAGAAGTAGTACCGGGTCCCTGACGCCGCACCTTTGTGCCTTGGGGCGCAACCGACCCCTGACTAGGTTGTTTCAGCGGCAGCCAAGAAGAAAGCGGGGGGGGGGGGGCATCGGCCTCAACGTCAACTTCCCTGCCGGACGGCGAAGGAAAGAAGCTGGATGCAATGGGACGACAAGTTATCTCTATCTAACGATTGCCAAGAGGGCTGAAGCCCTGGAGATCTTGCAGGAAGGTGAGGTGGCGTTGGACCACGCCATAACGGTGGCAACGGACATTGCCGACACCGGTTTCCGCCAGCTAGGCAACAGCGTTTGCCTCAGACAATGAGGGTGGCTCAAGGCGACGGATTTCCGCTCGGACGTACAAGCCAAGGTTTTGGACATGCCGTTCGACGGGAACAACCTGTTTGGGAAAACAGTGGATGAGTCCCTCCAGACCATCAAGGCAGACACGCAGATAGCTAAGGCCCTAGGAGTTCTCCAGCAACGAAGGCCGTCCTTTCGCAGCTCCGGAGGCAAGCAGGGTGCCTCCAAGGGATTCGGCGGTGGCTCCTCTACGTACCGCCAATCGGCCCACTCCTCGTTGCAGGAAGCCTATAGAGGACGAGGCAAGTCGGGTGGATCCCGCCGTCGTCGCCAGGGAGGCCAAAGCGGCAAGCCGTCCTCCAAGCAAGATTGAACCGACCGTGGCGTTGGGCCCCCACCGAAGCACCCCGGTGGGAGGCCGGCTGGCGAAGTTCGTCAGCGTTTGGGAGTCCATCTCCACTGACCGTTGGGTGCTGGACGACCTGGCCCAGGGGCTCGCCCTCGAATTTCTAAAAAAGTTCCCCCGCATTACTCACGTGGCCAGGAAAGAAAACCACATCCCTCAACTGCTGTTGGAGGTAAGGGCGATGCTCAAGAAAGGTGCCATCGAGTTCGTCCCAAACAGGCTCCGGGGCTCCGGAGTATACTCAAGGTACTTCCTCGTGAAAAAGAAGACAGGAGGGTGGTGACCCATCCCAGACCTGCGACGACTGAACAAGTACATCAAGGCACCGAAGTTCCGGATGGTCACCCTCCAGCATGGGCTGGGACAGCTGGAGGAGGGTGATTTCCTGTCGTCGTTGGATTTGGAGGATGCATACTTTCACATTCCCATTCTAAAAGGACACAGGAAGTTCCTCAGGTTCGTGGTCCAAGGGCGGCACTACCAGTTCAAGTGCCTCGCTCCAAGTGGCGGTGCGGCTGCGCCTGCAGGGGATCCACGTCTACCCCTACCTGGACGATTGGCTCATTCGCGCAAGGACAAGGGAGCTCGCCGTAGAACACACAGCGAAGACCGTCCAGCTGCTCACGGACCTGGGGTTCTCCATCAACTTCCCCAAGTCCCACCTGGTCCCCTCTCAAGTCGCACTGTTTCTGGGAGCCAAGCTCAAAACAGTGGCGCATCTGGCCTCGCCGTCGGAGGAAAGGACAAAGGCCATCCTAGGCAAGGTGCAGCGTCTGCTGGCCACGGACGTGGCCAGGGTGAGGTCCATCAAGTCCCTCCTCGGGATGATGTCCTAAATGGCATTAGTTCAATAGTGGGTAAAGTACACAAACCGAGTTAGTAAATTAAATTGGTTTTATTTTGTCGTATTTAAATAACAAGGTTGCTGAAACTGAGGCAGGTTTAACATGAGCATGCATTAGGTGTCAATTAAAAGTAAACCGTTTCGCTATAAGAAAGTGAAAGCATTTTCACATGACAATAATGGTCATATTGAAATTAATCTTACCTGGGAATTGGTTTGATTTTGAAGACCGAATGTTTAGAATGCAGTCAAGCCAGTAGTTATTGACTGCACTCTGAACTTTCTGAATGGCTACGAGGTCCATTACATCTCCCCCCACCTAGCTCTCTTCCGGATTCCCACCTCCTGTGCCCTCATCCCTTCCCGCCGCATCTGATTGGCCTTCGGCCCAGTGCCCTACAGTCCTGCACTCGGTAAACACCAGCAAAAAGCGACAAAGGATCTCGTGGTCTAGCAGCGTTTCTCGTGGTGAGGCTGTGTAATTGTAGGGCACTTTATATCTGTGCGAGCTCCAGGGTCTTGTTGCTACTGATAACCTGGCCTGCTGCCTGCCCCAAAAGGCTATACAGACTCTCTGTCTTCTCCAAGAAGAGGGTCCATATCCAAGCCCGTGTCTCTTTGGCCTCAATCACAGCTGACATTTTTGAGATGCAAGGAGCTGGCCAATCCTGCTGCAGTCTCCACCTCTCCAGTTCCCTCCCAGTCCCCCTGTATGGCCTTGGCATCTCACTTCACCTCTAAGACTCAGGACATCCTGTCCTTGCTTTCCTACTCCTCTCTCCCTCTCTACCTTCCCCAGACCCCCTTTGGCCTCCTCTCCCTCTCATTCCCCTCTTCCTGATCCTCCTTCTCTCCGACAACTCCTGGTGATGTTTCCAGACAAATACGATCTATGAAAGTGGTGTCCAAACAGGTGTCCCTTCTCCTCCAGAACTATAAAGGACCACATTTCCACCATTGCACTAGCCTTGGCCGATTACTGTAATCATTCTTTCGCCACTGGCTCTTTCCCATCTCTCCTCAAAAGCCTTTTGCCGGTCCTACCTCTCCCGCAAACTATCGCCGGATTCTATCACTCCTTTCCTGTGCAAACACCTGGAAAATCTGCCCATCTCCCAGCTTACTCTACACACTGAATCTGTTGCTAGTCGCCATGACCATCAGTCTGGCTTCAGAACTGCTCTCCTGAAAACATTGAAGATCTGCTCTCTAATCTTGATTCCAGCTCTCCCTCTCTCCTCATCGACCTTTCCTCTGCTTTTGATACAGTCAATCATGCCACCCTGATCAATCGACTATGTGACAAACTGGTCCAACTTGGGTCCTTTCTCTCCACGACCTCGCTCTCCACATGTGGTGTCCCCCAGTGCTCTATCCTCTCAATGTCTCTCTGGCCCCTTTGGCCCATCTGCTCTCCTTCTATTCTAACTTTCAGTGTTACGTGGATGACACTCAGTTCTCTTTCAGGGTTCGCTCAGCTTCCTCTCCTTCCTCGCTCATTCCCGTCTATCCACGATTCAGGATTGGTGCACCTCCAACAATCTCTGCCTTAATGCCAGTAAGAGTGAGATCATTCTCATTGGGACCCCTGCTACCTCTTTCCCTCTCTCACTCTGGCTGCCCTCCTTGGGCCCTCTTCCCTCACCGTCCTGTGAGTCCTTGGTGTCAACTTCGTCTCTCTCTCTCTCTCTCTCTCTCTCTCTCTCTCTCTCTCTCTCTCTCTCACTCACATCACATCACATCACATCACATCACATCACATCACATCACATCACATCACATCACATCACATCACATCACATCACATCACATCACATCACATCACATCACATCACATCACATCACATCACATCACATCACATCACATCACATCACATCACATCACATCACATCACATCACATCACATCACATCACATCACATCTCTTGCCAAGAAGGCCCACTTCCAGCTGCACCTCCTGAGAGGTATTCTACCTTTTCTCACCCCCCCCCCCCCCCCCCAGAAGTTCACTATCACCAGATCCCTGGTTCTCTCCAGGACGGACTACTGTAACAGCCTCTTTCTCAATCTTCCTAACTCTGCTCTTCGCCCCTGCAACTAATCCAGAACACGGCGGCAAGACTTAACCTTGGACTCCATCCCAGGGTACTGCATCTCTCCTGCTCTGAAATCTCTCCACTGGCTCCCGGTGGCAGCAAGGATCAAGTTCAATAACCTTTGCATCGTCCACAAGGCTTGCTGGGGCCGGGAGCCCCCACTATCTCCAACTCTCTCTGCCTAAATGCCTTCCTTCTAGAGTCCTTCGCTCAGCTACCTCTAACTCTGAGGGTCAGACGCTTCTCCAAGAAGAGAGTGGGGGGGGGAGGGGGTTAGATCTCTCTCCTCTCCAGGTGCCTCCCTTTGGAACGGGCTCCCTCCCCCTCTCAAACTTGAGCCGGACCAACTGAAGTTCCGGAAGCGGCTCAAGACACTCATTTGCTCTTCTACCTTCTCTCTTCTGCTTCCTTGCTGACCTACCTGTCTGCATGGACGTCATTTAGGGGTTTCCAGGGGTCGCATTCGCGACCCCTGCAGTCCCCCTTGCTACCCCTAAACAAAAAAAGAAAATATTTATTTGTTTTACATTGAGGCTCATGGGTTGTGGCCAGCAGCATGTGGCCCTTTGTTTCTGGAGTGGCTGGTTTTCTGATGGCTATAGATGGTAAGATAGCTCAGTGGGTTGAGCACTGGCTGCTGCAATGTGTGTGTGATCTGCAGGTTACAGGTTCAACTCCCAGCAATCTTAACTCAGCCTTTCATCCTGCTGAGGTTGTTAAATGAGTGGGGTGATATTGTATGTAGTAGATGTGTTCTCTGTGAAGCGCTTAAGCGTAAGTGCTATATAATAACACATCATTATCGTTTGGCATTGGATGTCGGCTTGCAATCACAGTGATTTGGTAATATGGGCCAATACGCACTAATATTAATGATACATATTGTGATCCATTCTTGTATGAAATGTATATCACTTTACAGTGATTTCGTAACCATATTTTCCGTTGTCTACTCAGAAACAATGCTATGTGATGCCAC
This sequence comes from Ambystoma mexicanum, assembly GCF_040938575.1. Lineage (NCBI taxonomy): Eukaryota > Metazoa > Chordata > Amphibia > Caudata > Ambystomatidae > Ambystoma > Ambystoma mexicanum. Next base: position 1,076,468,270 of record NC_090926.1, on the reverse strand, counting down.
TTCCTGTTTTGTCATGGGGTGAAAGGTCGTGTTCCATTGCTTCCCGTGATGTGACTTTGGGGTGGGGTCAAATGACATCACTTCCTGTGATGTCATCAGAGGTCAAGACTCGTGTGATGTCACTTCCGCTACCCCTGGCATTTTGGTGAGTTTACTGGTGCCTGGTGTCGTCAGTCTCACTGGGTACCAGGCTCCTCCATGACCATTCTTCCTTGCACTGCCTCGCACTTAGGGGCTGTGAGGCGCTCCTGCCTCCTTGTACTTACCCAGAACTGCACTCCCCTGGCTGCACTAACTGAGCCATGCTGCCCTGATGCCACTTCCCCCTACCCTCTTACTTGCAGTTCCCCCTCTCCCTTCCCCCTGCACTTCTCATTGTCGCGTTTGCATGATCCCAATGTCACAAGGCATAGTAGGATCGTTTGTTTTGTCTCCCTCCTGTCTCCCCTCCGTTGTGGCGCCTAGAAACAGTTGTGTTCAGGCGCGTTATAAATACATATCTTCATCTCCTTGTGCTAAAAGAGCAGTGGGTAGGAAAATATGCCCTGCTGCGCCATGATGCGTGTTTTACATGACCTTACTGGCATGTGTGCCCATGAAATTCGCAAAGGAGGGAGGGCCGTGCCGCAGTGCCCGAGCCCGAACACCCCTCCTCACCGCCACCACCACGCCTCATTACGACACAGGCGGTAAGGGGTTTACGGCGGCGTAAACGGCGCCGACCCTTACCGCCTGATTCCGAGGTCCCTTAGCGCCATGGAGGTTTTAACACCTGCTTTTAGCAGGTGTTAAAATCCATGGCGCTAAGGGACCTTGATGTTAATTACGCCACCGTAATTTACGGTGCCGTAATTAACGCCTTCCCCACTCCCATTATGCCCTATGGGGCAAAAATGGGAATGGGGAAGGGTAAATGGGGATTGGGGACTTACCGCCCCGCCAACCTCGGAATGGGGCGGTAAGTCCGCCAACCACCATGGCGTAAACGTAGTTTACGCCATGGTGGTAAAGGTATGACCCAGGCGGTAACTTACCGCCTGGGTCGTAATGAGGCCTGGATGCTTGCGCCTAGGGGATGTTCCATATGCCAGTGAGTGCTGTGGACGCAAATCCCCGCCCTTGAGAGACTGTGCTCATGGGAGGGGCCCTCGGGAGATGTCTTCTGATGGGGTGCGCGGTCTCATTATTGGGAGTGTCTGCACGCCTGGTTTCCCTCTCAGAGCTCGCATTAAGCTCCTCAGCTTTCACCTTTAGTCGTTGGCTTTCCGTTCAGGAGCGTTCCCCTGTCAGTGATAGAGATTTATTTGCGGCCTTTCCCAGTGGCTAAGAATAGTTTGGATGCCGCAGTATGTAGTTTATCTGGTTCGTGAAGCAGTCTGTCTCGGACGTGGGTGTCAGAGGAACTGCCGCCTGACTGAAGATGCGCCAGGTGGGCCCCCAGACGTGCTTTGGAGCACGGAAGCGGCCCGTGTGTGATGTCACACGACCCTCCTTCTCAGCCAGTGACCTTGTTCACAGGGGTGCATCTGCAGCTCTGCAATCTGGGAAAGCATCGGTTCCACCAACACACACTGCTTTCAACTCTTTCGAATTTCCTGAGCATATGTTATGTTAATGTTAATGTTAAAAGATATTACGGCACACTATCACCACCGGAGTGGTCCCCTGGTGCTCTGGCGGATCTGAAAAAGATAGGGGATGGGGTGAGTTAGTGGTACAGAGAGAGAAAAGTGCAAGAGAGCAGTGATGTGCTGTTGGCAGCTTCAGTTCGGTTTGCACTGTTCACTGAGCTTAGGTGTTCTTTTCGGTTGGTAGCCGTCGTGTTCTGTTTTACGAAGCTATGTGTGATTTGTTTTGTTTTTGCGGTGTGGTGACGTTTATGCGGTTTGCTGTGCTTTAGGGGTGTGGTTGTGTTTGGTTAGAGGTTGTGAGGTGTATGCAGAAGTGTGAGATTCTTAGTGGGTTGGTTAGTGGTCTTGTTATCCAGATGCGATACATGCTAATTTCCAAATTCTTTCTAGATGTGGCGCGTGAATATCTCCCAGTCTCCATCTAGATGTGATACCGGCTGGAATATTCACAATCCTGCCAAGATGCGACGCAAGCCAATGTTCACAACTACATCTAAATGAGCCATTGGCTATCATTCACAATCCTGTTTAGAAGCGACGCAAGCCAACACCCCCTTTCCTGTCTGGACGTGACGCAAGCCAATATTCACAGTTCTTTCTAAATGGAGCACTGGCAATATTCACAATCCTGTCTAGATGCGACGCAAGCCAATACTCGCAGTTGTATCTACTTTTCGCACTGGGCAACATCCATTGTCCTGTCTAGATGTGACACAGGCCAATGTTCACAATTATATCTAGGTGTGGCACTGGCAGTATACACAAAAGCCCAAACTGTTAGCAATGCCAATGCCTGTTTAAATGTGGTGTCCCCCTATAATCCCTCTATCAAGCCCCTACCAATCCTCTGCCTAACCCTTTTCAAGTCCTCCATACCACCTGCTCCATAACATATACACAACGGCCAACTTGGTGCAGTATATATATATATATATTCAATGTAAAAACTTTGTCAAAGGGACGTTCTGGTTAAATTGCTCTAATACAAACCTGTGAACTTCAGTGAAAAAACTTGTTAAAGGAACTTTAGGGTTGCGTGGCAAAATCTAAAAACCAAAGAAGTCTGCCAGCGAGTGTAAGCTATGCAACCATAACTCGCGCCATGACATTTCTATTTGTCTTTCACTATTTTGTCAACTCTGTGTGGTGGTGTCACAGATTAGGGACAATGTGGCCGATCTAGCGATAAAGAAATAAGTCAAGAATGGATTCACCAGAAGTGCCGATGGGTCAGAAGAGCAGTACAGTGGGTCCGAAAAACCAATTCTGCAGCAGCAATTTGGTGGTTTCCAGAGGCGGTCGCTGTGTACGTTGTTTGATGACCACCTTAGGTTCCAAAATGACACACCAGAGCAGGAGGGATCCCAAGATCCTTGTAAGGATGATTATTCAAGTTTCTGTGGTTTGCGGTTTCGAGCCAGAGGAGATGAAGGCAAAAGATGCTGCGTTCAGGAGTTGTCATTGCTGCAGGGTTCCTACATCATCCTCTGGCACAGAATTCTGCTTCTCAGGGTGGGGCCGGCTTCAGAAAAAACAAAGGAAGGATGAATATTGAAGAAAAACTTGCACTGTCCTACCAGATAGTAGCTAGCCATGGAAGAAGGACCAGGAGGCGAGTACCCAATTGCGTACACAGCATAACGAAACAGATATTTATTCACCCAATGACAGAATGTCCTCCAAGCACACCCATCACCGCAGGAAGGGCTCTCATACACATGGATTGAATCCACACTATCCCAGAAGGGCATCTACGTAAGCTACTCAGAAATGGTTTTGGGCTGGGTACTGACACCCCTCTTCTCCCCCCCCCCTCCCCCACCGTCCTGGGAACAGGCAACTAGTGATAAAAGATGGCTACCTCCCTCTCACATGCACAAACTAGGACAATGGATAGTCCTGTCCCGTCCCCCTTAGGTCTTGGAGGCAAACAATGACAACCTTCATTTTGTGAAATGGAGGAGGGAGTCAAAAGGAGCCAGCCAGGTAAACATTGATTCCATCCTGAGGAACCATATTACACAGGCCTATCCACATGACCTACGGAGATGGGGTTCTCTGGGATTCTATGGGGTTCCTTTAGGGTGTTCCTACTTTAGGAGTGACCAGGGCACAAGCTCACACACAGTGTCACACTCGTGCTGGCAATGGATTAAGCCTGGCTGGAGGAAAAAAGGTCAGTCCAAAACCCAGCAAAATGTACAGGGATTACCAGATGAGGTAAGTGTGCCTTCTACCTAACACACAGATCCAGTCAAAGGTACTAGGTCCAACTCGCCTTTATCGAACTGTGTTTTTTCCTACATTCTTTCCTTTGGCTCCCATTATATCACAATCTTTCCGAAGACCCTCCAGGGCAAGGAATCCTATCCCTGGAGTACAAGACACAAATGCAGCAGCAGCAACGCCGTCACATGGACAAGGACAAGTAGTGAGGCAGGTCACCTCCGTAACAAGGATAAGTTGTGGATTTATTTGCAACTGTATAAAAGTTCCCCTTTTCTAGCATCCACCAGATGGAACTTGCATCGTAGCAGTTCCGAATAGTGGTGCCTGCTGTTAGAAAGAATTTTCATTTTAGTGTTTAACTTCTCCCCCCTTAGAGATCCCCAGCTCTTTTGCTGAACTTTGGGACTTTGTACTTTTAATTCTATATGTTTTCTGTGTTTGTTTTTGGAGTCTGACAAACTCCATAGGCATCATCTTTTTACATTGTGTCACAATGCACCTTCAGTGCAGTGGCAAAGGGAAGTCTTACAGATTTCCCCAAGGTTTAAATACCTTCTCTTGGATAACTACTGTTTCCTAGAGCAGTGAAGTGAAGTTGACTTTACTAACATTTTGTAACTTTCTAGACCCATCACACACTATCTTACAATAGGGTGCTGGAGGGGTTACTTGGTATCCCCTTTGTCTAGTTTCTCATGTAACATTTTTATGTTACCCTTTCTACAATTAATGGCTGGTGGCAGTGGTTTACATTTTCCTACCATTGTGTGTTTCTACCTTGGGCTGCAATTGCAGCTGCAGTAAAGCACCCGTGGGTGTCCATTTGGCCCCGGTCTTCCTTTTTCACCATTTCTTGTTGGAAAGGTCCTTCTTGAGATTTACTCTGCGCGCCAAACCAGGTTTGGTCCCTTTGTTCGTTTTGTCTTTGGTGGGATTCACTGGTGAAGCCCGCCTCTGGCTCCAGCATGTCTGGCAGGGGCAGGAACAGAGGGAGGTGCCCGAAACTCCCTGTGCTAAATCCCCTTGGTTACAGGAATGCACCCAAAGGTGATTGGCTGTGACTTGCTGTCCTTGGAGGACAGCCGCTATGCTGTTTGAGTGACGGCTAGGCTGCGAATGAATGGGAGATAAATGCATAAAAGGTGAGGCTTTTGGCTTGGAAGGCAGAGTCGACCACTAGACAAAGGAATCCAAAGAAGAAGAACTTGGAAGAGACGCTTGCTGCAACTCCTGGACTGTTGGTTTGCCTGGTAAAGCCCCACTGCATTGCTGAAGTTCTGAATTCTCCTCGACTAGAGAAGCCCTGCAACGGACAACTTCTCCCCTTGGGTTGGCGGGATGAATCAACCTCAAAGTGAACTCGTCTGGACATCCTCTCGGAGCTGGCTGTACTTCCATTGCTGCTGCAGGAACCGATTGCCAGGGAGAGGAACACCAGAATCGAGTGTCTCATTTTTAAGTTGGCCCGAGCTACAGGAAGATCCTCCGGACTCCCATGAAGCAGGACTGACCAAGCCTGAGCCACCTCAATAGAGTGCCGGACACCAGATGCACTGAGTCCAAGGAACCACAGGAACAGAAACCAGCTGGTACCACTTTCTTCAGACCGAAGGTACTGTAAACCTAAGGGGACTTCCCTCTTGTTGTGTAACCTGCTAGCTCTCATTTAGCTTTTGCAGAGTTGCTTGCAGCTTTACCCCTCACAAGCTTCCCAACGTGTGGGCCTATAGGGATTTAATTTTCTAGAAAGGCTTCTAAAACATTGTGCAAGACTTTTTACTCACCTGCAAGAAGTGCTTCAGCTCACCTAGACATTTGCTCAGTTAACATTGGCTGGCCTGGCTCCCTGACAGACTCTTCTATCCTCTGACTTGGTGCTTTAACTATCCCTCAACAAAAGTCACACATCCTATAACTTGTGTAGCTGGGAAAGGGTTAATTTGCTTTGCATTGGGGGTTCTAAAGTACTTACCTGTTTAAGAATGTGTTAACCATTGTTTTATTACATAAAACCTTTTCTTTGACACCAAACTCAGTATTGCTCTAAATGTACCAGTGATATATCGATGTTCACAGTGTCCTAGTTATACAAGTCACCTCAGGGTGTAGGAAGTATCTGTGTGCCATACCAAATGGCTATCTACTGATTTAAAGAAACTGAGCATGTGTATTTTGAAGTATATTTTTGTGTTACATATTTTTGCTTCCTTCTAAAGAAGGCTTATTCAACTGACTGTTAAATTAATAAATAATTGTTTCATCAATAAACATTGAGAGTAAGTGTTTATTTGGATACTTGTCACTGTGAATCGCTATGTTACAACCCTACAGCTCACATTGACCCCTCTTGAGATAAGCCTGGCTGCTCATTCACTCTACCAACCTGTGTAGTACATGCCTACACCAAAGTGTTAGGGAGAATTCTCAGGAATGTGGTAATTACTCTCTACCTTAGAGACCCCCAGCAGTTTGCTGGACTCTAGGACTTTTTAATTTTTAACCTGGAGAGAGTGAGGCCTTTTTTCCACTCTCTCATGTATTTTTCTGTGATTTAAACACTTTTTCTTTTGGTTTTGGAGTCTGACAAACTCCATAGGCATCATCTTTGCATGTGACACACAGCACCTTTAGTGCAGTGGCACAGGGAAGTCTCTTAGATTTCCCAAAGGTTTAAATACCTTCTGTTGGTGAAACTACTGTTTCCAAGAGCATTGAAGTGAAATTGACTTTACTTATAATTTGTAACTTTCTAGACCCAGCACACACTATCTTACCATTGGGTGCTGGAGGGGTTACTTAGTATCCCCTTTGTCTAGTTTCTCATGTGACATTTTCATGTTACCCTTTCTACAATTAATGGGTGGTGGCAGTGGTTTACTTTTTACTACCATTGTGTGTTTTTACCGCGGGCTGCGCTCGCAGATGCAATAAAGCACCCATGGGTGCCCATTGTTGTCAAAATGGCCCTAGTCCTCTTATCTCGCCGTTACTTGCTGGAAAGGTCCTTCCTGAGATTTACTCTGTGCGCCAAAACAGGTATGGTCCCTTTGTTAGCTTTGTCCTTAGCGGGATTCATGAGTGAAGCCCGCCTCTAGCTCCAGTATGTCTGGCAAGGGCAAGAAGTGAGGGAGGTGGCCGAAACTCCCTGTGCTTAATCCCCTTGGTTACAGGAATGCACCTAAAGGTGATTGGCCAACTGGCTGTCCGGCAAGGACAGCCACCCTGCTGTGTGATTGACAGCTAGGATGGAATGAATGGGAGAAACCTGCAAAAAAGGCGAGGCTTTTTGGCTTCGAAGTCAGTCGACCACTGGATGAAGGAATCCGAAGAAGAACTTGGAAGAGACGCCTGCTGCAACTCCTGGACCTTTGGTTTGACCGGTGAAGCCCTGCTGCTGTGCTGAAGCTCCGAATTCGCCTCGACTAGGGATGCCCTGCAAGGTCGACTTCTCCCCTTGAGTTGTAGGGACCAATCAACCCCAAAATGAACTTGTTGGGACATCCTCTCGGAGCTGGCTGCACTTCCACTGCTGCTGCTGGAACCGAAGTGCCAGGGAGAGGAACACCAAACACAGTGCATCACTTTTAAGTCCGACCCAAGCTTGTGGAAGATCCTCCAGACTCCCAGTAAGCAGGACTGGCCAAGCCTGAGCCACCTCAACAGAGTGCTGGACCCCAGATGTGAGGAAAGTCCAGAGTGGTATCCGAGAGTCTGCGGTAGTGATATTTGCAGAGACGCGATGAGCTGAAACTGCGAAGTGCCGCTGAATAGTACTTTGTCCTTTTCTGCCACTGACCGTCACATTGCAGTGTAGGAGTCCCCAGAAGTCCTCTCTCTTGTCCCCACGACTGAGGTCCAGGAACAACGGGATCTACAGAGCTGCACAGGAAAAGAAGCCAGCTGGAACCATTTCTTCTAACCAAAGGTACTGTAAAGTTTGAGAAGACTTGCCTCACGTCGTTGTAGCCTTACTTGTTCTCAGTTGAGACTTGTCTTGATTGCTTGCATCTTCTACCTCTCACAAGCCTCCCAGCTTGTGAACCTACATTGATTCTACTTTTTCTACAAAGACTTTTTCTATAAAGACTTCTAAAACATTGTGCAAGACGTTTACTTACCTGTAAGAAGTGCTTTAGCTCACCTAGACTTTTACCCAATTGACATTGGCTGTCCTGGCTCCCTGAATGAGTCTTCTCTCCTCTGCTTGTGTCCTACCTTCCCTCCAGGAAAGGGTTCATTTACTTTGCATTTGGGGGGCAAGGGGAGGTATAAAAGTGCTTTCCTGCTTCAGAATAGTTGTGTGATCTTATTTTATTCTGAAATCTCTTTACTTTAACACTCATCTCAGTATTGCTCTAAATGTACCAGTGATATATTAATTTCCACAGTGTCCTAGCTATTAATTCACCTGAGGGTGTAGGAAGTGTCTGTGTGCCATCCCAAATGGGTTCTTGCTGATTTAGAGAAACTAAGAGTGTGTATTTTGGAGTGTATGTGTGTGCTACTATTATATTGTCCCTTCTGAAGTAGGCTTATTCAAACTGACTGTTAAATACATTAATAATTGTTTAATCAAGAAACCTTGAGTGTAAGTGCTTATTTTGGATACTTGTCACTGGGAATCTCTGTGTAACCACCCTACTGCTCACATTGACCCCTCTTGAGATAAGCCTGGCTGCTCAGCCACACTAACAACATGTGTAGTACAGACTTATACCAAAGGTTGGGATCCTGTTTTCCGGGAGGCACCTTGCCCTGGTGAATGCCTGCTCCCTGCCAGCTCACGCACTTGATATCCATGACCTCCTTACAACAGCCAATCTTGACCCAATGGCACAGAGGAGGTGATCTTATTGCTAAAGACTCCCTTAGTGTAAGGCCATTCTACACCTGCCCCAGTGAGAACTGCAACATCCAATCAGGGAAAAGGACGACCTCCCCCCACTAACAAGATCACAATCCATGCATCTATCGGCCACTTGGCCCTATCGTAACTTTTGAAGGAGACCTTCTCCACACATTAGGAGATCATATCAAATACTCCTCGACAGTGATCCTCCTCAGTGACCTGAACCTGTGGTTTACTGACACTACCTACCTGCAAGCGTCCTCCATGGCCAACTCACTTAATTCCCTTTGGTTCAGCCATCGCATCTGCACTCCTACCCATGCCAAAGATCGCACCCTGGACTGGCCCACAGACCTCAACTGCCATATCTAACACTCCTTGCCCTTGGTCTGACCAACACATTATTGCCTTCACCAACCCTCATCAAGAGCAGTATAAACCTACTGCCATACCCTTGCCATAGTCTTTGGCACGCAGCTCACGCAAACTAACTAAAGATTACGTCCTACCCTTTCTCAATGCTCTCAACCAGGAGCACCTCTGGTCACATGACTCTAATGTGCTAGCAGATCTTTACACCACCACCTTAACACCCTTAGCACCCAAACCAAAAAAGCAAAACCTGCAGGACACATCACCCGGACCTCCTTGAACTCTGGATAAAAAAAATGATTTGTTGAAACACATTGGGAAAAAACGCCTCAGAGGCTGGTGTTTACGAGGGCTTCCTAACTTTACAAACAAGCAGTCATTCACACCAAAGCTGCCACCTTTAATACCAGAATAGCCAACACCAAATCCGACACCAGAAAACTATTCACCATCCTCAGAGACTGGATAGACATCAAAGACAAAGCATGGTGCACTAATATACAGAATGCCATGCTACTCAAAATCGATACTCTACATAAAAAGATTTGTGCCAAACAATCCACTATGAAATCTTCTCATTTGACCACTGCAGCCACTACATCTCTTAAGGCCAATAGACTAGGCGTCCCACTGTTTCGGTTCCAAAAAGTCTCTGAACTGGAAGCCGCACACATCATAAAGAGCCTGAAACCCTCGAGATGTTAAGGTCATGGATGCCCTGCCACTCTCATCATAGACTGCGCTGAAGCCTTGACACCCTTTATCACTACTTTCATTAATGCATCTTTCGCTGAGGGCACAGTGCCCTCTAGCCTTAAATAAGCCTGGGTTCTCCAGCTACAAAAAAAAGAAACCCCTCCCTAGACCCCGCCATCCCAAATAATTACTGGTGAGATTACCACTGTCCCCTTCCTTCTAAAAATTACTGGCCAGAGCAGCCTATGTCCAAATTCAGCACCACCTGGAAGCTAACCATATTTTGGGAGTTTTCCAGTCTGGCATTGTCCAGGCCATGGCACAGAGTCAGCACTCTTTGACCTCAAATATCAGCTTGACAAGATCAGGGATGAAGGGAGATCTGCCCACCTCTCCTTCTAGTTATGTCCGCTGTATTTGATTTGGATTGGTGGTGTTTGATCATATGTAAAGTGACAGCGGCAAACTGACTGAAAAAAAAACATCCTGCATGCGGTCACTTTTCATATGATAAAACACCACCCATAACCCCTACTTACCTGCTCGCTGGACACCTGATCCGCATCAACCCCGCTGCGTCAGATCCGTCCCTCTAAACGCAGGTCGGATCCGATGCTGCAGGTTCCCTTTTTCTTTTTCTTTTTTTTTTTTAATCATTCCCCCGTCTCCAATATGAAGGAAGCTGGGGACACCCCACAACCACCCAGGCCAATACACACCGAACATGTGGAGCGGGGCAACCCCCCGCTCCACATGTTCGGTATGTATTAGCCAATTTGAACAAAAATATACAGTCAAATGGTACAGGCCAAATTCGGTCAAATGTACCATTCGGCCAAATATATTTGGTCAAATATGGTAATACCTTTGATTTAGTGGACCATAAAATCCTTTGCCCCCAACTCACTGCTTCAGCCTCCTTCTCACGTGAAGCGACAGACTGGGTTGCCTCCTTCCTAGATGGCGGAGCAATGAGAGAATTTGCTGATAACGGCAGTGCCCCATAGTATCAATTATCTGTGGAGTACCTCAAGGATCATGCGTCTCTCCCACGCTCAATAACATCTTTACTAAGTCACTCTTTGACCTTCTGGACACCCTTATCACAGTTTACACCAACAATGCAGACGATACGCAAATTCTCCTTCCCCTCATTGAAAACTACTCCAGCAACATGGACACTCTTAGTGCAGCCTATTCTACCATCCAAACCTGGATGGCAACAAACGGCCTCTGTCTTAATGACAGAAAAACTGAACAACTCCTAGTGGGATCCTATACAGTCCTAAAAAACTCAACCCCCCAAATACACAGCCTTCAACATTAACGGCACCTAGACTCCAGTCTCTCCTGCAGTGAAAACACTGGGGGTCTTCCTCGATGCCACCTTATCACTGATTCGCCAAATGATCCACCTCAGAGGCATCCACAACCAAACTACTTCAATGTACGCTTTGCTGGCACCTCTGCACGCAATCGACAGAAATGTGCAAACCATCCAAACCAACACTCTTCGATCCACCCTCAACATTCCTAAATTGGAACACGTTTCGGCCGCAAACCTTCTTGCATATAAACACAAACTGCCAATTGGCTGCATGTAACTTGTACCTGTAGCAGTGCCTCAATGCCTGTTGGTGTTTGCGTGCTTTATCAATGATCTTCACAAATCTGTCTAAATGTTATTACATGGCTAAATCTTCACAACTCTAAATCAACATAGTGGCTAACTGCAGGGTGCAGCACAGTTCAACGCAATGTCTTACTATAGGGCGCAGCACAGCTCAACACAATGGCTAATTATAGGGTGCAGTGCAATGGCGAACCATGGGGTGCAGCACATTTCAACACAATGGCTCACTATAGGGTGCAGCACAGTTCAACACAATGGCTAACCATAGGCTGCAGCACAGTTCAACACAATGACTAACTATAGGGTACAATGCAATGGCTAACTATGGGGCGCAGCACAGTTTACAATCACAATAGTAGTTGTATAAGAGTGGCAGGGTTTTCTGGAGCACAGTAATGGCTGTGCTAACTGCCCGTTCCACCTTACCTAGTTGTCGCTGTTCGATGACTTGTCGGGTGTACGTGGGCTAACTGGTGCAAACGGAGGATGGGAGCTGCCCAGAAGGCAGAACAACGCGGCCAGGCCAATCACTGAAGGCGAGCCTGGAGGAGGGCTGGAGCAGTGCAGGGAAGGGGCTGGGAGAAAAAACAGTAGCGGGTTGGGGGAAGCAGGTGAGAAAAATGGGAAGATAAAGGAGAGAATAAATGAAACAAAAATGGAGGGGGAGATCACTCGCCTGATGCCAGCCTTGGGACAACAGTAGCAGGTCCCATTTTTAAGTGCCTGTTTCCGCTCGAAAGACCGTCCTGGACCTTGCAGAGCAGGTACTTGGACCACCAAACGCAGCTGGGCCAATCGGGGCAGACATAGCAGACGGAGGACGGGAGCAGTGCAGGGGATATACAATGTTCAGTAGATTATAGCGATACACAATGGATACATTTTGTAGCAATTTCTTTTAAAGTATTAATTTTAAAACTGTTTTATTTTCCCAGGCCAGACAACCCTTCTTATGCTCCCCATGTAACCAGACTGCAGACCACAAGGTGAAATCGGGCATCTTGGGCAACAAGGCAATGAACAAATTGCAGGGCCATCATTCTTACATGGGTCAGCTATTTTCTCATTAAAGGGAGCCATTTTGATTAGTTACTTCACTGTGAAGCTTCAAATTATGATCAATGTACATGAAGAAATATTAATATAAATCCACATTACATGAAGACGTTTTATCTCAATCCGCATTAGGCACTACAGAAACAGTTTTCAAAGGAAGGATTTGACATTTGCGGGTGGCACTATTTAATTTTATGCTGACAAGAGATGAAGCCTTGAGGTGAGCCCCCAAAAAGTAAGAAACCAATAACAAGCAGACTTACACTAGTCTGATATATTCATATTACAGGTTAGAATGAATGTTAAAGTGTGACACATGGTGGGAGAAATGGGTTATTAGTGTAAAACATTGTCCCATTGAGAAAAATACATCTGTTCATAATGGTGAGGGTCCAACATTGTTTGCGTAATGCTATATGGTCATTTGGGGGAACCACAGACAGAGTACCCTGGAGTTCATACATCAATGTCATCACCATTTCAGGATCACACCGTGTTGCGTGTAAGACCTCGCATGTTCTTCTGCAAAATATTGAACTTTTGGGGATTTTCTTTAGATAGGTAGGCACCACAAGTGGAATTTTCCTGGAAACAGATATTTTGCGGTAATGTGTGCATCAGAACACTGCTGGCATTGGCACTAAGTGGACACATTGTCTATACTACTTGGTTCAGGCAATTCGTCTTCAGTTTCACTGCCTTTCACCGGGAGTTTTGACTTTATCTTGCTTCCACTCTTCATCATTGTACTCTGATGAAATCATAAAGGTGTGCAAACTATCCATTATAAACTTTAGGTTGACAACATACCTATATGAAAAAGTACAGATAAAACATGCATTAGCAAACAGTATGATAAATTATGGAGCAATGCTAATCGCACGGTTTGTGAAATTACCAAATTGGCCTATTTCTCTAATGAATTCCATACTCAAACTGGTGCTCGTCAAGCGTTCTAGCAAAAACAAAATCTGTCCACTGTCAGAACTATTGTACCCTATTTTGGACTTATTATTATGAAAAGAAAGAAAGCAAGAAGGACTAAGCTTCAGCTTAGCATAGGTTTACTCCCCCTTAGGGAAACATGGCTGGTGTTTTAACCCCCGCCCACTGTCTCTTCCAGCTCCCGGCTTTATAGTCTGGTCAAAATCCAAACCAACAAAAGAAACGTTTCTGCTTTAGGTAATACAATGTCCTCGTCCGGTTGTCCGAATAAGTTCAGCCATATCCCTTCTTCTGGGATGCAGTCTCCTGACCTGGGTAGGTTGGTATGCCCAACAAAACAAACCAAGTTTGCTCTTTGTTGTTTCTGGGTGATTCTCAATCTTAGCCGTGTGTAGGCATGGGCCTATTGAGATGATCTCTCGTTACACTCGCTCGTGGGATGTCTGATCCCTCAGCTCTGTGTGGGCCAAGGGGCTCATTCAGCCCTGATGTGTCTTTAGGTTCTGTCACCACATTCCGGGTACTCAGTTCTCAGCCCCTCATGGGCTTGTGCAGCCCATTTCGGTGCATTTATTTCACCCCTTCAGGGAGTCTTTAGAGTCTCAAGCCCAGGTGGCCTACCGGCTCGTTCAGCCCTGTTTGGTGTTTGCCTCACTGCCCTCCAACCAGTTCCTGTATGCAGCCACATACCTTATTTCCAGTGGTGCGACTCCGTACTGGATTTGGGTTCGCACCCTCAAGTCCTCTTTGTTCTGCACGGAAGGCTTTTCTGCTTCCCTTCTCGTTTGGGACTTTGAACCTACATGACAAGACGCCAGTACTTCTAGTTGCTTCTATGCTCACTTACTGCTTCAGCGGCTCCTTCCAGTGTTCCGCGCAATGCCCTGGGTCTCCATCCACCACGTCCGCTGTGTTGGTCTTTGTTCTTCATCAAAATGACCGCCTCCATCCCTGCGTCTCTCCATGGGCTGGCGTGTCAAGTTCTCTGCTGATTCTCTCCTCCCCGGCTTGCTTCCTGTTAGCTTTAAGTGGCTCTCTGGAATGGACATGAAGCTGCCATTGTTACTTGTCCTGACCAAGAGGCGATAATGATTACAAGTGAGAAACCCAGCCCCCCACAGGTTCCCAGTACATTATTAACTTGTTCAATTCCCATATAACCAACTCATATGGGTGTCTTGGAATGGAAGGGAGATTGGATTGGATCCCTGACTTGGGCATTCCTTGTCCTCAGAGAGGCATCTCCCCCACTGGGATCCTGCTTGCCTTGACCCCTAGGGAAGGTAATGTGTAATGGGCTCACTTCCCTAGTCCAAAACGGGCTGGATCTATCTTGAGGAGAAGGGACGACTTCCCTGGATTTGTCACAGCACTCACCAGCTTTGAGGAAATCCGCTGAGTCCATATCTGTTCTTCCCCTCTGCTCCAGGAGCTCCTGTGCATCTTCTTCGCTTCACCGGTACCTGCTCCAATTAATCCTTGTCACCACCACATCCCACTCCTGCACATCTTCTCATCTACCCCCCCCAACCTCTATCTACAGTGCATCATCTTCTCTCCTCTGTCTCCTGCTGAATTTTCATTGAAGAATAATTGTTGACTGGTCGTCATCATAATCAAAATTAATGAGTGAAAGGAGACTTGGACTTTGTTTACTAGGCAGCCATTTTTAAATGGTATTATGTTTGTGTATGGACCTCAGTTTTCAAGTACACACTGTTGATGCTTAACATTCAGTGCACAAACTTGAAATCCAATACCCAAACTTCACTCCTGCTCCCTCAACCATGGCCATCAGTGCCAGCTTTCTTGCCCTTAACCTGCATCACCATAATTTGCTACACTCAGACCATTAAGTTGGATTGCTTGAAATCAAACGGCAGTATTGACCACCAGTCTAGGGTACTAATTCATAAAAAGACTCTGATTTGCCACCTCTTCTTTGATGCTATAGCTGATCATTTATGTGAGTAACCTGAGGGCATCCTCACTTCTTTCTCCCCATCATCCTCTGCTCAGGTGGCAGGAAAGGGCCATCATTCTTGGATCCGATCCCGGGGGCTGGAGATGCGAGAGAGGATAACCTGAGCAGAGGTGACCTGGGGACTTGAGGGAGAGGTGGGGGTGTGTCCTTGGGTGAGACGCGGTATCCCGCATTTCCATTCCATGATGAACCCTTGGTCGCATCTGCATTTGTGGGGTATTGCTACCCTTTTTGCTCTGCCCGTAAAAACACTAAAAGTCATCATAAATATCTGAACACTAGGAGGAGGGTGAAGAAGAGGAGGTCCTCAGGCAAGACATGGTATCCACATCATGATAACAGACCTGCCGCTTCCTTTAGGGACTATTGCAAACCATCTCCCCACATTTCCCCTCATTCAACCCACTGTAGTACTGGCAATGTGGAAGAGGCGGCTAGGACTAGTGAACACTAGTAAGTCATTTCACCCACTCTAGTACTGAGATGAGGAATGACCTGCAGTGTTGTAAAGGTCAGGCATGTCCCAAGTGCTCCACTAATTACGAGAAGCAATTACAGTTATGGACTCAAACTTGCAACCAGGTGTATAAAAGGGGAGAGACCAGCAGAAGAGAGCCGCTGGAGAGAACGAAGGCTGATCGTTGCGGGTCTGGAGGGAGAATCCTGAAAAACAGGAGGCAGCCGAGGTGGGTCCTGCAGGAGAGCCTGGACGCGAGAAAGCCACAGGTGTGGGAGCCTCATTGGTTGGAGGTCCGCAGCCAGAGTTGCAGACACAGAAGAAAGGAACAGTTACTGACAGCGTCCGCAGGGAGAAAGCAGAGCTGCCGGGAAGATAGGAAGAGAAGTGCGAGTGGGGCTCGCGGTCAGTGGAAAGTATGTCAGCAGTGCAGAAGCCGAAGCACAGCTACCTGGAGACCAGTGAGTGAAAAGGGAAGTGCACTCGAACAAGGGTGCTCCTGGGGCAGTGGGGAAGTCAAAATAGATGCCGAATACATGAAAAAGTATGGTCAAGATGAAATTAACCAAAGGCCAACTGGTTTAGAGGAAAAATAAGCACAATATAAAGTGCAAGCAGCAGATTAAAAGATCCCAGCTATTGAATACCAAACTAAATGAAGGCTTTTGGCAAAGCTATGACCGGATTGGTTTGTGTAAAATTCATGTACCCCCTATTGAAAGCAAAGCCCAGGCCGTATGAAATGCAGTCGAAAGCAAGTATGGAAGATTCTGAGGCAGTATAAAAGCAAGGTGGTGAAGGAACAAATATAATGGGTGGTCCATGTGGTCCGATAGCTGCGCCTGGACCCTAATTGGGAAAGCCGTAGAGGTTGCTGAAGTGAAACGGGAGAAAGCTATCTGATTGAACTGTTAAAAAACCAGAAGGAGTTTAAAGTTGGTCTGGAGCTGCTGTTTTTTAAACATTGAAAGATTCAGAATAAGTACAGTTGATGAGCTGAACTTGGGAAAGGGAATCCTAAGACTTTGTGAAACTGTCTTGAACTTGGGGAAGGCAGCACAGAGGCTTTTGTGGAACTATCTTGAACTTGGGGAAGGAGAGCTGAAAAGTAAGCCAGGAGCTGGAAGAAGCTCCAAAATCTATTTGGAATACTATTTCTTTTATTGCTGACATCCCTACCCGTTGTTTAGCTTCAGCTGTTAGGGCAAGTATAGGTTTTAGACATAGACAGTCTTTAAGTTGAACTTTCTGACTCAGAGTTTCCTTATTTTGTTTAGGTAGAGAAATCCCACCTTAGTATAGGGCAAGTTAGGCCTTCAACCATCATGACATTTGAGTTAATGAAACATTTTGAAAGGATTGTGTCCTCCCAAATATTCATCATTTTATGATATCTCCATATCCAGCTTAAGCTGTTTCAGAAATGTTTTCCAGCAGGAGGCTCTGCACATTGATGCCTGTCGACTCATGTTCTTCGAGGTCCTCCGTCTCGATGTCGACGCCATCGATGGTAAATAGCACGTTCAGCGACTGTTGGCTTCAGTTCAGTTTTTCTGCGAGAGCGATCACTTGGGAAGATCGGCGCACTTTTGTTTCTTGACATGAAACCTTTCGAATTTAGTCAAAATTGCATCGTGTTCGTCGACTCTGAGATCGGGGTTCACAAAATGTCACGACTGCGGGGCGAAAATGTCTCTTACGGACCCCCATCTGGCGTGTCTGTGGTGCTTACGATCCACTCATTTAACATGCGAGTGTGGATCCTGCCTATCGATGACAGCGAAAGCTCTGCAAGAGTGTAGAGGGAAGTTATCTGCAGGTAGGTCACATAAATCCCCTTCGACGACTCTGTCAGAAAAAAACAACCCTCCGACGAGTCGAGAGGCGACTCTCCTCATCGGAAGAAAGCTAACAGGTCCCAATCCTGCAGTGATTCACACCACTCGTCATCCTCACGGCGATCGCAGAAAAGGTGCCACAGATCAGCATTTTTATCCTCGAGTTCCTCCCCAGAACGGGTCTCTTGCCTGACCAAATCGGCCTCACTGGCTGAATGGGGGAGATTCAGTCTTAAAAATATTCGAGAATGCGGCCTCGACCCCCTCGAAGAAAGATAAGAGCCATGCCGATGTTGAAAAACACAACAAAATGAATGCAAAGGACAAAGCCTGTGTGCCCTCGGGCCCTGGTGTCCAGGAGAAGACTCCCCGGGAGCCCTCTGAGGTTCCCTCTAGTAGAGAAAAGTTTCCTTTGAAAATAATGTAATTGATACCGAAACACTTCACATCACTAAAAAGTCATCGATGCCACAGCTGTCGAAGCCCTTGACGACGTTGTCGCCACACATTACAAAACCCTTGAAGGATGTTGAAAAAACGTACACCTCACTACCAAGGAAACACTTTTTTGAGTAACATTCCTCAATTCATGAGGATGTTGAGCCATCTTCAGATGTATTGCGTCCGTTTGGGTTACAGTATGGGACACCAGGGGTCCCAGAAGCCTTTTCTGAGAAATCAAGAATTAATCTTCAATAGACCCTACAGACCGACTGCAAGTGGGTTGAACTCTTCCCCACAAATTGAGTTTGAAAGACCAGATCCCTCAGACCATGCTGATGGATCCTACTGAGAACTGATTTCCATGGTTGTAGAATATCTGGGTTGGAGAAGGCCTGCACCTCTGTTTGAACAGGACAACATAACGGATATTCTAGATAAGGGACTCGAGGAGGACCCTATTCTTCCTTTTCATGTAGCCCTACAAAGGCGAGTGAAGGCTGACTAGGAGACACCGTAATTCGTACCGGCAGTGAATAAAGAAATGACGAGCAAGTACAGGCCGTCGAGCAGTGACCCCTATTATCTGACAAATCATCCAACTCCTGAATGTTTGGTAGTTCAGGCTGCCACTTCTACAAGCAGACAAATTGCATACCCAACTATCCTCCTGGGCAGAGATAACAAGCGTTTTGACGCTTTGGCTAAAAAGGTTTTCTCTGTGGGGAGTATGGCCCTTAAAACGGCAAATGCCACGTATGCACTGGATACATTAACTTTCACCCTTTGGGATTGCATAGCGATAGCAGCTTTGACGGCACACATTTGTTGGGCAGCAAGGCTGACGAGAGCCTAGAAATGCTGCAGACCTCCAAAGCAGCAGCCTTGGCGCTGCAATCGGACAACCACAACCTTGCCTTACTGGAACAACTTGGAGGGGCTAGTCCTTTCACTATTACTCCTCATTTGGAAGAGGAAGAGGACTGTCGAATCAAAGAGGTCAGAGAAGATTGCCCAGTGGTGGACGGGGAAGAGGTACTAAGACCGCCCAGGCATTGGCTAATTTACCATCAGCCGCTACATCCGCTGCCTCAAAACCTCTCTTAGGGCTTAGTCCACAAGACCCGGTGGGAGGCAGACTCTCACAGCACCTGCAAGAATGTCAGAGTACTACTTCAGATGCATGGGCATTAGAAACAGTTGCCCCGGGTAACTGCCTTCCCTTTTCAAAAATGCCTCAGAATCATTCACCGGGGAACAGCTCTTTCAAAGTTCCAATCCCGCTCCTTATGCAGAGAAAGGTGCTATAGAACCAATACATGTAGCGGAGAGGAACAAGGGTTGGTACTCGCCTTACTTTCTAATCCCCAAGAAGCATGGAGGATACAGACCCATCTTGGACTTAAACTTGAATAAGTTCCTCAGGAAGGACAAGTTCAAGATGGTTACCCTTTCGCAGATGCTTGAGTCCCTCCAGCTCCAGGACTGGATGGTAACATTGAACCTTCAGGATGCTTGCTTTCATGTACCAATCCATCACACGCACAGAAAGTACCTGAGGTTCGCCGTTGGCAGTTCTCATGATCAGTTTTGAGTTCTGCCATTTGGGCTGACCTCCTCCTGAGGGTTTTGGCCAAGTTGGTGGCAGTGGTGACGGTGAGTGTCAGGAGAGGGGGGGTTTCACGTATACCCCTACCTGGCCGATTGACTGATCAGGGCTCGTTCTCCCGAACAGGTCCTACAACATCTCAACTCCACCTGTCACTCCCTCCACAGACTAGGCTTCTCCCTCAATTTCAAGAAGTCCCACATGATACCATCTTAAAGGCTCCAATTCATCGGGGAAGTCCTAGGCGCATCCTTGGGAAAAACCTTGCCACCCGAGGTGAGGGCTTGTCATGCCTGCCGGTCATACCTCTGGACCAGGAACAACTTGTCCATACAAGATGAGTTACGCCCATAGATCCAGTAGACCTTTTTACTCAAAATGGAGGTTGTTCGATACATTGCCCGGAAAACGACGTCTGCATTTTTCATGTCGTTAATTTTCACGTGACTTAGGTCCGTCACGTGTATCACGGCAGTGCGTACATAAGCAGCGTGGAAACTCCATTCGCTGCTTCTGATTAAGTCAATTTTGACGTTTGTAGCTGAACTCCGGACCTGCGTTCTCGCATTCGTGTCAGCAAACTTCTTTGGTTTAATTTGAGCCTACTTTCCTCCACACGCTAATTCCTGGGTGGCGTGTATCTAGTTCGCATGCCAATTTCCCCGCGGACGTTGTCTGCAAGCGCGGCTGTCCAGAGCTGGGTGAATCCTGTTTGCGTGACAATTCTCCACGCGGAAGCTGTCTGCAAGCGCGGCTGTCCAGAGCTGCGTGAATCCTGTTCGCGTGCCAATTCTCCACGCGGATGCTGTCTGCAAGCGCGGCTGTCCAGAGCTGCGTGAATCCTGTTTGCGTGCCAAATCTCCACGCGGACGCTGTCTGCAAGTGCGGCTTTTTCTGTGCTGCGTGAATCCAGTTCGCGTGCCAATCTCCACGCGGACGCTGTCTGCAAGCGTGGCTGTCCAGAGCTGCGTGAATCCTGTTCGCGTGTCTAAATCTTCATGCGGAAACGCTGTCTACAAGCGCGACTGGTTTGGCTGTGTGTATGCTGTCGCGTGCAGATCTGCACGTGTTTTTCTGAACTACTTCGAACTTTTGGTACCTGTGACAGTCAACAGGTGAGATACTTATTTTATTCTTCGTGGGAAAGGAAGTATTTCATGAACTATTGGAAGGTGATTGTGCACAGTACATTGGACGCTTTCCTGTGGTGCACCAACCCGGTATCTAGCGAGAGCCTCGTGCCGTTCAGGATAAGTCTCCCTTACTAATCTTCCCTTCCTTTGTCGTTTGTTTAACTCTTGGAACTCTTCAAGAAACTGTCCTGAATTCTTCAGTTTAGCCTTAAGGTCAGTGTCTGAATTAATATCAATTCTGCGTTTCTTAGTATTTGACTTGGGACAGTGTCTTATAATACTTATCTATTCTAGGCATACTTCCTATACAATTCCCACGCCCTTTCCAGTGATCCATCTCTCTGCCTGTTTTATTCAGTCAGAGAGTTGTATCATTTGGAAGGTCTAATTTGACCTGCCTACAATCAAGTCGTGTGAAGATAGGATCCAGAAAAGCCCTACCAAATTGTATCCTTTTTTGGTTACTGTATCCTTTTCAGTTGATACTTTGGTGATTCATGACAGAATCAGAAGCCATGGAGGGTACGGATCCTATAACTGTTTTAACTCAGTTAATTTCTTACTTGAGAAATGAAATGATTACGGCACAGGATATGCTACGACATCGAATGGATGTTATGCAAGATGCCATGCAGGTCACTCCTCAGGGAGCACAGATTCCAGTAGCCCTTGCATCTGGATCTGGTACTACGGCACCATCATTATCACAGGAAACTCTTAAAGTGGTTATGCCCACACAATTTCCTTTGGCTCCTCCGGAAAGGTTCACAGGTGATCCTAAAACCTATAGAACCTTTGTTAATCAGTGCCGACTTCATTTCCTTTGCCGACCTAATTCATTTCCTGATCTTACTACTAAAGCAGCATTCATGCTTTCCCATTTGGGGGGGTACAGCTGCCGCTTGGGCAAATCCTTTATTGGAATCAAATAGCCCCTTGTTGTACGATTGCGATGATCTTCTGGCGGCTATGAACAAAGTCTTTGATATGCGCTATGCTACTCAAGCCACAGATCTGGAGTTGTTGAATTTACAACAAGGTACTCAACCTCTGTTGGCTTACATTGCACGATTTAACCAATTAACGGCCGAAACCCGATGGCCGGAAGACAAGAAGACAGCTGTTTTCTACAAGGGTCTTTCAGAAGAACTCAAGGACGCCTTGTCCACGGTTCCAATGGTTCCTACAGGTTTTTCAGAATTTCTTGATTTAATTTTACAAATTGATGCCCGAAGAAATGCCCGCAAAGGAGAGAAAAAACCTTTTCTTCCGGCACCAGTTCGTTCTGATACACCGGCACATTCTTCGAATGATCCTGAACTAATGCAAATTGGTGCGGTGAGAGGCCGGTTGTCTAAAGCCGAAAGAGAGAACCGAAAGAGAAATTACTTATGTATGTATTGCCGTTTCTCCGAGCATTTATTGGCGGCATGTCCTAAAAGACCAAATAAGCCTTCGGGAAACGCCAAAACTCGACAGTAGCAGGAGTCCCTGTGTCGAGTGTTACATCGGACTCCATTACATTTCCAGCTCATGCACCAATAGCTGTTGAGATGATGTTACGGTTCAATGATCAAGACTTAGCTTCCAAGGCTATGGTTGACTGGGGAGCCACTAATAAGTACATTGATATCACATATGCCAAGAAATGTTCTATACCTCTTATAGACGAGAACAAACCTGAAACTGTTAATACAGTGGATGGATCAATCTTGATATCCGGTATGGTAACTCAAGAGATTGTACCTATTCAGATGACTCTATCAAATGGTCATTCGGAGGAAATAGTCTTCGATGTCATTGCGGCTCCACAATACCAAATAATACTTGGACTTAATTGGTTGACTCTTCATAATCCCGCCATAGACTGGGTTACGGGATTGATCCAATATCCTTCCATTTTTTGTAACGAACATTGCTTTACCAGCCAGGTGGTGTCAAATAAATCACATATGTTGGCCTCTATTGAGGGAATCCCTGCTATCAATGTGGTACAACAGAACAGTACGCATATACCAAGTGAATATGCACATTTTGCTGATGTGTTTGACAAAGGTCAGGCAGAACAGCTTCCTCCACATAGGCAATATGACTGTCCAATTGAATTGATTCCTGGACCTAAAATTCCTACTGGTCGAGTTTATTCTTTGACTCTCAAAGAAGATGCTGTCTTGAAAGAATATATCGATAAAGCCCTGGACATGGGATTTATACGGCCATCTCAATCGCCGGCTGCCTCTCCTTTATTCTTTGTTCCAAAGAAGGAAGGAGACCTAAGGCCTTGCATTGATTACAGGGCTATTAACGACATCACCATAAAGAATCAATATCCTTTACCATTGATTAATGTCCTGCTAGACCAATTAGGATCTTCCAAGTATTTCTCTAAATTGGATTTGCGTGGCGCTTACAATCTGGTTCGCATTCGCGAAGGAGACGAATGGAAGACCGCTTTTAAGACGCGGTACGGCCTTTACGAATATTTAGTGATGCCTTTTGGTCTTTGTAACGCACCCGCCACATTCCAGTTCTTTATGAACGATATCTTCAAAGATATGATGGATCAATTCGTGGTGATTTACTTAGATGACATTTTGATATATTCATCATCTTTTCCAGAACATGTTAAACACGTCTCAGCTGTCCTACAAAGATTGAGAGAGAATAAACTTTTTGTTAAAGCTGAGAAATGTGTTTTTCATACACAAGAAGTGGAATTTCTGGGTTATGACATTACCAATCATGATGTTCGAATGAGTCATTCAAAAGTGAAAGCCATATTGAATTGGCCTATCCCACACAATGTCAAGTCATTACAATCATTTCTAGGATTTGCAAATTTTTATAGCAGATTTATTCGTTCTTTCTCCAAAACAGTGGCCCCATTGACAGCCTTAACTAGCTCTAAAATTCCATTCTGTTGGAACCAGAATGCTCAAGCTTCCTTTGAAAAGTTAAAAGAAGCATTTACAACTGCACCGGTACTTCAGCATCCTGATCCGAACGGTCAGTTTATCGTTGAAGCAGACGCATCCAGTGTCGCTACAGGGGCTGTACTCTCGCAGGTTTGTGCAGAAACTAAGGAGGAACATCCAGTTGCTTTCTTCTCACGCAAACTTACCCCTTATGAACAGAACTATGCTGTCACTGGGCGTGAGCTACTTGCAATCAAAGATGCTTTCCGAGAGTGGAGACATCATCTTCTTGGGGCCAAACATCAGGTGGTGGTGTATTCCGATCATGGAAATCTTCAGTCATTTAAAACTATGAAATGTCTTACAGCTAGACAGGCCAGGTGGCATGCTTTCTTTGCTCAATACGATTTTGAAATTACTTATCGCCCTGCCAGACAACATGTCAAATCTGATGCTTTGTCTCGCATCGGTGAAGAAGTGAAAGAAGAATCATCGGTTCAAAATAAATTGTTGGCAGATCACGTGATATGTAGTTGTTCTGCACAACCTTCTCTAAAAAACGACTTACAGGAGTGGGTGAAACTAAATCCACAATTGATTCAGAAATTGAACATTGATTTATACAATGGTTTGCCTTTTAAACAAGGAGTACTCTATCTACCAACTGATACCATACAGAAAAAAGCCCTCAGTTGGGGTCATGATTCTTTGATTGCCGCCCATCCTGGACAGAAGAAGACTCTAGAGCTATTGAAAAGATGGTGTTGGTGGCCGTCTATAACACAAGATGTTATAAATTATGTTTCAACATGTTCGGTATGCAGTCAATGTAAGAATACTCCTGGCAAACCAGTGGGTTTACTCCAGTCTCTACCAGTTGCCAAAAAACCATGGGACATGATATCAATGGATTTTGTGGTTGAACTTCCAAGAAATAAAGGATACGATACCATATGGGTGGTGGTGGACTACTTTACAAAGTTGGCGCTTTTCATTCCCTGTATTGGTGTACCAACAGCTGCTGGTCTGGCTGATCTATTCATCCGGCATATATTCCGGTTTTTTGGTCTACCTTCAGTGATCATCACTGACGGGGGCTCACAATTTGTGTCACGTTTTTGGAAGACACTAAATTTGGCATTATTAATTGATGACAGGTTGTCTAGTGCTTCTCATCCTCAAACGGACGGACAGACTGAGAGAGTCAATAGCACTATGGAACAATATCTGCGATGTTTGGGCTTACAGTTCCAGTCAGATTGGCTCAATGTTCTGCCGGCCGCAGAGTTCGCCTATAACAATTCCTATCATAGTGCTATAGGTACTTCACCTTTCTATGCTTTGTATGGGCAACACCCACGTTCCATTCCTTTTGACTCCAGTTTGTCTTTGGATACTCCTGCAGCAGGACGTACTCTTGAGGATCTTAAGAATCTACAGAAGAAAGTTGAGCAGCAATTGGAGCAAGCTAAAAAACGAGACAAGTACTATGCCGACGCTCATAGAATTCCTGCACCTGTCTACAAAGCAGGAATGAAGGTATGGCTGTCCACAAAGAACTTGAGAATACCCGGCAAAAGGAAATTGTTGCCTAAATACATTGGGCCATATGAAGTGCTCCAAATCATAAATCCGGCTGCTGTCCATCTGGCTTTGCCAAAACGGTGGCGAGTGCATCCCGTTTTCCACGTATCACTCATCAAACCATGTTCGGATGCTACTAGATTACCTGTACGTCCTGTTGCTATTTCAGTGAAAGGGTCAGACTAATATGAAGTGCATGACCTTCTGGACATGAGGTTGCGTTCTGGAAAACCATTTTATCTGGTAGATTGGAAAGGTTATGGTCCCGAGGATAGATCCTGGGAACCTCTGTCTAACATTCATGCTCCTGCTTTATTAAGGCGATTCCACTCGAAAAGGGGAGAAGCGGCACCTTTGGGGGGTGGCACTGTCATGCCTGCCGGTCATACCTCTGGACCAGGAACAACTTCTCCATACAAGATGAGTTACGCCCATAGATCCAGTAGACCTTTTTACTCAAAATGGAGGTTGTTCGATACATTGCCCGGAAAACGACGTCTGCATTTTTCACGTCGTTAATTTTCACGTGACTTAGGTCCGTCACGTGTATCACGGCAGTGCGTACATAAGCAGCGTGGAAACTCCATTCGCTGCTTCTGATTAAGTCAATTTTGACGTTTGTAGCTTGAACTCCGGACCTGCGTTCTCGCATTCGTGTCAGCAAACTTCTTTGGTCTAATTTGAGCCTACTTTCCTCCACACGCTAATTCCTGGGTGGCGTGTATCCAGTTCGCGTGCCAATTTCCCCGCGGACGTTTTCTGCAAGCGCGGCTGTCCAGAGCTGCGTGAATCCTGTTTGCGTGCCAATTCTCCACGCGGACGCTGTCTGCAAGCACGGCTGTCCAGAGCTGCGTGAATCCTGTTCGCGTGCCAATTCTCCACGCGGACGCTGTCTGCAAGCGCGGCTGTCCAGAACTGCGTGAATCCTGTTTGCGTGCCAAATCTCCACGCGGACGCTGTTTGCAAGTGCGGCTTTCCTGTGCTGCGTGAATCCAGTTCGCGTGCCAATCTCCACGCGGACGCTGTCTGCAAGCGCGGCTGTCCTGAGCTGCGTGAATCCTGTTCGCGTGCCAAATCTCCACGCGGAAATGCTGTCTACAAGCGCGACTGGTTTGGCTGTGTGTATGCTGTCGCATGCAGATCTGCACGTGTTTTTCTGAACTACTTCGAACTTTTGGTACCTGTGACAGTCAACAGGTGAGATTCTTATTTTATTCTTCGTGGGACAGGAAGTATTTCATGAACTATTGGAAGGTGATTGAGCACAGTACATTGGACGCTTTCCTGTGGTGCACCAACCCGGTATCTAGCGAGAGCCTCGTGCCTTTCCGGATAAGTCTCCCTTACTAATCTTCCCTTCCTTTGTTGTTTGTTTAACTCTTGGAACTCTTCAAGAAACTGTCCTGGAATTCTTCAGTTTAGCCTTAAGGTCAGTGTCTGAATTAATATCAATTCTGTGTTTCTTAGTATTTGACTTGGGACAGTGACTTATGATACTTATCTATTCTAGGCATACTTCCTATACAATTCCCACGCCCTTTCCAGTGATCCATCTCTCTGCCTGTTTTATTCAGTCAGAGAGTTGTATCATTTGGAAGGTCTAATTTGACCTGCCTACAATCAAGTCGTGTGAAGATAGGATCCAGAAAAGCCCTACCAATCCTTTTTTGGTTACTGTATCCTTTTCAGTTGATACTTTGGTGATTTATGACAGGGCACAAGACATTCTGCAGATGGTCATCAAATTCCAGAGTGCCCAGCGTCTTCCGGCCTTCGATTTTTTGAAGTTGCTCGGTCCCATGGCATCCTGCATTTTCCTAGTGCCAGAGGCTCGCTTGAGAATGAGATCTCTCCAATGGGCTCTCAGCCCTCAATGGTCCCAATTCTCTGGTAGGATGTCAGACCTTCTTCAGGTTCCATGAAGAAAAGGATAAACACTGCTGCACTCTGATGTGTAAATTTATGTGTGAAAGAATTTTCAAAAAGTAGTGAGGTGCAGAGGAGAGACACAACCCTGACACTAGACTGTGGTAGTGACAAAGACAAAAAGTGTCCACGGGCTGTGGATCACTCGCGTCTCCTGCACACTTGGGTTTTTGTCAAAGGCAAACCATAAACTAATATATTTTATGCCAGTACTATTTTAAGATCAATTTGGTTATTGAATAAGCATTTAGTCAATGTAGAACACCAATGTGTAAAAAGTATATTTATGAGTTAATTCGTCCTACCTCTCATCAGTGCCCCATAGATATCTCTAGTTGTTAGAGTTGAAGTATAAATACATCCGTATAACCGGATACGGAACTCACTCCTCGAAGTCACCTATAATGATGGTTGAATAGGTGTCAATGTTATGTCTCAAGGACCTTTTTCACGGAAAAATAAAGAAGTAAACATGTACTCTACCTCTTCTGGCCTTTGATGCCTCTAGTGAGAATCCCTTAAAGGGTAAATGTAGTCTAACGGGGGTAGAGAATTTCCAAATCCACACGGAATTGTATCCTTCGTCTGTGTCAGGAAAAAAGTGGGGTTTTTTTGCTAAGTATTAGATTGTATGTAACCTCATATCAATAATGGTGTTTCAATCAGTTGGTCTTGTGACCAAGACTAGATAAAAAAACATTTGTGGTAAATGTTTACCTTTTACTGCGGGTTTCTTATTAGCCTTGGTTATAATGTAGTTGTGATGGCCACTCCATTCATTTGTATCAGGGGTGATCCTAAGGCAATTTAATAATTCATATTAATATTTAGCCTTTCTTCTAATTAGAAGAGAAAGGAAAAGAAACTTCCTGCATTGTACCATATTGTCAGCGTGAAGAGCGCTTACCTCACACTGTCTCCTTAAAATGGCCAGGATGGTCATATTGACATGGTTTTTTGTTGCAGCCGTGGTTGTGGCCAAGTCTGGTCAGAACTTGGGTACATATGTCCTATGAGTAAATAAGGATTCCTGTCAGTAAACATTGGAATTATTTATGTAACAGGGATGGTGAGTTCTGGTCATTGTTATGTAAGATCGGTTTCTTACCTAAGCTTAATCTAAGTCAGTTCCCCAAGGACGCTCTCCCTGCTTATGCGATTATAACGAACCGCGGGGACACTCAATAGTATGATGCCCTGCCGTGACGTTTATGCGAAGTTTCAGACCTCAAATATCATTTTGCTGCACCCTTTAACTATTTACTCAATCCCCTTCCCTTACCCTGTATACACCTCATTCCATTGCCCGCATTGCTCAGTCACCAATTCCTTGCCACACACGCCCTTTAATTTCCCATCACAGCAAGCCTATTTCTTCCTCCTCACCGACTTCGTTGCCCTGGCTCACAGTTATACAGTGGACCACCTTGATTTGCCATCTCTGCCAGATGACAAGAAGTCGGGGCCGTGCTGGTAATTGTGGCTATGGGGTCGGCACTTGGATAATGCAGAGCGAAATACGGCGAGGGGACGTCGCTTTTCTTGTGCTCCCAAGATGAACTTTCTGGGAAAGTCGGCTGCATATTTGAATTCACAGAAGCAGAGAGAACTGCAAGGGGAATACACCTTGGACCTGGTGATGGAGAGGGAGCAAGAGCGACCTATTATATTTGTGTGTTTTCAAATAAGGTGGAGTGTGTGTATTTCAGTTTCTCTGACTGGGTTAATATGTTTGAGTGTATTTGGTGCATGTGTGTTTTTTCTTGGTCACATAGGAGAAGAGTGTTCTGGACAAGACAATGGGAAACAATCACAGATTTGGGGGTCATTCACAGTTGGGTGGTAACAGTAAAATTGTCAGCATTTGGCAAATACCTTTGACTTTACCGTCCACCCAATTCAGGGTTCGATCAAATACATTGGTGGTATTCTATCGGTGGTATTCTATAGGTTGACTTTTTGCAGACAATCTACCTATTTTTACCTTCATTTGCAAAGTGGAGGTAAACCACCCAAACTGGCCCCACATTTTTAAGTCAAAAAGGTGTTTAGAAATGCCCATGTAGAAGGGGTAAAAAGGTGGGCATCTTGGATTGCCTCCCTCACCACCATACCCATATAATGCATAAAAGGGACAGAACTGACCCGGTTGTGCATAAAGAAAATCACCATTAGTGATATGAGCCACTACTGTACTTAATCCATTTTTCCCTTCACATTGATGCTGAAAATGGCTGGAGAAAGGTTTTAAAAACTGTTCTACATTTCCACCATGGGAGGTGGCATTTCTCAAATAGCACTGGGGGTATTCCAGAAATACTACCACTGCTGGTGGTAATCTTTGGAGTAGGGTGGATTTCCAGAAACACCACAGTCAGAGCTGCTAACTTTCTTCAGTGGTATTACAAAATACACCCAGCTCTGAATTAACCCCTTAGTTTGTAGTCTTCCAATAATTAATACCTAAATATTACATCTTTCTAGGTGCGTTTTTTAATCGTCTCCAAAAGCAAGTACCAGAAACAATCCAAAAGCCATTTCTATAAGCACTATATAAATAACATCCATGGGTTTGCTATTCAGGGTGTTATTAAACTCGTTTTGTGTGAACACTCTGGTGATCAAGAGATTCACCAGAACATAGGGGAAGCATTTGTACAGAATCAAACCGAGGCCAACCTCACCAGATATGGACCTTTGCTTCCATGGCAAGTAGGATTCATGATAAGCTGCTGTGGATTATAACGAACCAATTGTGTATGGAGAGCAGCAGTGGTGCCAACTTTACCATCCAGGGTCACAGAATCTGCTATTTAAACTATTTAAATGTGTGCATTGTTACTGGGCAACAGGAACACATCCTTGCAGCCTAGAATCCCCTCCCTCTCTCACTGTGGGGGCCCATGTGTGGGGGCCATGCACGCACAGCAGCAACATTGCTGAAATCAAGACGAATGCCTTGCCCCATTTAGACAGACTCGCAGCAGGCTTTGCAGCACTCGGTTCCAGTGTAGGAGGCTAGATTCTGATGGATTTAATCTGTTTCCATTTTTTTGTTTTATTCTAAACAAAAGACATTTTGGCGCTCTGGCGCATGGGACAACAGTCCAGCCAGCCTGGGGGCTGGGGGGATTGGCATTTGCCTCCCGCCCCTCTTGCCAGTCTGCCCCTGGATAACAGACAGCTCACACCTTCATTGGAGAGCCTTGAGTGGGAAGGTACAGGGCAGTGTAGTGTCACTGTGTGGGCTTCTACACTGTTTCGCCTGCCAGCGCTTTTGTGTTCTGCAGTGTTAGAGAGAATTTTCATTACTGTGCCAAGTCCCTTTAACTTTAGAGACCCCCAGCTCTTTTGCTGGACTCGGGGCTTTTTAATTTTGACTCCTGAGTGAGTGGGACTTTTTTCTCACTCACTCGTGTGTTTTTCCTGACTAGGACTTTTGTGTTTTTTACTGTTTTATGGAGTCTGTTAAACTCCATAGGCATCTGCTTTTTGCTTTGTGACGCACAACAACTTGTGTGCAGTGCCACAGAGAGGTCCCTTGGAGTTCTCTTAATGTTTAAGTACATTTTCTTGGGTAAACTACTGTTCCCAAGAATAGTAAGATGACCCATGTCTTACTGACCTTTTCCTTTGTGGGTCCTGCACACACCACCTTATGTGGAGTGCTGAGGGGGTTACATAGTAGCTCCTTTATCCCACTCCTCATGTAACATTCTGTTACACTAACTCACTTAAATGACTGGTGGCAGTGGTTTCTTTTTTTCTACCTAGTGACATGTATCTGCAAGCTGAATCCTCAGCTGCAGTACAGTACCCAAGGGAGACCATTTCCCCCAAAATGGCCCCGTCTTCGTTTTTTGCAATTTCTAGTCCGATTCTTCTGAGCTTTCACTCTGTTGTTTGAATCAGGTTTTAGTCCTTTGTGTGTTTTGCCTTTGGCAGGCTTCAGCCCTGAAGCCCACCCAGGCACCAGTGTATCTGGAAAGGCAGGAAGTGAGGGAGGGTCACTAAACTTCCCTGTCCTTTGTCTCTAAGTGTGCCTGTTCTGATTGGCCGGGTGGCTATCCCTAATAATAATAATGATAATAATTTAGCATTTATATGGCACTACAAACCCTCAGGTATCTGAGCACTGCTTATTATTACCCACAGTGTGTGGTGCCCCTTTAATCGTCCTCGGAATGATGGAAGGCCTAGTTTGACCCTGCCGGGAATTGAACCTGCGTCAGCAGGCTCTGCACAGATGTCAAAGCGAGCGCTCTACTTGCTGTGCTATCGGACCGGCTAGGTGATTGACAGCCTAGGGCTGTAAATGATTGGGAACTTGCTTAAAAGGTGAGACTTTTGGGACTAGAGGCAGTCGACCACTGGAGGACAACATCCAACCCTGTTTTTGTTTCAACTGGAAAGACCCGCACAGGACATCTACTTCCCTTAGGCTGGTGGGACAAACTAGCCTCAATGCAAACTCCATTTTGGCGCAACCCTCGACTTGCTGTGACTTTCCAAGGCTGCAGAATCCCAATACCCAGAGACCCCTTATCATCATTGAGTGCATTGTCTTCCGAAGTGTGAATCCGGCTAAAAATTTGTGAGCGTCGGAGGACCCTACAGAAGTAGGAAATCTTCATCCAGAGTCCAGGACCCAGGGATCAGGTAACTTCTAACTGGAGCTGTTTGTTCTTCTTTGGTGCTGAGAAAAAGGCCCCAAAACCACAAAGAGCCGCTGAATTAAGGAGAATCCATTGCTGCAGAGTCATTCTCTAGAGTGCTGCCACAGGAGCCCACCAGACGTACTCCCTTTCGTCCCCACCATCTCAAGGATCAGGAACAAGGGTCTGCAGCATTGCATCTAGAAGGAATCCAGCTGGAACAACTTCTTCATTTCGAAGGTCCTGTGGGTCTTGGGGTACATTATCCTTTTGCCATTTGGTGTGCTTCATACCTTGGGGAGAGCTATTTTACTCTTTGGAGTTCACCTCGACTCCCTTGCAGAGGCCTTTCAACTTGTGCTTATGATATGATATGGCATTTATAATGCGCCTATACACAAATGTTTCAAGGCGCGACGAGGCAAGGGAGGGGAACAAAGGGGGACGGACAGCGATCCTACTAGGCCAGGTGTCATACAGATCGAGCATGTGCGTGGGAAGGGAGGACGGGAAAGTGCAGTACATGGGAATAGATAATAACAATAGTAAAATAGCGGCCAGCATGTGGCAAGTGCATGGGTAAGCACGGACATCAGCAATCGAGGTCTGGTATGGGGATTGTAGGGATACAGAACAGTCCCCAAGTGCGGGGGATGCCAGGTGGGCAGTGCAGGTGTGTGACGCTGGCGGGCGAGGACCAGGGCCCGGGATCAGAGGGTGGCCTGGTAGCCATTGCAGTACTGGTTTCAGCCTGGAGGTCAGCAGAGGAGAGGAGGAGAGAAAGCAGAAGCAAAGAGAATGGTTTTGAGGTGTTTCCGGAACCGGAGATGGTTCTCTTCAAGTTTAAGGGAGGCAGGGAGGCTGCTCCAGAGGGAGGCACCAGCCGAGGAAAGATCTACCACCAACTTGTTGCTTGGAGAAGCAACTGGCCCTGAGGGAGTTGGAGGCAGATGAGCGAAGAGCTTGTGAAGGAAGATATTTAGGAAGAGCGAGTTGAAGGTATTGAGGCCCAGACCCCAGAAGGCCTTCTGGACGATGCAGTGGGTTTTGAACTTAATCCTTGCAGCCACTGAAAGCCAGTGGAGAGATTTCAGTCCTGGAGAGATACGATCCCTGGGCTTGAGGCCAAGGAAAAGTCTTGCAGTCCTGTTCTGGATGAGTTGCAAAGGGCCGAGAGTAGAAGCAGGAAGATTTAGAAAGCAGCTGTTGCAATAGTCCAGCCTAGAGAGAACCAGAGCTCTTGAGACAGTGAGCTTCTGGGAGAAGGAGAGGAAAGGCAGAATACCTCTGAGAAGGTGCAGCTGGTAGTGTGACTTCTTAGAGATGTCACAGATGTGAGGAGAGAAGGAAAGTGTGGAGTCGAAGATGACCCCAAGGTTTTTAGCCTTGCAGGTGGGAGCAGGCAGAGGACCAAGAGAGGCCGGCCAGAGAGCAACAGGAGAGGAGGCAGCGGGTGTGCTGATGAGGAGAATCGCAGTCTTACTGGCATTAAGACAGAGGTCATTGGCGGCACACCACTCCTGGATAGCAGACAGACAGTCGGAGATGAGGGAAGGAGAGGAGGAGGCCGAGGGTAGCCTGAAAATGAGCTGGGTGTCATCCGCATAGCGCTGAAAATTGGGGCAGAGAGCGGCGATGCGGTGGGCAAGGAGTGCCAGGTATTGGTTGAACAGCCAGAGAGAAAGGTTAGACCCCTGGGGGACGCCACAGGTAGAGAAAAAGATAGCAGAGAGGAAGGACCCAAGTTGAACATGGGAGGGTCGGTCAAAGAGGAAAGAAGTCAGCCACGCCAGAGCCTGACCAGTGATCCCCAGGTTATCACAGAGACGGTTGAGCAGGATGGCATGGTTGACAGTGTCAAAGGCAGATGAGAGATCAAGCAGGATGAAGACACGAGGGGTGTTAGAGTCAAGGTTGGAGAGCAGGTCTTCACGGATGTTCAGGAGAGCAGTTTCCGTGCTTCTGGCAGCTCTGAAGTCAAACTTCTTCAAGGTGACTCCTCTTTACTTGCTGTGATTTTCTATTTGAACTACTATTTAAAAACATGTTCTAATAAGAGAGCATCAGAAGTCTGAACTTGCCCATTGACTATGGCTGTCCTGGCTCCCTAAAGGCCCCCTTCTGAAACTATTGGCTTTGGCAGTGCTTGTTCCCTTACAAGTTTTAACTGTTGAACAGTATTATTGCTGGGATAAAAGACTGCCTGCATCCCTCTTGGAGAACCTGTTTTTGTAATGCCAGTATGCTCTAATCTAACTATAACCTTTCCCTCCCTTACAACTCAATACTGCAAAGGTGATACAAAATAGATTTTATTACTGACCTCAAATGACATAACCCGTTGGTGCTGGGAAATGTATAACGTACGAAAGAATTACTCACCTGATGTATTATTCACTTTGTTCATTGAATCCTAACTTGGGATTAATGTTACTATTAGTTGCTGCCTTCTAAAGAATGCTTTAAATATCTTTGTGTACATATGAATAAATATGTATACCAAAATGTTAAGTGTGTAAGTGTTTACTTGGATACCGACAGTGCTTTAAGTGCAGTCTCCAGAAAGTGGGGCTAAGCCGGGGCCCTGCTGAGGCCCCCGGTCCCACACAACATTGGCGGGACGTATTATCCCGCCGTGGCCGCAGCCGTGGTGGGAGATGCGGGCGCCATTATGTCAGGCAAGCTGACAGAAATCCCAGCCAGCCACAGTGACGCTGAGGCTGGCTGGCACTTCTGTCAGTCAGTCTAACTTCCTCTGATGACCCCTCATCAGGGTCATCAGAGGAGTTACTGTCCCTTTGTTTGCCCTCCCCAGGTCACTGACCCTCGCGAACCTGCGGGCTCCGTGATCTAATATGCAGATTAGATCACGGAGCCCACGGGATCACAGAGGGTGAATGGCGCCTCGGGCTCAGTGATCTCTGCTCAGAGCAGATAGATCACAGAGCCCGAGGCGTCTATCTCCGTCGACAAAGCTTTATGAAAGATGTCTTTACTTGTGTACGTTTCAAGCCATCTTTTATAAACGTAGAAATATTTCTGTTTATAAAAGACGGCTTGAAACGTACACAATTCAAGGCATCTTTTATAAAGCTTTGTCGACGGACAAAGCCACCTTGGGTTTTGTCCGTCCTCACCCATTTATAAAAGATGCCTTGAATTGTTTACGTGTCAAGCCATCTTTTAAAAAACATAGAAACATGTTACAAATGTCCGTTTATAAAAGGTGGCTTGAAAAGTGCACAAACCATAGTAAGTTACGCACAAGTGTGCATAATTTACTATGGTTTGTGTACTTTTCAAGCTACCTTTTATAAACATAGAAATATGTAACATTGCTACGTTTATAAAAGATGGCTTGAAAAGTACACAAACCATAGTAGTACGCATACAAACATATAAATGCTCACATACATTTATATATTTGTTTGCACACCTTACTATGATTTGTGCATTTTTAGGCCACACCCACAATGAAAGCCACGCCCCCAAACGAGGGCGCCCCCTCAATTTCTTACCCCACTTAAAGCACTGGATACAGGTATTTACTGATTTATTGTACAGCTCTAAAGCTCCCATTACTCCTCTTAAGATATGCCTGGCTGCTCAGTCACGCTGCCAATGGGTGTAGTACAGGCCTATGTTAAAAGGTGGGTTACTTAATACCAAGAGATAAGTCTTGTGTAGTCCCATACCAGTTGGACTGCATCAATTCTTATATAACAGGGGCTGAGGCTGGGTTCAGCCCGGTCTTATAGAGAGGGTACCTCTCCAGATTGGATTCTAGGCTGCCAGCAAAACACGCATTACTGTACATGCTGGCCCGGCCCCTGCCACCAGAGATGTGGAGCACTGGCAGAGATTGTCCAGAGAAGAAAGACATATTCTAGGAGACACTCCC
Organism: Ambystoma mexicanum; assembly: GCF_040938575.1. Taxonomy (NCBI): domain Eukaryota; kingdom Metazoa; phylum Chordata; class Amphibia; order Caudata; family Ambystomatidae; genus Ambystoma; species Ambystoma mexicanum. The sequence goes on along the minus strand of NC_090926.1, from coordinate 1,076,432,416 downwards.
CCTCGCCCCCCTGCTGCTAGTGGCCATGGTGGTAATATGAACATGTCCTCTCCCACACCTTATGCCTGCTGTGCTGACCGTCGGCATGTACACAGAGGAATTGAGACTTTGTACTTGTGTAACTAGCACACACAGAACACATATGTGTTTGACCACCAGCAACGAGTTTAACACGATGTCACTGTCTCAGAATATTGGTATGTACTGCATATTCCAAGACCACGGGTTGTAAAAGAAAACTGCAGACGTATGCATCTTAAATTGAAAAGCCAGACATCCTAGCGCTCTCTAGAGGCTGCATTTAATTTCTCACTAAACTGGGATCAAGTTTCATGCAAGTAGAGCAGGCCGCGCTCCTCTGCCAGGGACAAGGAGTTCCTACACACCCATCTGCTGCTTTCTCTCTTGCTGCTGCCTTCCTTAACTTGTAGCTATTGACCTTGGCATTGTAAACAAGTATCACCTGTTTCTTCTCTTTGGGGTTGTGCTTGTGAAAGGTGAACCCGGGGTCGGTTCTTGCAGGTTCCAGCTTGCCCGCGGGACTCTGGTTAGTTCTGGCAAACTTGCCGGCCCTTGCTGTGTTTGTTTCAAAACACAGAAACCATTCACTTATTTGAGACACTAAAGAACTGAAGAGAAGGTGTTGTTTCGTTGGAGATCAGAAAGTTCAGCTGTCACATCATTTCTGAGAAGGTCAAGAGACTCCAGTGTTGTATGGTGTCGCGGTGCATGTGCTCCAGAAGGCCAACAATCGGAACTGTGAAGTACTAGCAACAACAGGAGACGTAACCCATGTGACCGATAGCCTCCGGCCTGGATAATACCACCGCCACCAACAACAACATGCCTTGAATAGCACGTGATCCCAAAACAGTTGCGCAACACCACCCGACTGAAAACACCAGAACTGTACCATAACAGCTAAGGCATGTATATCGCCAGGCAGAACCCATCAGAGCTCTACCACATTTTCTGAAGATCATATGCTGCTATCCAAACTCCTGGACTGGCCTAGAGGGAATTCTGCAGATTTCCCGGTGGGCCTCTGCACCCTGGGCCACTTTTGTGTGGCATTTCCAAATGTTCTCATGGGAAATGCGTTGGGCTTGTTGAAAATGTGTAATATGGGATTATTTCCAGGGCCTCTTTTGGTTCCCAGTCCACCCCTCGCGCTAAAATGATAACTGCAACAAGCAAGTATCAAGTGCGAGTGCAAGTCGCCAGATTTCTACAATCTGAGCTAAACAATGGCTGCAACGATAGAAATGCTGATCACAGGGCTGAATATGTCTTTACCAGTGGCAATAGAATGTTGACAACCTCACGTGACTAATAGCAATGCTACCAAAACTATGCAATATCCCAAGCAGGGAATGGCTATCGCAAGAATGAAACGGTGGTATTGTACATGTTATGATACCTTTAAAACTGTACTTTGAGAAAATGCTCTGTGCAACAGTGAAAGAGCGTCCATAGGCTTAAATGGCTCTAGCTAAGCTACAACAATCCACAACCAAGAGTAGAAGCAAGTCAAACTCTCTCCTTGAAGTACTCACACTATGGTAGCACAGACTGAGCTCAACATCTTAACCCTGCCACAAGCGTTGAGGCTGCACAAATGAACAGGCACGTTTTGCTATGCAGTTAAATATTTCCTCAAATCAAAGTACAAACAGCAGAATAAAAAAAAAATATATATATTTATATATATATTTGCGAAAATTTTGTACAGTTTTTTTCTGCCTTTTTGTTGCATTCTCTGGAAAGTTTGTCTTACTGCTTCCCATTTTTCATTGTGTCCTTACATAAGTTAACCCTTTGTTGCTTCCATAGCTTTTTATTTAAATTTAATTGATCTTTTCCCCTGAAGTGGTCCATTTTTTAATGCATTATAGAATGTGTTTTAAGAAATGTTTTAATTGCAGCAGACCCTTTGATTTCACTGACCAACAGAGAGATCCTGCGGTGCCGGACGACCTGGTCACTTCTGACAAGGTCACAAAGCGTCCACAGGGGGACATCCATTCTCTGCCCCAATCTAAACAGATAAACGGTCATCCTTGAGTGGATCAGGTTCCACTTGGATGTAAATCCTCCAAACCTTAAGATCCTCCTTTGGGGAAGTGCAAGCATTATGGCATTCCACCTCCTCCTAGTAGGTAGGGGTCTGCAACCTCTAGATGTTTGGACTTCAGTTACCATCAGCCCCAGCCAGCATAATCAATGGTGAAGGACTAAGGAAGCTGCAGTGCAAAACATCTTGAAAGCCAGAGGTTGCAGACCCTGTACCTAGGGTCTTGCTACTAAACAATCCGGGCTGAATGTTCCTTGGACAGCTTCAATGAGCCTGAAATTGATCAAACGCTCATGCAAGCAAAGAGAAGATGAAGAAGACTTTTACATCATCATTACCGGACTCAGTGACAGTCTCATTCAGCTCATGATTCCCATGCTCAGAACAAAAAGCATAAGTAGCATAAGACACTGCCATGATGAGAAAGGTACCAAAAAATGCCCCAAGGTCCAGGACCAAAGAAAATAAAAATATTCTATGATATTAACAACAAAAATGACATAGTAACATATTGTGGCACCAACAGGTGAAACCATTCCCTTCTCTGACTTAGAGGATTTTCATGCATCAAACTACTTTACACTGCCTATGAGAAAGCGGTTAAGTACGTCAGTAAAAGTTATTACATATCCAAGATTTTCTCCATCAGAGACATCAGAATGTGACCACTCTCACTTCCTCTCCTTACTTACTGGCTCATCTGCCTCTTTTCTACTCAAATGTGAATTTACCAAATCTTGTGATCTTAAACGTTTATCAACGGTCAACTTCTGCCACCGAAGGAGCACATTGGGCTACATCAATTCTAAGGCAGAGCCTCCTTCGAATCAAGGCTTTGACATGGAAGATGGTGTTGAGTGTCATTCCAGGCTCCTTTATAATATTCCGCTTGGACAATATCTGGACTCCCTTATGGCATAAATCAAAGATCCGGAGTAGCGTAGGATGGCAGTCTGGGCAGCTACTCTGTTTACTTGGACTGAGAAAGTCTGTTGTTCCTGTCTATCTTCCTTGGAGGGGGACTCTTGCATAAAAAGACCAGCCACTCACAGAGCGGCGTGGAGTGCTGTAGAGTGGCAGTCTGTGCAGTCCGTGTGGGCTGAGCGGGCGGTGCGGACGGCATCTCCCTGCGGCTTCCATTGGGCTCAGCGCGTCTTAAACTGCCATCTCTGTTTGTCGATCAGGGCAGTGCTGGGAGTCGTCTGAAGCTTTGGAATCAACTACGACTACTTGCAACCAACATCGAGGACTGTAGGTGAAGGTGAGGAGGAAGAGTATGTGGGGGAACTGTGTGTTTGATTACTCACCCCAGAAGTATGGTTACTCCACTATCATATCATGAATAACACCTAACTTTCGATCTTTCTCTGAAACCCCACTGAACTCACAAGAGAACAGAAATGTCCCATACATGAAAGGGCAAGTGACTGCCAGCTTTTGCCTTTGATCCGACCCTTAGTGGAGTTTTGAAAAATCAAGTGTTGGACACAGGATTTTGGAGACTGTGTTAATTTACATCATATAATGTACATCAGCCAAACAGCACAACCCAAATCTTGACAAATCGGTTCACGCACGAAAAGCCAGTTAAAACTACAGGCCCAGTTGCTACGCACTGGATGTCTGAATCTGAGCAGAATCTAATTCTAGAGGCTAATGAGGCAAGGAAATCTCCGGGACCCAATACTGCAACCCCAACAGTGTGAGAAAAACCCTTAAGTCAATTACAAGCAGACTTGATCATGAAATACTGCTAGCTGAAATTGAATTGCTTGATCCATCTGAAGAGAGAGTGATTGAAATGGGAGGGAGCGAGCCAACAGCAGTCGACAACCCTGGGGCAGTGCGGCAAATGCCAAATGTTCAGTACAGGAGCTCTGCACACGGAGTCCAAAAAATCAATCGGAAACACAAAAGCTCAGTGTAGCAGACCATAAACCGTGGGAAATACTGGAAAATAATAGAGTTCTCCAACTACTTCAAACACCTACAGGGGGATTCGCAGAGAAGTTGAGGCAACACAAAGGAGAGTGCCTCAAAGTGAATGGGAGTGGCAAACCCTCCACCTCACTCTTGTATCTGCAACTATCAAAAGACATTGCAGCGATACAAGACCACTTGGATCGGAAAGCACAAAGAGAGATTTATGGCACACAATCATCGACGCCCTCTGCTATACACGTCCTGTGTGAAAGAGGTGGTATGCAACTATCACACCCATATCCCCTGAAACAGCTCTCAAACATTCCATGAGAGATCTGAAATAAAAGATAGGAGGGAGATGAGCTGGACCTCAAGCAGTGCTCCACAACATGTGAATTACACAAATAGAAATAATTTCCTGACTCCGACATTCAGAGAAGAAGATCCACACAGGTCAGAGCTAACCCCGTTATCTTCAAGATCAAATGTATCATCCTTCAATGAATCAGTATTTTCACCAAGTGTGTCCCCACCAGTAGACCTGGGAAACAAAAATCTCATGACTCAACTCCAGGGCTTCGTAATGTTGGCCTTATCCATCTCTCTCGCGCCCTTCGTGAAACCTTGAGACAATTAATGAGAACTCTAAAGATCAGGCTACACTCTTAGCAATGACACATTCAAAATTGACTTACCTAGAGTCATTTACTACGGCCATCCAAGCACGACGGAATAGAGAAGCCGAGCAATCCTCACAATGGCAAAACCACCTATGTGATCTGTCGAGGGAAAAGCTGTGGATAAAATGGCGCTTATGGAATCAGTACTAGAATCACAAAAATCTATCATGTACGACTCAACGCTACCCAACAAGAACCATCAAAGGGGTTCCACATTTGCATTCGCTAAAAAGAGCCTCAGGTCACCTAGGACAGTGACGGTCTCACAAAGAACTGAGTCACCTGCCCCTCAACAGAAACCAGTGCCAACCAACAGGAGCCTCGAGATCCTTTGAGCAAGGAGTAACCAGAAGTGTAGCAAAATTTAATACCAATAACAGCTGACCCTGAAAATTATGATGCTCAGCTGCCGGTAACTGACAGACAGCCTGTAAAGCCGCACTTAGAAGGGGTAGGCCCTCCTGCTGAGGCTCCTGAAAAAGACGACTTTGAACATCGGTCAGCATCGGATCCTAATGCTTTGAAAAATGAACTGCCAAAAGAAAAAAAAACTAGCAACGGTAAGGGAAATTATGTAATCTTTGAAAACAACTCGAGGTTAGCACTGACAAAACACATCAATGTGGGAAAATCTTTTAAAATAAGGTTGCACAAAGAGTGCAAAAATCTAATGCAGCAAAAAACAGCTTTAGAAACTTGAAATCTCCACCCCCGCTGCCTAAAATGCATTCACTTTGGGAAAACGGAGGTAAGAAGACGAACCACTTGAAACAAATTGAGGGAGTTGATAAAAGGCCACGACCAGAAAGTGAGCGAGATGCTAGTATACTTGTCAAAGAGCCTGAGGAGCCTTTAGAGGAAATGATCTTTCGAATATTCAGCATACTCAACTGGAACGATCAACGAAGATCCTGAGTCACAAGCAGACAATAGATTAATAGAACGTACCATATTGGACCTCACCGTGGCAGATGCTCTTGAAGACCTGACCAAAATAAAACCTAACCAGCAGAAGTGGAACGAATTTCTAACCATTCAAAAGTTAAAACAATTTTAAAAATTAGCTGACGAAAATTACAGAGAAGTAGAACAGACGAAGGCACGAAAGTACCTGAAATAAACACAAGAGGTATCTAACCTTGAAATTCAAATGACAACGTGCATTGATAATCAATTGGTTCTATAATTGGAATGTGTGATACGATCAAAGGAGGATGTGATTTTAAATGGAAGAAATGTCATGAGTCTAGTACATCATATTCCAACTCTCTGCGCCATCACTTCGGATGACATCCCAGTGATGGAATTTGTAAAGGAAACAAGAATGGAATGGGTTCTATTGCACCGTAGAACAAATTTGATTTAAAATATTGTAAGAGAAGCAGCTGAAATGTTAAGACCATTAGGCTTCGATCTAAAAGAAATAGATCATAACATGAAGGGGCGCAGACCTGCCCCCATAGGGGACAAGGGTCCCCAGGTAAAAGCACGAACGTCATTAAGAAAGGTGGACGAAATCAAACTTCCAAAACCCTTGCAAAGCGAAGCTAACCCAGGAAAACCCCTTGAAGAAAGATAATGGGGTAAGGAGCTGTACTGCTGAGCGCAGAGTGATAAACCAGCAGCAGGATATACCACCGGAGAGGGAGTCAGTCGCAGATTGGGCATGGTTGCCGGGAGCACTCACAAATGACACCTGTGCATAATGTGAGACAAAAAAGAACTTGGAGGACCTGAGACTGGGATGATGGAATACAAGGGGCTTCAATCACCTGTTCACAAACAAGGACACTAATTTGAAGGCTCAAGACATTTTTTGTTTACAAGAATGTTGGATGAGAGAATTACCTTCAAGTGACGGCTTTATAGGTTTTCTCAACCTGGCGGTAAACGGAACGAAGGGCAGACCCCATTCCGTTCTGCTGACAAATGGGTCAGGATATTCGTGTCTTAGAACACAACACTCTGAACGCTTCAATTCAAATGTTATTATTGCAATAGGGAAACCGGGAGGGGGGTTGTTGAAGCAGGTTCAATTATTGAATGTATATTGGATCCCTGCAAAAATCGAAGAGATTGATTTTGTATCCTGTATTACCAACTTGATTGAATGAAATAACGAACATACCATAGTGTTTGGATATCTAAACATGAGATGTTCTGAAAATGATTTTGTGCCTTCAAGTCAAAAAAGAAATAATAATCAAGGCTGTGACAAAAGTGTAAGAGTTAGCAGGTGGCTGATGGAAATGGATGTCAGAGAACTTTACTTGCTGAATGGACCATCAAAAGGTCACATCCCCGCTAATTACACGTGGCATAGTGGCCACTCCAAGAACTTTCTTGATTATTTATTTTTTCTTCAAATATCCAGCAGGAAGTGACCTCACTGACTGTCACTAGAATGATATCTAGCGACCATTCCGTATTATCGGTATGGTGGAAAAGAGATCTCGGCCATAAACACAAAAGTGTCAGTATCACAAGGCAGAAATAATCTGGCAATTGCCACTAGAGATGTCATAAACTAACGAGACCATGACGTGATAGTCAACTAGAGAGCGAGGGAAAACTGGAATACACACCTTTATTAGCATCATTTGTGGTGAAAAAAGTTGGTAAAGGACCCTACAGACATAAATTCAGTTACAATAACGATCTTGTGGATGCCAGAAAAATATTCAGACGTGATATAAGCGAATTGAGGAAACTCCCAGGAGTAAGCAGCGAGCAGAAATTAAAACAAAACAACTGCATAAAAATTGGAGATTGGCCTTTAAACAAACAAGATCTCAGTTTGAACCAGAATTGATGCTGAAAACGCTTTGTAAGAAACATTCCCGATTAACCTGGGAATTAATTAATTCCCTACGGACAACACAAGAAGCAGTACAGATGGGTGCCAGACAGACTAGGTTCATCAAGGGAGTTGGAACATTGGTTCACCGCTACCTGATGAACCTCCCTAAAAATACAGGCTAGGAGGGAATAAACTAAAATCTATGTAGTATTAGTTGGTTGGAGTTTATCGGTGTTGGGACTTCTTATCCCCTGTGCACCTCCTGTTGGCTATTTCAGAATCAGCCTGCAGCCTAGATCTTGGTTTGTCTGGGGACCAACTCCAAGGTTCCTGATTGGTTGAAAGATTGGTGGGGATGACAAACCTGTGGATCAGTGTGGGCGCTGGTTAGATATATTAGTCCACGAGGTTGCAGTTATGCTAGTGGTTCTTATTCATGGTCGAGTCAAGGAATTGTTGGTTCATGTGATTTTTTTATTTTTCTGGTTGATCAGAACCAAAGAAAACATCTTTGTGGCAATGATTGCTCCCAGGTACGGGCGCCAGAGGGGCTGGGTAGCCAGGTCGGTGCCGGGTTCGGCGCACAGGTCGTTGTACGAGTTGTCACAAAGCTGGGAGGACCAGACTACAGCTCTCCCTGAGCCCACCACGATACTCAATTGGCCTTGAAAAAGACTTAGGTTGAAACGCACGTCGGCTGTTTGCACTCAATTATGTTGAATATTTGGCAATCATTGCCACAAAGGTGTGTTCTTTGGTTTTGATCAACCAAAAAAATAAAAAATCACATGCACCAACAATTCCTTGACTCGACCATGAATAAGAACCACTAGCATAACTGCAACCTCGTGGACTAATATATCCAACCAGCGCCCACACTGATCCACAGGTTTGTATTCCCCACAAAATCTAAAATCTATGTAGCCTTCGTTGACCCAGAGCAGGCTTTTGATGGGATCAACAGGGAAAGATGGTGGGAAAAGCTTAAGAACTATGGGTGCCCGAAAGATCTGTTAGAGCCCATCAAAGAATGTTACTCGGGAACATATATGCAAGTGTGTATGAACATGCAGGGGGATTGAGCAGAGCAATCATGACTAATCGGGGGCACAAACAAGGCTGCCCCTTGTCGTCAATTTTGTCCGATTTTGCAGAGCATCAAGCCAAGGTTAGAGCTTTTCCCCCCCAGAATTAATGGATGTCCGATATCTTGGGTTTTATATTCTGACGACTTGATTCTTCTTGATAAAACACCCATAGGTTTACAAAGAAGACTTACAAGTCTAGAAACCTATATTAAGAAAAACGACATGCGTGTAAACCCCAAAAAATCGAAAGGCGATGATTATCAACATAGGTGGAGGAGCAAAAAATGTAGAACATTTGATGGCAGTTTGGGGAAGAATACCTGGAGAAAACTGATAAGATTACCTACCTTGGAGCATGTATAAATCTGAGCTCTGTTGAAACTCTGTGGTCCTTTAGTTTGAGAAAAAAAGCGAAAACGTGGCCTGCCTAGGTCTGGTACTGTACAATAGATATGGAGAATTCTCAATGATCACTATTGTGACGTTTTACAGTATGAAGGTGATACCAATTCTGACATATGGGGTTGAGGCAGGCCTGACCCTCCCATGGCAACTATGGGACGTCCTCAAGGGATTGTTCTGGAAGAAGGCGCTGCAACTCCCTAAGGGACTGCACTTGCCCTGATCCGATTTGAGTTGGGCCTATATTCTATATATGCAGTAAGCCTCTGGAAGTCGCTAAGCCTGTTTAGAAAGTCCCTCATGGTTGATTCGGCTCCTTCTTTAAAAATAGTGGCGTATGTACAAAGTAAAAGAATGGAATAGCCGTTGGAAAGAAATGTGTCAAGTGTCACCTAAATGTTAACCATGGACGATCTTATGACCAACCAATCCGAGTCGGGTCAAATGTAAAGTATATGATAGATGACTGGATAACAACTCTGCTGAAATATCTGGTTAAATTCATGTGTAGAAGGTTTAGGGAGAAATTCATGAGAATGCTGCTAAACCTATTTCCAACAAAGGAGGTATTGGGAGCACGAAGACAAATAGATGATTCTGAAATGTAATGTAGATTTTGTCGGCAAAAAGAACCGTCCTTGAGTAGTATACTGTGCGGGTTTGAAAAACCAGAGAACTCTGTACATGGGCAACCTGATCTCCTTGATGGCAGAGGAATGGTGGTACATGGTGCCTCTAGGAGAAAAGCCAGCGTAATTTTTGCACTCGTAAAATGTATTACTGAGATTTTTAAAGTGTAATGAAGTGATAGCAGGTAATTAATGGATACGTGGTAAAACTAGCGTTCTAATAAAAAACCTTGGTTGCATTAATGGCAAGAGGTACTACGGCTCTTAACTCAGTCCCCCACCTACAAAAAGAAGGTGGGCACTACCTTTGTGCCGTCTTGTACTTTAGAAAGTGACACAGAGCCTATTGCCATCTGAATGGCCTAAATGAATGTAAAGTCATTGTAAAACTAAATTGCCTAAAGGAATATTGATGGGAAGTGAGAGAGGAGAGTTTTTTCTGTAATATTGTGAAATGATTTAATTGGCATCAAAAGAAGGGATGCATTGTGGTGTTTTTTTAGATGATGGTAAAGGATGAATGATGGATGTAAATCTTTGGAAGTAGTTAAAGGTTTTTTGCAAAAATAAAACCAATAAAAAGTATTTCAAAATATTTCAAACAAAGATCCATTGGACTTTTCTTGGGTTCCCGATCCCATTCCTACTTTCCTTCCAGCTCGTATTAAGGATACACCCAACATATTAATGGTACAGCTGGTTGCACAAGATCCCAAATCGGTGAAAGTACCTAGGATAGACTCAGATAATGATGAGAAGAAATTGATGGCTTTAGTATTTAATGGTGAAACACTTTTTTTCGCCAAATACCAGGTTTTGAAGGATTGAAAGATGTTTAGTTAATGCTAAATTCCTAGCACAATGACCTCTTTCGAGGGGATTCGTTCCTCCGACGTATTCCACATCTATGACAGGTAATCACCACAGCTGTCCTGCTTCAGAAATGTTTTCGGTGTCTGCGTTCTGCGTCGATACGCTGCCCTCGAGGGCCTCCGTCGATCCGACGTCACTGGATGTTATATGTAGGACGCACAACGCCCGTAGTCTCAGTTCCGTTTTTTCCGCGAACGTGTTTGCTTCAGAGATCTCGGTGCACCTCGGTTCTTCTGATAATTCTATCGGTTCTTCGAACTTACTTATTTGTGAAGATATCATGTCTTCATCTTCTTCTACACCGCGGTCGGGATTCAAGAAGTGTCGGGACTGCGGTTTCAAGATGTCACTTACGGACCCACACAACGTCTGCCTCTGGTGCCTCGCCGAGGACCACGCCACCGATGACTGAGATGATTGCCACTCTTTGACGTCAAAGGCCTTTCGGGAGCGGAAAAGAAGCTATCTGTAGGTAGGGTTTCCAAACCCCAAAAGTCGAAATCCGCTGGGCTTTCGACTGACGATTCGAGGGGCGACTCTACGCGTCGCTGTAAGTCCAGGGGGTCTCGGTCCCGGAGTGGTTCCTGCCATTCCTCTGCCTCCTCAAGGCACTCGCGGAAGCACCGTCACTGGTCGCCTTCCCGTCCTTGTCCGAGGACTGCGCCAGATGGTGGGTTGCACGTCCCAACAAGCATTCCTCTCCTGCGGAATGGGACGCATTTCGTAAGGAGATGATGGCGATTTTGGAATCGCAAGGCTCTGTTCCATCCGTGCCTTCGCGAGAAGCCGGCAGGGAATGCGCTAGAGCCACCGCTCACACGCGGTCGGCGCGATCATCGGGAGCCGTCGAGGTCCCGATCGGACAAGATGGCTCGCTCTAGCCATGCCCGCTCCAGGTCCCGTTCCTCGACGCCCTCGAGACCGTCAGGGCCTGTGAGGTCTTCTAAGAAGACGTCGACGCCATCGGCGCCATGTCCGTCGAGGGACTCTCTGAAGGCTCCGCCTCTGAGAAAGTCATTGACGCCATCGGCGCTGAGGCCGTCGAAGGACATGCTCGGGGCACCGCCCTCGAGGCCTGTGTTGAAGCCATCGGTGCCACGTTCGACGCCACTCCCATCAGCGCCCTCAACACCTTTTGATGAGAACTTGCCGGAGGTGCCCCAGGGAGCTGTGGAAGCTCAGAGAAAGGCACTCGGCAAGTCTGTGCGGCCTATGTTTGACCCATGCTCTGTTCCTCCTCCCAGGGTGGACTTGTTCCAACCCTTGGAGTACATTTCAGAGGTACAGGAAGGGTCTGATGAAGAGGGGGTGGTGCCTCCTGAGGTTCCTGATGACCTGTTGTCCAACTGGAAGACCTTCGTCAATCTTCACATGACGCCAGTGTTCTTGATACCTCCCCGGCAGTGGCATTGCTAGGCCAGGGCCCCCCCTGTGAAACGGTGTGCCCCCTCTTGTGCCCCCACTACCTAAGACGAGCAGTGACCGTGTTCTCCCCCTACTTTTCTCTGTGCCCCCCCTACTTTTGTCTTTGGCCCCCTCTGTGCCCCTCCTAAATTTGATTCCTGGCGACGCCACTGCTCCCCGGAGGTTGGGTTTGGCAGGCCTGAGCCTGGTACACATGCTGACTCCTCGTATAGGCGCCTCATGTCAAGGGTGACGGAGTACCTGGGGTGGTCTGCTCCACCTGTGGATTTTCTGCAGGATGACCTGACAGATATATTGGACCAAGGTCCACCCACTGACCCGGTGTTGCCATTTCATGTGGCCTTACAAAGAAGGGTGGCGCCCAACCAGGGCTGCGTACCCTGCAATCCCTCCTGCTAGGGTCGACAAGCGCTTTGATAGTTGGGCGAAGAGGGTATTTTCTTCTGGGGGTATGGCTTTGGAGGCAGCCAACTCTGTTTGTGCCCTTGCAAGATTCACGCACACTCTGTGGAATTGTGTGTCGTTGGCAGCTGAACATATTCCCGAAGGTGAGGAACGGGATGGTTTTCTTGCCCTCGTTCAGGTTCAGTCGGTTCTGGACGTGGCAGACTGTGTCAGCCGGTCGGTCCATGACGGCGAGCACCATGATGCACAGTTTGCGTGGTTGCAGAAGTCGGGGTCTGCTCCTGATGTGCAGTCCCGGCTTCTCAACATGCCCTTTGATGGTTTCCATCTTTTAGGCGGCAAGGCTGACGAGAGCCTTGAGAGGTTGCAGACCTCAAAAGCTGCAGCAAAGTCCTTGAGTGCTGCATTATGTCAACCTCTGCCTTTTCGTCCTAGTGGACAGCAATGGAGGGGGGGTTCCTTTTGATACTACTCTTCCTTTGGTAGATCGAGGGGAGCTGCCAGTCAAAGGGGCCACCGTAGGAGTACCAGAGGTGGAAAGCAAGGTACTCGAGGTGCCAAAGCCGCTCGGGCAGTTGCCTCCTTGCCCTCGGGCACTGCCGCAGCCGCTTCCTCTCAGTCATGAGGCCATCTCCCATGGTTCGCCGGTTAGGGGAAGGCTGGTGCAGCATCTTGTAGAATGGCGTGCCATTACTTCAGATGTGTGGGTTCTGGAGATCATAGTCCATGGCTACTGTCTTCCTTTCCGGCAGAGGCCTCACGACAATCCACCAGGGAAGCTCTCTTTGAAGCGTCCGGATCCGCTCCTTGTGCAGGAAATCCTATCCCTGCTAGAGAAAGGGCCATAGAACTGGTACCTGTTGAGGAGAGGAACAAGGGCTGGTATTCACCATATTTTTTGATCCCGAAAAAAGACAGAGGATTGAGACCCATGATGGACTTATGTGGTTTGAACAACAGGAAGGACAATTTCCAGCTGGTTACTCTTTCTCAGGTCCTCCAGGCCCTTCAACTTCAGAATTGGTTGGTGTCTCTCGACCTCAAGGATGTTTACTGTCATGATCTCTGCTTCCAAAAGGTCAGGGTTTTCCCAACTCCCTTGGAAGCAGATCCATAACCCAGGTTCCGAGTGCCAACCAGTCCCAATTGGGACCTTTTGGACCCAGTCCTGGCGCCAGTGGCACCAGGCTCATAAATATGCCCAGTCCCAGCGCTGGAAGCTCCAGGCCCATAATGCTTGGGTGGACTTACCTGCAGCAGACCATGCTGCTTACTTGCCTGCCAGTTGAGCCTCTGATCCTCTTCTGTTTGGAACTACTTTTCCTGTTGGGTGGGGCAGGAGCCACTCCCTAGGTTCAGAACACTGGAACTCTTCTGGAAAGCAGGAACTCTTTTCTTACCTAGGCGTGGCTGTGGAAGGAGACACCTAAGCACTACAGGAGGCTATTTAAACCACACACGATGGATGAATCTTGCTTTGCGTTATTCTGCATCGTCTGCAGCAGAACGCTCATCGTGTCGTCTGCATCTGATCCTGGGCCTAAGGAAAAAGGCTTAACATCCTGAATCCAGTCTTCAGCAACACCTATAAAGACAAGAAAGAACAGGTTAGCATTCCGATCTTCAGTGACAGCTCTTCACTTACCTGGTCCATCGGCTGTCACCAACGCCTCGCGCTGCATTCCGACATCTGAAAGACAAAGGCTTACCTACTCTTCGTGCGCTCCGGAGGTCTTCACACTGCATTCCGGCATCTGAAAGACAAAAGCTTACCAACTCTTTGCACGCTCCGGAGGCCTTCGGCGCTGCATCCCGCATCTGAAAGACAAAACAAGGTGCGTTTAAAGACATTGGGGAACTTTAATACTCACGTGCCATTACTCCTTTCCACATCGAACCCAGTGGGTATTCCGGCACCCTGCAGCCACTCCGAACTTGTACCTGCAAAATAAAAAGACAGTTAGAGCGCATCGTGAAGCAGGCAACAAGCGCTTACTTACGTGCTTCCAGGCGCTTCTATTCATCACACGGGCTCCATCTTCAACTCACTTCAGCCCGTCATCCACCATCGCCGGAACCCTGCAAAACAAGAGACATCATTACTAAAGACTTTAAAGACATTAGAATTACTCGAAACTTACTGTTCGTGCAGTAAACGACGGACAGCAGTCCTCTGAAGTCAAGAGGCCTGCTCCCCTTATCCAGTGAAGAAACTGGTTACAGCACCCTGCCCCGAGGCAGATGGAGAGCACGGCGTTCACTTACCTAAGGTGAGAGCGTTAACCTTCGGGGTTCTACAGGAGAAGAGAAAGGGAAGAAGAGAGAGACATTCAATAACCCAGTTCATTAATCCCATATTTTCTATCTGCAGACATCTTACCCTTCGAGTCAGACATACAGTGCACAGAGGTCCAGCCCAAAGAGCCAGCCGTGTGTTACACATCACCTTTGAAGATACGTTATACGCCCAGTCAAGACCGGCGCCTCTACAGGAATCAGGTGAGCGTTACACTTACTTTCGTGTGCCGATTCATCCCAAGCACAGGAAGTACATGAGGTTTGCGGCTGGGGACTCGCATTTTCAGTTTCGGGTCCTGCCGTTCGGATTGACCTCCGCCCCGAGGGTCTTCTCCAAGCTGATGGTGGTGGTGGCAGCGTATCTCAGGAAAGGGGGGATTCACGTCTACCCCTACCTGGACGATTGATTGACCAGGGCGCGCTCTCCCGAGCAAGCCCTGGATCATCAGTCCGTCGCCTGCCACTCCCTTCACAAGATGGGCTTCTCCCTCAACTTAAAGAAGTCTCATTTGACAACTACCCAGTGGCTCCAGTACATCGGAGCAGTGCTCGACACATCCCTGGGGCAGTATTCGCCTCCCCAGGTGAGGGTTCATCACATTCTGCAGATGGTGGACAAGTTTCAACGTGCCCAGAGTCTCTTGGCATTCGAGTTCTTGAGGTTGCTCGGCCTCATGGCATCCTGCATTCTACTGATGCCAGAGGCCAGACTGCGGATGAGATCTCTGCAGTGGGCACTCAAGATACAGTGGTCGCAGTTCTCCAACAGGATGTCGGACCCCATTCAGATTCCGCCCTCGGTCGCCCAGGACCTGCTGTGGTGGGCCGACGAAGAAAATCTGTTGAAAGGGGCTCCGTTTTGGCAACCGTGGCCAGAGGTGACGATCGTGATGGACGCATCCCTCACTGTTTGGGGAGCTCATGCCAACAAGCTGACAGCCAGCGGTCGTTTGTCTCCGTCGGAGTCCATACTCCACATCAATCTGTTAGAGCTGGGGGCTGTCATGCTAGCCCTGAAGGCTTTTCTGCCGTCTGTGCGGGGGACGAATGTCCTGATTATGACGGACAATACAGTGGCCATGCACTACCTCAACAAGAAATGGGGCAGGGTCACTCCCACTGTTCAGGGAGGCGATGCAGCTCTGGTTCTGGGCCATCCAGCAGGAAATTTCGATCTCGGCAGTTCATCTGGCTGGAGACAAAAACGCAGCGGCGGACGCTCTTAGCAGGCAGACCACGGTCTCTCACGAGTGGGAGCTGGCTCAGGAAGTTCATTTGGAGATCTTCTCCCCTTGGGCAACCTCATAAGTGGATCTCTTCGCCACCAGTGTCAACTGGAATTGTGAAAGATTCTGCTCACAGGAATTTCCTCCAAGAGGAGCCTTAGGGGACGCGTTTGTAGTGGAGTGGTCCTTCCCACTGCTGTACGCATTCCCTCTAGTCCCTGTCATTCCGCAGGTGTTGCAGAGGTTGCGTAGGTTCAGTTCCCGGATGATCCTCATTGCTCCGGCATGGGCCAGGAGAGCGTGGTACCCGGACCTTCTATGTCCATCTGCCCTCGTCATCTTCCCTACCGAGACGATCTGCTCTCACGGGAAGGGAGTCGAGTTCTCCATCCAGAGGTCAAGTCTCTCAGCAGCCTTCCTGCCTGGTATCTGAAAGCCTGAGATACAAGGATTGGGACCTCCATGAAGACGTGATGGAGGTGTTGCTTGCGGCCAGAAGGCCCGCAACGAAATCCCTTTACCGTTGCCGTTGAAAGAAGTTCTGCGACTGGTGCAGGGTACAGAATGTGGATCCTTTCCAATGCTCCATTCCTTTGGTTTTGTCTTTTTTGCTTTCTTTAGCCCACAAGGGCCTGCAAGTGGGTACAATTAAGGGTTATCTGGCGGCGCTGTCTATATTTAAGCGCTCGTCTGAGGAATGTTATTATTTTAAAATCCCTTTGATATCTCAATTTCTAAAAGGGCTAACTCATGTGTTTCCACAGTTGCCTTTCCAGGTGCCGGGATGGGATTTGAATTTGGTTTTAAAGTTCCTGATGGGAGCTCCGTTTGAGCACTTAAATTCTTGTCCATTGAGACTGTTGTCCTTTAAAACTGTATTTTTAGTTGCGGTTACTTCCGCACGCAGAGTGAATGAGTTGCAGGATTTTTCCGCCAAACCACCCTTCACTGTGTTCTATAAGGACAGGGTTGTCCTTAGGGTACGGCCTTCCTTTCTTTCGAAGGTTGTGTCGGAATTCCATCTGAGCCAGAAGGTAATTCTTCGGGCATTCTATCCTCCTCCACTTCTTGGTAAGGAACAGGAGAGGATTCATAGGTTGGACCCTAGGAGAGCTTTGAGTTTCTAGCTCTCACGGATGTCCCAGATCATCTCTTTATTGGTTACGCTGGAAGGCGTTTAGGTCAGGCTGTTTCCAAGCAGACCTTGTCTAGTTGGATCATTTTGACAATCTGAGTGTTATCGTTTGGCGGGAAAGGACCCTCCTGTAGGCTTACGGGCTCATTCTACTAAGGGTGTGGCTGCCTCCACTGCACTACAGAGGGGTGTTCCGATTTGCAATATTTGCGAAGCAGTCACATGGGCCTCTGTCCATACTTTTGTGAAACATTATTCCCTGGACTGTATCCATGAGCAAGATTCGGCCTAAGGCAGTCCTCTATTCTGCAATTTGATTGGGCATTCTAATTTCTTTTCCCACCTCCATTCTTTGGTACTGCTTTGGGAGTCTGTCAAAGATGTGGAATACGTCGGAGGACACAATCCCCTCGAAGAACAAGTTACTTTCTTACCTGGTAACGTTCTTTCGATGGGATGTTCCTCCGACATATTCTACATCGTACCCTCCCTACCTGCCCCTCTCCAGAATTTCTTTTGCGATTGCAGCTTCCGTTTCCGCAAGGCTTTCTGTAGTAATACTGGCAGGAGATTGGTGCCACACGTTCTGGGGGAAAAACTACACAACTACAACTGAGGCTACGGGCGTCATGCGCCCTACATATAGAATCCGGTGACGTTGCCCGTCGGAGGAGGTCCTTGAGGGAGCGTATCGACGTCATCGAAGCAGGAAGCCTACGCCGCAAAAAGTTTTCCGAAGCAGCGCAGCTGTGGTAATCACTGTCAAAGATGTGGAATACGTCGGAGGAACATCCCATCCAAAGAATGTTACCAGGTAAGAAAGTAACTTGTTTGTTGGTTGTAAATGTTGAACTTGTGTTTCTGAATTAGGGCTTGCCAGAGGGGCTAGCAGGACTTTGACGAATATGGCTTGGACTTTGGTTGGCCACTGTTTTAGAACTGCTCCGTTTACAGTCGGTGTTCAGAAGCAAGAGGGCAAAGAATTATTAAAATGAGGAAAAAGACGATCCCTTCCCAGAGAAATGGGGTTCCCATAGTTGCACTAGATTTCTCTGCCATATATTCTTCTTTTCTACTTCATAGTAACTCTCTTGTGCCTTTGCCTTGGGCTAGTGGCCGTGGATGCTGCGCTTATTACAAGATTGCGTACATAAAATTCCACCCACTTTGTTTAGCGTGAACATCTTTGGCCCTTTGTGATGTGCTTTCCATTCAGGCCCTTTTTTCAGGCTAAATCGCAGGGATATCGCTTCAGTTGACGAATTCTGCAAGAATGTTTTTCGGCAAAACAAAGACCATAAGGTATGTCTCCTTTATTTTGACAGGTATCTGGTGTGGAGACCCACCCAATGTGATACGGAATTTGTTGACATTTTTCGAATCCTGTTACCGCAGTTATCTCCTAGATGTCAGAAAGGTCTAACTGCAGCAGTAATGAGGGTCCACTGAGGCATAATAGGAGTCTAAAACTGGACCTCCAAGTAAGGCCTAGCTATTCACATAGTTGTTCTAGAGGGCTCACTTCAGATGGTCATATGTGAAAATGTTGCAAGTAAAAATCTAGTCATGTGGAAAAGTAGCAAGCAAAAAGTTTACAAAATGTAGTTATTCTTTTGTAGCAATGTAAAGTGTGAAAATGTTGCCAGTGATAAGAGCGCAAAAGTACAACGATGGCCCAAACCCCTAATAAATGCAAGAAATCACCAGCACACCACAATCGCTCTATAATACTTGCCCTAACTGCAAACTTTACTCTACCCCAACCCTTAGGATTTCCCTAACACTTCAGTGCTCCAAAGCATCTTGTATGCATGTGACATGATACAAAACATCAGATAAATTAATAGAAAATTAACGGTGACTTTTGCTGCAATCCCATCACTATCCCAGCCCTCTCAAAAATCTTTTTGCACATACTTTAACCCAAACACTTGCTCTAAAGTGAGCCTTACTGTTACCCTATCAGAAATGTTAACATTTACTTTACCATTACTCTACCCTACCCCCTAGGTTTATCATAGCCCAAACACCACCAGTTCTCCTCAATCTCCATATCACTTTCTTTCAACTCTAACTCAAATCCTTACACTGTTTGCCCCAGCCTTACCGTAACCACACCCTAAAGATTAACCTACCCCTTACTCTGTCCTATCCCCTAATTAAACCCCAACATCATCAGCCTGCCACAACCACTCCAAACCCAAAGCTTTACTCTAACTATAATTGCTAGCCTTACCCTAACTCCTATCCTAACCCAGACAATAAGAAGCCCTCCACACACCTTTTTGGATACTTTTCATCAGCATTTTATTACATTTTGTTTAGCAAATGTTTCACTGCAAAGGTATTTTCACCATGGTTTAACTGACTACATTTTAGTTGCCAATATTTTCACTGGATACCACATCGGAGACTCTCTGGAGGGAGTCTACTTGTCTGTTCAACAGTTATATGGCTTGCTTCTTGCTTTATGATGCACAGGCTTTTCGGAATCTGTACAACCTTGCTACAACGGAAGTCCACACATAGCCCTATTGGCAAGGTCAGAACCTCTTTGACGAGAGTTCATTGTTCAAACAGTTAATGACCGCTGTAAGGAAGGCATGGTATCAAAAGCCAGACCGACACAAGTGACCACAGTTCACGGGTGTTCATTGAACTTCAAAAGGCGTTTGAAAAATGCCTATCTAAATCTAAAGATGGGAGCAAGCTACGACCATCCAATAATAATAACGCAGGGGTAGGGGTGTCTTGTCAAAATAAAAGGGCTTATACTAAAAAAATCTATTGCCAATCCTTAATTCTAAATACAAAAAGTGGGGGAAACAATGTTATGTTATGTAAAAAAAAAAAGAAGTGTTCAAGAAATATATCAGGATATTGAGGCATTTGGCCTCCCTTCTCCACGTTTTCAGCACGGGACAAGCTTGCCACAGTCTCTGGCTTCTCTAGCACGAGAGTGCAGTTCAGACATTAGCATCAGGGCCTTCTGTGCCCAAGTCTCTTTGCCTTTCAAAGTCTGAAGGGCCTGATGCGACAAACAAACAATGAGTTCCTTTCCTCTTAGGATTTCACACATACTCAATTTCTCAGGTGATTCACTATTCACCTCGAATGCCCCTCAGCTGGGCTCGATCCATTTGAACACAATGTACAATCGGTCGCCCTCCACCGTGCTCAGACCAATTAAATTCACTTTAACACAAACTTGCTTTAACCCAACTTTTTCAATTGATCTCCCTCGTTCTGGCTCAGACCAACTTTATCTACTTTGTCACCGACTTTCTTGGCAGTAGCAACATCGAAGATTTTCGATTGTGCACAGGATTTTGCTTGACCTGCTGCTGGACCACTTCGATTCACAATCCTTTGCCACTCTTTCAATTTTGCCTCCCTAAGGATACCTTAGAGAGACCTTCGAATGAGCATGCAGGCTGTGCCAGACTACTCTGTCAAAGGTATTGTATCTTGGTTTCAAAGATCAATCCCTCATCTGTTGTTCAAGTTTACTCGCATTGGTTATAACCTGCATTTTCATACACTCTTCGTTTCAGCGCTCTGTTAGGGAGAATTCTCATTTAGGGCTAATTTCCCTCACGTAATGAATCCCCCAGCAGCTTTGCTGGACTTCTAGAGTTTATTTTTTTCCACTTGGTAAGAGTGAGAGCTTTTCCACCACTCTTACCTGGGTTTTGCTATGTGTTTCTACCTGTTTTTGTGATTGTGGACTCTGAAGTACACCACTTCAGTAGCCCCCTTATTTTTGTGTGTCACACAGCACCTTCAGTGCCGTGGCACAGGGTTGTCTTTGAGACTTCCCTCGACTACTGTCCCCCAGAAAAGGGTAAAGTTATCATTAACTTTACTTAGTCAATCTACCACAGATCCAGTACACAGCATCTTCCATGGAGTAGTGCAAAGGGTTAACTTGTATCCCTTTTTTTCTGTACCTCCTAGAGCATTGTTTCGCTCTTTTAACATTTAGACTTGGCTGGTGGCAGTGGTATCTACCCTAACTTTTCTACCGCGATTATATTATATAAACGTGGTACTGTTCTTGGCTATTATATTAGCCTCGGACATAAACCTGCTTGACCAAATTGTCTTTCTCTTGGCTCGGGTTGGGTTTATTCGCCATTTCTTTTTGTTAAAGTCCTTCTTGTGTTTTACTTTGCGCAGCAAACTAGGTTCACCTTCTTTGTTCACTGTCTTTTGGTGGCCTTCTGCCCAGAAGCCCTCCTCAAGGTGCCTGGGTGTCTAGGTGGGCTGATTGTGAGGGAGGGGTGTAATCACTCCCTGCACTGGGTATCCTAGGAAACCCAATCGCACTTTGTCATGATTGGCCAGGGTAGTTGTCCGGGCTGGACAACTCCCCTGCTGGGTGATCGACAGCCAGACTGAGTGAATGGGTTTTTTTCGCATAAAAGGCAGGTCTCTTGGGCTAGAAGTCAGAGAGTCGCCACGGGAACTACAAGGAACTGAAGAGAAGCAGAGAGAACGACGGCTGCTGCAACTACCCCGTCCCGGTGAAGCCCTGCTGCAGTCCTGAGCTATCTGCCCTTCGTCGACTCAGAGAAGATCCAGTACGGAGTCTTCTTCCCTTGAGCTTGGTGGCGATCACCAGCTCATCTTCTACAGCTCGAGGATCCTCTTCCGTGGTCGAAATGGCTGCACCCTGCTGTAGTGGTCCGGATAGCCACCTGAAGATCCTCTCCTGTTTTAAGGAGCGCACCTTTTATTCCGTGTCGCTGCTGCCAGCCTCATCTCTGTGTGGTGCAGACCCTCTTCAGATGTCCTCCTTCTCGACAAAGCTCCTGGAATCGTGGGTCTGCGGGAAACCAACAGGAACAACTGTGCACCATTGCACCATTGAAACAAGGTACTGTGTTCTATTGAGGAAACTGGGTGAATCCCTTTCTTCTTCATTTCCAAGGCTTGCCCTTTCCTCCCTCCTTCTTATAACTTTTACCTCCGAACATTGACAATATCGAAGTACTTTTGGCTACGTTGAATCGTGAACTGTCGGACCGTGTGATCTTCGGCAACTGGCCCCGGTGTCTTTAAACCCTGGCTCCGGCCCTTTGTCTTTTGAACTCCTGTCTCTGAGTGTTTCTTGATTCTGCCTGCCTGACCAAAATATTGCCTGTGATTTTTGCCTCCAACTCCCTCTGGGTATCTCAGGTGCTAAGTGTGTTTTTGCCCTTGTAGCATTTCATGTCACGGATACGCATTTGTTTAGTAGACCGAACTGTCAAAAAGTGATTGCAATCGTATCCGCG
Source organism: Ambystoma mexicanum (assembly GCF_040938575.1). NCBI lineage: Eukaryota > Metazoa > Chordata > Amphibia > Caudata > Ambystomatidae > Ambystoma > Ambystoma mexicanum. The sequence continues at coordinate 1,076,410,179 of NC_090926.1, read as the reverse complement.
GTAACGTGTTTTTGTGCCTAACACTGGTTCATTCCAACACAGGGTACTTACCTTGAGACTTACTGTACAACGTGAATTGGTTAGTTGTAGTATATTTAACATGTGGTTTTTATTGAGGTTTAATAGAAGTGTTGTGTTCATAACAAATGGTTTAAAAATAAATGTACTTATATTTTTCTATCTAAAACCTTGAGTCAGTGTTTGCTTGAGTCACAGTAATTGTGGTCCCTTTTTGTAATCTCTGCTACTGCTCATATACTCTTGAGATAAGCCTGGCTGCTCCGCCACTGCTACCACTCTGACATAGTAGTACAGGCTTGTACCAAAGGTAAAACTTGTATCACCACCTGTAGTCTTAAATGTGTGTAGTGGTCCCTAAGGGCACTGAACAGGATTCTGCATAACACGCTCCCCATACATTGTTGCCGCTTGCAACCTTGGCTTAAACCCATACCTGTCTGGTATCGGCCTTCCCAACTCACCGGCTATGTTGATTCCACTGGCGCTGCTTTGTTGTGGGAGCCAAAGACAGTCCCATTGCAGCAGGCGATTCTCCCCGCCTTGATTATCGATGCAGGAGGGCCCTGGGTACCTTCGAAACACAATGCAGGATTCTTCAGCCTGTCTTCCTGCTCTTACGCTTTCTATTCTCGAGCTTTTGTGAAAGTAACGGTTCATTGTCGAAAAAAGGTCAAGGACAATTCCCTCCTTGCGATCCCCTTCTGTTTCTCCGTCTTTCTCCTTGTGTTAAACTGCCATCTTGGAACTGCTGTTTCCTTGTGTGCTTTGCCTCGCTCAGAGTGTGCTCTCGTGCTCCGTCTTTTATCCGTTTTGGGAAGTGTAATGGAAGTCAGGTGTGCGTGATGGTCAGTAATTGCCTGACCCTGCCTGACCATTGTATTGGGACATGTCAGGTATACGGCTCGAGTGTTATCTGTTTTCTCTTATAGCGAGCTGTCAGTGAGAAAGTGTTTGTGTTGTGAAAGGGGGGGGTTTGAGTTCCTAAGTATCCTACCTGGTACGATGGGCTAAAGGTGTTACAGGGAAGGGATACTGCGTCTCACCGTCCGGTGTCCCAGTCCCCGAAGACCCCTCACCCAGGTGTTCCTCCTGCACTGGTCCACCCCCAGGAACTGGGTCTAAAAGCGATGGCTGTGTCCTGGCCACCTGGATGACAGATCCCTGAGAACTAGTGGGTGAGACACCTTCAGGTTTCGCACACTGCACCCTTTGAGGGATTTCTTCAAAGAAATAATTCAGGTCATACCTCAAGCTACAATGCAACCAGTGGTGCATTGCACTGTTTCTCCTCTTCCAATAGTATCTACACAGCGACAGCTTCTACCATCAAAAACAGTTTAACTAACCAAGGGACCCTCTTTTCCATCCCAAAAGCCAATGCCTACTCTACCCTCTCTGCCACTCTCAGACCCAAATCCTATAACAAACCCTACTTAGCCTTTGGCACCAAAGGATCCACAGGTTCATTCATTAAGGGACCTGTCTGCACCCGATATTCTGGAAAGGAGGGAACTTTGGATGGGTAAGGGATTGCATCTTCTACAAAGGTGTTTCACAAGATAAGTATGGCATTAATTCCTCATTTGCCCTCCTACCCCACCACTACAGTAGAAACAGGAGTGTTAGCAGCAGTCTTTTCAGGGATCAGGATCATGCTGGAATTCCCATCTAAGCAGCCATCCTTAAAGACGCTTTGGAGACTCCACTTCTGTTTGAGCAGCTAATAATAAACAAGGGAAAAAATACCAACTGTTCCCAGATGAGAAACCGTCTGTGGAGCAATTCCCCACCCCCTACACAGACAGCAATTGTGGCAGCAGCTATGAATCAAATGAGTTCTTCACCATTGGACTTATTATGGAGGTTCTTGTGGAGGATGAGGAAGTAGAAAAGGTACTTTATTCAGTGGTTAAAGCATGCACCTGACTAGTGTTACCCTCGAGACAGATCAACACCGATGTGATTTGGCTGCTTGCAATCTAGAATCTGTAAAGAAACTACTAACTTTGCAGGGTAATTACCCTAGAACAAAATGTACACTTTAGTGTCTAAAGTGCCTGGAACAAAACAAATAACAATGGTTCTCCAGCATGGGGTTTCGCATGGATTCACATGCTCATGAATATTCCCGGTCGTCAGGCTGGGAATCCTCGGTAAAGAAAAAATCAGTTTATTTCGTTTCTGAACTGTCTTTCTACTAATAACCAATCACGGGTCTCTGGGTCATACTGCCCCCAGCCAATGACTGCCCTCTACCTAAGCCCCTCCTCTGGCAGCCATCTTCAGATTTTTACTGCACGTTCAAGTGTTGGGAGTCCTCGTGCTGTTTACTCTTATTTTTTCGGTCAATTGAGCCTCAAGCTCCACCGATTCTTCTTCCGATCAACGGGGACCCGTTTCGGAATTTTCTATGGCCCTCAAGGGCGGATTTTCATCGAAGTCAACTTCTTGGAGGATTCTAGAAGAGCTTTGAGGCCTACCCCGATTTGGACATGGCCCAGGACAAGGGCAATTCGACGCCTACTGGATCCAAACTGTTCAGGAACTGCCCAGGATGTGGACTGCAGAACAACTTTAAGAAGGACAAGCACTCCCGGTGCCTCTACTGCCTACACGCCGACAAGTCGCATGTGGAGGAGGACTGTGCGTTCTGCAAGAACATGTCCACCCGTACCATGAAGGACCGTCGTAGATGACTCGCTGACTGGCTGGAGGAGAAGGACCGAGCAGTAGGTGAGAAGAAGTCTGAGCAGTCTTCTAAGACCTTTGAGGGCGCTCCGGCGACGGGGGCCCAACAAAACGCAAAGCACAGCAAGTCCGTGGACCCCGGGAGCGCCGTTGGTGCGGGCTCCTCGGCTGCCAGGCAGGGTGTGATGTCGCCAACGCCATCATCCACGAGCCAACGCTCTGGCTCGGTGAAGAGAAAGTTGGAGAACCCGGGTAAGCTTCGGGAGAAGCCCCGGTCGATCCTGATGGAGAAAGTCAAGGGGGAGCGAGGCAGTGACCCTCCCCTAAGGTGAAGGCCCCAGACACGCCCATGGTTGTAAAGGCCATGATTCACCTGGCACGGAATCGGCTCCTTTCACGCCATGATTGCCAGGGCCTCGGAGCTTTTCCAGCTGTGCCCCGAGGAACAGAAGGAGGGATTTCTCTACCAACGACGGGAAGCCAAGAGGAAGACGGTACTCTCTGTCCCTCTGTTGGACGACATATGGAATGAAGGGCTGTCTCTTTTGAAGAATCCGTCCACGGCCCCTGTGAAAAGAGACCAGTACGAGAAGAAGTACCGGGTCCTGGACTCTGCTCCTATATTCCGTAGTCTCTGCGGCAGCCAAGAAGAAAGCGGCAGGGCGACGGCATCATCCTCCACCTCCCCGCCGGGCAGCGAGGGAAAGAAGTTAGTCGCCATGGGACGTCGAGTCATCTTGTCGACAGCGACGACCATTAAATCGGCCAACGCCCTCGCGATCGTGGCCCGCTATGATAGGGAGCTGTGGTTCAAGATCGGCCCTATCCTAGTCTTCCTCCCGAACGACAAGAGGTCGGAAGCCCTGGAAATCCTTCAAGAAGGTGAGGTGGCATCGGATCACGCCTTCACGATAGCCACGGGCACTGCCGATACCAGATTTTGTCAGATGGGCAACGGCGTATGCCAGCGTGGTTGGCTCAGGGCCAGTGACTTCCGTCAGGACGTGCAGACCAGGGTACTGGACACAGGGTACTTGACGGAAATAACCTGTTCGGGAAAGCGGTGGACGAAAGTCTGCAGGCCATCAAAGCAGACACTGAGAGGGCCCGTGCCTTGGGAACTCTCCACCAACAACAGCCGTCCTTTCGGACCTCCGGAGGCAAATCCCAAGGTGCCTCCAAAGGATTTGGCGGTAGTGCATTGTCCTACCGACAAGCTGCTCGTTCCTTGTTGCAGGAAGCTTACAGAGGCCACAACAAGACCGGTGGATACCGTCGTCATCGCCAAGGTGCCCAGGGTGGCAAGCCCTCCACGAAACAGGAATGAACCGGCCGAGGCGTCGGGCCCCCACCTAAGCTTCCCGGTGGGAGGCCAGCTGGCGAAATTCATCAGCGTGTGGGAGTCAATCTCCACCGACCGTTGGGTGCTGGATGCCCTGGCCCACGGGCACACTCTGAAATTCCAAAGGAAGTGTCCCTGTTTTCTACCTGTGGCCAGGAAAGAAAACCACGTTCCACAGCTGCTTCTGGAGGTAAGGGTGCGATAGAACTCGTCCCAAAGAGGCTCCGGGGCTCCGGAGTGTACTTGTGGTACTTCCTCGTCTGAAAGAAAACCGGCAGCTGGCGGCTCATCCTGGGCCTTCAATGTCTCAAGAAATACATCAAGGCACAGAAGCTCTGGATGGTTACCCTCCAGCACGTGCTGGGACAGCTGGAGGAAGGCAATTTTCTATTGTTACTGGACTTGGAGGATGCTTACTTTCACATCCCCATATACAAAGGACACCGAAGGTTCCTACAGTTCGTGGTCCAAGGACGGCACTACCAGTTCAAAGCCCTACCCTTCGGGTTGAAGTCGGCTCTAAGGGTCTTCACCAAGTGCTTGGCACCAGTGGCAGCGCGGCTGCACATGCAGGGGATCCATGTATACCCATACCTGGACGATTGGCTCATCTGAGCAAAGTCAAGAGAACTCCCCGTTGTCCACACTGCGAAGACAGTCCACCTGCTCACGGAACTGGGATTCTCGATCAATTTTGCCAAATCCCACCTGGTACCATCACAGGACGCCCTGTTTCTGGGGGCCAAACTCGACACGGTGGCACGTTGGCCTCCCCGTCGGAGGAAAGGACGAGGGCCATCCTAGGCAAGGTACAACGGCTGTTGACCATGGATGTAGCCAAAGTGAGGTCCATCAAATCCCTGCTCAGCATGATGTCACCTTGCATCTTCCTAGTGCGTCTCTGCAGGTTGCGGATACGACCACTGCAAGAGTTCCTCGATGCCCGTTGGATGCAAGCGACGGGAAACTTCGAAGACAAGATCCCACTCAACGGGACTTACCGTCAAACAATCTGGTGGGGGGCTCCCGCACTCATCTCACAGCGGGCATGGACTTCCAGACCCCAGCGCACCAGGAAACTGTAACGACGGACGCCTCCCTGGAAGGATGGGAAGGACACACCGGAAATCTCCATGTAAGAGGCGTCTGGCTCCCGTAGGAGAGATCCCTTCCTTTCAACGTCCTGGAGCTCCGGGTCGTGTTCTGGGCTCTCAGGTCTTTCCTTCTGTCCCTCAAGGGCAATGTGGTACGGCTCTTCACCGACAATACCACCACAATGTTCTACATCCGGAAGCAGGGAGGTACCAGATCCCCAGCCTTATCCAGGAAAGCGCAGGATCTGTGGCACTGTGCCGTCACCCAAGGGATGTTCCTAGTACCCTTTCATCTGGCAGGAGTGAAAAACACTGTCGCCGACTCACTCAGCAGGGAGCTGCGCTCTTGCCACGAGTGGGAACTTCGGCAGAATCAAGTGGAGCTCCTTTTCCGACAGTGGGGCAATCCCCAGATCGATCTGTTCGCGACGGCGGCGAACACCAAGTGCCGGAAGTTCGCAAGCAGGTTCCCCCAGCCAGGGAGCATGGGCGGTGCATTCTCCTTCCCCTGGGACGGCCTGTTCCTGTATGCGTTCCCTCTGTTGCCTCTACTTCTACGACTCATCAGTCAACTCAGACGGTCCCAGTACCGGATGATCCTTGTTGCACCGGCGTGGCCGAGCCAGAAATGGTTCCCGGACCTTCTGGATTTGTCAGCACCCCCCACCCCCAGTCAAACTGCAGACAGAAGTGGATCTTCTCGCCAGGGAAGGAGGCGCCATCCTACATCACGACCCGGGATCGCTGAACCTGCAGGCCTGGCTCCTGCAGCACTACAGTTCGGAGGCTATGATATCCCAGCGGACTGCAAGGAGGTACTTGCAAAGGCCAGAGCGCCCTCGATTCTTAAGTGCTATGGACATAAGTGGAAGAGGTTCTCTGTCTGGTGCCTCCTTCCCTGGTGCACAGAAGATCAACCCTCTACGGATTACGGCCCCTCAAGTGCTGCCATACTTGCTGTCGCTGGCCAAGGAGAGGCTGGTGCATGCCTCCATCAAGATCCACCTGGCAGCTACTCCCGCTACACCAGAACTCTGGGGCGGTCGTCGCTGTGGTCTCAGCACCTGGTGAAGGAGTTCATGAAAGGACTGTTCCGCTCGTTCCCGCCGGTGAAGGCTCCGTCCGCGGCATGGGAGCTCAACGTGGTGCTGACCATGCTCATGGGTCCCCCATTCGAGCCCTTGCATTCGGCACCGCTGAAGTTCCTATCGTGGAAGACAGCGTTTCTTGTGGCCATCACCTCCACACGACAAGTGGGAGAGATCCAGGCCCTCCCCTGTAAACCTCCATACCGGACATTCCACGAGACGAGGGTAGTGCTGAGGACGCACTCCTCCTTCATGCCCAAGGTGCCGTCGGACTTCCATCTCAACAATCCCTTGGTGTTACCTGTTTTCTTCCCGTCGCCTTTGTCGCCGGCTGAGAGGACTTTGCACTCGCTGGATGTGGCTAGAGTGCTGAAGTTTTACGTGGACCGTGCAAAGAGTTTTCGGAAGACGTCGCAGCTGTAAGTGAACTTTGGGCCTGTGAACCAAGGAAAGGCCCTTTCGAAGGCTTCCATTTCCAGATGGCTCTCCGGCTGCATCATGCACTGTCACCGGTTGGCAAACCGACCGTTGCCCAGCCGTCCGAGAGCCCATTCAACCAGAGCGATCGCTGCTACTACGGTGTTCTTGCCTGGTGTGCCCCTGCTGGTCATTTGCAGGGTTGCTACGTGGAGGTCAACCCACACCTTCACGAGTTTCTACTGCGTCGACCGGGATTCCAGGGAGGAGTTCAGAGTCGGCCAGGCAGTGCTGCGCAACCTGTTCGCTTGAAGGTGAGCCTGGTGAGGTAAGAAATGCTTAATGTTGAGTTGTTGAAATGCTTAATGTTGAGCCTTGCCACCTCCCGTGGTTGTGCATGTGTTGTACTGCTATGTATTCATGTATTCATGAGTACGTGAATCCATGCCAGACCCCATGCTGGAGAATGAACAAGTTACTTACCTGTAACTTTTGTTCTCCAGCATGGTTCTGGCATGGATTCACGTACGAACCCTCCCTCCAACCCCTCTGTGGCTCTTCTCTCAGTCCTACTGCCACTTTACGTGCTACCAAATCTGAAGATGGCTGCAAGAGGAGAGGCTTAGGTAGAGGGCAGTCATTGGCTGGGGGCAGTATGACCAAGAGCCCAGTGATTGGTTATTAGTAGAAAGGCAGTTCAGAAACAAAGCTGAAACTGATTTTTTCTTTACAGAGGATTCCAAACCGGACGACGGGGAATATTCATGAGCATGTGAATCCATGCCAGACCCATGCTGGAGAACAACAGTTACAGGTAACTTGTTCTACATGTTGCAATCTTTGACCAGACACAAGGACACAGCCAAATGTGTCATGTGTTCATATGACCTGGAGTGTGAATGAATATGTAAATAATGCAGGTCGCCTGAGAGGAGTGACAAAGAAATGGGCCGCTAGGAAACCACAGTATGAGGAGAAGAGGAAGAAGATTGAAGAGGAGAAGGTGGTCGGGGACTCGACCAGAGGGCGAAATGTAAAGGAGCAGGTGACACATCATCACTAGCTCCCGCCCCCTCACCTCCGTCATACTGGAAGAGCAGGAGAAGAGCCCTATGTGGGATACCAGGTATCCCAATACATCGAGTGTATGAGACGTGATATGCACTCAGACAACTGTCCCGTGGAAGGATGTCAGCACACACCATTGGACATCATCAGAGCTATAAGTGAAATCTGACAAGGGCAGGGTAACATCATATGTGCAAAGAAGATAAAGTAACGTGCTGACTAATAAGTGTATATACACAGAAACGCAAGGTAGACTAGACTTATAGAAGCTTCCTGCAGAGGAAAACATGATGTGGCTAAGGCGGCCATGATGGAAAGATGGTGGCCGGACTCGTATTAAAACCAATCAAGCTACCTTAGAGACAGGCCAGGGCTGCAGAGTCAGGAAACGCTGGAAAAACAGCTTTGTGTGAAGAATAAAGAGGAGTCTATTGGCCTCGGATCAACAATGCTACTTCAAGGAATAATTGGAAGGCACAAGGGGAGTCAAAAGGATAAGCCATGTACGTAAGACCTATTTCTCTTAGATTAAGCAAAGAGGAAAACAAAAGCCAAGTGTTATACAATTAAAGATGCAAAAAGCCTATGCAAGGTGGAGTGAGCAAATCTCTGGTGGCCGAGAGGAGTAATGACACCCAGTACAATTGAATCAAATAGCAGTTAATTAAAGGTTGAGATGGACGAATTTGCAGTCTCCTCGCACGTGATTCAGAAGTCGAAAACAAGGGCTATTCATTAAGCTCTAGATGAAGATAATGGTGTACCTACACTCCCTGAAAAGTCCCAGAATAAAGATCAGACTGCAAGGTCAACTACAAAGGCGTGAAGCCTTGACTTGAGGCCCGGCCGATGAGAGCTGATGGTATAATTGGGAAAGTGGGGAGTAGTCTGATGTACTCTCGGGACCTGGGGTCCAAGGTTGGGAGAGCATGCCAACATCAGAGGGTCTATTTATCAGCATGCTATAGAATGTTGCAAAGGCCTAACGGCTGCTATTTTTCTGCTACAATCAGTATTATACGTGTTTGGAGGTAGTTTGAGGCGTGCCTAACAGATGAGAGGCAGCCAATGGTATCGCTAACATTTATATATACTATAGGTAAATATGCTCCCTTAACCACTCCCTCCCTTCAATAGGTTTTATAGTTTGCCACGTAGGATGGCGTCAATCCTTTGTATGAATACATTTGGGTGTGAGTGTGTGGACTACAGCTTGTTTTTTGCCAGATTGCCCTACTTTATTCTATGTTCATAATAAAGTAGTACTTTGCCATATTCTGAGTCTGTCCGGTTATTTGGGTCCGAAACAGTTGATGGTAATTCCATCCAGCACATGAGACGGACGCTTCAAGGTGCTTGAGCACAGTGGGATTGCAGATTTGTAAGGCATTGGAGTGGGAAGGGATTTGGGGTCCGATGCCTGCACCTCGGTAAGTCAGACGAGGAGTGTGAATGAAGGAAAGTTTGGAGTCATGTAGGTCCGCCAGGGTGGCAGTGTCAGATGGAGAAATCCAGGTTTTAGTGATAGCAAGGAGGTCGAGCAGGCATGAAAGTAGTCAGTGATAAAGGAAGTTTTGTTGCATACAGACTGAGCATTCCAAAGTGCAATGTTCAGTTGATGCGGTATGGTTAGCTCGTCGGTTTGTTGGAAGTACGAGGTGTAAGAGATGGAGCAGTGGGAGTTTTCGAGATGTTAGTTTTATGATAGGGATGGGAAAAGAGGAAGTTGTGGAATGATTGGAGAAAGCATAGGGAGACGTGATTTGGAAGAGCAGCCGGAGCAAATGCATTGTAGGTGAGTACTGCAGTGTGGAGAGGGCACCGTATTTAGAAAGCTGGTAGTACTCGGGTGCAGCAGGGAGGAAGGCAAAAGCAAAGGTTTATAGGCTAAGAAGCAGAGTCTAGTCAACAGCTGATGCCCACCCTTCACTGTTTCCACCCTTCACTGTTTCCACCCTTCACTGTTCCACCCTTCACACGCTCTTGCACCTGATCGCATAGTCCATTAGTGGTTGATCTCTGATCTTGTACCTGGTGTTTCTGGGAGGAGGCAATTGAGGGGGGAGGACAGGACAAACAAACGTACAAGTCAAAGTACATTCAGGTCATGCATGCGTACAACGGAGGTGGGGGGGCAAGGGAACAACCGCGTTAGTCCAGTAGTGCTCTGGGTTAAGTGCAGAGAGGTTAGCTCGCTCATGGAGCGTTAGCTGAAGGCGCAGTAATGCTGAACTGGAGGGGGAGCCTGGTACCTGTAAGGCTCTGGAGGTGAACAAGGCAACCAGTCTGCAAAAAAACAAGAGAAGTTAGGGAGGAGAAGGAGGAAGGAGGGTGCAGAGGAGAGAAAAAAAGGCAGACGTCAGCAGGGGAGAGGGAAAGAGGAGGAAGAGAAAAGGAAGGTCTTGAGGATTCTCCAGAAGGTAAAGTGCTCCAGCTCAAGATGGCCTCAGAAAGTGATGTGATGGGCATAAAGTGAAGCCACAATCCCGAAGTGATCACACACGCGCCTGTCGCCTGATTTCCTAGTCCATCAATGGTTGGTCTATGATTTTTGTCCCTGGTGTTGCTGGGAGGGGGCAATTTATTATTGATTGCTGTTCCCAAAAGAGTCTCTTGTGGCCTTCAACTGTAGTATGGGCCGACCCTCCGTTTATGATAAATTCATTTGAACACTATCAATTATTTCAGCCTGCTTGAAGAGGGTTTGAGAATATTTTCGCATTCTAAACCAAGGCCATCAAGCATCACTTTGAATGCATGCTTTATCGACATGCCCCTGTTAGATTCCCCAGTGTGCGGAAGTGTTCAGTGTCTTTTCAACTTTTGTTGTGAGGATGCTTGTGGATCAATCCTGAAGGCTGTGCTGCGCTTGGTGCTGGATATTGTACCTTGAAGGAATGCCAGTTAAAACTCCCATGAGACCGCAAAGTGCTTGGTATTGTTCAGTGTGTTCAGCTGTGGGCAGATTGGTGAAGGTCCTAGCTTGCCGCACAGAGCTTGCTTTCTAGGGCATGTGCCTGGCGGTGATTCCCCGTCCCTGCTGCCTTCACTAGATCACTAAGCGCAGATTGAATACTGCGGGTGAGTAGCTTTGCTCCATCGACTGCTCTTATTTCCTTGTGCAGCTACCTAATGAAAACCTTTAATCAGCGGAAATATACATTGCACAGTTCTGCGCCTCATGCTGGTAAGAGGCCTCGCTGCCTGGCTACGACAAATGAGAATGCCCACGGTCTCCCTCTTTCTACAAAGGAAAAGCAAGATCATGATACAGGAAAGCATTCTAAAATCTCTAGTTTCTTTCCATCCGTCAATGTAGGGCCTACGGCAGGAATTAAGTCAATTGATTTACCTCACTTATCTTTTAGCCAAGAAACCTTTACAGAAAAGTCATATTGGGGTCACTACCTATAAACAATGAGAATTCATTATTACATTTGTGTTTCAGCCTGCAAAGGAACTCAATGGGTTGAACTGTCACAACCTAGTGCATCTACAGGCTTTGACAACATAATTAGCACTCAGTTCTCCGCAAACCTTCAATGTTTGTTTTCATCTGACTGTTAGGATACAATTAGCGAAGGGGAGATCCATTGTTGTCAGATGCTGTCTCTTTTGTGGAAGCAACAAAAATTCCTAGTTTGTCTTTAGTGATAAATACAATGTCGGCAAAAATGGATTCTTTATTGACACTATGTTCGGTAATAGCGGAGGAGCAGTGTGAATTAAAAACCATTTCAGGCAAAATAGTGGATGCTATACTTGTATACGTATTGACCATTGTCAGGATCTGTCTGAGGCTATTGCGGATGGGACAAGTGTAATCGCACCTGAGACTCGCTCCTCTCAGCTGGAATTGTCCAATCCTCCCTCTTGGGCATATGTGAAATATCGGTCTGCGAGCAGTCCCTTGCTGTGGCAGATATTAAGCCGGCGGCCGAAGAAGAGATTAATCTGACTGTCGCATTGCCCCGGCTTTGCAGGATTTACAAAAGAAAGCGCGCTAGGCAGATGTTAAATACAACTGGCAAACACAGAAATTGTAACTTAGATGTTAATGCTTCTGTCATCCCCAGGATTGTATTCGTCCTGCCCCATCTCCTCTAGTTAATAGAACGAAAATGATTAGGGATCAGGTTAATGGTACCATGAGGCAGCGGTCCATTGAGAAATGGCTCCATCCGGCTTCGGTGCCATCTTTACAGCATGTGTTAAGGCAATTCTCCCCTATGGTACTACCTCCGCCTAGTTTTGGAAATAACCCAGAGTTGCATACCAATTATGGTAATTATGTTAGTACTCAAGCGCTAAGTATGTTTAGCCAACACCCACATTTTATCGACTCAGCCCCTGCTATTTCATCACTTCACCCTTCAATGTTTAGCAACTTGCCCTTGTCTTCTAATTCTTCTGTGCCCATTTTGACAAATGGTTTGAGTCAACAAGACCGTGGGGGTACTTCCATTCGGGAAATGGGCTAAACTTGAAGAGCTCAACCCTCTCAAGTGGAAAGGCCCTTCCCTAATCGTTCTTTATTAATCGATTTATGGTGCAAAATTCCCTGTCTCCATGACATCAGCACAGAAGACAGATACATAGAGATTTTCCCACTGTTGATAGGCCTATCAACTGGGCTCTTAATGAATTTCTTTTTCTCCGGTGGTTGTTGCACTTTTGAGTACCTGTATCTCTGATCAAATTAGGTTTTGAGTTCACTGTATGCAGGAAATATATCACAACATCAGCAGGTACATTCAAGATGAATGCCATGATATCCAATTCTGACCACACTGCTTCCCTAAACAATCTGATTACTGAAAGGTCTAGTGCCTCTTTAGAATAAAGTAGGGAAACGGAAAAGCAGGTGGTACATTGGATGTTGGACACGTGGAGTATTAGAAATTACTCCTACGTCCCGTCCCCTTTCCTCCATACTTTTGGGACATTCTGTCCAGTGGGACAGGGACCGGAGCACTTTTTGTAAAAAACCATCAAATTGAAAACATTTGTCCTTCTCTTTTTACGCGGGGTACCGCACGCAGCCGTAACCCAGCCCTTCTTAGCTCCGCCCCACGCATCGCCCTTCAGTCCTTTTCTCCTTGCGGTCGGGGCTGGACGCACTAGCATCACTGGGAAGACCTTTTTCGTACCATTGTCCTTCTCTCCGATTCTTCGGTCACGTAGTCCTCCGTCTATGCCGGAGCGTCTGGGATTTTCCACTTGTTCCTCTTGCGAGCGTCGCTTCGCTAGGGCGGGTCCCCATTCTCTCTTCTTGGAGTGTCTGGATCCGGATCACCATTGGGACTCGTGTTTCTTCTGCGACTCCCTTTCGGTCCGGGCACTTCAACGTCATCTTTGTCGGTGGGGGGTGATCTTCCAGAAGGTTCCTCCGTCGCATTTCCAACTCTTCATCGACAGAAAGAAGAGACGCCCGGTAAGTTCCTTCCCGGGGTCCTCCAGTTCCGGGGGGGGCTTCAAAAGCTCTGCTACTAGGGTTCTCCCTGAGGTGCCTTGCAGGCCTAATAGGCATACCAGGGTTTTCTCAGAGGGTTTCTGTGAGGGGCCTGCCTATACTGAATCTCAAACTGAGGTCCACCGATCAGGTGCTAATAGGCAGCATAGTCGTGCTGAGGCGTTGGGTACCGGAGTTCGCTCCAAGGTCTCCTTGTCATGAGCTTTTCCACATAGACACCGGGGTGCGCTTTGAGGCCTCTGTTGAGGTTTTCTGTACCGAACCACGGTTCGAGGGCCCTCTCGAGGGATCTATTAAGACAGGACTCTGTTCCGAGGTTCCTCTTAATGAGGCTAAGGCGTGTACCAACAGAACTGTTAAGGTCTTGTCTGTGAGATGGATTCGTCAAGTTTCCCGCGCTCGCAGTGTTACCGGTTCTGTTAAGGGGCACAGGGAGAAGTCATCGACCGTAACTCCTCCGTTACCGGCATTGCTGAGGTTCCTCCTTTGGAGGCTAATTCAAGGGACAGGATGTCCAGTAAACATCCACGGCCCCATAGTACCGGCTCTGCCGAGGATCCTTGTGTCAAGGCTAAGATTTCAGTCAAGCCCCCTGACCAGTCTGTGGAGTCAACTGCCTCATCTACACATGTGACGCAGTTCTCCTCAGATGTACACAAAATGGCGAGCCTTCCCACACGGGCTACGGCGGCCATTTTGGTTTCTTCCCTCACAACCACGCTAACGACGGCGGGTGCTGGGAACCTTCTTTTCGGTGGACAACCTTTTCTACACGACAGTGTGAATCCGTTCCACCCTTCCTATGACTGGCGTGCTCGGAAGCCACTACCACATTCGTTCTCGCTTCCTCCTACATCTGCCCCATTGGTCTACGTAGACCCGGTTGGTGGCGGGCCCTCTTGGCAGCCCTCCTCACTGCGTTTGTGGGGTTATGCTCCTCATGAGAGCCCTCTGCCCACTCCAGCACCTAAGGTCTCGGCAGAGGATGCCTTTTTTGGGAAATTTCATAGTCTAATGAATTCTGATCCCTTGAGGGCGTACTTTAAGGGCCTTTTTAGGGAGATCTGCCCTCAGACTCCGTTGCCTGCACTGACAGTTCCTGTCAAGGCGTCTGTCACCCCGGCGGCAGCTCCTCCTCTGCCTCCCAGCCCTCCTCCGGCTCTTCCACCTCTGCCTCCCTTGTCACCAGTGGACAAGTCTCCAGCAGAGCGTGATGTTAATCTGATGCCTGTCGCGTCGTAGCCGGGGAATCCGGATGCTCTAGATGACCTTTGGCAGATCAGGACAGTGAGGACCAGCCCCGCTCTGTCCAAGCATTTCACGACCGGGTACTGGACATGCCACTCCTTGACATACCAGTGCCTGAATCACCCGCTCCGCAGGGGTGCTTTCTGAGGCGCTAACCTTGTCTAAACAGGAGTGCACAGGCCTGTTCCTTTAGAAGGATCTCTTGGCCGAGGCCCGCAAGGTCTGGGATAAACCCCACACTGGGCTGCACATAAATAAAAGGATTGACACCCATTACAGGCTTCACACATCCGAGGAAGTAGCCTTGGCATCATGCCCGCTCATGTCCTTGACGGTGGTAGCGGCCGCCAATCTGCAATCCAAGCCGGCCTCTGGACAAATTGCTAGATTCCTTGGGCAAGAAGATTTTTTACAATTCGATGCTGCAATTGCATCATACCAACGCAGAGCTCATCCTGGCAGCAGAGAATATGAAACTTTGAAGAGATATGTCTGACTTCCAGGAGTTCATTCCTGTCGACAGGTTAGAAGGCGTTAAAGGTGGCTTGTCAGACGCCAGAGTGTTGGCGCAGGATATGCTGGAGGCTGCTGCGCATCATGTTGACACCTCGGCTCGTGGCCTCATGCTGGGGGTGGACACCTCTCGTCAGGCTTGGCTGCATGCAAAAAAGTTTTCGAAGGAGGTCCAAGATATAGTTCTGGACCTGCCTTTTGATAGTAAAGAGTTGTTTCATTCTTCAACAGATGACAAGCTCACCAAGACTAAGGCGAGCATGCAAACTGCCAAGTCTCTGTTGCTGCTCATGAAGGCCCCAGTCAAAGGTCAGAGATCTGGGTCCCTATCTCGATCCTCTTCAGGCTTTAGAGGGTTCCAAGATCGCAGGTCGCACAGGACTGATCCTCCGCTGGGTAACTCCCGCCGGAGGCAGCAACATGACCAGTTTTTCTCTCGGTCGTCAGCCTCCTCTTCAGGGACAGGTAGTCTCTCTGCCGAAAAGTCTGCAAAATTATATTTTTTGGCGCTCGCACGAGACTCCGGTGGGAGAACGAATCTCGGCTCATCTGGAGGCGTGGTAAACCATCACCGGCGACCGGTGGGTTCTGTCCATCGCTCGGGCATACTTCTGCTTGCCCCTTCCCCCACCCCACCCTTCAATCCTCCCTTTCAACAGTCAGGGACGCCCTCCCTCAGAGCCGAGGTCCAGAAACTTCTAGATCTCAGGGCTGTGTAACCCGTTCCCCTAGTGGAACGAGGGGAGGGCTTCTACTCTCGTCTGTTTACGGTGCCAAAACCCAAACAGGCTGGCCTGCACATCATTTTAGATCTTTCCCAGTTCAACTTTTCTCTTCCCCAAAAGAAATTCGAGATGATTACGCCCTGCCAAACAAAGTCCTCTCTTCAGAAGGGTGACTGGCTCAGCATGGCAGACCATAAAAAACGAATGGGGTCCATACTGCTGTAAATTCAATTGATGGTTTGTTCAACCACTGGCCCTAGGATTCATACCAGGCTCACTGAGAAACGCTATATCAGGAACATCCAGCGTTCACCGTAAGCATTGACTGACAGGTAATTCAGTAATTACTTTAAAGGTATACCTACTCCTAGCATTATTTCCAAACCCCTGTCTTTGCAACTTTCTTTCATCTTACTTTTTTAGAGAGCGTTTTTCTCCAACGCGATCCCCTCTCTGATGACGTGGTCCTGTTGTGGGTCACCCGAGTTCCAGCCATCCAGACACCCTGCACCGGCTCTCCGGCCAACAACGCGCCTGGTTATACTTATCCACAGCCCATCTATTTGGTAATTTTTGTGCCTCCGGGCTTTTAACACTCTCTCTAAGCAAACTTGGTAGAAACTCAGAAAGGGATCATCTCTTTCACATTATTCATGTTGTTTGTCTGCTTCCCCACAGGGTCCAGTTATTGTGTGTTATCTCACCCTGAGGAAGGCAACTTTAACTATGTCATGGAACTATTGGTTAGACAGGTGGCTTTTTTGCCGAAACATGCATTAAGATGTCAATTTAAATTTGTTGTTCATGTTATTATTTTGTGACACGTACACATAGGCAGACCTGTCAACACATTGAAGGACATAGAACAATTCTAATTCTGCCAATCGTTTGGAAAAACTTATGTAGTGGCTAAATACAAGCCAAATCTAGGAACGTTGGCTTAGGTTTAGGTCATCATTCAGCATTGGCAGTCTTTTTTCCAGTTTTTTTCAGTTTTTTCCTTGGTTTATTCTGTTCAAAACTTTGAAGGAAAACCAATATTTGTGTTCTTGTGTTTTCAACTTTTCAATCAATAGACAATTGCATCTATATGTTGATCACATTGTTTTTCTTTAGTTGTTTATGTATTACTTATATCTTCTTGTTAAATAAATACTTTTATTGTTATTTAACACGAGACTATCCCGATTGCTTTCTGAGTTTGTAATAGCCCACAACTTACTTGGTTTAGTGAAACCCTTGCGGTACACTCATTATAAATAACTTACTATTTGAACAAACCATCAATTGAATTTACAGCAGGATGGACCCCATTAGTTTTTTATAGTTCTTAGTCCCTTTCCCTTACTGCTCTCGGCACACTTCCCCCCTCCTTTTGTGTCAGCATGGCGGACCTTCAGGATGCTTACATGCATATCCTGTTCTGGAGCCTGCATCGGAAATATCTGCGATTCTCCCTGGGAGAGGAGCACTACAAGTTTCGGTTGCTCCCTTTTGGTCTCCGCTCAGCGATGCGTGTCTTCACGAAGATTTCAGTCATCGCAGCTTTTTTAAGGCTACAGGGTATTCATGTGTATCCATATTTGGACGACTGGCTTCTGCGCAGTCCTTGTCCGGTGAAAGCCTCGAGCAATCTTCAGTCTCTTCTTCAGCTCCTCTTCAGTCTTGGGCTGTCGGTGAACTGGCGGAAATCCTCCATGACGATCTCTTAGGATCTGATATTCCTGGGTTTCCATTGGAAGACGATCGACTGCAGAGTGTACTTGACAGTGGACAGGATGGGAGATCTGTTAAACACTTGTCAAGTCTTCATTCAGTAGGAGAACATGTCCACCTGGTGGTTCCAGAGGCTTCTAGGCCTCATGGCCTCGTGCATGCTTGCTCTTCCCCTCGCGTGTATCAAGATGCGACTTACGCAGTTGGCTCTTTGGAGCTCCTGGCTTCAGGCAATGGACCCGGACACCAAGATGGTTCCGGTTCCATCCTGCATGATGAGAGATCTCCTATGGTGGTCTTCTTCCAGCAATCTGTTGGTGGGTGCACCCAATCAGGAGCCCTCCCCTCAGGTGACCATTACGACGGACTCCTCCCTTATCGGGTGGGGCGCAACGTTGGATCATCTTCAGGTTTTCGACCTGTGGTCGCCGCAGTCCAGACAATTTCACATAAATTATCTGGAGCTCCTGGCGATTTTCCTGGCGCTCAAAGCCCTCAAGCCAGGGATTGTGAACAATGTGGCCCGCATCCGCACAGACAATGCGATTTCCATGTTTTATGTCAACAAGCAGGGGGGTGCCAGGGGGGTACCAGGTCTGCTCCCCTTGTAGATCTAGCCATTCAGATTTGGGAATGGGCCATTCAGCACAGTGTTTGGCTGTTGGCAGTACACATTCCGGGCCAGTTGAATGTGACGGCAGACTCTCTCAGCGGGCGAGCGATGGTCAGCTACGAGTGGGAGCTGAACACAGAGATCCTCTACGACCTTTTTCACCATTGGGGCCCTCCAGAAGTGGACCTCTTTTCAACATCATCGAACAGGAAACTTCCTCTTTATGCTTCCAGGAACAGGCTCGGAGCTTCTTCCCTGGGGGACGCTCTCGAGATTTCATGGCATAATATGAGGACCTACGCCTTCCCGTCTCTTCCTCTGATTCACTGGGCACTATGCAAGCTCAGGAACTCGACAAATTGCACTCTCCTGTTCATAGCCCCCTGGTGGCCAGCCAGATTCTGGTATTCGGAGCTTCAGCATGTGTCAGTTTGCTCACCGATCAGGCTGCCACTGGTTCCCGACCTGCTTCACCATAGCGATCAACAGATGTGGCACCCCTCCCCACAATCATTCAGCTTGGAAGCCTGGTGCCTGAGTTCAAGTCTTTAGAAAGCTTCAAATTGTCAGCGGATAATAGGCGTATTATCCAAGCGTCTAGAAAACCTTTAACCAGGTCTCAGTATAGGAGCAATTGGCTCCGTTTCGGTCACTGGTGTTTAGCAAAAAAAAGCTGGACCCCAGAGAAGCTGACATCGACATGGTGCTGTCTTTCATTTCTCATCTGGCAGCTTCAGGCATTCATGTTTTGTCTTGTAGGACTTATTTATCGGCTATTGCTGCTTACTTGTCCACAGACTCTTGCTCTTTTTCTTTGACAAACCCTGTCATTAAAAGGCACTTTACAGGTTGGTTGCATCTGTATCCGCTTGTGTGCGTAAACCGCATCCTAAGTGGGATCTGGATGTGGTTCTTACTTGTGTATGCCATAAACCCTTTGAGCCCTTGGCTACGGTGGATTTGAATTTCCTTTGATGGAAAATTGCTTTTTTAATTGCAGTGACTTCCACAAGGCGTGTGAGTGAATTCCCGGACTTGTCGGTAGAACATCCATTCCTCACATGGGAATGGGGATTTACAATTACCGGGTTGTAATACCCCAGTGTTTCCGGCAGGCCAGGTGCATGTAAAATGTACAAATCTGGCAGCAACCTGCTGGTTTTACCGGCATGTTTACCGCCATACTTGTAATGAGGCCCAATGTCATTTCTGAGCCTGAGTGGATGCAACAATAAACGATCTGTATTATGACACTCAAAATAGCATTTCTGTTGTAGAGATATGGCCCCCAATATGGCACCTTTTACATAGTGAGGAATTTGTTTTTGATATTGATGATATTTTATTATGAAGGGATTCCAGAACTCTAGGGCCCCTGGCCCTGATCGTGTTCCAAATCCGGTAATTACGGCTAACCCTTTTTTGTGGGCTACTACCTTTAGACCGCCTTTTTAGTAGCATCATGGTTACTGGTTTGATGCCTTTCACCTGGCGGAAGTCTATATTGATTACTGTGTTCAAGAAAGGGGATAGGTGTAACTCTGATAACTATAGGGTCCTGGACATGTTGGATAGTAGTCAGAAGATGTTTGCAATGATGCTCTTAAAAAAGCTTAATAAATGGAGAAAGGGTTACTGCATAAGCTTCAAACTGGTTTTTGACAAAATCATGCCACTACACCTAACATCTGTGCCCTCCATAGTCTAAAGGCTGATGTTGCGTGACACAAAGCCAAGCAATTGTGTTTTTTGCTTTATAGACTTTAAAGAAAGGCATTAGACTCGGTTTCCCGCATTCGACCTATGGGGGAAATAACTGGCTTGTGGAATTGACACCAGGTTATTGCATTTTATTAAAGCTTTATACACGGATACTTCAGTTGCAGTACGTGTCAACCAGAAAGGCCAATTAACTCAACCAATTCCCACCAGTAGTGGATTAAAGCATGGATATTTCTTACTTGGCCCTGGCGATTGGAACCATGCGAAATGTTCCTTCTCCCCTGGGGGGTGATCCAGTAGCATGGCTTGGATATGATATTGTAATTGATATGATAGGTTATTTATAACGCGCTTAATAGCCAGAGGTTTCTAAGCGCGGACCCGGGGACTGAACCTGTGTTGCTCCATGTTGTCTTGCTTCCAAGGCGAGCACGTTGCCGCTGAGCTATCCTCCCGATGACACTGTGCTGCTGGGTCACACCCCAACTGGTCTTCAACGCTCCATTTACGCTCTGTCTCTATATATTAAAGATAATCAGTAAAACTAAAATTGTAATGATTGGCTCTGGTTCTAGAAATAAATGCCCACTTTGCTGGAAGCTAGATGGTATACTCTTGAGGTGGTGGAGAGCTATATTTATCTTGGGGTCTATCAAGTCTCGTCCACAATGTATGTTTTGTGGTGATTTTATCAGGCCCAAAGATTTAAGAAAATGGTTGGTCCTACAAATCTCAGACCCATTACAAATTGCAATTTCTTGCTGAAAGTACTCAATAAAATTGCCACTAAACAACTACAAGAATATGTAGACCAACATAGCTTATTACACCCTCAACAATCGGGCTTTATAAGTGCACATAGCACTGAGTCAGCGCTGATAGATCTGCAGACAAAAATGCTGAGCATTCTGGACAAAGGTAAGGCAGGGTTGTTAATCCTTCTAGACCTCTCGGCTGCTTTCGATTTGCTTGATCATGGAAAGCTCCGAGAGGCACTAGGCTCAGCCGGAAATTATTCCCAAGACGCCATTGACTGGGTATCATCATTCTTGGAAGATAGGAACTCAAAAATCACTTGGGGAGGACCCTCCACTCTCCCAAACCTGTGGATTGTGGCGTCCCTCAGGGAGCCAGTTTTTCCCCCCTACTTTTCAATTTATATATCCGTTGTCTCTGCACCCTTTTATCACAACTTGGGATCTTTTTCACCAATTTCGCAGACGACACGCAGCTCATCCTGGAGCTAAGGGGAAACCATTCCATCGACAATGATAAGCTATCTGTCATCTATAATACCATTGAGAACTGGATGATAACACATAGGATGTGCCTTAGTGGCTCCAAAACGGAGCTTATGACCTTTGGCATCTCAAAAGCCTTAAACAGTCTCGACTCGGACTACTCTTCATTTTCTAGTAAAGACTCCTCCATTACAGTATCACATAAGGTCAAAACCCTTGGTATCTATCTGCAATCTTCACTAGGAGCAGAAGCACAAACCGCCTATTTGAAACAAAACTGTCAATATTATCAGAGGCTTCTTGGCCGTATTAGGCCGTTCCTCAACACCAAAAATAGTGCCACGATCGTGAGAGCCAATATTCTATCTCGATTAGATTACGGCAACGCTTTAATTCTTGGTGCCAGTAGCAACTGCTTGAAACAATGCCAGATTATTCAAAATAATGCAGTTGGGTCCATTGCAGGAAAATGTAAACGGGAGCATATCACTAAAGACAGAAATTACCTCCATTGGTTGGCAGTGAAGGAACGCATTATTTTTAAATCACTGACCCTGGTTCACGGCTGCCTTCACGGTGCGGCTCCAGCATACCTAAGGAAAGAATTTAGCTGGTATGAGCCAAGCCGTAGTTTGAGATCTGCAAAACGAAGATTACTCAATTCCAGTCTCCCTGGTAAATCTACAGGCCTAGGCCGTGCTTTTCCGAGCTTGGCAATTTCTCACTGGAATAAACTGCCCTGCAGTATCAGATTAGAAAGAAACATCCAACCCTTCAGGAAGCAGCTGAAGACCATACTTTTCAAATAACTATTTAACAACCACCTTGGCATTAGGCTATTCCCTTTCTGCTACTCCTCCCTCTCTTCTATCTGTGTTGTCCCGTTATCCTTCGGTCCTTGTGTCCTTTTCGCGCCCTGATGCTCGTGAGCTTCGGCGCGTTAGAAATAAATAAATAAATAAAATAAAATAAAATTAAATCAAATAAAATAAATAAAAAGGTTAAGAAGTAACAAGGGTGGTTTTAATATTGGGAGTTTAATCTCCCTCTACAGGACCAGTATTGTTCCTGGAATACTTCTCTTCCTGAATCGAAAATGAAATGGCTGGAGAATTGCGCTTTCTCAATGTCACTGGGCCTAGTAAGATCATTGTTTTGTTCTGCCCTGTTCCCCTCCCTTGACTTGTCGCACTCTGAAACACTTGTGTACGAGCACGATAGAAATAAAATATCAATAATCTGGAGGGAAATATGTTGCGTTCAATTCTCGGTGTACCATCTACGGTACCAGTCGAAACCTTAAGGTTCGAAATTGGCCTTCTGTCATTAAGATCAATTTGGTTATTCCAGCGGTGTATTTATTTATTTATTGAATGCTTAATACCAGAGTTCGGTTTCTGAGCACGAGTTCGGTTTCTAAGCACGGATCCAGGATTCGAACCTCTGTTGCTCTGCGTGGTCTTGCTTCCAAGACCAGCACGTTGCCCCTGTGCTATCCTCCGTCCCTCCGTGTACACTTACTTTATCCCTCCATTCTCCACTCTTGCATGTTGACCCACACTTGGGGCTGATTGCAAAGCATTACCATCACACTACTATCAACCCTCTACTATTGCAGCTTCGAGACATGACCATGAAATATTTGGTTAGCATTGGTTTAACATTGGAAGAGTGGATTGATTCTCCTAATGCATCATGGATGCTGAAAAATGAAACGAAAGTAAGGGATACAAATGCAAATCTTTGTAATCTTCACAATAAGAAAACCAATGCAATATATGCCAGCCAGGGTTTTCGTTTTAATTTCCCATGCACGTACATCTTGTAGTATCCAGTCAAAGAGATGTATTGATTATTTGAGGTTCAACATTCTCCCCACTAAGGGCAAACGGCAACTGGGTAGACGCCCCCCCCCCCTACGAAAAAAGACTGTGCAGTTATACTGTTGAATCTGCTCGGCACATTCTTACAGACTGCCGTAATTTGAAAAATTCCTATATAAGAGGGCATGCATCTCTGGTTCCCAGTACTGAATTTGAGTCAGATCAATTCTGGAATGGCATATATTGTGCAAAAACAATTTTTAAAACGGCTTCCGCCTTGTGTGTGTGGAATGAGGATTTAAGAATAGTAGAATAGTGTTTTAATATTTTGAATTGTGTAGTGTCATGACATCTTTTTGTGAATTGTTGCATTTGTTTTTAAATTGTTTACTATTCTTTATCAATGTTAAGTGTATTCATCTCGTTTTGCCCAACTTTTATTCTGATAAGAATTGTGATATGTTTTAACTGATGTGATATGCACCTTTTCATATTTAGGGACATTTTGTAATTGGTGTTATGGATAACATGTCGGTTTATTGTATGTGCTTGCATTGTGTGACATGTTTGTGTGTAATACATGTGCTGAAAGGTTTGTATTAATTAACCAATGCACCATAAAAAAGACTCCCGACTTGCCCGTCAATGGGAATTGTTTGCTTCTGGATTCTCTTGGGTGGTAGTCCTTTTGAGCAGATGACTTCCTGCGACCTTGGCACCCTCCCTATGGCTATTTCTGTCAGGGGGGTAAGAGTCGAGGGATCTCTCTCGTAAGGCGCCTTATACCGTTATCCATGTCGAGCAGCTAGTGCTTTCATCCAAGTTCTGCCTGGTTTCAATGTGAACTTGCCTGTTTTTTGTTTAGGCCACATAACTAGCCCGCATAGGAGTATTTGCATAATTTGGATGTGGTGAGGAATGTAAAAGGTTCTCTGGACAAGACGGAACCTCTTGCCTTGTCAGGCAATCTCTGTATCACTCTTGGTGGGACTCGAGGCAGCGTTGGCTCCCGCTGTGAATGGGCAGGTGGGCTGTGCGGCTTCTGTGAACACTGCTGCCTGGATGCTTCCTTTGGCTGGCAGCGACTTGGTGACCTTTTCGCTTCAATGCACCTGGCATATGCTGTCGCCTCCCTCCCAGTAGACTTATGTGTGTGTCGTAGCACGTTGGAAAGGGGGGAGAACGTCTGGATTTTGGAGTACTGCAATGGGACCTCCACGGTGATTCGGGCCCTTGCGCTTAAGCCATCGCTTCTTGAGAACCGCTGGGCCCGGCGGTTCTGTTGGGGAGCGGGTGCCTAGCTGGGCATGTGATGGGAGGCTTGTCCGCTGGTGGTTCTGGAGCTGCTTCTTGCAGCATCTTGCGTGCACTTTCCCGGCCCGGCCTACTGAAGATGCATTCTTCACAGCATGTCATGAAGGAGGAAGTACCGGAATCACCACCATGGGAATATTTGATGTAAAACAGACTGATACAAACATTGGGAAATAATGAGACTACAGCCGATGATGTGTTGGAGAATTGGAACAATGTAATTTAGTGGATAAATGTGGGCGCTCCTACTTCTCCAGCATTGGATCTTTCATGGATTCACATGCTTAGAATATTCCGACGGGGAATATTCTAAGCATGTGAATCCATGAAAGATAACAATGCTGGAGAAATGGAGTTACAGGTAAGAAACACTGGTGCAGACCTTTTCTTTAAAGTGATCCTGTGGAGCCCTCTAGTGGAATAGTTTCATGCCTGCACACTAAGGTTGGCTTGTATATAAAATACTATGCAATGCAACACAAAGCACTGCCCACCACAACTTTGCTGGTGTTTGGCAATATGTGCCCAACGTGTCATAACAATGTTTGGCAAAGTAAATACATGGGCTACTTAATGTGATATTCCCTTCAGTAGTGACCATTTTGGTTTTCAGCTTTTTTCTAAACGTCCATATTGTTTAATACACGTTGTGGTCTTTGTTGAGGTTCATAGACATATTTTGCTTTTCCCCGCTACTTCTGGTGGTTATCCGAATATGATGCAGTGCTAATTATGTCCAGTTTTACTTTCAAGGAATTCCTTATTCTCGCACACGCGGGGAAAGGAATGTCCCGAATGTCCTTGCATGACGTGCATACAGGCAGCGCAGGGCAACGTGTCCCTCAAGCTCTACTCGTCCTCACTCCCATCGTGGACACATTCTGTCCTCCCGGAGCTTCTTGTTTGAGCTGTGTTGGCCAGTCCTTGTTGGCAGCTTGTGTTTACTCAGTCTGTATTTGTCTAGTGTTTGCCTTTGCTTTCTCCTTTTAACCAGAAATGAAAAAGTTGAAGGTTTTGCCTTTGTGATCTGTGGCATTTTGGCTTGTTGATATGTCAGGTCCAGTCCTGCTCTGCTCTCCAGTGCACTGTGTATTGCTTCTTCAGGGCCCAATGTCTCCCCTTGTCTTTGGTTTCTACTGCAGTCACACTCCGGGGCACTACTGCCAAAGGACTGCAGCCCTATGAGGGTTTCACGAGTTGGTCTTGGAGGGCCTGGCAGTGGGGGGAGACTGAGTTACTGTACTTGATAAGGCACCAGAATATAATCGTGCGCTTCTGGATGCTGTGCAGTAGTGGGAATCTGCCTAACTTTGGCGTGAATGATTTGGGCAGTTTCTATAAACGCAAAGTAACTATTTTCAGATATTGGTGGGGGGAGTTGAGGTTCAGAATGTCTCTGCAACAGTCCTCTAAAGATATTGATGTGAATGCATTGAAGTGCATTTTTTGTCAGTTTCTAGACCCAGCACACACTATCTTACCATAGGGTGCTGGAGGGGTTACTTAGTATTCCCTTTGTCTAGTTTCTCATGTAACAGTTTTATGTTACCCTTTCTACAATTAATAGCTGGTGGCAGTGGTTTACTGTTAACGACCATTCAGAGTTTTTACCGCAGGCTGCGTTTGCAGCTGCAGTAAAGCACCCATGGGTGCCCATTTTGTCAAAATGGCCCTGTCTTCTTTTTTCACCATAGAAAAATGGTCTCACTCTCCAGGTTAAAAATTCAAGTCCTCAAAATCCAGCAAAGTTGCAGGGGGTCTCTAAGGTAGAGAGGAATTAGCACATTTCTGAGGATTCTCCCTAACACTCATCCCCCCAGACTAAGGGACAGGAAGATTTAATCCACCCCTGGATGAATCTCCCTACTCCAGTTGGTCATACTTTCTGAAGAGACCATCAGCATTTTGGTTATTACACCCTGACCCGTGTTCTATGTTGAAATCAAACCCCTATAGGCTGATTGACCATCTCAACGATTTAGGATTTTCCCTCTTCATCTGCATTAACCATCTCAAGGGTTGGTGGTCTGCTTGAATCGCAAAAGTATATCCATACATGCATCGTCTAAACTTCTTCAAAGACCACACAATGGCAACACATTCACCTTCTTTCAAGGTTGCCCACCTTGTTTCAGGGTTCTTCAGTTTCCTACTGATGAAGCAGATAGGGTGTTCCCTGCCTTTCTCATCCAGCTGACTCAGCACTGCACCTATACCTGTATTGGAAGCATCTGTCTGTACAATAAAGGATTGGTTGTAGTCAGGAGCTCTTAAGACTGGAGCTTGACAAAGGGCTTTCTTAAGTCCTTCAAATGCCTTAGTGCACTCCTCATTCCACCTGACCTTCTTGGGGAATTTGGGTGAGATCACCGCATTCAAGGGAGAAGCTATGTTCCCATAGTTCTCAAAGAAGTTACTATAGTAACCTGTGAGACCTAGAAAGGCTCTCACTTGGGTTTGAGTAGTAGTGGCGGCCCAGTCTTGTACAGCCTGTACTTTGCTAGGCAATCACCTTATTTCACCACCTCCTACCTTTACTCTGACCAATTTGACATTTACTTGCCTTTATGGTCAGATTGGCCTGCTCAAGAGCCTGCAATACATATCCTAAGTGGTCAATATGTTCCTTCCAAGTAGGGCTGGACACTGAAGTGTCATCCAACTATGCCATGCATAAATCCTCCATCCCATTCAGAACTTGATTCACCATCCTATGGAATGTAGCAGGTGAATTCTTTAATCCAACAGGCATAACCTTAAAATGGTAGGGGCCTCCTGGTGTTGAAAATGCAGTTTTCTTCATGGCATGGTCCGTCAGAGCTATTTGCCAATAGCCTGAGGTTAGGTCAAATGTACTGAGGTACTTGGCTGAACCAAGTTTGTCAACCAGCTCATCTGTCCTAGGTAAAGGATGGGCATCAGTCATGGTGACTGCATTAAGAGAGCTCTATAGTCCACACAGAATATCAACTCCTTGGATCCTGCCTTTGGCACTAGTACAACAGGACTAGCCCATGGACTTGTAGATGGCTCTATTACCACAAGATCAAGCATCTTCTTGACCTCTTCCTTTGGGTGGGTTCTTACATGGCCTAACATCCTGTAACCCCTGCTTTCGACAGGTAAACAGTCACCAGTGATAATCTCATGCTAGCCCCAAGGGGTCAAGCCTGGTGATAGTGAAAATAGAGGGGCAAACTGATTTAACAGAATGTTGCACCCCTCCTGTTGTTCCACTGTCAGATCCGAAGAGAGATTAAGAGGTCAGGTAAAGGCTCACTCTCCTCCTCCTGAGCAGAGGTTAGAAGCAAAGCTCCCAGTTCTGGTCTAGAGACATGGGCCTTTAGGTGGTTGGTGTGGAAGACCCTGGGGGCCTCCTTAGGATTGCCTAAATCCACCAAATAATTTACCTCTCCAAGTTTTCCCACAACCTTGAAGGGTCCAATCCATTTGTCCTGCAAGGCCCTCTTCCTTGTAGGTACCCGAACTAGAACTAGCTGCTCTTGAGTAAACTCAACCATGTTGGCCTTCTGGTCATGCCAATGTTTAACCAGAGACCGACCTGCTTTCATGTTATCAGAAGCTTCTGTCATCATGTTTGTCATTCTCCTTCGGAGACCTAACACATAGTCAGTGACTCTCACTGGCTTGTGGAAAGGAACACTCTCCAACCCCTCCTTGATTAGGGCCAATGGACCGCTAACCGGATGAACATAGAGTAGCTCAAAGGGGCTGAAACCAACCCCTTCTTGAGGAACTTATCTATAAGCAAAGAGAAGGTATGGCATCAGAAGGTCCCACTTTCTTCTAATGGGTTCTTCTAAAGCATCTATCATGCTCTTCATAGTTCTATTAAACCTCTCCGCCAACCCACTGGTTTGGGGATGGTAGGCTGTTGAGAACTTGTAGGTCACTCCACATTTTTCCACATGGCTTGCATGTAGTGGGACATAAAATTGGTCCCCCTATCTGAGATAACCTCCTTTGGAAAACCAATCCTGGTAAAAATACCAAGGAGGGCCTTAGCCACTGCCTGAGTAGTAACAGCTCTCATAAGTATTGCTTCAGGATACCTGGTAGCATGGTCTATCATAACCAATATAAATCGGTTGCCTGCAGATGTGGGAGGGTCTAGGGAACCAACAATGTCAATCCCTACCCTCTCAAAAGGAACTCCCACCACTGGGAGGGGCACCAAGGAGGCCACGTTCTTGGCTCCACTCGTGCCAGAAGGTATCAGGGCGCAGGCAGTAAGAAGTCATACATCTTGGTACAAAGGTTACATTGGTTGCAGACATATCAGAAAAACATCTAATCTAACAGTTATGCATTGTATGTACATATGGCAAACAGTGGTGAATAAATACAGGCAGTCTATATATAGCAAAATGTACAGTTGTTCACAAGTATGGTCCGGTTATGCAGTTTTATTTAACCTCATTCTCTTCTCTAAGAGCCTTATAATCAGATTTTGCCTAAATACAGTAAAGGTTTGGTCCATACTGAGTGTGTTGGGTAGTGAGTTCCACAATTGAGCTGCTTTAACTGGGAAGCTGGTACCCCCAATAGTGGATAATTTGAAGCGAGGCACTTGAAGGCAGTTGGGAGTTCACTAGTCTCATGGGTCTAGTGGATGAC
The DNA here is from genome assembly GCF_040938575.1 of Ambystoma mexicanum. Lineage (NCBI taxonomy): Eukaryota > Metazoa > Chordata > Amphibia > Caudata > Ambystomatidae > Ambystoma > Ambystoma mexicanum. Next base: position 1,076,381,435 of record NC_090926.1, on the reverse strand, counting down.
ATTCTAGAAAATCTTTCTATTCGATATTGTGGTGCTTTATTGTTAAGGCATTTATGAGTAAGGGATGCTGTTTTTAGTCTGATTTTCTCATGTGTGTATAGCCACTTGTACTTCCTTCTAGTATCAGAGATATGTTCTTTCCTAGAGATACTGAATGTGGCTCTCAGGGCATTATTTTGGAGTATCTGTATTTTGTTAATAATGTATTTATTGGCTCCAATGTATAGGGTGTTGCAGTAATCTAATTTAGAAATAATGAGGGCTCTAGCAAAGATCATACAACCTTTGGATGAGAGGAATTGTTTACCGGCTCTAATTAATTTGCATGTGTATGCTGTGGAGGAGGTTAGAGTGTTTACCTGTTTAGTGAAAGTTAGGGTGGAATCTAAGTAAAAACCTAAAGTTTTTACTTCCTTGGCAACCTTAATAAGATTCCCATCGATGATGAACGATGAGTATTCCGTGCAAAGTCTAGTGAGAAGAGATGTGGAGCCCAGGATGAGAAGTTCTGTTTTGTCATAGTTCAGACAAAGGCCATGCGTGGTCATCCATGCCTGAACGATACTATAGATTCTATTCACCAATGCTAGATCCGTGCTATAGTCCCCAGTAAGTGGTAGTAGGATCTGGGTATCGGCTGCATAATTTGTGTAGGTGATACCCAGATGGTCCACATCATCGAACAGGGGCTTGGTGAAGATATTATACAGGGTTGGAGAGACAGGTGATCCCCGCAGGTGATGGGGATGGGGTCCGCAGCTGCAGATGGCGAGAAGACCCTCATAGTTCCGTCACTGAGGAATGATTGTATCCATTATATTGCCTCACTGGAGAAGTGGGCAGCAGAATCCAAGTGGCTTCATAAGACATTATGATCCACTAAGTCGAAAGCCGCCGACCGGTCACGGAGGAGGAGTAATGCAAGTATACCATTATCTCCTAATTTTTCTATTTGGGCTTTAAGATCAATGAGTGCTGTTTCTGTGCCATGTAGTGGCTGCAAACCAGATTGATGGGAGACTAGTAGCTGGTTAAGTTCTAGGAAGTTCTGAATTTGGATATAGGCAACTTTGTCTAGGATTTTCAACAGGAATGGTACAGTGGTGATGGGCCTGTAGTTTGTCGGAATAGAGGGGTCTAACGTTTGCTTCTTAAGGAGTGGGAGTACCCAGGATTCCTTAAGGTTGCTAGGATTCGTGCCTGATGTAAAAGAGGCATTAATAAGCTTAGTAATGAAGGGTGCTAGATCCCTAGCGGCGTCCTTGATAAGTTGTACTGGGCATTGATCACCCTTACAGTTAGATGGTTTGAGTCCCAATATAACTTTCTCGACCTCTATAATAGAGACTTTAGTGAAATGAAATTGGGTGGCATGTTTGATTTTAGGCTGTGCCGTTTTGTTGGATGGTATCGAGGAGGTTAGTAATGCTTTTTTATTGCTATTTTGTTTTGAAGGTTAGAAATTTTGTTTGCTAGCGCATGCTGGATATCAGCGTACCATGTTTTATCTTTGACGCAGTTATCTTGGGATGTGATAGGAGTTTCTAACTCTTTTAAAATAGTGAAAAGCTCCTTCATACTAGAATTCGCTTGCATAATTCTGTTGTTGTATGTTTCTTGTTTGGCCAGGAGGATGTTCTTCTTGTATTGGAATGAAATATTTATTAGCTTTAATTTGTTTTCCGTGGTGTGGTGAAGTTTCCAGGAGGTTTCGCATTTCCTTTTGTCTAGTCTTAGGTTTTTTAAATGAGGAGTAAACCAGTTGTTCAGGTGGCCTTTAGGTTTACTATTTCTGAGTTTTTGAGGGGCGATAGTATCAAGAGTTTTGTTCATAACTTTGTTATATTCTTCAACTAGGAGGATATGATCCATGTTGTCGGGTAAGGAATTGAGGATAGGCAAGATACAAGGTAGTAGTTTGCCTACTGTGATATTTTTCTTATTTCCGGTAAATGTGGGAGTGGCAAGAGGTTGCTGAAGGGCAGGTCTTCTAGTTGCTAGTGTAAAGGATATCAGGTAATGGTCCGTCCAGATTTGGGGTGAGATGGAGGTGATGGAGACATTACAGTTGTGATCTGCAACCCACTCAAGAATTCTCCCTTTGTTATGGGTTGTTTGGTTCACTCTCTGGGTGAAGCCAAGTTCTGTCAGGATGTTGGATGCTGCAGTGGCGTGTTGGTCGTTAGTGTCGTTGAAGCCTATGTTGAGTTTCGGATGTGTCTTTTAAGTTTTCCGATAGAATAATGGAAAGGTCTTCAAGGAAGGTATTGATGGGACCAGGGGGGTCTGTATATAAGGTGGATATTCAATGTTTGTGAATTGGCTGTGGAGATTTTAATTGATATTGCTTCATATGATTTGATATTAGGCGAGGGTGATATTCTCATAGAGAGATTAGTTTTGGCAATGATGGCTAGTGCGCCGCCTCGAGCTTCACATCGATCAGCTCTAAGGATGGTGTAGTCATTTGGTACGGCTAGGGATAGCACTGGGCCTGCTGCCTCGTGAAGCCAAGATTCTGTGACTGCGATGAAGTCGTAGTCTTCTGTCAAAATGACTTCGCTATTTCAGTGGCATGAGCGACTAAAGACCTTGCATTTATTAGGGCTCCTTTAAGGTTAGGTGAGGGCTTATCTAGAAGAGGTGTGATGGTGCTGTCAGGTGCAGCTGAGCGGATATAAGTCCTAGTTCTTATTGTGTGGGACTTGTTACTGCTGTAGTAATGGGGCTGAGCTTTGGTAAGTGTTTGTGAGAAACTTTCCTTTGGGAGTTAGAGGTGGTCTCAGTGGATCCAATATTTTAGGTAATCGTGCCCGAAGTCTGTGGTTTCTAAGCACAGTGTTGCAAGGGGTCATTTGTAAAGGTAAGTTGGAATTGTACATAAGTAATTTAGGAGGCAGGGTAAGGTTGTCCACTGTATCTGCTATGCTAGTTGGTGTATACATTGTGTAGAGTAGTACCATTAGCGTAAATAGGGCGCCCAGGTAGCCTAAATTAGGCAGTGTAGGGTACAAAATGTAAAATTGTAGTGTGCAAAGTATAGGCTAGTATACAGTTGTAAGTTTAGACACTATTTGTAGCAGTATACATACCACTGTATTGAAAACGTGCGAGTAAAGCACACAGATTTTGAAAATGGCCATCATATGATTAGGAACAGTTAACACATTTTCCATATGGGCATTGTGCAAGTTGTAAAGGCACATATACAGCACTCTAGGTCAATTTAACATTGTGGCATCCAGGTGGTAAGAGTAGTTTGTATGGCCCTGGACAGGGCTAATCAGGCCGCCTAGCCGCTAAGGCTAATTCAGTTAGTCAGTTCACAGTATGCAAGAGTAATAACAGGCTATTTCAAATTTTGGGCAAGTTATAATGAGCAGTTGTGGAGGTTAGTGGGCACTAGGTACAACAAAACATGCTAGGATGCTATCAGTAAGGTGCAGTGGGCGCTAGATACAATACATATTAAGATGGCTATCAGCAAGGTACAGTGGGCACTAGGTACAAAACATGCTAGGATGGCTATCAGGAAAGGTGCAGTGGGCGCCAGATGCAATACATATTAAGATGGCTATCAGCAAGGTACAGTGGGCACTAGGTAGAGAACATGCTAGGATGGCTATCAGCAAGGTACAGTGGGCACTAGGTACATAACATGCTAAAATGGCTATCAGCAAGGTGCAGTGGGCGCTAGATCCAATACATATTAAAATGGCTATCAGCAAGGTACAGTGGGCGCTAGATGCAATACATATAAAGATGGCTATCGGCAAGGTACAGTGGGCACTAGGTAGACAACATGCTAGGATGGCTATCAGCAAGTTACAGTGGGCAATAGATACAAAACATGCTATGATGGCTATCAGCAAGGTACAGTGGGCGCTAGATGCAATACATATTAAGATGGCTATCAGCAAGGTACAGTGGGCACTAGGTAAACAACATGCTAGGATGGCTATCAGCAAGGTACAGTGGGCACTAGGTACATAACATGCTAAAATGGCTATGAGCAAGGTGCAGCGGGCGCTAGATCCAATACATATTAAGATGGCTATCAGCAAGGTACAGTGGGCACTAGGTAGACAACATGCTAGGATGGCTATCAGCAAGGTACAGTGGGCACTAGGTACATAACATGCTAAGATGGCTATCAGCAAGGTACAGTGGGCGCTAGATGCAATATATATTAAGATGGATATCAGCAAGGTACAGTGGGCACTAGATATAAAACATGCTAGGATGGCTATCAGCAAGGTACAGTGGGCGCTAGATGCAATACATATTAAGATGGATATCAGCAGGGTACAGTGGGCACTAGGTACAAAACATGCTAGGATAGCTAGCAGCAAGGTGCCGTGGGCGCTAGAAGCAATACATATTAAGATGGCTGTCAGCAAGGTGCAATAGGCATTTGGCTAGAGAGATGGGTCAAGTGGCAGTATGCAGGGGAGTTAGAACGCTTTAGCATACAGTTAGCCAAAATGCAGGTTTAGGCACAATGTGGGACTAGGGCAGATTATGCAGGTAGTATATTGCAGGTGTTAGAGCGTAAACATTGAGGTAGTGAGAGAATGTAGACAGTTTGACATGTGGAATGTTGGACGCTACAAGAGAAGCATAATCCTTGGTGGCATGGTGACAAAGTTAGGTGTGCACCAGTAAGGCGAGGTCACGCAGATAGTCGTACTGCCGAAATAGTCGGTAGATTGTTCGCGCTGATGTTGTAGAACTCTCTTGGGGCCCGGGGCCCGGGTCTGTGACGATGCGCTATGGATGAGTGGGCTCATAAGGGGTAGATAACGTCCAAGGAAATGGACGAAGAAGTGAATGGCAGAAGCCTCAGGCGGGAAAGTTATGGCTAGGTACTGATAGGGAAAGCGAGGTTAGCTTACCCTAAGAAGGCGAGAATAGGCAAAGTTTGCGTGCATTCAACGGTATGTGCTTCCCCTTTGGCCCGTTCTGGCATGGACAGACACAGACAGACTGTGAGCCTTAGGTAACAGGACTTCCGTGAATAGGCCGGCTATCGCCTTCTGGTGATCCCAGAACTGGAAAATAGCTCACGGCACACAATCAGGACAACTGGTAGCATTCAAGTGTTGCTAGGCAACATGTAAACCTCTCACGGCAGCCATCTTAATGATCAGCACGCATGTTGCTGCGCGATCAATATGAAGAAAAAGCAGCTACTTGGTCATCACTGCTGCAAGATGAATAGGAGGGTTCAAGGGTGCCACTGGGAACAAACGAGGTGGCAGGTAGTACTTCTTTCCGCATACTCACTATAAGCTAGTTATGGTACCTACCTGGCAAAGGGCCTTTCAGGACAAATGGATTGGACCCTTCAAGGTTGTGGGCAAACTTGGAGAGGTCAATTATTTGGTGTACTTAGGCAACCCCAAGGAGGCCCCAAAGGTCTTTCACACCAACCGCCTAAAGGCATATGTCTCTAGACCAGAACTAGGCACTTTGCCTCTAGCCTCTGCCCAAGAGGAGGAGGAGAGTGTAACTCTACCTGACCTGCTCAGGGGATAACCTTTAGATGGAAAGATAGGAGTTCATCACTCTTCCGATCTGACTCTGCAACAACAGGAAGAGTGCATAGTTCTGTTAGATCAGTTTGCCTCTCTGTTTTCTCTGACACCAGGCTTGACCCCCTTGGGGCCAGCATGATATACTCAAAGTTGACTGTCTCCCTGTTAAAAGCAGGGGTTACAGAATGTCAGACCATGTAAGAACCCACATAAAGGAAGAGGTCAAGGAGATGCTTGATCTTGGGGTAATAGAGCCCTCTACATGTCCATGGCCTAGTCCAGTTGTACTGGTACCAAAAATCTAAATTTACTGGCCACCTTTATCTTCACTTTGCACCCCTTGGATGCCCCTAACAGCGTGCAGACAGCGCCACATCCATCTGCACTGCTATTATTAAGATTCCTCACCACGAGGAAATAGCCATTACAAAATGGCCGCCCGCATCTGTGCCTGATGGCTTTGTTGCAATGAAGTGCACCTAGCCCCATCCTCCGTGCCTATTGGCCCTCAGCCCTTCTTATTCACCCAATAGTGAGCCGGCTGGCTCACACTAAGGTGCCTCTATGTGCCCTGGGCCACGAGTCCTACTCCGTGCTCCTGCCTACCCGCCTGTCTTTGCAAACTTACAGGATCTCCAGCCAAGCAGTACAACATCCGCCTGATCAGGACATCTTCATCATGAACTCCGAGACTTGGTAAGCCTACCTACAGGCCACTTCTTAAATTCTGAATACTGCATACTTGCCTACACTTGCTGCCGTATATTACATGGAATGCATTAGTACTATTATGTATTATATGAAACTCTATCTGCACCATTTACAGGTGCATACCACTTCCACCATGATTGCTATGGCCAAAATGTACACGCTAGTAGCTGTGCCTCATTGCAACAGCCTGCCTCACTATTGTTGCGGCCAGGGCTTTAGCCCTGCCTCATGTTAACCTCTGCGCCTTAACACTACAATTGCCCAGCCATATGTTTGCTACGGCCTCCTGGCACTAGCCTTGCTTCTTGCTTGTTGTCACTGCATTAGCACTGCCCTCTCATGACTGGTGCTGCCACTGCATTAACCTTGTTTCCTCATGATTGCTGCTGCAACTGCATTAGCCTTGTTTCCTCATGATTGTTGCTGCCACTGCATTAGCCTTGCTTCCTCATGATTGTTGTTGCCACTGCATTAGCCCTGCCCTCTCATGATTGTTGCTGCCACTGCATTAGCCTTGCCCTCTCATGATTGTTGCTGCCACTGCATTAGCCTTGCCCTCTCATGATTGTTGTTGCCACTGCATTAGCCTTGTTTCCTCATGATTGTTGCTGCCGCTGCATTTGCCTTGCCCTCTCATGATTGTTGTTGCCACTGCTTTAGCCTGTTACCCAATGCCATGCTTACCTACTGCACCAGCATCGGCTGCGCTGTATAGTATTAGCCTAGCCTATGCGAACTGTCGAACCCTACTGTACCTTGCCCACTCTGCACTCCATTTGCACCTACCATCGAATTAGCCTACTATCAGCCCTCATGCCCAATCAGGACACAGGCTTATAACCTATTGGCATTATGTACCCCCATTGTTCATACAAACTCCTAACCGGTGTCCTACCGAAGCTAGCTTGGTTAACTCTTCACATTGCATTCTCCCTCTTTTTAGCATCACAGACCAATAGCCTGGCCACCAACACTCGCACCATTATGCTCTCCTGTACAACGACCCCATACAATACTCATACCTGCCCCATAATGACAGACACACAAAACTGCAAACCTGCATACAAAACTAGTCTGCAACAAGATTACTCAATCGCACAGGCTCCACGCAGCACTGCTGATAGAAACATAAGACTGCACGCTCACCTATCTAAACTATATGAACTACTAACTAAACTACCTAAAAATGCGCCTACCTCACAAAGTAGACATAGAGTCTACTACTAGCCGCACAAATCGCAAAAGACCCACACCCAACCATCCTAGACAGATGACTCAAGACAATCCCAGTGCCATTTCTGCATCAGAAAGACACCCACTAAATCTTAAAGGAGCTCTCATAAATGCCCGGTCTCTAGTTGCTCATGCAACTGAAATATTGGACATTATCCTAACAGATAACCTTGACTTCTTGGCCATTTCTGATTCCTGGTTGCATGACGCTGCAAACCCTGCCCTATCTCTGGCAGTCCCTGATAACTATACCATCCTGCGAGCAGATAGACATAGCTCTCGAGGTGGAGAATTAGCAATTATAGATAAAACCAACCTAGATATGAGAGTTGTTATAACACCCACTATGAAGTCTTACGAATGCCTCATGGTCAAAGTACCCACTGCTAACTCCCAAACATTTAATATCTTTCTTATCTATAGACCGCCAGGCCCTATTGGAACCTTCTCGGAAGACATATCCACGGTCCTATCCAACAACCTAAAAACACCTCCCAAACCTTAGTGCTAGGTGATTTTAACCTAGGTTACAATGATATCAAGGACACCCACTCCACTATCATTGCCATAACACTGACAGAACTTGGCTTCACTCAGAAAGTAAACCTACCCACACACGACAAAGGTCGAACTCTCGACTGGATCGCAGAGTGCAACTGTAATGTCAACATCACGTCCATTGTCCCCCAGATTTGGACGGACCACCACCTTCTAGCATTCACACTGGCAACTAACCTAGCCACAGCCCAGACCTCCCCGCTTGCTCCACGTACCTTTACGAGGAATAAAAAACTTATGACAGTTGATAAACTGCTGCCCCACATATTACCTAATCTTAATGCCTTACGAGACAACTTGGACACCAACTACTTAGTTGAACAGTATAACGTAATCATGAACTCGGCCCTTGACAATATTGCACCTCTCAAATTAAGGAAGAGCAAACCCAAAAAACACCTCAATACCTGGTTCACCCCTCATCTAAAAAACCATAGACTATGCAAAAGAAAGCTTGAAACTGCTTGGAGACTCTCGCCCTCAGCAGAAAACAAATTAAACCTTACCAACATCTCAACCCAATATAAGAAAGACATCCTCCTAGCTAAACAGGAGACATATGATAACAGAATATCACAATCCAAATCTGGTATCAAAGAACTGTTCATTATTCTAAAAGAATTGGAAACACCCATTGTACCGCAAGAAAACTGTACCAAAGATAAAAAGTGGTGCTACAGAATCCAGCACGCCTTAACTAACAAAGTGTCTAACCTACAAAATAAAATTGCCCACAAGAAAGCCTCTCTAGCACCTCAAACCTCTCACAGCATAGCTCCTCTGCCGCACGGTGAACATGAAACTCGCTTCAGCTTCTCTAAAGCTTCTGTCATTGAGGTGGAGAAGGTCATACTAGGACTCAAACCATCCAATTGCAAGGGTGACCAATGCCCGCCACAACTTATTAAGGACGCTGCAAGAGAACTAGCGCCCTTCATAACCAAACATCAACTCCTCATTCACAACTGGCATTGTCCCAAACAACTTAAAAGAATCCTGGGTAATGCCACTACTCAAAAAGCAAACCTTGGACCCGACATACCCACTAACTTTAGACCCATCACGACTGTGCCATTTCTTTTAAAAATGTTAAATAAAGTGGTCTACATCCAAATACAGAACTTTCTGGAATCTAACCTCCTACTAGGCTCTCACCAATCCGGATTCCGTCCCCAACACGGTACGGAGACAGCTCTAATTGACCTTAAGAGGCAAATAGACGAGTTCAGGGATAAGGGCCAATCGGCCCTACTCCTGCTACTAGACCTCTCGGCTGCATTCAACCTGGTTAACCATAAAGTCTTATGCAGCCCCCTAGACTCTGCAGCTGACTTCTCTAAGGAGGCCAAAACATGGATTGAGTCGTTCTTGGGCAACAGGACCATGAAAGTCTTCAACATTGGCATCAGCAGACCCTATCCCGATAACCTGCGGTGTACCTCAGGGATCCTGTGTGTCACCAACACTCTACAATGTATTCACCAATCCCCTCTTCGACGAAATGGACCATTTGGGTATCGCCTACACGAACTATGCAGACGATACCCAAATCCTCCTACCTCTTACTGGAGATTACGCTGAGGATTTGGCTCTGCTGAATAGCATTTATGGCATCGTTCAGTCATGGATGGCCACCCATGGACTATGTCTGAACGATGACAAAACTGAGCTTATTATACTAGGCACCCTGACCCACCTATCTAAACTAGGCCCAAATAATGCCAGTTTCACCATTGATGGAAATGACATAAAAGTAGCCAAGGAGGTGAAGACCCTAGGCTTCTATCTGGACGCTACCTTGAACTTCACTAAACAAGTCAACTCCCTAGCCTCTGCTACCGCATTCACGTGCGAACCGACAGATTATCCAAAAAATACAGGCACTCCAGAACAATGCCTTGAGAGCAGCACTTAAGATCAACAGAAATGAACACATGGTTATCTACCTTTTGATAAAATTCAACTTAAAATTACCTCCCTCACATACAAGTGCCACAATAAGAGAGCACCGCCATATCTCACTGACAGAATCAGTAGGAAAACCTCTCTCAGACCGACCAGAACAGCTAACTCCAATTGCCTCCAAGTACCACGCATCAAACTCTCCACTATTGGTGGACGCAGCTTCCCAGGAAAGGCTGCGCAATTGTGGAACTCCCTACCCCCTGGTCTTAGAGAATACCAATCCTTTTCTAAATTCAGACAGAACTTGACAGACTGGCTAAAAGTAAATGATAAATAACTTCCTGACTAACACCCACTTGACTATCCACATGCTCCATCACCGCATATCCCTCCACACATTGAGTCGCCTATTATGTGTTAGTCCCTTCTGGGCACCCTCTCTATGTTGTGTTGTACTGCGGTAACTCTGTATCCAGCCGCTCATGCAATGCACATTCTATTTATACCTTTGTATCTCATGCACCAATCTATGTCTGTGTATTTCATGTACCTATGTAACCAAGCTGAACGTATCCTTATTGCCTGTGCCCTGATGCCCCTGGGTCTGGATCGCATTATAAATAAAACAAACAGGCAGGATCCAAGGAGTTGAGATGCTGTGTGGTCTATAGAGCTCTTAATGCCGTCACCACGACTGATGCCCATCCTCTACCTAGGACAGATGAGCTGGTGGACAAGCTTGGTTCAGCCCAGTTCCTCAGTACATTTGACCTAAACTCAGGCTATTGGCAAATAGCTCTGACAGACCATGCCAAGGTGAAAACTGCATTTTCAACCCCAGGAGGCCTCTACCAGTTTAAGGTTATGCCTTTTGTATTAAAGAATACACCTGCTACATTCCAAAGGATGGTGAATCATATTCTGAATGGGATGGAGGACTTCGGCATGGCATACTTGGATGACATTGCAGCGTTCAGCCCTACTTGGAAAGAACATCTTGACCTCCTAGGATATGTTTTGCAGGCTCTTGTGCAGGGCCATCTGACCATAAAGGCAAGTAAGTGTCAAATTGGTCAGAGTAAAGTGGTCTACCTTGGACATGAGGTAGGAGGAGGTGAAATAAGACCATTGCCTAGCAAAGTACAAGTTGTACACAACTGGGCCACCCCTACTACTCAAACCCAAGTGAGAGACTTTCTAGGTCTCACATGTTACTATAGGAGCTTCATAGAAAACTATGGGACCATAGCTCCTCCCTTGTATGTGATCTCCCAAATTCCCCAAGAAGGCCAGGTGGAATGAGGAGTGTAAAAAGTCATAAATCCTTTGTCATGCTCCAGTCTTAAGAGCTCCTGACTACAACCAATCCTTCATTGTACAAACTCATGCTTCAAATACAGGAAAGGGTGCAGTTCTGAGTCAGCTGGATGGGAAAGGCAGGGAACACCCCATCTGCTTCATCAGTAGGAAACTGAAGGACCCTGAAACAAGGTGGGCAACCAAAGAACGTGAATGTTTTGCCATTGTGTGGTATTTTGAAGAAATTTAAACCATACTTGTATGGATCTACTTTTGTAATTCAAACAGACCAGCAACCCTTGAGATGGTTAATGCAGATGAAGGGGGGAAATCCTAAATTGTTAAGATGGTCTATCAGCCTGCAGGGGTTTGATTTTACCATAGAACACAGGTGAGGGTGTAATCACCACAATGCCGATGGTCTCTCCAGAAAGTATGATCGATTGGAGTAAGGAGCTTCATCCAGGAGTGGATTAAATCCTCCTGTCCCTTAGTCTGGGGGGACGAGTGTTGGGGAGAATTCTCAGAAATGTGCTTATTCCTCTCTAACTTAGAGACCCCCAGCACTTTTGCTGGACTTTAGGACTTTTGAATGTTCAACCTTGAGAGAGTGAGACCTTTTTCCCCACTCTCTCATGTATTTTACTGTGATTTAAGCACTGTGTGTCATTTGTTTATGGAGTCTGACAAACTCCATAGGCATCATTTTTTTACATTGTAACACATAGCACCGTCAGTACAGTGACACAGGGAAGTCTTATAGATTTCCCCAAGGTTCAAATACCTTCTCTTGGATAAACTACTGTTTCCAAGAGCAGTAAAGTGAAATTGACTTTACTAACATTTGTAACTTTCTAGACCCAGCACATCTCACTATAGGGTGCTGGAGGGGTTACTTGATATCCCCTTTCTCTAGTTTCTCATGTAACATTTTTATGTTACTCTTTCTACAATTAATGGTCGGTGGCAATGGTTTACTTTTAGCTACCATTGGGAGTTTTTTCTGCGGGCTGCGTTCACAGCTGCAGTAAAGCACCCACGGGTGACCATTTTGCCAAAATAGCCCAGTATTCTTTTCTCGCCATTTCTTGTTGAAAAGGTCCTTCTTGAGATTTACTCTGCGTTCCAAACCAGGTTTGTTCCCTTTGTTTGTTTTGTCTTTGGAGGGATTCACCAGTGAAGCCGGCCTCTGGCTCCAGTATGTCTGTCAGGGTCAGGAAGTGAGGGAGGTGCTCGAAAAACCCTGTGCTTGAATGCACCCAAAAGTGATTGGCCGACTGGCTGTCCGGCAAGGACAGCCACCCTGCTGTGTTATTGACCGCTAGGCTGGGATGAATGGGAGAAACTTGCATAAAAGGAGAGGCTTTTTGGCTTGGAAGGAAGAGTCGACTACTGGACGAAGGAATCTGAAGAAGATCTTGGAAGAGACACCTGTTGCAACTCTTGGACCATTGGTTTGCCCGGTGAAGTCCTGCTGCTGTGCTGAAGCTCCGAATTCACCTTGACCAGAGAAGCCCTGCAAGGACGACTTCTCCCCTTGGGTTGGTGGGACCAATCCATTCCAAAGTGAACTTGTTTGGACATCCTCTCGAAGTTGGTTGTACTTCCAATGCTGCTGCTGCTGCTGGAACCGAAGTGCCAGGCAGAGGAACACCAAATCGATTGGATCGCTTTTAAGTTGGACCCTAGCGCCAGGAAGATCCTCCGGTCTATCCTGAAGCAGGACTGACCAAGCTTTAGCCACCTCAACAGTGTGCTGGACCCCAGAACCAAGGAAAGTCTGAAGTGGTATCCGAGAACCACAGTGTTGCTATTTGCTGTCAGACGCGAGGAGCTGAAACACTGATGTGCCACTGAATTTGCTGTCGCTGATCGTCCTGTTGTTTTGCAGGAGTCCACAGAAGTCCTTCCTTTTGTCCCCATGACTAAAGCACAGGAGCAAAAGGATCTGCAGAGCCACACAGGAACATAAGCCAGCTGGAACCATTTATTCTAACCAAAGGTACTGCACAGTCTAAGAGAATTTACCACTTGTCTTGTAGGCTAATTTGTTCTCAGTTGAGACTTGTCTTGGTTGCTCCTCTAGAGTTGCTTGCATCTTCTACCTCTCACAAGCCTCCCAGCGTGTGGCCCTACATTAATTCTACTTTTTCTACAAAGACTTCTGAAACATTGTTCAAGACGTTTACTTACCTGCAAGAAGTGCTTCCGCTCACCTAGACTTTTGCCCAATTGACATTGTCTGGCCTGGCTCCCTGAATGACTCTTCTCTCCTCTGATTGTGTGTGTTGGTACCTTCCTTCCAGAAATGGGTTAACTTACTTTGCATTGGGGGGGGGGGGTTCAAAAGTACTTGCCTGCTTAATAATATTTGTGTGATCTCTTGTCTTATTCTAAAACCTCTTTGCTTTGACACACATCTCAGTATTGATCTAAATGTACCAGTGATATATTGTTTGTCCACAGTGCCCTAGCTATAGGGAGAGTCTGTGTGCCATCCCAAATGGGTACTTGCTGATTTAGAGAAACTAAGAGTGTGTATTTTGGAGTGTATTTGTGTGTTACTATTACATCGCCCCTTCCGAAGAAGGCTTAGTCAAACTGACTGTTAAATTATGTTTAATCAAGAAACCTTGTGTGTAAGAGTTTATTTGGATACTTGTCACTGTGAATCTCTGTGTAACCACCCTACTGCTCACATTGACCCCCTCTTGAGATAAGCCTGGCGGCTCAGCCACACTACCAACATGTGTAGTACAGACATATACCAAAGGTTGGGTTCCTATTGCCAGGAGGTCAAGGTTGGTGTGGTGCACCCAAAGGGTACTGCAACAAATCTTTTCCAACAGTGTGGTTAAAGAATGCAACCATGATGGATTCAGAGCCTCCTATACACACTTTTCCAATGCTCTCTGTCCATCACAGGCATTATAATAAATTCTGGAAAAGCTGATCGGTTTGGCTTTGCAAATCTAGAGGTTTGTTTTTTGTTTTTTGCAAAGCCCCCAAAATGCTTTACTCTGTACATCTGCATATAACTGGCATTTTGTTTCTGGACCGTACATCTCAGACCTTGTGTCTGGGTTTCCACTAACCGCACCGGGAGGTCATTAATATAGAGACTTAACCTTGCTAGGCTGAGTTTCCACCCTTGTGTCACTTCTCGTTCCCATTTGAAGAACCCAGTTTGCATGGTAATCTTCAACTGATTGAGTTGTACACAGATTTTATTACAAGTCTTCTAACAGGCAGTAATTTAAGGTCCGATCAAATCAAGTGCTCTTCAGAAATCTATAAGTAACTAAATATTTCTCCTGTTTTTTGTTCTTTACACATTTGCTGAGTAGAGACTGCAAGGTGAAGATCTCTTCTGTGGTTTAGTGTTTGGGTACAAATCCTATCTAAAATGTTAGATATAACTGTTTAGGAAGTTCAGTAATTTTGGGTGATGAGGCTGTGAAATATTTTGCCAAGGTTACGGTTTGCACAGAAAACCCTGTAGTTTATTGCAGGGCATCACCATCGTTGCAGATGGGGGTGATGAGCCCTTCACACCAAGTGTCTGGGGCATTTCCGGATTGTAGAATGATGTTGAATGTTTTTTTTAAATGTGGTATGCACTATGCTTGAGCATCTCGTTTAGTATTTAGAAGTTTTATTTCCTCTATTCTGGGTGATTTCTTTGCTTATAGTTTTTGGGGGTTTGTTGGGTTTTAAAAATTCCCTCTAGGACATTCAGTTTTGTCAGGACGTATTTCTGCACTCAAATATTCGGTGTACCCGTGGTGAGGAGTAGCAGACTCAAGTACAAAATACACTAATACAAAGAAACTAGTACTGCTACTGGGAAAGGTTCATCTTGATTGTTTGTCATTGAGTAAAGCATGACCAATTTGTGAGCCTGCACGATTAAGAGAGTGTCCACAAGGTTTCTGTGGGGTCACTCAACCGCCCTGAAGAAGGCGGCTTCCACGTCCCTCTAATTTTGATACATGATGGACGCCATTGCCGCCGAAACGTCAGTTTTCAAGCAAGGGGGACTTATGTACCAACTCAATTTGGTCCAGTGAGACAATACTGCACATTGATTGTTACACTTTTTGATGTGGAACTCCCACCTATATACCCCCTGCGACGTTTGTCCCAATAGAACTTTCCAGCATAGACATCTAACCATTGGGAATTAGACTGAACTTACCCAGATAGATAGCTCTAAGACTACTGGAATAACTCAGGAATTTGTTTCAACGCAAACACTCATGAAGAGTACAAGTTGTTGATCAGTATCGATTTTTTTGCTCTGTCTAATTTTAGAATTTTTCTTTACAACACTATGTTCAAGTTGTATTATTGTCTTATTTGAAATGAAAACATTATGGTTTGTTTTGTTTGTTAATTGTTTTGCACAAAATCGTAAGTGCGTGTGTTCAATACAAGTTATCTATTTTCACAACCCCTCGTGTGTATGTGGGTTTTCCTTCTGGACTTGTTCTTTTGGGTTAAAATTTCTTTCAAGATACATTCTATTAGTAAAACCATTGAAGGTTCCTTGATTTCACAAATCAGTCATGCTTTACTCAATGACAAACAATCAAGATGAACCTTTCCCAGTAGCAGTACTAGTTTCTTTGTATTAGGACGTATTTCTGGCCTTCTGAGATTTTCAGTGAAGATTGCGTTTCTAAAGAAGTATATCTGTATCTGACCGTTGTTAATATCTATCTCAATTCTTTCTTGTTTTAAGATTTCTCTGTTTCCCAGAAGGAGTTGCTGTTGATTGCAGCACATTTCCGTGGCAGTTTGACTAAATGTGAGGCAGACAACTTGGTAAAGGGCTCTCACGAGAAGACATTTTGTTAACTCGAAAGGGTGTGACAAACCCCTAACCTAGAGAGGATTACCCTACCTATCAAAACAAGACGAAAGGAAAACAATCTAATAAAAGTAATCTGTCCCTTAAACGTAGACATACATTAAACTCATAAAGGTAGAAGATGGCAATTCAAGTTGAAAAAAAATAACAATCGTACTCAACATAAACCTTATATCATTGTATCCATGTAGTCTGGGTCGGAACCCCTTCCCCAGGTTCAAAGCAGGATTTTCAATCAAAGTTCCAAATAAGAAAGTTTCCCTTTTTATAACAAAGTTCTATTCATAAAGTTCTTCTTACTCCAAAAGTCTTTCACTTGGCACTTGACAAAGTTTTCACAATATGAAAAGAAAAGCTTTTATCCCTAAAATGATGATCAATATCACAATGTCACTTCTCCTTGATTCACAACAATCGTTTGTCAGAATGGCTTTCTCCTTGAAAAACAAAATACTTCCACAATTCTTCTGGTTTCACAACAATGTTTTGTTGAAGATGTTTTTTTGTGCCACAGTTCATCAAACACAACAGTAGCCTTGCCACTTCCTTTCCTTTATAACCTTCAACCACAATTTAGTACTTCAATGTCTTCTTCCTGGTACACTAACCTGCCAGGACTACCACTAACAATCCCTGTGCTGGTGTACCCCCCTGCCAGTATGTAACACTGCTACAAGTACTCTGTGGCAAGGCTTGCATCACACTTTTAGTAACATTCCTTGACTTTCAACAACATTAAGATTCACAACTTCATCTGTGTAGACACAATACACGTTGGAGCTGATTGTTTTATTTATTTATACTGATTTATTTGGCATGGGCAATGCAGATTGTTTCTCTCTTCCTTGATACTTCTTACATGGAGTGCTTCTCTCCTGCTACTCTTTATCTTTCACTTTCACATGATAAAACTGCTGACAATGTTTTGTTATCACATTGGCCTTTCTTTGGCTTAGGCAATGCCTGGTGGTGGGTGGCCTAACTATGGCCTCTTCCTCACAATTGGTTACAATCTCTTTGCAATGTCGTTCCCTTGTTACATTGCCAATGCAGGCTATATGTTTGCCAACATATTGCCTCCTCTTTACTTTGGCAGTGCAAGTTTATATCTTGCTGCAATATTGTCCCCTTTTTGTTTTGGTAGTTATAGTTGTAACCTTGCTTTCCTTTTAAGTGAGTGTATCGCCCAGGTACCCATCTTGCATTAGTTCAGTATTCAAAACAATCACTAGCGGACAGCGTTCCACTACAGAGCGTTCCATGGTTACCTACTACAGGTAAACGCACTGGTTTCTCCACACGCGTCTGCTCGAACCGCTGCCTCTGCTGTGGACCCCTGAACGTCTGACAGCCTCTGTCACCTTCCTGCAGCCTGCGTCACTTGGAAAAGGAGCCTAGTTTACTCCTCCTGCACTCCGGTACTAACCAGCCACCGGGATCAGGTGCATACAAAGTAGAGCTCTGCTCTCCCATGTGGCAACAAGTTCCGGCTGCGCGGCCTCTGCAGTTCAGGGGTTCCACTCTGAAGACCCTCTTAGGACCGAACTTTGCTTCCACAACAGTGGTGGCACGAGCGTCTTCATTTGTCTGCTTATGCTGTTGCAACTGCGACTCACTACTGCTCCACCTTCTTGTTCTAATGGCCTGCACCTGAGGATGCCTAAAATACCTAAAAGTCCCACTCAGGTGTGGTCATTAAGATCATTTAACTGCACTCTGCAGTTCCTTGCCTCTGAGCACCTCTTCCTCATCCCAATACTTAGGGCATGGCGATACTTGGAGTCCCCAATTTGTGTGTGTGTGTGGGTGTGTGTGTGTGTGCGTGCGTGCGTTCGTTCGTTCGTTCGTTCGTTCGTTCGTTCGTTCGTTCGTTCTTACTACTACCACCACCACCAAAGTGGGTCGTTTGTAAAGGGAAGCCTCACTTTGACAACAAGCCATAAGATATTCTGGCATCATGAAAATCTCCCCTTCTGAAGAAGATAAATACTGTGTTGCTCCTAATGGAGCCATTCTGTTCCCTTGGTGCCCTTCTCCTGCCAGGTGATATTGCTAATATCCTCTCCCCCCCCGGGTCATGTTCGGGTAGCAGCTGCCTTCTCCTGGCCACCTGGAAGGAGATTTTAGGCAGGGGTTCTGTGAGGACTCCGCCGGATTTATCTCGCATGGGCTGCATATTGCTGATTTATATTTCCTGTGTGTACAGAGACATTTGTAGCATATCTTGGGGTAATGTGAAGAATCCTGCAGACCCCTCACTAAAATAATGCCTAAAGTCTCCTCCCAGGTGGCCAGGGGGAAGGCAGACACTTCCTGATCCCAACCCTGGATGTGTTGTACTGTGGGAGGATCGCCAGGGGAGTGAGGAGGTACTGTGGGATGAGACACTGTTTTTCCTCTAAGAGGGAAACTCTTAGCACTGTACCAGAAGATTTTAATATCCCTCAACCTCCATTAAATCTTAAGGTGGTAAAACCAATGGTTGTAACACCAAAGCATATTGTACCAAGATAAATAATCTTTTTGGTTCCTAAATGTCGTCCTCAATATCAAAGGTAAACTGCAAGGAATGGTGGAAATGGGGTCTTCTCCAAACCATCTTCCTCTAACACAGTTAAAACGTGCAACCCCTCTGTTACAATTATTAAGGGAATTACATCTTCCCTTAAAAAAACTAAAGAAATAGAATAACCTGACTTTGATGAAGTAAACTACATGTCCCAGAATCCTATAGGGACTGAGATGAAGAAGAAGGCTGCAGAGGCATGTAGATGTAGTGGTCACACAATTGAGCCTAATAGCCTTTGCACGGGTCAGGCAATTCAACCCAATGGCTCAAACCTGGAGTTAATTGCCAAACCTGTGAAGCATAAAAGGCTGCAGCAGGAGAGGAGAGGAAGGAGGAGTTGAAACAGGAGTTGGAAGGCTGGCAGTAGAAGCAGTAATCGTAGAGCACGATGTTGGCCATTCACGATGGTGTAACCACAGAAAGGACACCGGAGCGTGAAGACAGCAGATTTCTCCTGCAAGTTCTGAGTGGGTCCTCTGGTCTCAAACCCTGTATTGCCATGGCTGCACTGAGGAAGACATGTTGAAAGTATAGCTTTCCCATGTGCGCCTAGTAGTTGTGATTGCAGAGCCGTGGCCGCGCTGAAGCCCGAGGGCTGTAGCAGACGACAAGCCGAAGGATGGAGGAGAGAAGGAGAATCGCAATTAACGTGACCAGACCTCAGACACCTGTGCTGCAGAAAGGTGTGGGTCACATGAGTGCGCGAAGTAGAAGAAGCAGTTAAAGAAGTCGGGCACATAAAGCAGCCCGCAACAGCAGTGTTCCTGGAGCCGGAGAGGGAAGTTCGGCATTCAGGTTCACTTTTGTCTCAGGAGTATCTCTCAGGGGCAACGTGCTGGCCTTTGAAGCAAGATGATACGGAGCAACACAGGTTCGATCCCCGGGTCTGCACTTAGAAACCTCTGGGTATTAAGCGCTTTATAAACAACCAATTATATCATATATCATATCATATAAGCCTTGCTGGTAACTGCAGCTCAGAAGTAACTTGCCTAAGGTCTAAAGAGAGTATACACTTTTCAAAGTTGTGGAAGCTCTTCTAAATAATGGAAATGAATCAAGCACATTATTAGTGAGAGCAATAGTGTTCACATAAGAAGAAAATCCTGTTAATTCCATTGTCTGCCAATTGTGAGCCACTTTTAGTCTACTAAGACTACATTTCCCAGGTTGCCACTACAATTAATTTCCATCAGCGGCGTGTCGGCGCCGGTGCCTTAGTCAAGGCAGTTATCGACGGTTTGCATCCAGCTTGCTTCCGGTTTGAGTCTGCTCCCTCCTTTGCTGCAGGTAGGCACTCTGCCTTGGCTACTCACTTTCTAGTGTGTCCACTCTTATTTTGCTTCTGTTTTAGGATGTGCCATAGACCTAAAGTGGTCCTGTTAGACACGTGTGATGCCACTTTTCCAAATCCTACGAGGCCCCTGCCACTTCATAAAGGCCCACCCGACCCGACCCTCCACTGGTGGGGTCTTTTCTTAACACACTCTCCCTCATGTCCCACGGGGTTGAAGTAGAGACCTCCTTACACAATCTAACTATGATCTCCTGGCTATCACTGAGTCTTGGCTTAGCGACGCCATTTCAAATGAGGCTACCCTGGCGGTCCCTCCTGGTTATTTGCTTTTACAGGCTGACTGCAAAGATGCAAGGGGTAGGGGTGTTGGCTTACTTCTTAAGGGTACATTTCAGCATCGCCTCTCGCCTCATGATCCTTTAGACGAGAGCGAATCATTAGTGGTCAAACTAAAAATCAATGACAATACCACTATCACTGCCATTGTTATTTATCGTCCACCTTACATTCTCCACTTATTAAAGAACAACTATTGCACTTACTCAGCAGGGCTGCCGATGGTAATGCACCTGTTGTGTTGCTGGGTAACTTTAACCTCTGGACCAATGTGCCAACAGATAAGGCCCGCCCAGTCGTTATTGCCTGCACTCTCTACCATCGGTTAGGTCTAACAGGTTATGGAGCCCACTCACATAGGGGGCCATATTCTTGATTGGATATTACAGCATCAGGTTTCCACCTCAATTCCAACTAGTGCTGTGTGCCCTTGGTCGGATCATTCTTTGCTTACCGTCTCCATCAATGTGCCTGCTGCGCCCCTTCGAGTTGACTCCATTCCCAGACAATTTGTTTACTATATATGTATGTATATGTTGGCGCTTGCCGCAGTCTAACTATTTAAAAGCATGTGGCTAGCTTCTTGGTCGCTTTGCTGCTTGCGTTTCATTGCATCTGTACACGTTTAAACTAAACAAGTATCTTCATCAGCTTCGTGGCATAAGTGTCTTCATCTTGATCCTAAGATGTCGCTTATCCTTAGTACTTCTTCGTTTCTTATAATCGTCTGCCTCTCTGGTCTGGTTATCTTTTTATATGGAGTCGATTCAGCTTTGTATGACGTCACCATTCATCATTGTCCTTTAGTTTCTTTGCTTCTTCAAGAATCTCGTTCAAATGGCCATCATATTGTCTTGGCTGCAGGTATGGTTTCCTCAATGGGTACTTTACCTTCCATATTGTCTTCGGTATAAGTATTCTTATGGGTACTGCACAGAGCCCTTGCTCTTCTCTTTGCTTGTTTATCTGTTCAATATACGTCACAAGCTAGCACTATATCTGTGATCAATGCCTAACAGCCACTAAAGTCAACAGCCGACGGTATATTAATTATACATTTAGCCCTACTTGCTAGACCTGAACTCTAAGTTGCAATACATTTGCGCCTTTGTAAACTACTTAGCATCTGCAACATCACACCAACGTTGCCTCCTATCAAACAGAATGCAGGCACTGCTAACGTTAACTATGTTCCCATTCTGCATCATACCATCTGACATCCCTTGCACTAGAGGTCACTACATTAAACTTGGTGAGGGGTTAGGCAGACTGAGATGCCCTCGTCACCACCCTATCCTCTGCCCTACATCCTTCCTTCCCACACTACCCCCGTTTCCCACGCCAACCACAACTTATCCACATCCAGCTCCCACCTCACACAAGTTGCCCCCTGTGCCTATAGCCTCTACCGCCTCCCCTCCTGACACCTCTAAGCGGAACGAGAGACTAACCAGTAGACTACCATTCAACAGGCACCTTGCATTAGAACATCCCCATAAAACCATGCGCACAGTTCGCCCAGGATCCCCCGGTAACAATCACAGGCGCCATAAGAAAAGGTGCAGAGCCCCGCTGAACAACCCAAGGGACACTAGCCCCATCCCTCCAATAATGGACCCACAATCACAGCCCACTAAAGGAGCATTACTGAACGTCAGGTCACTGGTAGCACATGCAACTGAGATTGCCGACTTGATTGTGAACAACAACCTTGACTTCCTTGTAATGACTGAAACCTGGTTGCACGAGGCAGCAGGCCCCTCTATTGCCCTAGCCGTCCCAGACAACTACTCCATTCTCCGCACAGACAGACTCACATCTCGAGGAGGTGGAATTGCCATTATCTTTAAAGATACTCTCAACATAAGACTAGCCACCCCCACACCACTGCCATCTTGTGAACTCCTTTCAGTTAAGTTCCAAACCTCACCCAATAGCACCATCACACTACATATCATTTACAGGCCCCCCAGGACCCCCGGGATCCTTCGAAGCACTAGCAGCCGACACCAAACTTACGGCACAAAATATAATCTTAGGAGACTTCAATCTCGGTTATACGGACACCAGTGACCCACACACCACCTCTCTAGCTTCTACACTACTAGAACAAGGTTATTCTCAAATTAGCACCAAACCCACACATGAAAAGGTAGGATACTTGACTGGGGGGCGGTCCTAACTGCACCATCTCCCCACCAGATCCGACACCACTAGTATGGTCAGACCATCACCTGATCACCTTTGAACTGCACATCAACAACCTGGAAAAGAAAAAGCCCATTATTGCTCCCCCTTGCCTCACAAGGAATAAACAGAACATCACAGCAGACGCTCTAGCTCCTTTGTTAGCCCCCCTACTTAATGCCCTTCCGGACACTAATGATCCTAACACTCTAACTTCTACAACGAGACTATGACTAAAGCCATTGATGATATTGCCCCGCTAAAATTACGTAAAAGCAAACCTATAGCCCACCTTAACTCGTGGTTCACTCCAGAGCTGAAAACACTCCGCACTGAAAAAAGTAAATGGGAATCTTGTTGGAAATCATCCCCTACACCTGAAAACAAAACTAACCTGGCCACTATCACTGCCACCTACAAAAATAAGATAATCCAGGCCAAAAAAGAAATTTATAATGACAGAATAGCCCAAGCCAGCTCCAGTACTAAAGAATTATTCAACATTCTAAGAGAATTAGAGAACCCTAACCCACCGCCAGTCACATGCACCAAGGATAAAGCATGGTCTACCGGCATTCAAAATGCCTTATCTAACAAAGTCAAAGGACTACAGACTAAAATAGCGGTCAAAAGATCCCAACTAACAGTCACCACCCCTGCTCCCACCCTTACCTCTCACTCTAACTCTGGTTTCTCATTCAAAAAAGTCACCACTCCTGAAGTCCAGAAAATAATAGCGTCTCTTAAACCGTCAAATTGTAAGGGCGACAGTTGCCCTGCCCAGATTATAAAAGATGCCGCTAGAGACCTCGCCCCATTTATCACTAAACTTGTAAACTCCTCCTTCTCCAACAATTCTGTCCCAAGTAACCTTAAACAGTCTTGGGTTCTACCACTATTAAAAAAACAGACCCTTGATCCAGCTATACCCACCAACCAAAGACCTATTACGATAGTCCCCTTTCTATTGAAAATTCTGGACAGAATAGCCTACTTGCAAATACAAGATTATCTGGAACCCCCAAACTACTTGGCACCCGTCAATCTGGCTTCAGACCTCGGCACGGAACAGAAACCGCTCTTGTCGACCTCAAAAGTCAGATTGATGAATTAAAAGACAAAGGAAAGATGGCCATCCTACTTCTACTCGACCTCTCTGCGGCTTTTGATCTGGTGGATCACTCCATACTCTGTAACCACCTATACTCAGCGACCCATTTCTCCAGTTCTGCAGTTGCCTGGATCCAATCTTTCCTCGCAAATAGAACTATGCGCGTGTTCTCACCCTCAGCAGCTGCTGACCCTATCCCCATCACCTGCGGAGTCTCTCAAGGCTCCTGCGTCTCACCCACTTTGTACAACATTTTTACAAAGCCACTATTCGACAAATTGGACCGTCTGGGTGTCACCTACACAAATTATGCAGATGACACCCAGATACTCCTACCCCTTTCAGGAACCTATGATATAGACGGCGCGCGGATTAATGAAGTCTACATCATCATTCAGGCATGGATGGCCACACATGGCTTATGCCTGAATGATGACAAGACGGAATTACTCCTAGTCGGATCATCCAACAATATCCTTAAACTAAGTCCTCTCTATACAAACATAGTCATCGATGGGAATAGCATACCTACTGCCAAACATGTAAATACTCTAGGTTTCTACTTTGACGCCCAGTCTAACCTAACTAAGCACATCAACATGACTTCATCGGCCACAGCCTACACTGGCAAGTTAATCAGAGCCTGTAGACCGCTACTATCCCCGCTAGCTGCTTCACCCTGGCGAGAGCGCTCATACAATCCAAATTGGATTATTGCAACAGTCTTTATCTAGGAGTGAACAAAACCATCTTAAACAAACTACAGATTATGCAAAATAACGCGCTCAGAGCCGCGCTGAATATCCCCAAAAGAGAGCATATATCAGATACAAGAAAGCACCTCAGGTGGCTCTCTATACAGGACAAAATTGCCCTGAAAACTATTTGCCTCACTCATAAAGCGCTTAACCACCAAGCCCCCCCCCTACCTCACAGACAAGTTCACTTGGAAGGTACCCAATAGAACCACCAGATCTTCCAACACACCATGCCTGGTGGTGCCCAGATATAATCTAAAAAGAGCAGGAGGTTCCAGCTTCCCAGTATTAGCTGCCCAGCTATGGAACTCTCTCCCTCAGAATATCCAAACCATTCTGACCTTCAACAATTTCAGAAGTCAGGCTATCACCTGGATATTAAATAATACACAAAATAACAGTTCCTGATACCACTAACTAGTAGATGATCGGCTCACATGACTGCTGTGACCCAATGTATAATATGTATTATGTTCACCTTGTATATACTCACCATTGTAACTTTACTTGTATGTTCAAACTGTATTAATGTACACAATTGTCTATTCTATGCCTCTGTAACTATTACTATCACCAGCGCCCAATTACCTCCGGGTCAGGTGCGCGATATAAATAAAATAAACAAACAAACTTTGGTTCATATGTCTCAGGTAACGTTCGTGGGGCAGGTGGAGTGTGGGTACTTGGCTCCTCCTCTACACCAGGTGAAATGATTTCCCCCTGTCTTTGAAACATTACAATTTCAGATGTAATCCCAATAATATGAAATGGGAATAATATGAACTGGGACAGAGTAGACTGAATCCACATTGGGCATGTGCATTGCACAGAGGTAGATATTTGATTGCATTTGCAGAAATGTTTAGCTATTTTGATTAAAATGTGTGGAGGCGCCCAACATTGTTAGGGGGATAGGGGATGAACAATTCTGCCATTCTTGTTGCATACCAAGATACCATACCAAAACAGTGCTGCCTCGCTTGACGAAGCCCCTTCACTCGTCCCCTGAACTACTGAATGATAGAGGGGTGATGGGGAAAGTGACCCATAGTGCACTAAGGTGCTACATAAATGTAAATAACACATGTGAATTACTCCCAATCAGATGGGAAATTAATCATTTGAGATCACTGGGTTACGTGCAGTAGTTGCCTTATCTGCCATATGGCACTGTAATTATGATGGTTATGATGGACGGAGAGTATTGTAAATGTAGATAGAAGCCTCCCAGTCCAACATGTTTGCATTCTTTAACCACATGAAAAGTGTCATCCAAAGGCATTAGTAATAATCGTTATCACAGCCCAAATAACTAAAACAATGTAATGCAGCATGAGTGGAAACAAGCATCAATGTACCAATCAACATGGAAAAAACAAGTTCTTAAAACCAACTTTTAATGACTATCCCCGTCTTAACCAGTTCGACTAATGTCTACAAAATAGCTGCCATTATAACTGAACTTTCTCCATGATGCATGCGTTGCTCATAAAAGAGAATATGAATGACAAATTCTGTTGTGGGCCAGTTTTTTTTTTTGGTCAAAGTGGGCCACATTTTTGGCCAGTGTGGACCAGTTTGACGTGTTACTTCACTATGTGGCTACAAGATTTGACCAGTGTTGCTGAATAACTATTCTTTAAAATGCACAATTTGCATCACATTTTATAAAAAAAAACTCCTCCTTGCGTACTATTCAAACAGTGTCACAAAAGTAATGAATAGCCAATTGCTATTATGGGCCGCTTTTTCGTTGGTGTCCGAGACAATTTTATGGCCCAGTCCGACCCTGCCTCAGACTACATAATATTTGCCCAAGCTCACAAGACTGCACTGCACTGCAATGCAATCTGTCCACATCCCAGTGAAGATTGATTTAATTTTCAGAGAGATTATGTTGGGTTCAAGCAACAAGGAACAGGCTTAGAGAAACCACTGCTTCAGTAGCAGTAGCAGCTTAATCCTTGAAGCTTGCTCCTTACTGCCCATTGGGTATAACATGTGCAAATAGTTGTGGTTCTACAGCCTCTGCTCTCCCTCCTTCCCAGCTGGTTGGGAAAGCCTACACCGTGGGCTGGACGGAGAAAAAACCTTTTACATAAGAACGTGCTGTCACTTTAAGGCTTTAGATTGGGGCTTGATATGTGTGTGTGTGTCCCTCAGTGCCCCGACCCCACCCTCATTACCGCCCGTGCATCACCAACCCACACTTCCCAGTTCATGTTCATCTACCTATGTGGTTGGACATAGAAATATTAACTTGTTGCTCCTCCCTTTTTAAGGGCATTCTTTTTTTCTTTTTTCTTTTATCTCCCCTCCCTGAGGTGTTTTTTGTTTCTTTCAATTAAATTGGATACTTTACAGCAACATTGTCTTCTTCTCAATGTATGCATCTGGCGGCAGGGCTCAAGCAATGCATTGGGTACAATGAGCTCTTCTCGGCGGCGGTCCCTCGCAAGCCTGTATCAACTGTCTTTGGAACTTCCGCCCGGTGAGTTCCTTTCAGTTCTATGCAGGATTAAGATCTAGTTTGTTGAGAACATGCTTAGTCTCAATGTTGACGAAGGGACAGGTGCCACAACTCACCATACACTTCGTGGGAGTATGGGAGAATTTGCATCCCAATATTAAGAGGGATTCAGAAAAGTAGCAGATCGTTAGCATTGGCCTTCGGTACCAGACAACCTTTTCGCTCAAGACATGGTTCAGACCGGTGTTCCAGCCTTGACGCCATCCTGAGCAGGTAAAGGTCACTCTAAAGACAGCAAGGTCTTTAAAAAGGTGGCCTTCCTTTTTGTCACAGGTAGAGTTCAATGCCCTCCAGGGTCCCAGCACTGCTACATCGGTACAGGGAATTCCTAAACTGGTTCTTCAGTGCTGGCAAACTAGGGCAGGCCAAATCATAAATGGAGCACCTGGAGACTGCCGCTGGGTGGTAGCGGTGAGTGGTGTACTTCAACATAACATAAGCATAAGAAGAACCACCACAGACCATAGTGTGAGCTAGTTTCAAAAGCTGCTTCTGCACTTAAGGAGGTTAGGCACAAGCAAAATCAATCATCACATCATAAGGGTGTGCATAACTACACCTCAGAACCTATTCAGGTGTCTCACTCAGAGACTGATCATTTTGATCCATCCAAATACTCCACACTACCACCAAAGGAACTTTCTGAAACTCCAGTGTGAGAGGAGAACTATCCCACTGTGCATTTTCTGATGTTTGCCCTCTGCCTCTGAGCCTTCGGTACATATTTTTCTTACAAACATTCAGGAACCTAGATCTGTAGTTTTGAACTTGTACCATAACACTATTAATACAGGGGAAGAGTCCATTCCAGGGCCTTCTTCAACCTCTTTAAAATCCATTGTCTCAGTAACTTCTGCAGTGATGCAGCCCAAGGAGATTGGATGCTTCCAGGTAACTATCGCCTACTGGCCATGTTATTATTCCCAGAAAGCTGTTTAGCTCCTTCCTGTTAGATCGCTTACAGTCATGGTCGGATTCCAATAAAATCTTGAACCGCTTCCAGACTGGTTTCTTCCTAGGTTCCTCCACCACTCACAATCTTAGGGCTATGGACTCACTAATTGAGGGCACAAGAACTATGGGCAAGTCATGGCCTGTATGCGCTGTTTGTGGACTTTACGTCCCCATTCGATTTGGCTTTAGGGAGAGGCTATGGGCAAAACTCGCAGCCAGGGGCTGTCCACCTGTATTACTCCATTTTATAAAATGGCTCCATTCAGATAATATGGTGCAGGTTAGGCTGGACAACGAGGGGACACTGTTAAGGCCTATGGTTAGCTCTAAAGGGATCAAACAGGCATGCAGACTGGCCTCATTCTTGTTTAACATGTACCTAGCAGATCTTCTGGAATATTTAGAGAAGCTGGATACCTGTCCACCTAGGATCGGCTCGGTGCATATTAAATACCTTGCCTATGCTGATGACTTGGTCCTTACCAATGTGACTTTTGCGGGTATGAGAAAGCTAGCAGAGGGGTTGTGGAGTTATGTAACAGATAATATGCTTGTTGTCAACAGGCAAAAGACCCAGGTCATGCTTTTTAACCAAAAAAGAGTGGCCCGTCCGGTTTTGTCGATTGAGGGGACCAGAGTTGAGTACACCGAAAGCTATGGGTGTCTGGGGGTGGAGCCGGAAATCAGAAGGAATTATCCCTTATGTCAAGCCGCCAGAGAAAGAAAGGCTATGCAATTAACTGCACTGATAGCTGCCTTCAGCTAGAACTCTGCAGGGTTTAGCCGTAAAGGCATTTTGAAACTGTACAGACAGTGCTTCTGCTCGGCTGTCTGGTATGGCCTTGAATCTCTTGCCCTGATGGATCTGTCCTGGGTGGGCAGAGCAGAGGAAAGTTTCTGGCGACGAATGCTCGGACTACCTCCATATGTCCCGAAGGAAATCATCCACCTGGAATTGGGCATCTGATCGATGGATACAATGCTCCTCCTGAAACGTGGCCTTTTATATCTGAAGGCCCTTACCAATCCACAGTGTCACCTATTAGACTTTTTGGCATGGACATGGCAAACAGAGTGAATTCTGGGTTTGTCAAGTCCACCTCAAGTCTTTTCACTTCTATTGATTGGTCGCCTGATTGGGGACTTGGTTATTGGGAGCTTGGGAGGGAGCTCAAAGAATTTTTTTTGACTGGGATAGGCTAAAAGATAATTCACTTCTTCAGTGGCTGAAGTCATATGAGTTCACCTCATATGTGCTTTTGTATAAACGAGGGAGAGCACAGCGTTCTCATGCTATGTCCCTCTGGAAACCTGCGCAGGTTCCTGTTGCTTCTCTGAATAAACAGATTGCCAGTACTGGCGAATACGGGGCCAGCTAAGAAACTGAAGCAAACTGAAATATTCTGCAGGTTATGTAAAAACCATAGTTGCCCAGAAACTGGAAAGCACATCTTGACAGGGTGCCCTAATATGCTTACTGCAGTCAAGTTAAATCTGGGCGACTTCGTTTATAACCTGTCCTCGATGGGTGAGAGGGCTTTTTGGCTCAGTTTTTTTAACACAGAAAATAGGAGTCTTCAGTTGGCCCTATATCGTGTTTAGCTGTCATTTTAACAGTTGTTGGTATCCTGTGAAGAGCCGTTGTCATGTGCAGTGTCACTGTCCCCTATAAGGCCTGCCGAGGAAATCTTGTCTGTGGGATTTTCTGTTTTCTTGATATTTCTGTGTGGAAGCTCTGTTTGAAAGTCTGTATGAATTTAAATGTTTGCATATCATGCATTTTTTGAACCTATGAATGATTAACTGCTTGCATGCATGTATGGTATTTTAAATAAAACATTTTCTATTGGCTTTTTATCCGATCATGATTTTTATTTTCCTGTATGTGTAAAGTCTTTGACTGTAACACATTAAAGTATAAAATAAAAATAAACCAGTCTACCCTCCTCCCTGAAAGATTTCCAGAGGTGACAAAACCTAGATTAAGCACCTATTAATTCCCCAAAACAGTTCCATTTTGTAATGTCAAAGGTTAAGCAGGAATTGTATTTATTACCTCCTGAAAGCCTGCTTATCTGGTCTTTTTCTAAGACTTAATTCTTCTTTAACATCAGATAAACCTCGGTTGGCAATGGAGGCGTCATTAATGAAACAAGCAATAAGTCAAAGCTTAATGCAGAACCTATTATTTCCAATCCTTAGGAGTTTATATTTGGAGTTTAAGCATAAGCCTTTCATTGTCATGGGTAAGGTTCCCGCAAAGTCTGTGGTTGTCTCTGCAGCTCTTAGTAAGAGCAGGGATCCTATTTGTAATCCAGCTTGTGTCTTCGACAAAGATTCTAAATTGTAGGAATCTATGGGTAAAAAGATTTTTCAGAATGCTTCTCTTTTCCTGAGACAGATTTATATTTACAGAACTGTGAAGCTTTAGAAATGTTCAAAGATCTGATCCCTGGTGAGGTTCCGGAAGAACTTTTCTTTTTGAATGTCGCAGCCGGCCTGGACCAAAGGCCAGGACAAAAGGCCTCTTCAGTTCTCTTCCGACACAAGTGAGGAGAACGACCCCCAGGCGCTCCCCAGCCCCCACAAGCAGCGCTCCACCACTGGCACAACCAGGTGCCCAGGAGCATTAAGATGGCCGCCGCCATTTTTGCCATTATGGATTACAACCTAAAGGCTCTGATGAGCCTAGTTCCTGATTGGGTGGAACCTGCAGAAAAAGAAAGGACGGCCCCCAGCCGGGAGGCGCAGCCAGCCAGGAGCAGGGCCTCTTCAGGTCTCTGCTGGCCTAGCCGAGTCTGCGAGCTGCAGGACGCCCTGCCGTTGCTCCAACCGCCTGATATTCCTGCACACGCCAAAGGTAAGCCTGCTGATAGGCATGCAACACCTACCACTGCAGTTAAATTTGTTTACAGACCCCTTGTGCCCTGCAATTCCGCCCGTAGTGCGACCCCACACCCCACATCCACCTCCCTACCTCCAACCTGTACAGACATCTCCCCGTAGCTTTTCTCAGCCGTGCCCTGCCACCAAATCAATGCTGTGTCCCTGTTACTCATCACTGAGCTGGCCGGGGCATTGAGTAGAGAACCTCGAGTCAACTGGAAAGCAAGGTGAGATGACAATCCCTCGGATCTCCACTCGTAAGCCAGGGTCCACCCAGAACCCAGGCCTCCTCAAGTTTAGGGAACTCTTCTTTATGATAAACCCCTCTGCTGTTTTAGTGTCAGACAAAGGGGTTGATCACACAAAAGAGCGGGGAACACGCGCCCCGCCAAACCAAGGCTGGACTTTGGCGAATAAGGCATATGAAGTAAGAAGTAATATGAAGTAAGATGAAGTAAGAACCTAAGGAAAACCAAGGGTAATGATTATTCCCCTTAAACCCGGGACATAGCAACAATTGTAGGACAAGCAAAAGACATAAGGTAACTGGCTTACCACAGAGGGGATGGAATTGAGTTATGAAGGAATGCAATAGTCCATAAACAACGGCAGGGAGAAAACAACAAAAAGGTAGGATAGTACAGGTAAGTTTCCCGGGCAGCACGAGGGTCACGCTAGTTACTGGTTGGTGCACAAGAGCTGCAAAACGTTTGTGAGTGCATGTGATGGAGTCCAGGACAACCTTGTTGGGAAAGTCCCCTTTGTGATGCTCACAGAGAGAGGTGTCTTGAAGAAAGTCAATGTATCGTATGGCAGTGACTGGCAGCAGGTGAGTATGCCTGAAACCAAGAGTACGTGAACCCCTGATATGAAATAGCTGTAGCTATGAGTAGGAGCGTAACCCCGGGAAGGAAAAAGAGTCAGTAATTCAGCATAAACAAGGTAGAAGCACCACAGCAGGCTTACCAGGTGTTGATCAGCAGTTCGATAGCGAGGTGCTTGCAGGATAATGGCACGAAGCGCAAGGCCAGAAGGAGTCCAATACGCGGGCTGAGGTCGGCAACGGCTGGGCAATAGGAGGCAGAATGTAAGGCGGAGGAAGTCCATGTAGCGGTCCGAGTTGTCAGCAGATGGTTCCAATGAAGTACAAGGATTGGGCAAATAGAAGGTCCGTTATGCGTAGCCGTAGTCGTGACCAAGAATCAAGGCAGGATACAATAATGAAAGAGTAACGCGACAAATAGGAGCAGCATCTTACCGCAGAATGCAGCTTTTAAACACAGTACGGAAGGCAAAGTCTGTGAGGCCGCGTCCCCGGTGAGGGCTCCTGACGTGTCACGTGACGCTGCTTAAGCGTTCGTTCCATGGAAACCGGAGCTATTGCTCGATGCCATGGCACCCTCCAACGCTGCCAAACAGGACCGGCCATGCGACGGGCTGAAAAAAACACCCACCTACCGGTGCGAATATCCCGCTGTCCCCTAGGTGTAACAGTCCCCAAGGGCCTGCTCCCTGGCAGATCAGCTGTGCTCTCTGCAGCAACCCAAGTCGATGTGTTTGCGACGAGCACCAGCTATCACCCCAGTCAAGCCACATCATCTTGCCCCACTGTACATGATGCACCTGGTGCCAACAAGCCCAGATATGCTAGGTAATCCTCTCTGGAGCACTGCTCGCCCCCACAACACATCTAGCTGGTACAGCCAGTACTCTTCCTGCACTTTATAACCCCCTTTCTCACTCATGTGCTGACACCCCACTACAACAGCAACCCTCTCTCTGCAGCATACCACACATCTAGAGCACAGGGTAGTGGCAACCACCCCAAAGCCGCTCTATCGCAGACAGGAATCCTAATCCTCACCAACCGACCCCATCCTCAGGCCATTACAGCTAGGAAACATCCACCAGCCTGCTCACCAAACATTCCCAACCCCAACATGGCAGCCGCCTTCACCCACCCTCCCCTAAAGGTGTCCCTTATAAACGCCAGATCTATCCCAGTACATGCACTGGATATAAATTACCTCATATCTGCGCAAGACCTTGACCTGCTAGCCATCTCGGAATCCTGGCTACACCCAGATTCCGGCCCTGCCTTGTCCCCTGCCATGCAGGGCTACTCTTTCCTAAGGACCAACAGACTGGATTCCAGAGGAGGAGGGTCGCCCTTATCTTGACCACTTCCTAATCAGACAAAGAAATACTCCAATAGAGGGAAACTGCGATATGCTCTCGGTCAAACTATCTACCCCCCATAGTGACTCCACCAATATCCACGTAATCTACCACCCTCCAGGCCCGTTGGCATTCTCAGAGGAAGAGATCCTACACACTTTAGGGGACAGTATCAATCCTACCACCAGAACCATCCTATTGGGAGACGTAAACCTCAGCCTTATTGACCCTGAGTATCACAACGTCACTTCCTTGGCTAGCGCCCTCTCTGCTCTTGGCTTCAGTCATAGCGTAACATCCCCTACCCACGTTAAAGGCTGTACACTAGATTGGATTGCAGACCTCAACAGTCAGATCTCCATTACAGCCAACGCACAATGCCCCTGGTCCAACCACCACATCGTGAACTTCACCTTCCCACCCACCACATCATGACCTTCACCTTCCCGCCCACCAAGCAGTCACCCCCCACCCTCGCTACTCTCCCATCTACTTGCTCCCAGAGTTCACGTAAGATGACATCATGCCCCTGCTCTCACCACTGCAGACTGAATCACTTCACTCAAATGACCCTACTGTCCTAGCTGATCTGTACTTAAAATCCATGACTGTATAGTCGATAAGGTAGCCCCCCCCCTAACCATATGGAAAGCCAAAATAGTCCGACACTCGAACTCTTGGTTCACCCCAAACCTCCAAGAGCTAAACTCTTAAAAATAAAATTAAAACAAACACCTAGCAGAAAGCACTTGGAGAAACTCACCCTCTGACGCTCTCAAAACACAATTAAATATTGTTTCCAATATAAACAGGCCATTATAGCAGCAACATTGCTAGCCTACAACTCCAGGCTCTCCAACGCCAGCTTAAACACCCAAGAGATTTTCAAAATATTTAGGGAATTGAAGACTCCGGCCTCCCCTCCTATTACCATCACCAAAGATGAATCTTGGTGTTTTAACATCCAAAATGCAATGCTAGGAAAATTAAACTCCCCGCAGTTCAAAATTGCCCAAAAACAAGCGTCTTTTAAACGTGACAATATAATATCAACCACCACCCACCCACTGCTTTGAGCCCTAAGACCCCAACGTTCCACTTCAGAAAAGTCACCGACGTAGAAACTAATAATATCCTGAAACGCCTCAAATCATCCAGATGCAAAGGTGATCTATGCCCAGCCACCACCATCAAAGAGTGCGCGGGGGCCCTTGTTCCTCTTATCACTAGGTTCATAGACACCTCCTTTGGCTCCTGCCTTGTCCCTCTAAGTCTAAAAGAAGCCTGGGTCCTCCCACAATGCTAAAATAAGCCCACACTAGACCCCAACGAGCCTACTAATTATCATCAGATAACGAAAGTCCCCTTCCGCTTACAAATTCTGGACAGAGCCGCTTATAATCAAAAACAGTACTTCCTGGAATCCAATCGCATCCTAGGTACGCACCAATATGGTTTCTGTCCAGGACAGACTCAACTTTGCTCGACCTAAAAAACGATCTGGATTTTCTCAGAGACGAGGCAAAGTTGCCTTGCTCCTTTTGCTAGACCTTTCAGCTGCCTTTGACCTGGTTAATCCTTAAATACTCTGTCGCCACCTTAAGGCTTCAGCAAACTTCTCCCCTAAAGCTACTGCCTGGATCTCCTTCCTCGAAGGTAGAACCATGAAAGTGTTCTCAGAAAAGGCTTGCACGCAGGCTACCACTATAGGCTGTGGTGTGCCACAAGGATTGTGTGTCTCCCCCACGTTAAACAATGTTTTCACTCCGCCCCTCTTTCGACCTCCTCGACTATCGGCTTATCCTACAGTAACTTCTTGTCCCACTCTCAGGCACTTATAAGGACGACACCTACACCCATAATAAAACCTACCTAACAATCCAGGCATGGATGGCCACTAACCATCTCTGTCTAAATGACAACAAAACGGAGCTCCTGCTCGTAGGTTCTCCTGCCATGTTAAAGTTGGAATCCCAATGCTTGTCCTTCAACATTGACAACCTAATAATCCCTGTCTCTTCCTCTGTGAAAACCCTGGGTGTCCACATAATACCACCCTGTCACTAACAAGACAGGTGAATTCCATCGCATCATCGGATGCCTATTCGAATAAGCTAATCAATACTGCCAGGCAATTCCTCATGCCAACAAGCTGTCTGACCATTGCGCAAGCTACAACCGGATCCAGGCTCGATTACTGTAACTCGCAGGCACCTCTAAGAAAGACATAAGGAAGCTGCAGACGATCAACAGCACCCACCTACCTGCATAAAGAATCTCGAGTGTAAATTTGTCCAGACCGGTGAGGTCAGCTTACACACACTGTCATGCCAAACCGAAATACAAACTGATCAGAGGAGGAGGCGCTAGCTTCCCTACGATGGTGGCAAATCACTGGAACGCTCTCCCACCCGAAATGAGAGCAGAGAATACCTACTGGGCTTTCCGCAAAATTTGAAAAATCTTGGCTGCTCGCCTCAACACTAAAACTGAGCTGCTAACCTATACAAACATTAACTGCCCCCAGAACCTTCTGGGCTCCTTGTATGTATCCTGTTTCCTTGTATGTAAACCTTTTTTTCCCTATGCTCCCACAACAAGTGTAATTGGTTGCAACAGCTACTTAATGCCATAGGGCTTAGGCGCTTTACACATGTAAAAAATAAATAAATAATAAGGCAAAGAAGTGGCACTATGCAACTGTTGCAAGTCAACAAAGATCTTACTGACACCACATCCATAGTTATGAACTATTCTGTGTGCATGAGAAGGCATGACTCTCAAATGTCTTCCTTTGATATTGATATGCAAGAGAAGGTGATCGATTTACCCTTTGAAGCAATTTGTTTTTCTTTCACTGGATGATGTACCTCAAACCTGCAAGATTGGGTCATAAGTGGTACATTTTTAATTGCCATTTAGTACTGACTAGAACTGGTTTTCAACCCTCTGCAGCTTTTAGAGCTTTTAAACCAAGACAATCTGCCATTGGCAAGTCTTCTGTTTCCTTTTTATCTTCTGACTTTACCAAAAACAAGAGGAGATTTTGATCAATACTTAAGTCTTTTCTTCTTCTGTTCTTCCGTCCCTGACCCTGTCTTGGCTTCAAAGTGGGGGTGCATGTCTCTCCTTTCTCTCCCAGCCATCATGCATTCCCAGTCAGAGGAAGTGTTTCCTCTTGTTATGAAGCCTGGTTGACTATCACGTAGGATACCTACCCTTGTGCTTAACATTATCAGGGAAGGTCAGAACCTAAACATCCTATGTCAACCGAAATGTCAGTGGCCTTCATCATGGCTTGTGCAGGAAATTCAAAATCTTCTCTGCCTCAAAGAAGTAAAGTTGATTCCAGAGAGCAAGGAAAACCTGGGATTTTGCTCTAGTTACTTCACAGTACAGACGAAGTTGGAGGTGGAGGGGTAGAATTTGACCAATTCTGAATCTCTCTGGGCTCAACAAACTCCTCTCTCTGGACACATTTCATATGACAACTCTAGCGCAGAGTTTAGAGGATCTCCAGTTGTATGATTGGTTTACATCCGTGGATCATCAAGGTGCCTACTTTCACGTCCTCATCAAGAAACAACACTGTCAGTATGTCGGGTTCACCAGGACGGTCAACACTACCAGTACAGGGCCTTTCCTTTCAGCTTAAATGCAACCTAAAGGGTGTTCACGAAAGTGCTCTCGGTGATGGCTGCCCATCTCCATCTCCTGAAGATCTACGTGTACCCCTTTCTGGACGATTGGGTGATCAAGGCCTCCTCTTGAGAGGCAAATCTTACAAACTTAGAATAGCGTGCAACAAAATATGAATCTGGAGTTTACAATCAACATGAAAAAGTTATTCTGTTCTAAACCATAATATTTTGTTCATAGGGACAATTCTGGACACCTCTATAGGTATGTCTTCTCCAACTGCCGACAGGATTGTGGCCTAAAACATTGTACCATTTTAAAATGAGGTCTCAAACATCTGCCTTCTGGTTCCGAAGGCTTCTAGGGCTAATCTGCATTCTACTTGTATCTCTGTCAAGACTCCGAATGAGGCCCTTACTGTACCATTTGCTAGGGATTGGAGACCAACTATCGGGCCCTCAGCCCATAAAATTACTATCACAGTGCAAATTCAGAGTTCTCTCAAATGGTGAACCATTGATGAAAACCATTTCAGAGAATCACCATTTTCTCCCCAGATTTCCATGATGACCTCCCTCTCAACATTGGCTGGTCACTGTCAGAATCATCAAACGTATGGTTTGTGGAATCTTCAGAAGAAGGCTATACACATAGAATAATTAGCACTCGGAGAAATTGGCTTGAACCTCAAGTCCTTCCTCTCTCTGATTCAGGAGAAGGTGGTTACAGCTGTTAACAGACCACACCACATCAGTGTTCTCCCTGAACAAGCAAGGAACAACAAAATCTCTTCCTGGCCTGCATGCTTTGAGAGTGGTGTCTCCTGAATCATGTTCACCCTATTTCATCCCATCTTTAGGGAGAGAAGAATCTGGAAGCGGACTACTTGAGCAGGTGGTTTTATGCCACCATACAATTTATTGGAAAAACTGCACCTTACCTCTGTGGCTTTTATGCAACTGAGATAGGCCTACCATTGCTGAGCTTGAACTTCTAGTCTCTGATGAATTGGTTTACGCCAACGCCAGAATCTCGAAGGAAAAAATCATTGATCATGTGACAAGCAAGAAAGGATTCTATAAGGAACAAATATAAAAGAAAATGGCTAAGGTTCTTTTACAAGTTGCGTTCTCTTCTACATTCTGCTGTCTGGATTCATTTTTGCACCCCACTTTCCTACGATGTTAAGCCATATCTTGACCATCTCCAATGGTTGCCCATACAGCAATGTTTTAAATATCAATTCCTATGTCTTGTTTTCAAATGAAAAGAGACTAAAAGTATAGTCCTGAGCCTGAACCCTACCAGTTGTATAGGTGACCCGTGTAATTGCCAGATAGCTTATCCTGCATTTATGTTCTGGTTCCTATGATCATGAAGATTGTGAACTAATACTTCCTCTCTTCCTGAGGTTCTGATACAGGTCTAGGTAAACGCCACTCCTAAAAAAAACCTACACTAATTCCCGAAAGTTTAGGGAATTACAGATCATTCTCTAAGGTAACTTTCTTATTGAAAATCTTGGATAATCAGCAAAAATACAACTACAAGAGCATCTTGAAGACAAAGACATATTAGATGACAGGCAATCTGGTTTCAGCCTCCATTGTGGGACTGAAGTAGCGCTATTGGATGTCCTGGACAGCTTGCACCAGATAAATGGTGAAGGTATGTTGATGCTGCTGGATTTATCAGCAGAATTTGATACTCTGGACCACGTGATCCTGTTCAATAGACTTAAAGAGATCACAGCTTGCTGTGAGCCTGCAGTGGACTAGTTTAGGTATGTTCTTACTAATAGAAAATCTAGAGTGAAAGTGTGGGATCGTTTTTTGGATCCAGAGAACATAGACTTTGGAGTGCCACGAGCTCTTGCTTCTCACCCTTGCTCTTGAACATATACATCAAACCTCATGCAGAAAAACAAGCCAGTCTGTGCCGAGAGACAAGGAGACAAGGCAAGCGGATGCGGGGTGAGGTGAGGAAAGCAGCACAGAACCTATGGGGCTAGCACAGAGCCACGGAGGCCAGTGTGAAAGCCAGAGTCTTGACTGCAGGGCAGGAATAGTGCTGCTTGGGCTTTGTGTGTTTGCCACCTGCCTCACTTTCTTGCGGTCTCACTGGAAACAGTGGGTGACGCGGAGCGATGTGAGGTGTGTTGTGAGCCTGGCCAGCCGCTTGCACACAGCACCGGTGGAACTCTGAAGGGCGCTGACGGAGCTCAGGAGTCTGAGCTCTGACTACATGCACACAGTTTGAGTATTTTGTTGCCAAAAGAGGACTGCCACCTTCATCGTAGAGAAGAGGCGTTTCGGTCTCGGACTCCTCCTGCGATTTTGCAAAAGGGGCTTGTCAGGAGTCACCAATAGCTGGATAGCCATCATTCACTTGCAAGCTCAGTTCAACACTCGATGACTCCATGACAGCAAGTTCGAGGAGCGGAACGCGCATCGTACCGAGATATTAGGTAGGTAGTACTGAGGAGCTGAGAGCACAATTAAGCCAAACTGGTAAGACTTTGTAAGAACTTGTGCTTTGTGCCTCGTGTTTGCTTGAACACACTGACTTCTAAAGAGACTAGTTTATCGTGACAAATTATTGCAAACAAGTCAACAAACTAAAATAGTCACTTCTTTCTCTTGGCTGTTTAAAGCGGAGTGTTAATTGTAAGCATTTTCGTTTTTGACCCACTCTCTGCACAGACCGTGTATATGAATAGGGTGGAACAGGAAAAAGGAAAAAGCAGGACTTGAATTACGGGAACTGTTCCTTGTTTCTTTTTTTGCTTGCAAATATTTTCGAACGGGGACTGCGGGCCTTGCCATAGAGCTAAACTTTAGCAACTTTTCCTGGCGCCTGTAACGCGGAGCGGGGACTGCGGGCGTTGCCTTTGACCCGACTCATAACACGCGTCCTTACGCCGGTGAACATAAACAAAGAACACAGGCATTGTCTTTGACCCGTATCACATGCAAGCATCAGAACAAACGTATATCTGGGACTTTTGACTCCAATATTCTTATGAATGTTATTGCTCATTGATTATTTTAAATACATTTGAATATACTTGAGATTATTCAAGGAAAAGAGAAAAACTTTCATTTAAGATGTCTGGGTACAACTTGCGAAGTACAATGACAGGCTTCGAA
Organism: Ambystoma mexicanum; assembly: GCF_040938575.1. Taxonomy (NCBI): domain Eukaryota; kingdom Metazoa; phylum Chordata; class Amphibia; order Caudata; family Ambystomatidae; genus Ambystoma; species Ambystoma mexicanum. Next base: position 1,076,341,725 of record NC_090926.1, on the reverse strand, counting down.
GCTCGCATACCAGAACTTGATGAACCATCAATTCGACATAAAACACACCCATAATAAACAGATCAATATTCAAATCACCTACCCGTGACAGGAAAACATCTAATTTTCTTGGAATACAAAGCATTTACCCGATTGATGAACAACTACCCTCGGTCTCTGGTCTTACTACTAATGACAATATTGGCGCATCTACCACAAAGAACGATGGATGCCATGAAAATGCACCTTTGCACAAGGACTATACGTTAACGACAACAACGATTAAAAACACAATACTTAATTACTTCCCACGAAATCGAAATTCTGACGGAATGCAAAATAGCAATTTAAAAGAAACTCAATTTGTAGAGAAAAATCTTTCCGACAATCAGCCCAATATAGGGTCGTCATTTGATCTCAATGCTATATCGGCCCTAATGGATGACACAAATACAGATAAAAGCCAGCACAGGCATTTTTCTGAACAAATAAAAGACAAGCCTGAGAATGGCCCTCACGAAATGCCTGAAGGAAAATACATCAAAGAAAACTCACGTTCATCTACAATGATAGCCCAGAATTACGTACTCACATCAGTAGTAAAAGTCTATGAAGAAATACGCACAGAAGTACGTCTACATACAGGACATCTATTGGAGATCACAAAGGATTTGGAAATCAATGATACCACACTAGTTGCTCTAAAGAATGCAATAAATGATTCAACAAACTCAAATAAAAGAGAAATTCAGTCATACCATCAAGATATAATGAAGAACTTTGAGACTACTAGATAGCGAGATCAAGAATTAAAAAAGATCATGACAAGCCTAATCGCCAAAATGCAGCAACCTGAAAAACATTCTCCTACAAAACAGGTAAGTTCATGCAACTGCAATTTGAAACTGGATGAAGATAGGGTAATGGCACCGGAAGTGTACGAAAGTGTACTGTTGGACTGGCTGCTGTGTTGGCGTGCTCTGCTTTCAAGCGCTGCATTTTTGGACTTTCTAGCGGTGGACTCGTGGACTTGCTGACAATCACTAGTCTGCAAGAGGAAGGGTTGTGTCCCTCTAAACACGCTGCCAGCGCCGTTAGCTCCCAGGAAAAAAAAAACACTGCCCCACACCGTCATCAGTCCCTCCTCCCTCCTGGATTTTGATTGGCTGTGACCACTACAAACACTCCGGTCACGCGCACCTGAAGTGTACGAAAGTGTACTGTTGGACTGGCTGCTGTGTCGGCGTGCTCTGCTTTCAAGCGCTGCATTTTTGGACTTTCTAGCGGTGGACTCCTGGACTTGCTGACAATCACTAGTCTGCAAGAGGAAGGGTTGGGTCCCTCTAAACACGCTGCCAGCGCCGTTAGCTCCCGAGGAAAAAAAAAAGTAATTATTCTTTGTTAAAATAAGTACTTGCTAATAGTACTTACTAGTGGTACTAGTGGTACTTGCAGGCAGTACCTTTGAGAGTTGTTCTCCTTGCGAGAACTTGTGTTCACTAAAATACTTTTTTCGCTTTTGTCCCCTCCCTAGACACTGCCCCACACCGTCATCAGTCCCTCCTCCCTCCTGGATTTTGATTGGCTGTGACCACTACAAAAACTCCGGTCGCGCGCACCGGTAGTGTACGAAAGTGTACTGTTGGACTGTTGGACTGTTTGACGGTGTGGCGAGTGTCGGGTGGACCTATATATAAGTACGTTGTTTTTTTTTTTTTTCCCACATTATTGCAACTCGCACGTTGTGCCTTTGGGGTAACACTAATCCTGTTGTTTGACCATGGTTGGGAGCTTGCGTAATGGAAAGAGTGTCTCTAGAGATAAAACAGATACTGCACTCAATGGTAATGCACCTATTCAATTACATGACTCTATACTAAACAAATCTCTTCCAATATTGTTTAAGGTACATGGAAGGAAAAGGGTGATGGATGTTAATACGGTACCCTATAGCCTCCAGTCTTTGTCTGTCGAACCTAATGATGACACGGAGACAAGACTGGATGCAACCTCAGCAACCGCTTTTGGAACTGCACAGAAAGGGACTGCTCTTAAGATGCCCATATATGCGACTCCTTTTAAGGGGAAAAATCCCCCATCCTCATCTTTTAAGTTCGCTAAAAATGAGCTGTCAGATGTTTCTATTATGGCGCCAGCTTTAATAAACGAATGGGAAAAACGCTGTTGCATCTCCCTAGGGCTTCTTCACCTGCATTACTGCATCCAGGGGACATTGAAAGCATCTTTTTGCACAATGAGGAAAATATGTCACATGTTGCGTTCTCCTCTGAGCATGATATTCCGCTGATACCACCGCTTATAGGCCCCTCTACTAGTTCACCAACAAACCAAACTATGGGGGAAATTTCTCGAATTGGGGTTTCGGGGGCTCATGCGCCCAGAACCCCACATGTGAATAGTGGAGGGGGCGTTGATGAAATCGGTCAACTAGCCGAAGACACAATGAATAGTCAGTCTGACACAGTTCCAAACAGTACTCGTAATCCACCAATTACGGGTAATGAAAATGCAGTATTTCCGGTGATCACCTCTATTTTGAACCTATTAGATAAGGGTCATGACCTTACACATGCTCATTTAAACACGATCAAGAGTAATTTGGCAGATTTGTCGGGAAAAATATGTAAAATTGAGGGATTTATGTTGGCCTATGTTACGTGTCAAAATGAAAAAATTATGCTGATTGACTCTCAGCTAACAAATATGGCCCAACCCATACAGACACGAAAACAGGATACCTCCTCCCAGACTGAGGAAGCATCATATACAAAGGTTTTGACTTTAGGGGAAAATGTTCAAAATCTAGCACCTACAACATCTACTAATGTGCTTTTAAAACTAATCCAGGTAAACTCTGTAAAAATAGACGAAGTGTTATATCGTTTAACAGTACAACAATGTCTTGCGCGACAGGCCCGTGAAATGGACATTGGTGAGATATCCCCACCGATTACAGCTGAGGCAAATCACGATGTGGACATTAATAGTCCTACGCCTCTTGTCGACCTGATAATGGGTGATGACTCAGATCATGGAGAGCTAGTGGGTGACAAATTGAGCACTGACAGAATTGTATCTCGAGAAAATGATTCAATTAACCCGGAAAGCAAAACTAAATTCAGTGAAGAAAATCCAACAACTTTTATATCTCGAAAGATGAAACGTGCACAATTAAAAGCCCTAAAAAAAGTAAATAAAAAAAATAAAAAAATTCTTGCCCAGACTACTCAAGAGTCCTTTAAAGTGCAAAAAAAAAATAATAAAAAAAAAGAAAGCAATCAAGGACAACAGAATATTCCTAATGATGGCCAAGATGACATTCATGTGATGAATGAGAACGAGTCAGTCAACGAGTTGGTGATTGATCTATTACAACTGAACGATGAATCAAAAGCACTGCTAAATCTGGCGCTTCCAAATGAACAGAAATTAAAAGGTATGGGAAGGAAGAGTATAGAAAAAGATACGTATGGCCATACGGTGATGGTTTCTGATGAATCTAATGCTCAGAAGCAAGGGCGTCTCTCAGCTTTCTACCCTGTTATTAAAATAAAGACGAGCAGAACAGATTCTAATCATGATGTAGTAACCAACACACAACATAAAGAAACCTCATACTCAACTGTGAGTGAACTTGTTGCTAAGGAGCTGCAGAAAACTAGAGAGGATACTCGGATAATTACACAAAAGAATGATGCGGATAATGAAATTAAGCAAAGTGATGGAAGAACTGAATTGGTCAATGCGATAACTAAAAATATTCTGGAAAGCATTGAAAACGCTCCCTCTCATCAAGAACAAATTACCCATAAATTGAGTAACATATTAACAAACAATATACAAGAAGAAACTGAGTTGGAAAACCAGGCACACCAGGCACACATAAAGTTAGGGGTAGCTAGGGAACAGTGTTCCTTTTCAAGGGACACACGCTACATATTGGGTTGGCAGAGCGATCCCCAGATGAATGGTCAGCAAAGATTAAACAGATCATTCATGTTTCATAACGTATTCAAAGGGAGTCCGCAACTAAGAACCCTAAACTCTAACAACATTGAATGGATTAGGCTTGCAAATCAGAACAATTTGCGTATGATATGTGCTCCTCAGTCACAAATTATTACGAAGCTATTATGGGAACACAGGCAGGACTTTGAGTTGCGTGGTTTGGAACTATCTCTATTGCGATCTATTGAAGAAGCAGAGGTTTTTTTGGATGCGCCATCTGCATTGGATGTGAGCAAATCTGGTGATAAGAGTCATGCTGGTAGTCAAGAACAGGCAGCAGACCTTATCACACAGATCACTACACTTGTAGGTGTGGCATCCAATATAACCTGGCTGGGGCCCCTAATGACATCTATCATCGACATGGCGACAAATAAAAAACAATCCTAATGAGGCTGAACTAAGATTCACCTCTTGGAATTGCTGTGGGATGAAAAACCTTGGCGATTGGCTTAAAGTTTCTGTGGGTATACAATCGCCTATGGTCATATTCCTACAGGAAATAGTGTGTTTAGATTCATTTTTTATTGATGGATTCAATACGATTAGTGTACCTGCTCGCAAAGGACTAGCTGGTCGTCCTTCGGGAGGCGTGGCAATCATGATTGGTAACTCTATTGATCATAATGCGAAAACCCTATACGCAATAGATAACCTACTAGTAATTGAATTTTTTGTGTGTGAATACCCCAAGCATGTGTATCTTTTGGTCTGTGTTTATTACAATCCTGCTGATTGTCTCTTAGAAACATTTTTGGAACTAATAGATGGGATCTTTTTGGCTGCTATGGAACGAAACCCGAATTATTCAATACTGATTGGTGGGGATCTTAATTCTATTTGCATTGATTCAGGGTTACTTGACAGACAAATTTGCAGTTCAAAGCATAAAACCAACCTAATTAATAGGGGTGATAAATTGTTGCAGTATTTTAAAGCGTGGAACATTGTCCCGGTGGATTTTGAAACCGGGGTATTAAATGGTAACTGGAGGAGGGGTGGAGCTGAATCTTATCTTGACTACTTTCTTGTCTCAGTCAACCTTATGGGGCGCGTGAGTAGGGTCACTATAACGGATACACCATATAGTGACCATGCGCCTATAAACTTGACTATTAAGATAGCTTTTACAACTCTGGAAACTAGTTCTATTCTTAAAATGATTAACATCAAGAGAGTCCAACACTCAGTCAGGTGGCATCCCTCCTTATGTAGAAGTTTGAACTTCCTGGTCCATAGGGACCTATGGAGAAGTCCCAAAGGAGAGGATGCAAAACAGAATGCCAGTCTTCGTGAGGCATGGAACAATTTGATCATAAAAAAACACCTTCAATCAATTATAAACTATCCAGGGACGCATAATCTTTGTAATCCATACACGTTTAATGTTGAAATTGCTTCTTTGAAACGTGAAAAAAACTGGTGTTTGAGAAAATTCCGTAAACTGAATTTAACTATCGATCTGCATTTACTATGCAAAAAAAAAATCTGTCTAAAATACACAAATAAGAACAAAAGTATTAAATGTAGAACTAAGCTAATGGAGAATCAGCAAATCATGAAAACCATTATTCCAAATGACACCCGTAGGCTCTGGTCGATTATTAATGATACCAATGGACGAGAGCAGCATGATTTAAGTTCCTCGGTTTCTTCTGAAATTGGAAATCATTCATGATTGAGAAATTCAAATTACCATTAAAATTTAATAAAATCATCTCAAACATTCATGCTGAAAAGTGCACTGATAATTTAGTACTAACTGTGGATGAGATCCTGGATGCTATTAATTTACTTAAATCTTCAAAAGCTGCAGGTCCTGATGGGCTGCCTGCATGTGTTTTAAAGGATGATCCGACTTTCTGGGCTACAATCCTTTATACCAAATTCTCAAATATTTTGGAATCAAATTGCATTCCCAATTCTTGGCGGAATGCAATAATTATTCCTATCTATAAAAAGGGTGATCCGACCGACCCTGCAAATTTTAGACCGATTGCTTTTATGGATGCTTCCGCAAAGGTCTTCGCCATTTGTTTACTAAAAAGGCTACAATCTTATATTGACAACAATGATATTTACTCAAAGTTCCAATCTGGATTTAGAAAGAACATCGGAACATCCCTTAACGCTATTATTCTTGCGCACTTTATTTGTAAATCTAAATTACCTGAGTCTGGATCAATATACTTTGCATCGCTTGACTTAACTAGTGCATTTGACTGTGTAATTCGCGAAGTGCTTTGGAAAAAACTGTTGAACTTAGGTTTTCCTCATCGACTTGTGCAACTTTTGGCAATGCTACATACTAACACGTCTTTCCAAATCAGAATAAACAGGGAAGGTGCTCTTACGTCCCCCATTAATACCGAGACTGGGGTAAAACAGGGCTGCAACTTAGCTGCAATCATGTTTAACTTATACCTCTCCGATATGGATAGATTGTGGACAGGTAATGGCATATATCCGATAAAACTTGGTAGTCTTAAATTAGATTGGCTTTGTTTTGCCAATGATATTATTTTTGTTTGACAGGACTCTGTCAGGAACTGGAGATTGTGGAAGCACTGGAGGCTATGATCAGCGCGCGCTCCAGTCCTCACCCAAGATGGCCGCCGTACCTTTAAGAGGCTGGCTCCTCCCACAAGCCGGTGCGTTGTATCTGTTTGTCAACGCTCGGTTCGTGTGTTGGAGTTTCCTCTTGGATCCTTCTGTGCCTTCAGCGAATCTACTTACCGCCTTGATTCCTGCTCTAGTCACCCTCCTCCTACCTGCCGTGCCTCTTTTGTTTTGCTTGCTCTATTTTTCTCCCGCCTTATAATTCTTCATCTTTCCACTCCTGGTGTCTCGGCGCCGCCTGTTCAGTGCTTTTGCCTTTTAATTTATTTTGAACTGTAGGTGCCGGTATCCTTACTTCTATCAGCGCTGCCTAGCCCTTCACAGGTTTGGGTCCCTGTTGCTCTGACCTCACCCTGGGAAACTTTGCCTTTACTCAATCAGACTAGATCTGTATACTTTTCTATTTTTCTTTTCGGTCAGCCTTGCCTAAACTATTTAGAATATTCTTTTTGTCATAATGTCACGTGGTGTTGCCTTTTTCACCTTATATCCTTTACTCTTATCTGTATTCTATTAGGAGAACTTCGGGAGTTCTATGCAGTTTATACTCCCAGCAGTCAGAACAATTGAGGAATCTGACTTCTATTCTACAAGTATTCCTCTTTGGTGTGGAGAAGCTACGCCTTCCTTTTCGATTGAGAGGAACCGACTACCCCCCATCTGAACCCATCCGGAAATAGGTTTTTTTCTGCATTTGTGCTTTTTCCCTGGAAATTAGGACTGGCCCTCTGGGGATCCCCGAGGTCAGAGTTACATCTCTGCCAAGGTGGCCTCCGGAGGGGCCAGACCCTACCTACACGATAAAAAGGTCCGAACTCCAAAGGACAAGACTCCCTCAAAGAGAAAGGATCAGAAGAAGCCCGAGGCCAACCCTAAAGAATCCTTCCCAGAAGATCCAGGTGAGGAGTTGGGGGAGGAAGCCTCGGTTCATGACAGCATACAACGCCCAATAACCATCATGGCCTCACTAGAGCAGTATCAGGAATTGGTGGCTGCTTTACAGAACCTTACTTTAGAGGTGCAGGCTTTACGGACAGAGAATGTAGCCCTCAGGCAGCAGGTAGTGTTACATCGGGATGATCGTGGAGACCTGCCTACGATGCCCCTTTCCTTTGGTAAATATGATGGTCACCCGGGGGGTCTGAAAGAATTTCTGGATGCCTGCAGAGTGTATTTCGCCTTCCGACCTCACGCCTATGAGACTGCCAGATCTAAGGTGGGGTTCATCATAGCCAATCTAATTGGAAACGCCCTTGCATGGGCCACACCCTTGGTTACCAGAGATCCCGTTTTGAGCGACTATGATCGTTTTACAGAAGTTTTTGGTGAAAGATTTGATAGACCAGAAGTATTCTATTCTTCTCTGGAAGCAATATTTGATGTCCAACAGGGAAACACGGACATACAGACCTATCTCTCCCGTTTCCAGAGGCTGGCAGCCAAGGCAGATTGGCCTGATTCTGTTCAGCAAACAATCTTCAGACGGGGTCTTTGTGAAGAAATCAAGGACGAGCTAGCCAGAGTGGCTCGTCCGGCATCCTTTCAGGAATTGGTGACTTTGTCACTTCAGATCGAGTTCCGTCTTCAAGAGAGAAGATCCGAAAGAAGAAGAACCAGAGGCTTCCCACAACAGTCCAGTCAACCATCCCCTGCTCCTCCACCTCAAACTACCCCTAGGTCTGATGAACCTATGCAGATTGGGGCGGCTTGCGGTCCCTTGACGCAAGAAGAAGAAGGAGAGAGGCAGGATTATGTATGTACTGCGGCTCCTCGAAGCATTTATTGAGAGACTGTCCTGAAGTCCCACCTAGACGACAGGGAAACTTCCACCCCCGATCCATAGCAAGGGAGGTTTCAGGGGAAGTAACAAGCACCCTTGCTACTACACAAGAGCAGTAAGCACCCCGGAGGATAACAGCCTAATGGTGTTTCAGGTCAACCTGTGGTTGACCGAGGATTCCCCCACTGAGGTGTTCGCTATGCTAGACTGCGGAGCTGCGGGAAATTTCATTGACTCTAAATGGGCAGCTGAGCATCTAATCTCCACCATACTTAAGGCCACCCCGATTCCAGTAGAAGGGGTCGATGGTAGGCCCCTGTCTTCCGGACCTATAACACTGGAGACCATTCCATTAAGGATGAGGCTCGGCCAACATGAAGAGTTTTTGGTGTTTGACCAGATCCGTGCTGCTCATTTTCCGTTAGTTATAGGAATTCCTTGGCTAAGGAGACACAGCCCTCACATTGATTGGACTACCAACAGGGTCTCTTTCAATTCGACCTTCTGTGAGTCCCACTGTATCAACCGGTCTGCTTCTCCTAACACCCTAGAACACTGCCAGTGTGGGGTTCAGGAACCTGCCACTGTGGCCTCAGTTCCCGTACATTATCAAGACTTCTCAGAGGTGTTTATGGACACCATACCCAGACAACTACCACCACATAAACCTGAGGATTGCTGCATTGACTTAATTCTGGAGGCTGTGGTACCCTTTGGTAGAATGTACCCCTTGTCGTTACCAGAGAGGAAGGCTTTAAGAGAGTACCTCGACGCTAATTTACAGAACGGATTAATCCAAGAGTCCAAGTCCGCCTGTGGGGCATCCTTATTCTTCATTCCCAAGAAGGACTCGACAGAGCTCCTCCCTTGTATAGATTACAGGGGTCTAAACAAGATTACCATCCGGGATAGATATCCCATGCCCCTAATTCGGGATATCTTGGAGGCAGTACAGGGGGCGGTGTACTTTACTAAGCTTGATCTAAGAGGCGCTTATCACCTCTTAAGAATCAGGCAAGGTGACGAGTGGAAGACGGCGTTCCGCACCCCCTTCGGACTCTTTGAATACTGTGTGATGCCCTTCGGTCTCGTAAACGCACCAGCCATCTTCCAGAGGTACATGGACAAGATATTCGCCGACATGTTGTTTTTGTCGGTAGTAGTGTACCTGGACGACATCCTAATCTTTTCCAAGTCTTTATCAGAGCACCGATCATTGGTCAGATTAGTTCTACAGCGTCTGCAGTTCCATCATTTACTGGTAAAGCCAGAGAAGTGTTCATTTGAATCCACAACTGTGTCCTACTTGGGTTTCATACTATCAAAGGATGGTATTGAGATGGATGCTAATAAGGTAAGGGCCATTAGAGATTGGAAGGAACCTACCAATGTCAAGGAACTACAAGGGTTTCTAGGACTGGCTAACTTTTACAGGAGGTTTATTCCCAACTTCTCCAAGAAGGTACTCCCTTTGACCTCCTTATTGAAGAAGGGTGTGAGGTTCATATTCGGAGTCGAACCTCAAAGAGCTTTCAGTTTCTTAAAGGAATGTTTTTCTACAGCACCCATCCTGGTCCAACCGGATCAGGCCAAGCCTTTCATTCTTGAAACAGATGCTTCTGGAGGGGCGGTAGGGGCAGTCTTACTCCAAAGGACGGAAGACGGCTATGAGCATCCGGTTGCCTACTACTCCAAGACACTTACTAGTAGTGAGTGCAACTACTCTGTAATCGAAAAGGAGCTGTTGGCCATAAAATTGGCCTGCCAAGAATGGAGACATCTCCTACAAGGTGCCACACATCAATTCACCATTAGAACTGACCACCGTAACCTTCGGGTTTTGCGACAGTTAGAATGTTCTAACGCCAGACACGCCAGATGGGCTTATTTTTTCTTACAATACGACTTTATGATTACTTACATACCTGGCACAGAAAACAGGAAGGCCGACGCTTTGTCCAGAAGCCTAGGAGAGTCATCTAATTCCGATAAGGAACATGAACTGGTTTTTCCGCATCTCACCGTCCTAGCTTCTACAGTTTCGTTCCTTCAAGACCTAATCCCACAGTATCAGAGGTGTTCCGAAATTCCGTTATCTGTTAACCAGGATAAGGACGGATTGTTCTATCATGAAGGAGCTCTCTACATTCCTACGAAGGAGTTGCAAAAGCTAATACTTTCTTGGTGTCATGACACCCCTCTATCCGGTCATTCCGGTATTAGGAAGACCTTTGATCTTATCCAGAGAGGATTCTGGTGGCCTACCTTAAGAAGAGATGTAGGCCAGTATGTGTCTGCTTGTTCGGTATGTGCTTCCAACAAGAACCGAACAGGAAGGCCGCTGGGGTTGTTACAACAACACTCCCTACCAGACCGTCCTTGGGAACATATATCTACAGATTTTATCGTGGATCTCCCTCCATCATATGGCATGACTACAATCATGGTGACCATTGACTCCTTTAGCAAGCTAGCGCATTTCTCTGCCTTCAAGCAAGTCCCTTCAGCCTCTGAGATGGCCGTAACTTTTCTCCAGGACATGGTTCGTCTTCATGGTGTACCTAAGACCATTGTGTCCGACAGGGGACCCCAATTCACCTCAAAGTTTTGGTCCTCCCTTTGCCAAGCACTCGGAATTCACAAGGCTCTTTCCTCAGGATATCATCCACAGAGCAACGGCCAAACAGAAAGACTTAATGCCAATTTAGAACAATATCTTAGGTGTTTTTGCAGTCCACAACAAGAAGAGTGGTATTGCTTCCTCCCACAAGCGGAATTCGCTTGTAACAATTCCCTTCATACCTCGATCCAGATGAGCCCTTTCTATTGTACTTACGGATACCATCCTCAACACTTACCCTGGCTCAGTCCTCCTTCTACCAAGATTCCGGCTCTAGATTCGATTCTACTAGACCTACAGAAGGTGCACAAGCTCGCGAAGGAAGCTCACCAAGCAAGTCAACTAGCGCAGAAGAAGTGGGCTGACAAGGGTCGTCACGCCCATCCAAGCTGGAAGGTCGGACAATTGGTCTGGTTATCCACCAGGTATCTACCTAGATGGGTTCATAGGGGGAAGTTCTCCTCTCGTTTTCTTGGGCCTTTCCCCATTTTGCAACAAATCAATCCGGTAGCATATAAGCTCCAGCTACCAGACTATCTTAGGAAGGTGCATCCGGTCTTTCATGTATCCCTTCTCAAAGAATACAAGGATGATCCCTTCAAGAGACCTGTGAACCGCTCACGTGCCCGAGTGATCTCGACACCTGTAGAATATGAAGTATCTCATTTGGTGGATTCCCATTACCGCAAGGGGCGGTTATACTACTTGGTTCATTGGAAGAATTATCCAGTAGAAGAGAGGACATGGGAACCTGTGAGCCATATACATGCCCCACGTCTGGTGCAGAGGTTCCATCGACTTCATCCGGGCAAACCTGGGGGTGCCCCGAGGAAGAAGGGGTATACTGTCAGAAACTGGATATTGTGGAAGCACTGGAGGCTATGATCAGCGCGCGCTCCAGTCCTCACCCAAGATGGCCGCCGTACCTTTAAGAGGCTGGCTCCTCCCACAAGCCGGTGCGTTGTATCTGTTTGTCAACGCTCGGTTCGTGTGTTGGAGTTTCCTCTTGGATCCTTCTGTGCCTTCAGCGAATCTACTTACCGCCTTGATTCCTGCTCTAGTCACCCTCCTCCTACCTGCCGTGCCTCTTTTGTTTTGCTTGCTCTATGTTTCTCCCGCCTTATAATTCTTCATCTTTCCACTCCTGGTGTCTCGGCACCGCCTGTTCAGTGCTTTTGCCTTTTAATTTATTTTGAACTGTAGGTGCCGGTATCCTTACTTCTATCAGCGCTGCCTAGCCCTTCACAGGTTTGGGTCCCTGTTGCTCTGACCTCACCCTGGGAAACTTTGCCTTTACTCAATCAGACTAGATCTGTATACTTTTCTATTTTTCTTTTCGGTCAGCCTTGCCTAAACTGTTTAGGATATTCTTTTTGTCATAATGTAACGTGGTGTTGCCTTTTTCACCTTATATCCTTTACTCTTATCTGCATTCTATTAGGAGAACTTCGGGAGTTCTATGCAGTTTATACTCCCAGCAGTCAGAACAATTGAGGAATCTGACTTCTATTCTACAAGTATTCCTCTTTGGTGTGGAGAAGCTACGCCTTCCTTTTCGATTGAGAGGAACCGACTACCCCCCTTCTGAACCCATCCGGAAATAGGTTTTTTTCTGCATTTGTGCTTTTTCCCTGGAAATTAGGACTGGCCCTCTGGGGATCCCCGAGGTCAGAGTTACATCTCTGCCAAGGTGGCCTCTGGAGGGGCCAGACCCTACCTACACGATAAGAAGGTCCGAACTCCAAAGGACAAGACTCCCTCAAGGAGAAAGGATCAGAAGAAGCCCGAGGCCAACCCTAAAGAATCCTTCCCAGATGATCCAGGTGAGGAGTTGGTTGAGGAAGCCTCGGTTCATGACAGACTCCCTCGGGACTACAGCAAAAATTAAATCTCTTTTATGTCTATGCTGTTGAACACAATCTCATGGCAAATTCTAAAAAAACTCAGATCATCATTTGCCATAATAAGAAAAGAATAACATCATATTATTGGACAATTGCTGGTGGCAGGCTTGAAATGGCAAATTCGATTAAATATTTAGGATATCCTCTGACTAACAGCTATACCCTGAATTCATGGAAGGAGTTCTTAACTTTAAAATCTCGCTCTCTCCTATCAATGATGAAGATAATCTATGTTAAGTACTGTATGTTTTCGATCCTGCCCCTGTTGGATTTCTACTTGTTAAAGGTCGAACCTATCATTCTCTATAGTTTAGATATCTGTCTAATGAATATCGAACAGATTCTAAATGGGATTCAAGGGTTTCTTTGGAAAAAAACTTTGTGCTTGTCACCATCGATACCAAACTCGATAATTTGCCATGAACTGGGGCTATCTACATTAGCGGCAAAATGGAGAAGGCGTCAATTAATGAGTTATACAAAAATGCGACTGCCACCCAGAAACTCATTATATGTAGATCTGCACATTTTATTAAACAATGGTGGTGTTAAATCATTGAATTTGTATAAAAAACAAATGAATACCCTTTTGGACACCATTGAAGTAACAATTGAGGATTTAGAAATTGGTTTAGCTAAAAATAAACGCAAAATGTATGAATGGGACTGGAGGATGATAATTGAAAAAAAATCAGCAATATGTCTCATTTATGGAGTGTGCAAGTAGACTCCGGAAGAGGGGCACTTGTCCCCTATATCTTTCTAAATGTCCTAATCACAGAATACGTAATATCTATCTAAGATTCAGATTAAATCAATTCCCTACTCTGGAACGTATTCATAAATGGAATCATGGTAGCGAATTGATTACACATCCAAATTGTCGGTTTTGTAATCCGACTTCCTAAATTGAATCAATAAGACATCTGGTGGTATATTGCACATATTCTGAGGAAAAGAGATGCTTGTTATTAGGCGAATTTAATCCAGGCCTAACATATATTGCACAGGCCGCCTTTTGGGAACGTAGCATGCAAGGGGATAGTATTCGTTTTATTCTTGCTTTATCAAGGTTATTATTCAACATTGATGAGGATTTGAAAATTAAAAATCTGGATTTAAATATGCCTGTAGTTGATGAATGACAGAAAAGTAATTGATATTGGTGAAAGTAGGATGCAACTGATGTAATATATACTCTACTTATTCAACTGCATTATAATGCTACTTCAATCATTGTGTCTGAATGTTCTACCGACAAGAGTGACATGGGTGTTTTCTTTGGTCATGCATTAGGAAAAGGTTACTTGCAAGACATATAGTCATGGAAAGAAACCATGTAAACCTCAAAACGTTACCTTGTATGAACGATGAAAAACCGCAAAATAGAAGTGAAATATGTTAATTTTATTATGAAGTGAACAAAGAAAGAAAATGACTTTTGTATGTTGTTTTTAAGAAATCAAGTGTTTTAAAGTTGTTGAAATAATTGTAAAAGTTTATAAATCTGATGTAAACTATAAACAATTTTTTTTAAATAAAAAAATGTGTCATAACAAGATAGGGTAATGGATGATACACCCCTATCAGAATCAACGATGCAAGAATTCATACGTCTTGCACAATTAGCAGAAAATGAAGAGGAAAATAATAAGAAAATGGAAGAGATCATAATCACAATAAAGAAATAGCCACAGACAGAAACAATCAAGAAAGCAGAAACTGTTAAACATGATAAAGACACGAAAAAGAAAAATCAGAAGAACAAAAAATGTTCCCCAGTTGCTGAAATGCATTTCACAGAGGATGAACAAAAACAGAATGATGAGGATCCCACTATTAAAAATAGAAAGAAAAAAGCAGGAGAATCTAATAGATTCATCTGGAAATTAAAGAAAAAACAAGCTGAACAAATGATGAAAGAAAAAAAAGGAAAGGAAACCTTGTGCAAAACAAAACATGAACAAACATCAATAAGAATTCTACAGTAGGTAGTCAAACAGTCTCCAAAAAAATTGCTAAAAATAGCGCCAATTTTCCTGAAATCTCTAAAACCAACACTTAAACTTGCCCCAATCTTTATCAAGCGAAAAGAGAAGAACATTGACCAAAATAAAGCACAAATAAAAGAGACAAATGATGAATTAAGCAACAGGAGAACAACTCAAGATGCTGTAGATTCAAAAAATAAAAATCAGGAAGATACATCATCTAATATTTCGAAGAAGATGGTTGATGATTTGTGAGAACATATATGCAAATCAATAACAGGATACATTCTATCGAGTGATAACACACTGAATCACCCAACTGAAAGTCCTTTAACCTGTGATCGACAAGAAAAACTCTCTATAATTAAGACTCTTCTAACCATCAAGGAAATACGAGAGGAAATGGAAAAGAACTTGAATGAGGGGAAAGCTTATCAGCAGGATCCGTTCATTGTGAATGAAGAACTGCTGAAAGCATCCAACCTACAAACACGCACAGAGGAATTACCTTTGATGAAAGATCTGATAAAAATATGATGGGGAATCAAGCACAAGGAAGCAACAATAAAAATCAATATGAATTCAGTGCAAGAGGAAATCCCAAATTCTGTTGATATAGAGGACATGGCATCTCAAAATAAACAAATAAATCAGGATTACATACGTGATGATATACGAAGATGCATAATGATCTACAATACTACTAATCAACCGCTGCCTCAAAAAAACTGGATTAAAAAGGAACAAATAAGTAAAAGATATATTCCACACATTAATCAAAATACTCAAAAGCAATTAAAAACATCACCTCCAGTAAGAAAATGGATAACGCTGCGAAATGAGACAAAGAATAATAAATCAACAGATTGGACAACTGTTATAAAACAGAGGCAAGAAGCACAAACAAATCGGACAAAGAACTCATCACAACTCTCTGATAAACTTCAAATGATAATATGTTGTAGAAGTCATCCTTATCCACAACATGACTTGAACAGAACAAGTATATTAAACATACTACATGAAATTCCAAATTTAAGGAAAATAGATACTAATGATATAGTTAGAGTTGATTTCCTGGACGATAAAGATCTGACAGCAGCTCAAATCACATTAAAATCCAGAGTGGTACTCGATGTTTTATAAAGAGAAGCAATAGCATTCAATAAATTAGGCTTCCTAATACATCAAGAAACTTTGAACCTGCAAGATAATTTCTTTAATGATAATACCAAGAACAGTATGCTAAGAGAACAACCAAGAAGCAACGGGAAAAACCAGAATCTGACAAGTGACATTTACAAGAACAAACAGCATGACTACTACAATTGGGCAAAACTGTCTAACGAACAAGAAACGTACCATTTGGTATCTTGGAACTCGAGGGGCCACCGACATCTGATAAATTCCCTCACACATGAATTGGAGCTACATGACATTGTAGCTATCCAAGAATCTTGGCTACATACCATGCCCACCTGGGACAAATATGAGATAACCATGATTCCAGCTGATACTTCTACTCAGGGGAGGCCCACTTCAGGACTATTAGTTGCGGTTATCAAAACTAAAGGCTTTGCAGTTGAATCATGGCTTTCCATTAGCAACTATGTCCAGTTGGTAAAGGTCACTGTAGAGCATCACGTGATTGCTATACAAAATATATACTGGGGACGGGCAAGTCTAATCCCAGTTGACTTTTTCAAACAAATTGAATTCATAGTTGAGGCCATATCATTAGATCAGGATGTAATACACACCATGATAATGGGTGATCTGAATCTCCATCTGCTGAAAAAAGAGAATGGCAATGAACATCAAATAAAAGAAAGATGAAACACATTAATGAAGGAGCACTCCATGATGATGCTAAATGGTTCACTCCCAGGAGATATTCCTGCGAAAGAAACCTGGCAGAGAGGAATCCAAGAAGCTACAATAGATTTCATCTACTGTGACACTTCATTCATGCACTTATGTGAAAAACTTGAAATAAAACATAATGCACAAAGTGATCATAAGCAGCTTTGTCTTTAATGGACTTATACCAAATCAAGAAGGGTAATTGTAAATACTACAAACTCTGGCATGATAAAGGTGAACAATCAAGGAAACAGGATAAGATGGACACCAGAGAAATTAACAAACCTTCAAACAAACCTTGAGAAAAGCAGACATGAAGGAAACATTGACCTTGACATATATATTTCGTCAATGCAACTATTCAAGGCATTTAGCATGACCAATCGTGAAGCTGTAGTTAAACATAGTCATGTCTTCGACAGTGAAATCATAACTAAAAGGAATTTGCTTAGGAAAGAAATAAAACAACTCTTGAATTTTCCGTCTGACACCGCTATCTTGCAAATTAAACATTTGAAATGTAGCTACAGAAATTGGATAAGAAATCGAAAGCATTTAATTGTGCAGCAGGATGGAGAGTTAATGCTGGGAAGAATTGTCTGAGTCATCTGCTGGGATATGGCAATTGCTAAACATCGCTTCAAATAAAAGACAAACATTGGTGCAAGTAAATGCTGTACTGAACGGAATTGGAAAGAATATTATGAAAATACATATAAATCCCCATTTCCGAATTGTCTGAAAAATCTCAAGACATCAATGATGGCTCGCACTTTTTACTTTGATCGAGAAGACATACTACAATCAATCTGTATTTTGAGCTCTTCTTGTGCCCCCGGCCCGGATGGGCTATCAAACAAAATTATGAAATCTGATCCTGAACACTGGGCTAGTATTCTATACATCATCTTCAAGCAAATTCTGCTGAGGGGTGTTATCCGTCTATCTTGGAAAAAAGCCTTAATTATACCTATCTTTAAGAAGGGAGATAGAGCGGATCCAGCGGCTCACAGACCTATTGCCCTCCTGGACACACCAGGTAAAATCTTTACCAGCCTCTTACTAAAGGAATTCTACTTATGGACAAAAGAAAAAAGAATAAATGATCCCTTTCGAACGGGTTTCATTCGAGGAACTGGCACAAACATCAACTTGTTAATTAGCCAAACTGAACAATCAAATGATTTATATGTCTTTTATAGACTTCAAAATGGCATTTGATTCTATTCCTAGAGAAATGTTGATAAAAGAAACTTATGGATGCAGAATGCCCTGAATTCCTAATAAACTATATTCATCAACTACACACGGGAACAACTGTCCAAATTTCGGATTTCTACAAAAGGAATTTTCACGAGCCCTATTGACACCAGGAAAGGCTTGAAACAAGGATGTACCTTTGCCTCTGCCCTATTCAATTTCTACATCTCTGACATAGGCAACAGTTTCAACAAAATAAACAGTGACTCTCCGAAATTGGAAAATGAATACATACAATGGTTATTATATGCTGATGACCTGGTTTTAATTTCCAAAACTCCAAAAGGCATGCAAATATTACTGAATGTTCCTGCGGCATATGCAGAAGGAAACTGTTTAACAAATAAATGTTAAAAAGTCAGAAATAGTGCAGTACGGTCAAATCAAAAAAAGACAGAAATTGGGGACTTGGCATTTACAAAAACAAATACTTCCAATAGCCAATGAATATGTTTACTTAGGTCTAAATATCAACAACCATCAAAAAGATGAGCCATATGAAGAAAGAATACAAAGTAAAATCAATACTGCAATTTCGCAATCAAAAATCATAAATGCGAAATATGGGAAATTTTCGATCATCCCAGTTATGACCGGCAGAAGGTAATACCCACTATTCTATATGGCTCGGAGACAAAGGCTGAAAAATCAGATGCATATTGGCAAAGAATTGAAACACAGTATTGGAGAGCGGTTTTACAAATGCCGAATTCACAGCCAGTGCCGATAATGCGTTATGAGCTGGGCTTATTGTCATTGTCTGCTATGTATAAATGGCGAAAATGTGCGTTATACAGCAAATGCACAAAAGCAAAACAAACCAACAATGTCCTTTTCTTTTTGGCAAAATATTTGAACCCCTCTAACCATAAATTCATTAACCGATGTAAAAAATCTGTAGAACTAATTTTACAAGAAGCCGGAACAACTGTGGAGCTTCTTGTGACCAATCCAGACAAAGCGAAACAAAAGATATGGCAAACGGATTGGATAACAGCCAGACAGCAATGTATTACATATAAAGACTTTGACTCAAATCCATTTAACATCAGGAAATATGGAGAACTCCAAACATATTTGACCCAATCTCCAAGCATAACGTACAGTACAGCTGTTATGAAATTTCGATTGAATCTATGCAATACTAACGAATTGAGAGCCAGACGAAAACTCATCGCGTCAGAGGAGAATATCTGTCGATTCTGTAAATCAACCAAAGAAACTATGAAACATTTGACGGAATGCTTAACATTATCAGAATCCAGAATGTTCTACTTTAAAGACTTGTTTAAAAATGTTCATATATCTGATAAGGATGAGTTATGGCAAAGACTTACAAGAGTTGATAACAGAAGATTGGGTTATGCTATAATTAATTTTTTAAACAAACTGAACCTGGTAAATGAATGTAATTCAATTGAAGCTTAAGAATAGCAATTTGTGTTTTATAATTTCTTTCTCATGTGTTCATTTTATAAATAATATTTATTTAATGTGATTTAGTCTGAGAAAACTCAAACTTTACACATATTATACAAAAAAGCAAAAGACCAAAATATACAATATATTCAACAATTCCATATGGCAAATACAGTAAATCTATAATTCACATAATACTTAAAAGAAAAAGAAATCCTACATCTACTGAGTGGCTACTTACCTTCACACTCGGCCATCAGCCTTTGTACACATCACAACTCGAGCATTATCAAACCTTCCAGCTCTCTTCCCTAAGCTAATCACATTTATCTCCTTCTAGTCGATAGCTCGTTTTAACATTTCTATCTTAGATTCCACCTTTAGCCATACATTATAAAGGGCAATTAATAGACTCATATTCCCTGAATTTGTACAATAACACCAGAAAGACAGATCTTTCAAAGTTTCCAGGTTGTGCACATATTTACCAAGTAATAAATGAATAGTATTGTCCATTTCTTGGCACTCAGTTAATAGATGTCTAGCTGTCCCCAATTTGTCCATTTGTTTACAGAGACGGCAAACACGATCCTTAATAGGAATCTTAGATCTACTCCCCAGGATCGTCATAGTTGGTAACTGTTCCATTCTAAGAAGAATGATGAATCGTCTAAGTCTTTTAGCTGGGCAAACATTCAAATAAGTCTGCGGTTGCATAAAGGTATAATTTCTAATTTGTACAAACTGATTATTCTTTAGTGTACTTAAATGAGCAAAATTCTCAAGCCAGTCCCACAAAGCAACTCTCTTCCCAAGTGCATTAGTAACAAGCTTTGAGATACTGGCTCCTGTATGGTTCCAACCTATCTCCGCTAGATATTTCATCATGGGTTCAAATAGTTTACCACTGATATAGCTTTTATTTAATTCCTGGTGGACTGCAGTTAATAGGGGATTGGAGGTAGTACTCATCATTCTTAAAAAGAACACCGCTTGCTTTTTTAACACCACTGCTTTTAAAGAGGGGAGTCCTAATTCTAATGTTATAAGAGCCATCGGCACTCCAGGGGTCAACCCCAATATCCATCTCCAGAATTTACCTTCAATAACTTGTAACCAAGTCAGATCGAAAGTTAGCAAAGCCTCCAGTCCACAGGTAATCATGGGAATGAACACTTGAACGTATAATTGTCATGTTGCCCACAGCGTAAAGCCACCCTGCTTACGATTGAAATTGGCCATTAAGGCCGTGACTTTGGCAGCTCTGATGGTACGTGTTTGCCTGCAGGTATTGTAATCCCCATGTGGTTCAAAATCTACCCCTAGATAGCAATACAAAGGAGCATAAAGAATAGTAGTATTGCCCACCACAAGATTGACGCGGGTAACTCTTTTATGGGTATATCTCAGTACTTTAGTTTTCTCTAAATTAATGGTCAAGCCATTATTACTGACATATTCCCATAATGCCATGGCCGACCTTCGTAATCCTCCTATGGCGTTGTCTAATATAACCAGGTCATCTGCATAGGCTAGAACCACACAGGGGGAATCTCCAACTTTAGGAGGACAATTTTCCATGGTCGCTAGTACTATAGGTATGTCATAGACATACAAATTATAGACTAATGGTGCCGTGACGCACCCCTGCTTCACCCCCCTGTTCTGCAGCATCCTATTAGTCAAATGTCCTTCCTGATCTGTTACACTGAGGTGTTTAGGTGCAAAAGTCTAATATAATAGAGTAGCCTTTCAGGACAGCCCATACCTTCAAGTTTCGCCCTTAACCGATCTCTATGGATAGTGTCAAACGCCGCCTTAAAATCAATATATAGTGCATAAAGTGGGGGCTGCCCTTTGATACATGCTCTAGTGCATGGTATATCCTTAACTATCAGATTATGGGTAGTAGAATAGCCCCGTCGGAATCCACTCTGAAATCTACACAGAATGTTAGCTTCATCTAGCCATTTCTGGATTTCACTAAGCAATAATGAAGCAAACAGTTTTCCAGTAATGTCTAACATGGACAATAACTTGTAATTATAAGGGTCTAGTCGATTTCCCTTTTTAAAAATAGGGATCAGGATCGCTGTTTGCCAAGAATGAGGAATTTCCCCTAGGTCCAAAATCTTCTTAAACAAGATTGTAAGCAGGCTAGCCCAAAAATCAGGATGGTTCTTAATGACGGCATTAGACAATTCGTTAGGGCCAGGGGCTCTTGAGACTTTCAGCTCTTTAATTTTACTAAGTATCGCCTCATGTGATACATCAAAGGGAGGCTCGGATGGAATCCGTCTTGCTGGCATATATTCATCTTCCTGACTTTTTAAATTACGGGTTTCCAGAAATTCTACCCAAACTGCTCCACTTATGGGATTGACTAGTTGGCCTTTGCTCTTCGCCTTAGCCTCGCTTAGCAGTGCCCAGATGCTACGCGAGTGTCTAGACCCAATCGTCTGGACCAATCGTTGGTATGAGCGGATACTCTCAGCCTTTTTAATATTCTTAATGGTTCTCCTATATCTATTTTTTATTTTCCTAGTCAATTCACCATATTGTGGCATAGGTAATTTCATAGCCTTCGTTCTTCGAAGCTCGGCTCTAAGATCCCTCTTAGCGTCTCTTATTTCTTTATTAAAGGGCCGCATATTTCCTTCTATTCTTAGCATTACCCCCATGGGGTTGGCAGCGTGTTTACCGGAGAAGGCCAAGATCCCGTCTTCGATAGCATTAATGGACATACCCTCAAAGTCCAAAGAGTTCGAGATATCAAGGTGGATCAGGGATTCCGTTGCTAATCTTATGTTCTTATCTGACCAGCTTATTCGTGTTCCAGCATTATTTACTTTGATTTTTCCCATGCTGGATTGTCTCCCTAGGGATATTGAGTACACATCGAAGGATTGCATGATCACTCCAATTGTTGTTAATCACTTCCATATCCATCACCTGTTGTAACAATATTGGGCTCATAAAG
The DNA here is from genome assembly GCF_040938575.1 of Ambystoma mexicanum. Taxonomy (NCBI): domain Eukaryota; kingdom Metazoa; phylum Chordata; class Amphibia; order Caudata; family Ambystomatidae; genus Ambystoma; species Ambystoma mexicanum. The sequence goes on along the minus strand of NC_090926.1, from coordinate 1,076,319,281 downwards.
ATATAGTCTAACGTGCTCGCAGAGACACCATTGGACCATGTTTGTTTACATGGGGAGTCACTGATAGTACGTCCATTAATAATTTCTAGTTCCCAACAGTCAAACAGACTAGTCCAACCCTGTCCCTCCCCGCTCTTTTTCACGTGTCATAGTGCATGTCTCCTTTAATTTAGGATACTGCATACCACCTCCCTCACCCTTCATATGACAATTAAAGTCCCCCAGGACAATTACCGCTGAGTTCCCCGATTTTAACATCCAGGTTGTCATAAGCTCATGGAGCGCATCCTGGATTTGATCCCTAAATATAGCACCCAGAGGGTTATAGAGACTTATGAGTAGAAATCTTTCAAGGCTACTCTTTCTCCCCAACTCCACTTCAACCGCAATAAGATAATCGTCTAGGTGATCATAAAACCGTTTGGAGACCAATGTATTTGCTACCCCTATAAGTAATCCCCCATAAGGACGACCTCTTATACCCCATTTAGCAAATGCTTGTTGAACAACAAAGCCATCTAATAACAAGGGATCAACTGCCCATGTCTCTTGTAGGCAAAAGCAGCTGTAGTTTGCCAATAGAGCGGTAGACCCCTCAAATCTTAATAAATGCGTAAAACCACGACAGTTCCAAGACAGAACAGTAAAATCTCAATGGTTCTCTAAAACCCCCGGCAATGACTCCAACAACCATTTTAAGACTAGCTGCGCATCGGCAAGTTCAAGTTTTTTTCCTTCCATAACCTTGACACTGTCTGTTACGCTTTCTGGGATAATATGTTTTTCTTGAACAGCTTTCGGATCTCTCTCAATCAAGTCCATATCAATATCGATGTTCACTGTTCTCAAATATTCTTTGTATTTTCGAATAATCTTTGCAGTTGCTAAAAATTTACAATGTAACGCAGAGACATTGGGATTAGGGCCGTTTAGAGGCTCGACAAACAGGAAATCTTCGGATGCCAGCACTCGATTAAGCCTAGTTAGTAACTCTGAGCGTGTTAGCCATTTATTTTTACCACTTTGGTACAAGTTATTTATCAGGCACACCCTGTTATCTGATGGGTCTTCCCGATCTTCAGCCGACTTAAACAGTGTTCTCATTGCTTTTCCTTCGTACAAAGTTTTCACAGGTTGTTCAGGCGACTATATTTCTCTTACGCCTTCTTCTTGATCAACAATCTCCGAAGCTTCCTCTTCTTCGTACACTACTTTCATCATTTCTTGTTCCTTAAGAAGCCAGCTAGTTAGCTGACCCTTAGCTGGTAGATTCTTATTCCTAGATTTGGCCGCTCTTTTCCTTGCTTTTTTTGAACGCAGCTCAAAAAAAGGTGAATCTTTACCAATACAGGTTGCGTATTCAATTTAGTGAGCTTTTGCGCTTTCTTTGCCAATCTCCGCTGCTTCTGCGAGAAGAAGACATGCGAGCAGTGTTCCTGGTGTGTCTCTGTCTCTTTGTCTAGTTGTTCCTCCGGCTCTTCAGGAGTTATTGTCTCCGTCTCCTTGTCTAATTGTTCCTCATATTGTTTAGAAATCTGTATTGCTTCTGCAAGGTTGGCTTCAGTCTCTTCTCTTTCCTTTACCTTAAGCTCTTGTGTCGCAATCAGAGTATTAGTGTTAGCCAAAATGCTTCCAGACATTTGTAGAAGAATCTTGAGTGCAAATTGTAATGCAGCTACTGAGGACTGAAGCTCCGCGATCTCATTTGTCATACTTATTTGACAGCCCAGGTCTTCTATTTCTTTATCTGGCTCGTCCTCCATGGAGGTCATCACAAGGTTCGGGGAAGCAGATAATCTCCCACTGCTCTCTATAAGTATAGGTATGCCAAGCGACACACACGTCGGACTTGCTGTCTGATGCGGTCCTCCATTTTCTGCTGTCAGTCGAGTTTGTGAGGACATCTCCTTTTTTATACTTAAGCACAGCTCCAGTAAGGAGTTGTTGTCTATATCCTCATAGTTAGATGAACTCATTAGCACGCTACTTCTAGATTCAGGCACCTCATCTTCCTCAATTATTGTTAAATTGATGTCTGCTGGATAGTTAAAAAAACCTGTTATTGTACCTTGGCCTGCTACCACAGGTTTCCTATTTTTCTTTTTAGTCTTGGACTTGTTCGCCATGGTTGTCTCTTCAACGCTCTCCTTATCTAGCTGTGTTCTTGAGTTACGGAGGCAGTATCGGTTCTTAAGAGCCCCTCTTCCTGGTGGCATTTCAATCACCACCACCACCAGAGAAGCTGAGTAATGTTTAGAATATTACTTTCCACCTATTCTTATTATAACAGCCTGCACTCTCCACTGCTCCAGTTGCTATATCGAACTGAATGGTAATCAAATGGTAGAGTGTAGCGTAGCCAGTCACTCCCGATAATTATCCCCAATTAGATGGTAGGGCAAACGGTGGATCACAGGTATGGGATCAAAGGCATTCAGCCCACAGTCTCCCAAGTAATTTCCTTAGCTCCACCAATAGAAATCCACCTGTATGGTGCTTAATACACCACTGAACGCCTGGTTCAACCAAATAACTCTACTATAGCCAAAAAGGGTTAGTGAAGGCCCGTACTTATTCACCAGCTCTTTTCTAAGCCTTAAAGGGGCTCACCCCACAAGTTCCAAAGCAGATCATAACTGAGCTGCTAGTAGGGTGGAGTAGGGGAGGCAGACAGCTTATTCCCAGCTGACACTGGGTGGTGGTGACACTGAGTGGCAAGCTGACACCTATTCATCGGTATTGCCCCCAGCCCCCACTCATACCTTCCGTCTTAGGCGTGCACGTTTCACCGTCGGCCGCTCGCCCAGGGCACCGTGGAACTCAGAGGCGTCTCTACTTGCCTCGTCTGCAGCTCCCAGGGCTCAGGGAGTCTCAGGGCTCAGCAGTCGCACGGTCCCACTTGCAAAATGCCTGTCGCAATTCTGCCGCACAGCAAGCCCCTCCAGGCGCACACTTGCACGGCTCAGAGTTTAAAGCGAGCGCACTCTCCGGTTCTCCAGCGCTCCGGCTCTCCGACACTACCAGGCTCCACAGCTCCACAGCTTTCGAGGAAAAGACCCAGCAAAACGTCTGGTCGTCAAGCCGCACCAGCTCTGAGCTGCGTAGGGACACGCACTAATGCTCAGTTCTACACTGGCCGCTTCCGACAACCTCCAGCATCAAGCAGTAGTATAAATAATATTGAAAATTTGATTGTAATCAGCTGTGTCAATAGAAAAAATAAAAAATATATACATCAAACCATTACATGATCTACTTATTGAAAAGGGTGTCATATTCCAAAACTATGCAGATGACACGGTTACCAGGTTCATATGAGGACAGCATGTCCTTTATCAGGGAGACATTTACAGACATTGCAAGATGGATGTCAGCCAACTGGTTGGTCCTTAATCCAAAACAAAAGTACTCCTCAGTTCAACGTGTAAAATCATCTGTAAGGAGCATCCTAAATGTGCGGTCCTAGATGATACAGGATGTTCATTACAAGTGGTTGAACATGGAAAGTCTCTTGGCATTATTTTGAATTCTTGTCTCTCGTTTGCTCTACATTTTAGCCATCTAATGTGCACATTATATTTTGATTATCTTAAGACAGATAAGACCTCTGATATCTATCAGAGGATAGTTGTGCCATGTTAGCCAGTGCTGTTGTAGGAGCAAAATTGGACTATCACAATTGTATTTTTGCAGTTTTAATAAAACGGGCCATCCGAATATTACAATCTTTACAAAATGCTGCAACCAGAGTTGTGACAAAGGTGAATCTCTCTGGTCCTGCGAATACTGCATTAGCTCCTTGTGGCATCCCGTATCCAATTTAAAAGTAAATCTCTGGTTTATTTGCAAAAAGAGATTTTTCTGGCATGTCCTTTCTAGACCACTGAAATCTACTATGTGCTGTAGATTATCAGTGCCTAAATGGAAGAAATCTAGAGCTTACAGCTGCTCTTGTACCATTGTAGGTATTAAACTGTGAAACAGCCTCTGCTTAGCTTTGAATAAAAACACTATATAAGCACCAAATACGTAAAAATAAATTGCCCTTATCAAAGGGCATCGATGATCTTCAATCCTCTGGACAATATTTTGTCCTTAGACTTATTTAACAGATGTGGGCATTCAGATTTGATACTGCAAGCAGTATTTGTCATCCATAGCTGCATACTTTAATTCCCCAAAAGATAGCTTTTCTTTAAACAATTAAATTATAAAGCACCATTTTGAGGTGCTTCTTCTTCACCCACCTTTTAGAGACCTTCCCCTCAATGGTTTTCTGGCGCACTCGTGCATACGCCCTTTGAACCTCTACATTCTTGTGACCTGGACCTTCTCACATGGAAAGTGGCCTTTTAATGGCTATTACTTAAGCGAGAAGTGTAGATGAGCTACAGAACACCCTTATATCGTCTTCTATATAGACAATGTTGTCCTCCTGACAGTGGCATAATGAGTGGCATAATGTATTCCTAAAATCTGAACTGATTTTCATTTGAATCAAGAGGTTATTTTTCTGATCTCCCTTTCTAGACTTCACACTTCCTCAGCAGGGGAGGATTTGCATAATTGTGACGTGGCAAAAACATTAAAGTCCTACCTGGAAGGACAAGAACTTTTAGGAAATCAGACTGCATGTTCATTACTTACAGGGTCTTTCCCCTGGAAACAAAGATATTAAAGGCACCGTCTCTAGGATGATAGTTTCTTGCGTTCCCCAAACTTAGGAGGATGCTGGTCTCCATGCCCCAGAAAGATTATATGCCCATTATGCTAGAGCTTAAAGCAGCATCTGTGGCTTTCTAGAGACATGTTTCCATAGCAGACATAAATAGGGCTACTTCCCATGACTTTGTGAGGCACTTCTCATTAGATGTCTCTTCCCGTAGGGATGCTCTATTCAGCCAGAAAATGGAAGCCTCTTTGCTTGTACCCTGGCCAGGCATATGTTGTCTCCTCCACCCATTTCATAGATCTGCAGTCTGGGTTCCCAACCAGTTGGGAAGGAGGGAGAGCAGATCCCTGGAGTATGAAAAAATCACATTAATTGTGCTTCAGGTACTCCTAGTCCTTGCTTTCCCTCCTTCACAACGCCCTCCCATCCACCTCCCTGCGTGTATTTTCCATACCACAACCTCTACAGTGGAAATGTGAGGTATTAGTTTGTGACGCATGGGTGAGAGCGGGATGAGGCTGAGCACGCAGAGGGATGCACACGCTTACTGAGGCCCAATCTAAAGTCTCAGTGACAGCACCTTCTTTTGGAGAAGCTCCTTTTTTCCCACCAGCTTGCGGTGCAGGATATCCAAACCAGTTGTGAAGGAGTGAGAGCAAGTACCTGAACATCCATGAAGGTATTTTTTTCGGATTTGCACATGCCCTGAGCGTTCCTGGTAAAATCTACCTAGAGGTTTCTTCCTCTGTTACCTGTGCTATAACTGAGATCAGGACCATGTGATGCAGAGCCTACAACTAGGCAGAGGGTGAGAGAGAGATCCATGTGTATGGCTGGGCCAGACATTTCACGCATGCACAAACACATCCAAATGAGCCTTTTCTGCTTCTTCCGAATTACCAATGCAGCCAAAAGGAATGCCTCAGATTTCTACTGTAGCAGGAAAAAAACGTTTTGCTAAATATGCTTATCAGAAGTTTGAAATGTCAGATCTGCATACTATACTTCAAGGATTATTCTGCAATCATATATTTCACAAATAGTACACAAATTCTAATAATTATATGGAATTTCAAAAGTCTCTGCATTTTTAGTTTTTAGCATCAAAAGTAGAATTTCTTGTTTTTCCTGTACAGTAGTATGGGGCTTGAAAACATAATGTGATGGATACTGGATACCTGCGCATGAGATTAGACTTTGCTATGATGTGAGGGAAGTAATTCAGGCTGATGCAAAGAAGGTAAACTCCATGGGGTTTTGGCCTTTCTTCAATTGGTAACAAATATGTAAGTTATTACCCATAGTAAGGGAGCATTTGTGATGGTATGCTTTGTTTTACTGCAAATCATTCATGTCCTGTGCAATATATGATGCCATTATGCCAAAATGCATGTCTGATTTGAAGTAAAATGTATATACTGGAGCACTGATTGTTAGTTCCAGCCAGCATAAAAGACAGTTTTAATCTGTACTCCTACTTCAAGCTTGTCCCAAAGAGTATTGGGGAATGCTTGAAAAAGTAATCATTCTATTACATCTTGTGCTTCTTTATTCAAGCCCCTTTCGTTTAACACTGGTTGGATTATGTGGCGGGTCAGACGAAAGACACAGTATTATGCGACATGTTTCAGAATGGTTTTTAAAAGAAGACTTCTAAGTCCTAGCGTTCCCTATCACTATGCATGGTCCCTGTCTCTCTTACTAACTAAGGTGCTTGTCAGTCAGTCGTGGAAGTCCAAATAATGAAGTCCTCTGTCCAAAACTTCCCTATCTGACCCTACCCCTATGTAAGCTAACTAAGGCTTTGGAGAATGTCTCCCTTCTCCTTAGGTTACTTCTAGTATCAGTCAATAGATCAATATGCAAGGGATGAAATAGACAGTGTCACATAGCAATTTGCTATGTAATTCTGTAGGTTTGCTAATTAAATTGACACTTGTGCAGCGCAGATGGCTATTTAAATTACCCTGCCTAACAAAAGCACTGCTCATTCTACATTCCTCTCTTGCCCTCAGGACTCTATCCTCCTCTTTTTCTCTGTTCACTGCAAGTTCAAAGGCACTAATGATAGAGTTGCAGCAGTAGTCTCATCCACTCTTAAAAGTACCAAAGGGTTGTGGGTGAGCGCTAGGCAAGAAATGCTAATTTTCAAATAATTCCATACCAGAAGCAGTCGGGATGATACTTTTGTTAAGCTAACTATATCTTGTTTGGAAATAATCCAGTATGTGTTAATTTTCTTTTTTTTAAAGACAGCCCTGCAATGTAAGTTCATACATAATGCAGAATTACAGTATTGCTACTGTAAAACACTCCATTGTCTCAGTTGTGTCCAGTTCTCTGCTTGCTATGGCATCCACTCTGCTTAGTCTTTTACTTTCTTTTCTCTTACATAATGAATATACACAGCTAACTAGATGTTTATGCAAAGTAGTGATCAATAGTTCCATGCGGTCCTCATCTACAGATCTTATGCAATACCATGTATGGTAATTCGCTCCAAGAACTCTCTTTACTCTACGATTGCTTGCATTATATAGTAACACATGTGTGAACAGCCGGGAACAGAAGCAGAATATGCAAGTTGCCACCCGCATTTAATGCTGGGGTGTTTGGCCTCTGCCCAGCCTTCACCCTGTCGTTGAATGCAGAGCCCCAGGACAAGTTCTCACTGTAGTGCCACACCTTGACACCCTCCTGCACGCTCACATGTACACCTCCTACACATAGTCCTATCCCATCACGGACATATGTGTAATTTCCTTTCGAGGGAAGTATGAATTGTGCAAAGCCTGGTTCCCTTAAAAACAGACAAAAAAGGTATCGCCCCACATGGGGCTCTAAGTGCTAATAGAGATACAAATGTTTTCATGGTTGCGCAGGGCTGGAATACTGTGGTTTGACCTACCTGGCTCGCACTTGAGGATTATGCGAGGCCCTGACCTCCCCCAAAAGTAGTATTTAACGCTTGAATGAAAACAGTTTATATCAATGACCGGCAAGAGCCATCTTGTCTACCTGAAGTTGACAATTACTCTGCATGCCACAACAATATTTATTATCCAGCTTGAAGTGTCAATTAACATTGTTAAAGTTTTGATTTATTAAACTTCTGAACTTCTCCGTACATAGAACATTATGGGTCAAGTATACAGGACACTACCACTGCAACATTAAGTTACACAGAACACTGTTTTCAGAGCCTTTTTATCAATCTATTAATTTGTATCCATTCATGCAGCTAACCTTTACATTTTACAGTCACTCATTTCACTAATGTCTTACTTCAGTGGTACACAAATGGGGTGTATTGTTGCTGAGTTTATATCTTGGGCACAAATAACTTTGGGTGACATTAACAATATCAGTGCAAAATCGCTAACCAAATTAGTTTGTTTGCTGATCAAGGACATTTTTAATTAGCAAACTCTGCTATTCAATTTTTTAAACCTAATTTAAGCCTTGATATATGATCCTTAAATATCCTCCGATTACTTTTTTGATTAGTCTCTGTAATTCCTCAATGGCGCTTGTGAACATTCTTATTTTTTTAAGATGTTTGTATGGCTTCTCTACAGCATTTAGTCTTTTGTTTGGGGTTCTCAGCCTTTTCTAGGATTTCCTTGTGGGATGGGATATTTACCCCTCTTAAAGTATTGATGTTTAACTCAATATCACTATCCATCCTACCTTGCATCTCTTGTACTGTTGGAGCCCTATTACAGGGTGTTATTATTCCTGGCTTCCCAGTCGTATTGTTCAATTTGTCGTTAGTTGGTTCGTTCCTATTGATACACTTTAAGTGTAATCTAAACTCTTACCCTTTCTCGCAGGTAATGGTGGTTTCTGGACTTCCTCTTCCTTTGTTCAAGTTCCCAATAGCTTGTTCTTGCGTGTTAGCAGGCTTCATCATCCATTGTTTCAGGATTAGTACTGAGATGGAAAACAAAGTTGAGGTATGCCGTAGTTGTGAGGCGCTGGGTGTAAGAAAAATTCAGCAGAAAAAAATCTAATGAATCAAACTTAGGAACACAATTGGGAAACACAATTGGAAAGAGGGTTGCAGCACGTAAGAGGGGACTAGCAGGTACCTCAAAACTGCTGGTTGAATATAAGCACAGACTTGGGAATGTCACCTCTGAGTTGTTGCGCAGCCCTAGTGCAAGTAATAAAGACACATTGAGACTGTCTTTGTAACAGATAAACAAGTCTAGTGTAACAGGTAGTTGCGAACAAAGTTAGGCAGCCAGTATGCTGTTTAGAACAAATTTTATGAACTGTGCAAGAACAGAACTGCCGACACGTGTTTCGACCCTGAGCACGGGTCTTTTTCAAGGCGAAACGTATGTTGTTCGATCTGGATATAAATGCACTGAGCCAGCCATGTTAACATAAGTAGGGGCAAGTTTTATAACGTCCTGTTCAACTCTGATAGTTAGTGTGCTCAATAGCTTGGCCATCATAAGTACTCGTACATAATGCGGAACATTTCCAGACCAAAATACTTCAGTCGAGCTTCCATCCCCAGAACAGTGCCTGGACAGTGTTTTTATCGTGTGATAATTGTGTTATTCTGTTTCTGGCAGCTGCCAACCACACACCTTCCTGAAAACTAGGCCTCACTCACTCAACTACTCTACCCTGGGTGAGCCAAGGACGCTGCATGGTCATGCTCAACTTATTTCACTTAAAGTAAAAATTACCCTGAATAACTTCTGCGTATAATATTTTCTTCAGTAGCCCCAACTTATTTCTTTTGGGGATGCTGTTGAATAATAAGTATGCTTGGGATTTTTAGCCCTTTACAGATTAGTTGAATTGATGTGATTTGACTGTGGCTAAGTTAGATGAATTTGAGAAAATGAGATTTTGTTTGGCATATGGAATACAGAATAGAACTTGTCAGTGTTAGAGTGCGCTGATGGACACTGTGCTATATGCTACCAAGTTATATTTAAATCTTCCTAAGATTTGATTTACACAGATATATTTGTGCGGTGGAGGATGCCTGTTTCAGTGTTCCCGCTTGAGCATAGAATTTGTAGATTTTGTCATCGGTCTGTTGAAACCAGAGACATGTTGTTATGTTCCTGTTTTAACCAAGAAACCCTTACATCTGTTACCATTGATTAAAAAAAATGCTCAATGTCAGTTGTTGATCATACTTTTCATTGTTTGATGAATGCATACATGCTTGACACTCATGGTAGAATAACTTCTCTCATTAGGTTGTTTGCAAAATGCACAATTAGTTGTATGCTTTCTTGTGTTAATGTTGGGTATACATTTTTCCTGGTAATAGCTAAATATTCTGCTTGATTGTAATAAATGCCTTATCCCTGTACTAATTGTTAGGGGCACTGCCCCTCTACCAGCTCTTGGGCCTTAACCTATAGCCACAGGGACCCTACCAGGTCCAGTACTGAGTCCAGAATGTGTCTCTCTTGAAAATATGAGACTTGAGTTAGCGTTCAAAAGGCTCCAAATGCAAACTGAAAGTAAACATCCAGAAATCAAACTCGGAGAAATGGAAATGCATCATGCTCTTGAAATGAAGAAATTGTCTCTTGAAAATGGTTCACTCCCAGAATCTTCTAGGTCTTCCAATCCTAAGAGATCTGGCATGCTTGAAGAAGCTGTGAGTATAGATGAGGTGAGACTTGATATTTTGGATTGGTTGGCTGCTTTTGAGTATAACTATGGGATACAGGGTTTTTCAGGGAATCTGTTGATTCCTTGGCTTTTGTCTAGGCTCCCCCAAGTTGCAACTGATGCTGTAATGGAGGTGGAGGAACTTGAAAGATTGGAGCATGGATATGTGAAGCTAGCTTTGATAGCTAGATTTGGGAAAACTTCTTCCCAGTACCTTAAGATGTTTAGAACCCTCAAAAAGACTGATGGTACCCCTTGGCCTACCTGGGTGGGCGAATGTTTGAAGAACTTAGATGGTTGGGTAAAGTGTTACAGAGTTAACACTTTTGAAGGAATGAGAAATATGTTTTTATTGGAAACTATTTTTAATGCCTGGTCTCCTGAGCTGAGACAGCATTTGGCTGACTCTAAAGAGATGGATCCCAAAAATTCCAAAGAGCAGCTGACTCATCGGTAGCCAACAGGGCCCCTCATAAGGATTCTGGGGCCACTCACAAAAAGGATGAAGGGAAGCAGCCCCAAAGTGAGAATAAAGATAATTCTAATTCCAACCCACCAGAAGAGACCCCCAAACAACATAAGGGTAGATCCTATGGGAAACCTGGTAGGTCTGGTGAACACTCTGGTGCCCAACCAGAGGAAGGTCAGCAGAAAGCCCCATTCCAAAGAGCATTCGGTAAATGCTATGTCTGTGGGTCTACTGACCATGTGAAAGGGGATCCCAGATGCAAGGGTAAACCTGCAGGGGTCAGCACTTCCTCCTTAGCCTTCATCCCTGAGGGAGAAGTACAAATGGCCAGTGCCCACTTTCACCTATTGGCTGAAGAACCCTTGGGTGTTCAAGCCAGTGCATCCTTGGAGCTCCTGGGTCTGTGTAGGAAACAGAATATGGATGTGTATGACTCCATTCCAGAGAATTCCAAAGGGTATTATATGGACAGTGTTCTTGTAAATGGCCAGCACACCCCTACCAGGAGGGCACTGGGGCCAGCAGTACAGTTGTGGATGAAGGCTTATTCAAGCCTGAGGATGTTGCTAAGGCACCCAAAGGCCCCACTAGATTTTCTGGAGGCCATATCCAGTAGGTTCCAATTCTACCAGCTCTCATTCAGTGTAACAATATGACAGTGAGAATTTCTGTCAGTGTCCAGAATGAGGTGCCTGGGAGAGTCCTGTTGGGGAATGATTTTAAAACTCTAGGAGTAGTATCCAGTACCCCCGGGCCTCCCAGTGAGAGGAAACCGAACCAAAGCAAATTGGCTAGAGATGCAACATTAAGAGACCACTCTGAGCCTGTGGGATCCTCTACAGAGACCCCCAGTGTAAGCCCTTGTATTAGTAAGTTGACCACTAACCAAGGCAAATCTGAGGCTAGAATAGTAGGGAAATGTGAGCCCCAACCAAGCTCCATCATTGTCCATCCAGTTGTAACGTCTCTGATCCCCGCCCTGCTTCTGAGGAAGAGGCGGATAGACAAACTGGACCCCTCTCTAGGCCTAGGACAACTGGTGTTTCTCAAAGCTGGTGAAAAACCAGAAAAATAGGTCTAAGGCTAAACACTGTAAAACTATTGGATCTTCTACTGAAGATTCCAGTGTAAATCCTAATGTTAGGAGGGAAACTTCTAAGCCAGGTAAACTCAGATCTCAGAGGAAGTGGAAGCATGTACCTTGCTTGAACACAGCCCCTCCACCCAAGATACCTAAGACCCAACCTGCTCTTGTGAGAGAGGTGGTGAGGAACCACGGAGGCCCCTCTAGATCTAAGGGATCCCTTTCTAAGGATCCTTTGAAAAAGCCCATGGTAGGTTCAGAGGTTGTCACAACTTCTGAGGGACTGTTAGATCAGATACCCTATACCTTAAATAAGAGAGATGTACCAAAACAGGTTTGTAGGTCATATGCTTACAAATGAAAACCACTGATAAAAAGTGGCATAGCAAGGTTACAAAAGGTTGCTGGTGTACTCAGCAGCCCATTTAATCGACTTGCAACAGGAGATCCATCCTGGTGGGGATTAGATCCCCCTGTCCCTTAGTCTGCGGGGACAAGTGTTAGGGAGGATTCTCAGAAATGTGCTAATTCCCTCTACCTTAGAGCCCTCCAGCTCTTTTGCTAAACTTTGGGACTTTGAGCTTTTCATTTTCAATGTGTTTTCTGTTTGTTTCTTTGGATATGGAGTCTAACCAACTCCGTTAGCATCTTCTTGTTTATTTATGTCACACAGCACTTTCAGTGCAGTGACGCGGGTATGTCTTTTAGATTTCCCAAGGTTTAAATACCTTCTCTGGGATAAACTACTGTTTCCCAGAGAATGTAAAGTTAAATTGACTTGACTAGTCTTTTTAAATTCCTAGACCCAGCACACACTATCTTCCTATAGAGGGGAAACCTAGTATCCCCTGTGTTTAGAAACTCATGTAGCAGTCAAATGCTACCCTTTCCTATCGAAATGGCAGGTGGCAGTGGTTTTACAATGAACTACCATTATTTTTCCCGACCACGAACACTGGTAGATATAAATCGCGGGAGCCATGTTTTTCAAGATGGCGCCTTAAGCCCCTTTGTTTAAATGGGTACCAGTATTCTTTTTTCACCATATATTTGGAAAGGTCCGTTTATTGTTTCTCTCTGCGCGCCAAACTAGGTTTGGTCCTTTTGCTCGTATGCCTTTGGCGGGCTTCAGGACTGAAGACCACCTCTAGTGCCTGAGTATCTGGGGTGGGCAGGAAGTGAGGGAGGTGCCTATAACTCCCTGTGCTTAGTCTCCTAGGAGACCCAAATGCACTCTGGTATGATTGGCTGGCTGACTGTCCGGCAAGGACAGCCGCCCTGCGGGGTGTGTGACAGCTAGACTGAAATGAAAGGGAGAAAACTGTTTAAAAGGCAAGTCTCTTGGCTTGGAGGGCAGAGTCGACCACTGGAACGAAAGAACCGAAGATGAGCTGCAAGAGGACAGCTGCTGCAACTCCTGGATCGTTGGTTTTTGCTGGAGGTAAAAATCTACCCTTTCTGCCCGTTTTTGGTGCTATCAGCGTGGCGCAAATAGTGCCAAGAAACCCCTAATTGGAATGGGTATTTACCTCCCCACTGCAACTCGGTATCCGGCGCAATTGCTGCCAGGTTACCCCCAACTCGGGATGAGACCCTTTGTGTTTCCGTAATGTAAGTAGATTCACTTCCATTTTAAAATAGATTAAGCACTGGAATAAACATTGCTTTTAAATAGTTTTAGTAATATATTTTGTCCCGTTATACTATTTTCATATACTTCTGGTAGTGTGCCTTGAAACAAGAACTTATTTCCACATCCTTTTTTCTGATTCTAGGCCCTTCCCACTGATGAGCCTTGGCGTCCAGAAATGGATTTCACATCAAATGAGATGCGTAAATTGCAAGAACAGAACTCTGGGCTACGGGCAGTGATAGCAGAGATGCGGAAGGAGATGGAAGCTCTTTCTGAGCCAAATGTGCCATTCACCAAAAGGACAGACAAATCTGAGGACTTCAAACAAACGGTCACCATATCAAACACTGCTACAGACTCTACAGACCCAGGTAGGTGTAAAGAAGATCCCTTTGTCTGGTTTGGCAATCCAAGTCTATTTAAGGCAGAACTAGGACACTTTGTGTACAATTCTGTTGTCCCAGGCTTTATGGACTATGACGACTTGGGTTATAGTTCATAATTTTAGTAGAGTTCAAGGAGCAAGGAAACTGAGGTTACATTTAGTCACTGGTAAAATGTAAAACAGGTCTATGAATTTCCAGGGTCTTATTCTGACCCCTGTAAGCTATAAGCATCAGATTAGGTAGCACAGGTAAATATTTAACAGAGCTTGGCACTTAAAGTTAGTTTTGAGATTGTGGGTGTGTTTGTGATCGAGCTTGGCTCCTCCCGGTTAGTTTTAGTAGCATATATGCATACTAGCTTGTGTGTGCGAAAGTGTCTCCTGCAAAGATTTAATTAATTTAGTTACACAAGTGGATTTTAGGTTGACCGAGACCTGGTCTGAGTGCCGGAGGTTTGCTTTGGAGGATAGATCTCTTGCTTGGGTAGAAAGATAAAGAGCAGAATCGCGGTATGGGAGGAACCGAGACCACAGGAGCAGCAGAGTAGAGTCAGAGGGCCACTGTGTAGGAAATAGAGAGACATGAGAAAGAGGGAATAGTCTTTGTTTACCACAAAGCGCATTGAGGCCATACAAATGGGAAAAGGGCGCTATATAAATGACAAATACAATACAATATACTATTGTGGGGAAGTGGTCACTTTCTTGAAAATTGTCCTCCTGCGCCTAAAAGATTTCTGCAGGCAGTTTTCAGAGGACTACGCGTGGCTAACATGCTGCAACTTACTTGCGGTGTAGGGGGCTCCATGTGTGATCGATTCAGGAGGAACAGGGAGATTGGCAAATGTGGGTTTGGAAAAACAGTTCAGGGTGTACGTTGGATGTGAAAGTTGCTAGAACATGTGAGGTTCCTAGACAGAACCCAGCTATTCTCAGGATTTATAACACATGAAACCTTTCCGTTGGGATTGAAGGTGGCAGGCACACATTGGGAAGAGATTATATTCAAATAAATAGATGCCCCTCAGTTAAAGACAATTTTGGGAATTTCTTGATTGACCTTACACAATCCCTAGACAGATTGGCAATGGAGGGCTGTGGCTTTTAATTCAGAGTTATCTGCAGCATGGAGTTGTGGAGTTAGAGGATGAGGGATCGCCAGAGCTTGGAATCTGTTTGTCAGAGGAAGTTGTTGAGTATTCAGTAGATGCAATAGTGGGTGAGTTACCGGAGTATAATCAGGACTCTCATGATGTGTTTTAGGTGGTGGCAAGAGAGCTGCTTCCACATCGTCTCTATAATTGTAAAATGGACTTAAGAGATAGGTGCCCCAATACACTCTAGTAGCATCTATGCCATAACACAGAAGGAATCCAAGCATTTTAACAGTTATTTGGAAGGAGGTTTGGCAAAGTTTTTCATTCTGAATTCTCAGTCACCATCAGCCTCATCACTGTTTTTTGTCCCCAAGTAAGATGGAACTCTGTACACCTGCATAGAGTATGGACCCTAAATAAAATAATCGTAAAAAATCTTCCATTAATTTCTATCAAAATGAAGGTAATCCTCATTTTATTGGCCCTTTTGAAATGGAGACAGTGATAACTCTGTGATAACTCTGGTAACAGTAAGATTATGATTACCCTCAAATCTAAAACATCATTCAACATTAAATGTTTGTTTGTTACAACCTTGTTTAAAAGCCACTAGATTGGGAACATTATTTTCACTTGTTTAAAAGCCACTAGATTGGGAACATTCCTTTCACTGTTATTGTCGAAAACTATGACGGAGTATGAGGTAAGGGCAATTTTGGATTAGAGGGTTTATCTGAGGAAGGGTACAATTTATACTGCACTTGAAGGAGTGTAACGCTCACCTGATTCCCGTAGAGGCGCCGGTCTTGACTGGGCGTATACCGTATCTTCAAAGGTGATGTGTAACACACGGCTGGCTCTTTGGGCTGGACCTCTGTGCACTGTATGTCTGACTCGAAGGGTAAGATGTCTGCAGATAGAAAATATGGGATTAATGAACTGGGTTATTGAATGTCTCTCTCTTCTCCTGTAGAACCCCAAAGGTTAACGCTCTCACCTTAGGTAAGTGAACGCCGTGCTCTCCATCTGCCTCGAGGCAGGGTGCTGTAACCAGTTTCTTCACTGGATAAGGGGAGCAGGCCTCTTGACTTCAGAGGACTGCTGTCTGTAGTTTACTGCACGAACGGTAAGTTTCGAGTAATTCTAATGTCTTTAAAGTCTTTAGTAATGATGTCTCTTGTTTTGCAGGGTTCCGGCGATGGCGGATGACGGGCTGAAGTGAGTTGAAGATGGAGCCCGTGTGATGAATAGAAGCGCCTGGAAGCACGTAAGTAAGCGCTTGTTGCCTGCTTCACGATGCGCTCTAACTGTCTTTTTATTTTGCAGGTACAAGTTCGGAGCGGCTGCAGTGTGCCGGAATACCCACTGGGTTAGATGTGGAAAGGAGTAATGGCACGTGAGTATTAAAGTTCCCCAATGTCTTTAAACGCACCTTGTTTTGTCTTTCAGATGGGGGATGCAGCGCCGAAGGCCTCCGGCGCGTGCGAAGAGTTGGTAAGCTTTTGTCTTTCAGATGCCGGAATGCAGCGCGAGGCGTTGGTGACAGCCGATGGACCAGGTAAGTGAAGAGCTGTCACTGAAGACCGTAATGCTAACCTGTTCTTTCTTGTCTTTATAGGTGTTGCTGAAGACTGGATTCAGGATGGTAAGCCTTTTTCCTTAGGCCCAGGATCAGATGCAGAAGACACGATGAGCGTTCTGCTGCTGAGGATGCAGAATAACGCAAAGCAAGATTCATCCATCGGGTGTGGTTTAAATAGCCTCCTGTAGTGCTTAGGTGTCTCCTTCCACAGCCACGCCTAGGTAAGAAAGTTCCTGCTTTCCAGAAGAGTTCCAGTGTTCTGAATCTAGGGAGTGGCTCCTGCCCCACCCAACAGGAAAAGTAGTTCCAAACAGAAGAGGATCAGAGGCTCAACTGGCAGGTAAGTAAGCAGCATGGTCTGCTGCAGGTAAGTCCACCCAAGCATTATGAGCCCGGCGCTTCCAGCACTGGGACTGGGCATATTTATGAGCTTGGTGCCACTGGCGCCAGGACTGGGTCCAAAAGGTCCCAATTGGGACTGGTTGGCACTCGGAACCTGGGTTATGGATCTGCTTCCAAGGGAGTTGGGAAAACCCTGACCTTTTGGAAGCAGAGATCATGACAGTACCCCCCCTCAAGGCCCCTCCCAAACCGAGCTTCTCCGGGGGTTTTGGCTTGTCAGGAAATGTTCGGTGAAATCTTTTGATTAGGCGAGGAGCGTGGACATATTCAGCAGGTTCCCAGGATCTCTCTTGGGGGCCGTAGCCTTTCCAGTCAATTAGGTAAAATAGTTTAGATTTGGAGATCTTGGAGTCCAGAATGCTTTTGACTTCAAACTCGAGTTCTCCATCAACTAGGATAGGTTTTGGAGATTTGGTTAGTCGGGTTTGAGGTTGCACGGGTTTTAATAGAGAGACGTGGAAGACCGGATGTATCTTCATGTGCGGGGGCAAGTCCAACTTGACCGCTACTGGGTTTACTATGGTAGTGATGGAATAGGGACCAAGGTATCTTGGGTTGAATGTGCGTGGCCCTTTTAGAGGTAGATATTTGGTGGATAGCCAGACTTGATCCCCTACTTGATATTGAGGGGCTTCCTTCCGATGTTGATCTGCTCCTTTCTTGTATTGTTCTTTAGCCCTTTGAAGGTGAGAAACAGCTTCCTTAAAGGCTTGGGTGATTGTAGAATGCAGGTAGTCTACTGCTGGTGTTTCAAGATCTTGGAGGGGATCCAACTCCGAGGTTCGAGGGTGACTGCCGTACAAAAGAAAAAACAGGGTTTTCCCAGTTCCCGAATGGACAGAGTTATTGTAGGCATATTCGGCTATCCAAAGGATGTCTTTCCAAGTTTTTTCAGTTTGTTGCAGCATGCAGCGTAAATACTGTTCCAGAGTTTGATTGGTCCTCTCGGTTTGTCCGTCGGTCTGAGGGTGGTGACTGGTCGATAGTCTCAAATCAATTTGAGCCGACCGACAGCAACTTTGCCAAAAATGAGAAATAAATTGACTACCTCGATCCGAAATTAGAACCGAAGGAAAACCGTGCAGTCGGACGATGTTTTCGAGAAATTCTCGGGCCAGAGTTGCTGCTGTTGGCAAGCCTTTGAGCGGAATGAAATGCGCCATCTTGGAGAATAAGTCCACGATTACTAGAATCGTATTGTATCCGGAGCATGGAGGTAGATCGGTGATGAAGTCCATAGAAAGCGTATGCCAAGGGCGAGGTGGGATGTCAATAGGGCGTAAGAGGCCTGCTGGTCTTTCCTTTTGACTCTTGTTTTGGGCGCATACTCCACACGACATTATAAAGTCTCTGATATCTTTTTTCCAAGACGGCCACCAGAAGTAGCGCTTGATCTTTTCTGAGGTCTTGGCTATACCGGGATGTCCTTCCATTAAAGAATCGTGATAACAAGAGATTACTTTTTTCTGTAAATCTGTGCTGGGTAGGTATAATCGTTCTTGGAAATACAATAAGTTGTCCTTTACTGCAAAGTCCTTTCCCTGCAGATGCCAATTCTGTATGTCTGCTGGAGTTACAAGTTGCCTGGCTTTATCCTTAACTTCCTCTATGGATTCTGTGGCGATTACACCCAGAATTCTTTGTTCGGGAATGATTGGTACAGGTTTAGGGTTGATCAAGTGTTCTTCCACTCCCATCCGAGAAAGGGCATCAGCTTTACCGTTTTTTGTACCAGGTCGATAGGTAATTATGAAGTCAAACTCGGCAAAGAATAATGCCCAACGGAGTTGTCTAGAGGATTGGGCTTTTGCGGTTTTCAAATATTGCAGGTTTCGGTGATCCGTAATCACAGTAACAGTGTGTCGGGCCCCCAGCAGATAATGCCGCCAAGCCTTAAAGGCAGACATGATAGCCAGAAGTTCCTTGTCAGTAATCGTGTAATTGATTTCAGGATGCGAGAATTTGCGGGACCAAAATGCCACGGGATGCAACTGATTGGTTACCGGGTCCTTTTGTGATAGAACTGCCCCCATGGCAAGGCTTGAAGCATCAGTTTCCACGATGTAGGGGAGTTCGGGGCGAGGGTGTTTTAAGATTGGTGCAGAGATAAATTTAGTCTTCAAATCCTGGAAAGCTTGTTCCGCCTCGGTAGACCATTCAAAACGTTTGTTTTTCTTTAACAAGGCAGTGATGGGCTGGACTATTCGAGAGTATTCGAGAGAATTCGGGGATAAACCTGCGGTAAAAGTTAGCGAAGCCTAACATGCTTTGCACACCTTTTACGGAGGATGGTGATGGCCATTTGAGAACTGCATCGACCTTCTTTGAATCCATACGCACTCCGCCAGGTGATAATATGAATCCCAAGAATTCAACTTCAGTCACGTTGAAAACACATTTTTCCAACTTAGCGAAAAGTTTGTGTTGACGCAATCTTTCGAGGACCATTTTCACGTGTTTCCGATGTTCAGATTCCGATGAAGAATAAACAAGGATGTCGTCAATGTAAACAACAACACACACATCTATGAGCTCTCTGAGGACATCGTTCATAAAATATTGAAAGGCGGCCGGGGCATTGCAAAGTCCGAAGGGCATGACCTGATATTCAAATAGCCCATACTTGGTGCGGAAGGCCGTCTTCCATTCATCGCCCTCTTTTACTTGTACCAAGTGGTAAGCTCCTCTAAGATCCAGCTTTGTATATATGCATGCTTTTCTGACTTGGTCCAGGAGTTCAGGGATCAAAGGTAACGGATATCTATTCTTAACGGTGATCTGGTTCAGGGAGCGATAATCTATACAAGTTCTAAGGTCTCCTTCCTTTTTTGGAACGAAGAACAAAGCTGAAGAAGCAGGGGACTTGGAAGGACGAATAAACCCATTTGCCAGGTATTGATCCAGGTATTGTCGAAGGTGAAGGTTCTCAGGCTCGGTGAGGGCATAAATTCTACTACAAGGAGGAGTAGATCCAGGTATCAGGTCTATCTGGCATTCATAAGACCTATGAGGAGGTAGAGAGTTAGCCTGATCCTTCCGGAAAATATCTTGGTATTCTAGGTATTCGGGAGGTAACTGGGGAGTCTCTGAAGAAATTGCTGCCAGTGCAACACCAGGTGGAGGGTGACAAGTAGAGACACATTCTGGAAACTGGACCGTTCTTGCTCGCCAATCGATCAGAGGATTATGTTTCTCTAACCAAGGTATTCCTAGAATAATCTGAAACTGAGGGGCCTTGATCACATCGAACACGATCTTCTCATGGTGTCCATTTTGACTTACTAGCGTCACTTCTTGAGTGGTATGGCCGTCTTGGGACAAAGAGTTAGATTCATCCTCAAAACCATTTCATGATCCACATAATTGCAGATGGCACCGCTGTCGACGTAAGCCTCAATTGCATGTAATCAATCCGGATTATCAGGGCTAATGAGGACTATAGGTATCACGAAATGCGAGGTCACGGAACTGGTTTTCACGCTCGGCAAGAGGACCTCTATTCTTGTCGGGCGAGGTCGTTTCCCTGCTCAGAGTTTGTAACTTTGGTAACTGCAGCTCCTACTGCCTTCTTGGCAGGTTTCACCGGACAGTCTCGAAGAAAGTGCCCTGAGTTTCCGCAATAGAGGCATAATTGCAACTGTTTTCTCCTTTCCCGCTCCTTTTGTGTTAGAGGACCTTTCAGACCCCCTATTTGCATGGGTTCCCCGGAGTCTACTCCTTTGGAAGGAGTTGGCGGTTTGGAAAATACTCGAGCATCAAACTTGGAACGATCGGCCTTCCTGTTCTGCAGTCTGTGATCTATTTGAACGACTAAGTCTATATAGTCCGAACAATCTTGTGGGGGATTCACTACTTGGGCTAACACATCTTTGAGCTCTCCACGTAGACCTCTATAAAACAGCGTAATCCTTTTGTCCTCAGGCCATTGAGTTTGAGTTTCCACTATCAGTCTGTTGAAAGACGCAATATAAGCCAAAAGGTCTTGATTACCTTGTCGCAACGAAAGAAGCTCATTGTCCAAGGTCTGCCCCTGTGAATGTCTTGCGAACAGTTTTTCCATACTGAGCTGAAAAGCTTGAAAATCATGGAGGACCGGATCATCTTGATTTACTAGAGGGATCGACCAGTCTGCCGCATTGCCACTAAGGTACGAAAGCACGAAAGCTACTTTAGCTTGATCAGTTGGAAAGGCTGCTGGCCGGCATAAGAAATGCAACCGGCACTGATTGATAAATACTGCAAACCTCTTTGCGTCACCAGAAAATCGTTCGGGCGGAGCCAGAGGTACATTCCCAGGTAGGTTGATCTGCACTGGATTCATAGAGGATGTAGAAGGAAGATTTCCCCCAGATGCGGGTAACGGGGTCTGTCCGGCTTGTGACTGTAGCAATTGTCTAGCGAGATCATCTGTTCGCTCCTTGGAAATAATCAGTTCCCTTCTTAGAGCGTTCGTTTCCTGACGGGCTGCATGCACTTCTGCTCTTAGTTCCCCAAGTAACTGGGCTAGCTGGTCGGTATCCGAGGTTTCCATAGCGCCTGGACGGGAGTTTTGTGGTAGGCTTTGCGTTCTGTAACGCTCACCTGATTCCCGTAGAGGCGCCGGTCTTGACTGGGCGTATACCGTATCTTCAAAGGTGATGTGTAACACACGGCTGGCTCTTTGGGCTGGACCTCTGTGCACTGTATGTCTGACTCGAAGGGTAAGATGTCTGCAGATAGAAAATATGGGATTAATGAACTGGGTTATTGAATGTCTCTCTCTTCTTCCCTTTCTCTTCTCCTGCAAACCCCAAAGGTTAACGCTCTCACCTTAGGTAAGTGAACGCCGTGCTCTCCATCTGCCTCGAGGCAGGGTGCTGTAACCAGTTTCTTCACTGGATAAGGGGAGCAGGCCTCTTGACTTCAGAGGACTGCTGTCTGTAGTTTACTGCACAAACAGTAAGTTTCGAGTAATTCTAATATCTTTAAAGTCTTTAGTAATGATGTCTCTTGTTTTGCAGGGTTCCGGCGATGGCGGATGATGGGCTGAAGTGAGTTGAAGATGGAGCCCGTGTGATGAATAGAAGCGCCTGGAAGCACGTAAGTAAGCGCTTGTTGCCTGCTTCACGATGTGCTCTAACTGTCTTTTTATTTTGCAGGTACAAGTTCGGAGCGGTTGCAGGGTGCCGGAATACCCACTGGGTTAGATGTGGAAAGGAGTAATGGCACGTGAGTATTAAAGTTCCCCAATGTCTTTAAACGCACCTTGTTTTCTCTTTCAGATGCGGGGTGCAGCGCCGAAGGCCTCCGGAGCGTGCGAAGAGTTGGTAAGCTTTTGTCTTTCAGATGCCGGAATGCAGTGTGAAGACCTCCGGAGCGCACGAAGAGTAGGTAAGCCTTTGTCTTTCAAATGCCGGAATGCAGCGCGAGGCGTTGGTGACAGCCGATGGACCAGGTAAGTGAAGAGCTGTCACTGAAGACCGTAATGCTAACCTGTTCTTTCTTGTCTTTATAGGTGTTGCTGAAGACTGGATTCAGGATGGTAAGCCTTTTTCCTTAGGCCCAGGATCAGATGCAGAAGACACGATGAGCGTTCTGCTGCTGAGGATGCAGAATAACGCAAAGCAAGATTCATCCATCGGGTGTGGTTTAAATAGCCTCCTGTAGTGCTTAGGTGTCTCCTTCCACAGCCACGCCTAGGTAAGAAAAGAGTTCCTGCTTTCCAGAAGAGTTCCAGTGTTCTGAATCTAGGGAGTGGCTCCTGCCCCACCCAACAGGAAAAATAGTTCCAAACAGAAGAGGATCAGAGGCTCAACTGGCAGGCAAGTAAGCAGCATGGTCTGCTGCAGGTAAGTCCACCCAAGCATTATGAGCCCGGCGCTTCCAGCGCTGGGACTGGGCATATTTATGAGCCTGGTGCCACTGGCGCCAGGACTGGGTCCAAAAGGTCCCAATTGGGACTGGTTGGCACTCGGAACCTGGGTTATGGATCTGCTTCCAAGGGAGTTGGGAAAACCCTGACCTTTTGGAAGCAGAGATCATGACAAGGAGTTTGATTTGATCATGAGGATAGGTCTTGGAAATTGGCTGAGGACATTCATGCCCCTAGTTTAGTAGCCAAATATCATTGTATCCAGACAGGCCAGGCCCTGGGCCAGGACCTTTACAGGTGGGCTACAGTCTGGTTGCACGTGACAGGGTTGAGAAGTTACTCACAAAGTGTGATGATGCTTTTTAAACAAGGGGTACAGAAGATTTTACAATGGAAATGCAATTGTTGGTGTGCGGTATTGGGATTTGGGAGTTGGATATTTTGTTTGCCTTTTGCTCTTACCATTCCTTCTATTGGGGCGGAGGAGTAATCACCGCTTTCCAAGATGTAGGTGTATCATAGGGGAACTGATTGTCTGAGTACTCCCAATGAGGCAATGTAGAACATGCACTGAGATTCTAAACTGCCTTTCATCCAGGATGGAAGATCTAGCAGGTGTGACAAATCAAGGGCATTTTTCCCTTCCACCCTCTGGGGAGCCACCCCCTTTCAGGCTAGGTAGCTGAGCGCGCTCTGCAAGACCCTACCTCGGGGTATGGGGACGTGGGACTTCAATGGGAGTGACCCTCCCTTAGGGGACAGGGACCCCCATTCCAATGAGGACTTCTCTAGACCCAATACCAGACCTGCATTTGTGGGCCTGCTTTGCTTTGGCTATGTGGTAACAAAACAGCCATAACAAGAAAAAGGAGATGTGTATATAACTGGGACGAGTAGCTTATGTGAGGAGAGAAGGTATGGTAAGCAGGAGAAGCCCCCTAACATGATTACGCCTTGGAGATGTGGATCAGAAGGGAGTCGCGAAGCCTGCAACATTTGGAACGTCAGTGAATGCCAGAGAGCTGACGAGTCTTGCAACGGAGGAGCCGTTGTCCAAACTGGGAACTAAGACCTGTGCAAGGTGGTGGTGTGACCACGGCTACTTTGTAGTGGACAGATGCCCAACTAACAACGCAGAGACCACCAGCGAAGGGAGTACTGCCAGCTCCTTGCTGCCCTAGCTTCACCGGCATGGAGCTAAGAACTCCATGCCGGTGAAGCTAGACACAGAGAAGAGCAACCGAGAAGCCGAATACTGGAGTACATGTCCAGCCCTGCGAGGCTCCTCTGTGTTGGAAAAGGTACTGGGGAAAACGGGAGAAGTGGGAAGGCCACCAGGGCAATGTATTGGGAAGAGAGAAACCTTTAAAAGTCACAAGTATGAAAGTCGAACATTAAATGAGCAGAATTGGAGATATCTGAAACCAGTACAGAGCGTGACAAAGAATGCTATTTGGCAAATAGATTAAAAGTGGAAGTGAATACCCTGGGAGGAAGGGAGAAGCCCCCAGTTACTGAGGCTTGAAGAGGTGAGAGAGCCCATGGCAAATAAGTATAACAAGTACTGCGAAGTCAGACTGCCAAAGGAACAGATCCATAAGAGAGAATCCAACACCAAGAACTCAGCAGAGGGGTCTCATAGTTTGGATAAGGTCATACAAAACCTAGGGAACTTTAACCCTCAAGAATATAAGTGATATACAAGTAAAGATCAGAGTGTGAGAAAGTATTTCAAGGAAATGTGTTGTAAGACTGGTATTAAAGAGAATGTAAGGCCCACAAGTATATGGGAAGAGCTACATGAGCTCATGAAGGAAACCTCAAGAGACTATCACGGAAGATAACCTAAAGAAACCTATATTCTAAAGAGACATTTGTCTGTCAATAACAAAGGAGATAAGATACAGACTGAAAGAGAAAGCTGCTGGGGAGAAAACAAGAAGAGGGACAACGAGAAGAAAGACATTCTGTTGGCCTATTTTGAGTTATTCATATTAGTGGTAGGGTCAGCTAGAGTTGGGTTAGGACTGAGGACAGATTATACTTGTTTACTTCCTGACGACAAACACCTTTAGTTAATTTCGATAGGCATGGTGATCCCTTTAATAATGGGGACAGAGAAATATTTTTCCTTATATTTTCATTAAAGAAAGGTAACCTGTACTCAAAGTTTCCACATCCTTCTTCTGACCCGCCAAACAGGCCACAGTTTCTTTTAGCTGAGTAAATGAGTTGATCTTAAAGTGATTAGATATTGAAAACCTCAAGTTGCAACTTGAATCTTCTTGGGCATTATGCAGAGCACTGGTGTGATTTCCCATGTGTATATTACTGTAAATTGTTCTAAATGCAGTGTAATTTGCATACAACATTGTTGATGGGCCTAGAGAATGTCCGAATGTTGATAGCGAAGCTGAGATTGCACAATCTCAGCAGAAACAGTCAGTGAGTTTCATAAAGAACAGAGTCCAACTTGCTTATCAAACCTTCAGGCAGCAGAGCGCTGAGACTTGAGCGCGTGCAATCAGTGAGTGTTTTGCTTGGCACGGACAGGTCCTGTATTCCCATTTGGCGAGGAAGCACTTTTAAGACTCTCATTAAGTGTGTGGGAATTAGCAGAGAATAGGACGTGCAGCACAATATAATTCCATCAAGTCTGTGATACAGTGGGAGCATTCGAGGAAAGCATCTCATTATAAATATGGAACTCACAGGTGCTGGCGCAATAGAGTAAATAATACAGTTTGTGGAGACACGTTCAACATACAAAGATTATTGAACTATAGTTTCTTTCCTCATGGGTGCCTGCAAGACCAGGTTTGTTTACTTTATAGAAGGGAGTTTCCTTGCATGAACAACACGAATTAGAACTAGGCCAAGCAGTCAAAGATCTATTTTAAAACTCACAGATCAAGTCAGGTACTTCAAGAACTTTTTAGAGCAGCCTTTCAGCACTCCACAAGGGAGGCTAAGGTGGTTAACAGATTGATCACTGCTCTAATGTGTTTGTTTATTTGTAGACTCCTGGCAGCAGCAAGTTGATGAAGTAAAGAGCAATGGAAGCAGAATCTGTTATTTTTATTTTATTTTATCCACATCCCTTTTCCTATGCGGTGTGGCGAAAGTAACTGCATCTTTGTTACTTGTGGACTGCACGCCTAAAAGGGGTTGGTGGGTTGAGCAATCTCGGCAGGATAACTACTGATCCGACACTGTGGAGACTTCAACTGCATTAGCAGGTGAGTTGCCATCTGTGGAAATTCTGACATCGGAATTGTCGACAGCCAAGGATTTCTCCCAGCAATGATAGAGTAGATCATGGAGGTTTTTCAACACTGACTGGTCTGGCCAGGTTCCCCGCCAACCAGGGGACGTCCCTTATGGGGCAAACCCCAGTCTAATCGGAGGAGTCAGAGGAGAGGGTCACAGCCAGTATCATGAGAAATTCCATGGAAGGAGTTCGCAGCCTTTCATGCCTGTCAGACGTTCCAGATTGGCACTGATTCCTTCTGTCCAGTCTCCTGCCAGGAGGATGAAAGCATTACAGTTCAAACAGCACTTTGCTATTAGAACGGCTGCTAGACCTTTCTATTCCCATTATAGCATCTTTAGGGGTGACTTTGGGAGACAGCGTTAGCTGCGTTCATATTTCGTTTGTGATGTGAGTTGCTGTCACATGATTTGGGGGGCGGGCCTGCCTCCACTTAAGCACCGTGGTGAAACAGCCCGGTGCTTCTGATTAGTGTTCCATTCTGAAGCTCCTATGTTTCGTTCCAGTTCGCAACGTCCTCTGTTGCAGTAGCCGTTCCATCCGGGATTTGGATTGCTAATGTTCTTTCTAGCAGCGTGTTATTCTGTGGCTACGGTCTCCAATTTCCAAATCACTGCACAGAGCACGCCGTGCCTTTAGCATTCACGAAGGTCCTCCTGACATCTGTAGCGGACTCAGTTCCCACGTCCATGCCCTCGGTTGCAACTGCTCTGATAGCTGCCACATGGAGCACGCAGCACCTTTAATCAATCTGCTAACAGCCGCTTGCCGCTTATGGAAGTCCTCCTTTCCACGTCTGTGGTCAGCAGTTGCTGCTTGCTTAAACCACTGCACGGAGTATGCGGTTTCTTCACTAACAGTCGCCTGGGGTTCTGTGGCTGTACTAACTCATCCATAGCCGTACGGAGCACGCAGCTCCTCCGCCAACGTTCTTCCTACAAGTCACCGGGCACCCTAGACGTACTGTGCTCCTCCACTGCCGCTGGATGTTAAAGGGCAAGATTCTTCTGTCCTGTGAATGCACCAGCCATTGTTTAAAATACTTGAGCAACAATTGCTGTCATTAAGTAATCGTTCCCAGTAAGTGCTGGGAATTCCTTCAGACATTGCTTACCAGTATCCTTTTCTCTTGCTGCTTCCTCCGCTTATCAGATACTCTTCCAAAGCTTGGAGATTTGAACTGTCACACCTGAGGACTGTTTCTGCATCCTCCTATCTACCTGCACTGGACTTATAGACGCTTTGCTGCCTTCAAGTGCACCAGCCCGACACTAGTGCGTCCCTTGTGCCATTCAGGATTAGTCCTTAACTAACATTCCTTACCTCCTCGGTTGTATGGATTCATCTGTTTTCCAAGATTCCGTTATTCAGGAGCCAGTACTTCCATCTTAAGGTAGGGTATTAGTTATATACCTTTTTGTATAGAGTCTAAAACCTTGTTAGGCAACACTCACCCTAGCCATCTTCTTTTAGGTAGAAGATTCCATCCAGCAGAACTAACCATCCAGTTGAATCAGCAGCACAACAATACTGGTTTTCTCCATAATGGAGAAAACCAAGCCCTTCTCAGCGATTCACTGCACTGGCTTTAGGTTCCCTCAGCTAGTGGGGTAGATCATTATGAAGGTCTCTACTACTTCAAAGGCTGTTGTCAACCCACTACAACTTCATTCAGAAATGTTCCAGCCCGGTAGGCCTAGTTACTTCTGGAAGTTGCATATTGTGTGCCCAGTATAACAGAATCAGAAGCCAGGTAGATGTGCAGGAGACAACTGTCTCCTGCACATCCATCAGGCTTCTGATCTCTGTTACTGGCATCTCTGTTACAACTAGTAGCAGATTTGAGGAGTGACATGACCTCGGCTCATGATTCTGTGGTTCATAACATTGGTTTACATCAGGACGCAGTTAGGGCACCGATTCAAGGGGGTACGTTGCCCCAGGCTATTGCTTCGGGTTCCAGTTTCCCAGCACTCAAACAAGAACCTGTTTATGTATCTACACAGTTTCCTTTGGCTCCACCTGAGAGGTTTGGGGGAATCCTAAGTCCTACAGGACCTTCGTGAACCAATGCAGGTTGCACTTTCTGTGTCGTCCGGCTTCTTTTCCGGATTCAACAACCAAGGTAGCGTTTGTGCTTTCTTATTTAGGGGGAACCGCTGCCGCCAGGGCTAATCCACTTCTGGAGACTAACAGTCCTCTATTATATGATTGTGATGCTCTCCTTACTGCTATGTGCAGGGACTTCAACCTGCGTTATGCCGCACAGGCAACAGATCTAGAACTTCTCAACTTGGATCAGAGTACTCAATCCTTTTTGAGTTACTTGGCGAAGTTCAAACAATTGGCGGCTGAGATGGATTGGCTTGAGGGCAAGAAATCTTTTTTTTTTTACAAGGGTCTCTCTGAGGAATTGAAAGACATGCTTTCCACCGTTCCCATGGTTCCCACGTTTTCTGGCGAGTTAGTAGACCTGGTTCTTCAGATTGAAGCCCGAAGGTCTACCAGGAAGGGTGAAAAGAGGACCCCACCAGCGTCTGCTCCCAGGCTGGATGCTCCGGTTCCTGTTCCCACAGAACCGGAATCCATGCAAATAGGCGCAGTCAGACGTGGTTTGTCCTCAGCTGAAAGAAGGAATCGGAGGAAGAACAACCTCTGCATGTACTGCGGTTCTGCTGAACACCTCCTGACTAGTTGCCCCAAGAAACCCACAAAGAAGCAGAGAAAGGCCAGAGCCCGGCAATAGTTGGAGTCCGGTTGCGGGGTTTGGGTTCTGACTCCCTGATCTCCTCTTCACCCATCGTGGTGCCAGTCACTGTATCTTTTTCTTCCAACAGCTAGCAGGTTAATGCGGTCTTGGACTCAGGGGCAACAAAAAATTACATGGATCAGCAATATGCCAGGTCTTTGGGAATTCCTTTGCAATCTAAGGACTGTCCCGAGATGGTGAATGCCGTCAATGGTATGGTACTAGCCTCTGGCCTGGTCACGGAGGAGACCATTCCGCTACGCATGGTCACCCAGGAAGGGCATACTGAAGATATGGTCTTCGATATCATGGCCGCTCCACAGTATAGGGTGATTTTGAGGTTGACCTGGTTAACCGTACATAACCCAGTTGTTGACTGGGTGAGGCGGGAATTACAGTTCCCTTCTTCTTATTTCAATTACCACTGTTTTCAAGAACAAGGAGTCACTTGGAAGTCGCATTGTCTAGCTCTGGCGGGTCTAGTACCTGTGGTTCGTTCAGTATCAAGTAAAGAGAACACAGTGAGCTGGGTGTCCCAAACAGCCCTTTAAGATGAGTAGCGGTACCCTGGAGATGGATGGGGTAGCCGATTTTAATAATACATCAATAATCAAGATGACACAAATAGTTTGGCAAAAGTGAGTCCATTTTATTAGCAAGTCTATAAAACGGGGAGCACAACGAACATCAGCAATCGCTCGATACTCTAACTCTCAATTATTTCATAAAAAAGCTGGGTTTTTATACCCATAATTGTCTCCGTGCGTAGGTGTGAACATCTCCTCGTCCAACTTCCTTCTATCACATGACTTGACACCATGAAATTGAGCCTTTTCGTGCATTTGATTTTATTCTTCAATAGTCTTATGACGTCTTTTACTTTGCTTGACCTCTCTTTCACGTTAATTGTATCCAAATGTCAGCCAACTCCAGTTGATAAGACCTTGGCTTTCTTGGCTCAGTGAACTCTTTTAGCTGACGTGTATTCCATTTAATTCAATTGCTTTTACTAACTGCAACACTGAAATGAGGCCTTTCTTGCGTTGTTCAGTACTGCTTTAAACGTAGTAGAAACATCAATTTTTCTTAGTCCATATGTATCTATTGAGGTCGATATGTATATGTTGGCGCTTGTCACAGTCTAACTATTTAAAAGCACTTGGCTAGCTTCATGATTGCATTGCTGCCTGCATTTCATTGCATTTGTACACATTTTAAACTAACCAAGTATCTTCATCAGGTTTGTGGCATAAATCTCTTCATCTTGATCCCAAGATGTCACTTATCCTTCGTACTTCTTCGTTTCTTATAATCGTCTGCCTCTCTGGTCTGGTTATCTTTTTATATGGAGTCGATTCAGCTTTGTATACATCACCATTCATCTTTGTCCTTTAGTTTCTTTGCTTCTTCAGGAATCTCGTTCAAATGACTATCGTATTGTCTTGGATGCAGGTATGGTTTTGTCAATGGGTACTTCACCTCCCATGTTCTCTTAGGTATAGGTATTCTTAGGGGTACTGCACAGAGCCCTCGCTCTTCTCTTTGTTGGTCTATCTGTTCAGTATACGTCATATACTTTGGTTCATACGTTTCAGGTAATGTAGGCGGGGCAGGTAGAGTGTGGGTACTTGGCTCCTCCTCTACGCTCCCCCACTCCCCTCTCTGGGCGATTTATCAACCACTCTAACATGGTCTTCTACATCTAGACATCCTTTTCTGCAGAAATGTTTCTTGGGGATCCATATCTTTATAACTCCCTTCAAGCATCCTGCTGTTTTCACATGCTCATCTTTGTTCCATGTCATAAGCATGCACTGTCCACTTGGACTGCACTAGATCCATCTTCCCACATATTTCTTATGGTCCTTTGGTTACAGGACCTTTGTTCCCTCGGGCGCATGGATACTAGCCTTCACAAAGTTTTAATTTCTTAATCAGTCAGGTCTTAGGCTTCCATCCTGGGTCAACATCAATCATAATCTTCATCCCTATGGCTTCTTTGCTGTCTTCTTGCATTGTGAGATGATTATCTTGATCGCACAGAATCCAAGCATCACTAATAATAACAAAGCTCCAAGAAATGTGAACATATCTGCCATCTACGAGAAGAGTGATTAAACCAGCTGTCATCAGCAATATCTTCAACCTCTTCTATCATCTGGCCATGGAGTTTTGTCAGCATGTCTATGGCCTCTGTCAAGGTTCCATTCTCCTCATCGTGAGAAGGTATAAAAGTGCAGCATCATTCTCCAATTTTTGCATAAACACCTCCATCCATGGCTGTGATCATGTCCAGGACGTATCTGTTCTGGAGAGCCATCAGTCTTACAGCTCTCAGTTCTTCTCTTATTGCATTGAATCCTTTTATAGTTGTGTTAATTGTCTGCAACAATTCCCATCTGGTGATCTGAAGCCCCTTGGTATTTGCTCCAACCTGGATCCTTGGCATGAAGATCATTGTGAACACTGAAGAAGTCTGGATGAACAGTCTG
This sequence comes from Ambystoma mexicanum, assembly GCF_040938575.1. NCBI lineage: Eukaryota > Metazoa > Chordata > Amphibia > Caudata > Ambystomatidae > Ambystoma > Ambystoma mexicanum. The sequence continues at coordinate 1,076,287,942 of NC_090926.1, read as the reverse complement.
TGTTCATAAGGAATAGCTTCAAAGGCTTCTATTGATTTTGCTGAGAAATAGTTCTCTCTCTTTATTCGATTCATCAGCTCCACAGATCTCTTTTTCGTTAGATGAGCATCTGCTTTCGGAAAACTATCAATTTTCAGGTCACTTTTACGAATCACCAATGCAGGAACATGGACATTTACCAATGTACAAATTCCTCCCCAATCTTTAGGCAGTCTGATGTAGGCTTTGGATCCACAAGCCCGATAATGATCCATAATTACTGCTGTTCCATGCACCATTCCTGGCACAACGAACATTCGGCCACAGTTCTCATTCTCTCCCATTTTTCTTGTACCATTGTTCCTGAAGCATAATTTAGAACTTTCCAATGGTACTATCTGCAGGGGTCCTCCTCTGTCTTCGACCCATTCAATAATTTAGCAAGTTTTCACCATAATGGCTTGCAGCCATTCTGCACAATGTCAATAGTAGGTTTATAACAACCAATTACTACCCATGCTCTACAGATCACTACTCCTTTCTCCCATCCATCTGGTGACGGTACTGTTCCCTAAATTTGCATCTGACCTCTGTTCTGCCATATACGAGCTTCTTCTGCAGATTTTCCTGCAACCTCCAGTTTCTTGTTAACCTCCCATCTGATACCTGTTCCTATCACTCCAGGTTTCTCATATCTGATCACATGATTCTTAGTATGGGCTCTGTTTCTTGTCTTTATATCTTGAACATAGTCATCTTCACCTGGATCTGTCTATTCAGTTGCCCATTTAAGAGAAGCATATTGTCCCATGAACTGGCCTCTGATTTTGCAAAGTGCTATGTGTGAAAGGCAATGAGCTGTCTGGACATCAATTTCAATTGCTATGAAGATTTTCAACTTCCCCATGCTGTATGGTAGGAGTGCACATACAAAACATTCTTCATATGGCGTCCTTCCATGTGTTGGTACCATATGTTATTTCCCAAGTGTGCTGTGCTGTCCAGATAATCATTCAGTTCATAATTGTCTTTGTGGGTGCTTCTTTTGATTCTCAAACTCTTCGTGTAGTTTTCTATTACTGCGTCTTTGAAAGCATCAGTATAGCTTTTGGGTTCCCTGTGTAGGTGAAAATTCAGCAAGTCTTTTTTTATCCATCTTTCTTTTTCTGGCAACAGCTAAAAACGGCCTTAGAGATTCTGCTATAATTTCTGCACGTGATCTTTCTGTGGGACTTGTGCTTGGCCTTTCGTTATTAGACCAGGTGTGTTTGCGTACATCATCTGTGTAGGCCCAACCTTTATCAACCCTTTATTCTGCCTGATCCACAGACCCTGTCTCTGGCGTTTGAAAGCAGTGTCTAAAACAAGTGCTGTGTGTTATTGATTATAAACAACATCCATTTTGATCTCAGGCATATCCCCATATTTTCTTGGGACAGGAATAACTATGTATGGTCTAGGCTGCCTTGTAGTTCCCACGCTCACTTTTTCCTTCTACTCAGAAACATATTATAGGCGTCTTGGCATCATGTGCTCCTATGTAAAAAGCAGTTCTCACTGTCATATGAGTATGAATACAATGCATGTGTAAATAATCAGCATCTACTTCTGGGACAATGTGTATGTCCATTCCCATGGGGCAACACAACGTTATTGTTCACATTCCCCATCTCGATCATTTGATGCTAAGGATGGAAAAAACATTTTTTTTAATGGCTCTGCATTTTGAGATTGCTTTCTGGAAGCTATTGTCTTCTTTAGTATTTGTTCTCGATCAACTATCTGCTTTCTGGATGCTTAAAGAAATGACTTTATCTTTTTTCTCTGGAACCAGTTGTTATACCAGTCGTGGTGCAAATGTTCCTTTAACGTGAAGAAAAATTATTTCTGTGAGCTTCTATAAACTCTGCTTCATTGACCAGTTCCCAATCGATGCCTCAAGTTTGCTGCATTCCAGATGACATTGTAGCTTCCCTGTCAGCATAACCAAAGGTTTTGTAGCTTCCCTGTCAGCATGAACAAAGTTTTGTAGCTTTATCACTTCCTCGATCTGTACCTAGGAGGAAAGTTTTTACATAGCTGTGTGATTTCTTTCAGAAAAGATGGTCAACTGGAGGATTATTCCCTCCAGGATCACATTCAAGTTTGCAGTGTCTCTTGGATCTCTCGGAAAGGTTGTTATAGCTGTGTGTCTTCCAACGAGATGCGGGTAGTCTTCAATTACACAAAAGAACACCACACTGACCAGTCTATGTGATGCGTCGGCTGATAAGGTCATTTGTGTTTTCTTCACTATACTCGGTGCATTCCAAGAATTCTTCAGTGATGATTATGAGCAATCTTCTTACTAGTTTTTCATTGTCAAGATGTTGAATAAAAGCTGGAATGCGACATGTTCTCCCCACCAACGATGCATATGAGCGTAACACCAGCTCAAAATATGTGAGTATGTTCATAGAAAGGTCATCACTGGGTAACACCATGAGTAGAACCAAACAAAAACTGTGTGGAAAGAATCTGGGTATTGTATCCTCTTCAATTGCTGTATCCGTGATCAGAATCTGGCATATCCCTATTCTTATCAAGGCTTTTGAGTATGCCTCAGTTCAAAGTCAATAAACCTTTCTTACTTTTCTTGTTATTAAGGCTTAAGCATGCCTCAGTCCAAAGTCAAATAGCTACTGCGGCTTTAAGAATGCAGATCCGGGATCCACCAGGGGGCGCAGAGATGCACTGACGCATCTGCACTGGTCTCCTCCACAGGGCGCTGTTAGAGGGACCTGAGCCCCCCCTTAACCCCCAGGAGTGAGGCGCCGACACCCCCCCGCGGCCTGCGGACACCTCAGGGCCCCCGAGCGCCCCAACTCCGGTCGTCCGACACAGAGATTTCGCCGAGTTCTGGCGCTTGGGAAGTGGAGGGAGAGGGAGCCCCGCCTACTCCCGCGCCGCGGCTCCGCGAGAAGTAATGGAGAGCCGCGGCTGAGCTGGGGCCCAGGGGAGCGACATCCCGCCGCATTGGCCACTGCGGCTGATCCTGCATTTCCTGGGAATCCGCATCGGGACACTCAACGCCACGGGCGGTCTGCGGCTCTGCAGCGGGTAGGAGAGCGAGCCCGGCCTCCCCTGACAGCGGCTGCATACCAGGCAGAGAGGAGCTGCTGCGGCCTGTGTGAGGCCCACGTCGGTGAGGGACTTCCGGGTGAGGTCACATAGTGTTTTGGGCTTTCTTTTCTCTTCTGGGACCATAGCCTGGGGACGCGAGCTGGGCCCTACGACTTGGACTCTCCCATGGAACACGGGAGGCCCGGGGAGCTGCCGTAAGAGCATACGAAGTGGGCGCAGATTGCGCCATTTTAACTATTGACCTCCTCTCGGCCTGCAGGGCCATTTTTCTTCAGAGGACCCTGGGAGCACAGGCCCCCACGGGCGGAGCGGGAGAACGGGAGCCCCCCCCCCGCCCGGGAAGTGGGGCCAGCGGCGGTCTCTCTGCCTCCCCCCCATCGCGCTTCCTCTGATTCCAGCGCTGACCAGGAGAGGGGAATCGGACTCCGGGGACACCATACGGTACGAGGGTGCCCCAAATCATACATCAGCATCCAGGGCAGAGGGGATCGTCCCGGGGCTACCTACCGCGCCTGCTGCTGGGCTCCACTACAGTGTCCACCCTCAGGAGAATATTTCAAGTAGAGGTATCCCGACAGAAAGCAGGGATAGAGAGCGATAGACCCTTGCAAGCTGCGGCCTGGAGTTTTGATTCGAGCAACCCCCCGCCTCAACAGAGAGCACGAAGTTTAGGCCCTATACAGTGGAGACCCCTGGTTGCCCCCCCCCCACTCTGGAGCAGTGACACAGCCCACTCGGTCTGAGACGTTCAGGAAGAGACCTAGTGGAGATGGTCGGGGTGAGCCTATGAACTGGAAGGAGTCCCTGCAGAGATTTCGACATCGGATCCCAAGCCCGCCAACCAACCCGGAGATGACGGCCCCGACTCACCAGGAATTGTCAGATACTAGAACAGTCACTAAAGGTATGGCAGCCCTTTTGGAGGAAATAAGAGGCTTCAGAGCGGACATAGTGGTACGGCTGGACACCCTGGATAAAAAAGTGGACAATATAGAGGACAGGGTCCAAATGCTCGAAAACAACACAGCCTCGAACGACATTTTTGAGACTCAATTTGACATGCGCTTATCAGAGCTCGAGAGGAGAGAAGAGAAATGCTCCCTAAAGCTTGATGACTTGGAAAATAGGGAACGCCGCTGTAACCTGCGCTTTTTGGGCTTTCCTGAGCGGGAGAGTGAAACGCAAATGGACATTATCAAAGCTGTAAATGCGGTGGTGGGAACTCTTTTTGAAGGTGCAAATACGAATGAACCTACTATTGATAAAGCCCACAGAGCGGGTGCGGCTAACAGAGGCCCCAGATCCATTCTCGTACGATTCCATTATTTCACGGAGAAAAGCAAAATCCTGGAACTGGCACGCAAGAAGGGCCCGGTGGACTGGGAGGGGGCCCGGATTTCAGTGTATCAGGACCTGTCCGCCTTCACTCTGGCGAGATGTCGACTGTGCTCCCCGCTAACGAAAATGCTCCAGGCCAAGGGGGTCCGCTACAGATGGGGGTACCCCTTTTCACTTTCTTTCGAACTGGAGGGATACAAATATTCCCTGTTCACAGAGGATGATATTCGTAGGGTGTCGGGAGAACTCCTGGATGAACCAAACATGGAGGTCGGAGAGTAAGAGAGTGTAAGAGAACCGGTTGGCCCGGGAGGGACAAAGGCTCCACGGGAGAGACGTAAAGTCTGAGGCCACAGGAAGTTCAGAAGAGTGGCTCCGGCATCCCCTGGTCAACCTGACACTTGAGGAACCAAAGGACGCTTCACGGTCAAGTTTGTACCTTGTTCCGAACGGGGGAGCGCTGTAAATGTTTACAATCTAAATGCAAGAGGGGGGTGGAGGAGCTCAAGTTGTTGGTTTTTGAAGAGTTCAAGAGCCCGGAGGGGGAGACATTGGTGGCCTGGCTCAGCGACAGGATGAAGCCGCTGGATTACCAGGCGTTCAGGGGGGAAGGGGGAGGGGGGAGGAAAAAGTTGGGGTTTGTTCAATGGGGTTTAAGCTGGGGCATGCCAAGTCTTCTGTTTTGTTACGTAACTACAGTTCTGTCTTTTGAATATAGCAGGGGGCGGGAACATGGCGGGAGCATTGACATTAGTTACTTTATGGAGGGAGACATGAGCCTTCACCATCGCTATAATGGATGATTCATTACAATTTCTGACAGTGGGCTCGTTAAATGTGCGGGGGCTTAACTCTCCCACTAAAAGGTCGCTGCTGGTGAGGGAATTTTCAAGGCTCCGGCTCCACTTCCTATTTGTGCAAGAAACACACTGGGTTAGGGGCAAAGAACCGCAGCTGAGGGCTAAAACCATTGAACAGACGTATGCAGCGTCCTTCTTGGCCAAGAAACGTGGAGTTGCACTGCTGTTCTCTCCTGGGGCCCATTTTGTACACAAAACCCAGAGGGCAGACCCGGAAGGGCGATATATCATGGTCAAGAGGGAGGTGAGGGGTTGGCTGTTTACCTTGGTTTGTGTATATGCTCCAAACGAGGGGCAAGATAGCTTCTGGGTGGGGATGAGAGAGAAGATTATAGCTTTTTCGGAGGGTACTTTATTGGTTGTTGGGGATTTTAAAATGGTTCTCAGCCCTGAACGGGACAGGAGGTCGCCCATCCCGTGTCCTAATCAGCGACTCCACAAAACACTGGCTGAGGCTTTCCAAACAGTTAACGAAGAGCTGGGCTTGAGCGATACACACCACAGTAAGCAAGGCCATGACCCCGACTTTACATTTTTCTCAAAAACTCACGCTACATTTTCCTGTATTGATTATATTCTAGTGGACTCCACGCTTCGGGGAGAGGTCACAGACTCGGGGGTGGAGGTTGTCCCTTGGACGGACCATGACTTGGTTAGAATAAAAATGGGTATCCCCCCTGCCCCGCCACCTGGCTCCCTATGGAGGTGTAACGATCTCCTACTGCATGACGAAGAAGTACGCCAATCCCTCCTAACAGATATTACAGAATACTTCTCTATAAATGATAATGGGGAGGTCGGGGTCAAGGGAGTCTGGGAGGCATTCAAGGCAACCATTAGGGGCATTCTCATTGAAACAGAACAGGCTCGAGGAAAAAGAGGGAGAGGGTCCATGAGGAGAAACTATTGAAGGAAAAGATAGAGGCCATCCAACCGAGAGGGAAATTAAAAACGCAAATGTTCCCCGGAAAGTGGGAGGAGCTTCAAAGGTTGCGCTCAAAATTGGCAGATCTCCAGGTGGGTCAAACAGAAAGAAAACTGTCCTTTCTGAAACAGAAGTATATGGAAAAGGGGGAAAAAGCGGATAAGATACTAGCTTGGAGGCTTCGCGAACTCAGAAACAGTAGAAGGGTGAATTCCATCCACTCTCCGGGAGGGGAATCGACAGGGATAGTAAAATAGCTGAACAGTTTTGGCTGTACTATGAGCACCTGTACTGCTCAGAGTACGCATGAGATGGAACCGAGATTGACGACTTCCTGGATTCGCTTCCGATTCCCGGTCTCTCTCCGGAAAAAGCAAGTACATTAGAACTCCCCGTAACCCCAGAGGAGATAATAGACACCATATCCTCATTAAAAAGTGGTACAGCTCCAGGGGATGATGGGTTTACGGTCAAGTTTTACAAGACCTACCGGTCAACGTTGGCCCCGTTCATGGCTAAAATGTTTAATTCGGCACTAGTTCAGGGCACCCTTCCACCCTCGATGATGTCTGCTCTGATAGTAGTGCTCCCCAAAGAAGGGAAGGATCCCTCCCAGTGTCAATCATATCGACCTATATCCCTTCTTAACGTGGATGTTAAAATCCTGGCTAAACTTCTGGCGAACAGATTGGCGAAACTCCTCCCCTCCTTAATACATGGAGATCAGGTAGGCTTCATTCCGGGACGCCAGGGTTCGGATAATATACGGAAGATCCTAGACCTCATGCACGAGACTTCTAGGCAGGGGGTGGAGGGCTACTTGCTGGCATTGGACTCTGAAAAGGCCTTCGACCGTGTCGAATGGCCTTATATGGGTAGAGTTCTACAGAAAATGGGCCTGGGGGAAAATTTTTGTGGGTGGGTCTCAGCACTATATAATGGTCCTACAGCAAGAGTTTTGGTCAATGGTGGCACATCGGAACCCCTGGCACTGTCCAGAGGAACCCGGCAGGGCTGTCCCCTTTCATCCCTTCTATATGCTTTGGCAATGGAGCCCCTGGCCATAGCGATTAGAGCGGACCAGGAAATCTCAGGGATACGCTGTGAGGACTGCGACTTTAAACTCTCCCTATTTGCTGACGATATCTTGGGTTACCTGACCAACCTCCAGGTTTCACTACCCAGACTGTTCGAGCTTATAGACTATTATGGTGCATTTTCGGGACTTAAGATAAACGCGTCCAAGTCTAGCATTATGCCTATGGGTCTGGGGGATCATGATATTGGGAATAGTTCCAAAATATTGGGGGTAAGAATAGAACGAGTATCCACTAGGTATCTGGGTACCTGCATTCCTAGGGACCTTTCACTACTATACCAGAGTAACTTCCCCAAAATTTTGGCCAAGATTAGCAACGATCTCAAACAATGGGCACCACTTACACTCTCCTGGTTTGGGCGTATGGTCACGGTTAAAATGAACGTCTTGCCTCGCCTACTGTATCTCTTCGCGGCCCTCCCCGTGGTGATCCGTGATGCCTTTTTCGAGGTTTTATAATCCCGAGTCCTTCAGTTTATATGGGACGGGAGGAGAGCAAGAGTCAAGTTCTCCACCTTGATCCTTCCGAAATGTCATGGTGGATTCGGCCTCCCTGACTTTAGGCTATACTATAAAGCAGCACAGCTCCGGGTGATGATTGAACACATGCTTGAAGATATGAGGACAAATATAGAAGATATCCACACCCACCCGAAAAATGTTAGAGACCTGCTATGGGCCTCCCCTAAAGCGCTCCCCTCCCACCTCTGAACACACCCTACATTAGCGGCCCTATGGGCTGCCTGAAACCGAATAAAGATAACAAAGTACTGTCATCCTGGCCATCCCCCTTAACATCACTGTGGGGCCCCCCAGTCAATCTAGACACCAGAGACTTCTGAGATACCCAGGCATGGTCAGACATGGGTTTGGAGAAGATTTCCCAACTATCACGCTAAGAGGGCTTCAAAGACTATGACCAACTGTGTGAGGCATTGGGCGACAAACCACCCTCGATCTTTGAGTATCTACGCTTAAAGGGAATTCTGACTCACCCTCGGTAGGCTGACAACCTTAAACGCCCCCTCTCCCCCTTTGAAAATGTAATAGCTAAAAGTGTCTCTCGGAAGGGCTCTCTATCTAAGTTTTACAGTGCACTGATAACGGCTAACCTGGAGGGCAGACAACCCTTCAAGCAAATTTGGAAGGACAGGCTGGGCATGACGATGGATGACCACACATGGAGGGCAATATTCAAGTCTATATTCACGGGTTCTCTGTATACCGCTGCCATGGAGCACAGCTTCAAGATTCTCCATTCCGCCCCCAGGCTACCCTGTCCAGAATGTTTGTAGAGGTATCCCCCTTATGTCCGAGGTTATGTCTCCAAAGGGGCACGTGGTTCCATATGTGGTGGGGATGTCCGGTTATTCAGGTATACTGGTCGGAACTGCTCAGCTGGATAAAGGACATAGCGGGGTTCAACCCTACTCCCCCTAGAAATTCTCCTGGGTACCCCCATGCCAGAGACGGAACAGAACGCATTCCTGAGGGTCATTGGGGCCATGCTGAGGGCGGGGAGTTTAGCGCTGGCCCAAAAGTGGAAAAGTGCTCTAGCACCAACCAAGGAGGAATGGCTTTGTAAATTAAGGTCGATTTTCACCTATGAAAAGCTCACAGCAGTGAAAAATGACTCAGTATCGGAATTTACGCAGGAATGGACTGCGGTGCTCCTTCATGATGACTGTTTCAATGCGTCTGTAAAAAAAAAAAAAAAAATGCTTTACTACGTATTTCATGTAACCATCCCAGCACCAGCCTTGAATCAAGCAGATCCCACGATGTCAAAGTTTATAACAATGTACATAGCGATGTTCGAATGTGCTCGCGGCAAATTCTATAACCTGCAAAACCTCAAGACTTGGTATGGAGCAAAGTTGGGGGGGGGGGTGTGGGGAGGGGGGTGGGATTAAAAGATAAAATAAAGTTGACACTTTTGCTTGTTTGCTATATGGCAGGCGGGGATTGCCGACGCACCCTACCTTGTATGTATACTGTCAATAAAAAACAATTTAAAAAAAAAAAAAATGCAGATCCTCCAGTAATCCTGCAACTAAGATGCACAGAGTGTTCGAATATGTCCTTTTACCCTTTTATTTATAGCTCAAAAGAGTGTCCAAAATGAAGCCAAAAGATTCTTCACGCTTTCCACTTGTCAGGTTACGCGTCCATCTTCTACGTCATAGATCTCGTCTGCACGTGCTGTGGTTCTTCCCCGATGATTGTAGCTTCTTCGCGGTGTGGTGTAGGCAGAGGGGTCTCTCAGAGTAGATTTTTATGTCGCCCAGGAAGATCCAAGAGCGCCTACCCTGCAATTGACTGCAGATGGCATCACATCCTCAGCGACAAAAGGACCGCTGAACCTGGCTTCGTCCCATTTTTTTCTTGTGTGGTTACGAACTAGGACTTTATTTCCTGGGTAAACATCTGGATGTAGAAATTCGGGAGTTTGGGTTGTTGAAGCATCTCCTTCTGTGTTCTGTACTGTCCTACACCCTCGTCTCTGCAACTGTCCTGAAATTTATTGAAAAACTAGATGTCAAACAGTTCAAATAGTTTTGCAATTCAGTTCCAAAAATTTCTGGAATTGGCTGAGCATGACTTCTAACTCGGGATGGAGGCATTAAAAGTGTTCTCATTCTTTTTCCTGTCACAATTTCATGCGGCGTAAGATGGTGGTCAGAACCTGGTTGGTTCCTCAATGCATAAAATGCCAGTGGTAGGCAGTGCGACCACTCTTTGTTCAGAGTAAGCTTCAGCTTACGCTATTCTTTCCTTTAACAGGCCGCTGAGCTTTTCACAGATTCCATTTCCTTGCGGATGATAAGCCGAAGAAAACGTATGCTTTATACCAAGTAGCGAGGTAATCTGTTCAAAAACTGTATTAACAAAGTGAGGTCCATTATCTGATCTCATCACTTCACACACCCCTCATCTAGGAAACACTTAGGTAGAGTATGGGTGCGTGCATGGACCTGCCTCTATCCATCTAGAAAAAGGACACACTACAACAAGTAAGTATCTGTACCCATTGCATACTTGTATCATGTCGACATAGTCGATATGCAAGTGCTGAAAAGGGCCATTTGGTCTTGGAATGACTCCCCTCACTATGCGCAATGTATGCCCAGCTGTGAATTGTTGGCAAACAATACAGTTTACCATAAAAAAGGCAACATGCTCCATTAGGTTTGGTACAAACCAATCATCAGCAATGGTTACAGCAAGATTCTCCCTAGTTATATGTGCTGGGTAGTGTAGCTGTTCTAGCGCCACCCTTAAGTACTGTCTTGTCGGCACAATGCTTCAGAGGGGTTTAAAGAACACCCTCTACGCTTCCATAAGTTCTTTTCCTCTTGCGGTGCCTCCCCTTGGAGCTCCATTAATTTTGTTTTAGGCAAATGATTATAACCTTCATCCACAATCGTCATTACGTTCATACTTTCATTCACATCAATGGTATCAATATTCATCATCCCAGTATCTGTATTTGATATACGCTTGGCTTCAGCGCCTGCTGCTTGATTTCCACGTGAGATAAAATATGTCCCTTTTGTATTAGCTGCACATTTTAGTACTGCTTTCCCCCCTGGGAGTTGAAATGCCTTAATAAGCCTGTCCAATAAGGCTGCTTGCTGCTCTGGTGTGCCATCCGCTTGGAGGTAGCCCCTCCTTTTCCAGCGTGCTAATCCTGCGTGCACCATCAAAGTCACAGTGGCAGCATCGCTGTACACTGTTACTTCCTGGTCTGCGTGATTCTCAATCGCGAGTATCAACGCCAATAATTCTGCAGCCTATGCTGAATAATGAGATGGCAATCGAGTACTAACGAGCACCCGAAATTCTCTGTTTGCCAGATGTTTCACCACAGCGGCACCAGTGTATCTTTGTCCATTATTTTGATCGATTCTTGAAGACCCGTCCATAAAAACAATTTCTCCTGCTGCTAATGCATTCTCCTTTATTCTAGGGAGCTCATCACAGAACTCTTCATAGTTCGCGCAATCGTGTATAGGCTCTCCTTCTGTGATTGGCTCAGCTATGAACATAGCTGGATTCACTATTTTACATCAAACTATTTTAATCGCTGGATTTGATATAACCACCTCATAGGCAGAAGCCCTCTGAGAAGTCAATGTGCCTTTCGGTTTTTCTAAAATGGCAAATAGTGCGTGTTCAAAAAAATCACGTCATGGCGCATCCCATCGCTATGCTTGTAGTTTTTTCTATGGTGAACGTGGCGGCTGCCAAACTTTGTTTGCATGGAAAGTGACCTTTCGTTACTGGGTTCAAAATTCCACTGTAATATGCAAGGGGTTTGTCCCCCAACGTGGTTCTCTGTGTAAGTACTGCGGTCATAAACGTACCATCAAAATGCGATAAAATAATTCCTCTGCATAATTGGGGATCCCTAGAACTGGGGCTGTGCAGGTTGCTTTTTTTTCAATTCGTAAAACCCTTCTTCAATTGCTTCAGTCCACATGATTTTTTTCTTGTGTTGTATGTGCTTTCTTTTAAGGCCTGTAAGAGAGGCCTGGTACACGAGCTGTAGTCAAAGAACCATGCCCTGACATAACTACATAATCCTAGAAAACTTTGCATCTGTTTTATCATGTGTGGCTTAGCTGTTTTTAAAATGGCCTCAGCTCGTTCATGGGTAACCTTCTTTCCCTCATGTGAAATCATTTGACCTATGTACAACACTTCTTGTTGACAATATAGTAACTTCTCGTTGTCAACCTTATATCCTTTGTCAGCAAGTATGATCATCAGCTGAACAGAATCGCGTCTGCACTCTTCCTCTGTGGTGCACCAAACTAAAATGCCATCTATGTATTGCAACACAACGCTTTCTGAAGCAATATTGCTCAAGTCCATCTGGAGGACTCTTTTGATGGGGACTCACAGTACCCCTGTGGCAGCCTTGTGCTTTTTAATCGTACTTGTCTTAAAGTAAACCATGTCAAATCTTGTGAGTCTTTGTGTAATGGGATTGAGAACAATGCTTTTTGTCAAATCAATCACCGTGACATATCGTGCATCAACAGATATATTACATACAATTGTGGATGGGTTCAGTACTAGAGGGAACTGGCCTCTACAATTTGGTTCATGGCTCTTAAATCCTGTACTAAACACCACAAACCCCCTTTCCCTTTTTTCACTGGGTAGATCGCAGTATTACATGGTGACTCTGACACCACTAAGATACCTTGGTCCGTCATGGCGGAAATTGTCTTGAAAATTCTTTCATCTGCCTCTCAAGACATGGGGTACTGCTGTGCTCGAGGTAAAATTGCTCCTGGTTTTAATTTAATCTTCACTTCCCCAACTCCTTTCAGTAAGCCTACGTCATAGGGGCCAGTGGTCCATAATGAAATGGCACTTTCGCCATATCTTCATCAAAATACTCAGGACACTTCTTTGCTAGCATCATTCTCTGCAGAACTTCTCTTAATCGCCTTTACCCAATAAGTAATGCACATTTCAAATATTAAAAAATAATCAGATATGTCATCTCCAAACAAATCCTCATCAGTGAAGTCAGTCAATCTGCAGCCTTCCTCAATGGCAATTATTGTGCTCCATCGTCTTCCTTTATCATCAGTTGGATCAAGCAAAGCCATGTTACCTCGGACTATAGGTGCTTCTATGTCTAAGGGAAAAATGTGCCTTTCTTCTTCATCCATAGGTATCTGAGGTATAAATAGAAATTCATCTGGTATTGTCATGGTTCTACCTACTAGACCTGGTAGTCATGTTAACAGAATGCGTATTCCATAATGGAACACCTCGGGTTCAAGCGCTATCGCTCTAGGTGCTACTTGCCCTGAGAATGCCCTGATCATTTCACACACGTTTAAGTAATGCATTCCCGGTGTTGAGCATACTATACCTTCGTCTGTAAACGAAATGGTCCTATTCATTTTTGTCATTAAATCTCATCCTAATATGTTGACAGGTTTTTGCCTTGAATAAAGCAGTGGCACCTTCATATTACATTCTTCTATGGAGACTGGTAATTGTTCTGTAAAAGGAACTGGACTCTTTGCTCCTTTGAAGCCATGAGTATTCATCGCATCGCCAGACATTGAAAATTTGCCCTCACCTATGCACGAGCGTGTTGCACCCGTGTCCACTAAGAACGAAAAGGCTTTGCCACCTACAATTACATCATGAGGATTCGGTGTAATAGATAGGACTGAACACATCAGGTTTCCCAGTGAGCTGTCCTATTTCGAGTACAGTCTCACTCCATCACTCGGAATGGATTTCCTCCGCCAACAGTGACAACTCCTAAGTTGCATAGGAGATTGCTGTGATTGTCCTTGCAGTTGATTACTTATCACTTGCTGTGTTTGCAAGCCTTGCTGCACTCTCGGCGCTTGCTGCTGCATTGTTTGATCTTGCGCAAATCCATTTCCACTCTGCTGCTAATATGCAGGTGGATTTGGCATTCCCTGTCTTGAAAACTGAGCATTCTGCACCATCCCTTGGCTTCTACACATACGAGCCAAGTGCCTTGTCATTCCACATGTCCAACATATGGGCTGTGGTCTCCCCATCTGTCCATATTGCTTATTCTGATTACCATTTTGCATATTCTGAAACCCACCTTGGTTGTTCTGAAAAGCTCCTTGGCTATTCGGCCAATTTCCTGGGTTACCTTGCCAACCTCTTCCTCGATATCCCCTTCCTCTTGGAGTGTATCCATTATTTGTCTGATCAAACTGTCTTTGATTATTTATCTGTGGCATATTTACTATTGCTCTGTATTTGATTCGCTTACGCTAGTTAACGTTGCCCCTTCTATGGCGTATTTGGACAGTTTTTCCAGAACTAACTTTGCTTCCTCCCCTTTTCGCTTATCGTCCTTTTTGTGATTCTTTTCCTGCAGGAGTCTGCAGTAATGTGCTATGGTTAACTGAATTTTCGACCATGGTTTAGCTTCAATTCCCACTGATTTCTTGAGCTGTTTCTGTACTTGGTCTTAGCAGCCCTTGGCATAATATGTGATGAAATACATAGATTTCCCTCAGGCCTCCTCGCATTTCAAGCATCCAAGTGTCTTGAGAACTCTGAATGTAAAGCAACGGATCCTCTCCTCCTTTCATTTTTCTTGTCATTATAACTCCCATATCTGATGTATCCAGATATAGCACTCGAAGAGCTTTCCAAATCACTGCTCTACAATTGTTAAACGGCGCTCCACCTTGCGTGATGTTGACTATGGTTACACCAGGGTAACCTGCCCTTGTCCATACGTCATCAGCTCTCTCTCCAAGTATGGCGATTAGAAGACCTTTAATATCCCCTATAGCTAATGTATTCCCTCCTGTCCTTTTTTCTAACTCGTGTATCCACTTTCCAGCGCCTGAGGTTACATTCGGGAGTTTACACTTTAAGTTATCTCTGTCCATCTGAGGCCATGATATATACTGCAGTCTGAGCTCTCCTTTTTCTAATAAGGGGAATTGTGACACTCCAAACTCATTCTCATCTATCATCATTTGTCTATCTACCGCTGGAATAATATTCCCACATCGCCGTCTACCTGGCAATGACCTTAGCCTGCTTTCATAAGGCGGGACCTCCCCCGTCTGACCGTGGGGTTGCCCCTTCTGTCGGTCTGACTGTGTCAGTGGCTCTGATGCCTTAGACATAAGTATCTTTAAATCTGACCATCTTACTTCTTCATCCAAAGGCGAATATTCCTCTGGATCACATATATCACTTCTAACCTCCTTCGGGAAGGTTTCCCTTTCTTCGTCTGATGCTACTTGTGCCCAACTTGTGCGACTTCTCCCATCATCATCTCTATTTACAGGGTAATTCATAGAATTTCGCATAAAAGTGTCGCAAGCGGCTGGCGCAGAGTGTCCGCGTGCGATTGTCTGCGCCAGGCACGTGCGCTAAAACCGATTTCCGCGCACAGCGTATTCATGGATTTTAGGCTCCCAAACCAGCCGTGGTGCAGAGTATCGCAGCGACCCTGCAGCAGCGCCAGTAACGCCCCCAAGAACGCCCTCGCGCAAGGAAAAGCCATCAAAATCGCTAAATCATCGCAAAGGGCTGCGCTAACCCTGGACCAGTTCACCGGGCTGGCAAACGGCAAACGCCAAGCGGGGAAGGTGTATTTCAGTGGTTCGCGGGAAGTTCCACACCAAAATCAGCAGGGTACGTGTATTACAGGGGTGCGTGGGAAGTTCCACACGCGATTTCAGCAGGGTACGTGTATTTCAGGGGTGCGCGCGAAGTTCCACATGCGATTGGCCCCGTGCAAGCAGGGTACGTGTATTCCAGGGGTGCGCGGGAAGTTCCACACGCGATTTCAGCAGGGTACGTGTATTTCAGGGGTGCGCGGGAAGTCCCACACGCGATTGCCCCCGTGCGAGCAGGGTACGTGTATTTCAGGGGTGCGCGGGAAGTTCCACACGCGATTTCATCAGGGCACGTGTATTTCAGGGGTGCGCGGGAAGTCCCACATGCGATTGGCCCCGTGCGAGCAGGGTACGTGTATTTCAAGGGTGCGCGGGAAGTTCCACACGCGATTGGCCCCGTGCAAGCAGGGTACGTGTATTTCAGTGGTGCGCGGGAAGTTCCACACGCGATTTCATCAGGGTACGTGTATTTCAGGGGTGCGCGGGAAGTTCCACATGCGATTGGCCCTGTGCGAGCAGGGTACATGTATTCCATGGGTGCGCGGGAAGTTCCACACGCGATTTCAGCAGGGTACGTGTATTCCAGGGGTGCGCAGGAAGTTCCACATGCGATTTCAGCAGGGTACGTGTATTCCAGGGGTGCGCGGGAAGTTCCACACGCGATTTCAGCAGGGTACGTGTATTTCAGGGGTGCGCGGGAAGTTCCACACGCGATTCCATCAGGGTACGTGTATTTCAGGGGTGCGCGGGAAGTTCCACACGCGATTGGCCCCGTGCAAGCAGGGTACGTGTATTCCAGGGGTGCGCGGGAAGTTCCACACGCGATTTCAGCAGGGTACGTGTATTTCAGGGGTGCGCGGGAAGTCCCACATGCGATTGGCCCCGTGCGAGCAGGGTACGTCTATGTCAGGGGTGCGCGGGAAGTTCCACACGCGATTGGCCCCGTGCAAGCAGGGTACATGTATTTCAGGGGTGCGCGGGAAGTTCCACACGCGATTTCATCAGGGTACGTGTATTTCAGGGGTGCGCGGGAAGTTCCACACGCGATTGGCCCAGTGCGAGCAGGGTACGTGTATTTCAAGGGTGCGCGGGAAGTTCCACACGCGATTGGCCCCGTGCAAGCAGGGTACGTGTATTTCAGTGGTGCGCGGGAAGTTCCACACGCGATTTCATCAGGGTACGTGTATTTCAGGGGTGCGCGGGAAGTTCCACATGCGATTGGCCCTGTGCGAGCAGGGTACATGTATTCCATGGGTGCGCGGGAAGTTCCACATGCGATTTCAGCAGGGTACGTGTATTCCAGGGGTGCACAGGAAGTTCCACACGCGATTTCAGCAAGGTACGTGTATTCCAGGGGTGCGCGGGAAGTTCCACATGCGATTTCAGCAGGGTACGTGTATTTCAGGGGTGCGCGGGAAGTTCCACACGCGATTCCATCAGGGTACGTGTATTTCAGGGGTGCGCGGGAAGTTCCACACGCGATTGGCCCCGTGCAAGCAGGGTACGTGTATTCCAGGGGTGCGCGGGAAGTTCCACACGCGATTTCAGCAGGGTACGTGTATTTCAGGGGTGCGCGGGAAGTTCCACACGCGATTCCATCAGGGTACGTGTATTTCAGGGGTGCGCGGGAAGTTCCACACGCGATTGGCCCCGTGCAAGCAGGGTACGTGTATTTCAGGGGTGCGCGGGAAGTTCCACACACGATTTCATCAGGGTACGTGTATTTCAGGGGTGCGCGGGAAGTTCCACACGCGATTGGCCCAGTGCGAGCAGGGTACGTGTATTCCATGGGTGCGCGGGAAGTCCCACACGCGATTTCAACAGGGTATGTGTATTTCAGGGGTGCGCGGGAAGTTCCACACGCGATTTCAGCAGGGTATGTGTATTTCAGGGGTTCTGGGGAGTACTACACGTGAATTGGCTGTGTGGGTCCTCCCAGGTGTACGCTCCACAACCTCCACGGCCCCTGCAGGCAGCCCACACCACGGGGGACTACCCTGCACCCCTGCTCATGTCCCGCAGGCAGCCCATCCACCATGGGCATGCCCCCCAGCCAACCCACATGTCACCTTGCACTACTGATCAACAATGCATGTCTCCCACCACCCCCACCCCCCAGCCACCAGGGGCACCCTCCACCAGGCCCCCACTCATGTCTCGCACCACCCCCACCCCCCAGCCACCAGGGGCAGCCTCCACCAGGTCCCCACTCATGTCTCCCACCACCCCCACCCCCCAGCAGTGCAGGGGCACCCTCCACCAGGCCCCCACTCATGTGCAACTCATGTCTCCCACCACCCCCACCCCCCAGCAGTGCAGGGGCAGCCTCCACCAGGCCCCCACTCATGTCTCCCACCCACCCCCATCACACAGCCACCAGGGGCAGCCTTCACCAGGCCCCCACCCATGTCTCCCAGCACCCCCACCCCCCAGCACTGTGGGGCACCTGCCAGCAGGCCCCCACCCATGTCCAACTCATGTTCCCCACCACCCCCACCCCCCAGCACTGTGGGGCACCTGCCAGCAGGCCCCCACCCATGTCCAACTCATGTTCCCCACCACCCCCACCCCCCAGCACTGTGGGGCACCTGCCAGCAGGCCCCACCCATGTCTCCCACCACCCCACCCCCCAGCAGTGCAGGGGCAGCCTCCACCAGGCCCCCACTCATGTCTCCCACCACCCCCCAGCCACCAGGGGCACCCTCCACCAGGCCCCCACTCATGTCTCCCACCACCCCCACCCCCCAGCCACCAGGGGCAGCCTCCACCAGGCCCCCACTCATGTCTCCTACCACCCCCACCCCCCAGCAGTGCAGGGGCACCCTCCACCAGGCCCCCACTCATTTCCAACTCATGTCTCGCACCACCCCCACCCACCAGGGGCACCCTCCACCAGGCCCCCACTCATGTCTCCCCCCACCCCCCAGCCATCAGGGGCAGCCTCCACCAGGCCCCCACTCATGTCTCCCACCACCCCCACCCCCCAGCAGTGCAGGGGCACCCTCCACCAGGCCCCCACTCTTGTCCAACTCATGTCTCCCACCACCCCCACCCCCCAGCCACCAGGGGCAGCCTCCACCAGGTCCTCACAATCCCCAATCATGTGCGTTATGGTCAGCCTCCACAGCCAAAAAGCCCTACCAAGTAACCCATTCACCCACATGGAAATGGAAATTACATGTTACACCCCCAATGTTCATAAAGCTAATGAACCCATGTCCGTCACACACAATGGTTGCAATTGAATGGGAAAACACCCAACATGACATGCATGAAACCAATGAGATGATACCACACAGTGAAGTATGAAAACAAAATTGTATTAAAAAAAAATAAAATGCAAAAGAAATGAAAAAAACTACAATGGCAATGAAAAAAAGATAAGCTGCATGTCTGTTTAAAAAAATAAAAACACCAAATCCTAATCCAAAAAAATGTTGTCCAAAGTCAAATGAAAAATAAAATCAATCCAATGAAGAACTATGTACAAAACATCCAAGGGTCCATGAGCCCAACTGAACAAAGGAAACCTACAAAAAACCCTAACTAAAATGCAACTATATACAAAAAGTTGAGCAGTGTCCGTCGACTCCAAATCATAAGAACAAACAAAGGAAACCTAAAACTAAAGAACTATATACAAAGGCGGCGGGCAAGTCCAGCAGCTCACTCCGTGGTTTTCCGGGCCAGGGCATCATCGAACTCCTGTTCGATGTCCCGGAGGCGGTCCTGTTCCATGGCCCGAGGGTCCGCAGGGACGACGCCGTGTCCTCCTCCAACCCCCTGCGGATTGCCTCGAGGCACTCGGCCCGCCTCAGGGCCCTCCGCATGGAGTTCTCGGCCCTGACCATTGTGAGCCGCGCCTCTTCCGCCCGCCGCCGCTCCGCACCTATCTGCTGGCCCAACCGCTGCCACACAGAAGACACAACCCGTCCTGGGTCAACCTGCCCTCCGGCCGATGCCTGCCCCTCCGATGTTGAAGGCCCCGAGCCTTCATGGCTCCCACCACGCTGCTGCTGCTGCTGCTGTGCCTCTGCCCGTGCACTGCCTCCTGCTGTCTGCACATCCTCCGCCGGCTGGGGTGCAGTTGTTGATGTGGCCACCCCTGCTGGACGTCCGACTCCCGACTGTGGCAGGGATGCCTCCTCCACCAGCCTGGCCGCACCGTCAGAGGCAGCTCCACAGGGCACCCAGGTGACTGATGAGTGGGAAGATGGCACAGAGGACGACTGGCGCGTAGGGGGTCCAGTTGAGGAGGGGGTCGGAGCAAGCCCCATCAGACGGAGTAATCCGGCCTGGGTGACCTGTCCCAGCAGGCTGACGTGGTCAACGAGCCATTCGAGATGACGTGTAGTCTCTCCATGAAAAGACTGCAGGTCACCTCGCATGGCCCGTTGACGCAACGCCACACCAGCCAGGACAGGCTCATCCCGGACCTGGATAGCCACGTCCGCAGGCAGAGGAAGGCCAGTTGACGTCAGCTCATCCCCTGCCTGAAAACGGGTCTGGACGTAGGCATCCCTGCTGGTGCAAGATGATGCAGGGATAGGATCGGGGACAGGATTGCACACAGGCACCTACGCGGCAGCCTGTGCTGCCTCCTGTCCCTGGTCCTACACTGCACCACTAGCACCAGTGGGATCCCCACCTCCAGACCCCGTCTCTGGTGCTAGCACGGCCTCCTCCTCCACCAAACCCCCCACCAACCTGGATGACTCCGTGCCATCTTCCCCTGTTGGGCCATGTGGGGTCCCAGCTGCCCCTTCTGCTGCCGAGGAGTCCAACTTCAACCTCCGCCTCTTGGACCTCCCCCCGGCAGCTGCGGCCTGGGACGCGGCACCGGACTCCTCACTCCCCGACGAGATGACAACACGGGAGGGGAGCCGGGCCTTGCGTCTCCGGCTGGCGGTGGGATCCCCGCCGCTGTGCTCCACAGCACCTTCTCCGCCCTCTTCATCAGTTGACGCTGCAGACAGGGAGAAACAAAACACAGGCATCAGGGCACTGTACAATGGACACATACACACATGACAGTTGCACATGAGTGGCATTGGCAAACCTCAGACATGTCATCACAATCCCCAACACACATGTCATTACAACTCGCACACATGAGCCATACCACAGCCATATCGCAACTGCCACCACCATCCCTACACATACAACAGCATGAGCAGCCAAAGGTGAGCCAGACATCACATGCAACACAGGAAGTGCACCACACATGTACACACACACCACCACACTTGCATGCATGTGTACACCTCTGCCAAGTGTCGCACTGTTCAGACGGGCATCCATGTCACATCTGCCAATCAGGCTTCCACATACCGCTGTCACATGCATCCATGTTGCATCACTGTTGCACCCTTGTCAAATACACACACATGCACATGTACACAGTGCTGATACATGCAGGCGAAAACAACATACATGCGTGACATCACGGACATGTCTACTTACATACACATTCATCCAAACATGTGTGCCCACACAACTGCATTTGGCATGCAAGCCTACACACACAAGCACCATCCATGTCTCACACATTACAGCCCTCGCATGTGTCAGCCCCACGGCCCTGTACACCCCCACCCATACTCGACCCCATACAAACAGATGTGCAACCTGCACACTACCGAATAATCACCACACGCACTGCTCACAATCAGGATGCATGTACACTCACCGCTCGACTCCAGACGGGTCTGCTTCTCTAGGACCTGGACGTGGAGCGCTGGGGATATGCGTTCCAGGACCCTCATCTGTTCTTCGGACAAGTGGCCCCGGCGCCCCTTGGCATCCGCTGCCTTCAAGAGGCGCCGGGCCTTGTTGAGGGTCCTGGACCTGAAGTACTCCCAGCGCTTCCTGACATGTTGTAAGTCGCAGACTGCCACCCCCTCCGCGTTGATGGCAGTCACAATGTCAGTCCAGATCCGAGTCCGTCCTTCCTTGTCGGCGCGGGAACTTCCGAAGAGGGCATCATACTGCCCCAGGACTTGCTCCACCAGGACACCAACTTCGGTGGCACTGAAGCTGGTGCCCCTCTGGCTCTCTGGCCGGGGGTTGTCAGTGGTCCCAGATGGTATTTGCCCCGACATGATTACCCCAGAGGCAGGAGTGGGTGGGCAACTGGGTCCTGGGGCTGGGCTGTGGAGCGATGGAATCCCAGTCGGGAGTCTTCGGTTCCAGCAGGGGTGGTCACAGCGACAGCACCCCTGGCTGATGTGCAGGCAGCAAATGGCAGTGCACGTGGGCAGCAGGCAGTCAGGCAGCAGCAGATGGCAGGTGGGAGCGTGCTCGGGGCTCTGGGGGGCAGTAGTTCGGCCTTCTGGGCAGGAGCGTGGTCTTCCGTGTGCTTACGCGTGGCCAGCTTGATACGGAGTGATTTGGCACGTGAAAAATCTGACGTGTAATTCGAGGAAAGGCCCTTAGCGCGTAAGCGCGTCTGCACGCATACGCATTTTCATTGGACAGAAGGCCCCTCAAGCGCAAGCGCCCCTGAGACGTGACGCGTACAGACGCGCATGGGCCCTTTCCACGTATTACACGCGGACGTGCAGTTCCCACACGCGCTTACGCGCATGGGCCCTTTCCACGTATTACACGCGGACGTGCAGTTTCCACACGCGCTTACGCGCATGGGCCCTTTCCACGTATTACACGCTGACGTGCAGTTTTTCACGCGCGCTGAAATGCCCCTGCACTGCTGGGGGGTGAGGGTGGTGGGAGACATGAATGGGGGCCTGGTGGAGGGTGCCCCTGGTGGCTGGGGGGTGGGGGTGGTGGGAGACATGGGTGGGGGCCTGGTGGAGGGTGCCCCTGGTGACTGGGGGGGTGGGGGTAGTGGGAGACATGGGTGGGGGGGCCTGGTGGTTGGTGCCCCTGGTAGCTGGGGGTGGGGGTGGTGGGAGACATGAGTTGGACATGAGTGGGGGCCTGGTGGAGGGTGCCCCTGGTGGCTGGGGGGTGGGGGTGCTGGGTGACATGAGCAGGTGTGCAGGGTAGTCCCCTGTGGTGTGTGCTGCCTGCAGGGGCCGTGGAGGGTGTACAGGGAATACCTGGGAGCACACAGCCAAATCGTGTGTAGAATTTCCTGCGTACCCCTGTCATACACGTGCCCAGCCAAATCGCGTGTGGAACTTCCCACGCACCCCTGAAATCCACGTACACGGCCAAATCGCGTGTGGAACTTCCCGCGCACCCCTGAAATACACGTACCCTGACAAATCGAGTGTGGAACTTCCCGCGCACCCCTGAAATACACGTACCCGGCCAAATCGCGTGTGGAACTTCCCGCGCACCCCTGAAATACACGTACCCTGACAAATCGCGTGTGGAAATTCCCGCGCACCCCTGCAATCCACGTACCCTGACAAATCACGTGTGGAACTTCCCGCGCACCCCTGCAATCCACGTGCCCTGACAAATCGCATGTGGAACTTCCCGCAAACCCCTGGAATTCACATGCCCTGCCAATTCGCGTGTGAGACTTCCCGCGCACCCCGGTATACACGCACACGTATTTTTTGTCAGCGGGTGTCCGTGTTTGTGGGTACCCCTTTGCACGTCATTTGTCCTGGAGGGCCACAGTATAGGACATTCATCATGGCTGTATATAGGTGCTATTTGTTGGCGCACCTTTTGGCGCACATTTCGTACAGGCGCAGAGACACTACCGCCTGCTTTCTTGTGGCAGTCGTGTTTGTGCCTGTGCGCTGGTTTGAGCGTGTGCTTTTTTGCCCTATTCTATTCCATGAATACGTGTTGTAGGTGAGCGTTTGGGCGTTCCGCACACTTGTACCCTGTACTTCCCCCGTGACGCCCACATTTTGGCACGTTGTTCCCCATTGCGAGTGTTACGCCCCGTGTTCCGCCTACTTTTGTTGCGTGCCCCGCGCTATGTGCGATTTTCGCTGTGGCCTGTGCGATTTTCGCTGTGACCTGGCGCACGCAGTTAGATGGCCTGTGCGCCAACGTGCGCCGCGCACTTTTTTATCGCACATCCGATGGTTTTCTCGCGCACGGCCTTCCATGAATCGATGTGCCCTGCTTTTCGTGCGATTTTCGCACTTGCACTGCGATTTTCGCTATTCCACTGCGATTCGCACGTTTTTGGCCACTTGCGCCGCGCTAATTATTCCATGAATCGGCCTCTTAGTCTGTCTAAAGACAGCTCCTTATGTCTCGCACTACAGGAGGCTTCCTCTGTGTCATACAACTGAGTGCTCTCCAGACGATCATTTTTTGCCTTCCCTTGTGCTTCTTTCTGAGCTTGCATTTCGTGGTATACCTTATCAATCATGTCCCCAATACTCTGCGAGTAAATCTAGTCTTCTAGATTTACTCTAGATGTGCCTGGTAATGACTCTGATTCAGGAAAAATTCCTCTGTTTTCCCATGCTACCTGTGGATTGGGATTTCCCTTTCCAAATAATCGAGATCACATGCTCTCTGTCTTATTTTACGCTCCATGTCGTCATCGACTTCTCTGCGCTTTCTCGCTTCTTCTCTTACTCTGTCTTCCTCTTTCTTCTTCATATCTCTTCTTTCATGTGCCCTTCGTATCTCCTCATCCCTTCGTCTCTGTATTCTTTTCTCTCTTAGCCTATCCTGTTCATCGACTGCTCTTTTACTATTATCACGTTTTCTTTGCTCCTCTGCTCTTGTTTTTTTAACTTGCTCATCTTGATACAACTGTTCTCGTCTTTGTCTCTTTTCTTTTTGCTCCTTCATCTTTCAATCGTTCCCCTGTCTTGTTCATTTTGATCTCTCCTTTGTTTTATATCTTCGATGTCTTTACCATCGAGTTTAAGTAAAATCTGACCTCCCATCCGTTTCTTCTGTAAGAGCACCATCTCATCAGTTTTATCCTGGTCTCCTTTCCATCTCTTTATTTCTCTCTGTATCTCTAGAGATGTACTTTCTTGATCACTTCTCTCCTTATCACGTCTCTCCTTGTCTCTCTTGACTTTAGAGGTTCTATCTTTTTCGGTATCTTTCTCTGGGCCCTCATCGCTCCTTTGCGTAGGTGACTCATATGACGGATTGCTATATCCTGTCACTGCTTTAAATTCCTTTAATGGGTATAACCCTTAATTATTTTTAATTTCCTCACTTATTTCAGATGGGGCGGGTGGAGCAGAAGGCTTTTCACCCTTTGCATATATTGAGTATCTAATCTACAGGAGGCTCCTTCTCCTTCTCGTGTTCATACATTTTGCAAAGTTCTAAGCTCGCTAGGAGCTTTTTAAACTTTTTTGCTGTGTATGCAGCGTGCAAATATGTTGTCATGTGCTGTAGGACTGCCTCAGATAATGACCACCTTGGGGCCATGGCATAAACATTTTGTCTGCGGTTCCCTTAACCCATTCTGCACTGTATTGTTTATGTTTAAGCGCGTGCTTCGATAGCTTTTCGCACAGATGCACTAATGGAGTAACTTCTTCCATTTCTAACTTTCTCTTTTCTCTTTGCTATCACTCGCTTATGCTTTAGTTACAGTTTCTAGTTTACGTTTCAAACAAAATACACTTATGAGCGAGCGCCAACCGTTGCAAGCTCCAATCCCGTCACAACACAATTTTTTACTTTAATCTTGCTAAAAAAACATGAAAGTTTAAACTTAAAACAAACAATTTTCGCGTCTCAACTTCACGCTTTTCTATTACTTAAAATATTTTTCTTTTCAACTCTGACATCATCACACCTTGCAACCACATAAAACAAAACAGGCAGACTTGACCGGCCACATGTACTTACTAATCACAATCTTTTCCTAAGACTCGTCTTAACCTCTAAATCTCATTCTGACTGGAATTCAAACTAATTCCTTTAAGATTGTCTTTAATCAATCTCGTCTTCTATATGTCCCAGGTAAAGGGCTCTGAATTAAAGCTTCTGCTAGCGTTCTTTAAAACCTAGGAACAGGGCGTATCCTCATAGCGTGGCAACACTCACGACTGTTCTTTTTTATATATTGCTCGGCCAAACTCAAGACAATATCTCCTTTTCCATATACATATATTACACTCCTACTCTTGCGTTCTATTTTATCCCGCCTCCCTCTGTTACTCTCCGTTATTTACTACGCATGCATCCCTTTGAAACACTGTTTGGTCTATTCACTGACCGTTTGCATTTTTTTCATCTTTGGACCTTCGGGATCACAGCCTTCTTTACCGCCTCTTCGAGCCACTTTTCAATCCGCTTCTCGTATATATGTGGGAGGGGTTTCTTTGTCAAAATAGGGGTCCCGTCAAACCTTCCTTTGCAAGGAGTTACCTAATCTAACCACTATCTACGGGGGGCTTCACGTCCTGTCAGCCAAATGGCAAAGGTCGTGCGATATTGCAGAGACTCCAAAGTTACTTATGTCAACGGCCGATAGTTATCTTATCTAACTGCTACCAAGTGAGCTGGGTGTTCCCAAACAGCCCTTTAAGATGAGTAGCAGTACTTTGGAGATGGATGGGGATGCAGATTTTAATCATACATTAATAATCAAGACGACACAAATAGTTTGGTAAAAGTGAGTCCGTTTTATTAGCAAGTCTATAAAATGGGGAGCACAACGAACATCAGCAATTGCTCGATACTCTAACTCTCAATTATTTCATAAAAAAGCTGGGTTCTTATACCCATAATTGGTCATAACAGACGTTTGACCTGCGTCATTACCAACTTCATCCTACGTGGCAAACTACTAAAACCTACTGAGAAGCGGGCTTGGTTCTAAGTGACTAACTAAGCATAGGTACTATATCTGTATAGAGTAAGAGAGAGGGATAATTGGATAGTTAACATCAGGTGGGGCACCTAAGCCCTCCCTTCAAAATGGCCACAGTGAACGCCACTAAATGTACAATGTCCCATTGTCTACACAACTATAGGACCCCCAACTACGTGGTCTCCTACAATTGGTTGGCTTCTAGCCCCCATCAGTACTTTTTACATCTGTTTCTTACATGAGCAGCACGCAGACTGAACAACCAGGTGCGGGTGAGTTTCGTCTTAACACCAGTTTCCCACCAATTAGCATATCATCCATCCTCACCTCAAGAGTCAAATGTCAATTAGTACTTTGAAGTTGGCCTTGAGTTTGTACTGTTCTCTGAGAATGTTTAAGGAGTATGAGTACTAGCCGGTCTCCGTGCGTAGGTGTGAACATCTCCTCATCCAACTTCCTTCTATCAATGATTTAGCACCATGAAATTGAGCCTTTTCGTGTATTTGATTTTATTCTTCAATAGTCTTTTGACATCTTTTACTTTGCTTGACCTCTCTTTCACGTTAATTGTATCCAAATGTCAGCCAACTCCAGTTGATAAGACCTTGGCTTTCTTGGCTCAGTGAACTTGTTTAGCTGAGCATGTATTGCATTTAATTCAATTGCTTTTACTAACTGCGACACTGAAATTAGGCCTTTCTTGCGTTGTTCAGCACTGCTTTATACGTAGTGGAAACATCCATTTTTCTTAGTCCATATGTATCTATTGAGGTAGATATGTATATGTTGGCGCTTGCCGCGGTCTAACTATTTAAAAGCATTTGGCTAGCTTCATGACTGTTTTGCTGCTTGCGTTTCATTGCATCTGTACATATTTTAAACTAACCAAGTATCTTCATCAGGTTCGTGGCATAAGTCTCTTCATCCCAAGATGTCACTTATCCTTGGTACTTCTTCGTTTCTTATAATCGTCCGCCTCACTGGTTTGGTTATCATTCTATAGGGAGTCAATTCAGTTTTGTATGACATCACCATTCATCTTTGTCCTTTAGTGTCTTTGCTTCTTCAGGAATCTTGTTCAAATAAACATTGTATTATCTTGGATGCAGGTATGGTTTCGTCAATGGGTACTTCACCTCCTATATTCTCTTAGGTATAGGTATTCTTATGGGTACTGCACAGAGCCCTCGCTCTTCTCTTTGTTGGTCTATCTGTTCAGTATACGTCTCATACTTTGGTTCATAGGTTTCAGGTAATGTAGGCGGGGCAGGTGGAGTGGGGGTACTTGGCTCCTCCTTTACAACAGTACCACCGGAATATGCTCAGTTTTCAGATGTCTTTGATAAAGGCATGGCTGAACAGTTAACTCCGCACAGACCATACGACTGTCCAATAGAATTGATTCCGGGGGGCCAAGATCCCTACAGGCCGGGTTTACTCCCTAACACAGAAGGAAAACCTGGTTCTCCAGCAGTACATTGACAAGGCAGTACAGATGGGTTTCATCTGCCAGCCTGTCACTGGCTGCATCTCCGTTGTTCTTCGTCCCTAAGAAAGGAGGAGACTTGCGGTCTTGTATTGACTACAGGGCTTTGAATTCCATCACAATGCAGAACCAATATCCTTTACCATTGATATCTGTCCTTTTGGATCAATTTGGTTCTTTGGCTGTGGTCACCAAACTGGACCTCCGTGGAGCCTACAATCTGGTTCGGATCAGTCAAGGAGACGAATGGAAGACGGCATTCAAGACACGGTATGGTCTCTTTGAATATCTTGTGATGCCATTTGTTCTGTGCAACGCCCCTGCAACATTCCAACACTTTATGAACAACATCTTGAGTGGCATTCTGGACCAATACCTCATCATTTATTTGGATGACATTCTGATTTATTCTCCTTCATATCAGCAACATGTCGTTCATGTCTCAACGGTTCTCCAATGCTTACGGGACGCCATCTGTATGTCAAAGCAGAGAAGTGTGTTTTCAGTTCACAAGAGGTGGAATTTCTGGGTTATGATATCGCCCATCATGGGGTCCGAATGAATGGTTCCAAAGTAAAGGCTTTCCTGGAGTGGCCCACACCGACTTCAGTTAAAGCTTTGCAGTAGCTTTGGGCTCCGCAAACTTTTATGTGCGTTTCATCTGTTCCTTTTCGGCTGTGGTAGCTCCTCTTACAGCATTGACCAGTATCAAGACACCCTTTTGTTGGAACGATGCTGTACAAGAGGCTTTTGATTTTCTGAAGAAAGCCTTCACCACGGCTCTGATACTACAACACCCTAATTCTGATTTGCCTTTTTTGGTGGAGGCTGATGCCTCTAGTATCGCGGTGGGTGCGATTCTTTCCCAAGAATGCCCTGAAACCAAATTGGTGCATCCTGTAGCATATTTTTCATGAAAACTCACGCCTTACGAGAGGAACTATACAGTTATAGAAAGTGAATTACTTGCTGTCAAGGACGCTTTCAAGGAATGGCAGCATCATCTTCTGGGAGCTCAACATCCAGTGGTGGTGTATTCAGATCATTGTAATTTGCAGGCCTTCAAAACCATGAAGTGTTTGACAGCACGCCTGACTAGATGGCATGCGTTATTTGCGCAGTTTAACTTCCAGATCACTTATAGGCCTGCTCGTCACGTGGTCAAAGCCGACGCCCTTTCACAGTTGGACTTGGTTAATCCATTAGAAACACCTGCTCAAATCAATGACCTGTCGGATCATGTAGTCTGCAGCTGTACAGTGAAACCAACGTTGAAGAAAGAATTACAAGACTGGGTAGCGCAAGATCCTAAAGAAATACAAGTTTGCCTTTCATTCAAGGGGTCTTGTTTTTGGCTACAGACAAAAGTCGTCAACAAGCATTGAAATGGGGTCATGATTCTTTGGTTGCGGCACACCCAGGACAGAAGAAGACACTTCAGCTACTTCGGAGGTGGTGTTGGTGGCCTTCTATGTCGCATGATGTTGTAGACTACTTGACGTCTTTTCCTCTATGTGCTCAATGCAAAACCACTCCTGGTAAACCTATGGGACTACCTACCCTTGCCTCACAAACCTTGGTACATGGTTTCTATGGATTTTGTTGTGGATCTGCCCAACGACCATGGGTGTGATACCATCTGGGTGATCGTTGATTACTTCAACAAGATGGCTCTGTTTGTTCCCATTTTGGCGGATTTGTTTTTGAGGCAGGTTTTTCGTTTTTTTTGTCTACCCTCAGTCATCATTACTGATAGGGTGGTCTCAATTTGCGTCACACTTCTGGAAGGAACTCACCAACAGAACAATGGAACAATACCTTTGTTGTCTCCATTTGCAACATCAGTCCACATGGCTTTCCGTTTTACCGTCGGCAGAGTTTGCCTATAACAATTCCTTACATTCTGCCATCGGTACCTCACCGTTTTATGCTCTTTATGGTCAACATCAACAATCCATTCCAATGGATTCCCAGTTAACTTCTGACAATCCAGCTGCTGGTTCCTGTGCCGGGGACTTGGTTTCTTTGCACAACAAAATCAGGGCGTACTTATTGCGTGCCCAAGCACACACTAAGCGATATGCTGATTCCCACAGAGCTACGTCTGGGGTTTATCGAGCAGGAATGAAAGTATGGTTGTCAACCAAAAACTTGAAAATCCTGGGTAAAAGGATGTTACTGCCGAAGTTTGTGGGTCCCTACGCAATCTCTATGATCATTAATCCAGTGGCTGTCCGTTTATCACTTCCTAGCCGGTGGAGGGTCCATCCGGTCTTTCATGTGTCGTTGGTCAAGCCATGTTATTCTTCTAAATGCCTGCCTGCCCGTCCTATCTCGGTCTCTGTCCGGGCCGGTAAACCGATCTACTTAATTGATTTGAAAGGATATGGTCCGGAGGGTCGAACTTGGGAGCCCTTGTCAAGTATGGTATGCCCTGGTTTTGCTTCACCGTTTTCACGCCTCTAGGGGTGTGACTGGGCCTTTGGGGGATGGTACTGTCATGCCTGCCAGACATTCCAGATAGGCGCCGTTTCATTCTGTCGAGTCTCCTGCTAGGAGGATGAAAGCATTACTGTTTAAACAGCACTTTATTATTAGAACGGCTGCTAGACCTTTCTATTCCCATTATACCATCTCTAGGGTAGTCTTTGGGAGACTTTGTTAGCTGCCTTCAGATTTCGTTTGAGACGCAAGTTGCTGTCACATGATTTGGGGGGTATTGCTGCCTCCACTTAAGCACCGTGGTGAAACCGCCCAGTGCTTCTGATTAGTGTTCCATTCTGAAGCTCCTACGTTTTGTTCCAGTTCGCAATGTCCTCTGTTGCGGTAGTCGTTCCATCCGGCATTTGGAATTCTAATGTTCTTTCGAGCAGCATGTTATTCTGTGCCTACGGTCTCCAGTCTCCCGATCGTTGCGCAGATCACGCCGTGCCTTTTAGGGTTTGCTAACATCCTCCTGACATCTGTAGCGTACTCAGTTCCCGCATCCATGCCCTCGGTTGCAACTGCTCTCATAACTGCCACACGGAGCACGCAGCACCTTTAATCAATCGGTAAACGGCCGCTTGCCGCTTATGGAAGTCCTCCTTTCCACATCTGTGTTCAGCAGTTGCTGCTTGCTTAAACCGCTGCACGGAGTATGCATTTTCTTCACTATCAGTCGCCTGGGGCTCTGCGGCTGTTCTAACTCTTCCATAGCAGCACAGAGTACGCGGCTCCTCCACCAACGTTCTTCCTACAAGTCTCCTGGGTCCTCGAGATGTACTGTGCTCCTCCACTGCCGCTGGATATTTAAGGGCAAGATTCTAATGTCCTGTGAATGCACCAGCCATTGTTTAAAATACTTGAGCAACAATTGCTGTCATTAAGTAATCGTTCCCAGTAAGTGCTGGGAATTCCTTCAGACATTAATTACCAGTATCCTTTTCTCTTGTTGCATCCTCTGCTTATCAGATACTCTTCCAAAGCTTGGAGATTTGAACTGTCACACATGAAGACTGTTTCTGCATCCTCCTATCTACCGTGCACTGGACTTATAGATGCTTTGCTTCCTTCAAGTGCACCAGTCCGACAGTAGTATGTCTCTTGTGCCGTTCGGGATTAGTCTCTAACTAACCTTCCTTCCCTCCTTGTTTGTTTGGATTCATCTGTTCTCCAATAGCCAGCAGTACTTACATCTTAAGGTAGGAGAATTCCAGATTAGTTATATACCTTCTTGTGTAGAGTCTAAAACCCTGTTAGGCAACACTCACCCTAGCCATCTTCTTTTAGGGAGAAGATTCCATCCAGCAGAACTAACCATCTAGTTGAATCAGCAGCACTACAACACTGGTTTTCTCCGTAAAAGGGGAAACCACACCATTCTCAGTGATTCACTGCACTGGCTTTAGGTTCCCTCAGCTAGTGGGGTAGATCATCCAGAAATCTGCCAGCCCGTTAAGCCTAGTTACTTCTGGAAGTTGCATATTGTGTGTCCAGTATAACACAGCAGAGTGAGCAGCAGAGTGAGGTTGCAGACAGTGGCAGACCGGAGTCTTTCTGCTGTTTCTCCACTTTTCCCAGCATACCTGTTTCTACAAAGGGGCCTCCCACCCGCGGAGCGGCCGCGGAGTGAGCAGCAGAGTGAGGTTGCAGACAGTGGCAGACCGGAGTCTTTCTGCTGTTTCTCCACTTTTCCCAGCATACCTGTTTCTACAAAGGGGCCTCCCACCCGCGGAGCGGCCGCGGAG
Source organism: Ambystoma mexicanum (assembly GCF_040938575.1). Taxonomy (NCBI): domain Eukaryota; kingdom Metazoa; phylum Chordata; class Amphibia; order Caudata; family Ambystomatidae; genus Ambystoma; species Ambystoma mexicanum. The sequence goes on along the minus strand of NC_090926.1, from coordinate 1,076,256,012 downwards.
TGAGCAGCAGAGTGAGGTTGCAGACAGTGGCAGACCGTGGCCAGAGTGTGGGCTAAGGGGAAAGCTACCGAAATGGACCCACACCCGCGGACAGATGAGTCTGAGAGGACTACACTTGCAATGAATATTGTGAACGAACAGCGAGTTGCAAGGGCGGAGTTACCGCAACCAGGAGCGGTCACAGGTACGGGTGCGGCACCCCTTCACTATACACGGGGAACAGAGGGCTCTGTAAAGGATCCTTCAGTCGCGGACTCTTCAGCCCTCCTTGCCGCCCGCCCCTCCTCTCCGTATCCCTTGTTGGAAAATCCTTCCCTTCACGAAACCTGCTCTCCCGCTACCCTTCCCACCTCTCCTATTTCTTCCCCGCCTTCCCTTTCCCGTTCCCTTACCTGTCCGACCTTGGAGGTGGAGACTGCAACAAATCACCGGGTGCTCAGACCGTTGAAGGAGTCCTGTCCGGGAAGAGGCTTTCCCCCGAAAACGTGGAGAGATGACCACAGCTCCTAAGAGGGTGCCGAAGCGCACTATTTCGTCTGACCAAGCCGAGTCTCCTGTGACACCCAAACTCAAGACCGCGAGACTCCTGCTGAGTAATTCCAGCGACGAAGCGCTCCGCATCACATCGGAAACGGAAGAAGTCGGGTCCTCGCCTTCGGTGGACTCGAGAGGCAACTCGTCAATGGAGGCTCAGTGGGGAGGAACCACTGTGTCAGCGGTGTTGGCCCCCCGATCTGCACGTGTGTGCAGAGAGGGGGAGGAGAGCCAGACTACTAGAAATCACACGGCCCTCGATGCATCGCTTGCTGTCGGTGCGAATTGCATCAGCCCAAAGGGTGATAAAGACCAAACAGAGACACTTGTGGGACAACGCCAAGGTTGGACGTGACAGGCAACGGCGATTCTTCAGAACACCCAAACAACAGAGGTAGCGCCCAAGACGCCATGTCCAAGTCGTTGGGGTTTGCAACGAGAACTTTATGTGCTGCGCAAATTCATACTACATCAGCAGCAGAAAATCAAGAGTGTCAAATAAAGGAGCCCTGGCCGATGCAAACTATGGCCATAGAAAAACCTGGAGAAGTACTTAATTGTAAAACTGCACATCGAAATCCGGCGGTCTTCGATTCCTCAGTGGATGGAAGCACTGAGGTTATCGAATCCGTTACGGAATTGGGCACTGCAACTAAAATTTCGGAAAAACCGACAGTTGCATATTTCCAAACGAAAACCCAATTGAAAAAGATAAAAGAAAAAATGGGAGCGGACAGCGAGTGTCAGAACACCCTACCCTTAACGACGATCTGCAAATCACATCGACATAACTATAATAAAGTGAGAAGCAGAACGACTCCTAGATTGAAAACTCTTTCAAAAAAAAAACTGGGGCCAAAAATCGGTCCTATCAAAGGCTGCACAGTGACAGCCATGAACGATTTTTTCAGAAAGAAGCTGGAGTTAAAATTAAATCAAGGTCACGAGCTGTCTGACTGTGAAATTCTTGAGAGTCTTGACGAAGCAGAAACAAATACATTAAAACCAGACTGCCTCACAGTGGAGGCCCTCGTAAGTCCAAAACCTCTGATCAGTCCATCAGCCAAGATGCAGGGAGGGTCTTTCCCGCCTTTAAGATGGCACTACTCAAATAATTACCAAAAGACGACTGAATTTAGTGAACCAACGGGAAAGATCACTGACTTAAGCTCCCAAATCTCATCTGAGGTTGAACCAAGGACAGATAAGGAGAGAACTGAAGAAGAGATTTTGACCCTAGAGCCTAATACAGACCTGCACGAAACTACGACTACAGAAGGCAGCCTTATTAAAGAATCACGAGACATGGATCCCAAAAGCGATAAGATCAAGAGACCACTGGCAGATGAGAAGCAAGTGATGGACATCGGAGCAGTGTCGCCTCCAGTCGAAGGGGGACCAACTGCTAATCCAAAAGAAAACGAAATCAACAGGGGAAAAACAACTCTACTGTATCCCGAACGAGCCGTGACACGGAGCCTCGAGGAAACTCAACAACCACTTCCACTAAACCTTGTGCCGCAAAGTATGGATCATTCCTCACTAATGTCATCAGTGACGATAGCAATGGCGCCATTCACAAAGATGTACGAGACTATAAACGATACACTCCGGGATCAGGTGTCTATGCTTACCGTAATGCAGTCCAAACTGCAATATCTGGAAGGCTACATTATGGGGGCTCAAAACTCCAAATCGGATGGAAGAACGCAAAATAAAGGGCAGGTTGAAACCTGCCGCTGCGGTTACGCCCATGGCTCCCTCCCGACAGCTGAGCAACTTGAGAACAAACAATCACAATATTCAAACATAGATCAGACAGCCACATCTCTCGGACAGGATAAAACCGTAAGGTTGCAGGTTCATGACGAAAGAGCTGCCAATATTTCCAACATCGAACAAGGTGGCGAGCCACTGGATGCTATTATCGCTATCCTTGAAGAAGGAGATAATCATATGGTGACGGTAAAAGAAGCAGTCACGAACGGGGCAAATCAAGAAACAGCTAATCCCTTTTCCTATATCCAGACTGGGGAAAAAGTTAAGAACCCCAGTAAAGATATCAATGCAAAGCCAAAGAACTTCACATTTGGAATATTCTCGCAACAAAAATCAATCGTCAATCAAACCTCAAAGAAGGAAGGGAATAGACCAATAGTTGCTTTGACCTCTGAAACATCAGCGAAGCAGCAAAAGGTCGCCGTTAGGAAAAACGGTGCTCCAACTAAACCAGCGAAGAAATCCATTATTCGGACTACTAATGAGAGAGAAAAGCGAGCTAATTGTGCAAAGGAAAAAGGGCCTGTCCTTACGGTAGCGGAGCAGTTAGATTGGAGTATTGTGACTGTGGACGAGACAGGATTCGAAAATCACCCAACAAAATCGTCAAAGAGAAAGGCACATAAAGCGATCACGGACTCTCCCATAAACGAACCACCATATAAGGTCCTCGTGTACGAAATTCCTGACTCGCCAACAGCAGTAACAGCGAAAAACGTAAGATCGCACAAAGCTGAATCCACATCTACCTTGAACTCAAGGTCTAACATCCAGGAAGTACAAAGAACAAAAGAGGGACGTAGAAACGACACAAATATATGGAAGGAAAATAAAAACCGGTTTTCTCCGGTTCATACTCGAGGACAGGCAGATAAAGGAGAGTGGACAAACCCTCGCAAACTTAGCTGTGACAACAAAAAAAAGATATCAGATTCTTACCTCCAATACATCACTGAGGTGAACCTGAAAAAAAGTAAGCATATCAGAACAAGATCACGAGCGGAAAAAAGCAGCAAAACAAATCCTTACTGCCCATATGTTAAGACTGAAAAACATCAACTCAAAGCAAGAGGATATAATCATGAACAGAACTAATATTATAAAAATTTTGACCCAAATCACAAGCCTGCAACACATCGAAAATAAAGATCTGTGGATAGTAGAACCAAGTACCACCGGGAGATCTGACTATTCTTATATACACCTTTCTTCGGAGAACACCAAACGTCATATAATGAGAGAATCCGAAAAGCTACTGTCGATGGGATTTGAATTAACTGACCCCAAACATGCCCACGTAAAAGAGGTCTCTACTACACGAAGCCATAGAGACACGAGAAATCTGAAGGCCACTCCGCAAATGAGCACTAGATACATCAGTAAAATGCCTCACGCGCAGCCTGGCCTGACGAGCCGAAGTCCATACTACTCAAGATCAGGAGTGGTCAACCAGAAAGAAAGAAAAAGACCCGAGATAATCCTTCAAAAAGAATCGCAACGGGAACAAAACATTCATCGAAACAAAAGACCCCTACAATCTAACTGTAATAACCCGTCTTCCAAAAATGATGGCAGACTAAGTTCAAACGAAGTGGAATCATGGACATGGTACAGAACTGAAGTACCAAACCGAAAAAACTATTAGCAACGAACGATGGGAATGAAGACTCCAATGCGCTCGGGAAAGCCAAAAGTTTGGGAGACACAAATTCAATCGCCAAACCCACTAAGAATTGGATGCTGGAACACGAGAGGCTTTGCTCATTTAACAAGAGAAACCGATGTTAACTTGGGAAATTACGATGCACTTTGCCTCCAGGAGACCTGGTTAACTACTAAACCCCAACTAGACGGTTACGACATAGTATTTACGTGTGCCAGAAAAGGTGAATCGGGAAGACCGTCAGCAGGCCTCATCACCGCCATTAAAGCAGGATCTGGCCTGGAAATTTTTGAAATATTAAAAACTTCTTATTGGATACAGGCCATGTTTCTAACAAGAAAATCTTCCACTATGAATCAAAAGGAAAGTATGGTTCTTCTGGTCAATGTCTACTGGAATCCACAGGTAACAACCAACGAAGATCTCCTCAATGAACTTCAAAATGTTTTTGAGGAAGCACAGAAGATACGGAGCAACCACAGCACCATTATAAGTGGGGACTTCAACGCTATCTGTGAAGGAATTGGCAACCGCTCTACATCGTTTACTCAAAAGTCTCCCGCGCGGGAGAGAGGCAACTTTCTTGAAAAGATCATGGAAGAACGAGATATGCACAATCTACACTGGCAGCGAAATAAGGCAAATCTGGTAATTCCCTCATGGCAACGAGACGAACAAACAGGAACGATAGACCACATATTCGTCTCGAGAGACATCTTGCCAGAGATTCGCTCCTTTAAAATCAGACCAACAATTTACAGCGATCATAATCTCTTAGAGACAGAAGTTTGGGCTGCCAAATCCCAAACGACTTTGAACAACCTGCCACTGGAGACAACAGAAAAAAGCAAGCGAGTCAAAATATCTGCGAAGGGCATACGGGAATTGGAAGCCCAATTTGTTGGTTCTCAAACTTTAAGACCGAAAGTGCTAAAAAGAAAAGAGATTGATTTGGACTACACACCCCTTCTAACCAGGTTTCTAATGGATCCAGCTAAAGCATTGGTGGAGAAGAATGACCGATCTCATCCCCATGCATACAATCAAGAACTTGTAGAGAAAAGGAAGGAATGTAGAAAACTTAAAAGATTAGCACAAAGAACCCCATCTTCAGAGAACAACGAAAAATGGCAAAAATCGGTACGGCATTACAAAAGCTGGCTTCAAAATCATCGCCACAAGCTGTATCTGAACGATTCCCAGCAAATGCTGTTAACCATCTGCGGCAAAAAGCCTAAGGAATTCTGGAACTTGATCAATGGAACACAAAAGAATGCTAACGAGAACATCCAGAACAATGTGAGTGAGGCACGTTGGATTGACCATTTTTCAAAATTATTCGCACCCATTAGGGTACCGAACGCAACTGAAACTTCCAAGAGTGAATGTCATAAAAAGATAAGCCCATGGTCTATTCCTGACGACAAAGAGTCTATCTTAGACAAACTTAAGAAACTAAACAACTCGAGGGCTCCAGGACCCGATGGGATCAGTAATTTGGAACTGAAAAAAAATCTGGAGTGCTGGGCTAACATCATGAGCGAGCTTTTCACAAATTGTAACAGAACAGGAGCTATACCACCAACTTGGCGCAAAGCCAACATCGTGCCCATCTACAAGAGAGGTGCGACTGATGACCCGAATCAATACAGGCCCATTGCCCTTCTGGACACAATGGGGAAAGTATTCGCGTCTCTGGCTCTAGACGCGTTCCAAGATTGGACGCGTTCGTCAAAAGCATCGGACCCATTCCAGAATGGCTTTATCAGAAACTCTGGAACCTAAACGAACATCCAACTCATGAGTGCTTTAAAGGGAAAGGCTCTTCAAAGTGGCAAACCAATCTACGTCGTTTTTATCGACCTGGTCCAAGCGTTTGACCAGGTAGACAGGGAGCGCTTATGGGCGAAATTGGAATCAAAAGGATGTCCGGAGTCAATCTTAAATCCAATAAAGGCCTTACATCAAGGGACATCAATTCGAGTTCGCTTGAGTGCAGATGGTCGACTCTCGGAAGAAATTGTAACAGCTCGTGGAGTCAAACAGGGTTGTCCTTTGGCTCCATCACTGTACAACTCTTACATCGCAGACTACGGAGACTCCACTCTTGCGATTAGACATTTTCCCCCGACGTTGGGAGGGGAGAAGATAGATCGCCTACTGTACGCGGATGATATCATCTTGATGGACTTAACACCTATAGGCCTTCAACGGCAATTGGATAACATGGTAACATACCTGTCTGAAAACAACTTGCGCCTAAATAACGTAAAGACAAAAGTGCTCATTCTGGGCAGACCTCCAAAGTGGGCCTCCAAATTCACCTGGCACTGTGATGGTAGGAGGCTGGAACGAGTGGAAGCCTTTAAATATCTTGGGATCACAATTAGCAACGACAAAGAGGAAAAAACCATGTTGGAAACACTCTGGGCAAAATTAAAAAATCTTACAGCCCAAGCCAAGGCTGTGGACAAGAAACACGGCCGCTTCTCGATCGTACCTATTGTGAGATTCTATAAAGCCAAGGTCGTTCCGGCCCTAATCTACGGGATGGATGCAATGTTGCTAGCCCCGAACACCATCTGGGAGAAACTGGAAGCATATTTTTGGCGAAGGGTCCTTGATTTAGCCCAATCTACTCCAATTGCATTAATAAGACGAGAGTTATGCACCTCCTCACTGTTGGCAATAAAACTGAGAGCCTCCTTGATGTTATACCGCAAGGTAATAAATAATCCAGAAGCCCGAGTATTGCACCTGATATGGAAAGAACTTTCGGAGGGAAACAATCGGACGCTTGAATCCTGGGAACAATCCAACCGGAGAATATTGGAAGAATTGGACCTGCCTGTTGAGACTCTCATACACAATCCAAATCGAGTGTCGAAAAAACTTTTGGAAGCCGACTGGATTCATACTCAAGAAGTGGCTTGGTCGTACTCCATCACAGCAAAATTACCATCTGCTCCAATGACGCTAAACGCCACGCGAGGTTACTTATTGAAGTTCCCAGATAAGAACCTAAGTCGTCTGTTTTTAAGATTCAAGCTGAACCAAATAAAAACCAATGAGATCTTGGCAATTCGTAATCAAGTACCATCGAGCACCTGCCGCTTCTGTCAGCCTATAAACGCCATAGAAAGCACAAAACATCTGCTAATGGAATGCCCCGGGCTCAAAACGAAAAGAGACAAGTATCTCGCTGACCCACTGAAAAACCATCTCACCCTCGATGAGGATAATCTCTGGTCACTTCTGACGAATGGGAATAACACCAGATGTGTCCTAGGAGTAACACTCTTCCTCAAATCCTTGAAGCTTGAGCAGGTGGAACCCCACTATGCTCTAGCTCACTGAACAAAGATATGTCTTAAAGGAATCCGGACGTCCCATGTATGAAGACCACTCATATTTTATTTTTGTAAAAATTGTGACACAATTAAAACAAAAATTAAAAAAAAAAAAATAAAAAAAATAACAGCCCCTAAGGAGACCCCAAACAAAACTACGAACCTCCGGCCCCATCTCTGATGACAAATTGGCCTTCCAGGGCCTAATGCCCTATATGGTGAGCCACCAGCATCTGGGTTTGCTGGGAGAAGAGGAGTAAGAGCAGTTTTCATTGACTGCTAAATACAACAGACTCCTGGTTCCCATTATGACTAAGGTCTGGTGTTTGGTCCAGCAGCTCATCAAGGATCCAATTTTGACTCCTGCATCCACAACTCGTGCAGATGAGAAGAGAAATTCTCAAGCATGGCACTAGTCTACAGCCTGATTCGATCATGGCAACAACGGCCAGACCCAGGTCTGCTACACCACTGACCTATTCCACTTTTCCCCAGAAAATTAGTCCCACTGGCTGAATGCTGCATGGAGGTAAGTGATACAGTTAATGTCTGTTGTGTGCATGTGTCCTTTCTGGGTATAAATCGGCGTTATGGATAAAGTGCAATCCCTAGATAACTTCCGTACATGGGACAAGCATAAGAATGCCCAAGACCTGGCCCACGAGAGAATCTTTGCCTCACATAATGTTACACGGGCCACTCTGAACTTTCCGTGGGGTGAACACTGGGGTGATGCTGAGGTGGCAATCGTGGCTGAAGCCTGTGGGTTACGGGCCAGAGGTACAGTCCAATATCCGGGTACTTCTGTTTGACGGTGTGCTACTGTTTCGGAAAAGCAGTGATACGAGACGCTGATCTTGTCTGTTATGTTATGCTAATCGAACATATAAAAAGCACTTTCACCAAAGGTATCATAATGCTGGGAATAAGCAGGACCAACCAAAAGGAGCAGAACAGAAAAACAGAACTAAAACAGGAATGTTTTTAGAGCACGTCTGAACTCATAAGTATTAGCTGTAGATCTTAGCAACTGAGGTACAGAATTCCATAATTTAGCATTTGCAGTAGAAAAAGCTTGACCACTGGTTCTCGTAAGTCTAATACGAGGAACGACATTTGTCTTGGGAGCAAAGACACCTAGCTGGAAGATAAGGTTGGAATTTTGCTTGCAAATACTCTGCTCCTTGCCAATAGAAAGCACGATGAACAATGCAGAGTGATTTGAGGGCCACCTGTTTTTCAATGGGAAGCCAGTGAACTTTACAGAGAACTGAAGAAATGTGTGACCCAAAAGGAGAGCCAGTAGCACTGGCTGCCACGTTTTGCAGAAGCTGTAATCAGTGTACCAAATATTTGGACTGAGCAAGCTATAATGAATTACAGTAATCAACTCTGCTCAGTACCAATGCCGCCCCCACCGGAGCATGCAAAGCTTCTGGAAGAAGGCAGGATTTCCCTCAGAATGGCAGAATACTGAGAACAAAACTCTGAGAGCCGTATGGATGGTGTCGGCCCGGCATCTGTCGTCTGCTGACCTGTTGAGCAATTGAGGCCGTTTGTCATTGTGTGCCCCCAGCCATACCATCAGTCATTCTCAGAGTGGTACGAACCTCTTCAGCCTCAGCAGGGCAAAGGCTATATTTGTTCACCCCTCGGAGGGGGGGTAATCTGGGGGATGGGAGTCACCCCAGCACCCCAAGTAGGCTTCATTTTATTGCAGCCCCTGTTACATACAGGTGTGCCATTTGTTATCTTGGCAGTCCATAACATCAACAAATGGGAGCTAGGTGCTTGGGCAGAAGATCAAATATCATATAAACAGAAATCTATTCTAAGGGTGTGGAAGTAGTAGACTGACAAACATGAGGTATGTTTCTGGCTATAGACTTTTATTGGTGAGAAAATAAAAGGGAAAACCCTAGTTCTAAGAGGGGTTTCCCTGCCTCAACTAATACTAAGGAATGTGCCGGGATGTGAGTGTAAAGCAAAGAGTCCACCGTCCTGTGTCCAAACACCTATTTCCACCCCTTACACTTTATACTCAACTAAGGAAAAAGGGGTGGTCTTTTCGGTCCAGAAGAATGATTTCTTTCTTCTGGATGATAGCCAAAAGTTCCCTTCTGAATGATACAAATGAAATGCTCTTCTTAAGGGATACAGATCAAAAGTCTCAAAGGGTTCCTTGGATTGTGGTTCCAATACGGCTTATGGCACATACAACAAAAAGTCTTGGATCTTCACAGTGTTGGGGGGGGGGACTCCCTCCTGACCTTTCTCACGTTTCTCAGCTGTTTTCACAATGTCAGGACAAGTGTCTTTCTTCTCCTGGTTTTTATCAAATTCTTCTCAATGTCAAGAGATGGACTCCCTCCTCTTGGCACCTTTCACAATGTCCACAAACACCAGGGGGTATGTTTCCCTTCCCCTGGCCTTTCTCAAGCTTTTACAGTGCCAAAAGAATGACTATCTTCTCTGAGTGCTAATAGTGATAAAAGCCACTTTCATGGGTGCACAGGGCTGGAATGCTGCACTTGAGTCTACCGGGCTCCGGCTTAAGGGCTGTTAGCAGCCCTGCCTCCCTTGAAATATGTTTTTTACGTTATTTTTAAAACAGTCAATATCAGTGACAGTTAAGGGCCATCTTGTCCACCTGAAGTTGATAATTGCCCTGCCTGACTCAATAACAAATACTAAGCACTTAGTCTCAGGCTATGAATTTCCTTCAACATTTTTGTTTTTGATCTATGAAACTTCAGAACTTCATACAAAGCAAATGTTGGGTCAAGCATATAATACATATATGTGGGTCAAGCATACAATACATATATATGGGTCACTGCCCTGTGCAATACCGACTGCACCCAGCTGCACATAGCCATTCACTTAAAACTGTTTTCAGAGCTTTTTTTATCATCATTTCCATGTACTTATGTATGTCCATTAATGCGACTAACCTTCAAATTGTAGAGACTCAGCTCACTAATGTCTTACTTCAGCCTTACACCCGCACAAACATGCTGTAGTGTTACTCATTTTATGTCAAGGAAGGAAAGCGAAGGCCAATGGTGACATTAAAAATATTAGTGCAAAATTGCTAATCAAATAGTTTGGTGCTAACCAAGAATATTTTAATTAGCAATATCTGCAAATCAATTTTTGAAAACTAATGTATGCCTTGTAATGGTATAGACCTTCAAAGATGAGGAATCTGCAGAGAGGATAGTGTCCATTAGAAGAACAAGTATTGCATTTTACAGATAACGTTGTTTCTCATGTACGTGATCTATCCGCTACAGATTCCTATCACTTCAGTCGTCTCAGAATGTTCCAACCCCTCCTCTGATGGAAGGTTTTTGAGGAACTGTTGGATTTGGGGAGGGTGAGGCTGCTTCTACCGTACACTGTTACTTCGGGGTGGAGGGTAATCATCACTTCTTTCCTGGCGGAAGCCTGCCAGTTTGAGGCTAGGGAGGTAAGCGTGCTAAGCAAGACCCTCCCTGGGGTCTGGGAAAGCGGGACTCCACTGGGAAGGACCCCCCTCTAGGGGGTCAAGGACTCCCATTCCTACAAGGACCTCCCTACAAAGAACACAGTGTCTGCCTATATGGCAATGGAAAAGGCAGATCTGATTGCTGTGGATTTGCATAGCCAGTGTACTAACATTTCTCCCAGATATTTGGCTGAAGGCAATGCTGGGATCTTCATGAAGACAACAGTTGATCGAGATCAACAAGCCCCATGGGAAAGTGGCAATGAGAATAAAGAGACGAGGAAGCTGGAAAGGAGCAAGAAGAATACTATGCAGAGACAAGCCTCTGACGTGAGAACGACCTGGAGGGGCTGAGCTAGAGATAGCATGGACCGAGAGCAGAACCGGAGCGAGAGATGCCAGAAGTCTGGTGATGTAATGGGATACAATGCAGACCGGAGACAGGGAAACTAGAGTCCGTCTCACCTGATGGCGCGACCACACAACATCCCAGAGGCCGTTAACCAATGCAGAGAAAATCCTGCAATGGGGAAAGAAAATCCCCGGTCTCTGTGGGAGAAGTATAACGATAGCAGAGTCATGCAGGCAAAGGGAAGTGAACACTCCTCAGAGGGTAAATCCGGGGAGAGGGACACGGACAGTGACGTACCTGAGTTAAGCAAACCCAAAATCAAAGGGCCTTAACAAAAAAGAGTGAGGTAAGCTGGAGAAGCCAAAAGGGGGTAACCAAGCCCAAAAACACGGATTGCTAGACAAGAACAGATTCCCAAGAGAGACCTTGCTGGCTTGAGCGAATCAGAGGGTCAGAAGGCTTGCGAGCCAAGAAGCTGGAGAAACCAAAGTGGTTACGGGAGCCAGAGAATCTCGATTTCTCGACACAGGCAGACACCCAAGAGAGACCCTGCTGAATGAGTGACTCAGAGGGCCAGAAGGATTTGGGGAACCTTAGAAAATGAGTAGCATTTTTAACACTTTGAAAACAGGTAACCTAGAGGGTTTGATTACTCAATCCAATATCATTTGAAAGACAATGTCCAGGTTGGTGGAATCAGACTAAGAGTATAATTTCTCGTTTGGGAACTGGAGCCCGTGGGTTTGTGTAAAGACTAACTTTTTTGTAAGGAACCTGACGAGAGGACTGAAAACCTTACTTAGATAAAATAATGGAAAGCATACATTAGCCTGATGAACAAGTACTGGGGAGTAACCCAAGTAGAACTGGCCAGGAGAATCCTGAGTGGAAAAGCTGCTGCTCTGGTTACTTTTTCTAAGCGTGGTAGGGCCAGATAGAGGTTAGGTTTCGGACTGAGGACTATTTTTATTTGGATAAATGACATGCACCCTTAGTTTAGATGTTCCCTTATAGCAATAGCGTCAGGTAGGCATTTTCTCTCTATTTCAAGTAAACACCCTTGATTTCTTAATTTCTGGTTCACCATAACCCTTTCAATATTTTCTGAGTTTTTAATGTAGCTGTCATGATGCCTACCCCTGGGGACCCAGACCAAGTCCAGCAACCCCGGAAGCAGGCATCAAGTTATTCTAAGCAAGCCCAACAACCCCTGCTAGGGGCTATTTGGGTGCAGTCCTGGCACCTATGGCGCCAGGCTCATATGGAGAGTCAGTCCTGGCACCATAGGCGCCAGGCTCATAGATTAAAACTTACCTGATGCAGACCATGCTGCAAACTCACCTGATGCAGACCATGCTGCAAGAGCTCCAAGCCAAAAGACGCTTGGAAGGGACTACTTTACCTAGGGACTATTTTTTACTCGGGTGGGGCTGGGGAGAAATACTTACCTGGGACTACTTTGGAGGCTATTTAAACCACGCCCAAAGAGCAGCACACGCTTTGCGTTATTCTGCATCCAGCAGCGTAACCCTCACCGTGCCTGCGAGTCTGCATCCAGTCTTCTGCCACGCCCGCCTCGAGTCTGGAGCTCCTAGAAAAAGGGAGAAAGAAGGAGAAAAGGTTAGAACAAGAGCAATACCTTTGATCCTTACCTGAATTCCCGATCCATCGCGCCTTCGAGCTGAAGAAAGAAGCTATTTTATGCGCGTCGCCTCGCCTGCTGCAGCGCCGCGCTGAACTCACCGGCCTTCGCAGCATCTTCACATTCCACTGCATCCTTCTGCATGTTCCCGGAACACTCCGGCACCTAAGGGGAAGACCAGAACAGCAAGGTGAGCCAAGGGAATACACAGAGGCAATATTAGTTACCCCCATAGACTTACCTGAATATACCACTGGGGGTACTATTCCTCTTCACGGGTCGGCGCAGCTTCCACTACATCCTCGCCGAACCCGGGCCCCTAAGGGGAAACAAAAGGACAGCAAGGTGAAACAAAGGGACAAACAAGGGGAAACCTCCTCACCACAATAGACTTACCTGATTTTACCGCCGGAGGCATAATTTTCAGAGACTTCATACTTTCTCTCAGCGCCTGAATAAGGGAGAAAGCAACAGGTTACATATTGACATTATTTTATCGAACTGTGTTGGATAATACAAATCCTTACCTGAATATTACCGGTTGCCACGAGGAACTCTTCGGTAGGGTCAAGCTGCAACCTGCAAGGAATCGGACAAGAGTGAAAGTCAGACATTTGAACTCTTACGAACTACATACTTACGGCATCTTGCCGGGAATCTCGGAGTCAATATTGTTCTGGAACTCACCAATTCTTTCGAGCCAGTGAAACAACTGGTTATCTACGCGCCCCTGTGCTCAATGCAGGATGGAGAGCGCATCTTTCCAAACCATCAGGTGAGACTATAAGAGGGGACATCAAAGGTGATCAGTGGGGAGAACAGCGGGATTGGGGGGGGGGGGTTAACGCTCAACTCCACGGGTGGTTAATTCCCTTTCTCCATTTGCAGAAGAATATTCCTACGGGCCAAGCAAACGAAGCTAGGTGGGCCAGTCCAGTCAGTCATCTCGGCACTACGCGTCACATTGGTGGAGACCGCAGCTGTCCAGTTCAGATGGACGCCCCTGTGGGCGCCAGGTGAGCGTAACAGTAGCTCACATCACCTTATAGTGAGTGCTGCTTGGTGGTTTGTATTCCCTTTTCATTTTTTTCCGTTAGATCCTTTTTACCTTTTGAATATGCCTAGGACAATCTGGTGGCAGTGAACTTTGTCTTACTTTTTTTCTGGTGCACTAGCATGCATCATTTTTTATTAAAAAAATGACATTATAAGTAACATATGCCCAAAATGACTGTGCCATATGGGTTAAGCCATGCCCTTTTGTTCATCTTGCAGTCTTCATGCCCTCTCAGGTCATGGAAACACCATATAGAGTAGTGCACTTGCTGTGATCCGGATTGAATTCTTGTGCTCATCCCTTTTTGTGGGTGAACTGGGAGCACTGGGCTTGGGACTTTCTGCCAGGCAGTGTCATTTGCTGGGCAGATGTCTAGTTTGAGGCTCTTCAGCGCTGGACAGCCCTTACATGTTTCAATGGTGCAGGGCCTTGCAATTGGTGGGCTGCAATAGACCTCACCCGAATTTTCCATAAAGGGGAGTCCTGCAGTCATTTTCCAGTTTGCCCAGTGGAGCCAAGATCCTGAAGAAGCGGACTCCCAGTTGAAAAGACTCAGAAGACTGCTGCCAGGGAGTACCAGCATTGTTAAAACCATCTTCCGTGAAGCCCTGCTGCTTTTGCTGTAACTGCATAAGGCACTCATTGCTGCTTCGACTGGTGGGAGCCACCAGTCATGTATCCTGCACCAGAAGCCTGCCATCGAATGATGTAAGATGTTTCTCATCCATCCTGGAAGCTGCCCATTCGAAGCAGATTCTTTACTCAGCGCCAGTTGCCATCCCAAGCTGGTTGCTTGGGACTCTGTTGGTCATTGATTTGTGTCCAATAATCTATCCTGCAGTTGCTGCTGTCCTGGATGAATAGGGCCCTTCCTGGAGCTAAACCTTTTCTGCTTCTACAAATCCCCCTGGCTTACCCCTTCCTGGGGTTTGTTCGCTGCTACCCTGCTTCTTCAGTGTCCTGGAGGTCTCTTCACATTGTGGGATCTTAATCGGCTATCCCAGAGACAGGCATCAGAACCCCTGTGCTGCTGTTACCAATCTTGACACCATCTTCATGCACTGCACCCACAACCCCTGGTACTCTATCGACAGGTACAACAGAGGTTAATGTCCCCAAGTACCAATTAATGGTCACTCTAAAACTCGAAGTAAGGGGCGCAAGTGTGCTTATATATTTTCATGCCCCCCTGTCATATAGATTGTACGACCGGCAAGTCTACTCCCTAACACTGTCTTGCCTGCCTGAGATCGGTCCTAGTTATTATTCGTTCTAGCCAAGGATTCCACCCAGAGTTCACCTATTGTTGTGGGATTGAGCATGTAGAGCTAAAATTGGTGCTTCACTTTTATCTTTGAAGGTGCTTTTAAACTAACCTGTTGGCTTTGCCGGGCCTTAAGCAGGGGACTCTTTGAGACTCCTACGGGTACCCCCTCTGGTACTCACCTCAACTTTGACTCTGTAGAGGCATTAAGCCTACTTTTCTGATAGGAAAGGACTACTGAAGTTAGATGTCTGCCTTATATTTATGAGGCAGGGGACGTGGTTTATTTTATTGCAGTTCTTTTTAGTTTACTGTGTACAGTTTCATTGCTTTACTGATTGAACTGTTTTTGTGTAAAGTTTAGGTAATCTCACTATAAGATTACCAACTGTTTGTAGCAGCACAGATGGACTCAAAAATCAACAGACACGGATAGTATAGGTTCTTAAACTTTTATATTAAAAAATATTCTCCTGGAGGGTTGTGGTGGGTCGGGACTAAGGGGTACCCGGGGTATTTCTCAACCTTTACATGGGGGGGGCTCCATCCTAGCTCAAGCGTCCTTACACTCTACAACGATCTCCAGAGATGGCGTACCAGAAGGTAATCTCTACTGTCTAAGCTTTAAGAGGGGCCTTAAAGGCTGTAGTCTTTCTATACGGGGATTGCTTAAGGGACCTTACTGGACTTTATTATACAATCTCAACTTCCCAATCTCAATGAGTCTTGCTCCTCTCCCCTCTGCGATGAATCTGTGGATGTTGTCCCTTCTCTCCTTGGGAGAGACCTTTCCCATGGGCCCAGGGTGATCCATCAGCAGTACAAAAGTGCCCCTTGGGGTGGTGCTCCGCGAAGGGACCCCACAGGGTCAGGGGGTTGACCCCTGTGTGATGGGGAACAACAGCCTGGAGGAGACATGGCATAACAACCTCCAACATGCCTGCCCCTCAGTTATACCGCACAGCAACATCTGGAGCAAAACACCTCCATCATCCTTACCTTCTCTCTCCAAATACAACTATCTGATATAGAGTAAACCTATCGATCTCTCCAAGATGGGTGACACTGGGACGAGGAACGGTAGGGGCAATATGAATATAGTGTGGCCTGAAACCACTGATGCGAAGAAGAGGAGCGGAGGAAGGAGAATGAAGAACGCCCTGTGGAACCACTATAAGCACTCCAGCTCTTCTCATGTAGAAAAAGACTGGCCGGATATATAAGGGAGGAAGGACTTCCCAGATTCTGATCCTCCCTGGAGAAGTTGCAAGCTGGAGGCTGCCGTGAGAAGAGTGGGATGCAGATGAGGCCCTGATGCTGCCCAGACAGCAGAGGCCCTGCGGATCATGCCACAGGGAACCGAGGAACGCAGCCGCAGAAGTGCGGGCATCTGGCATCAAGCCGGGAAGCGGACACCACGCGAACCGCTGAACCTGTTAGGGACCAGAGGCTGCGCAGCCAACCCACGACATCCAGAAGGGGCGAGGGAACCCTGGACGAGCTGGGAGTCTGAACGAGAGAGCAACCCATGGAAAAGGGGTAAGTAAGGAACCCCTGGGGTTGAGAGAAATTTACAAAAGAACTGTATTAAGTACTATTAAGCCCTGAGGACAGGAGTTGAACCAAGCCGGGGTGGGAGAGAGACCCGGGGGTGAAATCTGACTTTGAGAAAAGATGCTTACCAAACAAGAAGCATCATGTTCGTCTTCGTACAGGGAAGAGTGATAGAAAAGTTGTTGTGGGAAACAGTGCCAGCCAGTATAGTAAACCGGACTGGAGTAAGAGACATTACAAGCCAGGGGAAGCGTCTAGGGCTATGAAAGGGACGTATGCTTGGCAGTAGAGGGCACTTAGCTACCCAGAATGTGAATTGAGTCTGGATCTGCCCCCCGATCAGAGACATAACATAAGAGTGTCTAGGACCCTGAAATAGACATATGCTTCGCTGGAGAGTATGCCAAGCCATCCAGAAAGTGATCTGTGAGTCTGGGAACCAAACATATATGAGACCGAGTGAATAAGAGGGTCTGGGACCCTGGGAGAAACGTATGCTTGGCAGGAGGGAGTACCCCAAGCTGTAAGGACATTGTACTGTAAGTCTGCGACACACCCTCTGAGAGCTAAGTAAGAAATGAATGAGAATAGTGGAAATACAGGGTCTGTGACCCAAGAGGAACTTTATTAATTGTGAAAGCTGGAAATGGCCAGGGAGAGGACGACGATTCTCCTGGCTATTTGAAACTCTTTGAAATTTGGGGAAAACCTGGGGAAAGGCCAGGAACAGGAACATACTTCCCCCTGACAGCGAAGGAATTCTGTTGTGTAGTGTGAGAACCCAAGAGATATATAATTCAAGGCGACAAACACCTTCTGGATCGAGTGAACAAGAATGAATCCAGGGGAAAGGAGCAATTCCCTGTATCGTGTAACATAATCAGAGTCACTGGGAACGTTTTGGTTGATGAAGAACTTTCATCGTAACTTACTTGAGAAGATTACATCCTTACACTTTGGTTTGAGTTAATAGTATTAGGGGCAGAATTAGGACTTTGGGACACAACAGTGACTTACTTTTTGTTTTGACATCCTGACAGCTTCATTTGTTTATTTTTATGCAGGGAAACCCGTCATAGAGTTAGCGACAGTGAGGGCATTTGTCCATCCTTTATATCAGTTAATAAAAGTCTGTGACCCCAATCATACGACTAATGTGTCCTAG
Source organism: Ambystoma mexicanum (assembly GCF_040938575.1). Lineage (NCBI taxonomy): Eukaryota > Metazoa > Chordata > Amphibia > Caudata > Ambystomatidae > Ambystoma > Ambystoma mexicanum. The sequence goes on along the minus strand of NC_090926.1, from coordinate 1,076,238,162 downwards.
CCTTACTTCTGCACTATAACACTTCCCTAGTCTCTATTCTCTCCTTCCCCTCTTTTTCTCTCTTCCCCTCTTTCTCTCTTCCCCTCTCTTTCTCTCTTCCCCTCTTTCTCTCTTCCCCTCTTTCTCTCTCCTCCACTTTCTTTTGCCCTCTCTTCCTCTCCCCTCCTTTTCTCCCCCTCTTTCTCTCATCCTTCTTTCTGTCTCCCCTCACTCCCATTCTTCCTCTCTCCCCCTTCTCTCCCTCTTTCTCCCTCCCCCTCTTTTTCCCTCCCCCTCTTTCTCTCCCCTACTTTCTCTCTCCTCCTTTTTCTCTCCCCCTCTTCCTCTCCCCACTCTGTCTACCCTCTCTCTCCCATCCTTCCAGTCTCCCGCTCTTTGTCTCTCCCCCCTCTTTTTCTCCCCCTCTTTCTCTCCCCCTTTGTCTCCCCTTCTTTATCTCCCCTTCTTTATCTCCCCCCTCCTTGTCACCCCCCTCTTTGTCTCTCCCCCTCTTTCTCTTTCTCTCTCCCCTCTTTGGCTCCCCACTCTGTCTCCCCCAGCCCCTCTGTCTCCCCCAGCCCCTCTGTCTCCCCCAGCCCCTCTGTCTCCCCCAGCCCCTCTGTGTCTCCCCCAGCCCCTCTGTGTCTCCCCCAGCCCCTCTGTGTCTCCCCCAGCCCCTCTGTGTCTCCCCCAGCCCCTCTGTGTCTCCCCCAGCCTCTCTGTGTCTCCCAGCCCCTCTGTATCTCCCAGCCCCTCTGTTTTCCACCCCCTCTTTGTGTGTCTCTCCCTCTCTCTTGCTCCTTCCGTCTGGCGTCTTCGCCTCTCTCACTCTCTGTACTGATCTCCTACTCCCACCTTTCTCTCCCACTTCGCTCTCCTCCTGGTCTCCTTATTCCACCACGTCACTCTCCCATCCACATTCTTCTCCCTTGCCTTTTATTATTATGATTATGGTATTTATTGAGCAGGGACCAAGCTTTGAGAAGCAATGTAGCACTTTACAGAGGTATACACCAATACAGTTACATAACAGACCCCTTTACAGAGGTTTACAACAGTGCAGATGCATAACGGAGAGCTTTTCATAGGTAACAACTAGGGCTGTACAGAATAGCATATTTAGTAGCCCAATATGAAGCCGAATAGTTGCTTTATTTAATAAATCATGTTCCAAACTTTAAAAAACACTTATTAAAAAAACCAATAAAGCACCATTTTAAATGCCTCCTATACTTTTTATTGCTCTTCGCTGTAATTAAAGTATAAACACCATAAATAATGCAGATTTAACCAAAATGAAGGCACCAAATGTAAAGAAGATTGTTGCATGTTCAGTGGCAATTAAAGTAGGAGGCTTCACAAATGCAAAAGGACTTCCTTTGTGAATCAGATCCATTGCATTCACTATCCAGTTGCAAAGTCGATGTGATCGAGTTTCGATACTTCTTTGCAGCTCACATAGAAATGTATAAAATGGTTCATGTCGGCTCATGCAGGACACAAGTCAAGCGGAAATCTGAAATGTATGAACTCCATCTCACAACTATTCACCCCACCCAAACAAATGCTGCTCACTTTTCACTAACCCTAGCCACTCTTTCTCATCAATGCACAAACATATGCAACTTATAATTTTCTGATAAAATATCAGATAATGTTAAACTCAGGACTCAACGCCTTAAAAAAAAAAAAGGGGGAACTATGACGTATGCAATCGGAAGTGACATGACAGGAACTGAAAGTATCTATGCACATTTCTTTGTTTGTTTTTTCAACTGAAAAAAGTGCACATTGCATATAAACATTCGCCAAAAGAAAAGATGTTCCTGTATTGTTGCAGGCTAAGTATAAAAGATGAGAACCTTTTTTGTCTAAGAATCTGTAACAAAAAAAGCCCTAAAGAGCAGATTACAATATAAGATATTTTTCAGCTCTGTGATAGCAATTTCCCTTGCCTAATTCTATTCAGTTTTGCAAACTGAAGTCTTTATTTGCCTTTCTGAGTTCATGTTGCATTGTATTCAAATGAGAATGTCAAAGCATTCGACAAGAGCCGAATAGTTTGAAACTATTCAGCCAGAGCCGAATATCGTTTTTTTCAGCCGGAATTCGGCCGAATACGAAGCCGAAGTTCGGTGCACCCCTAGACAACAGAACAGATATACAGTGGGGGTAGGATACAGAGGGGCACATAGGAGGAGTACAGCTGAATCGGGTGGCGGGGAGGAGAGCAGCAGGCAGCATCTTGCGTTTCAGGTGGCGTAAGGGGTGACGTGATGGCCTAGGTGTTGATGAGAAGAGATTCCTTGAAGAGGTGGGTCTTGGGTTCTTTTCTGAATTGTAAGAGCATGTGGGGTGGGTCTGATACTGACGGGGATGAGGTTCCATAATCTTGGGTCGTAAACAGAAAAGGCTTGTTTTCTGGTCCTTCATTTCTCCGCAAGGTAGCTCGTTGACTTGAGGGTGACTACCTTATAGATGGTGCAGCATCTCTCTCTCCTCTCTGTACCAAACACTACCTTAAACTCAATCCACTCTCTCAATTTGTGCCATTCTTTCTCGTATACAATACCATATCTGTACTCGTTCTCTATACACTGTCACAATCTCTGCTGCATTCTTTTTTACTATCTGCTTTCCACCACCTGGCCTTTTGATCTAGCAACTCCACACCTCAACCGAAGAACTTTCATCCATCATTTTCGCTATCTAGACTTTTATAGCTCAGCCTATCCTGCCCAACCATTCCTCCGGCTTCACATTGTTTCCCTTGGTCACATGTTCTATGGGATCAATCTGTCTTTTGTTCTTTTCCCCGGGGTTGGGTTTTCGGGTTACAATCTTTAAAAACCCGGCGGATTCCTGCTCCCATCTTTGTCTCTGGCGTGTACGCGGTTGCAGCACCAAACAGTAATTTGTCCCTGGATGGTTTCTGTGCATCAGGCAAGTTGCACTTTGTAGGTTTTTGGTTCTTCTTTTCGGTGGCAGCGGGTTGGAGCCCCAACAAAGTATGCCACAATTTGGTAATGGTGAATGCTGTGCAGAAATCTATTCTTCTGGTTCCTGTCTGGTCTTTCGTTAAGATGGCCTGGAGACTTCTGGGATATGTAGTTCTGGAAAGGAAATAAGGCCTGGTCAGAACAGGGGCTGACAGGCATTGCGGATGGGACAGTGGTACCAATAATTGTACAGACCAGGCATTATGGGGAGTCAGTGACTGGGGTCCCCATTAACTCCCACACCCCGTCTGGGTCATGCACTTACAACACACGCACTTACAAACTTACAATAAACACAGCACTTGCGTCACACACAACATGCATTTTCTATATGTATTTGTAATGTATTGGAGAGGTAAAGTGTGTACATGTACGAACTGTAAAACATTTACACGCCAGACACTTACACACCTATGCCTTTCACCAAACACTATTAACACACATGCTGTTTGACACACACTTAGGCCACCTAGTCGCCTATGCATAAAAGGGGTGAAAGACATGCACTAAATAAATAGACCTTTTGTACATGGGCATGACATTTACTAAATGTACAATATGTACGTGTACAATGCAATATGTACAAAACTGCATCAAAGTCTGCGTAAAATTTTATATTACTTTTCATAGGTGTAGAACAAGTATACAAGATGTAAATTACCTCAATGTATGAAATCTAAACTGTATGCATTGTATGCCATACGCTCATATTCTGATACACTCCGAGAGCAAACACTGAGAGGGCACGTTATGCACCATACTATTTATTTTTAATGTCAATCTCCGGAAACAAATTAAAGTCTACACGAAGTGGAAACAACATATTTAAGTTGCCAAAGCTGTCTGTTTAACATTACAATTCAACCATAAAACTCAAAAGTAAAATCATTTGCTTCATACCACTACAAATCTAACCTTAGCACTTCCTGTATAAGGCAGGTTACATCAATACCATGGTTTGATGTACTCAAAGCCCACCCCTGAGCTCCAGAAATATGCCTTACTGCTCAGCTTATGTTACTTTGACAGTTTGGCTTGACTAAGGGCCTCCTCACGAGTTGGGCGGTAAACCCTAAAAGTGTCAGTAACAGAATTAGCGCTGCCAATTAATACCGGTCTGCCGGCTCATGAGCCGGCGCAAATACCGCCGACTGTCAAATCCGCTGGCGCTATTAGAGCTGGCAGAATCTGTGCCGGCTACACAGAGTGTAATCATCGCTGCATCATAAGCCCACGTACGGCAGTATTAGCACTGGTTTTTGGTGCTAATAGAGGGAAAACACGGCGCAATTACCTCAACCTCCAGGTGGAGGTAAAGGAACACAGGTGTCAGAAATAAAGCCACAGGTGATCCCAATTCACTCCAGAGGTCTACATAAGGCACACCCCTACCCCAAAAACTGTTTCAAACACCATGCTGCCACAAGCCACTGTGAGCTGGGACAAACAGCTGCTCATGATGCACCTGGAAGTAGAGATGCAGGACAGACATCAGGCCAGGGCACATGGGGGGCTGGGGGTGAGGAGAAGAGCGAGAGCCCAAGCAAGGTGTGCACCGATTTCCCCCTCCCTCTTCCCCCCCCCCAGGGTCAGGCCCTGACCCTGGATCCTCACTGACAGCCAGTTGGTCACCCTGTACTACCTCAATAGGACGACCATAACTGAGCTGCTCACCACAATCCAGGACGATATAGGGAGCATGATCAACATCCGGACAGCTGTGCCGCATTGCTGAAGCTAGTGTCTGTCTTACAATTCCTCGGAACTGGCCTTCCAGCTCTCTCTGGCCTTGATGCATGACATGGCACAGCCCACATTCTGTACAGTGTTGGCCCATGAGCTTGAAGCTCTCCTGTGGCAAGTGCAAGACCACATTTCCCTGCCTACCACCACAGCCCAGGTCAATGCCATGAAGGCACATTTCTAAGGTGTTGCCCAAATGCCAAATGTGACTGCAGCCCTGGACTGTACCCATGTTGTGTTGGTGGCCCACTAGGCCCACAAATCAGTGTACCATGACCGTATGCGCTACCACTCCCTGAATGTGCAGGTGAACTGCGACCGACGACCTGTACATCACCCACTGCTGTGCCTGCTACCCTGGTTCCACCCATGATTCCATGGTCCTACGTAACAGCACACTGCCAGGAAACATGGAGAAGCACGGAGGACAAAGGACGTGGATATGGGTGAGTAAAATTTCCTGCACATATGCGCTGCAAAGCACCGGACCAAACGGGGGTATAGGGGTTGATTGGAATAACTACACAAAGCATGGCATGACAAGCGTATTCAAACGTCGAATCTGACCACCTCCTGCACCAACGTCACAGTACAGCCCAGAGAGAATGCACATGTCGGACATACCTGGATGGAGAAGCTGATGAACACATTCAGTAGCAACTCCAAAAACAAGCATGACTACAGGTACCACAGTGCAACAATGTGAGAAACCTGAAGGTGTCTCCCTAACTAGTCCCCAGAGATCTGTCATCCAAGTGGCCAGGACACAGCCATCGCCATTGGATCCAGTTCCTGGGGGTGGACCAGTGTGGGAGGATCACCTGAATAGGGGGGTCCTCGTGGAGCGGGAACACCGACTGGTGAGATGCAGTATTTCCCTTCTCATAACCCCTCTTCCCTGTCCTACTACATATATACTCAACCTCTCTCACCCCCCTCTTTTCTAACAACAACACTTTTGCACACCATTAGAGACAACAGACTACCTTTCTCCAGCATGGGGTCTGGCATGGATTCACATGCTCATGAATATTCCCCGTCGTCAGGCCGGGAATCCTCGGTAAAGAAAAAACCAGTATCAGTTTTGTTTCTGATCTGTCTTTCGTAGTAATAACCAATCACTGATCTCTGCGTCATACTGACCACAGCCAATGACTGCCCTCTACCTAAGCCCCACCTCTGGCAGCCATCTTCAGATTTTTACCGCACGTTCATGTGTTGGGATCCTCGTGCTATTGCTCTCGAGCGTTAGTGCTATTTTTGTTCACGTTTTTTCTCAAAAACTTTGTTTTTTCGGTCAGAAGAGCCTCAAGCTCCACCGACTCTCCATCCGATCAACGGGGACCCGTGTCGGATTCGTCTGCGCCCCTCAAGGGTGAAGATTTCGTCGAGCTACGCTTTTGGAGGACTCCAGAAGTTTCTCAGGCCCGGTCATGGCCCAGGAGAAGGGAAGCTCGACGCCCGGAAAGCTGTTCAGGGTCTGCCCTGGATGCCAGCTGCAGAACGTCTTCAAGGAGGACGAACACTCTTTTTGTCTTTACTGCCTACATGAGGACAAGACGCACGTGGAGAAGCACTGTGCGTTTTGCGGCAACATGTCGGAGCGGACCATGAAGGACCGCCATCAACGTCTCGCCAACTGGCTGGAAGGGAAGAGCCCGTCCGGCGAGAAGAAGAGGAAGAAATCCGAGCGGTCTTCTAAGACCTTTGAGGACGCCCCGGCGACGGGGGTCCAACATAAGGCCAAGCACCGCGAGTCCGCTGGCACCGGGAGCGCCGAACGGTCGGGCTCTACGGGCGCCAGGCAGGGCGCACCCTCCCCGGCACCATCAACCACGAGCCAACGCTCTGGGTCGGGTAAGAGGAAGGCCGAGCACCCGGCGAAGCTCCTGGAGAGGCCCCGGTCGAGCTCGAAGGCGGAGCGAGGCAGTGTCCCCCCCTCAAGGATAAGGCGGCTAGCGCACCTAAGGTGGTGAAGGCCTTAATCCATCCGGCCAAGCCCTCTATCGAAACTGTTGCGGCGGCCCTGGCTCAGCCTGTGGAGGCTACACCAGTGGTGGCGACCTCGGGGCTCAGAGTCTCCCTGCCACCTCGGAGGGAGTCCTCTTTTGTGCCCATCGATAGGACCCCCGTGAAATCCCCCGTGGGGAAGAAAAAAGGGGGGCAGAGCGTCGTCGTAGATTCGGCCTCAACCTCGGAGAAGGAACTGGTCGAGGTCTTAAGCCACGGCCTCGGCGTGGAAGAAGACCGGCCCGTCGGGATGGATCCCGACGCAGGTGACGACGACATCGTCGAGGGTACCGACGGGGCCTCTGATCGCCCGTCGGATTCCCCTCTGCCAGCGCCGCGAGACAACTCGGCGGCCATTTTGTTGGCTATACAGTCCTTATGCTCAGAGATAAGGACAAGACTACCGTTGCCGACGGAACCTCTCCCGTCGGGGGACCCAGAACCCGGACCTTCTGGTGTTCCCCCTACCAAGAAAAGAAGGATCCACCCTCCGCCTCCTTTTCAGCCGTCGCGCCCCTTCCAGCCCTCCTCCCCGTCCACCCGAGGGGATGATACGGGGACTGACACGGCAGCGACGGGTACGGACGACGAGGTATACGACGAGGATGTACCGTCGCCGCCTCCCACCAGGGCTTCTCCGCCCGACGAGATTGGATCGTTCCACTTCATGATCACCAGGGCATCCGAGCTTTTCCAACTCTGCCCTGAGGAGAAGAAGAAGGAAGGTTTCCTTTATCAGCGGCGCGAGGCCAAGAGGAAGACGGTCCTCGCAGTGCCTCTATTGGACGACATTTGGGATGAGGGCCTCACCCTCCTCAAGAACCCTTCCACGACGCCAGCTAGAAGAGACCGGTACGAGAAGAAGTACCGGGTCCCGGACACGGCCCCCCTGTGCCTCCGGGCGCAGCCTACCCCGGACTCCGTCGTCTCCGCGGCGGCCAGGAAAAAAGCGGGGGGGGGGTGCGGCCTCCACATCGACTTCCCCACCGGACTGCGAGGGAAAGAAATTGGACGCTATGGGACGCAGAGTCATCTCGTCTGCAGCGACGACGATTAAAGCGGCCAACGCCTTGGCTATCGTGGTCCGCTACGACAGGGAGCTCTGGTACAAACTGGCTCCCCTGCTGGACTGCTTGCCGGACGGCAAGAGGGCAGAGGCCCTGGAGATCCTGCAGGAAGGTGAGGTGGCTTCGGACCACGCCATTACCGTTGCGACGGACATCGCCGACACTGGGTTCCGCCAGTTGGGCAACGGCGTTTGCCTTAGGCGGCGTGGATGGCTCAAGGCTACGGACTTCCGTCAAGACGTTCAGACCAGAGTCCTGGACATGCCCTTCGATGGGAACAACCTGTTTGGGGAAACAGTGGACGATTCCCTTCAGGCCATTAAAGCGGACACCGAGACGGCCCGGGCCCTTGGAGTTCTGCAACAACGACGGACGCCCTTTCGGAGCAGCGGAGGCAAGGGCGCCTCCAAAGGTTCCGGTGGCGGTTTCTCCACCTACCGTCAAGCGGCCCGCTCGTCGTCTCAGGAGGCCTACAGAGGACGAGGCAAGTCTGGCGGACCCCGCCGCCGTCGCCAAGGAGGTCAAGGCGGCAAAGCCTCGTCGAAGCAGGATTGAACCGGCCGTGGGGTCGGGCCCCCACTGAAGCACCCCGGTGGGAGGCCGGCTGGCGAGCTTCGTCAGCGTGTGGGAGTCCATCTCCACCGACCGTTGGGTGCTGGACGCCTTGGCCCGGGGCCACGCGCTCGAGTTTCAAAGAAGGTGTCCGCGCGTCCCCCCCCCGTGGCCAGGAAAGAACTTCACGTCCCTCAACTTCTCCTGGAGGTAAAGGCGATGCTCAGGAAGGGCGCCATCGAACTCGTCCCAAAGAGGCTTCGGGGCTCCGGAGTTTACTCGAGATACTTCCTCGTGAAGAAGACTGGGGGATGGCGCCCCTGGACCTGTGACGTCCTGGACCTGTGACGTCTGAACAAGTTCATCAAGGCGCAAAAGTTCCGGATGGTCACCCTCCAGCACGTCCTGGGTCAGCTGGAGGAAGGAGACTTCCTGTCGTCGTTGAATTTGGAGGATGCCTACTTCCATATTCCCATCCTAAAGGGGCACCGAAAATTCCTCAGGTTTGTGGTCCAAGGGCGTCATTACCAGTTCAAAGCCCTCCCCTTCGGACTACGGTCGGCACCCAGGGTGTTCACCAAGTGCCTCGCACCGGTGGCGGCGCAGCTGCGCCGCGAGGGGATCCACGTCTACCCCTACCTGGACGACTGGCTCATCCGAGCCAAGACGAGGGAGCTCGCCGTGGTTCACACGGCAAGGACCGTCCAACTTCTCACGGAACTGGGATTCTCTGTGAACTACGCCAAATCCCACCTGGTACCCGCGCAAGACGCTCTGTTTCTGGGAGCGAGGCTCAACACAGTGTCCCTTCTGGCCTCCCCGTCGGAGGAGAGGACCAGGACCATCCTGGGCAAGGTGCAGCGGATGTTGGTGGCCGACACGGCCAAGGTGAGGTCCATCAAGTCCCTCCTCGGAATGATGTCTTCCTGCATCTACCTCATTCCCATGTGCAGGCTCCGGATGCGCCCGTTGCAGGAGTTCCTGGACGCGCTCTGGATCCAAACGACGGGCAGCTTCGAGGAAAGGATCACACTCGACGAGAGTTTCCGACGAGTGATCCGGTGGTGGGGCACCCGCGCGCATCTGACGGCGGGCATGGACTTCCAGACCCCAGCCCACCAGGAGACAGTGACCACGGATGCCTCCCTGGAAGGGTGGGGAGCGCACACCGAAAATCTGCACGCAAGAGGCCTTTGGCTCCCGACAGAGAAATCCCTACATATCAACGTCCTGGAGCTCCGTGCAGTGTTTTGGGCCCTCAGGTCCTTCCTTCCGTCCCTCAAGGGCAAGGTGGTGAGGATCTTCACCGACAACACCACCACCATATTTTACATCAGGAAACAGGGCGGAACCAGGTCCCCAGCACTGTCCAAGGAGGCGCAGGACCTGTGGCATTGGGCCGTCGCCCAAAGGATGTTTCTGGTGCTGTTTCATCTGGCAGGGATAAAAAACACCATCGCTGACTCACTCAGCAGGGAGCTGCGCTCGTGCCACGAGTGGGAGCTACGGCAGGATCTAGTGGATCGCCTCTTCCGACGGTGGGGCACACCCCAGATCGACCTGTTCGCGACAGCGACAAACTCAAAGTGCCTGAGGTTCGCCAGCAGGTTTCCCCAGGCGAGGAGCATGGGCGATGCTTTCTCGTTCCCCTGGGAGGGCCTGTTCCTCTACGCGTTCCCTCCTTTGCCACTGCTAATCCGGCTCGTCAACCAGCTCAAGAGGTCACGGTGCAGGATGATCCTCGTCGCACCTGCGTGGCCGAGGCAGATATGGTTCCCGGACCTTCTGGACTTGTCAGCGTCCCCGCCAATCAAGCTGCCGGTGGACGCGGATCTACTCTCCAGGGAAGGAGGCGCCATCCTCCACCACGACCCGAAATCGCTGAACTTGCAGGCCTGGCTCCTGCAGCGCTAGAGTTTGGAGGATACGACATACCGGCCGACTGCAGAGAGGTTCTTGCAAAGGCCAGGGCGTCCTCGACTCTTAAATGCTACGGACACAAATGGAAGAGGTTCTCTGTCTGGTGCCACGCACAGAAGATTAACCCTCTACGGATTACGGCTCCCCAAGTACTGCTATACCTGCTGACGCTGGCCAAAGCTGGACTGGCACACGCGTCCATCAAGATTCATCTTGCTGCGATCTCCCGATACACCAGAACCACGGGGCGGACGTCCTTGTGGTCTCATCGTCTGGTGAAAGAGTTCATGAAGGGACTGTTCAGATCGTTCCCGCCGGTGAAGGCTCCGGCCCCGGCGTGGGAGCTCAACGTGGTGCTGACCAAGCTCATGGGACCTCCGTTCGATCCTCTGCACTCGGCTCCGTTGAAATTTCTGTCGTGGAAAACAGCGTTTCTTGTGGCCATCACCTCCGCACCTTTCCTGCAAGGCCCCGTACTTGACTTTTCACGACACGAGGGTAGTGCTCAGGACGCACCCCTCCTTCATGCCCAAGGTACCGTCGGACTTCCATCTCAACGAACCCTTGGTGTTGCCTGTGTTCTTCCCGTCGCCTTCGTCGCCGGCTGAGAGGACTTTGCACTCGCTGGATGGGGCTAGAGCGCTGAAGTTCTACGTGGACCGCACAAAGTGTTTTCGGAAGACGTCACAACTCTTTGTGAACTTTGGACCTGTCAATCAGGGGAAGGCTCTCTCGAAGGCTTCCATTTCCAGATGGCTCTCCGGCTGTATCATGTACTGTCACCGGTTGGCAAACCGACCGCTGCCTGGCCGTCCGAGAGCCCATTCCACCAGAGCGATCGCAGCTACCACGGCGTTCCTATCTGGTGTGCCCCTGCTGGACATATGCAGGGCTGCTACGTGGAGGTCGACGCACACCTTCACGAAATTCTACTGCGTCGACCGGGATTCCAGGGAGGAGTCCAGGGTCGGCCAAGCAGTGCTGCGCAACCTGTTCGCCTGAGGTGAGCCTGGTGAGGAGGTAAGATGCTTAATGTTGAGTTTGATGTGATGCTTAATGTTGAGCCTTTGCCACCTCCCGTGGTTGTGCATGTGTGTACTGCTATGTATTCTTTATTCATGAGCATGTGAATCCGTGCCAGACCCCATGCTGGAGAAGGAACAAGTTACTTACCTGTAGCTGTTGTTCTCCAGCATGGGTCTGGCATGGATTCACATGCGAACCCTCCCGCCTACCCCTCTGCGGCTCTTCACTTGGTCATACTGCCACTTCACGTGCTTCCAAATCTGAAGATGGCTGCCAGAGGCGGGGCTTAGGTAGAGGGCAGTCATTGGCTGTGGTCAGTATGACGCAGAGATCAGTGATTGGTTATTACTACGAAAGACAGATCAGAAACGAAACTGATACTGGTTTTTTCTTTACCGAGGATTCCCGGCCTGACGACGGGGAATATTCATGAGCATGTGAATCCATGCCAGACCCATGCTGGAGAACAACAGCTACAGGTAAGTAACTTGTTCCTTATGGCCCTTTAACAGGCATGTCCCAACACCAGGGCCAGGCAGAGTCCGGCAAGTGACTAGAATCACTTTCACCTGACGGCCCTTTCCCTTCCCCACAGGGATAAAAAGTGGAGCACGAGAGCACACTACAAGCAAGGCAGATAGCACGAGAGAGCTATCCCAGAGCGGCAGTTCAAGAGGAGGAGAAAGGCAGCGAAAACCGAGGGGGACAAAAGGAGAGAAGCCGCCTTGCCCTTTCCGACACAGACCAACGATTCCTCTGTGGAAGATATCATAAGACCGCGAACGAAAGCTAACGTGTGTTGCAGCAGATATCAATGGTACACAGAGCGCGCCTACGCTGATAAGCAGAAGAACAGAAGGTGCTTGCTACGGACTGAGGTACCGTCCTTGACTCCAGATACAAGGAAAGCCAAGCGGTTCATCACAGCCGGTGAGTAGAGGGGAGAACTGTTAAGAAACCGCACTGTGTTGAATGAAAGTTATAAGAGCGTTACAAGTTGAGGAAAGCGAGAGACTCTAGTTGGCTTACCATTTTTGTTGAAACTACCAATACCAGAAGGCTGTGCAAGAGCCATGAGAAGAGTGTCAAAGTGGTCATACAAAGGTCTAGCAAAATCCGCTGTACAGTCGAAAGTCTTTGACCAGCCAGTAATGGAAAGCTAAGGGAAACAAATCCTGCATAGTAAGAGAAAAGATTGGCAAGAGTGAACCCCGAAGGAGGGAGGCCAATAAAAAAAGGAAAAGGGCGAAGTCTGATGCCTCAATGAACATTTGTGCTGACAAGAGTGAACCTGAGAAAGGGAGGTTCACTGTGAACTGCTTAAAAAGACCTTAAGAATTGTGAATGTAACGAAGAAGATTGTTTGAAATCCTTTGAAATACAAGCCATAGTGAACCCGGCAGAAGGAGGCTAATATTCAAGAGGGGTCTGAGCCCGGAAGAGGGGGGCGCAGGGGTGAGGAGGCAACATAAAACGTATAAACAGAAAGGAACTCTTTTGTTTGTTTTGTATGCAGCAGCTCCTCAGAGGCAAGTAACATTTTGTAGAAAAGAGACTTAACTGTCATGACCCTTGCTCCTGGTCCTCACTGGCAAGTCAGCCTTCCAGTTAGGGCCAGGTCAAAGGCCTTAAAACCTCATCCAAGACTCTCTTGGAGTTAGTCCTGGCGCCTTTGGCACCAGGCTCATAACCATCATGAAGAGCAACATTAGAATGGGACTATTTACTTGGGACTATTTAACTTTGGGGGGGGCTGTGGGGGGATCCAGCCAACACGGAGGCGCACACACATAGCTCAGTTACAAGGAACTGAGCTATGCGGTCTAGTCTTTTGTGTGTGGCAGGCCTGGGACTATTTTACCTGGACTACTTTGGGTGTGGCAGGCCTGGGACTATTTTACCTGGACTACTTTACCTGAGACTATTTAAACCGCGCCCAAACAGCAGAACATGCTTTGTGTTATTCTGCTGTGGGCAGTGTAACGCTCACTGTGTCCAGTTCTTTGATGCCATCTTACCTGAAACCAAAGACCTGCAGAGAGAGAAAGAAAACTACAAAACTTACCTGGAACAGTATCCTGTCTTCAATCCATCGCTGACTTCAGTTCCACTCACCTGAAGGTACGAACTCCATCATCCGGCACCGCATGCATCCTGGAATGCCATAACCTGGAAAGAGGAGAAAGAAAGACAGCATTAGTAAGCGTTTACTCACGTTTCCTCCCGAATGCAGAAAGCCACACAATTCTTACCTGGGTAGTCATCTCCTGGTCAGTAACATTGCTGGAACATTACGGCGCTGGGGCGAGGAACATCGCAACCTGCAAGGAGAGAGAAGGCACAGGTTAGCAATATAAAAGGCGAAACAGCACTGCGCATCACGCATTACTCACCGGACAGCATCGCGCACACTGCGCTTTCGGCTACCGGCCCATGCTCATCTTCAAACTGCATGACAACATCAAAATACCTTTCCATACCTAAAAGGAAAGAAGCAAGACATTATTATTCGAACTAAGAGGAACATAAGAACTGCATATAAAGACTGAAAAGCAGCAAACCTATGGAGTCGCAGCAGGCCTGGATTCCCACAGGGGGGCTTGCACCAGTGAAGTAACTTGGTCGCTGCTCGCCCCCACATCTACGCGCCCCTGCCACGAGGAGCAGGACGGAGAATCCACCTTTTACAATATTAAAGTGAGGAGAAGACCCAGGGGGGAGGAATGAGTTGAGGCCAAGGGAGGTGGGGAAACATAAAGACAATCTGGTATTGAATCCAGCTCTCCTATATTGCAGACCCATCTTTAACCAGAGACCTTACCAAGGGACCGGGAGAGGGTTCGAGAGTGCAAATCATCCAACCAGGGCTGGGTGGCGTCCCCGTGGATACCAGGTGAGCGTAACATTAACTGCCAGAGGTCCTGGTACCTGAGAATGGAACTGTAGGCTTGGGCTGACAAAAGCTCAAGTGTGTGCTGTGCTCCGGAATCCCACCTTGTCCTGTATTGAAAACGTGGGGAAGGGATACCCCCGGCTACTACATCCTGAGCAAAACAATCCCAGGCCCCCACCCCCGTTCTATTTTTTTTTTTTGCCCCCCTTCCCTGGGGGCAGATGATCAGCCATCTGCCCCCAGGGTTGTGCATATATGTGCCCCCCCACGTCACAAACATTTCCATGGTGGTCCAGTGGGTTGCTGGTCACGGATCAGCGCTCTGTGCCGATCCGTGACCAGCAATGCCTCATGTAGATGGTGTCCTTGGAAAGGGGAGAACCTCCCCTTTCCAAGGACACCACTTTTTCCTATATCCCTGGTGGTCTAGTGGGCCCCAGGGCCCCACTTTTTCCTATATCCCTGGTGGTTTAGTGGGCCCCAGGGCCCCAACCTCCCTCCTCCTCCTTCCCTCAACTTTTATTTTATTTTTCTCTTTCACCCCTGGGGGCATTGATCATCTGGCCCCCAGGGGTCTCCAGCAATGTGGCCCCATGCTTTGGGGCCACGGGGGGAAGGGGGCCGCTTACCTAGTTAGCAGCCTCCCCCTCCCCCCGCGTCACAAACAGATCTGTATTGATCCTGTGACATTGCTGCTCACGGATTGCGCGCCCCGTTCCCGATCCGTGAGCAGAAATGCCAAATAATGGGTATTGTTGGAAAGGGGAGAATCTCCCCTTTCCAACGATACCCGCCTCAATCTCCAGCTTGAAATACAGCTGGAGATCGACACGGAGAAAGAAGGGCTCTTACCTTCTTTCTTCACTGCAGTTGCCGAAAATGGCTGCTGCAGTGATTTTACTTTGTTTCACGCCGACGTGCTTTACGCGTGCCAAATTGAAACTGAAGGTAATCCAGCCCCCTGGCAGTGAGGGGGGGACCTCCCTCTCACATAGCCCAGGGGTTGGATTACAGTTTTGTGTGATCCCTGCTTTGCAGGGATCACACAAATGAAGGCGCCAAGGACGAGCTATCTCATCCTTGGCACTGCGTATGCACTTCCAAGGACGAGATAGCTCGTCCTTGGCATTAAAGAGGTTAAGATTATAATAGTAACAAATACAAAACAATTAATAGAAACAACAACATTTAAAAATACATTAGCTCACATCATGTAACCTGTACATATTTACAAAAACACCCCCTACCCCCACCCACAAGCAGGGTTCACATCAAATCATCAATTAGAAATCAATACATGTCCTTGAGGGCTCACCAAAGACTTGGACGAGTTTTGCCTTTCAACGACGATGCACTCGGAGTGGGAAGCAGAACTCCTGGTATTGGGGTTTCTCAGCTCTGGAAACTCAAAGGGCCTCGGGAGATGGCTCAAATCGAAGTCCGCCTTGGGACTGTTTGTTCCCACCAGTCAAAGGGAAGCTGACGTCCTCTTCGGAGTTCCTCTGTCGCACAGAAAATGGGGTCACGACCGCAGTGGTCGCTTCACTGTGTTGCAAAGGGTCCTAAGGTGTCTCATGGTCTCCTTCTTCGGTCACTTCAGCTTCCAGTGGTCGACTTGCTTTTCAATCAGGACAGCCAGACCCTTAGTGGGAGCTGGTCCATTCAGGCACGCTGGTAGACAAAGGACAGGGGTGTGTAAAGCTCCTCCCCTACTTCCTGTCCGCCCAGACACTGGAGCCTAGGCGGGGACACCCAAGGGTTCCTGCCAAAGGCAAATCACACACATAGGCCTCCTTCCCCCCCAGAATGGTAGAAGGGCTGACAAAGAACAACCCCACTAGTAATGGCAAAAAAATAATGGAGCCCCTGAGTTAGATCTCAGGTGCCCCTATTGTGCTTAACCGGAGCTATGGACGTAGCCTGCAGTAGAAACATCTCACAATAGTTTGTAGGACAAGTCCACTTCCACCAGCCAGATTGTCTATGTGACATAAATGTCACTGGAGCAGAGAAAAGGGGGATACTAAGCATCCCTTTGGCACTCCACACAAGGTGGTGTGTGCCAATCTCTCAGACTATAATGTTTTAGGAGAGATCGTAAGTATCTCCCTATCTGTAAGAATTGTAGTTCTCTAGGATATAGAAAAGAATTTCAAAGGAGGACCGTAGGGTCCCCAGCAACACTGCCCATAAGAGACTGTGAGCTACAATAGTAAAATACAGATGCCTTTAAGAGTTATGGAGGAAAAATAGACTCCACAGGACAAGTAAAATACAAAGAATAGAGTTCCAAAAGACAGAGCCCATAAGAATGAATGAGTGAAAAAAGGCTCCACTCATTCAGGATTAAAGAAAATAGTCCAGAAGTCCAGCAAAAAGTGCTTGCGCTCTCACTAGAAGAGGGGATGAAGTATACACATGATAAATCTCCCTAACAGGCTTAAAGTGGAAATTGGCACAGTAATAATTGCAGGTGAATTACTGCTCCTAGCAGAAATGATTACAGGAGAGACTCCACAATAACCATGGCATGAAGAGTGCGCATTTGCAGCATGGACCGCTATGCCAGCGACCATGAAACAGCCACACCAAACCCCCTGTAGCATCCAGCCGAACTCTACCAAGCACCCTACATACAAACCACACTGGCAACATTCAATCACATGATATGATATGACATTTATAATGCGCCTATACACAAATGTTTCAAGGTGCGACGTGGCAAGTAAGGGGAACAAAGCAAGGACAAGACAACAATCTTACTAGACCTAGTGATATTAAGATCGCGCAAGTGCAGGGGTGTAGGAAGGGGACAAGTGCCAGGGGAAGGGAAGGAAGAGCAAGTGCAGGACACAGAATAAAAAAAAAAGTAGCGCGGCCAGCAGGTGGCAGTGCAAGGGTTAAGTGCAGACAACAAGTGTCTGACAAGCGCAGGAACGGGACTGTATGGTTGCAGTTACAGACTCAAGTGCAAGGGTTGCCAGGAGGCAGTGCAGGTGTGCAACTGGGCGGGCAGGGACCTGGGCCCAAAGTTCAGAGGGTAGCCAGGTGACCAGTGCAGTATCACACAGGAGATCAGCAGGGAAGGGGAAAAGTGAAGGCAGAAGCAAAGAAGAAAGTCTACATGCAGAATACATGTAGAATTGGCAGACATGCCAACGAAACATTGTATTTCCTGTCCACCTGCCCCAATGAGTTGTGAAAACTACCAAACTCCATAGCCCAATCATAGTTCCACAAGTGGTAAAATGACAATTCGTGGCTTTTGTAGGTATATTAAAGTCTGTATCACTACATATTATCCCCACCAAAAATATCACCGTATATATGGTCGTCTGGAACAGCCATAGGTGATATTTTTGGCTACTACCACGGTGGCAAAACTGTCAATACTGGACACAGTGATTGCTGAGGAGGGCCAAGACCCGGGTACGTGTTCTGGAAGGAACATCTTTGGTAAAACTAACAGCCAGTATGCCAGAGACTTTTGGTTACTTTAAGGAAGATTGTTAAAGCAAACAGTCCCTAAAGAATCTGTGTTTGTCCTCCCTCAGTTTCAAAACCCTGCAAGTCCACACAGACCTTCACCCATCTAAGGTCGATACATGAGTACCATTGAGTTGGATAACAATAAAATATGGTTTATTCTGTTTGTCCGTGCCATTGAACATCCAAGTGAATGTGCTTTAAAATTGACCATTGTTCTATTGTTATCATTGTTTTTTCTGTAGGTTATGTCCGATCTCTTGAGGATGAAATACGAAATTTGAAGCAGAAATGTAGGAATATGGAGAAACACTTGGAGGATTTGGCCAAGGCTCCCAAGAAATCTCCACCAGCAACTCCTGTACCAAAGGTTTCTGCTGAGAACGCTTATATCCAAAGCCACGTGCGAGCTCTGAATGAGACCATAGGTAGGTGTGAATAATCTCTTACCTTTGCTTTCAAGTGCTCTGTTTTTTGCTCTTTCACTCAGGGACGTCATTTCACCAAAATGCCAGGGAAAGCGGAAGTGACATCAGACAGCCCTTGACCTCTGATGGCATCACCGGAAGTGATGTCCTTTGAACCCCCTCCCCCCCCCAAGTGACATTGCGGGGAGTGATGGCACACGACCTTCAGATGCATCTAACACCTGTGTTTCCACCCACAACATTCAAATACACACTATGACAATCCTACTCCTTCACCCACCAGTCACTCACTCATACACCACACAGGCACAAACCCTCCCTATGTATTTATTTTTTAATGCAGGGGTAGCAAGGGAGACCACAGGGGTCACAACTGGATCACTTGCGTCCCCCAAATGACGTCCCTGCTTTCATTCGACATTTTTACATTACATTATTATTGCATCCATATTGCTTTCCCTCCTTCTCAAATTGTTCGCAAGCTTGCTCCTACAACAGAAAAGCTGGATAACTGTTCCAAAGATGATGCACTATGCTGTAAAAGAATTCAATTTGGAATTTAGAATCCCCAATATGCGCTCTGATATAATAAGCTCTGTCAGCCTACCTGTCATTTGCTGTTTTTCCTTCAAGCAGTTGGGTCGAGGAAATGCTTAACGCACACAGTGTTGTAGGTGAATTTTTTGTTTTGGCTATAAGGTGGCACTTTAGCGCCACCTATAGGCAGAAACGAATGCATTGTAGTACAGCTAGGGAGAGAGCGCATACGAGGAGGGACATAATGCTTGTAGTTATTATGTGCTTATTTACCCACACATTGACTGCCCATGGCCATGCTAATCCCTATGGCCATAACCACCCACTTTCTTCCCCTCCGTGCATAAAACACACCCTCATGGGGATCTATTTGAGCTGACTTTATCAAGCCTTAAGATCAAACTTTGCACACAAGGTGACTGCCAGGGGCTTTTCAATGCAGTATTTGAGAGCTATTGGTTTAATTGGTGCTGTAAACATGCCACTGGTGTAATAAAAATGCCTTAACCGGATCTGCTTTCAGCCAATTGATTTATAGGCAGTATGTGTGTGCTTCAGCGAAGTCGTGTTAAAATCAAGCATTTGAAAAGACAACAGTCTTGGCTGGTGTATAAGTACTAGATACGCATTTGCTAGGCACTGCTATCGTATTCCCAGGTAATGCACCATTTTCAAGCTGCTACTATCAATGGACTGTTGGTACCATTACGGCAAGGCCTGGCAAATACTTTTCCCATATCTACACAAAAGCCAAAACTATTGGTAATACCATTGTGGGTTTTCTGATGCTGTTGGTCCTATTGTCTAATTTATTAGTGCGGGTGACCTTTTCTTTTTTGGGGTGGGAAGTCTTTTTATTTTTATAAAGTGAACTCTAAGGGGCTCATGTTCATGAGAGCCGTAATGTAAAGGAAAGGCGTAAACGCCTTCCATTCACGGCACAGATCATTTTCAAGCTTTTGTATGATGGAGAGGAGGGGTGGAACGCAATTTGCGTTTCCGCCGCACCCTTCCTCTCTGCCATACACATGCTCTAGCATCTGCGCTGGCATGAATTTTCATGCTGGCGCATTTGCTAGAGGTCACTATGGGGATCCTTTGTACATGTTCCCTGCCATGAGAGCAGGGGAGGGTCTAATTGTATTTGTGAATACGGCTTTCCATTGCAAGCATGTCAGGGTGGGTTTAATTGTAATTGTGAACATCACTTGCTATGCAAGCTTTTGTGATGTGCCTTTGTTGCATGCTTAGACAATGTACATGCAGCGGGTACTAGTGCCTCTCTCTCTCTGGTCCATGATGGGTAGTCTTCAGTGTATGCAAGCAAAAAGAAGGGGTCCAGCACCGGGCTCGGTTCGGGTGACTGCTGTTGGTACCAGGAAGAAATCTGTTTCCCAGGTTCGTGGGCTTTTTGAGGTAAATTCAGGCGCTGTTGGCTCCGGATCTTAGAGCACTGTTATCTTCGAGTCCTACCAATGTACAAAGTGTGATCACCACTAAGTCTTCGGTACCAGACCCCCTTTTCCTGCTGGGCAAGTTCATTGCGGTATTGGGTTAGTTCCATATTGGTCTTGCCTGTCCTCAGGCTCATCTGGCTAGGCTAAATCCTCAGCATAAGGTTATACTGCGGGGTCTATCTTTGGTTGATTAAACACTGCTCCCTCCATAAACCCAGCGGTCTGAAAATGTAGTCTCTGGCATCCTGCAAAATTCCTTGGTTGCCTCCTGAAATAGCATCATCTTCTCAGGCTCCAGACTTGCTCCGAAAAAGTAAGAAATTAAATTGCAAATCCAATCTTGATTCATATCTAATTCACTGTCCTGTCGCCTAAGGATGTCCAAGAAAATGTATCTGTTCCTTTTGTTGATTCCAAATGAGGTAATCGTTTCGCAAGGGGTTATTCAGATAGCAGAGAGTGGTTTCCTTGTACTGCAGTTTTTTCCTTTTCTTTTCATCTTTCCAAAGGGGTTTGAGCAATGTCAACTGTCCTTGGCATGTGATTTTCAATATTCAACGGTTGCCTACTTTTCTGGGGAGCCACCTGCAAATTCGATCAATTTTCCTCCTTTACTTGTGGACTAAACATGTTCACTGATGTCCTTCCACTGTATTTGAGAGCAAGAGGTTGGGAAACAAATCACCTATGTGTCTGATCCTAGCCACTACAATGGCACTCTTAGAAATTATCTTGGATACAAGCTGATAAACTGATGCAAGGAGTTGCACCTGCCGCAGTTCAGTCTCAAGAGCCAGCACCCATGGATACATGGATTCACCCTGTGACAAATGTGCATCAAGCCTCTTCCAAATGGGTGTGATGCAATGGATACTCCCTCTGAGAGGAAGGGGGAGCTTCCACTTCCCATGGTATGGAATAAGCAAGTGTAAGAAGGGTGGGAGAAGTTACTTTTCTGAGACCTATAAGGAAACCTCTTCCAACAACTTTTTAAGCAGGTATGATAGTGACATGGTTGCATGAGAAATATTTTGAGGTTTAATGATGAACGGTGGCTGCTTTCCTTCAGATAATTATCTATGCCCTTGGGTGTACACATGCTGCTTCAGCAACTTGCTGGTAATGTCTATGGAAAGGGGTGCAAATCACAGTTAAGGCAAAATCTTTATTTGTTTGTCTCTCAAAACAAAACCTAAGCTCTCCCTACGTTTCTCATTACTACTCTAACGAAAAGAAAACAAGTTAGGATGTCCCAAAGTAACCAAGTCTGCTGTCTAGAAAATGTGCTCTAGTCGGAATCCTGTTCCTACCACTATAACCAAAACAAAAGGTATAATCAGGGCCTTTGCCTTAACAAAAGTAATGGTGGCTGATCTCCAGCCCTAGCTCAATGTCTCGATATCAGATCAGATGTGCTTGATCCCGTGTCGCAGTTCAAAATAAAATGTCTCTTCCATGTTAGCCTTTTCGGGTAGGCGATCAGTCTGTCTCCCTCTCGTACTAGGGATTTGGTTGCTCCTTCTAGGTCTCCCTTCAGCCTTGGGGACCCCTAGTCTGTAAGTCCACACCAGGTATTTCCTTTGGGATCTCCAGGAAGGAATCGCGTTTTGGTAGCGGCTACTTTTCCCTGGCCACATGGGATGAGACTTTCGGCTGGGGATCAGTGATGATTCCATAGGATTCATCACAACTAGCTCATACGTGGAGAATCCTCAAAAAATTGTGCGGTCTTCCGGATGGTGAACAGGGACTTGGATAACCCACTATTCCATGTTCTTTCTTATGATACTAGCTTTCACAGCATCTGCTTCAGGATCCCAAATCTTTCCACTAGGTCCTCCATCTGAGGATGATAAACTGAGGTACGCAGAGTCAGTATCTTCATTAGTTCTTTAATTTCTCCCATGAGCTGGGACATTACGCAACTCCCTTGATCTGTCAATATCTCTGCAGGGAAGCCCACTAGAGTGAAAGGCATCTGGAATTCTAGAATGGCCTTACTGATATTGCTGCACATGGGGGCAGGCCTCTGGATATCAGATTGCATAGTAGCCAATAACTAGAATATACTTATTCCCAAACTTCGAAGGTTCCTGGGGTCTTACTGCATTCATACCAATATGATGGAAAGGTATTTAGATGATGGGTAGAGGTTGTAGGGGGCCCATAGTACTTCATCTGTGGAAGCCTTCTGGCATATAGGTTTTTGGTGTTTTCTCATGCCCCAAATGTCCAGCAGTCGTATTTGAGTGAGCGTGTTCCAGTGCTGACCACCTGAACAATTTGGGCACCAGAAGCTATTGGTAGTTAACCACATCACTTCTTGGATTGACACTTTCTCTAAGAAATTTGGTATGTGTAATGTTCTACTCTTTGATTCTGAAACCAAAGATTTCCAGGGCTGGCCCAAGAGAGGATCAGTTCTCTGAGCTGTTGCAAGCCCCACAAATGCAGGGTTTGAATGGTACGCTTGGGCACACTCCGTCTCTTGGGCTTCTGTCATCCCTCTGAATCCTGCCTCTTCCTAGATTAAGCAGGGGTTCTGTGACACCCCGCCAAAGTCTTGGTCTGTCACCCCTATGCAATACTTTAAGGTCAACTCAGACTTTGCAGCTATTCTTCCATAGGTTTTCTCCAGCACCTCCACATTTAAACATTCTGGACCATGGTTGACGTCTGGGTTGTCTCTTCGTAAGTATAGAAGGCACACCTGACAGTTTTCGATGTGATATGGCTAGGTAGACGTGCCGTGCTGGTTATCCTTGCCACTCAACATCTTGCGGCCATGGGCGACCTCTGTATTGAAGGCTGACTGCATCCCACTTCTGACTCTAAGTGTCACAGATGGCACAGAAAACACTGAGTCACAAGGACAGTTCAAGGGTTTTCATTAAATTATTTATGGTCCTATGGTTGCGTCTCTCTCAATTTCCAAAGAGCCACCTTCCTAACCCAGGTTTCCATAACTCTGGTTACTGCTATTGATCCCAAACTCTTAATAGCAGGTGATGTTGTCACTACAGGTAGGCTCGCTAATGCCCTCATTTATTTCCTTACTTTCTCTACTCATACCGTGAGTTAGTTTTCTAATGGCAAAAAAGGGATGTGCCATGTAGTTACTAGTTAAGCTTTACCTGGCTCCACTAAAGCCCACCTTTTTCTCACTCTTCTACTCTGCCTGCGCCTCCTGACCAACTTCTTGTCCGTCCAATGTTTCACTCTCCTCTCTTCTGCCTCCACCCTTTGATGTTAACTCGACTCCCACAATTCCTACACTCTACTTCTGCTGCTTCTCCTCACACACCATTACTGCCCCTCTTTCCACTCTACTACTCCTCTCCCTACTCTTCTACTACTCTCTCTCTACCCACTCTACTACTCCTGCACTACCACTCCTCCCACACTACTACTCAATTACCGTCCTTATACTCTATCAGTCTTTTCACATGTTCTCCTTACACTGTCCTCTCTACACATACATCAAACAAACGCACACACACTCACACCTCAGAACCACTATCACTGCTAAACCAATGCCTCACCTACTCCAAAACTCTTCTCCACAACCTGCTGCTCCCTCCTTCCTCCTGCTGATCTTCAGTCACCGTCCACTTCCTCCTCTGACCTCAGTTGAAACACCCACACTTCCTGTTTCCTGTCACCTGTTTATATATTCCTGCCCTGGTGAGGGTTGGCAGTTGTAACCAATCTCCTTTCTTGCTTCCCCTCCCTAGGCATGTATTTGTATAAAATGCTTACGTGTGTTTTGGCCCGGCCTACTTTCTCCACACTAGCTTGCTACCCGGGAGATCTAGCGTTGAAAGGACAGTGTTGGAGTTAGTTTTCGGGGCTATATTGGCGGAGACCCCTTGGGTAAATTCAGGAACTATCCTCTTTCAAGTCCATGGTGGCCTATTGGATGGGTCTTAGTTAAGACTACCAACCGGCTTTGCCGGTCTTGTTTTCTACATGGCTGCAGTCAGTCAGTCTCTCATAGATCACTCTGCAACAGTGATGCGGTCCCTCCAGTGCTGGAGCTATCTCGTTGGGAGCAGTGTCTGAAAATGTAAAAGGACACTGTGTATATTCATTTGGTGGCAAGGCTGGAGACATGGTTCTGCACAGATAGAGATTGGCTCAAAAGGGGGAACAGGAATTGTTCCCACTCGGCTGCCAATGTTCACCTCCGGGGTAGGACTAGTGCTGCCATTGACCCTGGTAGGCCTCATACCGCCACCTGAGAGAGTTCCTGCTCTTTTGACAAAGCCCAATGATGGACCTTGTCACAGATGCCATTCAGGAAGATCCCTAAAACCAATGAGACATAAGTGGTTTTATATAGGATACCTATTAGTCTGAACGGAATCAGGGACATAAAACCATTTTGGTATTTCCTTATTCCATGCTTTTTTTTCAGCATGAAAAGGAAAGACAAAAAAATACCAGGAACAAAACATAACAATTCTCACATGTAGCAGTCTCATTCCCCAAATCCCCCTACATTAACCAGCATTTCTTCATTTACTCTACATATTAGATACCCATTTTAGTGACATCCACATAGTATAACCACAAACATTTTGTACATGATGGTTCTTCCCCTTTCTTAGTCATCTTTAATCATAGATTCCAGTTCTGCTTTTGTGACTTCGAATCTCAAGCCCAGTATTCAAATGTTGACTACCCATTTAAACCTCATTCCAACTGAACACCTTTCGTTATCAATGGCCTATTCCCGCCCTATCCCCCTATGATCATGAAATCTGTGAATGGTTTTCAAGTTTCAATAAATGTATCTAGGGAACCAGCAATAGGTGTCACTTTCTCCAGAGCCCAGATTTCCCATATCTTGCACCACCATAATGTAATTTGTGGACCCTCTTGGTTCTTCCACTGTTTGCCAATAGCAAATCTTGCAACCATCAGATGCTGGGTTAGAGTTTTACCCATAAAGCCCAACATTGGTTAACTGTCCTCTGCCCACTGTGTGCCCTAGAACCAAAACCAGCGAGTCCAGTGGCAGTACATGCCGTGATATTTTTCATTTTTACTAATATCCCCTTCCAGAAATATTGTACCCATGGGCAAGTCCACTGCCTATGTCCAAGATTTATGGTGTTTCCACAGGAACCCAACATAGTGGGGAGGAGCTGGATTTAACCCGATGTAGGCTTTGGGGAAAAGGTACCATTGTAGGCAGATTTTCTGAGCGCATTCCCTAACCGGATGTGCATGTGAGGCTCTGTTCCAGTTTCTGAACCAATGCTAATTTGCATATTTAGGTCTTCTTGCCATTTCCTCATGTGTGGAAATGTCTGTCTTCCTGCTCTCCGACCTTCCCAGCTGGTCGGGATTGCCTTTATCCGTGGGTGGGTCTGAAAACAGCTGGCTTCTCTGCAAAGTCGCGTTCTTTCCATGTCAGAGCTGGGACCGGTACCAAAGGCGACCAAGGTCTTTGGCAGAAAGGAGTTTGACATTGGTAAGAGGGAGAGCTTACCTGCAGGTGGGACACATGTTTCATCACCAGCCCTTGGTAGCCAGGTGAAGACCGCGACCGCTTTTCCAGGGGTCTTCACAGGACCGTTTAGGGTGAAATCCTGGCTGTCTACATCTGCAATCCCTTGGTGGGAAACCATTAGTACCTTTTGGTGGGAATGTGTGAGCACCTCCTGGTGGGAAAGGCTCCGAAGGGATCCACCCGGTAAGGGGGAGGATGTGTTAATTCCCAACAAAATCATTACAGTACCGTGGAAGAGCTGTTTTTGTCTCAGATAACAACCAAACAGACAAGATTAGCCTAAAAGAGCTAAGAGCCTCCAGGGTTGAATTGGTTCCCCAAAATCTTCAGTACGGAAGCGAAAAACTTTGCACAGTAGGCACAAAGAGCATTCGCGGTCAGTCCCGAGCTCCGTACCGACTACCCCAAAAAGACACAAGAAAAATAAATTGTCAAAGGAGAGTTTCACAGAAAAGCATTGCTATCGAGGGTTCACAATGAACACATAGATCTAATTTCGAACTCTGGAATTTGATCCATAAAAATTCTTGACAGTATCATCAGAGGAACTGTTTGACACTCCAGTGAGGTGCAAGACCCCAGAGATTTTGCCCCAGTCTTCTCCTGAAACCCGGGGAGTTTTGGCTGAACCGATTCATGCTTCACCACATTTGGTGTTGACTAATAGTCAGGTAGCTGTGGTATTATAACTCCTTAAATATGGTACACCAGCTGGATAAAAGTAGACTCTCCTACATCATGAACACTCTGAAATGGGAAAGGACATCACAGCTATGGTACTTCAGACCATTCTGTTTGAACCTTTTCGAAAAGTGTTAGTTCAACGCATTAACGACAAGATGGGGCCTCCGGAGGTCCCACAAATGGTTGGTTCTACAGAAACACCACCATTACCTACACCAGCAACGGTAATCCCTGAAGAAGGGGACGATGCTCTTCCGAACAAAAATATGTACCTGCAGTGATCGTTCACCTTCACTACTCTTGGCGTCGCTCCTTATACGTGCCACTGTGTGGACTGGGCTATCGTTGCACCATTAGGCAGTGGAATCCCTCCGCAACTGTTCGCCTCCCACAGCTGGCGCTTGAAGCACTACGATCTTGGTGTTGGGAAAAGCCTGCTCCACTGGGCAAAGCGCGCTGCTCAAGGTCATATGAACCCTGGTGAGGGCCACCCGGAACGGCCTCGGTGAGACTTGTCAACTATTGTTTAATTGTTGGTTTCATACTTTATGCATCAGGCACATTTCTGGGTTGCATCATTAGAAATACCCTTCTAGTAGGGAAACCCTTCCTCCCCTCTAGAGAGCAAACTGCACTTTTGTCAGGATTGCATAGGTCAGATGTCGGGCATGAGTGGATATTGCTCTAATTCGTCTGGGTTAACTCAATCCATTATATCAAAATAGTTCAGCACCATAGAGGGTGTGACGAATTGAGGGATTCAATCACTTTCCCCAAGGGGGAGCCCCTTCCTGTGAGGTTAGGGAGGTGAGCCCGCTATATAATATTTCCCCTAGTGTTGGCAGGAAGCACGACCTCACAGGGAGAGGCTTCCCTCTTGGGGATAAGGACTCTTAGACGCCTAAAAAATGCTCAATAAATAAATAATTAAATGTGTGGGCTAGGACTCCCCTAGAAGCACTCAAAATCTGCACAGAAGGCTGTGCATGAGCCGCCATTTGCACCCTTTTCTGCCTCAGGAGCCTACATACTTCAGCTACTGTCCCAGCCTTTATGTGGTATCAAGTGGTACACAGGGTTGGTTGTCTAGTGCCTCAGTGTGTGGACCTGCCGTCCCTTCAGTGAGGAGGGGATATTTTATGTCTGGTTTCCATTACTCTGGCAGGAAGAAGAGAGCCTGCTGGAGTGAGCGGTATAGGAGTCTGACAAGTTTCGCTGGCAAGCCACGCCCCATGGTATGTGATTTCTAAATCTTTTGCTACTGTTAGGGACTTTGCACATTTTGAAGATTCTGGACATCTTGGAGTCTCTGCAAGAAGGAGACACGTTAGCAAAGCACAATCTGCATTACGCTTATTTTCACATACGCATTCTAAAAAAGCAACAAATGTTCATAACAGTCACAATGCGAAGCTGACATTTTCAATACAAATGTTTTTGATCTGCTCTGAATATTCCTTAGGATGTTCACCTAATTATCAGCTAAAGTGGTGCCCCCTTCAGGCTTCAGGGGATTCATTTGTACCAGTACCTCGACCATTGCCTGCATATAGCTCGAACCAGGGCTCTCCTGCTTAGCATATGTGCAACACTCTGTTCAGCCTTTAATAGAGAAATCAGACATGTCTATACTGCAGGAGTCTGTAGCCTGCGGCGCTCCAATTGTTTTGGACTACAACTTCCATGATCCTTCAACATTGACTATTGTGGCTAGAGTTGATATGAGTTGTAGTCCATAAACTCTGGAGAGCCAAAAGTTGCAGACCACTGCGTCTAGTATTACAGGATTTGCTTCTGTTGTGGTGTAGGCTAATGGCAGCTCTAATTCAGTTTTGTCTTCACAAGCGGCGCAGCCATTTTTACCACATTAGTAACCCAATGTAGCAGTTGGTAGTCATTGGGGTATGAATGCCTTTTTTTAAATTACTTCTCTTGGCCATTTTGTTTTGGGCCATCACTTTGTAGGAAGTACTAAGCATGCAACAATGGCGGTTGTACACACATGTACTTACTCTGAGCCCAGCCCTGGACCCTCTGTAATGAGTTGAATGGCTCTTTGCCCAGTACACTAACTGTGGTGGTGGATCACAGTGTTTGGTGGTTTTTAGGGCCAGCCTGATGGGCTGGCTGCCCAAACCTATGTGTGTCTGCCTAGTGTGTGATTGAAGGGCTGGCATGAGTGTCTATGAGTTAATAAAGAAAGTTAAATGTAATATTTATAGGACGCATGTGACTGAGGTAAATGTACATCGTTGCTAAGGTTCAAGGCATTAGAAGGAATTTAGGAATAGTTGTCCTGAAATTGTTATGTGAAATAAAATTTAAAAGTAAAATTGTATGTGTGTTTATTATTTGTATTTCTTCTCTTATTGGTTCGATACGGCTGACAGAGTATGATAACTAAGAGTCATCTACTGCCCATATACCTCATGAACGTTAGCTTCATTTCATAGAACAGGTTTTTCGGCTTTATCAAATTACAGACACTGCACTATCCCGAATCCTGCTTCACTATGAGGCAATGTTATGGTTTCACATGGAAATGCACTGTGGCGGCCATCTAGGAATGGTACTTGACTTGATTCTTTTGAATAAACCACTTCTACTTTGTCTCTTTATAGCTACGAGTGGATGCCAGAGGCATTGTCTACTTAACTAAATTCTATACTATGCACATTATTGTAATGCTATATTGTTTGCAATGTAGGTATACAACTATATGTGAGACCTATAAATACGGTGGACATCTTTGATCAGGTTTCACATGGTTTAGCTGGCGTTTCAATTGTTGTGCCGGAGACAGACTAGTGAAGATCACAATCTAAATAACCTACTGAAAAGGAGTGTTGGTAAACGTATTAGGTTGGTTTAAGGGACTGTTGTCTGTGGTAATTGGATATCAGTGAGGTCGTATCTTACAGTGGCTTTTGACTTATTGTTCTGTAGGAATAGTATGGATATCGCTACAACCGTAACGGCTAAGTGACTAGACACGAACAGTACACTGGGTACTTATAGAGTGAACCATAACGTTACCAGATGTACAAGGTATGTTAGGATGGGGGTTTGAACTTTTGAATTCGGGCACTGGTGTATCTTTGCTGTAATGGGAAGAGAATCAAGTCACTAATGGTTTGCCATATGGTAGATGTGATGCTGGAGATTTTCTTGAGTAACTCGTGAGATTGACATGACTACTGCATTTGCTTACTCTGAATGAAGTTGACGTATGGTCTTTTTACTGCATTTTATATTTCCCTCCCCATGTACTGGTTTTGTACTTGCACTCATTTGGCTTTTTTCTTGTTTTGCCAGTTGATTTGCATTTCTCTTAGGGGACGTATGGTGAACTGCACACGGGACATTAGTTCTTCACTTGAACTCACTTGTGTTCTGTTTCCTGAGTTGGTCTGCACTCGAAGGGGTTGCATAGTGATCTGTCTGAGGGTCACTGGCCTTATTGCACATCATTGGTTTCTTAATGTGTACTACTTATTTTTAAGTCACTATTATATTATTTACTTCCTTTATTGCAGAATATTGAGGGGAAATTGGTTGACTCTCTGAGTGGACGTGTCTAAGTTAGATAAACTTCGAAGGGATTGTGTCCTCCGACGTATTCCTTATCTTTGATAATTCGTCTCCAGCTTGCTGGCCTCGGAAATATTTTCTGTAGAGGGCGCTGCGCGTCGACGTCCACCGAGTCGATGTCCCTCGACGGCCACTGTATCGGCGCCGACGTCACCATGTCCATAAATAGCAACGTGCTGCGTCCGTTGCTCAGTTCCGTTTTTCCGCGCTTCGTGGGACTCGGAACATCGTTGCTCAGTTCAGTCAGATAAAGCTTCTACATCTACTCGAATATACCAACGCGTTCTCGATGGCATCTTCATCGGAAACCGACAACGGCGCGATCCGGCTTCAAAAAATGTCGAGACTGCGGTAAAAATGACGATAACGGATCCACACAGGATCTGCTTGTGGTGCTTGGGAGCCGAGCACCATTGTTCGGAGTGTGAGGACTGCATGTCCATGACGGCGAAAGCCTTGAAGGAGAGCAAGGGGAAGCTCGAGAGAGGTAAGTCAGTCAAAACCTCCTCGAAAGTTTCTTCGGCTGAGTCGAGGCATTCGTCTCCTCGCCGTCGAAAACATTCCCATTCTAGATCGAAGTAGCTTCCACCATTCGTCGAGATCAAGACACTCAAAGAAGAGACGTCGAAGATCCCCTTCCTCGTCGTCTTCTGTTTCCCCAGAAAGAGTCTCCTG
Source organism: Ambystoma mexicanum (assembly GCF_040938575.1). Classification (NCBI taxonomy): domain Eukaryota; kingdom Metazoa; phylum Chordata; class Amphibia; order Caudata; family Ambystomatidae; genus Ambystoma; species Ambystoma mexicanum. The sequence continues at coordinate 1,076,207,597 of NC_090926.1, read as the reverse complement.
CCCCACAAAACACAGCTCTCAGGCTGAGTGGGAGGAATTCAGGATGAAAATGTTAAGCGTCTTCGAGAAAGCGGCCTCGCACCCCTCGAAGACAGCTGAGGGTGATACCCAGGGTAAAAAACCCAAAAAATCAAAATGCAGCGAGTCGCTGCACCTGGCGAAACATTCCACCCGAGAGCGCCACGGGCCTTTGGGTAAGAAGGCACCGTCTTCAACGCCGTCGTCGAAGATCTCTTCGACGCATGGATCGGTGCCATCGACGCCGTTGTCGAAGGGTTCTTCTACGCATCGGTCAATCGACTCGACGCCATCGTCGATGCCGACATCGACGCCGATGAAAGAGAAGACCACGGATACTCCACAGCCAACGGTGATTCCAAGAGCCTCCGGCACGACGCAGAGACCGTCGTCGACATCCTCGAGTAGGATCCCGATCCTCTCGAGTTCTTCGAGGCCTCTTCCACTTTTCTCGATGCCGTTCTCTGCGCCTTCGAAGCCTGTCACATCAGCGTCGACGACATCAACGTTTTCTCGCCCAATAATGACGAGTTTGGCTCCTTCTGCCTTAGAAATGGGTTTTACACCATGTCAGAGGTCAGAGTACTCTGGATTATCTTCAATTTATGAAAAAGGGGAAGATTCTGACCAGGATACCTTCGGGTTTCAGAGGACCACACTACCTGTTTCAGAGGATTTCACCTCTGAGGAAAGAAGGTTGAAAGACCTACAGGAGTCATTACATGAGGCAAGTGGGCTGGACACTTCCCCAGAAGTGAAATTTGTTAAGCCAGACCCAGGGGAACATGCCGAAACACCCTATAGAACCCTGATGGCAAGGATTATTGAATTTATGGGTTGGTCTGTGCCTTCGCCTTTTTTCAACAGGATGACCTGACAGACATATTAGACAAAGGTCCACAGGAGGATCCTGTGGTCCCCTTCCATGCAGCTTTACAAAGAAAGATTTCATCTAATTGGGAAACTCCTGAAGTTATCCCTGCTGCCAATAAAAGACTGTCAGCCAAGTATAGGGTAGCTGCAGCTGACCCTGAATACTTATCAAAACACCCGACTCCAGAGAGCCTGGTGGTCCAAGCGGCAACTTCATCAAGCAGCTTACCGCTTACCCTACTGTCCCACAGGATAGAGATGACAAGAGGTACGATTCTATGGCAAAGAAAGTCTTCTCTGCTTGTAGTATGGCGTTGAAGTCCATCAACGCCACCTGTACGCTCGCCACGTTCAGTCACACACTGTGGGAGTGTGCTTCATCAGCGGCTGACTGCATACCCGAAGGAGAGGAAAGGGAAGCCTTCCTTAACATTATTAAAGATGGCAAAGATGCCATGTGCGAGTCACTTCAAACTGGCATAGATTCCGCTGACAGTATCAGCAGGGCCATGGCGGCAAGTACAACAATCCGCAGGCATGCATGGTTGCGAAAGTCTGGCTTTGCTCCAGATGTACAGGCCAGACTTTTGAATATGCCCTTTGACGGCTCTTCATTATTCGGAAAAAAGGCTGATGACAGTCTGGAAAAGTTGCAGACATCTAAAGCAGTGGCAAAATCGTTAGGAGCTGCAATCCGCCCAACTCCTTTTCACCCCTCAGTAACCTCTGGAAGAGGAAAGTCCTTTTGCTATTATTCCACATTCGGGAAAGGCAGAGGACAGCCGGCTCAAAGAGGCCAAAGGAGATCCACCCGAGGTGGACGGGTCAAAAGTACTAAAGCCGCAGCAGCAGCAGGTGCCTCTTTACCCTTGGCATCTGCATCAGCCGCCCCCAAACCACTCTGAGGTCTTTCCACACAAAACACCTGTAGGGGGCAGGTTAACTCACCATCTGACGGAATGGCAGGCTATAACGTCAGATGCTTGGGCATTGGGGACAGTTGCCCAGGGTTGCTGCCTACCCTTTCTACACATCCCTCAGAGTCATCCACCGGGGCACAGCTCTCTAAAAGTTCCAGATCCGCTCCTCTTGCAGGAAATTATAGACCTGCTAGAGAAAGGTGCCATAGAACCGGTACCTGTAGCGGACAGGAACAAGGGCTGGTACTCCCCCTACTTTCTCGGAGGACTTAGACCCATCCTGGACTTACGAGAATTGAACAAGTTCCTCAGGAAGGACAAGTTCAAGCTGGTAACTCTCTCTCAGATCCTTCAGGCCCTCCAGCTCCAGAACTGGCTGGTATCTCTGGACCTTCAGGATGCTTATTTCCATGTGCCAATCCATCTCAAACACAGGAAATACCTGAGGTTCGCAATTGGCGACTCTCATTATCAATTTCGAGTTCTGCCATTTGGGCTGACCTCCGCCCCGAGGGTCTTCACCAAGCTAATGTCGGTAGTGGCTGCGAGTCTAAGGAGGGAAGGGATCCATGTCTACCCCTACCTGGACGATTGGCTGTTCAGGGCTGTATCTTCGGAACAAGCTCAGGTCCAGCTAGATTATGTCTGCCACTTCCTTCACAAACTGGGCTTCTCCCTCAATTTAAAGAAGTAACAGATGATACCATCACAGAGACTCCAGTTCATTGGAGCGGTCCTGGACACTTCCCTGGGAAAAGCCTCGCCACCAGAGTTGAGGGCTCAAGATATTCTGCAGATGGTCAACAAGTTTCAAAATGCCCAACGTCTCCCAGCCTCCGACTTTTTGAGGTTGCTAGGCCTCATGGCATCCTGCATCTTCCTTGTGTCAGAGGCTCACCTGAGAATCAGATCTCTTCAGTGGGCACTGAGAACTCAGTGGTCGCAATTCTCAGGGAGACTGACAGATCACCTCCGGATTCCGGACAAGGTAGCCCGCGACCTTAAATGGTGGGCCTAACCAGAGAACATCTTGAAAGGAGAACTGTTTTGGCAACCATGGCCGGAGATAACAGTAGTCAACGACATCTCACTCACGGGGTGGGGAGCCTATGCCAACGACTTGACCATCAGCGGTCGTTGGTCTCCATCGGAGTCCAGACTACACATCAACCTATTGGAGCTGAGAGCGATCAGACTAGCGCTGAAAGCTTTCCTGCCATCAGTACAGGGGAGAAATGTCCCGATAATTATGGACAACACGGTGGCCATGCACTAACTCAACAAAAGAGGAGGCGTAGGGTCACTGCCACTGTGCAGAGAGGCAATGCAGCTCTGGTTTTGGGCAATTCAGGAAGGAATCTCTCTATCGGCATTCCACCTAGCCGGAGAGAAGAACTTGACAGCGGACGCTCTGAGCAGACAGAGCACAGTCTCCCACGAGTGGGAGCTAGCTCAGGAAGTCCTTCAAGAGATTTTCGCCCTTTGGGGAACCCCTCAGGTGTATCTGTTCGCCACAAGCACCAACAGGAAGTGCGATCTGTTCTATTCAAGGGAATTTCCCCCGAGAGGAGCTCTAGGAGACGCGTTCGTAGTGGACTGGGAGTTTCCACTCCTTTACGCGTTTCCACCAGTCCCTGTTATTCCTCAAATGATCAGGAGGTTGAGAAGATTCCGGAAAACCATGATTCTAATTGCCCCGGACTGGGCCAGGAGAACGTGGTACCCGGATCTTCTAGATATGTCCATCTGCCCTCCAATCCGTCTTCCACTCAAAGAGAATCTTCTCTCGCAGAAGGGAGGTCAGGTTCTCCATCCAGACATCAGAACCCTCAACCTTCCCGCTTGGCTTCTGAAAGGGTGAGGTACAAGGATTGGGACCTCCCTGATGACGACATGGAGGTCTTGCTTTCAGCCAGAAGGCCAGCATCAAAGTCTTTATACCGCTGCCGTTGGGACAAATTTTGCAGCTGGTGTAGAGAAGGGAATATCGACTCTTTTTCATGTGGTATACCAACGTGTTATCGTTTCTACTCTACTTGGCAAACTCAGGCCTTCAAGTTGGCACTGTAAAAGGCTATCTCGCAGCGCTTTCAATCTTCAAGCGCACTGCGGAGGAACCATCGTATTTCAAACTACCTCTAGTGATACAATTTCACAAGGGATTAACTAATGTTTATCCTCCAAAACTATCCAAGTTTCCTTATGGGACTTAAATTTAGTCTTAAACTTCCTAATGGGCACTCCATTGGAACCACTTCACTCTTGTTCGCTGAGATTTCTCACGCTTAAAACTGTCCTATTGGTAGCACTAACATCTGCTAGGAGGGTGAGCGAGCTACAAGCTCTCTCCTGTAAACCCCCACATACAATTTTCCACAAGGACAAAGTTGTCCTACAGGTGAAGCCTAATTTCCTCGCAAAGGTGGTTTCTGAATTTCATATTACTCCGAAAATTTACCTTACCCTCGTTCTACCCTCCTCCCCATCCGGGGAAAGAGGAAGAAAGGCTACATAGGCTGGACCCAAGGCGAGCTCTAAGCTTTTAAATCAGCAGAATGGCTAGGATCAGGCAAGCAGACCAACTAATTGTAGGATACTCGGGTCACAAGTTGGGATTACCCATAACAAAACAAACCATTTCCAGGTGGATTATTTTGGCCATTCTGGAATGTTACAAACTGGCAGGGAAAGAGCCACCCCAAAATCTTAGGGCTCATTCAACCAGGGGTATCGCAGCCTCTTCGGCCCTCCAAAGAGGCGTACCGGTCAGAGACATATGTGCGGCTGCCACATGGTCGTCCGCACATACATTCACAAAATTTTACAACCTGAATTCCTCGACTAGTCAAGAGACCAGATTTGGCAAAGCCGTATTACATTCGGTTCATCCCTAAAGGGATACATGACATTCTTACTCCCACCTCCAATTACATGCCACTGCTATGGGAGTCTATCAAAGATAAGGAATACGTCGGAGGACACAATCCCTTCGAAGAACAAGTTACTTCTTACCTTGTAAAGTTCTTTCGATGGGATGTTCCTCCGACGTATTCCTTATCGCCCCTCCCATCCATCCCCGCAGTAATACTTCCCTTGTGGTTGCAGTTTACGCTCCTTCAAGGTCAATAACCAATTCAGGCATGACTTTTCTTATGCTACAAAACGGAACTGAGCAACGGACGCCGCGCGTGGCTATTTATGGACATGGTGACGTTGTCGCTGATACAGTGGCCGTCGAGGGACATCGACTCGTCGTACGTCGACGCGTAGCGCCCTCTACAGAAAAAATTTCCGAGGCCAGCAAGCTGGAGACGAATTATCAAAGATAAGGAATACGTCGGAGGAACATCCCATCGAAAGAACGTTACAAGGTAAGAAGTAACTAGTTCTTCTGTAGGATATCGTTGCTAGGTGAATCACTGATTGTTTTCTAATACATTTACAGATGACATTTCTTTGTGTTCCTGAAAATGGGCGGTTGCCGAAACACGTTGAGATATATTACTGCATTCCTTATTCGATGTGATTATTGTTTATGTACTAAATATAATTTGCTACCTTTTGAAAGTTATTGCTGAATTATTGTCTCCTGACTTGTGTTTTAACAGTGTTTTTCTTAAAAGCTGACTGTTCAGTATATTAGTATGTGGGGCTCAAGAGTGTCTTATAGATTAAGACACTTTTTCTTTCCAGAGTTGAGAAATCCTGGATTCTTTACCTGCAGTTGGGTTGTCCTGGTTGAAATGGCTGTCTCCTGCTTGCAGGAAATGATTTTCCTTTTATCTGGCTATTCCCCACCTCCTGGAACAAACATCATTCACTTAGGGTGTTGGAAAAATGAGGTAGAGTTTTAAATGAAGTGCTTTTGAATTGTATAGCAAAATGGGAGAAGCAGTATTTTGTTGTGGAATAAGTAGATTGTGAATTGTTCAGTAAATGTAGAAATATTTCTTTCTAGTTGTTTATTTTGCTGTGGCTAAAATGTGTAAAGTATGTGTGTGATTTCACAGCCAAATCCCAAAATCATCTCTCGAGCAACATGGAGAGATTACAAAACTTCTCTCCTTGGGAGCAATAGAATTTGTTTCAGAAAAAGAGAAAGGGCAGGGATTCTACTCCCGATATTTTAGAATGTAAAAATAGAATGGAGACATAAGGCTAATCTTGGGTCTATCCTGGCTGCTCTACAACATGACTGGATGGTGTCACTAGACCTCCAACATGTTTTTTTCACATACCTATTATAAGGGAACAGTGTCAGTGCCTGAGATTTACAATAGGAAAAGACCATTATCGGTACACATGTCTCCCTTTTGGTCTAAATTCCCAGAGTCTATACAATGGTGGTGTTAGCAGTAGTGGCACACCTGCGATTGAACAAGGTGCACCTGTCCCACTACCTAGACAGCTGGCTACTAAAGGTTCAATTCCTAGAAGAGTTGATAGGGAAGGTACATGCGGCACACTGTTCGAGTTGGGATTCGTGATAAAATATGCCCAAATCAAACTTTGTCCCATCACAGAGTATTCAATATTATTTCAGCAGTGATGGACACTACTCACAGCAAGGTATTCCCTCCTATTGACAGGGTTGGAATGTGTATGTATTAGTGTGAGAATGTTATGTGGCTGTCGATCCACCTGACGCAGTCAGAGACATGTAGCCTGGGTAGAGGGAGCCAGTGGATTCCTCTCTTGAAATCCTATGGACGTATGTATAACTGAATAAAAGTAACTGTATTGTACCTTACCTGCAGCGTCCGGAAGTATCTTTACAATGGGCATCTCGCCAGCAGCTGGAATTGGCTATTGGATCCTCAGAGCATGGCGATTTGTGCACCAAGTCACAATCCGAAATCCCTGGTTTGGTGGAACAAATTGGAATAATTATTAATAGGGTCTCCATTTCAACCTCCCCAACCTCAAATCGGGGTGACAACAGATTCCTCAGAGTATGGTTGGGGTTCTCATTGTCATTTAACAATGCCTAGTCTTTGCTTTGGCAAAGGAGAATGAACCACATAAACATGTTGGAGTTGAAAGCCATTCTCTGTGCACAAAAGCCATTCTACCCACCGTTCAAGGGAAGGTGGTCACATATTTTATGGACAATACCAACGCTATGTTTTATGTAAACAGAAATGGGGGTATTCGATCACGTCCACTTTGTCTTCTGGTGCAGAAAATATGGTATTGGGCCATGGGAAACAATTTTTATCTAATAACGTTCCATCTAGAAGGGAAGAAAAACGTCTTAGTGGAAAATTTGAACAGGATACAGTCTGCACTGCACAAGTTGTTGTGAAGATGTTCCAGGAATGGGGTTGTCCAGCCGTGGAGTTATTTGCAAGCCAGTACAATGCCCTCTGTCCACAATACGCATCGAAGGAGGGGCAGGGAAGTAATTCTTTGGGAAATGCCCTACATATGGAATGGTCGAACCAAACGCTATGTGCATTTCCTCCACTCCCCCTAATACACAAGATGTTGACGAAATTCAAAGCTACACAGAACTTGACATTGATCTTGTAATTCTGTGCTGGCCATGTCTGATTTGGTTTGCAGATCTTCTTGATCTAGCAAAGCCTCTGACATTAGATCTTTCAATGACGAATGAGCTCGACTCAGCAGAAGGGGCAGGTTCTTCACCCCTCCCCTCAGTTACTGAACTTGAAAGTTTGGTTGCTGAAGAACAGACAGTCGCTCATTTGTGTTTATCTGAGAGGAATCTAAAAATCACGTTGGCTGCCAGGAAAGTATCGACAAGGAAGTAATACAAAAGCAAATGGTTGTGTTTTTGCCATTATGCACTGGATTGCAATTTAATCCCACTACAAGCATCTTTAGATGATGATACTTGTAAATTCCAAGCATGGACAGGAGTGAAAGTAGACACCTGTAAGCATTATCTGTTAGCAGTAGGTCCCTTTTTTAAAGCAGAGCAAAAATTCCACAATAGACCTTTTAACATTGTAAACTGCCTTTTTAGTGGCTAATTCCTCAGCAAGAAGAGTAGGCAAAATGTAAGCCCTATTCTCAAAGGACCATTTGTCTGATTTCTCATGGGGAATAAGGTGATCCTTCGTACCGTGCCTTTCTTCTGACCGAAGGTAGTCTCGGAATGTCAGGAGAACCAAGAGATTTGTTTTTCAATTTTTCAACAGAGTCAACAATTTTTAACTGGACGAGGAGGCCTTCACAATCTGGATGTGTCTAGGACTATAAAGTTTTAGTTGGAGAGAACCAAATAGTTTAGAAAATCAGAATCACTTTTTTTTTTAATTATCTTTTTTAAGTATGATGCTCCTTAGCCTGCTATTAAGGCAGCTAAAGCATCCGTTGCCAGGTGGGTCATCTAGTGTATTGCAAAAGCTTACTAGTTGAATGGATTTTTTGCTTCGAAGAAGATTAGGTCTAATTACACAAGAGCCAAGGCAGCATCAGTAGTCTTTATTAGCCACATCCCTATTACGGATAAATGTGTATGGTTACTACTTGGCGACCCCTCTTTTCCATTTTTCAAACATTAGATGCTCCATCAAGATGCCACTTTTGGCCAAGGGGTGCTTTGCAATATATTTACTTGAGTCTCAAGCATATGCTGTCTCCTCCACCCTTAAGGCTTTGTAGTCTGTCCCCAACCAATTCGGAATGTCCCTCGCAGGATGTCAGAAATGAACAATTAGTTTAATGGTGAATTAGTTTCTCTTAGTACTTGCTCTCCCTCCTTCACAACACTCACGGACCATCCCCCGTAAAGAAAATGCTTAACCACAATCACCAGTAGGGAACTTAAGGGAATTGGGTGTGACAGTTGATGACATGAGTGAACATGGTGGGACAGGCAACCAGAGGGGGACGCACATGTGTAAAGGAGTTCCATACCTTTGCAAGTTCTTAAAGTGACGGCTATCTTTTGTAGCCAGCTTTTTTTCTGATTCGCCTACGCTTTCAGGCCATCACAACACGTGTAAAGGAGGGAGAGCAATTAAGGGAACCCAAATTGGCAGGAATGTAATGTTTCATAACTTGCTCATTCTAGGACTAATTCAACTGTTAAGGATGCACATTATTGTTTTCTAGCTTGAACATAGATACAAGAATGGTTGGTAAGGTTAATTTGGTTACTTTGTCCACAGGCTTGTGTTTAGGATAGCCATTTTTATTTTGGAGAGCACAATATTGTGATGTAGTAAAGGGTCTCTAGCGTGGGAGCATAAAAGTGAAATAGAAATGTCATCAGAAAATCAACTTTACTTGGCAGCAGGACTCTGATTAGGGGAAGAACTCTTTCTTTTCTGTCCAACGTTTGGAAAAGTGTGGAATTTAATCACCAAGTATATTGGTATTCCATTTCAGACTGCTTAGTATCTGATAAATGCAGTTTTACATATGATCCATTTGAATGGTACTTTACGTTGCTGGCATTGATAGCCAAGGCTGGCGTGGTACTGTCTTTGGCTCCGACAACAAAGCAACTCCATTGAATGCAGCACAGCTGGTGAGTCAGAGGGAGACTGATATCTGACCGAACTGTGCCACGCTCAAAGTTGCAAGCGGCAAAATTGTATGAGGAAAGATGACTTGTATGTCATTGAACTTTATGAAACTGAAATAGGAACCAGATACTCAGTGCTCCGGCGCTATGTGGGTGCTCACTCAAAGGTCTCTGGTATCCAACTGAACGTGTGAGAATTATTGAACTGTGAAATGGAAGTGGTCCTAAAGTGGGTCAAAGCTAAATCCTGTGCACATTCGAAAGTCTTTGATAGCCTATGAATTGGTCTGAGCCAGACTGAGGGCGACTATTTGTATAAAAAGGGATCAGAGCCTGGAAGAGGGGGATCCGGGGTGAACCGCGAGTCACCTGAGAAGAGATTGGTGTGATGAATGTGAACCCGACTAAGGGATGTCTATGAACTAAAATTGGTCTGAGCCAGGCTGAGGGAGGGTAATTGTATAAAAGGGGATCTGAGCCTGGCTGAGGGGGATCCAGAGTGAAGAGTGACTCGCCCGACTTGAATCTTTGGAAAGGATCCTTTTTTGTTCTTTGTGGTACATCAGGCACCCTGAATCAAGAGACTTTGAACGTAAGAGACTTAGGCACAGAAGGCGCTGATGTGTCTTCATGCCGAAGAAGCCCAAGAGTGTGCTATGCTTGAGTGAACGGCCTTGTCCCATGCTAAAAATGTGGGGAAGGATCATTTTGTGAACACTTCTTTCCTTTTCATGAACATTTCCCTACACTATTTCTAAATTAGTGTTACTGACCGCTCCGGTAATTGATCACTGCCTGTAGATAGGCGACCTTGGAGACGGTAGTTCCACAGATATTCACAAGACAGGCTCTGGTAACCCGACCCCTGAATTCTAAGATTCAGGATTCCTCAAGGAGGGGCTCTTTTCTGCGATGTGCCTCTCTGCTGTTTCAACCTGAACAGGCAGAATTGCTAATCACCTAAAAGAGCGGGGAGAACACACACCACCAACCAATGCTGCAAAGGAATACAAAGATGGTTAGAGGAGCCAAGGTATGAAGGAATGCAAGAAAACAATAGTACTAAAGAGTACCTAGATGGGGTTTGAGGAGTGGACTCTGCTATAGGATTAACCTACAAAAGAAATAAACTATTACCCTCTACATCACTGTAATAAACCAGAGCATCCCAGAAATAAATGGATAAATAATTCAAACACAGACCTGAAGGGAAAACTGGCAGGATTGAATGAAGTCCAAATGGAGGGAAACAACGAAAGGATAAAATAATAAAAAGGAAGGTTAGTACGGGAGAGTGACCCGGGCGGCACGAGGGACACACTAGTGACGGGTTGGTGCATGTACCGGAAAGCGTCAATATGCACTTGGTGAGTAGTTCACTGTAGAATGTTGGAAGTTCCAAAGGATGTAGAAACCAAGTTCAAAAGTATAGGCTAACGGTGGAATCCAGCAGAGTGGCTTTTAACTAGTATGAACAGTTCAGGATAATAGCAAGTGAAATGGCCTCAGGAACAAGAAAAAGGCCGTGGACGAGAACAGAGGACAACCAATTACCTTAGTGGGCCGTAGAACTAGGAGGTCACTGAGGAAAAAGGCAAGCGGTCCGTGAAGGAGTCCGGGTCAGTAAAGGAGCGGGCATAACCAAACCAAAGGAGTGTCCAAATGCAGTCCAAATTGAATAGCCAAGCGTCGGGAACCAGAAGATCAAAAATAGAGCACTGACTGAATGTCAGACGGGAATACGGAACGTAACCACAAGGAGAGTAATGCTACAATTAGCAGCAGAGAGCTGTAAGAGTAGCAGTGCTTTAAAGTACAGGGGGCATGGTTTAGGTGCATGTTCCTCACGCCTGCAAGGTGTCAGCTGACACGAGACGCGCCGGCGTGAAAACAAGCGCCATGGCAACCTGTATCGATTCCAGAGGGGAGCTCGTGAGTGTGCTCTTCTTCGCGTGAACGCCGCGGATGAGCCGGCTCTGTCATTCCGCGTAGAAAACGTAACAGCATCCACCCCCAAAGACACTGGCAACTCCCTGGCGGAGTGGAACTCCCTCAAAAGATCGGGACAATGCAAGTTGCCCAAAGGTTCCCAAGTGCGATCCTCAGGACCGAAACCCTTCCAATCCACCAAGTACCGCACAGTACCCCCAGAAAACTGGCAGTCCAGTATGCGGGAGACCTCATACTCCTCCTCACCATCCACCAGAATGGGAAGAGGCCGTTTCGGCAACCGAGTAGAGCGGATGAAGGGCTTATCCAGAGAGACATGAAAAACAGGGTGAATGCGCCAGGAATGAGGCAGAGACAATCGGACCGCAGCAGGGTTAATGACAGCAGAGACAACAAAAGGACCCACGAATCGAGGCAGTAGAGAACGCTTCCCTGCTATCTGCAAATTACGGGAGGAAAGCCACACCTTAGAGCCGATCTGGTAGGCCGGTGCTGGAGAACGATGCAGGTCCGCAGATTTATTGGCACGGTCCTGAGCACGAAGCAAATTTAATCGGACATCACAATGTATTTGGTCCAGATCACGTACAGTCACGCGCCGCCGGATTGGAACCAGGCAGAATTGTAAACCCAGAAACGATTGTAAAGCTTTGATATTCCTGGGCACCAGCCACTCCAAGACAGCTTTAATCTTAGACTGACTCATACGAACTCCCTGATCAGTAAGGTCGTATACTAGAAATTCAACTTCAGACGCATGAAAAATGCATTTTTCAGCCTTTACAAATAAATGGTGGTCTCTTAGACGCTGAAGAACTGTCTTGACGTGTCAGATATGATCCATCAGGTTCTGTGAATAGATCAATATGTCATCCAGATAAACAACGACATATTGATCTAAGATGTCATGAAACAAACAGGTCATTGATGAATGCCTGGAAGGTAGCCGGGGCGTTAAAAAGACCAAAAGGCATCACCAAGTATTCAAATAGGCCGTAGCGTGGTTTAAATGCAGTTTTCCATTCATCCCCCTCTCTCATGCGCACTAGATTGTAGGCCCCTCGGTGGTCTAACTTAGTGAAGATTTTAGACAAGCTCAGTTGATCGAGGAGGACCGAAATCAGAGGAAGAGGGTACTGATTTTTAATGGTAGCTGCATTTAGTGCACGATAATCAATACGGGGACGTAAATCCCCTTCTTTTTTGGGGACGAAGAAAAGCGGAGACGCCATTTGAGACTTCGAAGGGCGGAAAAAGCCCATACTAAGTGCCTTGTCGATGTACTCCTTCAATACAGCATCTTCCTTTAGGGTGAGCTAGTACACTCTACCAGTGGGTATTTTCACTCCCGGTATTAGGTCTATTGGGCAATCATAGATCCGATGTGGAGGTAGGACTTCCGCCATCCCTTTGTCAAACACATCTGCGAATTCTGCATATTGGGTGGGGACCACTGAGGTAACTGTTAGAAATGGCCCCCAACATGCATAGTGGAGGACACTAGCTCTCTAGCTGGGCTGTCCTGGCTGATTCCATGGAATGAAGTGCAGCGAGTATTGCAGACATTAGAGGGAAACTGGATCAAGTGGGTTGACCAATCAATGGCAGGATTGTGGTAATGTAGCCATGGGATACCCAGAATGACCTTGTAAGCAGGGGCTTTAATAACGTCAAAAGTTATCTCTTCTGTATGAACGTCTTTGGTACACATGACCAAAGGGACCGTCTGATGTGTCACCATACCAGAGACAAGAATTGACCCGTCAACTGCATTAACGAGTTCAGGAGTAGACATAGAAGCAAAGCATTGGTCCACATAATTACCCGTCGCTCCCAAATCTATCACTGCCATTGCTTTGAATGTTCCTCCCTGGTTCACCGTATAACGGACAGGGAGCTGAATCAACTGAGTTGAACTAGACAAAGGAGAGTCCAGAGTAGCTTTTCCCGATATAGGGGCTGTGTCTACTGTCGGGATTTGGCGTTTCCCGCCTTTCTTTTGGGTTTTTTAGGACATTCGGGCAACAAATGATCAGAGGCCCCGCAATACATGCACAGATTATTTGACCTGCTATGTTCACGTTGCGTGGGGGTGAGTGGACCCCTGACAACACCAACCTGCATTGGTTCAGGAGCAGGTAGTGTAGTGGAAGAGGTTTCTGCAGGTGCTGAGACAAACAGGGCAGATTTCTTCTCGCCTCGTCGTTCAGCTTTACGACCGATTTGGAGGACTAAATCAAGCAATTCTCAGAAAACAGTAGGAATGATGGGAACAGTGGAGAGTATGTCCTTCAATTCGTCAGAAAGACCCTGATAAAAGACTGCAGTCTTCTTCTCTTCGGGCCAATCTGTCTCTGCTGCCAGCTGATTAAATCGAGCTAAATAAACCAAGAGAGAATTGTTCCCTTGTCTATGCTTTAGTAACTCCAGATCAGTAGCTTGAGTAGTGTAGCGCGTATAAAATACTTTACTCATCATAGTAAGAAGAGCGTCACAATTGTAAAGCACATGACTGTTGGATTCTAATAATGGGTTTGCCCAAGCGGCCGCGGTGCCACCCAAATGTGACAAGACAAACGCAGCCTTAGTGGTAGAAGTGGGAAAAGAAACAGGACGGCACAAGAAGTGTAATTTGCACTGATTAATGAAGGTCCTGTATTGTTTAGGATCTCCCAGAAAGCGTTCTGGGGGTGTCAGAGGGAATTGTGTGGTAAGCATGATGGGTGCCGACTCCTGAGTAGGAGCTGGAAAACCGGATTCCGAAGCCATAGCCCCAGCTCTGGTTGCCTGCGGGGCTGGAGTGGTCACCAAGGCCTGGATAGCTCCGGTAATCGATCACTGCCTGTAGATAGGCGACCTTGGAGACGGTAGTTCCACAGATATTCACAAGGCAGCCTCTGGTAACCCGACACCCCCTGAATTCTAAGATTCAGGCTTGCTCAAAGAGGGGCTCTTTTCTGCAATGTGCCTCTCTGCTGTTTCAACCTGAACAGGCAGAATTGCCAATCACCTAAAAGAGCGGGGAGAACACACACCGCCAACCAATGTTGCAAAGGAATACAAAGATGGTTAGAGGAGCCAAGGTATGAAGGGAATGCAAGAAAACAATAGTACTAAGGAGTACATATATGGGGTTTCAGGAGTGGACTCTGCTATAGGATTAACTTACAAAAGAAATAAACTATTACCCTCTACATCACTGTAATAAACCAGAGCATCCCAGAAATAAATGGATAAATAATTCAAACACAGACCTGAAGGGAAAACTGGCAGGATTGAATGAAGTCCAAATGGAGGGAAACAACGAAAGGATAAAATAATAAAAAGGAAGTTTAGTACAGGAGAGTAAGCCGGGCGGCACGAGGGACGCACTAGTGATGGGTTGGTGCGTGTACCGGAAATCGTCAACATGCACTTGGTGAGTAGTTCACTGTAGAATGTTGACGTCCCAAAGGATGTAGAAACCAAGTTCAAAAGTAAAGGCTAACAGTGGAATCCAGCAGAGTGGGTTTTAACTAGTATGAACAGTTCAGGATAATAGCAAGTGAAATGGCCTCAGGAACAAGAAAGAGCCCGTGGACGAGAACAGAGGACAACCAATGACCTTAGTGGGCCGTAGAACCAGGAAGTCACTGAGGAAAAAGGTGGGCAGTCCGTGAATGAGTCCGGGTCAGTTAATGTCGGGCATAACCAAACCAAAGGAGTATCCAAATGCAGTCCAAATTGAATAGCCAAGCGTCGGGAACCAGAAGATCAAAAATAGAGCACTAACTGAATGTCAGAAGGGAATACGGAACGTAGCCGCAAGGCGAGTAACCCTACAATTAGCAGCAGAGAGCTGTACGAGTAGCGGTGCTTTAAAGTACAGGGGGGCGTGGTTTAGGTGCGCGTTCCTTACACCTGCAATGGGTCAGCTGACACGAGACGCGCCGGCGTGAAAACAAGCGCCATGGCAACCTGTGTCGATTCCAGACTGGAGCTTGTGAGTGTGCTCTTCTTCGCCTGAACGCCGCGGATGAGCCAGCGCTGTCAATCCATGTAGAAAACGTAACAATTAGCTGTAAGGACTGCCAAAAGGTTTTTTAGTACAGGCCCTTTTATTTTGACGAGACTCCACTAGGACAGCATTATTATTATTTCAATGGTCGTAGCTTGCTCCCATCTTAGATTTAGGTTTAGATAGGTGTTTATCACACCCTTGATAAAGTTCAATAAACACCCTTGAACTGTGGTCACTTGTCAGTCTTACTTTGATACCATGCCTTCCGTGCAGAGTACGTCCACCAGGATGGAAGAGCCCATCTTCCATCCGGTTTAGCGGCCTGTAGGATGTGCCTATTCAATCTTGCCTTTTTTCTCCTCCATATCAACTTTGTTGTCTGCCGGTCAAATTCAGTAAATTGCGCTTTGGAGGGGGGGCATCGGTAGCATGAATGCTAAGTAGACCAACTTGGTCATTGAGTTCATTTTTCTTATCTTATCTTAAAGAAACTTGTAGAGCGCAACATAAGCCCGAAGGCATCTTGGTGCTACGCTAAAGGGAGATCTGTCCAGTCCACAGGAAAAAGCGAAAACAGAAAAGTCTTAAGCGCTCGACGGAACAATAGATGAGATTTGATGCTGCGCAGAGGGAAGGAAGCTGGTTCCAGGCCTCTGCAGCTGCCAATGAGAAAGCACGCCCACCTTTATGGGCAAGCCTGACCTTCGGGGGCTCTATGGTCTTCAATTCTGTGAATGCAATTTCCTGGAAGGTATGTACAGCCCAAATTTCTTCAGTAGAAATTCTGCACCTAAACCGTAGATGGCCTTGTGTACTATGCACAACGCTTTGAACCTAATACATTGCTCCACAGGGAGCCAGTGGAGATGCCGTAACAACGGAGTCATGTGAGCAACCCGGGGGGAGGGGGAGGAAGGCAAACAACGGCTCTGGCAGCCGAATTTTGCAGCAGCTGGAGACGCTGCAAAAGATTCTTTGGGAGGGCCAGGTAGAGGGCATTACAATAGTCAATGTTGCTAATGACTAAGGAGGAAACAGGGGCATGGAACCTAGCAGGAATACACGGCAGGACCTTCAGAAGAGTCCGTAACTTGCAATGTGCTTTTTGGCAAATAAGAGGGACCTGGTCAGCCATAGAAAGAGAGGTAGAGATGTTTATGCCTATGGTCTTTCACCGAGGAGACAGGCTGAGGAAAGGGACCAAGACTCTCCAGCTAAAAATCTTTGGTCCAAAACAAAAGAGGAGTGGTCGTACCCACTACCAAAACCTCTGTCTTTCCACCATTGAGCTTGAGCCAATTTCTTGTCATTCACCCACCAATGGCTAACAAACATTTTTTCAATTGGCCTGCCGATTCAGATTTAGCAAGATCCAGCTGCACAATGATTTGGGTGTCATCGGCGTAGGCATAAATAAGCAGGCCAAAAGCATGGATTATAGCCAGAAGAGGTTGGATATATAGATTAAACAAAGTGGGCGACAGAGAAGAATCCTGGGGAACACTACACAGAAGAGAGTAAAAAGGTGGAAGAGAAACGGACTGAGAGCGTCCTGTCAGGAAAGAGGAGAACCAAGCCAGTACTTGGCCAGAGATGCCAGCGGTAGAGAGGCGGGTGATCAGGGTGGGATGGTTGATGGTATCAAAGGCTGCTGATAAATCTAACAAAATCAGAGCTCCCACCCTGGTCAGCCAGACGAGTCAAGTTGTCCACAACAGAGACCGAGACCGACCCTATGCCAGGACGAAACCCAGATTGAAATGAATCCAAGAAATGCGACGATTCCAAAAAGCTACTAAGAAGAGGGGATACCAAAGATTCCAGCAACTTCATCAAACAATGGAGTAAAGCGATTGAGACCAGGCTTTTTCAACAGAAGGATGACAAGAGCGTGTTTCAGGTTGTCTGGAATGACCCCAGAGGTAAAGTAGTCATTGACAGCTTTGGTAAATCGTGCCACAATATCACCAGAGATATCTTGAAGTATAGATAGCGGAACCGAATCCTGAGCGGATGCAGATTTTAGGCCATTGAGCGCAACCAGTACTTCCTCCTCTGAGAACACTGGGAAAGAAGATCACTGCGAAACCGATTTGTCAGCACTAATAGTGTTTAAAGGAAAAGAGAGATTTTGCGAAGGAGATGGGCAGGATGTGACAGTACCTTCTCGAATGTGAACTATCTTCTCATCGAAAAAAAAGAGCGAGATAGTCACACATTTCCTGTGAATTGGGGATACCAGGCTGGGACTTAGCCTGCATGGCGAGAGATTGAACAACTGCAAAAAGAGCCCTGGGCTGGTTGATAGCCTGTTCAATTCTACTTCTAAAGTAGATTTGTTTTGCCACCTAATAGCTTTTTGGTATTCAAGGGTGGCATGTCGATATAGAAGACGATGCTCCGGTAAATAGGCAGCCTGTCTTCGGCGTAGTTTGAGGATTTTAAGCTCAGCAGTAAACCACGTAAGCTCAGCAGTAAACCACGGCTCCGATTGGCACAACCTTATCGGGCAGCGTTTACACAGGGACAGACTGTCAGCCACAGATGTAAACTGCTAAGAGATGGTTGCCAAAGTGCAGCTAGTAGCTTTATTAAGATCCTCAAGAATCAAAGATGTAACATTAGGAAGAAAGACTTTATGCCAACCTCGCTGAAGAGCAAATTGCTGAGGGTCAGAAGTAGGAAGTAGGCATAGAAAAAGGAAATACTAGATGGTCAGACCAGATAATAGGCAGCGCCTTAGCAACAGACAGAAATCTGGGAGAAGCAAAGATAAATCGAGAGTATTCCCAAGCTGATGAGTAGGATAATTAATCAACTGAGGGAAGCCCAAGTCACACATAGAGAGCACAAATGGTTTGGCCAGTAAGCAGCCAGTTTCATTTATGTGAAGGTTAAAATCACCCAAAATAGCCAGATTAGCTTATTCTGGAGAAGAGTGGCAACCAGTCCAGGGAACTCATCGCAGAACTTCCTGTCATAGCCCCGAGGGCGATAAATCAACAAGACATATAGTGTATTGGAGGCAGACATGGAAATGCCAACTAAGACTGCATCCATATTAAGGCCATGAGCCAATGGCATAGGGCGAATTTGAAACTTAGAGTTAAAAAAGACAGCAACACCACCGCCATTCCGAGGAGGCAGGCAATCACATCTCAGTATTGAAAAGTGAGATGGGAGCAGTTGAATAATACTGGGATCAGAAGGAGGTCCCAACCATGTCTCGGATATAATAAGCAAATCAGGTTGATAGTCATCTAACTATTCCTGACAACTCTGAGCATGAGCAGCCAGAGAGTGGGCATTCAATAAAAAGCTATATATCAATGGTATAGCCTCAGAAGTAGGGCCTAAGATAAAGTTATTGGGTAATATAGTGGCCGCTGGGGCAAGAGCTAAAAGCTCCGCCCGCGAATAACAAGAGACACGTGAGGAAGAATTAAAGCAGGGGTGCATCCAGGGCACTTCGCTGATGGGCCGCCTTTTTCACCCGTCTGTTATGCGGGCGTGTAAACCGGCACATAAATGCCGGCAATGGAAGCAGAGCGAGTCACTGAAATGCCTACAATCATAGAAAGAGGACTAACCGCGAGCGCGGTAGTCCAACAATAACAATTATACAGTTGACAATTGTACTGTCACTCACAATCAGCAACCATTCAACGCAGTAAAAATATATACGGACTGAAGTGCAATGCAAATGCACAGAAAAAACAATAAAACCGCCGAGGGACTTTATAATGGAGGTCCTGAGACAGGACGACCTTGCCTCTCGTTACCTCTCTTTTAATGGCATAATTCTCCCGGTGAGGGAGAGCAGGAGTGAGTCCCATGACACCATATTGCATCGGATTCTGTGTAGTACAGGCATGTAGTTCAGGTCAACGGATACTGAAGTATCAGGCTGATCCATACCCCTAGATACTTTATGGTTTGCAACTGAAGCTTAAATGGGGCCACCCCTCCTGAATCCCAAGGAATGTCCAAGCGCAGCGGCATAGCCTCTGACTTGTCACAGTTGAGGCTGTAGCCGGCCAAAAGTCTATATTCCCACGATACATCCGTCACACCTGGAGCGTTATCCGCGGTGGTCAGTCAAAAGGCCGAAAAAATAATACCGAATGACAAAAATCTCAAAAACAAAATCTCGGAAAAAAAAATATTGAATTATTTATTTATTTATTTATTTATTTATTTATTTATGTGTTTTTGGGGTCAGGTAAGTAAAAAAAAGGGTTAAAATAAAAAAAAAATAGAAAAAAGGGGGGTTGAGGGGGAACCCCCCATTTCGGAAAAAAAACGTCATAAAAAAAATTCGATATTTTTTTTTTCGACCTTTTTTTTCGAGATTTTTGTTTTCGAGATTTTTGTATTCGGTATTATCACTATAAACCGATATTGACAAAACAGTTCACCACGAGACAGCCAATGGGGGGGGGGAAGAGGGTTAGGGAAAGGTTGTGGCTAGGTAGGTGGAATGTAGGATAACCGGGAAGAGGGTTAGGGTTGCATAAAATGATGGGCATGGGGAAGTTAGTAAAAAACACCTTACACTTGTGTTCATGAACTCCACCACTGCACTCCCTTGATTGAGTGCCAGTTAACTTTGCGTTCTAGTTGGCAGTACCAGCACCTGTTACCTACTGCCACTCCTGCTGCCTGTGCCCTGCCTACTTCCAATGCTCATTAATACAACACATAAGCTGACAATGAATTGCCACAGACATACATCATAGAAAGCAATGCACATTTAAATTAAGCCATGCGTGATGAGGACATAATGATTCACATTAACAACATATAACATGCACCGATTGCCTCCATGTACTCCATCTTTCCCCTGTCGGATGGGTTTGTACACACATGATTTTGCTCCTCAAATCCAGGTTCAGTCCCAAACCGCTACCCTGTTACTTCCTAGGATGATGCTTATATTCAGTGATGCTCTGTTACTGCACAAAGCTTTCCAAACATGAAAACAATCAAGGTTGTGTGTGAACGACATTGCTCAGCATTTACATGACTGTTTCTTTCTCAGTGAAAGACGTGGACTCGCACCCACAACTAAGACAACACCCTCGCAATGCTGCACTTATCTTTGGCTCTGGGTGCCAGCGCGGCATCCTCGAGCGAGTTGCTGTAAGGTACACAAGCCGATAACATGGTCCCTCCCATAGCGGCAATCACTGTCACGGCCCGGGCATTCAAAGGAATCTCCGATACACGCAGGGCCACTCTAGCACATGCTTGCTCGTCTAACCGCTACCGCATCCTGCCCATGCCTCCAACATATAAACAGTCAGTGAGGAGCATGGGTAGGTGCAGCTCTTTTCACAAGGACCCAGCGGCACGTGCCCAGCGCATGTTGCCGCTGGGAAACATGGGAGTTGTAGTTCTCACCGTTATCTGCCGCCTGAAACCCCCAATCCTCACAATATCTGCGATGCGAGGAAGGGATCTAGCACAGTGACTAATGTATAAAAGTTTGTTGTTCGCATACAGCAAAATTCTATGCTCCTCCGGTCCCTTACCTATGCCGGACCATCCACTGTCACCCCTCAACTTGGGGGCCAGTGGCTTGGTCACAGCGCATATAGTAAGGGTGAGATCAGGCAGTCCTGCCGAGTCCCCATGTGCAGAGGAAGGGTCATATGTCAAACCATTCATAATCACAGAGGTGCAGGGAGCTCTATACAGAAGCTGCACCATTTGCAAAAAGTACCCTACGAAGCCAAATTTGCACTAAACCTCGAACATGTTTCCTAGCACACTTTGTCGAATGCCTTTTCAGTGTCAAGTGATAGGACCACATCGTCAGGCTGGGCCTCACCCACCAGGATATGCAGAAAGCACCAGAGGTTGTTGGAAGTGTGCCTGTGCATGATAAAGCCTGTTTGGTCTTTGTGGATGAGTCTGGGAAGTAGTCTCTCCAGCTTACCTGCTAGACGTTTCGCCAATACCTTTGCATCGGTGCTTATAAGGGATATTGGGCAATGGGAGCCACAGAATGTGTGGTCACCACTGTTTTTATGAAAGACCACTATGTTGGCCTTTAGCAGAGATGTTGGGAGCTGGTGCGCCTCAGAGGCTTCTCAGAACATCTGTCCCACCGTGGAACAAGTTCCTAGAGCATTAGCATATATATATATAGGCCGTCCAGTATCGCGGCTTTACCCAATTTTAACCCCCGTATTGCTCGTATGACCTCCTCATCATCCAATGAAAGGATTGAGAGTAGGAGTAAGAAAAGCTATGATTTGGCCCATGTTCCTTTTGGGAGGGGCAGCCTAGAGGTCTCGATAGTACTCAGTGAATCTTTCATTAATGGCTTGGTCGCCCATGAGCAACCCACCATCAGCCCCCCTGATTAAGGCGATTAGTTGGCCCTGCTGTTTCCCCTTGAGGGCGAGAGCAAGCGTGCAGATAGGTCTGTCCCCTGCTGCATAGAGATCGAGTGCCCATTTGAAGAAGACCTTCTGGGCCCTAATCGTAGTGATATAAGCAATCTCAAATCAGAGTTTGACTATCTGGGGGGGTCCCTGTTTGTTTCATGCATGTGTACAGCAGCGGTTAGCTCCACCGTCAGCTAAGATTCCCTTTCAGCCCATGATTTCTTCTTATGCGCAGTGTGAGCTACTTTTCACCCTGAAGAAAGCCTTAAAGGCGTCCCAGTACCGGAGTGAGTTGAACCCTGCCACTGAGTTAACTTTCCATGAATCTGCCCACATCCTGTGCCAGCAAGTCTGCTTGTGCAATTGTCTACACATCCATCAATCTAAGGTCTGCTATCAGGGACCAGTGTCTCTGCCCTTTTTTCAGGGTAAGTCCACTCTGTGATTGCGTGGGATTGAAACGATCAACATCTGGCTGCAGCGCTATGTTTAAGTTACCCCCCATCAATGTCAAGTGACCATAACCGGTGCACATGTGGTGAACAAATGCCTGACGAACCCAGGAGTGCCAGTCGTGGCACCATATATGTTTATGAGGGTAATGTGATGGCGAAGTAGTAAACCATGTATAAGAACAAATCGCCCTTTGCTGTCCGCCTCCGTAGTAAGTATCCTGATGAACCTGGAATAACACATCCCCCTTCCCGTGTGAAGGGAAGTTAGTCACCACCCCCAACCATACCCTACATAGTTTTGACGATTCATTAGCATCTAGGTGGGTTTCCTTTAGAAATATGATGTCTCCATGCAAATCGCTTTGCATATTTAGCAGGTGCCGCCGCTTAATAAGGTGCCCTAACCCCTGTTCATTGAGGGTAAAACACGTGAAGGTGGTCATCTAGACGTAGCAGGTGATCGGACACATCTGGGACCCCGGCGAGAGGAAGGCGTTCCCATCTTGTTTGTACCCTTTTTAATGTTGTGTGTGGGCTTGTACGCAAATGTTCTTAGGTGTATCCAACAAGCGTCTCTCTCCTGTTAGTCAAACACCCCCGAACCAACCAACCAGCAGAACATTGGAATCTATAAACCTGCCTCCAATACAACGCTTAAGAAAAATCAGAGCTGAAGCAGGGTAGTTAACAGCTGAGGTCTCACAGCCAGCGGCCCCATCCTCGCATATCTGCCCTCCCCGATTCGGCATGGCAGCCATGTTACCTGAGGTATATGTGCAGAAGCAAATAAGTAGGGGCCAAAGATCTCCCTCGGGTGACAAGCTCTATATAGTGTCTTTTCACTGTGTGCCAACCCCAGGGGCTTACGTAGTCAAGCATGTATGTCAGTGTGGTGTTGTTCGTCTCTCGTGTCCGGGTGGTGGTATTACCGTAATCATTGAAGATGCATATAGCATTATTTTCCAGTCGAAAAGTCATAGCCTCAGGGTAGGCTTGTAGTGTAGCCAATTTGAACTGGATATTTAGAAAAAGCATTGAGATGGTGGGCGGGCAATTGCCTAGCGGAGGCTTGGGGGTGGGGGGATTTGTGAACTCTTTGGATGTTGTAGGAATGGTAGTTGTTCAGATGTAATTTGTCCTGTAAGAAACCATACATGTAGCCCTCCATGTTGTTTCCCTCTGCATTTTCTGGAAGGCTGACCAAGGTTGTTGCATCTGGATCTGTTCTCCTGATCTTCTAGCTTGGCCCCCAATTGTTGCACTTCTCTGATGAGCCCATCTAGATCTGCATTAGCTGCATCATAGTTATCTTCACGCATGCTAATATGCTGCTCATTGTACACAATTATGTCATCGTGGGCCTTCATTCGTGTGTTAACGTCCTGAATCGCCCTTTTGATGTCTTGGACCGTGGCGTTAGTCTCTTGTGTTTGCTGGCCAGTAAGCTGAATTTCAGCCAGAATCACCTGCAGTTGCGTTTGAATATCAATTTTTTGAGGACGTCTGGTAGATCTGGGGAACCGAGTATTGATGGAGGTTGCTGTCTTCCCTGGTATCAGAATCGAGAGATCCTGTCGCTCATTTCATGCCCTCTTGTCCTTGGAGTATGTGGCAGGTTAGGGCCCAGCCTAATGGTGAAATGAATAGTATCATGGACATATTGGCCCCTGGCGCTGTGCTTAGCGTGTGCAGCATCTTAAGATCCCTGTGACGTCAGCCCAAGGAGTCTATTGAAAATGTTATTCTCTTTTCGGGTAGGCGACTGCTTAGTTACCTGCATCAGTGGGTTCAGCTGTCATGCATTGCACAGGGTCCTCCAACCAATCTGCCATCTGTAGCTTTTAGGGAGGCAGCAACGAATCGAGGAGTGCACACTGCATAATTGATTTGTTGCCAGAATAATGTAAAGCCGCCCCTGACTAGCAGCTAGTGATGCCTCAAAGGAGGAGGTGCAAACATAGTGTGCCTGGTACCTCCTAATGTTGTAAGCCTGTTGGTCCCGCATTTCCCGCAGCTCTGTGAGTTGTGCATGGGTGCCGCTGCCTCCTGTACTCCCAGCCACGGTGCGCTGGAAGCCGCCTGGCCACGGCTGCCATAGCAGCAGTCCCTCCTGCATCGGTTCAGTGAGCTGAGGCATACGACCGTCTGGAGCTCCCAAATTGTACCCATTGCTTCTCCTCATGTTTAAATATGGCCTGGGGTCATTCGTTTCCACAAATGATGCCGATAAACGGGAAATATTTGCAAAATTTAGCTCATCACACATGGAGTTTGATCACACTGCGTACATCTTGCTCGGGATCTCCAGCGCCCCTCCCCCCCTCTGACCATATTTAAAGAGGAGTTTTCCTACCTAATAACCATAAACTAAGGATCTGTCTGTATCGGGATGTCAATAACTGAAAAGCCGTCCTCATGTCCACTGACCCTCACACTACAAACAAAACAATAAAGTGTGAAAGTAAATGTCTTCAACCTGATATTGATATAACGTGTTCACAACTGAAAGTTAGAATAGCTCCAACAAAAATGTTCTCCAAAGTGAAAGACATTGGACCCAGAGAGAAGTTCCTTTTCCCTGATTCTGAAATTGGATGCCATTTTACTAACAGTTCCTTTTGTGTTTCTTCAGGATTCACAATGTTCCTGTTAGCAAAAAAGTTTTGCAACACTCTTTCTTTAAACAAGTGTCTCCTTTGTTTAGCAAAACACAGTATTTCTTGTATCTTTGCAACTCGTCTGGTATACTCCCCTTCCAGGACTCTTTGTGCAATTCCAGCATTTCCTGCCAGGATTTCTCTTGTAGTTTCACTTGCCTGGTATCCTTTTCTTGCCAGGTCTTTTTATGCATTTTTGGTTGCCTGGTATCCTTCTCTTACCAGGTCTTTTTATGCATTTTTGGTTGCCTGGTATCCTTCTCTTGCCAGGACTTATTATGGGTTTCAAAGTTTCTGTGTATTACCAAAACGGCATATACTGTTCTAAATACGTCATATGTCTGTCTGTGGTAATGTTAGTTCATACTTTGCCCCACACTTGCATTTCATGCATCTGTATCTTATTGGGGTTTTAATCTGTACTTTGCCTTTTCTGTATTCAAACACATTTCTTGTAGCTTCTGTGTTAGCAATCTTGTAACATTCGAATTGTCGTTGGTTTGGACGCCGGAATGCCTCGGGGACCCCAGTGGCTTTGGGTTGACTCACCAGTTCTCTCCAGTGTCTCTGGTTCTATTTGAGCTTCTGCAGCATGGCACTTCCATTCGTTTCCAACTCTGGATTGTGCAGATGTCCTTCCTGCTTCCCTTGCGGTCCCGCTGTCACACACCTGCTTCCCTTCCTGTCCTGGTATGGAGAGCACTGCCTCTTCGAGCGGCAGGGCGCCCAGGAACTCTCGCATAGCGCCCAGCGTCTCCACAGCACCTCCTGCTTGCATACTGCATTTCTCCTTCTGCTTCGGCGGACTCCTCTGCTCCGCCACACTGGTATATGTCTCCCACATTCATAAGCCTCAGCATAGGAACCAATGTCTTCTCCCACACCGCCAGACTCAGTAGTGTGGTTACCATCCTTAAATGTCCCGTACACAGGTGATTCTGTAGAACAACTAGTCTGCTCATTGATCTTCGTGCTCCTGTTACCTTGACCCACCTCCTTCATCCTCCTTGTCTCAGTACTTTGTGGATTATGGGAGTTGGGAGTTTGTGGATGTCATTGGACATATAGGCCCTCATTACGAATTTGCCGGTAACCAAACTCGCCTTACCGTTAACGGCGCCCGATATATCGGTGTTACTGGGCTATTATGGGTCCCCGGCAACGGCGGTATGTGTTCCCATTTCATGGAGTCCTGTATGACTCCATGAGATGGGAACTACTGAATCACCAGCACCGTTGTTTGCCAGGGATTCAGTCATTTCTCTGCCGGTAGGGGCCTGAACTCCTGGCAGGTCAGGCCTGCTGGTAGTTCACTGCCCCCACTGTCAGACTCAGAGTGAGCGGGTCTTGAAAATAATGCTGTAGACTGTAAACCAGCATTAATTCTGGCATTTTTTCCGCACCGGCTCTCCTGTAATGAGGGCCATAGTTTTTCTCAGTGGTTCTACATGAGAGACCATTTCCACAAAAAGGTATCTCAGAAGCAAAAGGGGTTTTATTGGAGCTTTCTGTGTCAAGATCATAGATGGGGGGGGGGGGTTTGACCTAAAGAATATGGGGAAGAGGTTTCTTTATTTCCTCTACAAGGGGGAACAAACAGATGACATTAGGCCATTAAGGGATTGGGTATTAGAGGGTCTTCCTCATGGGAAAGGATGGGAATACTGATCCTCCCTCATATAGCCACCCCAAGGGTCAGGATCAGGAAGTGGCTGCTGTCCCCTGGCCACATGGGAGCAGGTCACCGCCGGGGAATCCTTGATTACTCGGTTGGATTCATCACAGGTCCCAGTGAACTTTGCAAAGTCCTGCTGAAACCCTGCTCAGAACTCACTGTTCTTTGTCACATGCCTCAACTCTCTTGTGTGTGGCCATGCCTTCAAAGTGAATGAGACTACTTTAAGAGTTCCTGGATGCCCCTTGGCAGCAAATATCAGGGTTTGCGAAGAAAAAACGTCACCTCACACCCTCCTTTCAAAACACCCTCCTATGGTGAAGTTGTCATCCCACCCTCACTCAGGGAGCCCCCTTTTGCCTTCTGGCACATCAAGTGACAGTGACTTCCTGGAGGGGTGGGGAGCTCACACAGGAGAATTCCATGCCAGAGGCCAGAGGTTGGCCGAAGAAAAAGCCCTAGATATCAATGTTCTGAGGTTGAGGGCGGTGTTCTCAGCCCTGAAGTCCTTCAACCCACTATTGCAAAACCGGGTGGTTTGCGTCATCACAGACAACACCACCACCGTGTTCTATATTCACAAGCAAGGTGGGACCTGCTCGCTGATTTTCTGCAGAGGCACAGGCGTTGTGGACATGGGCGCCGGCGCACAGCATCTTCCCAATTCCCTTCCATCTGCCAGGGAACCACAATACAATAGCGGGTTCGCTCAGCAGGGAACTCTGGTCCTGACACGAGTGGGAACTTCACCAAGACCAAGTTCTGTCTCTTCTCCGAGCGGGGTCTTCCAGAGATCGACCTGCTCGCTACGGCAACCAACAAGAAATGCACCAGGTTTGCGAGCAGGTTTCCCCAAGGGGAGATCCTGGGGGTGGGGGCATGCTCTCGTTCCCATGGGAAATACTGTTCTTTATGCTTTTCCCCCGATTTATCTGCTACCTCGAGTTCTCAGTACACTCAAACAGAACCGCTGTATGATGATCCTGGTGACACTGGCCTGGCCGCAACAAATTTGCTACTCAGATCAGCCTCAACTGTTGGTGGTTTGCGCCCACTCTCTGACCTACTTTCCAGAGATGGTGGGTCCATCCTGCACCACAACGCAGCGTCCCTCCACTTGACAGCCTTGCTCTCTTGCAGCACTAGAATTCAGAAACAAACGCTACCTCCAGGCTGCAGAAACATCTTTGCAAGGGCACAAGCGTCATCTACAGAAGCAAATAGAAGAGGTTCACTAAGTGGTGTGCAACTCAACACCTGGAACCGTTGCATGTTCAGACTGCATATGTCTTGCCATACCCCCTGTCTTTGGCAAATGCTGGTTTAGCACACTCTTCTATCAGGGTGTATTTAGCAGCCATTTCACGCTACATGCGTGCCTCAGATACACCTTCCCTTTAGTCACGCAGGCTGGTGAAAGATTTCTTCAAAGGACTGTTTCACGCTTTTCCACCTGTCCAAGTTCCTGCTTCAGCTTGGGAACTCCATGTGGTCCTCTCAAAGCTAATGGACCCTCTACACAGAGCCTCCTTGAGGTTTTTCTCTGGGAAGACCGCATTCGTAGATGCTATTACCTCAGGCAGGCTGGGGGCGAACTTCAGGCCCTCTCCTGCAAGCCTCCCTACTTGACTTTTCAACAGTCTACGGTGGTGGTCCTTCATATGAACCCTTCTTTCATGCTGAAAGTCCCTTCTACATTCCACCTGAACAAACTCTTGATTCTGCCAGTCTTCTTTGGCTCTCCGTCTCCAGCGGAGCGATCCTTACATTCCCTGGATGTTGCCCAAGCCCTTAAATTCTAAATGGCTCGCACTAAAGAGTTCCGAAAGTCATCACAATTGTTTGTTGCCTTTGGATCTGTCGGCAAGGGCACACACTTTCAAAGTCTTCCATTGTGAGATGGCTGTCAGCATGCATTTCCCACTGCCATTGTCTGGCCAACGGGTCCCTTCCAGGAAGATCAAGAGCACACAAAGAGGACTGTGGCTTCTACTATGGCGTTCCTGTCTGGTGTTCCCCTGCTCAACATCTGCATGGCAGCGACATGGATTTCTGTCCAATCCTTTAGTTCTACTGCGTCAATAGGGATTCCAAGGAGGAGTCCCGACTTGGCCACGCAGTGCTTTGCAACCTGTTTGCATGAGGTGAGTGTTCCAGAGGTGAGTTGGTTACTTTTGTTAAGCCGTGCCTCTGCCCGTTTTGGTTGGATAAATGTACTGCTGTATAATCTTTTTCAAACAGCATATGAATCCATGAAAGATCCAATGTGTGTGATCATTTGGAGGACGAACGCTTGCTTTTACCTTAACGGCATTTTAGACTGAAATACCTGTGACAGCTGCAGCACTGCGAGCCTTGTAGCTCTTGCTGCCGTGCATATCGCTTCCTGGAGGAGGCGGTCCTGAGTTTGTCACGTGACCAATCACATGGTTTTAGACTTCTACATAACGGCAAGCAAGACACCCTTGCAGCGGTAAGCCCGTCGGTTGAAAGGGCGCTGGCTGTTGTGCGGCTGTTAGGCACTGGTGGCGTCTTAACCGGACAGGAGACTGCAGAGGTATTCCCTCTTTGATCCCTTCCGGATGCTTTGAGTTTGTTAAGCGCTTCGAGTGGTCGCATTGTACAGGAAATTCTATTAGTGGTGAAGTGCGGCGCTGTTTAGTGAAGTAGCGCACCATCCTTTTTTTTTTTCACAAGCAGGTCCATAACCCATATTGCGCGAGTGTTATCAGAAGTGCAACTTACTTTTTCTTTATAAACTCAACGGTAGCTCGTAAATACACATTGAAAACCGGCATGCCGGAAAGCATTGCGAATCAGTGGCCGGACCCCCTTTAAAACAGTCAATTTTACCCTTTGCTATCCCCACCGGTTCTAAGCATCAACGTTCTAAGTCCCTTTCTTCTGATGTATGCTGCCATCGCACTCATGACGACCTTCCAGGCGATACATTGCCTGTCACGCCTGGAGGGGCATCAATGGTTCCCCCAACCACGGCCATCTGTGGGGGACAAGAATCACCGCTTACAGTGGCCGTGATTATTCCTAAGGTGCCTGATCCTCACATGTCTGTCCGCCCAGAGGCTCTTTGCCCCCCCCGGAGTAGAGTTAATCCACACCAATCTCGAAAGCTTGACAAGTAAGCGTTCTGTTGAAGAAGTCACCGATACAACCTTGGAAACCGCCTGTCTTGCAGGCAAACTACATGCTGATGCCCACACGAAATTAACCAGCCCTTCATTTTACTCTTGCACTGAACTGGCCAATTTAGCTACAGATACAAACCTCAATAGCATTCCCCAGAGCATATTAACTCCAGGCATCTCTATGGAATCCGCGCAGTGCTCGGTGGCTGCCCAAGTGCAATTACGTCAAGCCTACAAGCAACTTCGCATAACGGGCAAAGTAGATGATGATGCTTTAGAGTTTATGAACTTGTCCAACAACTCTTCTTGTCCCACATCTGATGTGTTATATATATATGTTCAAATACAGTTACAGGAAGGTCTCTCACATAATACTACCATCATACCTGCCAAACACACTTCTTCTCCCCAATCTACTCATCCTAATTCCCCAGCATCATTTATACTGGATAAATCCCACACTGACATTGTAAATGAGTCGCCTTCTTTTGTAGTGCCCACTCCTCGTCGCACAAGATTTCGAGAAGCCGACCAGACATCAGAATTTTTTATACAAAGAGCTCAGGACAAGCGCTTCTCATTCCTGGAGTCCCCAGCTCTGAATAACACCTTAAGTGCGATGAACACTGCATTACTAACCATTGCAAAATTGTATGAGGCATTAGACAACAAGGTAACTCACCAATCAACGCTCATAGAACAATATTTCAATAAGGATTTTTTAGTTGAAAATAGAAATCCTATTGTCATTACTTCTACAAATTCTATCAACTTAATGACCACAGAACCTGCCAATCCGATGCAGGAGAACAGGTGCTCTCAACTCGAGAAAACTTTAATGGGTGAAAAAGACCAGCCCATTACTTCATCAAGCTCAACTAATTCTTGTCATCCCCCACCACCTCAGACTGATACTGATGATATTACACAATCATCAAGCGAATCTACAGTAATCCCAGACCCTAAATTGCCTTCTAAAAACTCTGGTAACATCTTTGAATTATTTTCACCAGCTGTGTCCAATTCCTCATCCAAATCTTGTACCTCTCGTCGTTTGAGGAAAGTTTGGAAGAGAATGAAAAAAGCTGTGCAAAAAGCAAAGCCTTGCTCAAAAGTAAGCGATAATCCCCGAAAATGTATCAAAATTCCATCCGATTAGAAAGACCTTTAGTGTCATCAACCATTGAAGTTCTAACCAATGCGATCCCAGCGATAATACCATATCGACCACTTAATGATCTCATAACCGTAGCAAAGCAGGCTACCATCTCTTCCGCTTTGGCTCTGTCCATATTTCAATCTAAGTCTGGCCCTGGGACGGCTATGCCACCCGATTCAAGAGTCCCAATAGGCACTATGCCTTTAACGACATTAGCTTCTCTACCAGGTTCCAATGCACATGTTGAATCAATTATCTCACAACTAAGAGAAGAAATAAGAGCCTTAATTAATGCTTATACTGCACATTCTCCTTCGACCTCACAATTAACTCTTCCATTGTGTATAGATCCAACACATGGTATCATGAATCCAACCATGCAGCTACCTATGAGTCAAATTGAACAACCCACCATCGTTCCTCAGATTACTACTGCATGTATACCTACTGACACACATGTGGAACATACACAGCCTATTATAGCTGATTCTGCAAAATATCTACAGATGCAAGCGATTTCTACATTGAATCCTATAATAACTCATGACTTGCATGCAGAATCTGCCACTTGATTCTCAACTTCAGAACAAGATCTAAGAGAGTATATCAAATCTTCTATCGAATCTTGTTTTTCTGAACTTAAGTCCACTAGCCAGGACCATAAATTAACTTGTTCAGCTATCTCTCTTAAAACAAATATGTCTCATCAAAATCCTAAGATACCAAATAAGCAGCTGAATCTTGTCACGAATAAACCCATGCCTTGTGATACACGTATGCAAAAGTTAATTGCGAATCCTCAAAATCTGTGTCCCACTGGTAAACCACAATTTTATTCATTGAATATGAAGTGTCGTGCAGCACCCTTTCCAACATATGTTCTTAACAGATCAAGCATATTGAACATTTGTGCGGATGTTGCAACTCTTAAAGATCTATCCACCACTGACATCGAATTCATAGAGTTTGTTAACCAAGATCACTTGTCAGAAATTAAGATACACGTACGCTCAGGTCTAGTATTCAATATGCTATGGCAGGCGCGAATGTCATTATTTGACTTGGGATTTATTTTGTCCCAAGATATCAAGCCAATCACTGACAAAACAGAAAAAGT
This sequence comes from Ambystoma mexicanum, assembly GCF_040938575.1. Classification (NCBI taxonomy): domain Eukaryota; kingdom Metazoa; phylum Chordata; class Amphibia; order Caudata; family Ambystomatidae; genus Ambystoma; species Ambystoma mexicanum. The sequence goes on along the minus strand of NC_090926.1, from coordinate 1,076,175,734 downwards.
TCAAATTCTGACGTATCAGTCAAAACAGCACGACACTTCTCGAAGCCTAACTCCTTATCATGCACCCCTAGCCTTGGGATCCCAAGAGTACGTGGGTCAATCATAACTAACCCTCAGAAAAGATGCTGTTACTCTTCTGTGTTGGAATACTAGAGGCTACATTCACTTTATAAATTCAGCCATAAGTGACTTACATTGATTTGGTATCTTAGCCTTGCAGGAAACATGGTTTATGACTGCCCGAATCTGTGCTTCGCTTACAATCATTTCCTCTTATGCTGTCAAAAAATCCATGGGGCGCCCCACTGGCGGCTTGCTTCTAGCAGTTAAGCATAATAGTGGTTTTGCCGTTGTACAGTACCCCTCCTCATCCCCGTATTTCCAAGCAATAAAATTAACTCGGGGTATGGCGAGCTTAGCTATTATCAACATATATTGGAGTAGGCAGAATTTAACAGATGAGATGTTTTTTTATGCTTTTGACCCTCCATTTGGATAAAATAATTGCTGACACTAGTATCATATGGTCCATCGTTCTCGGTGATCTAAACCTACACATTTTATCAACGGTTAATCGCAGGTTAGGACCGAAGAACAAATGTGGTGTACTATGATGCAAGAAAGGGGGTATGTTGTGGTGAATAATACCGTGGCTGGGGATGTACCCGCCCGTGCAACTTGGTCTTGTGGCTTGCGGCAGCAATCATAGATTATATCTATATAAATAAGAAATGCTTATCCCAGGTGCAGTCTATGAATGTGGTATCCTCATCAGTGAGTGACCATAATAAACTCGTTATGCACTTTAACTTTCCAGCAGGGCAACAACTACTAAATCAAAACACCTATCCACAATCTTTCAAAGTGAACAATAGCGGCACCCGCTTACGTTGGAATCCAATGGCACTGAATCAGTTTAAACAGGACTTGATTGATTCCCATAGAGCTCCGTCTTCTAAGGATCCCCAGTGCTATGTCACCATGATGCAAATCTTCAGGCAAATCAAAATGACTGACTCTAGCATCAGACATAAGCACTTTCATAGTTAAGATGTTGAACTTCAGCAAAGAAAGATGAAGCTAAGGAAAGCTATTCGTAACCTAAGGGACGAGCCAGCCCTTAATAGACCAACACTGAAAAGGCTCCTGAAAGCCAGATAGAGACACTGGCTGAAAGGCCAGAAGTGCCTGCGATATCAGAAAGACGGAGAGGATATGTTGAGACAGACACTCACCAAATCTACCAGTGGCATTTGGAACTGCTTAAATGCAGCCACCCATAGACTGCAGTCTGCTGTACCTACTTCTGCAGTGCCAAATGAAAAATGGTGTGAGCACTTCAGCATCCTATATCGTTCCCCTTTTCCAGATCTCTTATGGGGGTTACGGAATATAAATTCATCTCATGACTTTTGAATAGACCATGTAGATATACTAGACTGTATTAAAAATCTCAGCCGGTCAAGAGCGGTTGGCCCTGAAGGCCTACATAATGGTATGCTCAAAGATCACCCTCATAAATGGACATCTATTCTCCTCGAAATGTTTCAGCACATCTTCAATGTTGGTGAAATCCCCAACTCATGGAGGCGCTCAATTATTGTACCAATTTTTAAAAAGGGCGATAGGGCTGACCCTACAGCATATCGCCCTATCGCCCTTCTCGATTGCCCGGGCAAAATTTTTGCCCGCCTTGTCTTAAAACAATTCAATCTCTCGCTCGATTCGAGTGATTTACGGGATCCATTTCAAACAGGGTTTCTACCTGGTTTAGGCACTGCCATCAATGTGATCACAATAAACTCCGTTATTCAACATGCTCGTCAACGGTGCCAAGTATTATACATGGCTTTCGTTGACTTTCGCATGGCGCTTGACGCAATTCCCCGTGAGCTAATATACAAAAAACGCATGGATAAGGGCTGTCCTTGGTTTACCCTGAAATGGATTATCCAGCTGCACACGGGTACCTCCATACAGATTAGATTGAATAATGAAGGTCTATTGTCGGATCCAATAGAGACTGCACATGGCCTCAAACAGGGCTGCATCTTGGCGTCAGCAATATTTAATTTTTTCATCTCCGATGTAAGACAAATATTTGCCTCAATCATTATTGATTCTCCGAAAATTAATGATATCCAAATTAGGCAGTTGCTATATGCTGATGACATGGTATTACTCTCGAAAACTGCAAATGGCCTCCATGCCCTATTGAATGCTTTGGACCGCTATTCTATTGAAAAATATATAACTGTCAATATAGCAAAAACCAAGGTAATTCAATTCGGCACGAGGAAACAACGATGCGTTAATCAGCAATGGCCCTTACAATGTAAAACTTTGGAAACCGTACCATCATACATATACCTATGCACTTTGGTTACAAATAACACGAATATCAACGCTGATGATCATTGTGTAAAACAAAAGGTCATATCAGCAGTATCGCAGATCCGTTTGATCAAGGCTAAGTATTGCAAGTTCTCTTTGGTCCCGACAATTGTTTATTACAAGCAAAAGTTTGTTCCAGTAATAACTTATGAAACTGAGGCATCCTTGAAAAAAACCTAGATTTACTGGACTGCCATTGACGGACGTTATTGGAAACGAGTCTTGCCCTTACCACTCTCCTATCCCATGTGTAACGTGAGACACGAATTGGGACTAGCGTCTTTGTATGCCATTTGCAAATGGAAAATTTGTTCACTCTATAGAAAATGTGTTATGGCAGATGACAAATCTGGTTTAATTAAAATCATTGCGAAATATCTCCTACATTCAATGGATGTATTTCCTCTTAGCTGGAGACTTAAAGCGCAGGAAATCATCAGTGAAACCGGGATCTCAATAACATTATTACTAGAGAATCTGAACTGAGCAAAAATAGGATTATGGGAGTACGATTGGATACAGACGCGACTTGCGTGTACCCAATATCGGACTTTTATAAATACTCCCTTTAATCTGAAACATTATGGTACAATTGAAAGTTATTTAATCATGTTCCCCAGTTCACGGCTGCATGATGATTTCCTGCGCTATCGATTGAATCTTTGGCCAACCAATGAACTACTGTATAAACGCAAACTAATATCTGAGCACGAGCGATTTTGTCGTTTTTGTAAGGTCTCTCCAGAAACCCTGAAACATCTGTGTTCAGACTGTCCTGCGTTACTTAAGCAAATAATCAAGTATCTTAAACCATTATTAATGGATCACATCATACCCAATAGTGACAGATTGTGGGACCTGTTGTTTCATACTAATAGACAGTCATTAAGATATGCCATTCTGAATTTCTTGTACAGTTTAAGATTGATAGATAAGAGATCAATCCAGAGCAAATTATGATGATATGCATTTCTCCTTTGTACTTAATTTCTGAATAAGGTTGGATATTTTATCATTTATTATCCTTACTGTCTTTAAAAGAAGAGTTGTTTTGTTTTTTTTGTTTTTTTTTTCTTTATACTTTGTTTAACCTAAAGGGTTTTTAAAAGTTTTTGCGTTTGCGTTTCAATCCTTTCCATTTGAATATTGTTTACCTATGGTCGTTTTTCTATAGTTGACAGAATTGTATCCAAAATTTCTGCTGTGGCAGTGACCCAAGCAGTTCGTCCGCCTCCAATTATCCTCGCCCACCAAGTCTCTACATCGAAAGAGGGGGCTGCAGATAATATCTCCTTCAAGTAAGGACCTCTTATAGCCTCTACTTCTGGGCATCTTAACAATAGGTGTTTGGTTGTTTCCACCATAGCCAGGTCATTGCAAAATCTGCAAACGTTTGTGCTCGCCAGGCCTCGTATCATCAAGATTTCGTTCGTATGGAGTAAGTTGAGGCGGGCTCTTATAAAAGTATTCCTCAGCTTGCGGTTTGGATATCTTTTCACGTACGCTTGTAATTCGTGTACTTTGTGGAACGTCTGTGGCAGGTCCAAAGTAAGTATCCAGTCAAGCTTGTTTAATTTATTTTGGATTTGCATCGGATTGTCCGTCAACTCCTTTTTGGAACATTGAATAGAGTCTAATTTTTCTTCTTGGTCTCTGTACCCTCTGTTCAGGACAGACAGGCGCCCTCCTTCTGCCTCTGTATTTATAGCTTCCAAAAGCTCAGGGCGATTTTCCAGCAATAATTTCCTAAACAACATCAAGCGGTTTCATTCCACTATCGAGGCAAGCGAGAGTTGGCTCATTTCACGTCTGATCAAAACCAATGGAGTTGAGTTTGGTAGATTTAGGACCTCTCTCCAGTATTGGCTTTCAAGTTTCGTCCAGATGGTGTGTGGTAACACCAGCATTGCTTCAGCTCCGTAGATCAGTGTGGGAACTACCTTGGCCTTGTAAAAGTCCACAATTGGTATGAGAGAGAAGCGACCGTATTTTCTATCTATCGCTTTAGCCTGCGATATTAAGTTCTTTATTTTTGACAGCAGATGTTTTTGCATTGCAATCTCCCTTGGCGAGTTGTCCACCACAATGCCCAGATATTTCAATTCTGTGACTGTGCCGATGTGTTCACCTTCCAAAAACCATGCATATGAGTCGCTTTTGCTTTTCTTTCCCAAAGAACATGATTTTGGTCTTGGGCTTGTTTATTTCAAGACCATTTGCCTTGATGTATTCAGCGAAGTTGTTAAGTTGTCTCTGCAGGCCTATTGCTGTTTGATCTGTGATGATGATGTCATCCGCATACATAATTCTAGAGATTTTCATTTGACGAATATGCGGAGGGAATGATCTGACCTTTTTCTGATTCTTTGTAGTCGCCAATGAAGCTCAGAAATAATGCCGGGGCCAACGGGCAGCCGTGCTTAGCTCCCTGATTGGTTGGGATCTCCTCCGAAAGTGCGCCTTGATTGTCAAGCCTCACTTGGATCCTTGTGTCCGTGTGCAGTGCTATAATTGGATGTAGAATAGACGCCGGGCAATTCCAAGACCTTAACTTTGCCCAGAGCCTCGCTCTGTTAACTTGGTCAAAGGCTTGTCTTAGGTCGATAAAAGCCATGTAGGTACGGGTGCTTTTGTATTTTAAGATGTTGACCGTTAGAATGTTAATTGTTGTTCCCACATTCTTTTTGAAGCCAAATTGAAGGGGGTCTTCAGAGGGTGCGTCTTTAGCCCACCTTTGGAAGTGTTGTAGAAGTAAAGAACCGTACACCTTGCCAATTACGTTCAACAGGACAATAGGCCGAAAATGTTTAGGGTCGTCTCTCGCCCCTCTCTTGTAAATAGGTACCACAACTGCAGTGGTCCAAGATTTCGGTAGAGCCCTTGCAGCTGTCCATCTTCGGAGGACCGCACATATGAAGTTAGCCCATGCCTCAGGATGTTCTTTCAGGTGCCTATTTGTCAGACCGTCGGGCCCGGGGGCCGTGGAATTTTTCAATTTTTTCAGAATGTACATTATGTCTTCAAGGTCGTGAAGCTCCACCCAGGGTTCTGTGCTTTGGACCTGTGCAGTTTCGGTGCCAACCTTAGGATCAAAGAAAAGGTTTGCGAAGAACTCTGTCCATTTAGCCTCTGCAATGCCATTGATTAAGACGTCTGAATTGATCCGTTCCGTTGCGTTTATCAGGGCCCAGAATACTCTTGGGTTTTTGGTTGACACATTTCGCAACATGTCTTCGGAATCTTTTTGATACATGGCGAGACAATGGTCTCGCAGCCATGACTTGTTAGCTTTTAGCTCGTTGATCCAAAGTTGTTTGTTAGAGTCAGATCTAATTTTCACAAAACTTCTCTTAGCCTTCCTGAGTTGACGTCTTTTCTCGACCAAGGTTTGGTCATAAGTATGGATTGATTTCTTCGTAGATGTTGTATTCTTCAAACTCGGTTCCGAAGATCACTGTAGTCGGGAAGGATAGAGACGTGCTCTTGAAGCTCTAACTTGGAGTAGTTATTTGTCAGAGAGATGACACTGTTTAGGCTCAATGCAAGTCGAGTTCCATTTGCATTTGTTACAAGCTTTGGGGCCGAGGCTATTTTTTCTGTTGAAATGGTTGGCCAGGACAGGCATAGAAGATTATGGTCGCTCGCTTTGGTTTTAACCACGTCGAAAGATGAAATGATAGACAGTAGGGCCGATGAGGCGTAGATGTAATCTATTGTTCCCTCCGAACCACGACCTTCCCATGTTGGATACTGAGCTGAATTCCCGAAAGTGGCGGCCACATTGAACAGATCTTTAGATTTCATCAGTACTGACCAAGCTGCACCCCTTGCTTCAGCTTTGGTTCTCGTCGGTTTCTTTCCGCATACTGCGTTCAGGTCGCCGCAAACATATAAATGGACTTCAGAGTGTACAATGTATGCTTTGTCGATTTCTTGTTCGACCATATCTAGAAAGTCCTTGTTTGAGATGGCTTCTGGGTTCCAGTACAAGTTTATAATTATTGCTGTTGTCGAGACAAATCTGTTATATAGTGTGTCCCAGTACTTCCATTTTACTTGTACTGAAATCATCAGGAAGGAAAGTGTCAGGATTCTAATCATTTTCATTCCATTGCCCATTCTAACTGCAGTTATCAAGCCCGAGGAGGGTCGGCCTTTCGGTCCCTTTTTAGCTGTTGCAAAGGCTATTTCGAAACCATCTAAGATGGGTTTTGTGGTAAGCCATGTCTCTTGAAAACACGTGATATCGAAAGAGGCAAAGTTTGCGTCGCCCCGTTCTGTAAGGTGCATAAATCCCCGAGTATTCCATGAGCAGAGTTTAGCTAGATTTGTAGTTGGGCCTCTTTTTAAGTCGTCGTCGCCAGAGTTCTTGTTGGCAATGGATTGCTATTTTTCTTGGTGGCCAAGAGCTTTCGGGAGCCATGCCCACATCTTTTGCAAAGGATTTGATTTTTCCTTGTCTTCGTTACCTTTTTGTTCTGGTTGCATCTTCTGTGTACTCGTTCTTTTAGTCGGCAATGATGGCCCAGCTGGTTTTCTGTCATATTTTGTCACTTCCACCTCGTCACTTTCTTTATTATTCATTGAAGGTTTACCCCGTGGATCTAGTTTTCTGGTATTTTCTTTATGAAGTCTTCGCTTTGGCGAGTTTCTCGTCGATTTGTTCGCCCATGCTTCTTGATATTCCGTATTACGGTTCTCTTGAAGGTGTTTTTGTCTCCTAACCTCAGGGGATCTATCGTTTGAGGAGTTATACCCTTTCCTCGTTGAACGGTTATTTGGACTGGGGTAAGTTGGGTCATCCCATTTAGCTCTTCTCTCGTCACCAAATTCACTTATGTCATAGCCCATTTTTCGGAAGTCTTTCAAGGAGTCGCTCAGCCTCTGTTTGACAGATTTTGAGGAGATAAATAGATACGCAGTTGCGCGGCGACCTTCATGAATCTGCTCCACTATTTGCAAATCTCTCGATTCCACTGGTCTTAGTTTCGGTATGCTATGTAGCAACTCCATCACAGTTCTTCTATTCAGGATTACATAGTTGTGGCAGAGGCCGATTTGTTCAATTTTGAAAGCAGGCAGATCTCTAGATGGCATTTTAAGTGGTACCCATCGTCCTTTATCTTTTCTTTCTTGTCTTTTTCCATTTCTATTTGCTGTTCGATCTTCTCGCCATAGATGGTTCTTGTGTCTGTCTTGGTGCCGAGCCTCATTTCTGGATGTGGATGGGAGATATTTCTTTCCCCGCCGATTTTCTAGATCACTAGCTTTTGTAGAGTGTGGTTTTTGCGGACCTTGACTCGGGGTCTTACACTCCTTCTCGTCCTGTTTGACAGGACTCCGGGTAACAGAGCGAGTAATCGTCTTACAATGATCCTTCGATGGTACAGATAGATGTTTACCTCTTACTTCTTTTGATCCTTGCTCCGATCGGGATTCCGCTTTGTGGACTTCTTTTGTCCCTTTTTCCATTGATGTCTCTAAGTTCTAGGGAAGGAGGTTTGCAAGATTGATTCAAGTTTTCGAGAACTTCTTCCATCAGAAGATCTTCTGTAGATTTTGAAGTGTTAGAGACTTTGGAAGTCTCCATTTGATTCGTGCCAGTTGGGGTCAAACAGCCTCTGGGATTATTGGAGTTGAGCAATTTAAATTTGCATTTGGGCACGCTCGATCACCATAGTTCTTCCTCCTATCTTTGAAGCTCTTTTCCTGCACTGGTAGGCAGAATACCAGTTGCTTTCCCTTAGTTTCAACTGGTGTCGTTGGCAACTTGCGATCAGCAAAAATGGAGAAGTCTTTGTTGGTAACTGCTTCCATATTCTTTGTTTGTGAGTTCTTTGAGTTATTCACTAGTTTGGGGACTTTTTTTCAGATGCAATGTTTTGGGCCTTCTTTGGTCTGTGTCCACTGACGGCGTCATCTTTCTTTTGTGGATTGTCTTGCAGGTGTCTACTTGTAGGCTTTGACCTTTTAGTTGGCAGGTGGACTGACGAAGTTTGCTCGATTATGAGCAAGTCCGCCTCCTCCGTCGACTTTGGGGGGGATTGAATTTTTTTTGGGACGTAAAGCACGGTTTGAGACCCCTTTTCGATGCTTGCTGATATAGAGGTCTTTTTCATTCCTTCTGGCGCTATCGGCCAAGGACGTTGTGTACCAGCCTTGTTTTTTTCGTGGTCCACCGCAGTCACATACCCTTCCAAATATGCAAGCTTTGCTTGCATTGTTGTCAGTAGAGAGCAATTGTCTTTTAATGAATCATTTATGGCTTCATAAAGCTTGGTAAAAGGGTCCATTGCGACCGCAACCGCAGCCATAAGCGTCACCATATCCGGTCTTTTTTCTGGTGATTTCTCGGGTGAATGGTTTTGTCTGAGGGTTTTTATTGCAGATAAAATTGTCATTTGCCATTTGGTTTGCATCTTCGACTGAAGGGAACCAGTCCTCTGGTTCCCCACTCTCATAAAATATTTGGGTTTTGCTTCATCATTATAATCAGTGTTTTGTATTTTGTCAGCGACAGGTTTTGCGGTTTCCAGGCTAGCCATAGGGGACTTGATCTCCACTGTAGTTGATGGCGTCTCCACCCCCTCCCGTTCGTCTGTAGGCAAAGCACTGGGTTCCGCTTCATCTTTCTCTTCCAAACTGTGAAATAGATTTTTATGATTTCCTATACTGGGATCACCCAGGTCTGGTATCGAGGCTGGAGTCGCAGATTGTAAGTCTTCTAAGCTGTGCACCACTTCCAGCTTCTCACTGTCACGATTTGCAGTTTCCAGGCTAGCCATACCAGTCTCAGTCTCCACTGTAATTGATGGAGTCTCCGCCCTCTGCCGTTCGTCTGGGGGCGAAACATTGGGTTAAACTTCTTCTTTCTCATCCATAGCACTGGAAGGTAGATTTGTGTGATTTTCTATACTGGGACAGCCCAGGTCTGGCACCGGAGCTGGAGTCCCAGATTGTAAATCTTCAGAGCTGTACACCACTTCCAGCATCTCGCTGTCACTTATTTCACATATGTTTTCGAACCTTCTTTTTCTGTGATTCACAAAAAAGTCTGCCACACTTTGAGGCGAAAAGATGTTAGTTGCTTGTTGGCTTTTTGTTTTTGTACTGTCTATAGATTACCTTATTGTCCTTTTTGGTTTCTGTTTTCCCTCATTGTTGGAATCAAGTCCTTTTGACTTGCCTGGGAGTGTTGGTGCACTTGTCGATGATGTATTTGTCAAAGTTTGTTTTTTCGTTTTCAGCGTGGTTTTCAGTTTTTTACAGCACGGTCCTTCATCAGGTTGTATGTCCGGTGATTTTGTTGACTGGCCGCCGTTTGGGTGGCTCGTGTTGCCCATGGTCTCATTGGCTTTTGATGTAACTGTGTCTGCTGACCCTGCTCTGGTCGGCGTGCTAGTAGGGAGCGGATGGATTTCCACCGCCACCCTTGCCGGTTTCCCTGCCAGTTGGTCATGTAGGCAGGGAGCTTTCTGCAAAAGTTCACCCTGTGCATTTTCCGTCATTGTCTCACACCGGTCATTCATCAGCGGGCCCTTCAGGACGGCCACTACTGGCAAGACTACACCGTGGTCCATGACCTTCGGGAGCCCCACCCTCGGGAGTTCCAATAGGTCCGCCGGCGCCTTAGCCCGTGGCTTTTCCCGATCAGCGCTTGCTCCCCCGGACTGGCTCCCCCACCATCACCGCCGAGCTCCACGCTGTCCGTCTTCAGACAGGCGGCGGAGCGTTCGCGGCTAACAGGACAGGGCCTAGCCCGTGGGAGATGCCGCCTGGGATCTCCAGCAGAGCCGCGGGTCGCCCAGGTGAGTTTGAAGTTGTTTGGACCAGATTTTGGCGTACGGGGAAGATGTCCACTCCCCGCCACTCTTCGTCATTGGTGCACAGATCATTGTGCTGGGTTCCCAGTACTGGGAGTGTATTTTTTGCCGTCGCATCCTCTTTTGACCAAGTTGTTTTCGGACAGAGGCTTCTGCTACTCCCAGGCGTCGATATTGTTGATACTTGGCTCATAGCAGGACTCTGTGTCGTTGCTGTAGCAGTTGGTTTGGTCTGCTTTGAATATAGCGGGCTTTTCTCTGGGTTTGAAGGCAGTTTTCGGCCCACTTCAGCTCGTGTACGGGACCGTGAACTCCTTTGCTGAGAGTCTTTATCACATAAAGTCGGAGTTAGTGAAGAGACAGAGTAGCGTCCCCGGCGTCCATGGCTACCATAGACTGCCTGAGACTGCTACTCTGCCGCTACTCCGCGGCCGCTCTGCGGTGTCAGGGAGCTTTTGAATGGTGGTCAGGTGGTCAGGTGGTCAGGAAAAAACACAGTAAACAGACTGAAGAAAAGAGTAGCCTGCAGTCACTGCCTGAGACTGCTACTCTGCCGCTACTCCGCGGCCAGTCCGCGGTGTCAGGGAGCTTTTGAATGGTGGTCAGGTGGTCAGGAACAAACACAGTAAACAGACTGAAGAAAAGAGTAGCCTGCAGTCACCGCCTGAGACTGCTACTCAGCCGCTATTCTGCTATTTCCCTATAAAAATAGTGGATTTTACAGCACACTGTTCTGAATAAAAAAGCCATAAGAGTTATGGAGTTTAAAAAAAAAAAGCAACAGTCACTCAACCGGCTCAGCTAGTCGCCAGCTTTGTGCATTACCACTCATAATTAAAGAAACAGAAAATTCAACATCAGATGCGGATTGTTCTTTAGCATCTAGGCACACTGAATGAACAGAAAGTTCAAGCGCGTGCACGTCCAACCGTGCTTGCCTTCGAGTTCGCCCAATGTAAAGGAGTTTGTTGCCTCTGTACTGACTGACAGGAGCGCAGCATACACGAACGTTCCCACCGTCACCTCCCTCCCTCCCGCAATGCGTTCAGTCACTAAGGGAGCAGCCTAGGACAGAACATTCCAGAGGCGACGTTTTGTTTTTGATTTAAGTTGAATTGTCAAATATACTCTATTTTTGTTTCTCGTTTTAGAAATGTTTTAAGTTATTTTCATTAATTTTTAACAACATTTTGTAATTGTATTTGTTGAAAAATCAAGTTTACTTGATTAAAACAACTTTCAATTAAAAAAAAAGAAAGATCCAATACTGGAGAAGGAATAAGTGATTTACCTGTAACTCCTGTTCTCCAGCATTGGTATCTCCCATGGATTTCCATGTGACTCTCCCTCCTACCCCTCTCTGGCTCTTCTTGGCTCATACTGCCTCATTACGTGCGCTGCCAAATCTAAAGATTGCCACCAGGGGTGAAGCTATGGGGACCTGTCTAATTGGCTGTAGGCAGTATGACCCAAAATGACTACCATAGAGCACTAAAGTGACAATCAGTTTAAACCTTTAAATGTAAATGTTAACTGCTTTAATATTACCAAGGCGTCCCAGCCTGACAACAGGGAATATTCAAACAGCATGTGAATCCATTCAAGATACCAATGCTGAAAACAGGAGTTGCAGGTAAGTAACGTATTCCCTATGTAGACGTTTGAACCACAAAGGAATCCACTAGTTCTTTGGTGAGGTGGTTAGCCTGTGCTGGATATTTTTTTTTTAATGTTGCGTCTAGTGGGACATTCTTGAAGGAAAGGCTCTCACTCACAGGGCATTTAGCCTGGCTTGTGTAGGCCAGCTTTATGTGTATTGTGAGAAAGGGATTGCGGTGTGGTCGGTCCAGTCGATTTGAGCCAGGGCTGTGAGCATGATAGGTAATAAGAAGAGGTGAAGAAGAGGTCGAACATGTGACCTTTCACATGCCTTGGGGAGAGCACGATCTGTTTAAGGTGCATTGAATCGGTCAGAGACGGGAGTCACATAGGTGTTTCACTGGTTGGGAAACGGGGACGTAGAAGTCTCTGAGGAGGATGTTGTTAGTGTGAAGACCGTTGCAGTGGAGAGAAAGTTGGAATGATCATTGAGTGAGTGCACCACGAGTGCTGTCTCGCTGCTGGAGATACTGTTTAACACAATCTGAGAAAGTAAAGCGTTTTACTTTGTTTAGTGCTGCTACGCTATTTGAGGAGTTGAACCTGAAGCTGACCTTTTCAAATCTAATTGGTGGAAGTTACATGCTACATTCATTCTATTGGCTCTTGCTTCTGCTCCCAGCTTTTGGATCCAGAAACTCCTTAAAAACACATGTGCATTGAACGAGTGCATCACAAGTGTTGTCTCGCTGTAGAGCTACTGCTCCGGCTAAATATTAGTAAGAATTAGTGGCTGCCCTCGGACTGCTTGTTCTCTTCTGGTAAATATGCAGTACTATTTTGTCTCTTGCTGTTTTGTTGACTTAAAATGCCAAAGTTGACTAACTCCATCTTCTATCTGATTGCCTGACTTGGTACTCTTACTGTTTTTGGCTGTTTTACATATAAGCAGGGACATCATTTAGGGGTTTGCCAGGGGTCGCACCTGCGACCCCTGAGATCTTCCTTGCTACCCATAAAAAAAGAAAAAAAACGTTTTTTTCTTTTTCTTTTTTTAATTAAATCGAGGCTCTTGGACTGTGGCCAGCAGCATGTGGCTGGTTTTCAGATGGCTATAGCCGTTAAGTTAGCTCCATGAGTTGTGCGCTCGCTGCTGCAATGTGTGTGATCTGCAGGTTGCAGGTTCGACTCCCGGCAAGGTCAACTCAGCCTTTCATCCTGCTGAGGTTGATAAAGGAGTACCACAGGTTGGGTAATATTGTATGTATATTTGTTCTATATGAAGCGCTTAAGCGTAAGTGCTATATAATAAGACATCATTATCGTTTGGCTTTGGACGTCTTCTTGCATTCACAGTAATTTGGTCATATGGGCCTATATCTGCTGATATTAACAAAACATATGAAAATACATTATTTTATAAATGTATATCTCTTTATAGTGATATCATCATATTTTTTGTAGTGTACTTAGAAACAATGCTATGTATTGGCACTTTCTATTTTGTCAAAGAGTGAAAGGTTGTGTTCCATCGATTCCTGTGATATCACATTGGGGTGGGGCCCAATGACATCACTTTCTGTGATGCCATCAGTGGTCAAGTGTCGTGCGATGTCAATTACTGCGTTCTTTCAAACCAGAGAATCTGCTCCTATTACATATATGTCGTACTCTAAACAGCCTGCTTTGATTACATCTTCGCCCTCTGTGGAGAGAATCAGTAGTTTTTTTTTCACTGCCTCCTATTGATAATTACCCTTTGTTTTTGAATATGTGTTATTCACTTCAGAGGAATTCATTAGGCGGGCATGAGTTTATATCTGGTCCTAATACGTTTGACATGGGTCAAGGTGATACTATCACCCCGGGAGATGATAGACTGTATAAGTCTCTAGTCCTGGAAAACATTGCTTAAGGCGTTTGTAGAGATACTGACTCAGTGGACTTATTAAACAACTCTGGTTCTTTACATGACGAAATGATTGAATCATCGGCTACATGAAAGGCACTGTTAGCACGTTGTTCTCAAATGGCCATTGATCAAATAGTACTAATGTTTGTCAACAGCAAGATTGTTGACATTAATTTGTATAATAGTGGTAGGAATTCTGAGGGTGAATTAATTGGTTTCCTACATAAGTCCAATAAACAAGGGGACTTAGATCAAGGTGATGATGACCTGATAATACTTGAGCCTGATGTGGTAAATATAACAGAGCTAAATGGTCAGGCAAGCGTTAAGTACCCGTCATATATTCCTTCTATAGAAGTCTCTCATTATATTCAGAAATCGCAAAAAAATTATGAAAAAAGAGACTTCAAAGACAGAGGAAATGCTTAAGATTAAAAACACTGAAAATAAACACTTGTGGAGGAGTGAGTAATGATATCTGTAAGGGTATAAAAACTATGCCGCTAAATAGTAATGCTCCTGCTATATCAGTTCCTAGGTCAGTTCTGGACATAGCTCAACTGCATGTAAGAAATATATAAAATAGGCTGCCCTGTTAGACTAGCTCCTCTCTCGGTACGATTTCTAGGTCTGGAGCCCTCCATGTAGCCACTCTTGGGCAGCGCTCCGGTGGTGTTACTTATCTGCATTAAGAATACTCAGCTGCGGATCCCGACTGCCACTCCTGTTTGTGATTCCGAGTGAAACGTTGAATGCGACCTGGGTGACCTCGGGGTGCACTCCCAGCCTGTGTGAGACATACCCCTTGACGTTGGCATTGCAACATCATGGAATCTGGCTCGAGCCCCCCCATCGAGACAGAGGCTCCCGTCCAACCTGCCTGCAGCAAGGAGGGTGGGTTTGTGCATGGGTGCATTGTGCACACTTGACCACTGATGGCATCACAGGAAGTGATGTCATTGGGCCCCACCCCAATGTGATATCACAGGAATCGATGGAACACAACCTTTCACTCTTTGACAAAACAGAAAGTGCCCCATGGGTTTTCCTGACTCTCCGATGCTTCTGCCTTGTTCTGGAGTGGCTGCTCTTTTCTGTTTTTCAGAGCTGCGGCTGGCATGATCCGTGTAGTGGTTTGGATTCCTCGCAGAGGGTGTGGCCTCTGTCCTTCAGCGTTGGCGATGGGCCCCCTTTGTTGAAATAGGCTGCAACGCTGCGTTCGCAGCGAGGATGTTGCTGCCTCCCTTGCCTCCCTGTGCACGATAAGGTCCCCTCAGGGCTGCTACCATCATTGGTCCTGATCTGTGGAGTCGGCGGGGTGTGTGCTCATGCCTGCACCGTGCTGCAAGCCATGGACAGACTGCAGTCTGCCTGCATAGCTCTCAACCATTTCTGTTGCAAAAGTGGGTGAAAACACCCGATTTTGTTTTTGGTGGGTGAGACGCCCATTGAAATGAATGGGCGCGCAGGAGGCTTGGCGGGTGAGTCAGCCCTTTACAAGTCGGGTGACACCCGCCAAAAGCGTGCGAGTTGAGAGCTATGCTGCCTGTGCGATGGTTACCCGCCATTGCAACTACTGCGGAGCTGAATCTGGATGAGTGTTTGGTGCTGACTCTTTGGCTGTCTTTGAGTACATACTAGTTCTTCCCCTCTGTTACTAGTTGTTTGCACTTCAACTTTAAGGTTTCTTTTTCTACTGCTGTTTGATGGGGAATTGGTGCCCGGTTCACGTAGCCTCTGCGGAGGTACGGGTTGCCCAGTACAAAGCCTAATCCCTGAATCTCTTGGGGCGCCACTTGCTTCCGCATCGCCCATTTAGACTTCTATTTCAAGACACAGGGCCTCATCACGACTTAGGCGGTAACCCTTAAAATCGGCGGTAACGCTCTTAGCGCTGATTTTAAGGGTCCGTCGGATCACGACTCCAAATACCGCCGGCGCAATAACAGCTGGCGCAAGGACAGCCGGCTGTACAAGCGCCGGCCATAATAGTGCCAGGAACCATTCGTGCTAAAACATCATCAATCACGAGTCCGGCGTAAGCGCTATTAGCGCCAGAAAAGCGGCGGATAATCCGCCGAAAATACCTCCAGCAAAAAGCTGGAGGTAACAGAACACAGGCCACAGCAATAAGGGCCCAGGTGGAAGCAATGCAAATCAGAGGCCTAGAAAGGACCCACCCATGCACAACACACCCTCCCCAACCCCATTACACCAGCAGGAGCAGGGAGGAGACCGCAATGAGGGCCCACGTGGAAGCAATGCAAATCAGAGGCCTACAAAGGACACACCCATGCACAACACACCCTCCTCAACACCATGCTGCCATTTGGAGCCGGGAGCCTTGATGTCGACTTCTACCAACTGCGTCTGGAGCTACAGAGGCCAGTCAACCAGGCCAGGTCCCTGGGAGTGCAGGGAGCAGTGGGGATGAGGAGGAGGAGGAGGAGAGCAGCACCAGAAAAGCGGCCAGACATCCCCAGGGTCAGGCCAACACCCTGGGCCCTAACTGATGGTCAGTTGGTGACAGAAGATCGGCTGGACAGAGCAACCATCACCCAGTTGCTGGACACAATCCAGGGTGACATACGCAGCCGCATAGCCACCAGCACGGCAGTACCTCCCCTAGTGAAGCTTGTGTCTGTGCTTCAATTACTTGGGACTGGCAGCTACCAACATACTGTTGCCATGATGCATGGTATGGCCCAGTCCACATTCATTGCCATGCTGGGACAGGTACTGGATGCACTGTTGAATCATGTGAACGAACACATTGCATTGCCAGCCACACAGGCACAGGTGCACCAGCTTAAGGGTCAATTCTATGCCATTGCCCAAGTCCCAAATGTAATAGCAGCCCTGGACTGCACACATGTGGCACTTGTACCACCCCAGGCACATGAGGCTGCCTACAGAAACCGTAAACAGTACCATTCCCTCAACGTGCAGATGACATGTGGCCCTGACCTCACCTTCAGCCACTGCTGTGCCCGCTACCCAAGATCCACCCACGACTCCATGGTCCTACGCAACAGTACCCTGCCAGCGTACATGGAAAGGCACCGAAGCCAAAACACATGGCCACTGGGTGAGTACAAATGTATCCCACAAAGCATGTCAATCCACAACTGATGGTGCCTGTCACAGAATCAAGCACCTTGCGCGATGAACCTTGGACATGTCCTACACAGCAGAACACACCCATGCAGGATGTAAGACATGTGGCGGCACAGTGACATATGGAATCCCCACCACAACAAAGCCTCCTGTGTGAGTAGCACCATGGCTCACAACACTGACACAGTCCATATATCCCACCCTGGCCATCCAACAGTAATGTAATTCCAAACCATGAGCTGGCACATCCACGAATGCTCCACACAAGTAGGCCGAGTAATGACAATGCACATCCCACAGACATTGTCCCCAAAATGGCCATGGAAATGCATGGAGAACAGTACAGAATAGTGAAGAGCAGCAAATGCAACTGCAGCCAAATGGATTTGCAATGACATGAGGCAGCCACTTCTGTCAAGCAGGAAGGGCCCCCTCATCCTGCGACAAGTGAATGAGTACTGTTACATACAGAAACATAGGCGTACCAAGTGGAGAGTACCCCTTTGATTCAATCCAGCCCATAGGACAGCACACTCCACAATGTTCTAGGCCAGATGCCAATTATGGCAAAATCACACTGATGACAGGGCTCTGTACACCCACTGGACTTACCTTGTTCCCATACCGGCTTCCTCTCCCCTGCAGGTGATTCTGGATATCCCCAGTACACGTGGCTCATGACCCCTGTGGGTCACCCACACACGGCGGCGGAGTGGGCATACAACCTTGGCCATGTCCGTACATGGATCTGCGAGGAGAGGGCATTTGGACTGCTGAAGGCACGCTTCCGGTGCCTTGACCGCATGGGAGGGGCAATGATGTATGCACCAGAAAAAGCTGTAAAAATTGCACTGACATGTGCCATGCTGCACAACATCTCTTGTCGCAGAAATGTGCCACTGCCCCCTGATGCACATGTGCAGCCACCTGATGATGGTAGTGAGGGCGATGAAGTGCCAGAAGGTGTTGCACATGCACAAAGGGTTGGGCAGAGGGAAGGGAGGTTAGCCAGACAGGGATTGATTAATGGATTCCATTAGAAATGGGTAGTAGGTAAATTGTGAACATGTCACTTGAACATCAAATTGCATTTGTGTCCATGCATTGTGTTTTTTGTAACGTGATTTATTTTCCCTCAAACAATCCTCCCTCCCCCCAGTGTACAACCCCCAACTGTGCAGTTGCCTCATCAGGCCAACAACAATGTTGCCATGCACCACTAGGATGGGCGCGGGCACTTCCCTCTCCCAGGACCCTCCGGTGTGCGTGCCCTCAGGTGGCGCATGGACTGGCGCCTCGGAGATGGGTCTAGTGAACCCTCTGTGGGTGTTGTGGAAGTACAGGGTATGGAAGCGCTGGCCATCATGTGCTGGCGCATGAGGTTATTGGCCTTGCGTTGCTGTTCTGCCAGTGCTGACACTGCCTCCGTGAATTTGTGGACTCGTTGCCCAAAGCCTGTCAGGGCAGTGGGGCATTGTTGCAGAACTTGCCGTGTGCGCGCATTGTCCCGCGCAATGTACTTGCACCCATGCCGGATGGATTTACTCATGGCCTTTATGTGCCAGCTCTGGACCCTTGCCATTCCTTCCACCCGGGCCTGTTTTGCCTCAATGATATCCAGTCGGCCCATGACTGCTGCCCCAGTGACAAAGGCCTCTTCTGGTGCGTCAGGTGGTGGACTGCGAATTGGGCGCTGTGGTGGGGGGGTTGCATGGCGACATGCCACCAGACTGGACTGGGCTGCCTGGCTCAGATCGCTGGCCCTCTGGACTCGCATAGGACGGAGTGTCCACATTGGGCTGCGGTGTGCTGCAGCGACGCACAGGCACATGGCGACTCCCTGCCTGGTGTCTGCCTGGGCTTGGGCTTCATGGGGCGTTGACACCCCTTCTCCATCACTACTGCTTTGCGAGTGTTGTGCGCTGGCATGATGCCCACGTGGAGGTGTTGCTCCCACTTCGGGCTCCAGTTCAGGCCTCACTCCCTCGGCAACGGGGCTGTGGATGGTGGCTTCTGGTGAGCTGCCGGTCACCTCCCTGCGGCCATGTGGCTGCCGCTGCTGTCTGGCGGGGCTGCGTTGGGGTGAGGTGGGTGTTCCCCTGTGTTGTCTTCCATGGGTGTGTCGTCTTTTGGGGGTGCTGGTGGATGCACAGTGTTGTGGGCGCATTGTCGTTGTGGCCTCATCGCCATCATCACCAGGCTGTTGGGATCGACGTGTGCCTGTGGGGTACATAGGGGGTGGTTTGAGTACAATGCTACATACATTTGTGTGATGCAGGTCATGCAAACAAGTGTGAATGAAGACAGTGACAATGACGCAGTCAACTTGCATTCCGTTCAGTCACCATGTGGTGCTTGTTGTGGATGTGCATGGAGGTACACTGCATGGGAATGCGTGGTTGGGGTGGACAGCGCTCAGGCTTCTGTGGTTGTGTTGATGCACAGTACCACTCTACGTAGCTGTCCTATGGTTATGGGAGTCTATCCCCTGCCCCTGTCATTCATGCACTGCAAGTACAGGGCCGTCTAGGCAGCATTACCGTTCTAGGGATGTGGCCCTCACTTACGGGTGTATGCAGTGCCTCAGACACATGTCTTCACTCTCATTCATATGCATGTATTCGGGGATGGGACTCACCTGCCGTTGGATTTATGCCAGTCCCTGCCTCCGCTCCACCAATGCCTTCAATGGTTCCGACGTCGATGAGGCCCGTCAATTTCTCCTCCCCTGGTGTGAGGTCGGGTGGGGGGGTGATGGCCCTCCTCCTGTTCCCCTGCTTGCACTCCTGTGCTGGGACAGGATGCCTCGCACTCGCAGGTCATTCAGCCGCTTGCGGCAGTCCTCCCCATCCCGTGGCACGCGCCCCACTGCACTGACCCTTTGTGCAACGGATCTCCATATTTGGCCTCTGCGCTGGGCGCTGGTTTTACGCTGCTGCAGCTCATTATGGTACGTCAGTGCCTCCACAAGTACCTCAAGCTCCTGGTCACTGAACTTAGGTTTTCTGACCCTGTCCAGTGCAGACTTGCCCCTAGTGCGCTCTTGACTCATTTTCAGTGTTCAGATCGCGTGGATGGCTTCCAGTGGCTGTGATATCCAACGGATGGTGATTTCCAAGATGGCCGCCGCTGTATTTCCCGTTCCGGCGGTGAGGCGTTTCCCGCGCGCTATGAGCGCGAGGTGGAGGTAGCGCATGGTATGCCAGATTTAAGGGTTCGCGATAATTGCGCTAACGCCTTGGAGCGGGGCATGCGCACGATAACTCGTGATCTGGCGGATTATCCACCGGGTGCCTTGGCTTTAGTGCTATTTAGGTCGGGCGGATAATCCGCCACATTTACCGCCCAAGTCGTGATGAGGCCCACAGTGTGGTGTTGATGTGAGGACAGTGTCATCCACGCATCACATGCTGGACCTGTGGGTGTTGAGGCCTTCTGCGGCGGTTCTTGCTTTCTGTGCACCTCTGGCAAACCAGCATTCTGGACTTGACGGGAAAAATCAGCGACATGGGACGTCTCATACTCCTTTCTCCCCTGCAACTGTCTTGCTGCCAGGCTGCCTGATCTTAGTCCTTCACCCACTCCCCACTTGAGCTTCGAAATCACCATCCAGAGACCTGTGGGACGACGTGCTCTTGAGTCTTCACGCCTGTCTTTGCTACTAGGCCGCCTGGTGAATTTGTTTGTGCTTTGTGCAGCTTCTCTGTCCCACCTCTCTTCCCTTGGTATCTCTATGCCCCCCCTTCCATGGTTCTCTCAATCTCCCCTATCTACTCTAATTGCTACTCTATCACCTATCCTCACTCTCTTTTGAAGCCTGGAAGAAAAACTTTGAAGAAAGGTGTCCTGGCCTCCAATCCAAACCTACCCATTTCTGGCACCTACGTCCATGCTTTATCCAGGCAGACTATCACTGACATCCTTTTTGTCACTCCCTCCCTCTCCGGAACTGTGGACTCCCCAGACCTGTGGACTTCCCATATCGTCTCTGTACTTTCCCCCTTTCTCTTCCTTCCTTGCCCATTGATGGTGGAACCAGAAGGGAAGGGCTCTTGACTCACTTCCGATCCTAGGTGTATCATTAATGTCTACCAGAATGGCACTGTCAAGGCCCACGGCTCTTGTCCCAATCTCCCCCCTCCTGGATAGGCGTCTCCCATCTCTTAGTAACTTCCACCCTTCCCTTTGTCACCCCTCTGGCCTCTT
The DNA here is from genome assembly GCF_040938575.1 of Ambystoma mexicanum. NCBI lineage: Eukaryota > Metazoa > Chordata > Amphibia > Caudata > Ambystomatidae > Ambystoma > Ambystoma mexicanum. Next base: position 1,076,154,683 of record NC_090926.1, on the reverse strand, counting down.
TGCCCATCCAAAGGTTGTACCCCACTCCTGTTCCCCTCCTAGGAAGCCCTTCAAAGGTGGCAACCAGCGTCACTTAGCTACCCTCAATTCAGGCTCTGCTGTCAAACACTCCTCAGATGTCTGTCACCTGCTTGAAGACCTTTACCCTCGCACTCACTGAGACGTGGTTCAAGGCCAGTTCTGTCACTGCTTTTGACACTCTTCTCCCTGAGGTCTACAAGATCCTCTCCAATCCCAGGCCCAACTGGTCTGGGAGTGGAGTGGTCCTAATTTTCCCTGAGAGGGTCCCTGCTACTATCATACCCACTTAATCTTATTCTTCCTTTGAATGCCTTGTCTGTAGGCTTGGTGTTTCACCTACCCTCTCCCTCAATCTCTCCACCATCTATAGGCCCGCTGGACCTAGTTCCCTTTTCCCTCTCAGAATGGGCAGATCTCTCCTCTTCTCTCCGCCTCCTCCTCCAAGTTTCTCCTCTGAGAGGGAAAAGTTCACATGCATCCAAGCCCAACTCTTGGTATGACTCTTACCTGCCCGCTCTCAAACGCAAGTTTACAGTTGCCGAGTGGAAGTGGTAGGCCTCAAGCACATCCTCAGACAAACTGGCCTGCCGCCTGCTCCAAAGGCAATACCAACTCTCCATCCGCTCTAAGAAGAGGGCCCATGTCCAAGCCTGCCTCTCTGGGGCCACCAATAACACAGCTGAACTTTTCAAAATCTGCAAGGAACTTGCCAATCCTACTGCAGTTTCCATTTCTCCTCTTCCCTCCCAGGCACTCTGTACCGCACTGGCCTCCCACTATATTACTAAAACCCAGGGCATCCTGTCCTAACTCTACTCTCCTTTTCTCCCCTCCCCCAGCTCTCCCCCACCTCTCTTGCCTCCCTCTCTCCCCCCATACTCTCCTCCTTCTCTCCCATTGCCACGGATGAGGTCTCTAAAGTCCGCTCTATGAAAGTCTCCTCCAAACCGGTGCTGCCCTGCACTCCCAGAACTATCAAGATAACATCTCCTCTCTCACCCCTGCCTTGGCTGACTTCTGTAACCACTCCTTTGCCACTGGCTATTTCTCTCTCCCACCCCTCACCCCCCTCAAGCACTACCTTGTTCAACCTCTCCTAGAAAAGCATTCTGCTGACCGTTCCTGCCCGGCTAACTATCGCCCTGTAGTAGTTGGTCATCCACCAACTGATTGTCATGCCTGTCAGTTCCCACAGCCCCCCTGCTTCTCTCATACATAGTAACACCCGGGCCTCAAAGCGCCTCTGCCGTTCTACGGCTTACAGATCAGTTGCCAAGCCTTTCTACGTGCGCCGGAGATGCTTGTTAGGGAAGTTGCCATGGCAACGTATAGATCAGCGAGATGCCGGTTGTCAACTCGGCACGCCGTACCTAGGAGTTATCACATGACACCCTACGCGGTGTGCGCAAACCAACACTGACTTCCGTGTTCCCATAAAGCACACTGTCTTTGATCCCCAGGTGCTTCTGATTAAACTCTTTATGATCCTCGTTACCTGTTGTGTGTTACTGCGTTCTGTGAAAAGTACCTGTTCCCTACCTGTCTGTTCCTGGATTCCCGATGCCTGTTCCACTAAAATCTTGTTCCGCCCGGATTCCTTGACTGACCTCAGCCTGCACCGGACTCCTTTGCCTTACGTTTTGTTTCTGTACCTGCTTGCACAGATTTGACCTCGGCCTCCCTTCGGTTCCGCTTGCAGTCTGCAAGCAACGGAGCATTCGCTCGTCCACGGTAAGCCAGCCTGCCTTACCTGTTTTCCTGCTTCACTTGGAACTTGCCTCCGGAATTCCCTGTTACGCTTGTGCACTGGACAATTTGGACGCTTTGCTGTTGCCACAGGGTGCACCAGCTCGTCCTTAGTGCGGCCCTCATTTTGATCGGATTAGTCCCCTTACTAACCTTCCTCTCTTGTAACGTTTACTTCTTCTCTGGACTCTGGATTGTGATATTAATCAATCAGAGGGGTGTATCATTAGGAAGGGTTACAGTCATCTGAGGAGACCGCAGAGTCTTCTTCATTACACAACCGCTGTAGCATGCACTTCAAGGAGGTGAGTGCCACTGTATTGGTGTTGTCACTGAATCTTATTCCTCTCTTTGATTCACTGTCCCGGCGTTGGGACTATGATCCACCACATGGAATCTGTTGGTTGTCTCCACGACCACCAATCTGCCTTCAGAGCGTCTAGAGGCACGGAAACTGCTCTCCTGAACAACCGTGATGACCTGCTCTCAAATTTTGATTCCAACTCTTTCCCTCCGTTCTCATCCTCCTTGACCTTTCCTCTGCCTGACATGGTCAATCATGCCACCCTCATAAACAGTCTTCGTGATACACTTGACATTGCAGACCTTGCTCTGGTTTTTATGCCCTCCTTCCTATCTAACCGACCTTCCCACGTGCAACTGGGCCCTTTCTTCTCCTTCACATCATGCTCTACCTGTGGCATCCCTCAGGGCTCTATCCTCTCGACATGGCTCTTCAATATTTACCTTGCGCCTCTGGCCCATTTGATCTCCACCGTCTCTCCTTGCTTCCAGTGTCATGCTGATGACACACAGCTCGCCTTCAAACTTCCCTCCACTACCTCTTCTTCTTCCTCACTCAACCTGACTGCAATTCAGGCATGGTGTACGGCTAATGATCTCTGCCTTAAAATGCCAGTAAGACCGAGATCCTTTTCATTGGGAAGCCTGCTCCCTGTTCCCCTCTGACTCTGGCTGCCCTCTTTGGGTCCCCTCATGTCACCTTCTTGTGAGGCAAAAACCCTTGGTGTCCTCTTAAATTCCCCTCTCTCCATTTCACCCTCACATCACAGACTTTGCCAAGAAGGCAAACTTTCAGCTTCACCTTCGCAGAGTCATTCTTCCTTTACTCGCCTGCCCCCAGAAGCTCAATGTCTACAGAGCTCTGGTCCTATATAGGCTGGACTACTGCAACAGTCTCTTCCTCAAACTGCCTCTTTCCTCTTTTTGCCCCCTCCAACTAATACAAAATTGGGCTGCGAAACTTATCCTTGGCCTCAAGCCCAGGGACTGCATCTCTCCAGCCCTAATATCTCTTCACTGGCTCCTGGTGACTGCAAGGGTCAAATGCAAGACCTTCTGTATCATCCACAGGGCTTTTTGGTACCTGGAACCCAGCTACATCAAACTTTCTCTCCACAAATACTTCCTGGCTAGAGCTCTTCAATCCTCTAGCTCGAACTCTGTGCTAATCCAATGTTTCTCCAAGCATAGAGTGGGTGGTAGATCTTCGACAGGAGCCTCCCTCTGGAATGGCCTCCCTGCCTCTCTGACTTGGCCGCATCTCCTTAAGTTCCAGAAGTTGCTCAAGACCCTGCTCTCCTCTGCTTCCTTCCCCCTCGCCCTCCCCTGCTAATTGCCCTGTCTGCCTGCTGTGACTGGTAGCCTGGTCCCTTATGAATCTTACAGGACACCAGGCACCCTTCGTCCAGTCTACCCCTAGCACCGCCTTTGGGCCCCCTCCTTGGCAAGCCTGTCCACCCCAATCCCTGCACTTGATGGTGATCCCTGTCGCCCCCTGGCTCTTGCACTCCTGGCTCCCCTTAGCACTTGCCTAACCCTGGGCCCTCCTTCCCCCTCCCCCTCCCCCACTCCCTTACCACTGCACTTTTTGCTGCTGCACTTGCACGCTCTGAAAGTCACAAGACCTAGTAGGAACATTGTTTATCTCCTTGTCCCCCTCACCCATTTTTGCCTTGTGGCACCTGGAAACACTTGTATATAGGCGCCTTATAAATATGCAGTAAATAAATAAAATAAAGAGAAAAATATGTTAGCTCTATGGATCAATGGCTTATTAAAGGTAAGGCTATTACTCTAGCTGGTATAAATTATGGGGATTCACAACTAGATATGAGGGACTTTTCATTGGCCATTAATCAAAATATATCTAGTGTGAGAGATGTTGAAAAGCTTCAACAAACTGCTTTAAAGTAACCTAATGGCTCTTTTGGCCCCATAGACAAGCTTAATAAATGCAATGGTTCTAAAATAGAAATATTCGAGCCATGTGTAACAAATCTTAGTGGAAGAACTGCCCCATGCTGATTATAAACGTATACAATCCTCCAGGAAAGATGCAACTAATTCCATACACACTGCAATAGATTAAATAATTACTTTATGGCATGAAATATCAGCATCGGGAGCTGTTTTTATTGCGGGGGATTTAACCGCGAAGAGTTTGCTGCATAGCCAAACCTGCCTCGAACAGCCCGCTCATCATTGGTCTTGCCATATGAAAACGCTCAAGCTGGTTTACCTTCCCTTCGCAAAAAGCATCAAAGACCAAAAAACGCTTACCTGTACAAACGGGACAGCAAAATCACACCAAGATTACAAGACCACCACTTGCTGTAGCCCTGTCGCGATTCATTTTAACACCTTAAGTGACCATGCTGTTGTGAGTTGGAATTATCATTGAACAAAGCCCACAAGAGTTCGATTTTGAGAGCCCTGGTTAGCTCGAACGCGCAAGTAAACCGACTGTACTGGACTCCGGTGAATATTTGGGAAATCAATGCTGAGCTGTGGAGCGATCAATTAAACACTGAAGCCGCCCTAACAACTGCAAAACGGGATTTGGAACACATAAGATCCAGAGCTCATTTCATCTACTAAAACGGTTATATTGCTGTGTGTCGCGACGCTATCATCAAAAGAACCTCTTATGACCCAGCTATTGTGGCTCAAAAACAACTTAATAATAAGGCACGCTGTTTGATTAGGCTGTACCATACTGTGAGTGATCTGGTAAAGAAGAGTTCCATCAAAAATTGGCCTGCCGCTACAAAAACTGGGTGTCATCACAAAAAATCCATCAATATATCAAATTGCCTGTTCATTTTCTCTTGGCTAAAATCGAATGACTCTTGCAAGTTCTGGTCACGTTTCAACAGTCATTACAAGTCACTGTCGGCTACTGAACTAAATCCCATTCCTGAAGAAACATGGTTTGCTCACATAGATGACCTATACTGGGACACTGCATTGGAAATGAACCATGGAACCCTGAGAAATATAACAATGCCACTAACTGAGTTTGATTTCGAGGAGGATACACTAGCCAATATAATTACAAAGCTAAAGAGCTCCTGGACCGGACGTCATACCAAATGTCATCATGAAGGCCCACCCTGATCTTTGGGCAAACATGAGTCTCACTTTATAGGTATATCAGGATTTTGGGAGAAATACCACAAGCTGGGGAAAATCTGTCTTGGTACCGATATTAAGAGTGGTGACAGATTGGACCAAACAAATGATCGCCTCCTTGGCATGATGTATTATGAGCCAGAATATTATAGCAGCAGTATTACTAGAAATTCTCACCAGATGGATTGAGAAATCCACACTCTTACGTAGTTGCCAGCAGGCTTTAGAAAGTCATACAACACATTAACCAACATATGTGTTCTCCAGTATCTTATCTCGGAATCAATTATAAAACATAAGTGACCTCTGTACTGTTGTTTTGTCGACTTCAGTAAAGCGTTCAATTTAGTGCCTATACCATTACCAAGGGAAAAACTGGCAGGATGGGGCACTAACCCATTGTTACTATATTTCATACAACAACTACATATTGACAAGGAAATCTCTGTACGTCTACATCTAGCAGGTGTTCAGAACAACTACCTTCAAATGAATCATGGTCCCAAACAGGGCTGTGTCTTCGCACCTACCCTGTATAATTTGTTTACTGCTGACTTTGCCCAAACCATCCAGAAACTCAATAATAATAATAATAATAATAATTAGGCATTTATATAGCGCTACGAACCCTCAGGTATCTGAGCGCTGCTTATTATTACCCACGGTGTGTGGTGCTCATTTATCGACCTCGGAAGGATGAAAGGCTGAGTTTGGCCCCACCGGGATTTGAACCTGCGTTAGCAGGCTCTGCACGATGCCAAAGCGAGCGCTCTACTCGCTGTGCCACTTGACCGGACTCAACAACTTTCCGCCAAAAATAAATGGCAAGCACATTCCATCGCTAGCATATGCGGATGACATCATATTTGTTGACCAAACAAAAATAGGATTACAACGGTCACTGGATGCGCTCGTAGAATATTCTACGAAAAATCAAATGATCATAAACACAACTAAGACGAAGATCATGATCTTGGGTAAGTCTTCAAAAAGTGACTGGCAAAAACTGAAATCTGAAAGGTACTAACTGGGAAAAGTCAAAGAATATACTTATCTGGGTTTCCCCATCACTACCAATCCCACAGCAGCCTATTATGGTGAGAAACTATTTGCCAAAACTTGGAAAACATGGCTGGTAGTAAGGCACTATATTCTACATTAGGACGGTTACAACATCGAAGGCCTATTGGAGATCTTTTGTACATGCATTATACCTGGCATATTGTACGCCCTTGCAGCACTCCCTTTACAACTATAGACATGGCTAGATGGCATAGAGGGAAAAATCTTGCAATCTGTTATAAATTTTCCTAAATCAGTGCCGGACGAGGCACTCAGTCTTGAATATGAGCAAACCTCTCTACTAACAAGCTGGTCCACTCAACGAACCCTACTCTATTGTAAATTCCTGGTCACAACCCAAAGCTCTAACGCCCTACTGCAAATGATGGGGAAAATCTGGCACTAGAGCATGATGATACCTTCATCAATGAGCTAACGTTCTCAGCTATGGCACATCTTGAGAATCTAAATCTAACAGAGGATATCCTCAACATAAACCCTAACTATGAAAAGAGTAATAAAATCAAATCAGCTCAATGGGATCAAGTAAAAAACATTAAAAAACTGCAGGGGACTAGGAGGCATAACAAATATTCCCATCAGAGCTTTAGTCTCCATAAGACATGCCTGTACTTAACCAAATATTGTTCAACCAAAGTCAAACGCTTTGTAAAATGGCAACACCTAAACCTTCTTCCCACTATGGAGCATATTGGCTCTTGGAAGAGTATACCATTGGAAAAACATATTTGTCACCTCTGCCATACCCAAGTGGAGACAGGTCAACATGAATGAGCTAATTGCATTTTCCTTGAAGATCGCTATCAAAAGAGATATGGTAAATCTGTTACTAACACCGAGGCTGTGGCCCAAAATAATTTTCGTCTACCTTATTCAGTGCAGAATCAATTGTCATCACTGTAGCTGCCTATGATATCTGGATTGAAGCAATAAAAAACAAATCATTGAAAACTGGAAAATCTTACCTTAATAGACTTTTTATCTTTCTTTTTAAATGAAATGTAACATAACTGTTTCTTTCCTTCTCTCACTATTTTCTTATTTTTTACATTTTACATCTATTACACCTTTTCCTTTTCTTTTCTTTTCCTTTCTTTTTTAAGTGCTTGAAGTTTTATGTTTAAACTAATGCACAATAAAGAATAATAAAAAAGAATTCTTAGTCCTTATTTAAATAGATCACGTGTTCTCGATATTATACAAAGTATTCCACAACTTAAAGTTATTACAACCAATGGTATTACTTTTATTGAGCTTCCTGATTTTGTAATTGATCAAACCTGGGCCATTGTTATTTTTTCATCCCCACTATTTGTGGAACATGTATTATTGCATGCCAAGCATCTTAAAATCAATGGGCCGGTCCTTACCGGCATGGAGCAAATAACGTGTCCATGTAGTAACCAGCCCGCTAATTGCGTGCCATTACGAGTACACGGGCACAAGCTTTATGCCATGCCGGTAAGGATAATACCGCCATGCCGTTAAAGACCGCAAAAAAGTCCCTTAACGGCATCAATTAAAGCGCTGATAGCACCAGCGCCATCCTTCATACCGGCATTAGCGGGAACCGCTAAAAGCGGTGACCGCTATAAACAGTGACCGTAAATAAGCGGAACCGGAAGTAGCGTCATCGCACAGGAACGGGAAAGAGCACAGCGGCCATCATTAAAAACACAATCCATTGCCATCCTCTTCCGCAGCAACTCCACAGCTGTCCAAACCTCATCCAACAACACTTGACAATGCCCAAGGCCCTAAAGAAAGGTGCAGAGCGCCAGCGCAAGGAACGATTCTCTAATGAGGAACTATCCATGCTAGCAGACACACTAGCTGCAAATGCAGAGGTTGTGTTTGCACAGGACATGCAGCGTCCCACCCAGATTAAAAATAAGGAGATCTGGGCCGAGGTGGCACGGAAAGTCAGTGCGGTGGGTTCCACCCCCTGCACTGTAAAGGACGTCCGCAAGCACTGGGACGACCTGCGCCTCCGTGTCCGGAGCATACTTGCCGCCAACAGGAGCCTGGCCACGGGTACAGGAGGCGGAGGAGGATCCTCAATCAAGATGCAAGAGTGGGAGGAGAAATGTGCCAGCACCATTGGCATAGAATCAATCGAGGGAGTGGGGGAAATGGAGCGCAGTGTGCCGTCATCAGCAGATGGAGGTGAGTGTCCATACAAAACACTGCAATGCAAAGCATGAAGTTCCCCCCCAAATGTGACCTTGTAACTAGCTAATGCATGGGCCATCACACACACATTTATACAACCCTGCTGTGCACATCCCCACACAACCCCATGTATGCAGCACCTCAGACATGTGTCACCCAGACTCATGCCTGTATGACCCACCCATATGACAAGCAACCTGCATGTCTGATATCGAAGTCAAAATGCACAGAACTGCAGCAATGACAACACATGCATGATGCACGTTGACCCATCACCGATGCTATACCTCTCTTGGTCCCCCACAGGCTCACAATCTGACAGTGAGGAGCAGGACTCCGCGGCGCAGGCCCCAACACCAAAGAAGAAGGCTAAAGGCATGGAGGAAGGCACCAGGCCTACCACATCGAGGGGCACAGGGAAACCTGGACTGCCGCAGAGGCCCAAAGCCACACATCCAGCCACGTCACCAAGGCGTGAAAGGGTGACCGGCAATGTCGTAGCACCCACACCTGCCACTCCCACCACACAGGAGCCAGTGGCAGAAGGCTCACTGTCTGCCGCCAACAGCTCGATTGGCGAAGCAGCTGCGACGGCCCCCCTGTCGGATGTCGAGGAACCATGCATAACACCCATGGGACACCGCACACCGAGCCCACAGCTGTCTGCCCTGCACAGCCCACGCGCCACATCCAATGCCAGCAGTCATGAGCTGTCTGGTGGTGACTCCTTGGCAGGGAGATGGAGTCCCGTGGAGTTCTCACCTGATGGAGGACACATGCCGCAACCACCAAACAAAGGCCCAGGGACCAGGGAATCAACATCAAACAACAGTGCCAGGAGGAGCTCACTGCGCTGGTTGGCCAGCATGTGAGCGAGGTGCCCTTGCGATGGAGGAGTGCTGGGAATATGCCAAGGGAATAAAACAAGCTGGGCGTTGTGGGTAAATGAACACTGTGCACTGTTCACCAATAAAGCACACATACACAATAAAGAATGTCCAGTCATGTGATTTTTACTAACACAACGGGTGTATTAAACATAATGTGATTTTAAAGTGCACAGACCCTTCACCCCAAACACCCTATCCCCCCTCCACCCACAAATGCCCCAAACACCCTATTCCCCTGCCCCCACAAATGCCCCAAACATGGCATGCACTTCAGTGCATCATTAGTGTTCAAGAGTCACCAACATCAGGCTGCCCCTACTTCCCACCTCCTCTACCAGCATTGGGGGGTTGCAAGTCTGGACGCCGCATGGACCGCGCGGACCTGCGCAGGCGGCTGGTCTGCCTGGAGCTGGCAGAGTGGGAGGTGCTTGGTTGGTCCTGTCCCTGTGGGGACACTGGCTCTCCATCGCATCCGCGATGTGGGTGAGGACCTGCCTCACAGCTGCCAAGTCGTCGCAAATTCGTATAGTGCTAGATTCTATAGCTTGTTTTATTCCCTTGGCATATTCCCGGCACTCCTCCATCGCAAGGGCACCTCGCTCACGTGCTGGCCAACCAGCGCAGTGAGCTCCTCCTGGCGCTGTTGTATGATGTTGATTCGGGTATGTGCGCGATTGTAGTCCTCTTCGTGCCTGTTCTGTGGGTTCCGGACAGGGGTAAGGAGCCACCTCTTCAAGGGATAGCCAGCATCACCTGCATGGGTGCAACAATGGTTATGTGTAAGTGATTTCATCAAATGGAACCTGTACCTATCGCACACGAGCCAGCATTGTTTCCCTGATCACATCCACATATCCCTACATGCATGGAGGTAATCAGAGTAACTGCAATGTGTGAAGGTTTCCTATTCCTTGAGAGTGTTCATGCACTGTGCATGCCTACGGCAGTTGTTGCCATGATCTAGGTGTTGTGTAGTCATTCGTATCCTTTGGTCCTGTCACCGTTGGAACCAGACTCCTACTGATCTGCTGCCTGCATTCCATGCTTGATATCCCCATGCTGGCATGCTGCACTTCTGTGGTGGTGTACGAGTGAGAATCTGTATATTAGCTTAATGTGATTCCTTAGTAGGCACTCACGGACGCATTTCCGTTGGGATGCTGTTCAGCGGTGATTTGCATTGGGCAAATTGGCAGCATGTCGCTGCATTGTGTTGTAGAGGGTACCGTCCGATGATGTGCAGTGTACATGTGGATGGATATGGCATGGTTGCAGTAATTGCTTGTTGTCCTTGTTGTGCAGCTTATATCTTACATATGGTTTTCATGTGTCCGGTTCAGTCTGGCCTGCTTTGGGTGACGGTGTATTTCAGTATGGGCATTGTCCAGTCTCTCAACTAATCTCACCCAGTTAGAGTATGCATCTCCCCCCCCCATTCTCACCCAGTTGGAACATGCATCTCTCTCCCCCCTCCCAATCCCACCCAGTTGGAGTATGCATCTCTTCCCCCATCCTCATCCAGTTGGAGTATGCATCTCTCCCCCCCAATCTCACACAATTGGAGTATGCACCCCCCCAATCTCACCCAGTTGGAGTATGCATATCTCCCCCCCAATCTACTCGCCACATCACACTGCCATGTGCTTGCCATCACACTGCCATGTGCTTGCCATGCAACTCACTGAGTAGCCAGGAACGTTGTCCGGCATGTCGATCCATGTAGCGTGGTATCGTTGAGTTCCGTAGGACCATTGAATCATGGGTTGATCCGGGATATCGGGCACAACAATGTGTGATGATCTTGTTTGAGTCACATACCATTTGCACGTTGATGGAGTGGTATTGATTTCGGTTTCTGTACACTACCTCCATGGCATGTGGGACCACCAATTCCACATGGGTGCAGTCGAGGGCACTGATGCAACTTGGGATGCCTGCCAGTGCATGGAAGCCAACTTTGGTGTTGGAGATCTCCTGGGCATTCCGTGGTAGGGATATTTGTTCACTTGTGTGCTTCAGGAAGGCATCGAAGACTTGGTTTGCCGTGCGTGAAAATAATGGTTGTGAAATGCCATGTATCTGCCCTACCGTGTGCTGGTAGGTGCCTGGGGCCAGGAAGTGGAGGGGGGATGGCGGTACTGATGTCTATGAGGCTGACGATGTCGTCATGTATCATTTCCACAATGGTGGTGATGGTATCCCGGTCCAGACGGTACAGGGTGTGGATCTGCTCAGGGGTTGGGTTGAATGGACTGGCTCTGATTCTAGGGATTGGGGGCTGTCTCTGTGGTACAACTGCCTGCACTGGTGGGGCATGCTGTGCCTGTCTCACCCTCCTTCTCCGCCTGCGTCTCCTCTGTGCTGCCTGTTGTTGTTGTTGTTGTTGCAGTTGCAATGCATGTCCTCCAGCCCCATGATTGCTACTAGTATTGGAATCATTTTGGTGTGGGAAGGGGTGTGGTGTGCTCCTTTTGTGCTGGCCCAGTCTACATTGCCTCCACCTGTGCTGATTGTGTGCACCTGTGGCAGTTGAGAACACTGCACATGGCCGTTTACGGGTGGTTCGCAATGGCGGTATTTCTGCAATGCAGGTATCTACTTTTTAGGCCTGATTCATGGCTCTATTTGCATGTCCGCCTGACTTGTGATGTACTCCTATTTCTGCCATGCCGCTATTGCCGGCATGTAGGGTCGCTTGCCCGTGCCCATGCCGCTATTAGAGGCACTGTTCTTTGCGGTGCCGCTAATAGCGGGTAGGCGGGTTGTGATAGGCCGGAGCGGTAAGTGATTCTGGTAATCCCTTACCGGCATCGTTTTTCCCATATCGCATACCGCGTAATGAGGCCCAATGGCTTTGAATTCACGCCAATACAAACGATTAAGGCTGACCTCAAGGCTGACTCTGCATGGAATTTCAAAAATTGGAATAACTTGAAGATTGTCAAAACTGATATTGGAAAAGGAATTTTGCAATTGGAATGTACACTTGAAGCTTTTAAGCTTGCCCTAAATCAGAAGGCTCATAAGGGAGATGCGTCCAACTCTAATTGAGCCAAGGTTAATGTTACTCATTCTACTACATTAGGAGACAACATTTCTATCTTGGAATTAGAGGGACTGTCGCTCCTTTTTATATAACGAAGGATATAGCTATTTGCTATGCTCCGATATATTTTGAGTGCAGGATACATGGCTTACTTGTCCCTGTCATGTTGATGGTGTTGTTCTCTCACATATTTGCCATTAAGAAATCTGTTGGCAGGCCTTCTGGCAGTCATATCACTGGACTTAACCGAATATTTACTGCAGTGCCAAATTAAGAATGCTTTATGAACTCTAATCACTGACTTGGCCCAAGGTAAACTGTTAAAGTTCTTTGTGATTACTATATATGACACTCCTGGGCGTGAAACTACTGGGGAGTTTCAAACATACATACATTTTATTCAATCTCATTGGATCGATCATGATAAGGGACAATTTGTTATGGTTGTGTGTGACTTTATGTAGTTTGTTATAATTACCCCTCTGCAATCTTTTAATCATCTTGCTCTAAACCAAATGAATCTATGTCCTGGTCTATGTTTCTGAACAGTCGGACTATGTCCTTTATCAACCCTGATGAAATGATTAACTGTAATAGGAATTGCAATGTATACACTTGGTAAAGAGATGATTTTAGGTCTAGGATTGAGTACATATATATATCTTATCCACTGGCTAAAATTGTCTCTGAATATTTCACTGTCGGCACCAATAGAAGGGATCATGCCTTACTTAAAATGAACATAAAAATGCCACATTGCATTAGACATAATCTATTGTTTAGAGAAGTCTTGCATAATTCACAGGGAAATCAACTAAAATGGTTGGTTTGTAACATCAAATAATTTAATAGCCGTGTATAGGCATTTGGAAAATTATGTTTTAAATCTCGATAATTATGATTCAAAGTGTGGTGATTGGACATAGTATTCATGTATCTAAGACCCATATTAGGAATAGTAACAACATGGTTAATCCAGTTACTAAAGTATAGAACGCCAACTTTGATGCTAATATTGCTGAGAGAAGGAAACTGTATAGATCTACACTTAGAAAAATCAGGAAAGGTGTGCAAATTGAATATCTAGCTAAGAGCAATCGCTAACCAAAAAAACAATTTAAAAAAATGGGTCTGGACATATAAACAATCCCAGCATGATGTTCATTAGGATATCATGTTTGAGGCATTACAATCTAGGGACAATAAGATGTTCTGGTCTCTTGTCAATAGGTATATGTCAAATAAGGACACTAAGTCTAAAATATACAAAGTGGCCATTAGTGCCGCAAAAAAGTTCGCCTATGAAAACAGAATTAAGACAGCATCATCGGACACAAGAGAGCTCTTTACAAACTTGAAAGAAGTTGACGATCCATGTCCTATTAACTCCTTAGTCGTGAAAGACTCAGACTGGTGTATCCAAATTGAAAAGGCTATGGCAAACAAGATCTCTGTGATTAAGGAAGATATCAAATCCAGGTTAAATAAAGGGTCGCTATCCCCTACTACGACGCGCTATCCCCTACTACGATGCAGGTACAGCATAGGCAAACACTACCTGATCTCTTCTCCTTCTCAGAAGTTACCGAAGCCCAAATGTTTGACCTGCTATTTAAAAATCAAACCAACTAGCTGTACAGGTGACATCTGTCCGGCCAAAATAGTTAAAGGCTGTGCTCAACTATTGACCCCTAATGCGCTTAGACCTTACAGCAGCTTTCGACCTGGTGGGCCACTCTATCCTGGCCTGTAGACTATGCACAAGAAGACGTCAGCTGGGTGCTTTCGTTCCTATCAGAGCGAACTGCCAGGGTTTTTCATGAGCAGGCAATGTCCGAGGGGGCCGCTCCGAACTGTGGAGGACCTCAGTGATCCTGTTTCTCCCCCACCCTTTTCAATATCTTTATGCTCACGCTGTTCGACCTATTGGATGCTGAAGAAACGTTTTATGCTAACTATGCGGATGATACACAGTGCCTATTTCCACTATCAGGCGAATACGCCAAACGACACTGAAATTACCAACACCGCCTACAGCAAAATACACCATTGGATGTTACTCAATGGACTAGCTCTTAACAATGCCAAAATGGAGATCATCATCATCCTGGGTAATTACGTTAGTTGGACAAAGCCTACTCGTCCATGTAAATTGCTGATTGTCTTTTTCCAACCCTTAAGAAAGTGAAGACTCTGGGAGTCATCTTGGACCAAGAACTCTCAATGAGGGCTCATATTAGCAGCCTGGTAGCCAACTCATCCTATTATATTAAAGTTCTGGCACAGATTATACCTTTTCTTGATGTACCAAACTGTGCCACGTTAGCCAGAGGAATCATCGGAAGACTATTGGATTACTGTGCCAGTATCCTCCAAGGAGTAGCTAAACAGAAATCAATTGCCTCCAATTAGTCCAAAACAAGACGGTGAGGGTTGTGGTAGGTCTTCGTAAAACCGATCACATATCTACAGCTCGTAGATCACTGCATTGGCTGCCCAAAGCCAAGAGAGTTGTGTTCCGCAACTTGAGCATTGCTCACTCCTGTGTAAATGGAAAGAGCCATGGGGAGATAGCTCAAGTGACTGCTGGCCAGACGGGGACTGAGATCTAATAACACAGGCCTGCTCCAGAGACCCAAGTCTAAACTGTCACAAGTGAAGGAGGGATGTTTTCCTTCCTCTGCTACGTATCTGTGGAACTCCCTCCCACCTGATCTGAGATTGTGTCCCAGCCTCTCAAGCATTAAAAGCAAATTGAATACCTTCTAATTTGAATTACTCGCTTTCTTGGACTTGTTCCTCCTGGCAAAACTCCTGCTTATTTGTTGTGTGTCCTGTTTTAGCGCTCTCTTGCCTCTGGGCTGTGTATCTAGCGCTATAGAAATTAAATAAAATAAAATAATCCTATTCTGATGCTGTTTGGATTGAGTATATTAAGAGCTTATATTTTAAAGTTGTTGTGCTTAATGTGAGTATACCTATTCATGGGTCTTATTGTGTTGATGGCTGATGCTATGACTGGAAATGGTTCTCGTTTGATCATGATATTTTGAGAATTATAGGCAGATTAAAACCTTCTTGTGTTCAAGAGCCTGATGGGCTCCCAAATATTCTCATTACAGAGCAACCTGAGATGTGGGTGGCTATTTTGTATAGATTATTTATGGATGGAGCCAAAATGGATATTATTCTCTTTTCTTGGAAGATGGACATATTGGTTCCCATTTTTAAGAAAATGACCTCGAATTAACCTGAGTAATTATAGGCTTCTTGGATTATCTGATAGTATCTGAAAAATGTTTGCCACCTGCTTACTAGAGAAACTAAATAGATGGGTTAAGGATGGTGGTATTTGATCCCCCCAACAAACAGGTTTTAGGAAAGTTATGGGGACTCTGTTTAACATATTTCTTCATTTTATTAGATCTTGCTTGGCTACGAAAGATTGTAGATTATGTTTGTTTTTATACATTATACAAAAGCCTTTGACACAGTATCACAGAGTTTATTGTAGGAAAGACATTGTGAGATTTGGCTGCGATCGATCCATTCTTCATATGGTTAAACAACTTTACCAAGACATGTCTGTGTTTGTGTGCGATTGGATCATGGAGGCACTATTTCTTCCGACATTAGTACAGACTGTGGTGCAAAACAGGGGTGCGTTTTGGCACTTCTGCTTTATAATCTCTTTGTGGCTGACATGACCCCTCCGTTTTGAGGACTCCCGCAATTTCCACCCCTATGTTAATCAGAGCTCCTTAGGCTGGCGTTCTTATGCCGATTATATGGTGCTTATGGATAGTATCTCTATTGGACTACAGAGAAGCATATCAATTTTAAAGACATACTCTATATCCAATGGGCCTATCATTAATCTTCAAAAAACCAAGATTTTAGCAATTGGAAGAGAGAAGTTAAACAAATAAATTGTGTATGGAAACTTGTGGTCTTCCTATAGCGGTCACCCATACATATGTATATTTAGGTGTCCCTAATCATACCAGATTATGTTAAAATACTTGGCGTGATTATGGTTTTTTAAGACTTTGAAAGAAATGCAGGGAATACAATTATTTGTGTCACATAAGGGTAGTTATTCTATGCCAGCCATGGTCAAACAATATACATCTTTTCTGGTTCCTGGTATTCTTTATGCTCTGGAACCATATTTTGAAAAGGAAGTAAAGTGGTTACATCAACTTGAAGGTAATGTTTGGAAATATTATCTGGGACTCTGCAGTGTGTCCCCATAGAAGCAATTAATTGCGAGTTGGGGCTGTCTTTCCTACTGGCCCACAAGGCCCACTGCCTGGAACTGGTTTCTTTCATCTGCTTTTCACTGAGAGTGAGGTCCTGTTTCCACCCTCCTGGCCATCTGTTGTTTTCCTGCACATGTGGAGTTTGTGCCTGGCTGCTGACCATTCCATTAGGTAGGTGCACTTTCTCTGCATTGCTGCACCTCCAGGGAAATTATTGAACCTGAAAAATTGGAAAAAAAGAAGAAAAAACAAAATGTGCATAAAATTGTTGGAAAGGACTGTTTTATTTGGCATTTTCATTGCGCTGCTTTTTGTTGAGCTGTTTAATACCTGGTGCTGCCTTGCTATTTTGAAAGCACAAGTTTTTCCCACTATGGCCTGCTTATCTGACTGTTTTTTGGCCCTTCCAAGATGGCCAACATGGTTTTATTTGTTGTGTAGGCAGGCTGTGCTGAACCACCTCTCCTTGTGCAGCACTCCCATTGATTGCTGAGTGTTTTCTTGCATGCAATCGGGGACCGGCGGGCTTTAGCCGGCCCTCTCAGCAAAGGCCCCTGTCTGCTCCCTGTCCGCTTACGGAACGCTAATTGGGTCCTCTCTGCACCTTAACCACAATGATAATGCCACCTCACTCCTCTAAGAAATCCAGACTGCCTTGACATTGCCTCCTCCAGAACTATGGGTTTGTTCCCTCTTTATGGACTCACTCCTACCACCTTTGACTATCACGGTTCTTTCTGCTTGTTACTCCCATGTTGTCATCCTGATGCACAGTGCTTCCTAAAGCCCTTTGCTAACATCGGATTCCAAGATTGAAAAGTCAAATCTTGCTGCCCGTTGCAAAATTCTCTGTATTTTGCTTGTATGCTGATGTTTTTTTGTAACTTGCTAGCCCAGTGACCTCACCACTCTTTTGCCCCACACCCACCTGCCTTAGCATCCCCAGTTTCTCCATCCTCTCTTCACTTCTACCCCCACAGCGCTTTCTGTTTCTCCTATCTTTTCCAACTGCTTCTCCGTTGACTATCCTTCCCTTCTCACTAAGTCTGGTCGGAAGAAGTTCAAAAGGGATATCTTGGCCTCTAACCCTGGTCTTCCTATCGCCGACATCTACTCCAATGGTTCCTCCAGACAGACCCTCACCGGCATCCTCTTTGTCGTTCCTTCGCCAGATCTATGGACTCCTCATATGATCTCTGTGCTCTGCCCTATCTCATCCTCTTCCATTAATGGTGGCACTCGCTGGGAAGTTCTCATGGCTTCCTTCGACTCCTCTAAAGTCATCATTATAATAATAATAATTATTATTATTATTTAGCATTTATATAGTGCTACGAACCCTCGGGTATCTGAGCGCTGCTTAATATTACCCACGGTGTGTGGTGCTCATTTATCGAACTCAGAAGAATGAAAGGCCGAGTTTGGCCTTGCCGGGATTCGAACCTGTGTCAGCAGGCTCTGCACGGATGTCAAAGCGAGCGTTCTACTTGCTGTGCTATCGGACCGGCGATAATGTCTACCTAAATGGCACTGTCATGGTCCAAGGCCCTTAGGCCAATCTCCTCCTCTTTGATAGGCGATTCCCTCGCCTCATCCGTTTCCTCTCATCTCCTGATGTCCCCTCCTTTCCCCCCTTGGCTACCTTGCTCTCTCTCTCCTCCTCCTCCTCTGCCCCTCCTTTGGCTCTTTCTCCTCCGCAGGGCGTGCCTCTGATCTGTACACCTCCCAGGAAGGTCTTTAAGGCTGGCAACCTTCTTTATATTGCCACTCTCAACTCTCGCTCTGCTGTCAAACGCTCCTCTGACATCTGCCACCTTCTTGAACAACTAGATCTTGATGTCCTTGGTCTTACTGAGACATGGTTCATGGCCAGCTCTGTCACGAGCTTTGACACTCTCCTCCTTGATGCGGCAAGATCCTCTCCGCACCCAGATCCTCCTGGTCCAGTAGGAGGTAGCCCTGATCTTTCCTGAGTGGATTCCTGCCTCTATCATTCCCACTCAGACCTACTCCTCTTTTGAATGCCTTGTCTGTAGGCTTTCTATCTTGCCTACCCATTCTCTTACTGTGGCTACCATCTACCAGCATCCTGGTCAAATCACCTCATTTCTCTTTGAGTGGGCGGACCTCTCCTCCTCCCTCCTGGACTCTACCACTCAACCCCTCCTCCTTGGTGACCTCAATATACATTTTAGACTCTCCTTGTTCCTCCTCTGTGCTCGTCCGTGACCTCTGCGACTTCCTCTCCCTGTCCATCCCCCCCTCTGGCCCGACTCACTCTGCAGGGCAAACACTCGATGTCTTGATCTCCTCTGACCTCCCCCTCTCCATCCCTCTGACCACTCCTCTCTCCTGGAACGATCATTCCCTCCTCTTCTCTCATCTCTCCCTATCTTCCCCCCAAGCCAAGCCTACCCCAACGCTGCCACCTACCTTCTCGGACATCCGGCCCATGAAGCGTGTGTCAGTTGAGGCTTTTGCCAGCACTTTCTCTTCCCCCGCCCCCCTACACCTTTTGCTGTCTCACATCCTGACACAGCCCTGTCTCTGCTCTACTCTTCAATTTCTGATACTCTCTATACTCTTCCCGCTGTCATGAGGATCCATTTGAAGTCCAAAGCCAAGTGCAATTCCTGGTATGACTCTGACCTAGCTACACTTAAACGTAAGTGTAGGGCAGCTGAGAGGAAATGGATGGCTTCCTGTTCATCCTCTGACAAACTGGCTTGTCACCTGCTACAAAGGCAATTCCGACTCTCTGTCCTCACCAAGAGAGTGTCCACATTCAGGCCTGTGTCTCTGCGGCATCTAACAACTCGGCCAAACTCTTTAAAATCTGCAAGGAGCTGGCCAAACCTGCTGCAGTCTCTACCCCTCCTTTTGCCTCCCAGGCTCTTTGCAATGCCCTTGCCTCTTCATTTAAAAACCCAGGACATCCTGTCCACCCTCTCCGCCCCCGCCCCTCCTCTCCCCTCTCCATCTGTGCTTGCTGACCCTCCTCTAGCCAACCCCCCCCCCCACCATCCTTCTCGTCCTTTCCTCTTTTCTCCCCTGACTAGGTCGCTAGACAAGTCCGATCTATGAAAGCCTTGTCAAAACAGGCGCATCCCTGTTCCTCTAAAACCATCAATGACCACATTGACACCCTCGCTCCGGCCCTTGCTGATTTTTGCAACCACTCCTTTGCCTCAGGCTCCTTTCCCTCCCCTCTGAAGCACTCCCTTGTGCATCCTCTTCTCAAGAAAGCCACAGCTGATCCTTCTTGTCCAGCTAACTATCGCCCAATTTCCATTACTCCCTTTCTGGGCAAACTCCTGGAAAAGTTGGCCATCTCTCAGCTTAACCTTCATTCCAATTCTGTTGGCTGTCTCCATGACCACCAGTCTGGCTTCAGAGCTGCCAGAAGCACGGAAACTGCTCTCCTGAACATCCGTGAAGATCTGCTCTCCAACCTTGACTCTAACATTCCCTCTGTCCTCATCCTCCTCGATCTCTCTGTGCCTTCGACACGGTCAACCATACCATCCTGCTCAACCGTCTCTGTGAAAACCTGGGTATCACTGATCAGGTTCTGGCCTGGCTGACCTCTTTTCTCTCAGATTGACCCTCCCGGGTCCAACGTGGATCCTTCCTATCATCTATCTTCCTCTCTACCTGTGGTGTTCCCCAGGGGTCTAACCTCTCGCCCTGGCTTTTCAACCAATACCTGGCAACTCTCGCCCACTGCATTGCCATTTTCTTCTCCAATTTCCAGTGCTACGC
This sequence comes from Ambystoma mexicanum, assembly GCF_040938575.1. Lineage (NCBI taxonomy): Eukaryota > Metazoa > Chordata > Amphibia > Caudata > Ambystomatidae > Ambystoma > Ambystoma mexicanum. The sequence continues at coordinate 1,076,134,266 of NC_090926.1, read as the reverse complement.
TGACAACATTCAACTCATTTTCAGGATGCTCTCTGCCACCTCCTCTCCCTCTCTCATCTCTGATTGCCTAACTGCCATTCAAGATTGGTATTCCACCAAGAATCTTTCTGAATGTCAGCAAGACGGAGATCCTCCTCATCGGCACACCTTCACCATCCTTTCCTCTCATCTCTGGCCGGCTTTCCTTGGCACTCTTCCTACCCCCACTTGCGAGGCTAAAAAGCTCAGGGTCATCTTTGACTCCACCCTTTCCTTCTCCGCCCACATCTCTGAGGTTTCTAAAAAGTCAAATTTCCTACTACACCTCCTAAGAGGTACTCTGCCTTTCCTCTCCTTCCCCCAGAAGCTCATGGTATCCCAAGCTCTGGTTCTCTCTAGGTTGGACTATTGTAACAGCCTCTTTCTAAATCTACCTGCCTCTAATCTCCGCCCTCTGCAACTAATCCAGAACAGGACTGCAAGACTTGTCCTTGGCCTCAAGTCCTGGGATTGTATCTCTCCAGCTCTGAAATCTCTCCATTGGCTCCCAGTGGATGCAAGGATTAAATTCAAAACACTCTGCATTGTTCAGAAGGCTTTCTGGGGCCTGGGTCCAAAATATCTTCAGCTATCCCTCCGCAAATACCTCCCCTCTCAAGCTCTTCGCTCCTCTACCTCTAACTCCCTCAGGATCAGTTGTTTTTCAAAGAAACGAGCTGGGGGTTGATCTCTATCTTCGGCTGGGGCCTCCCTCTGGAACAGCATCCCTGCCACTCTAGAACTTGAGGAGAACCATCTCCGGTTCTGGAAGCACCTCAAGACCTTCCTCTTTTCTTCTGCCTTCGCTCCCCCCCTCCCCTGCTGATCTGTTCTCTCTTGGCACCGTGCACCTGGCCACCCTCTGTCCTCCGGGCCGAGGTACTTGCTCACCCTGCCATCTTCCTGCACTGCCTCCAGGCCACCCCTTGCACTGGGGGCTGTATCTGTACCCATACAGCCCCCCTTTTTCTTCCTGCCATTATCAGACCTACCCTGTCTGCTGCCTTAAACCTAGCACTTGCAAATTGTTGGCTGCACTACCACTGTTTGTTGCCTTTATTATTTATTTATCGTTATTTATCTTTCTCCTCTGCTTCGCACTTTCCACTTTTCCCCCCCTACATGCACTTTTCCCCTCCCCCTCTCACATGCACTTGGTGTGTTCTCAATGTCACTGGGCCTAGTACGATCTCTGTTTTGTTCTTCCCTGTTCCCCTCCCCTCCCTTGCCTTGTCGCGCTCTGAAACACTTGTGTACGAGCGCGATAGAATTAAATATCAAAATCAATGACTCGAATGAGAGAAATAACTGGCATTTTTTATCTTAAATTCATCAATATGAATAATGAAAATCCAACTTTGCTTACTTGTTTCTGTTCATGGCTAATGATGAGATTAAGAAAACACTGGTATTTTGGAGATTTGAAAATGAAGTGTTTTATTTATTTGAGGCTGTCATTTTAAAATACAAATGCCTTTGTATTGGTGTACCTGTAAGAGAGTTAAAATGCAAAGCTATTGATTGTGATACATGTGTGACTATTGTCTATTTAACATCTAAAGTCAACTTTAAGGACTACGTTAAACAGGTTTTTAACCTCCCCCTATTGAAAAAATATATATTGTTTAGTAAATGTAAGGCTGTTTGGGACTTTATACTCCAACTAAGGCCTAATCAGCTTCCTATATTTGAAGTTATTGGGTCTTGGAGAGGGCGGCCTAATAATGAGAGACTTTGCCGACTTTGTGCTACAGCGTTTGAATCAAGTTGCCATAACCTTACTACCTATCCAAGACAATTTGATACTTATATTACGGGTTATGGATCATCAGAGAGTTATCGGTCTAGTATTCCTACAGATCAATTTTGGACTGTTATTCTTAGAGGATATTATGGTAGGTGCTTTTTATAAATGGAAATTGTTCTTAAAATTGTTAGAGCAGAAATGGATGACTGTAACTGTTATATGAACTTTGTATTAGTGATTAATAATTGTACTGTTATTTGTACATTAATGAAAAAAGTATGAATTGTATTGTATTTGATGATTGATTTTTATTTGGTATGTGTCTAAGGTTTGGAATAAGCTGAGATACACAATAAAAAACAAAAGAAAACAAAAGGAATGATCAACAATGACGTTTCAGCTCCCTAGAGTGGTCTGTAGATAGGGTAAACTGTAATTGTGTGATTGCTTGAGATAGGGAACCACCATAAGAGATTCCAAGAAGCTGTGTGTAGGGGTCAGGATAACCATGCAGGGCCAGTCGGTCTTATGGATTTTCCTGTACGATTAGCATATTAGATACTGTAGCAGTGGCGTAGGAGGACATCGTAGATGTACGCAGAGGCAGGTGTTAAACACATTACTGTAATTAAAAGGGCAACAAGATCATTGTTGGTTGTAAGGTTGGCGATGGTGGCGCACTCATTGATTGGACATTTACCGGAGCAGTCATTCTGCCATGCTATAGCCTTATTCAACACTTAACTGAAACATAAATATCTCACCAATGAAAGTAATGATTCATTGGCAGGTCAAATAAATTCTGTATTAAGTACATTCTATCGATCAAACCATGAATAATATCGCCTTCAAGGGTGGGGATCATTGCTGTTTCTTTGCCACTTTCTGTTGTGGATGCAACAGCCACTAAACCTAGGGGAAGGCTAGAACACCTGATCAGAAAGGGAAGCCAAACCTCTCTTAGTATAGCTAAAATGGTAGGTAAAGTGGTCAGAGCAACAAGGCTGAACTCTCAGACGTGGGGGTAGTAGGTTTATACAAAGGCAGAATTGGTTCACACACAACTTTAGAATATGCTGTACTCTGATATACTGACAATATATCCTTTAATAAAGTAGCCCAAAATGAGTACTTTGGGTATTATTTCACAGTATTAAATAATACCAGCATTATTATGAAAACATTATTAATGTCTGTACAAGGACTTTACAGATCGCTGGCCAGTGCAAAAATTAGGAAGTTTTGTCGAGAGCTCACTGAAAACTTACGGGATCCAGCAAAATGCTCAGGCATTGGTAATTACCCCAGAGTAAATTGTTGCAGAGTTCCAAATAAATTCACAGATCCATTGGAATGAATGGGCGAAGTAAAAGGACCATCCCTGTGAATGGAGGTCTTCCACCAAGCCAGGAGTGAAAAAATCTGCAGGTGAAGAGGCAACCCGAATAGACAGCTCTCATCAACTTTATGCACAATAGAAAGCAGTAGCACACCAGCAAATATTACAATGATGGAGATGACATATGTTGGCTGTCTCGGACGTCCAGAAGTGAAGATTTGGTGGGCAATTGAGGCATCAACCATCTTCTGGACATCAGCAGCGACGCAGAGCCAATTAGAGGATTCTGGCGGTAAATGGCGGGTGGCAGTGTAAATGGCCTTGACAACAGTCCTGGCGTGGAATGCTCGACCGAGCAGATGCAGAGTGTCTGTAGGAGTCTTCAGTAGGCTTGGATTGTAACTCCAGAGGCAAAAAACTGGAATCAACATATGCATAAGCCACTGTACTTAGCCAATCCAAAACTGGGTCCAAGAGTGCAACAGTAGTAAGACAACGCCTAAATACCCTTGGAAAACTGGGCTAAGCCAAGGCCAGTCAATCAATCACTAAAAGGGACTAGTGGCAAGGGTCAGATTACCAACCAAACTTGTCATTTGGGACTACCAAATGTGCTATCCTCCCGGGAGGATAGCACAGCGGCAGCGTGCGCGTCTTGGAAGCAAGACGACACAAAGCAACAACAGGTTCGATCCCCGGGTCCGCGCTTAGAAACCTCTGAGTGTTTAAGCGCGTTATAAATACGTGACAAAGAAACAAAAAAAAAACACAACTAAGAAAAACCAACAATTCCTGTAACAGCGCCTCGATGCCTGCGGGCTGTGAGCGCTTTATAAATGTAAAAAAATAAAATAAAATAAATAAATACCACTTAGCCTTAGCCACCACCACAGGAAATGAGGGCTGGTTGATGGACCTGTACTGGCCTAAACTAGTTAGGACAAATATGGGAGCTGCCATGATGAGCTAATTCAGTTGCCCTTTGGGCTTCTACTTTTTTTGTCTCCAATAGATGAGATGCACAAGTGCATTTCATCGCTTGCACCTAACGAGCTTTGAGAATCTGCCCCTGTTTTTACTCAGTCTAGCTGGATCCTGAAGCCTCTGCATGCACACTTATCTTCTCCAAAATATTTAAGTATTAGCTGGCTTGGAGCTTTCTATTTGAGTCTTATCCCTGGTGAGAAAACAGGGAAAAGATTTTTTATGCAGGCACTGGGACATGTCACCAATAAATCCACGAAAGTATATTAGGTCTTGGTGTATATCTCCTTGGATAACAGGGAAAAGTACAAAGTGCTTCACGTATTTCACTGTTTAAATGCCATGTACCTGAAAGCTGGAAACATTGCAGTGCAGCTGTGCAATCACTTGCATAGAAAGGTGGCTATGTGGTGAAAAACAGCTGGGTGAGGTATGGGGAAGGCCTCCTCCCTGTCCTTCTACACTACAGAGATCCAGAAAGATCATGGGCTTTGTTGAGACACTGTAAAGAAAAAGTCACCCAAAACCAGTACAATAAAAATAATACAAGAGGCCAAATAACCACGGCACTGCTTTGAAAAGGAAAACAAGGTTAATTACATGAAAAAAGGTCTGAGATGGTCCCGTAGAACTGAACTGACACAGAGCTCATCAGGCCCCAGGAAGTTACAGATTATATAGCAGAAAACTGCATATTAGTCTACATGGGTTACAATGTCATCCCACCACCCTCTTTGGCTACCACCTATAGAATATGCTAATACCCCCCTATATTCCCTGGACAGAGTGGCCACACCTCATCTAAACCCATTCCCCTATCCATGTGGCCCACTCCATGGTCACTATTGAATCCCGGTACATGATTGGCCGACAGGTACACTGATACACTAATAAATTGTGACCGTCACGTGCACCCCTCCGACTTAAGCACGTTCATGGTAAGACTGGCGAGGCCAACTCTGCTTTGATAAGACAATGGGATCTTCTCATTATACCAGTCGCTGCGGGGCACACAAGCTACACCCCGGCATTGAACTAAATTGACTGGCATCACCTATGCTCCACCTATCCCAAATCACGCAATGTTCCAGAAACAGCTCCCTCCTTATCGCCTTCAAGCCCCAGGTGCCAGTAATGAGGTGACCAGGGCACCACTTCTGAGTCTGAATGTCAGGGTTTTATTTGCTTTCGTAATATGTCTACTTGTAGTTCAAATTTGGTGAGGGCAGTAGTGCTCTAAATCTTCGTCTGGCCCTATTAGCATCACAAAACCTTGTGCCTACCATATGCGCATTAATTTGTTCCTCATAGGGCACAACCCTACCTGCCCTTTCCGCAGTAAACATTCCGTTCCGACTGCTTTCAGGCTCCGCAGCTAGAGACAATTAGTGTTTATCTGTGCACCCCGGTACTTCTGACCTCAGCTTCTTTCTTGGGGGACGGCTGTCTTGGGGGATGGAAAATGGATTTGTCTGGGGACTGGGCTACACAGAGCCACAGCTCCACATCAGGGCCTTCATTATGTGCATTGTGTACTAGGCCTTAAAATCCAATATGGCGTCACTCCTGACCTGTTGACACGCTAACCTTGCTCTTTCCACGGTACCTTTGTGACTCCATCTTCCCCCTACTTCAGCGCTCTCCTCATACCCCATTGAAGAACATAACTTTGTGTACTATTAAACACAGGGCATATAACAGTGCCCTATCTATAACCTCTGCAACCGAAACATTAATATATTTGTTGCTCATTCTGTGTTGCTCTATGATGTATATATTATGTGTCAAAACTAACTACAAGTAATGTGTGCCTTCTGCTGTGCAAAACTCCACCTGCTCACACTGTGGTACATACTAATAGGTTTTTCTCAGCCTGAACCTTTTTGCCTGGCTTGGACGCTGTAAGTACATCCCAAAATCGCCTCTCGTAAGGCTTGCCTCTGCAGCTCTAAGACAGCTTTTCTGTGGAATAATTCAGTGATAGGAGGTGCTTCAGAGGACTGCTGGATCCTCCATGCAATGTGAACTCCTCAAATGGAGAACTAAAACCAGCATTGATTTTCATTTAGTGACATACACTGATCCTAGATTCCTGGAGTCTCAATGCAGGGTGTTCCTACTGCCAGATAAACCCACACAAAAACATGAAAAACAGGCGATTGCACCCGTCCGAAATAATTTGAATATAGTAATTAAAAATGCACATAAAGAAGAAGGTATTGCTAGAATGGGGGTTAGTGAAAATGACGAGACCTTGAGATTGTTGACAGATGAAAAATATGTCCAATTTAATGGAGATCCAGTTAAATCTTTGCAGGATCAGAGCGGAACCATCACTATGCATGCACAGTAAGCAGGAGTTCTTAGTAAATCATTTTTATGTCGGAATCCCTAGAACCCAATTTGTTTTACATTATGCCCAAAATACAAGATCTAAACCATCCTCCTGGGCGTCCGATTACTTCCTTTTGTGCTACAATTATTGAACTCTTGGGGAAATATTTGGATTTCTTCCTCAATCCCTTGGCAAGCGATTCGCCAAATATTAGCTATTAATGGGAAATCCATATTAAAGAAACCATGGCTGACTGAAGGTATTAACTTTATTAGATCTTAATAAGAAATAGACCACCCAATATGAAATGGTCTTCATAATTGCAATGGGAAATGGACTGTGAGAAGGTGTTTGATGAACTAAGGTGGTCTTCTATTTGTTTGGACTATGTTTTAAACAATCTTGCTAGCAGAAAATATTTATATTATATAAATATATTAATTTATATGTTATACATGCATTCAGGAAAATTATTGTAAGTACCTAAAACTGAATAAAACCTAATAAACTAGTTTTGAGATCAAAAGGGGTGAACTAGGTCTCAGTATTCCATAAAATTAATGTTTTTCTGCTACCTGTCACAGATGGCTCAAAGAACACTTCCACTGCTAGAAAGTTTCAAGGGTTTTTGTTTTCTTTAGAAGGGTCCCTGGACCGTCGCTCACTGTCTTATCTAGGTACAGTGTTTCTCACCCTAACCCAGGCATCTCTAGTCCGTGTGTTAGTATATATACTATTGACCCCCTACTATCTCGTCTCTAGATTGCCTTTCCTATCTAAATTCACTTTGGGACTTTCTAAACCAGCCCTACTCTGTCGATGTTAGTAGCTAAACAAGATTAGGGAATGTGATTTTCAGGCACAAAGCTGATTCTCTTTCCTTCCTCTCACAGCCTGATTTCCTCTCCAAGTCTCTGAATGTTATCCTCCCCTCGGTACTCTTCTGCGTCCACCTCCAATTCCTTTCTTTATTCTCCTTACGTCATCCTCCTCCGTCCCTCCGATGTCTTTCTTCTACTGCTTCCCCCTTCAATGTTCTAACTCCCTCCTTAGCCCTTCTGCTCTCTCATCCACACCACTAGTACTCCCTCTTCCATACAACTACTACTCCCTCTTCCATACGACTACTACTGCTCCCTCCTCTACAACACTACTACTGCTCCCCCATGCACAAGTACTCGCGCTCGTTGCTGTGATGTGTGTTTGATCTGCAGGTTCAAATCCCGGCAGGGTCGATTCTTACTTTCATCCTTCCGAGGTTGATAACCAATTTCGATTGGGTAATAATAATCTGCCAACATCTTTCTGGTTAAAAGTGGAAGGTTTCTATTGGAGAAAGGTCCTTAACCTTCCTGATTCGTTACCAATGGTGATAATAAGAAGGGAACTTTCTTTACAATCTTTGACCTCTATTGTCTCTCGTAACGAAGCAATGTTATTCCGAAAGTGCCTACTCCCAAGTCCTCCACGGATCATGCAAGAAATCCAGTACGAAATCCGGTCTGGATCATGCAAAATGCTCACAAGTTGGACGCAAAGATCGACTCAATCTTAGAGAGCGCTGGAAGTTCTAAAGATGAACTGATTAACAATCCCGCTAAGGTGAAATCTCGAATTCTCAATCAAGATTGGATCGACACCTTGGAAAAAGCTGCCGCCTCAAAACTGTTTAAAGACATTCCTCCACAGTTGTCTAAAGTGAACGAGCTCAAACCTTACTTATTAAGAGGTCCGGATTCCAAACTCACGATGAACTTCTTAAGAATCCGTCTCAATATCCTTCACACAAGAGAAGTCCTATTCCGTAGAAAATTGGCCCCGGACGAAGCATGCAGATTCTGCAAGAAGTTAGAGATGGCGGAAACCATAAGACACCTCTTGCTCAACTGCTTAGGTGTTACGGGCCCCCGCCAGAGACATCTCGGACATTTGTTCAAAAACCTATATGTCTATGAGGAAGAGGAATGGTGGTGCCGGCTCCTAAGTGGGGAAAAGTCCACTTGGGTGATCGCGGTGGTAGGCTTTTTTCGTGAGATCGACCTGCTTTCCTGACCGCAGATATGGATAGGCAGGATAGCCAGCTGGGTGTCATTACCCTGCCTCTTCTGTGGGGGACGTGGACCCTGTTCTTGATCCCGGCGCTGAATCAGATATGGAACTACGCGTGGATTGCAACATAGGACAAAGAAAGACTCCGTGCCGCTCTGTTTATGGGGAACTCGAACAGTTAATGGGGGGACTGTATCTTTATTTTGTAAAAATTGACTATACAATTAAATCAAATAAATAAAAAAAATAATAATGTATATAAATATGTGCTATGTAAGGCACTTTGGATAAAAGTGCTATATAAATATCAAATTATTATACTCCCTCCTCCATACACCCTCCTACACATCATTCCTGCTTCCTCTTCCACACCACTTCTTCTCCCTCATCCGCACCACTACTACTCCCTCCTTTGAAGCATTACTGTCACAAGTTCTTGGGTAGACTATGAATACCTCCATCCCCATGCACCATTCAGAGAAGTAACAAATACTTGCTGTCTGGTTATTGAGCCACAGGAAAAGGAAACAGTGATTAGTACGAACAGTCTATGTGCAAACACTCACTGACAATAAGTGACCCAAGACTAACACCTACCAGTTGGTAAACTGGGGAAGACTCAAAGGTGGAAGACCAATGTCATGAGAACAAAAATGGGTCTCCAACTTAGGTGGTGCAGGAGGATTGTTAGAACCAGGATTGATAAAACACCTGAGTGCAAAGTTATTTGTATGGCAGGCAAACAGGAATCCAAACCAGGGCGAGGTAGCACGTGGGGAGAGTTTGTAATCCAAAGTATGTCAAGTGCAGGCTGCACGTGGAAAAGACTGTAGCATTCAGAAGCACAGCAGGTGCTACATTGTAGGTAGTATCCGAGATAACAAATCCAGAATGTTAGAGCAGGAGGAGTCCGTAGGGCGTAAGCCGAGGTCTGCAGCAATTCGAATGTTCTTTTTCCGTGAGTAGATATGCCAAAGGAAAGAAAACAAGAGTGTCTGTGAAATGATCTGAGGTCAGGTAATCCAAACAAGATGTGAGGTTCGTAGTGCTTCAGAGACGCTGTGAACAAAGTCTGGAAACAGCTGAGAAGCATCGGACTGTGCGTTGGGTGTACTCTTATACGCGGTTGCCAAGGTAACATGCTCACATGATAGAGTTGCGTGTTTGCGCAACCGTGAAGCAGCGTGATCACATGATCATGTTAGCACGATCACGGGCCCGCCTTCAATGCAGACTGACTCGTATCCGCTCAAAGCGATGCTGTTGCCAAGGCAATCGTCAACGAGAACGTGCTGAAGCCGCCAAAATTGCTGCTGATAATACACAGCAGTTCTTGATGGGAAAAGCTGGCGCTGCCTTGCTGGTTGGAAAATGGAGGTGGGTGCATGTGCAGATATAACCTGCGAGGGCCGAACCCTGGTTGACCTACGTGAACTGCCTGACCTGTGGTATGTGGATGTGATGACCGGTGATGTGCAGATAGCCTAGCTGACCTATGGTGTGTGGGTAATGTGACAATTACTACTCCCTCCTCCACACTGCTACTACTCCCTCTGCCAAATTCAGTCACCCACCTTTCACTCTACACTTTCTCTAACACTTTGACTCACCCACTATCGACCCATACTCACCACACAGTACCACTTGCTGTTGCAAACCAATACCACACCTCCACTATCCATTCCACCTTCCTTCCTCCTGCAGGTCTCTTGGTCTGCCACCTCCTCCTGTGACCTCATCTGAACAACCCACAAGTTCTTGTTGCCCCTCTTAACTTGCGCCTCCTCCTCCCATTGGATTACTAGCCATGACCAATCTGGTCCTGTCTTTCCCAGGGGATGCAATCACTGGGAGTTACGAATAGTGAGGTAAATCCTGACCCTTTTCAGTAAGTGTGGCCGCCATGCTGCCAAAATAGCTGCGTACACCGTAGAGTGCCACAGTTCATTTGTGCGCATGGTGCAGCAATCTCCTAGGTCAGTGGAAGTTCGCTATGTGAGCGCTGCTCTATTTTAAGTATTTGATGGAATAGGACTGGTGCAACTGTTTGGCTACAGTGTATTCTGATGTTAGGGAGTGGTGCATTGTGTGTTAGGTGGCCATGTAGGCTCTCCATCTCTTCATCCCCCAGCTCTTTCTACTTTACAGCTCTGGGCCTCATATGATTGAAGGAAGATAGCAGGAGAACAGATGGATTTAATTCCCGTGGGTAGTCTTTTCATGCTACTGCCACACTTCTGGCCCTAGAAAAGAAAGAGAAAACTTGGCTAGCATTTTCTTCAAGCGGTATGTGGTGGTACAAGTTGGTACTGCAAATATATATTGGCACCTGGGAAAGGGACAGGAATTAGGGCCCTCTCAAATGCCATCCTCTCCAATGGGGTAGGACAGGCTATGGTTTCCAACCTAGTAGGCCTTCCAACACAGGCTGAGATGGGTTCCTATCCCCTAGTGTCAGTCACACTTCAGACCTTGTCTACTGGTGCCTTGAAAGCAAAGCAAACCCCTTAGAGGAGAGCTAAGACGCCGTACTCTTTCAGTTCATCTATGGCATAGAAAGATGCATCTGCTGACTCATGCAGAATATACCTGCTAGTAATAGCAGTGTAACTGAATGAAAGGTTATGGTGGTTTCCATGTTAAAAGGCATTTCAACGGTCCCTCTAGAATCTCTCCACCACAAAGAAGAATCCCATGCTGCTTGGGACTTCAGTGTGGCGATTTCCACACTCCTGTAAAAACCATTTGAACCTATGGCCCCTACAGATCTGCAATGGTAACTCTAAGATGGCCTTCCTGATTGCCATTATGTCTGTCCACAAAGTAAGTGAATTGTAGGCCTGGTGTAACAACTTTCATAGAGATAAGGTGGGTCACTGGACAACCGGACTTCCTGATGAAAATTGTGTCAAGCTTTCGTATGCCCATATTCTTTCTGAACCCAACTACGGAGGTGGAAAGGGCCCTGCATACCTTGGCTGAGGCAGAGGCTCTAAAGTTCTACTGTGATAGAACCAAAGTCCAGCCAACAAGTGCTGGCTTGTTGGCTGGACTGTACAACTATTGAGGCCTACAAGTTGAAAGGCAAGCCTCCCAATCTCCCAGAGACTTCATGCCTATCTGTTGAGGAGGGAGTCAAACTCGGTTGCACTTCAGAAGCATGTCCTATTATTGGACATATGTAATGCGGCCACCTAGGCAACCACTATTTTTCCAAGCACTACTAGCTCAACTTCAGCTCATGAAACGATGTGGCCTTTGGCCCGGACATTTTGAAGAATCTCTTTGCATGATAATCTTCCTGCCACCCTTTTCTCCAGGAATCTCCCAAGTGTACGAAGGAAATGGGACAGGATGTAAGAGTCCAAAAATGTTGCTTGCCATATTAACAACAGGGCCCTTAGTCTGTCTCCTTTCTCCCCTATGTCCGCCTGCTTTCTCCACTAAAAAGGTAGCCAAGTCCAACTTGACAAAGGGACTGGCGGTTGGACAGGGCACCTAGAACAGGGGACGTGGCTGAGGCAGCCCATATTGGTGTATGTTCAATTAGAATGCTGCTTTGCAACAGGCTCTGGTCCCATCTCCCTTCTTTGGGGGGTTCCCAAAACTATGGAGGACCATGGATTAAAAGTACTGTTGTCACTACAGTTTGGTGAGTAACTTTGTTTGGAACTGAACAATGGAAGACAGAACTATAGGATTGCCAGCAAAAAACAAGCCTTATAATTGTGAAAGCCCCATAGTTCACAAAGATTGAGAAACCAAAGGTCTGATCTCCTCTCGGTTCTTGTGATGTGTCACACTTTCTGAACCACTCCCTGCAACAAATTCTGGGTAACATTCCTATTTACTGCTATTAGGTAGCACCTCTGTATACTGTTCACCGCAATTGTTGCCTCACGTTTTATCCCTTATATCTGGTACTACTTCCTAACACTGCTACTCGCCACCACTTCCTGGCACTGTTTCTATGGTAGTACTCTCTAGCAATACCTTTGGAAGTGCTCTTTGACATCAATGCCTGACCCTGCCTCCTTGCACACCACTTTTGAGCACTCTACCCTGGCAACTATTCCAGAAACCATTTCTCCCTGGCACTGATCCACTTCTCCTTTGCATTGCCTTTGGCTTCTATTATTTTATTGTTTAAAGCACTGCCCTAGAATTTGGACTGGCGTCATTTAACAGTAGCGCAGTACTATGAGGTCTGTGCATGGTTATGTGCAGCCATTGGAATTAAGCCTTGGTCTGGTGTTGTTGAAAGAGCCATGTTTTGAAAGATTTGTGAAATTGGAGAATTGTGGGGGCATTCTGAGACAACACCGAGATCAAGTTCCAGAGGGTGGATGCATGACACCAGGACACTACTACTGGTCCCTGGTTCTGCTATCTGGCAACACTTCTTGACGCTTCTCTGAAACACAGCTATTTTGCATTCCATACAGGCGCACAGCGTGTCATTGAGTTGGGTAAAAATAAACATTTGCGATCAATGCCAAGATTTCCCAATGGAGGAATATGCACCCTATATAAATATAATAGCAATGTTTGGTAGTTTATGTGCTCCTTGGCACTGTGCTCTAGCACTACATGTTGGCACAATTCATCAGTAACTAATCACTGGCACTTTTCTCTCACTCTTGTCCCTGGCATCACTCATCGCTGTGACATCACAGCACCATTTTGTAGCTGGCATTTCGCCATGGGGCCACTCTCTAACCATTCCATGGATCTGCTACCGGGAATAACTCCTGGGTGCTGTTTTCCAGTGCTTCTTTTTTGCACAGCTGAGTGCCACTGCTTACTGATATCACACCCTGGCATAGCTCCTGAGCACTTTTGTCTCTCCCTGGCTCCATGCCCAAGGCCATTGGTATTAGTTATGTGGCCCTCCAAATGTTTTGGGATGAAGGTCCCATGATCCATCACCACCGACTATGCTGGCTTGGGCTGATGGGAGTTGAAGTTGAAAACATCTGGAGGGCCACATATTGAATAGGCATGCCTAATGCTTCTCAGTGAAACCTTCCTGCTGCATTTCAAATGATATATCTTACCTTACTCTTTCAGGTGCTCTGCGTGCTGATAAAGTTGTTTCTGCAGCTGCTACAAAAAAACTAGAAGCAAGGGCTGCTCATCTGGACTCCATGGTGACACAGCTCACGCAGAAGGTATGATAAGTCTGGTGACGTAACATCTCAGTGAGAGGGTTGGAACACGGTAGACCATGAAACACTGCTTAAAGAAGCATAAAGCGGAAGACCTAGTGCAGCTCAGGGTGTAGATATATGATGCAAAGTATCCATTCACAAAAAGCAGAAAATAATAAGACTATGTAACAAAGCTATGAAAGAAGGTATGAACATGGAGATGGTGGAACCCGGCTTGTTTAAATGGCATGCACCAGGAAATGATGTAAAACCGCTGTGAGAATGGCATGGTGACAAGAGATAGACGCAGATGCAAGTAATCAGTTTCAAAAACCTTTATTCAAGCTAAGGGGTTGGGATGAATGCCTAACTTGCCCTATTCTGTATGGGAGTAGTCTCGTCCATAAAGAATAATAGTCCAAAGTCTGTCAGTACAAATCAAAAGAATGGCTGTGTCTAATATATGTTTGCCCTCACTGTCTAGAAAGATTTTGTGCAGGTGTTCAGACAACATAAAAAAGGGTCTAGTAAATAATATCAGGATAGCACTGCAGGTCTTCTACAGCTTTCTTCTCAATGTTCATCAAAAAATATTGGAGCTGTCCCACAGCTCTCTTCCCCAAGCTTGAACAACCTGGGAACAACAAAGTTCTGGAATGTTCAAAAGAGTTGCAATCTTTTCGTAGTGCTTTTCCAGGTTCCCTTTCCCAGACAAAGCCTTCCACAGGTTAAATGTTATTAATCTCATAAAGTTCAGTTCACAAGACAAGTTTCACTTTCCGCTGGGATTCGGGAGGATAGTTCGGGGACAACGTGCTCGCCTTGGAAGCAAGACGACACAGAGCACCACAGGTTCAAACCCCGGGTCCGCGCTTAGAAACCTCTGGGTATTTTTTTTTTCTTTATTTTATTAAGTGTATTTGGTTTATTACAAACCTTTCACAATCAGCAAAGCATTTCATTTCGCAAAGAGATCTGGCATAACAAAATCAACATCGAACAGTACAAAGCAGCGGTCAAAAGTAGAAAAAAAAAATAGAAAGTCCAGAATAGGCTAAACTAAATCTAAAAAACCGTTCACATTCGAGCGGGATACTTAAAATAAGTTTTGTTTTTCAAAAAAGTAATAAAGATAAAAATTTGGATTAATGATTCACAGTAAAAGATGAACATTAAACACTAACACAACGCATCCTTTTGACCATTCAATCCACTATTTACGATGTGTTTCCTTCATCGGTATGGCCTAGCCTTTTAAGGGTGTTTTCTAGAAATTTGACCGTTCAAAAATAAATTTTGTGAGATTGGCAAGCATAAATTATACTCCACCATTTCTCCGCATCTAGGCCACCTAAGTCAATGATATTACTAGTTAGGTACACATTTCGCAGGTCTCTCAGTTTAGTGCAGAATAACACTAAGTGATTTAATGATTCTTCACTTCTTTTGCAAATCTGCACTTTGTGCATATTTTTTCTTTAGTGTATCTTGCCTTTGTTGTTTTGTTTTGCAAGGTATTCAATCTGAAGCGTAATAACAGATCTCTTTGTTTGGAATTTGGGAACTTTCTCAAATAGTCTGGTATGATAGTCATCACCCCACAATTGGATTTCAGGAGTGTATGGGTTTTTGACAGAGCTCTTTTCATTTCAGTGTTCGACCAATCCTCAGCCCAAAGCGCTCTTTTTACAGCTGTTGGATCTTCTGCTAATGTTTGAGTTTTGAGGGCAAATTCTGTCAGAGTTTGTTCATTTTCCCTTTTCCAGTCTTCTACTACTTTTTCTTCGTAGTTATTGGATTTGGCAAATATTTCAAATTGGGGAGGCATCAGATTACTCATTGTTTTTCTATACAACATCAGTTTATTGTAGCAGATGTGTATATATAGCGATGTTAAGCCCAGTTTGTGTCGAATTACCGCCATTGGAGTTGCTTTCGGTATCGGTAAGATGTTTTTCCAAAAGAGACCTTCTAAAGTGGTCCAAAACTTCTCTGGGATATTCATACAAGTTTCTGCTCCGTATATCAACGTTGGAATTACTTTAAGCCTGTAGAATGTTATCACTGGTCGAAGAGAACATTTACCATATCTTTTGTTGATGATGTTAGCTTGGGCTGTTAGCTGTTTTGTTTTTATCTTTAGCATCCTTTTCAAGAGCTCTTCATTTTTTATTCCACTTACTTGTATTCCCAGATATCTCATTTCATCACATGATTTTATCCAGGTTTCGTTAACTTTCCATTCTTCATTTTTAGTCTTTTTCCATCTTTTAACACAGCATATTAATATTTCGGTTTTATCTGCATTTATTTCTATATCATTTTTTTCTATATATTTTTCAACCTGATTTAGAGCTCTTTGTAGACCAATTTGTGTGTGATCTAAAATTATCATGTCGTCAGCATAAAGCAGATGGTTGACTGGTCTGCAGTTTAGTCTAGGTGGAAAAGTCCTGCTGTTTTCAAGGCAGTATTGCAAGTCTTCGATGTAAAAGTAGAACAAAGTAGCTGCTAACGGGTATCCTTGTTTAAGGCCTTTTGTTGTTTTTATATCTTTGGATAGATTGCCACCTTGATCTAATTTAACTCTTATTGAGGTTTTAGTGTACAGTTCTTTGATTGCTTTCAAGAGATCTGTAGGGCAACCTTTAGAGGCCAGTTATTCCCAAAGACGGCTTCTTTTCACGCTATCAAATGCTTGCCGTAAATCAATGCTGGCTATATACAGTGTTTGTTTCTATAGGCTCTTCTTTTCATCAATCCTAGAATCAGGAGATTTAAATTACACCCCACATTTTCAACAAAGCCTGATTGTCTTTTGTCATATGTATTTGAATCCTTGATCCATGTTTTCAGTTGTTTTAGCAAGAGAGTGGCAACAATTTTCCCAACACAATCTAGTAGGGCAATTGGCCGATAATTTTTGGGGTCCATCCTGTTACCTTTTTTGAAAATTGGGACGATGATAGCCGACTTCCATGATTTTGGTATTTGACCCTGCTTCACAATTCTCTTGAAAAGTCTTTCGCAGAAAATTGCCCATTTTTCTGGGTCTTCTTTTAGCACTGCGTTCGATAAGCCATCTGGCCCTGGGGCCCTTGAAGAGCTTGCTCTCAGAATTAGGGACTTTATCTCCTCCTTATCGAACTGAATTTCCCAGGGACATGTTTTTTCTTCTTTAGTGTTATTTTCCAAATCCAATGTTTCTATCTCATTGAACAATTTCGCAAAGTGCTATATCCAAACATTTTCTGATATTGGGTTCGTGAGCGCTGCTGATGATTGTTTGTCATTTAGCAGGTCCCATAATGTCCTACTATTTGCGTTAGACATTGCTTTCTGCATGACTTCTGCATCTTGTTGTAACAATTGTGATTTATGGGCTTTCTGCCAGTTTTTGTATTTTTGTTTTCTTTTTTGAAACATTTCTTTCATACCTTTGTTCTTTCCATTTTTGAATGCACGTAGATCTTTTCTTAGTAGTCTCTTTTGTATCACTACTACTGGATCATATACATGTCATTTTTTAACTCTTGATTTTGTATATTTTCCAGAGCTTTGTCTAAATATCTGTAATGATGTGTCGTATTCTACAGACATTTTTTCTTTAGATTGCCACTTTTCTAGATTTTCTAGTACAGTATCAAAGTCACTTTTTTTCAACCTAAAGCGGTTTAGGCCATGTTTTAGCTCTATTTTTGCATCCCATATTTGCTTTATTCGAGTTTCCCAATGTGAAAATTCAGCGATGATTGGTTCATGATCGCTGTAATTTGAAGGTGATATCCTGAAGCTTTGAGTTTTCGCTAATAATCATTCGCACACAAACATGTAGTCAAGTGTATTGCTCACATTGCCATTTGTCCAGGTCTTTGCTGGCGGTATATCTCCCTTCGTATTACCATTTAATCTGTGCAATCTCCTTGCTTCCATTTCTTCATTCCATACTTTCCCACGTTTGCGTTTTTGATTGTTTTTTTGATTTGTGTCACTTTGAGTTACTTTATTTTCTTCGAAGCAATTTGCGTTGAGGTCGCCACAGATGATGATATTTAGTTCTTTGTATGCTTCTATTTCTTCATCCAAACATTCCATTATTTGGTCTATGAAGCATTCACCTTCGATATTTAAGGGATTCCAGTAGACATTCAGTATTAACATTGTTTGATTGACTTTTGGAGCTTCCAGCTGAAATTGTATAATTGTTGCCTGTATGTACGGGTTAATGTTCATAGATTCAATCACCTTCATTCCTGACCCGTTTTTGATTAGTGTTAAAAGACCTGCAGATGGTCTTGCATAGCACAGTGAATCCTTCCTTAAATGGGGCTATTTTAGCCAGGATTCTTGTATGCATATTATGTCTAGCTCATTTAAGGATGGATTGAAATAATTGAAAAGGTGGCAGTAACCTCTGGTGTTCCAGCTTCCTATTTTCCATTGGTCAGTGTGGACTTTTTTGGGTGGCTACAGTTTTGGTTTAATAGCAAGAGAGCCAGCTAGCCAATTCCAATATTTCGGGTCCTCTTTCGTTATTTGTTGTGGATTTGTTGGTTCACCCATTTTTTGATTTCTTCTTATGGTTATTTTTATTTTGTCTAAATGCTCTTTTTCGTGCATTTGAGTTTGTCCTTCATTTCTATTTCCCTTCGATATTCTGTTTGGTGGTTCTGTAGTCAATCTTGTTGTGTTTTTACTTCCGCCCAAATTACTCTGATCATACTGATAGTTCTCTCTCTGATTTGGCTTTCTATTTTCAATGTTCGCTTTGATATGGTGCATTCCTTCATCTTCGGAGAATTTTCTCTCGAAAAGCACAGTTTTGTTTTTTTCACTGGTTCCTGGTTCTTCATTGGTGTTTTGGCAATCTACTGGGTCTGAGATCTTAAAGCCCAGTACTCTAAAGTTCTCATAGGCCTCTAGCATAATGGAGGCAAGTATCACCAAGTTCGTCACAATTTCCACCAGATCGACACGCGCTTCATCGGGGAAGCTTACTGTCAATATTTCTTCTGATTTTATTGTTTTCAATTGTGGAATATATTGTAGAAGTTTCATGACTGCTGATCTATTTAGTATCAGTCCATCCGAATTTCTTGCCATTTTTCCGAGTATTACAACCGTGTTTTTTGGTGGTTTTGGTTTTTGCTTCATCCATTTATGATTTGGGCTAGTAGTTCTGGAGTTTCCTTGTTTTTTACTCAGAGACCATGTCTCCTTTCTTATTTCGTTTTGTTGTGCGTTATTCAAGTTGGGAAATTGCGCTTCTTTCTGTGAAGAGCATTCCTTCAGTTCTTTTAGTTCGGAATATTTGGCTGTGCATTTTTTTAGTTTATCACTTAGGGTTAGAAAATCTTCTTAATATGGCACCCTAGGATCAATGCATACTTCTTTAGTTTCATATATATTGAAATCCATGATCACTCTTTCCTGTGTTTCGTTTGTTTGTACATTTTCATCGTCGTATACCGAGCAATCCAGAAGTTCTTGTATACTTCCATCCTGTGAACTGTCATCTTCTGAAGACACAGAGACCGTTTGGATCTTTTCTGAGATCAGCTGAGGATGGGTCTCTACAAGTTTGCTGCAGGATACGGTGCTGAGCGGCTCTTCTTCCACTGTGTCTTTTACATTTCGCAAGAAACTCCTTGACCCGCATATCTTCTTCTTTTCTTTGCTGATCGCATTTTTTGTTTAACATGTACTTTTTTGGCCTTTCTTTTGTGTGTTGTTTGTCTTTACTACTTCTGAATTTTTATTTGCATTAGGATCAAATATTGGAAAAGCACTTGTTGCTACTTTATCTGCATTTTCCGACGATTTTTCGGAAGTCTCAGATGTAGTATTTTGGCCAATTTCATTTTCGGTTTGTGTTGGTTTAGGGGTTAATCTTGCGCTCAGGGGCACAGTGTCGGATTCTCCTTGGTCTCTGTGTGCATCGGGCTGTGTTGGTTCAGGTCCAATCGCAGATGGAACACGATGGACCTCTCTTTGCTCTTCGCATGTACATGGCCGCATGGAGCCCAGTCTTAAGTCAGTCCTTTTTGGTTGGGGGGCTAAAGTTGTAATAATTTCTCGAATTCCTTCTAAGAAATGATGTTTGTCAGTTTTAGCATCTTGCAGTAAATCAATCAATGTTTTTAGGACCACTCCATCCATTTCTTTCTCTCAGCTTCGCTTTTCTCTGATATGGTCCATGACTGATTCCACATAGATCATTTTACTGTTCATTAGGGCAATCATTGTCGATTGATCTCGTTGATTTTCGTTTAGAGTTTCATACAGTTTTAAAAAAGGAGCCATAGTTATTGATACAGATGCTATGATTGCTTCCTGTGCCTCTTTTAGCCACCTAATCTCATTTGTTGTTCCATGAGTGGTACCATTTTTGCATCTTTGTAAGTTTATTCCTTTCTTTCTGTTACTCTCATTTGGACTGTACTCTGATGAGGATGAAGAGTTTCCCTCTGATGACGTAGTTTCTTTTGGGCCTTTTTTTGTGTGTGGTAAAAAGTTTATAATTTGATCTTGTATTGCTTTTATTTCTAAAGCACGTTGTTTATTTATCTCTCTCTCTTCAAAAGACTTTTGTCTATGATTTTCTGATTCAGACGTGACTTTGGTTGTAATATCGCTAGTCAAAGGTGCTTTACTAGCTGTATTTGAGAGATCGCCCAGTATATTTTTGGGAGAATTTTTCTCAGGTGAGTGAATTCGGGGTCGTTTGGGAGCCCAAGACTCATTTTGTACTTTCTCTCCACTTTGTTTTGATGTACTTTCTTTCCGACTTGTTTCATATAGACTTTCCTCTGCGTTAGTGATCATAGCATTAGATTTCCCTGGGGTTGAATTTGCTTTCTCTAAGTCTATGATCTCCGCTGTGTTGGTTAATAAGTCATCCATCATCTGTTATTTCAGAAGTCACATTTCCTATGAGTGGAGTGTTTCTTTCCTTTAGCACAGTTTTTGAGATGGAGCCTTCATGGGTATTTTTAATCATTTGAGTTTTGCCGCTGTTTAAGGCTTTGCTCGTTTCCAGGAGGGCGGGTTTCCCATTAAAATGCCATCTTAGAGTACCAATCTCAGATGTGTAGAGTAACACCTTTTTTTTGTCTGTTTCTTCAGGTTTTGTAAACCATAGGATTCCAAACCTTTCTCTTGACCATCATCTACGCCAGTATTCATCTTTTTTATACTGGTGTTTTTTTTGTTGAAACTTCGATGTGTGTATTTTCGTTTAGTGTTATGAGCACTTTGTTTTTGATAGTTTCATTTGAGAGTGGGGGGGAGAGGGTAGCGACCTGATTTATCTCAGAGTTCAATTGTAGAACCATGTCATGCTTTCCACAGAGGCCCGACTGCCTCGGCCTTTCCGTGGATGCATGCTCTTCGACTTGGCTTATCGTGTCTCCAGGCAACAGGGGGTTAATTCAGCTCTCTGTGCCTGCAGCATGCGGAGCCAGCCCAGACTCCCGGCAGTCTCCGCCCACATCAGGGAGCGAATCTCGCAGCCCCTCACCTCCATGGAGCCCGGTGCTCGCTTCCTCCGGGCCGCTCACCTCCGCCCGCCAAGAGGTCGCGGCAGAACACGGAGGCTCGACACCTGCACTCGTTGCATAATTCGCTTCCTCTCGCCCGCGGCACGCCGCATGGAGGCTGCTTGCGCCAGCGCTCGCCATTAACTCAGCGTCCGCAGGCGGCTCCTGCACTCCCTTCTTCCCGTCTCTCTCACACCACCCCTCTTGCTGGTCGCGCTGATCACCAGCCACAGCCACAACGACTGCATGTACCTCGTCGCGGAGGGTGCTGGAGTCAGGGCGGCAACCACACGCCTCCCCAAGACCCACCGGCGACCCGCCAGACGCCATACAAGCACCCGACAACGGTGAGGAGCAGTTATTTGGCGAGATGGGCGAGAACATTTCATTTATAATCGTCTTACAGACTTTGTTAGAACATAAGTTTGTTGGCAGTTTTTTGCATTGTTTTCCAATGCTTTTTATAACAGTCTTTGTGGTAGCTGGAATAGCTGTAGTGACTAATGATGAAATAAGAGGCTGCTTTTCAGCCAAGGCATCTAATACACGTACCTTACTCCGTGTTCTTGAATGCATTTCTCCTGATGTTTCAAGGTCCATTTGTTCACACATCGGCGAACACTCGGCAAACACTCCGCTACGCTCCGCGTCTGTGGGTGGTTCTTATGAGTTCCAATTGTAGAAACAGAGAACAGACTCCAGCAGAGAGTATGGGTAACAGAGCTTCTCCTTCTCCTTCATCACTGCCAAACACTCTGCAAACCTCTGGGTATTAAGTGTGTTATAAATAACCTATCATATAAAATCATATCATATATCATATATCACTGGATTTCCTTTCCAAACTTTTAACAAAGTTCACATTTTATTCTTTACACAAGGTTCTCTTGCTCTTGTTTCTACAGAGATTCCCTTCCCCAACAATTCCACAACTTTTAACACTTTGCTAATTCCTCGTATCAGAGACTTTTGAGTGTGCACACCTTTAGTTAGCTCTATGCAAGACTACTCCGACACCTTGGCTTTTCTGGGATCATGCCCCCGGCACTCTTTGTCACTTTTAGCACAGTTCATCAAAAGGGTTGTGCCCCAGGCACTCTTTCACTTAATTTCTTCCTTGCTATTTTGGGGTTTCTGGTCACTCTTCCTGTCTCGCACTGCACACCTCTCATTCTTTCCATTAGCTCCTACTTTGAGCTTCGCACAGCTCTCTGGCACTTTTGGGAGAGCAAGTTTCACTTTAACAGAGTATTTCAACAATGTGTAAGTGTGCAGGCGACCACTCCGTTACTTTGCTTCCTTCACTTTCATTACGTAGTTTTGTACATTACAGTTCACAATGGACGATTTGAAGCTTTCTCTTCAGCGCATCTTCTCATCCTACGCTTTTCCTTCCCTTGCAACTAATCTCTCACGCTTTGTGTCTTTCACCAAACGGGCTCCCTTCTGCCTTTGAACTGACAGGTTGTGATCAGTGTAGCTGTTGCGGTTCTCATTGTGTCAGGGACTCCTCGCTCGCACCTCCGACACTGCTGCTTGGAGATCAGCTCTCCACACACTCCCTTTCTGGCTTCTTGGAGACACAGCTCCCTCGACACACTTTCTCCAGCCTTTTCCAACCACGGGCTCTCAGCGTCTCAGCGCTCTGTTCTGTGACAGCAGAATTCAGGGTGCTCAGGCCTCTCAGCTGCTTGCTCGGTCTCTGACTCAGTTTCCTTCTCAGGCTCCAACTTGTGTGTCTTATCTCATAAGGATACTCCTTTTATAAACCTAAGGAGTATTAACAGGCTTCTGGTGCTTTGCCATTTCGTTCAGTGCCTGACTTTGCCTGACCTTGTTAACAAGAAATTTGTGAAAATAGTAGAGTGCCTCTGAATGTATTTTCTCCATCCTGGTGGTGCTGTGGCGTTTTAAACAAGGAGAGTACTGAGGAAAACGGGTGCTTGCCACACAATATGCCATATAGGCTGAGGTAATGTCGAGAAGGGGGGTGTTCGGAAAGGGTGGATACCATGTCTCTCCGTTTTGGAAAGGGGGCATACCATGTCTCGCCTTTTCCCAGATAACCCTCCACCCAGGTGATCCTCCCTCGCTAGTCGGCCCCCAGAGTCGGGATCCAAAATCAGTGGCCCTGCCCTGGCCTCTGGTTTGGAGGATCCCCAGGAGTGGGAAAGGAAAAACCCTCAGGTTTGTCACACTGCTCACACAGATGGGATAAAAATGAAGATTATTTAATACATCTGATGGAGGGTTTGAAAAGAGATTATGTCACACAACACAGACTGATGGGTGCAAGAGGGACAATGTAATGACTCAAACGAAATGCATGGCATGTTTTAGCTTTTCTCTACACGCTGTATATGCATTTTTTCTGGTATTACCATAATATTTCCATGTGCTTATACCTTCTGGTATGTATTTGCATCAAATGTCCACGTACTTTAATCACAAGAGGTTTCCATACAATGTCCAGCTATACACACCATTGTTAAGTCTCGCCATTAAATGCCCAGGTATTCACCACTTTGTTCTGAATTGTCATAAACTGTCCTGCTACACATTTGAACACCGAATCTGACATCTGATGCCCAGATACTCTCCCCATGCCTAGAGATTACCATCAGTTGTCCACGTACTGGCACCACTGCTAGATATTGACATCAAATACCCACATTAAATGGATTGCAGACAAATGCCTGCGGACATACCATGTTGCCTTGGGTTATCCTTAAATGGTCAGTTAAGTCCCCTACAAAAAACTGGCTACACCAGCATGCCAATGTGTGGGAGTATTATTCCATACACAGTAAAGGCATCCTGAAGAAGGACACAGACAACAGATTCCACATCCAAAATAACCAAGTTTATGAACTTAAATGTCAAGATGGAAACAGACCCAACTTGCCTTATACTAAGGTGGGATTTCCCTACCTAAAAAAACTAAGGGAAGTCTGAGTAATAGAGTTCAATTTAGGAATCAGTCTGTGTCCAAAACCTATGCTTGCCCTCACAACTATAACTATACAATATGAAGGGATGTCACCAACCACAAAGAAAACTGTGTTCAACAGGAAGTGATGAGGGGTGTTTCATGTGATTGGGAGTCCTCATCGAGTTCACGCAGGCCCACTACTTGTTTTGAAGAGACTTCCTCTGGAACTCTGACTTTTCCTACAACAGAACCCTATCTCGACCTGCATACAGCTGGCACCTAGACCACTACTGTCCCTCTTCTGCCTCTGAGAGATCTTGTGCAATAGACTAGGGAAGGACTGGATAAGAAAAGGATTCTGTTTTGAAAAGTATAACAATTGTTTAAAAGTTACTTACTTGTAAAAGAGTTGGTTGGTAACTGTTCCTCTGAAATAGGAGCAGTTACAAGAGTTCTTACTTTCATTTGAATGTGTTCTGCCGTTCTTAAAAGTATATGTAGGTTTGTTTTACCTGCCTGTGAATAGAATCCTCCTCTTCCAAAAGTAATACTGTTGGCTTCATCTAACTATTTCTTTCAGAGAATAGGTATATTAGTTTACCAACTGGATCTTGCTTCCCCTGACCTGCTGTATAGCCTGTCTAGAATAAGTCTGCCTTGGATCTTACCTACCTTGAATAGCTGTGTGCCATTCTTAAGTGTACTGTGGGTTTAGCTGACCTTGGTCTACTGTGTGCAATCCTAAACATAGTGTAAAGAGTTATTGATTACCTTCATCTGTGTTTAACTGATCTGAAAAGCAACTGTGATAGTTTATTACAACATTAGGTCTTACTCACCTAGTATAACTGAAGGTTATCCTAAATGTAGTTGTAGGTTCATACGGTTCCATGAATTCAGAAAAGTATACTTGTAACACTGGGTTGCGCCTCCCCTGAATCTGCTTAGAGAATTTCCAAAATAGTCACATGTCCCAATACTTGCCTTGAAATACTGCTGCCTTTCTTAAAAGTGTAGTAGTAGGTTTTACTGTCCCTGATTTGCTAGTGCATTCTAAAATAGTTGGTGTATGTTACTACTTGTCACTGCGTAGCTTAACCCCCCCCCCACCACCCCCCGCAGAAAGTACAAAAAGTATCTGAGTTGATTTACAAACTCTAAACTGAGTTCTAATAAGTAAGGTTACAAGCAATACTTGTAACAGAGTTGGTTTGTTATTTAATTTGATAACTGAGTGGCACTGCGGGACTGACAGGGTCTACTACCCAAATACTGACTGTATTCAAAAAGTATATATAACCTGGTTTTACTCCCCAAGAATAGTAGATTGCATTCTGAATGTGTAATAGGTTTGACTTACCTTGACTACTTATTGTAGTCTTAATAAGGTTGTATCCTTGAAGTATAAAGTTTTTTATGATTTAGTTTTTCTGATAATGTGATATCACGTCTTTCCCCAACGTTCATCTTGGCCCAGTTGTAATTAAATAAACCATTTATTTGTTACAATATATAGTGTTTCAGTGTTTCTTTGAACCATATGTATGTTACAATTT
Organism: Ambystoma mexicanum; assembly: GCF_040938575.1. Taxonomy (NCBI): domain Eukaryota; kingdom Metazoa; phylum Chordata; class Amphibia; order Caudata; family Ambystomatidae; genus Ambystoma; species Ambystoma mexicanum. The sequence goes on along the minus strand of NC_090926.1, from coordinate 1,076,108,618 downwards.
CTTTGTACCAATCTACAGCCCTCTCTCCCTCCTAAGATAAGTCTGGCAGCTCTGTCTACGCTACCAAATACTCAGGTGGTACAGCCTTATATTAAGAGTGGAGTTTTGTACTGTCTCAGTTGTATGGTTTTGTGAAGCCCTTAGTTGGGACTTACGAAAAACTGTTCTAACAGGAACTACTGTTACAGCCTGTAAATGTGAGCATCAAAATGCATGTTGACGGATTTATGAGCCCAGAACATTGTAGTACGGACTATTCTAGGTCTGGAAAGAAGACTCAAGATCAGTCTGAATCTGACTAATCCTCCACTGGCTATCACAGGATAACTCCCTGTCAACTAGTATAATTTGAACACCGACTGATCCTGCATTCCAAAGAGTTGAGCTGGTACAACCCACTAAGGAACTCTGATCGTCCAAAGGCCCTCCTCAGATTGCCAAGATTCAAGCAAGTATGTCAAGGAGGCATTCGAATCTGGGTAGCTGACTCCACCTTGTGGTGCAATGTAGGCAATTGCCTTGAGGCTACAGGAAAGCCACAGCTTAAGACAGAGCTGAAAAGGCATCTATTTGCAAAGTCTTTCCCCATCTTGAGTGCGAATGTTTGGATTAATAGATTGTGATTAGAGGGGTATCCACCCACCCTCTCTGTCTATCACTGCCAATTTTCTCTTCCCTGCTACAACCTTGTGGGCAGAGCCAGGCCTTAAATGACCCTCCCTCTCGCTCCAGTTTGAGTACCCAAAAGCCTAGGGCACCTAGTCTGAAGCGCTGCTGGCGTCTCCACTCTGAATTTCTGTGGCTCTGTGTATGTCCTCTTAATTCATGGAGTAAAATAGTTCTAAGACTTCCTTGTTTTCCTGCTCTTGTCAAGAGGGATGAGGAGTCCCTCCCTAGGTGTAGACGAGATCAGGTGGAAGCCGGAGCAAGCCCTGATCCTTGCGGCTCGAGTAATTAAAAAAACCATAATTTCTGTCGCCACATTAACATGTGCCAGCATGTTAATGTGCAAATCCTTATCTCCAGCCATTGCCTCTGTACCAAAATGCTTGCCAATGTTTATTTTCCTTTTTTGGAACCTCCAGCCGATGCAAAGTAGAGCCCCCAGCAAGAAGCTAGATCTCTTCAAGAACCAGACGGCCGAGCACTGACATAAAAAGGAGAGCCGCAGTACGCAGGCGTGACCCCACTGCATGATTTGATGCAGCTCAGCTACCCAAAAGAGGCAGAGAAAATGCTAAGGCAGAGCCGTGACAGCAACCCCACTGAACCACCATGGACATATTCAAGCCCTTACCTATGCTGTCAAGGAGACGGTAGCACAAACCACAAACGTGGGCCATGAACTGGATGCTCTGCAATGGACATTATGCAGCAGAACCAGGGGCCGGGGCTTAGACCCCTTTTCAAAGCTTTCAGATGGACATACGCATCTCGTGGCAGAGAGAGCAGCGCAAATTGGCCAAGGAGAAATGACCAACCAAAAAGAAGGAAGGGATATTTAAACGAGGAACAGGAAACCGGTTTTATGGGTTATCTAAGTGAGGTCATAGGAGGAGACAGTGACAGACCAAGAGACCAGCAGGAGGCTATTATTTGAAATAAAGGCTATTATTTGAAACAGTGGGGAATTGGTTTTGTGAGTATAAGGGTACTGCAGTGTGGGTGGGTGTGTGTGTGTTTGTGTGACGAGTGTATACAAAGCATAATATAAGAGTGTGTGTGAAACGTATAACAGGGCGAAAGGAGGTTCAATGAATAGGAGTAGAATTGGAAGGTGTGCAGTAGATGGAGGAAGTATGTGGTCGTGGGGTGGGGTGGGGTGGAGTGTGGTTGTGGGGATGAGTATGGCAGTGGGGGAGGAGTATGGTAATGAGGGAGAAATTAGTGACGAGGAGTGGAGTAGAAGTGGCTATGAGTTCGAAGAGTGGAACATCAAAGTGTGGAGGGTGAAATGGCAAAGGAACAACTGAGTGGAGGGTTAGACAGTAAGAGTAGAAGAGAAAGGAAAGCGTGGGCGTGTTTACGCCTGAATCCAACTGAGCAAGTGCAAGGCACCTCCCAACACCCTTAGAAGGCTGACAGCTGGCTAGAGTAGGGACAGCTAGGAAGTCTCCGAAGGAGATTAGACAGCCGGTACTTACGGAAGGACCTCTAGCCGAAGGTAGCCATTAGCGTTTGGTAGAACTGACTGGGGTCATGGGTGGCTCGATTAGACTGGGACCCCAAGGAGACTAGAGAGAGGGACATCCGCGTGGCCCCCAAAAACAAATAAAAGCCCATAAACCGCCATTGGAACTGAGTGTTTTGTTTTATCATCTTCAGCACTTGGGATTTTAGATGTGATGCTGCTACCAGTCCTTCTTGTATTCAATTTATCTTTGTTCCGACTGGTGTTTTAATGTGAACTCATAGTACCTATTTTAGATCATCTCAGTTTCTGATGCTGTCCCTTTTCTCTGCAGTAGATGCCCCCTCTTAAGGTTTCTTTTTTCTCACTGTCCACGTTTACTCTGCACTTCCTTTCTCAGCTGCGCCAGAAGCAGGTGGAAGTTGACCAGGTCCACTATGAGCTGACCAATCACACTCAGCGAAGTTCATCCGAGCTGTCTGCTGCTCTCCAGCGGGTGGCTGAGCTTGAGTTGCAGCTCACCGAGGCCCGGAAGGAGGCAGATGAATACTTCAAGGGAAACCTGCAGCAGAACATGGAAGCGGTGGCCCTTGGTAATGAGGTAAGTGGTCCTGTGTTTCGGGAGACGTAAATAGCACATGATTGACAAACCGTCATAACTGCACTTAACCTGGCAACCTTCAGAATGAGTTTGCCTTTTGCACTTCAGGTATATATTTGCTGCTGGGGAGTTTCTGGTTGAACATGGAAGAGTGCTGTCAGTATTGACAAAAGATAGGCAGCTGAGCATGCTATTTGCCATGTTGCTTGAGTATCTGGAGGGTTGCTGCTATAGCGGGTGCTGATAAGTTGGGGAGCGGCCACTGTTTGTTCCCTTGAATGCATTGTTGGAGGGTAGACCTGCTGGCTTTGTTGGATGAGTTTCTGAATAGTCACTGTTTGCTCGTTTGTATGGTTGCTTTTGATGCAGATGCAGTTTACCCTTGTGGATGAGTTGCAGAAAAGGGCACTCTCTGGGTGGGCAGCTATTTCCACTTGAGCGGGTTAATTGTATGTACAATGTTTTCCAGCCCAAGCCATGCATGCATCCAGGAGAGGTCTGTGCAATGAAATATATATGGTACAGAGAAACAGTCAATCAGGTCGCTTAGAATGTTGTCGAAGTAGTTGCCTGCTCTGGTGTTCCCAATTTGTTCCCCATTCCCTTTCTCTGGATCTCCCCATGCCCCTCCTCTTTCCCTCCAACTCATGCCACCTCCCAACCCCAAAGTAAGAATGATACACTTACCTGTTACCATTTCCTGACATTGGAGCCTTAGCTTCTCGAGGCCGTTCCATGGAAAGGGAAAAGGGACTTCAGAGCACTGCTCGTCATTTCCATAAAAGCTACCTTGTCTGTTTTTCTTGGCTGGTTTTTGTTTACTGTCAGAAAAATGAAACTCTAAGCATCTGGGATATTATCCTGGGGTGTGAGCCGCAACAATGCACTTGTTGTAATCCAAACTGAGTTAAAAAGTATGTGCTCAGGCCCTCTCTACTCTTAGATCTATGAACTTGGGCGGCAGTGCGTACGCACCCAGTATGGCTCTCAAATGAAAGCATTATGGTCTAAATGCATAACACTAAAATGTAATGGTAAAAATGCTTCTGTTAATCATGATAACAAACTTTTAGTAGAATGTAGCATGCAACGGATTCCGGAGAGACAGCAGAGCTCAAAATCCTAAATCCTCTTGAAAGAGAATGTTTCTAACTTTTTCCCAATCTCCAGGTGATGTCATCTGTAGCACCTGGTGGACGTTTACATCAAGCCACAAAGCCCATACAGTAAAGGCTGTATCCTTCAATATCTCTTAATGTCCAGTAGCCATATAGATTTACTCCTAGATTCTGTGCTTCATCCTGAAATGTTTAGTTTACACCCTGGGTAGAGAGGACCATCCGGGAAGATGGCGTAAAGATCGTTTTTGTGAGTTGCTTCAGGGGTAGCTTTGTCATTTGGATAAGTACTTTTCTGACTCTGTGCTTGCTCGTATGAATGAGCTGCTGAAGGGGTGAGGGGCCGTTTGCAATGGCTGATTCACTAAATATCACTGTGACCTCAGATAACCCGTTCATGTACTTGGCCCATGCGGGAGATGTTCAATTTATAAAAATGATGCCTTGTGACAGTTTGCCTGACCCAAAAGCTATGCCAGCCTGTGAATGTTTTGTTCTGTTTTTTTAGGTCTCCTCTCTGAAGCTGGACTTAGCTTGTAACCGGGCTCCAGTGGTGGTGAAACAGGTAGGTGTCACAGATGACTTAAAGAATACTCAAAATCTTAAAGATTTAAAGATGTTTCAAGGGCTTTTATTAAAGGTTTCAGCCAGGTGCTAGGGCAGGCCCTCTTTCTCACATTTTGATGTGGCATTTTCACCCTAACTCCATATTCCCCAGGTAAGCAGATGGAGAATATTGATCCCTACTATATGTTTCTAGATAGCTGGTCGTGATAGTCTGATGGCAGTTGCCTTTTCTATCTTGACTCCCTCAGGGACTTCCTAGACTCCCCCTACACTATCACTTGGTTAGTGTCTACTAGGGGTGCAGGGAAGTGACTTCAGACACTCGTCCCGGTATGGTGGTCTTCCTCTTGTGCCCTCATTTCTCTCCCTCTCTGTGTGCAACTCTCCTCTCCCTGTACTCCCCACTCCTGCCTCCTTCACTCCTTCTACTCTCTGTGTCTCTCCTCCTTTGTCCATCCAATGTCGCTCACTTCTTCTACTACTGCCTCCACTCTTTGATATTACTATTCCCTATTTCACACTGCTACTCCCTCCTCCACACTACTACTACAACTCCACTCCACCTTCTTCTAATGCACCCCTCTTTCACTCGCTTATTCACTATGCATTCACTCTCTACACTCCCTCCCCTAATCTCCGTAGGATATCTCAGGGGTAACGTGCTCGCCTTGGAAGCAAGATGACGCTGTGCAACATAGATCCGATCCCCGGGTCTGCGTTTAGAAACGTCTGGGTATTAAGCGTGTTATAAATAACCAATTACAATCACATTTTCTAATCTTTCACGCACTCACAGCACAGTACCACTTCAACTTGCTCTACAATTTGCCTCTATGTTCTTCTCCACCGTCCTCCTTCCTGCTGCTCTCTTGGTCTGCCCCATCTTCATCCTCCTCTGACCTCACCCAAACAACCCACAACCTCCTATTTCCTGGGTTCTTTTATCACACTTCCCCCTCCTCCTGCCCAATCTGACCCTGTATTCCTTGTCTGGGAGGGATCCTCTTTAGAGGAGGTTTCAAAGAGTGGGTTAAGCCCATCCCTTTCCTATGTGTGGGTTTGTCATGCTACAACAATGGCAGCACACGTTGCAAAGTGATCGTGTTAGTGGACTGTAACTCCGTTCCCCTTAAGTTAAGTTTAGTTTTTTTGTGTGGCTATATTTCAAGTTTCTTATAGTCTACAGTGACTGCAGCAGTTTCACTATTGTGTGTGCTGTGGCTGGAGGTGTGTGCGCAGCAAAACAATATGTAAAAGCTCCAGCTCTTCGGTTTTTCTCTCTCTCTCTCTCCCGTCGGCATTTATACGTTGTCCAAGCAGGCGTATAACTCTCATTCCGCTGGCTCCCTCTCACTGACTGGGCTTTGGTATTTGGTATTTGATTGTGTGGGTTGTAGTCCCCTTCAACAAAGTTAGTTCTTTTAATGATTGTTATTTTTAAGGGTAGATGTATTTCCTTTAATCCCATTAAAACATAGTCTGGTAGAATTAGTAGTTACAGAGGAAGATATTGAATTGAAGGCATTTTCCCTTTTATATAATTCCTTTGGGAGTAAGGCTGTTTATTCGGATACCCTGAAAGAGCTTTCTTTTAATAAGGCTTGCCCATCTTTATTAGTATATATACCCCGGGTTACAGATCTCATATGGGGATCAGGGACATCGTAATGACAATATGACATTACCACTTTTAGCAACCCAGAAAGGCTCTTCCTTTCAGAGGACAAATACTGTGTCTCGTCCCACGGGATCTCCTCACCACCCTGGGCCCGGGCTTTTACCAGGTGATCCTCCCGCAGTACACCACCCCCAAGATCAGGATCAGGAAGCGTCCGCCTTTCCCTGGCCACCTGGAAGGAGACTTTAGGCAGGGTTTTAGTGAAGGATCCGTAGGATTCTTCACAAAGGCCTAGCATGGAAGTAAACCAGGTAGAAGTTGCGTGCTATAAAGTGGTCCTGACAAAGATAATTTTTGTTGCTTGTGGTGCTGAAGAAAGAATTGTGTAAACCTGCTGTAAAGGAGTTATATTTCTTTAGCACTCTTCAGTTGTGTCAAATCATCCTCATCAAGACAATTATTGTTGCTATTGACAAATTGAGAAACATGTTTTTTATTTGAAGCAGTTAAA